>NC_092340.1:168747500-170017500 GCF_046630445.1 Rutidosis leptorrhynchoides
CATTAGACCATGGTTTAGTTCACAGGCAGTCTTCATTTTGTAAAAACCTAAAATAAAAATAAAAATTCAGAATGGGGGGAGAAGACTAGTTCTTTAGGGTCTGCTAGGGAAAGACCATTCGGGTTCCATTTTCGAGAACTACACGAAAACAGACAATCTAACTCTAACAGAAATACATATTATCCTTTAAAGACTTGATTCTCCCCACACTTAGTTAGCTGTGGTGTCGAAATTGTGATTAACTTCGTTGTCAACTTCCATCGGACCATGTATGTAGTGTTTAACTCTGTGACCATTAACTTTAAATTCAATCCCATTTGAATTTATTAATTCTATCGTTCCGTATGGGAAAACTCTTTTGATTATGAATGGTCCAGACCATCTTGATTTCAATTTTCTAGGAAATAGCTTGAATCGTGAATTGAAAAGAAGAACTCTGTCTCCTTCTTTAAATTCTTTTAAACTTCTGATTCTTTTATCATGCCATTTCTTCGTTCTTTCTTTATAGATTAACGAATTTTCGTATGCTTCATGTCTTAATTCTTCTAATTCGTTTAGTTGACTTAATCGGAGACGTCCAGCTTCATGTAAATCAAGATTACATGTTTTCAAAGCCCAAAATGCTTTGTGTTCAATTTCTACTGGAAGATGACATGCTTTTCCATAAACAAGTCTAAAAGGTGTGCTTCCAATTGGAGTTTTGTAGGCTGTTCTAAAAGCCCAGAGTGCATCCTCCAATTTAATGGACCATTCCTTCGGATTTGATCCTACGGTTTTCTCTAGAATACGTTTTAAGGCTCGGTTGGTATTTTCAACTTGTCCACTTGTTTGTGGATGATATGGAGTGGAGATTTTATGAGTTACTCCATATCTTTTAAGAACTTTCTCAAGTTGATTATTACAAAAATGAGTTCCCCGATCACTTATTAAAGCTTTCGGTGTTCCAAACCTTGCAAAAAGACGTTTTAAAAAGTTGACTACAACTCGTGCATCGTTAGTTGGGAGAGCTTGTGCTTCCGCCCATTTAGATACATAATCAATGGCTACGAGTATATATAGATTATTATGAGATTTTGGAAATGGACCCATAAAGTCAATACCCCAAATGTCAAATACTTCACATACTTGGATGACATTTTGTGGCATTTCATCACGTTGACTTATTTTTCCGGCCCTTTGACAAGCATCACAGAATTTGCAAAGAAAGTGTGCGTCTTTGTAAATTGTAGGCCAATAGAATCCAGCATCATAAACTTTTCTTGCTGTTAGTTGAGGCCCATAATGCCCTCCTGTTGGTCCTGTGTGACAATGGTTTAATATTTTACTAGCTTCATCTCCAAATACACATCGGCGTATTATTCCATCGGGACAACTTTTAAACAGATGTGGATCTTCCCAGAAATAGTGTTTTATATCACTGAAGAATTTCTTTCGTCTTTGGTACGATAATCCTTTTTCAAGGAATCCACAAACTAAGTAGTTTGCATAGTCTGCAAACCATGATATTTCTTTATAATCTATCTTCAATAGATATTCATCAGGAAAGTTGTCTTTTATGGCTGATTCATTTAGAACTTCTAAATCGGGATTTTCAAGACGAGAAAGATGATCGGCGGCGAGATTTTCTGCTCCCTTTTTGTCTCGGATTTCAATATCAAACTCTTGTAATAGTAAGATCCAACGAATTAATCGTGGTTTGGCATCTTGTTTCAAAAATAGGTATCTAAGAGCAGAATGATCGGTATAGACTATTATTTTTGATAGAACGAGATATGAACGAAATTTGTCAAAAGCAAAGACAATAGCAAGGAGTTCTTTTTCAGTAGTTGTGTAATTCGTCTGTGCTCCTTGTAATGTCTTACTAGCGTAATAAATAGGTTGAAATCGTTTTTCAATCCTTTGTCCTAAAACGGCTCCCATTGCAAAATCACTTGCATCGCACATTAGTTCAAATGGTAGACTCCAATTTGGAGTTATCATGATCGGCGCATTAGTGAGTTTTTCTTTAAGAATATTAAAAGATTTGATACACTCATCTGAAAAGATGAATGGCGCATCCTTTTCTAGGAGTTTATTCATAGGAGTGGCAATTTTAGAAAAATCTTTTATGAAACGTCGGTAAAAACCGGCATGCCCTAGAAAACTCCTAACTCCTCTAACATTGGTGGGATGTGGAAGTTTAGCAATTACATCTACTTTAGCTCTATCCACTTCAATTCCTTCTTTTGAAATTTTATGTCCAAGAACGATGCCTTCTTTAACCATGAAATGGCATTTCTCCCAATTAAGTACTAGATTAGATTGTTCGCATCTAAGAAGCATTCGTTCCAGATTAACTAGACATGATTCAAATGTATCACCGAAGACTGAAAAGTCATCCATGAAAACTTCCATGCATTCTTCTATCATGTCATGAAAAATCGCCATCATGCACCTTTGAAAGGTTGCAGGGGCGTTGCAAAGTCCAAATGGCATGCGTTTGTAAGCAAAAGTACCATAAGGGCATGTGAACGTGGTTTTCTCTTGATCTTCGGGTGCTATTGGAATTTGAAAATATCCGGAAAATCCATCTAGAAAACAATAGTAACTATTTCCGGCTAATCTTTCCAACATTTGATCAATGAAAGGTAAGGGAAAGTGATCTTTTCTGGTGGCGTCATTTAATTTTCTATAATCAATACACACACGCCATCCTGTTACAGTTCTAGTAGGAATAAGCTCATTTTTCTCATTTGTAATGACAGTCATGCCACCCTTCTTAGGTACGCATTGAACTGGGCTTACCCATGGACTATCAGAAATTGGATAAATTAAGCCTGCATCTAACAGTTTAATAATTTCCTTCTTAACAACATCTTGCATATTAGGATTTAGTCTTCGTTGGCGTTGCACATACGTTTTATGACCTTCTTCCATAAGGATTTTATGAGTGCAATACGAAGGACTTATGCCTTTAATATCATGAATCTTCCATGCAATAGCTGGTTTATGAGCTTTTAGTACAGAAATGAGTCGAGATTTTTCATCGTTTGTGAGAGAAGACGATATTATTACAGGTAATTCAGATTCACCATGTAAATAAGCATATTCCAAATGAGTTGGAAGTGGCTTTAACTCTAATTTCGGAGGTTCTTCTATCGATGATTTATATCGATATCTGTCTTCTTCTTTTAGCATTTGAATTTCTTCTGTTGTTGGTTCATATTCATTAGCTATAAGTGTAGCTAACATTTCAGCTTCATCAATTGGTTCATTACCTTCTCCTAAAGAACATTCTCCCGTTCCTTGTAATTCTGGAAATTCTTCTAATAATTCTGCATGTGCATCTATAGTTTGAATATAATAACATGTATCATCTGCAGATTGTGGTTGTTGCATTGCTCTATCAACTGAAAAGGTAACACTCTCATCCTCTATACTTAGGGTCAGTTTCTTACCGAACACGTCTATCATTGCTTTAGCCGTGTTTAAGAATGGTCTTCCTAATATGAGAGGAACTTGAGAATCTTCTTCCATGTCCAGAACAACAAAATCTACTGGAAATACTAAAGTACCAACTTTAACTAGCATGTTCTCCATTATCCCTCTAGGATATTTTATTGATCTATCGGCTAGTTGTATGCTTATTCTGGTTGGTTTCAATTCTCTAAGGTCTAGTTTAGTGTATAGTGAATACGGCATTAGATTTATACTAGCACCTAAGTCTGCCAATGCTTCTATTGAACTAAGACTACCCAGAAAACATGGAATTGTGAAACTTCCTGGATCAGATAGTTTTTCTGGTATCTTATTCAACAGCACTGCTGAATAATTAGCATTCATAGTAACAGCCGAGAGTTCTTCCATTTTCTTTCTATTTGAAATTAGATCTTTCAAGAATTTAGCATATCTAGGCATTCCTGAAATCACATCAATGAAAAGAAGATTTACATTTATCTGTTTAAACATATCCAAGAATTTGGATTGCTCGGCTTCAAGTTTCTCTTTCTTCATTTTACTCGGATAAGGAAGTGGTGGTTGGTATGGTTTAACATAAGGTTTATCCTTAACTTTGTTATCTTCATTAACCTTCTCAACTACTGGTTCTTTTTCCTTATCTTGATCAGGTTGTGGTTCTTGTGGAGTAGGAATAGCTTCATCAGAAGTTACAGGTATTTCAGGTGGTTTAAGTGTTATACCACTTCTTGTGGTAATGGCTTTAGCTGTTTCATTCCGGGGGTTGGCATTTGTATCACTAGGTAGATTTCCTGGTTTTCTTTCACCTATTAACCTTGCTAGGTTACTTACTTCTTGTTCCAGATTTTGAATAGAAGCTTGTTGATTTCTAAATGCTTGAGCATTTTGTTCATTGGTTTGTTTCTGAGAGGTGAAAAACTGCGTTTGAGTTTCAACTAGCTTCGTCATCATATCTTCTAAATTCGGCTTTTTATCATCGGTTTGTTGTGGTGGTTTGTTTTGAAAATTAGGTCGTTGCTGATTGTAAGTATTATTGGATACTTGTAGATTGCTAGGACCTTGTTGGTTGTTGTATGGAATATTTCGGTTATAATTCTGGTTTTGATTGTAAATCGGTCTTGGCGGTTGATAATTATTCTGATAATTATTTCCAGGCCTTTGGTTTATGTATGAAATATTCTCTCTTTGTTCCATTGTTAATTCAATACTGAGACAATCTTTTGTCAAATGTGGTCCTCCACACTGCTCACAACTAATTCGTATTGATTGAATATCCTTAGTCATCTTTTCCATTCGTCTTTCCACAGCATCTATCTTTGCGGAAATGGAATCTAAGTCATGGCTAGAATCGGCTCTAGCTGCTTTAGATGATCTAACGATGTCTTTTTCTTGGTGCCACTCATGTGAGTGGGAAGCAGTGTTATCAATAATTTTGTAAGCATCAGTTTCGGTTTTCTTCATAATAGAACCACCAGCTGCTATATCTATGTCTTTTCTTGTTGTGATGTCGCATCCTTGGTAGAATATTTGTACTATTTGACAGGTGTCTAAACCATGTTGCGGACATCCTCTTAATAACTTTCCATATCTTGTCCATGCCTCATATAGAGTTTCATTTGGTTTCTGTGTAAACGTAACAATTTCTGCTTGAAGTCTTACGGCTTTAGATGCAGGAAATAATTGTTTAAGAAATTTGTCAACTAAAACATCCCATGTATCGATCGCCCCTTCAGGTAACGATTCCAACCAATCTTTGGCTTCTCCCTTTAAAGTCCAGGGAAACAACATGAGATATATCTGTTCATCCTCCACTTCTCGGATTTTAAATAGTGTGCAGATCCTATTAAAGGTACGTAGATGTTCATTTGGATCTTCCTTCGGCGCACCACTAAATTGGCATTGATTAGTCACCATGTGTAGAATTTGTCCTTTGATTTCATAATCTGGCGCATTAATGTCTGGATGAGTAATTGCGTGACCTTGGCCAGTGCGTTTAGCTCTCATTCGATCTTCCATACTTAAAGGTTCCAGATTCTCCATAATTGAATTTGTTGAATCGGAATCACTAGAGGATTCTGATTTAATGGTTCGTTCCTCAACAATCTCTGTTTGAATGATTGGTGGTTCCGGGAGAAAGTTTAGTGGTTCAGGATCTACGAACCGTTCCTGAATATTCTCCGGATTCTCAATTGTGAGGTCGGGTTCAAAAAATGGATTATCGGAAATTTGAACTGAAGTACATTATCGACTGGATGACGATTCTAAAGAAAAATCAACGGCGGTTATATTTGCTAAATGTCTTGATCTAGTTACAGGTGGTGAACGTACAAAAGGTGGTGAACGTCTTGCTCGGTGCATTCACTGAATATCCTATTAGTTTTAAAAAGGAAAGAAAAATTATAATAAGTTATCCAATCAATAGACTTTTCTGATTTTGCCCACGTTTCGAATAGCCAAAAGATGCAGCAGAGGGGCAGGATTCGTTTGGTCTCAATATAATTGAGGACTGTTTGGCTCCAATAACCCGGTCCACGTACAAATCCAACTATTACTACGAACCAGAAAATTTTGATGTCTATTAATTTAACCACTTAAAATAAATTTTCGTAATTTTAAGAAATTTAGATAAGAAGTAGAATAAAAATCTATGTCCTAAAACTAGAATAGCGAGAAATAAGAAAGAAAAAGATTGCGCGTCGAAAAATGTCGAAAAATAAAAGGTCGAAAAAAAAACGTCGAAAAATAAAAATAAGAAAGTAGCACAAAAAACGGCGTCGCAAAATTCTAAAGCACCTAAATTTTAGTCTAAGGAATAAGCACTTAAGGGATTTTACGGCAAAGCCTAAAAATCTAAAAGTATAAAAATAATTATGGCAAAACTAAACTTAATACTAAAAGTTGTGACTGAGTCTAAAAATCTAAAGGTAATAAAACTTAAAATAATTTTTTTTTTTTTTTTTTTAAAAAAAACGATTTTTTTTTTCACACAATTTTTTTTATTTTTAAATTTTTTTTTTAAATGGAGAAGAATGAAGCTATTTTATGGGATAAGGAGAAAGTTGGAAAAGTTGTTTTCTACATACATATACGGAGTATCAGCTTACATCAACTGTTATGGGCACACAAGCTTATGCAAAAAAAAATATTTTGGTCCAAATAAATATAGAGTTCTACTATTTGGACTCCTTGATACAATAAAATGCCAAAAATAGAAAAAGGAAAACAAATTAACAAGGTATAACAACCACTTTATTTGATTTCCACTCATCTCGTTTACAACTCAAATTAACAAACATGTCCCAATAGTTGTTGTCCCAACAGAACCACAATTGACTACCCACTTTAATTGATTTTGTCCAAATATAAAAAGGGAAAGCATAAATCACGGCCAAAAGGGATAGTGGAGGCCAAATTGGTTTTTAAAAAAAATAAAGTAGTAATAACGTGTCAAGTGGATTTCGGTTTTGACCAAGAAAGATGATATAGCTTTTATAAATAATTTGAGTGGAAGAGTGGGTGATGTCTCCTTGTCCCACCACACTATAATAAATATTTCAACTTTTTTTTTTAAAATCAATTGAAATCTTTTTTTTTTTTTTTTTTTTTTAAACAAGAAACAAGGGTGTACAGTGCTAGTCACAAAAGCAAGAAACAAAAGTTGGACTACTTGTGTAATTGTTGGTGGGTTACGACAGATGCAAGAAAAAAAAAATCAATCTACTTAGTTTTAATTTTAAACTTTACTTATATTGTTTCAAAAAGAGAAATAATTGAATTGATAGCAATTAAAATTTACCAGTTGCTAAAATCTTAACAAAATCTATATTTGACACACGTATTCCCGTAAATCTTAAATGTTGATTCTAGGCATCTCGCGGTCACGAGTTACAAGTGCAGGTTGCGAATGCGAGAAATTTGTGTAAAATATATAATCAAGTATTGGTGATGATTTAAAAATATGGGATAAAAGAAGATGTAATCAAGTATGAGACTCGATTTTCAAGGTAAAGATTTTTAACTCGATTTACTAGTTAAAAATATGTGTAAAATATATATGCATCTTACTTGATTTAATTATCACCAATAATTCATCACCAATATTTAAAAATGGAGTGCAAGTTGCCAATGCGACAAATTAAAGTGGGTTAGTGATGATTTAAAAACCAATAAAAGAAGATGTCTTTTTTTTAAAAAAAACGAGATTTTTTTTTCTTTTTTAATTTTTTTTTTTTTCGAATATATCTTAAAATAAGGTAACTAGTTGTCTAGATTCCTTTTTTTTTTATATAGCGTTTCGCTTCGGCGCTCCCCGGCAGCGGCGCCAAAAATACTTGATGTCGTAGGGGGTGTATACAAAATAGTATTATTTTTAGTGCGAAATACTATTAAATATGCTACAATTTTACACAAGTTATTTATTTATTTATCGAGTGGATATACTTAAACCTTGCTACAACACTTATAGGCAGTGTACCTAATCGTATTATAGTATAGTTTTTAGTAAGTCCGGTTCGTTCCACAGGGAGCTCGTGAAGTATAACACTATATTTTTTTACACACAATAATTGTAAAAATACAAATATATATATATAAGTAATATTATTATTATAAAGGGGGGTTTTTACCGTTTAATGACCGGTTTGTCGATTTTAAAACTTTAGTCGCAGTTAAAACCAAATGTAAAATATTAAAAATAAATACAAGACTTAAATTAAAGCATAAAGTAAATAACGATAATGAAATTGCGAATAATAAAAGTGCGATAAAATAAACTTGCGATAATTAAAAAGTACGATAATTAAAAGTGCAATTAAATACAATAACAATAAAAATGCGATAATTAGAAGTGCAATTAAATATGAAATAAAAGAATTATACTTATTTAAACTTCCGTAATCATGATGTTTGACGAGTTGATTTTAGTTTTATGCCCATGGGTTAATTGTCCTTTGTCCTGGATTATTTAATATGTCCGTCTGGTTTTTGTCCATAACAGTCCATCAGTCATAAATATAAAGTGCGAGTGTCCTCGTCAAATTATCCTTATACCCGAAGTTAAATATTTCAACTAATTGGGGACTTAAACTGTAACAAGATTTTAATACTTTGTTTAATAATTACACCAGGATTTCGACTGAGTGTAACCCAAAGTTTTAATATTTTGTTATCAATTATACCAAGTGTCCTTGTACATAATTTCACCCCTGTTTTAATTATTCTAGTGGCTATTAATCCATTCCCGTGTCCGGTTAAATGAACGATTATTCGTACATATAAATACCCCGCCCATCGTGTCCGATTGAGTGTATATGGTAATTTATAGGGACGCCCAATTGTAAATCTTTATATTAACATTAACAAACTATCATTTAGTTAAACAAATATAAAGCCCATTAATAGCCCATAGTCTAATTTCCACAAGCGTCGTTCTTTTGTCCAAACCACAATTATGGTACAAAGCCCAATTACCCAATTTTAGTAATTAGCCCAACATCATGATTACTTCGGATTAAATAAGCATAATAATAACTTAGCTACGAGACATTAATGTAAAAAGGTTGAACATAACTTACAATGATTAAAAATAGCGTAGCGTTACACGGACAGAATTTCGACTTACACACTCAAACGATCTCTATCATAAATCTTATTATTATCATAATTTAAAATTAAAATTAAGATTATTGTTATATCTTATTAAGTTAACATTATGATAGAGATATAGAATATAGATATTGATAATTGATATTGATAATAGATAGATGGATCGATATATAGATAGAAATATGATAGAAAAAGGTATGCTTCAACATTACGATTACATAGCCTTTTATAGGCGAATTTATAAATTGAATTTTCACTTATGACCCCTGAACTATGCTCAATTAACAACTTTTTATTATTTAATATTATTCTTATTATGAATTATTTAAATATTATATTTTATTCTTGTGCATAGTTGACTCATAATTTTTACACCGTTGCGTCGAGCGTTGAGAGTTGACTCATGTTCCGGTTCCGGATTTTCGAACGTCCTTTCGTACAATTTTATATCGTGTACTTTGCATTTTGTAACTTGTACTCTTGTCATTTTTAGACGTTCCTCATCAATAATTTGAACCTTTTTGATTGTATCTTGTACTTTTGAGCTTTTTGGACCTTTGTGTCTTCAATTCGTCGTTTTCGCCTTTTGTCTTCGCACTTATTTAATATAAACGAATATTACTTGAAAATGGAACAATTGCAACTAAAATCTTGTCTTTCTTGGGGGATAATGCTATGAAATATATGTTCCTTTTTAGCCTTATCAATCACCTTCTTCTTGTCTCCAATGACTAAGCAGGCTACGAACCCATCCCCAATTCATCCAGAATAGGTGATGGCTGATTGGTTGATCAATTGTAACAACCCAAACCAAACTACGAACAACCCGCGTAAAAATAACAAATAATTTTTTTTTGCTGGAACAGCATATGGCGCGGCGCGCCATTCTGGTCTGTCCAAAAAGTCTTGAAATGCTAAAAATATTGGCCACTTCCCGACCTAATTAGGAAAAATGCTTTTAACAACATATTCAAATATGTAAAACTAACACATTCCATTAATAAAAATGAGTTTTACGAAGCGGGGCCCATATCGGCCGTTTTACGAGTTTAATTCAAAATATGAGTTTCGACCATCAAAAGTTTAAGTACCAAACTACACTACGAGCATGGTGTTTGGGATTAAACTACCCAAGTCTCGGTCAATACTCCAAAAGCTAAATAGCCCAAAAGCATTCTCTAGCAATGACGAGATCTCTAATCCAAGATGATGCCCTTACCCTTGTCTACAACCGAACCTATAAAAAGGTAAACAACGAGAGGGTAAGTAAAGCTTAGTGAATGCAATAATTATACACATACATATATAACTTACTTACTTGCAAACACTTACACCAAATCAGCATACATACTAGCTACATATTTAGCATACCCTTCACATGTATAACGCTAAGAACCACGAACACAAAGCTAGTATAACAAAAGCATATAACACAACAATACACTATGCTACAATGCAAATATAACGATGGTGTTCACAACATCCATAGTACTCAAGATCTCAAGGCTAGCCCAACGAATGGTATCGTCAACATCGAACTTTAATCCCATTCGCCTACATTAATGTGGTATCATCAACACCGAACTTTAAACCCACATATGAGGTATCGTCAACAACGAACTTTAAACCCTCATCAACGTCACTACAATAATCGTATCCATACGTGAGGTATCGTCAACAACGAACTTTAAACCCTCATCAACAACACAATATACTCTAGGGTATGGTACCGTCAACATCGGACTTCAACCCATACCCCACAAGTAAATAAACTATATACATACATATATAATTATTCCACTCACCTCAACGCCTTGGTGAGAGATAACCGAGCTTTCAACTTCAATGTAACGCACCTATTGAAATGTCCCGTTCTTATTGATTAAAAACGTTCCATATTAATTGATTTCGTTGCGAGGTTTTGACCTCTATATGAGATATTTTTCAAAGACTGCATTCATTTTTAAAACAAACCATAACCTTTATTTCATAGATAAAGGTTTTAAAAAGCTTTACGTAGATTATCAAATAATGATAATCTAAAATATCCTGTTTACACACGACCATTACATAATGGTTTACAATACAAATATGTTACAACAAAATAAGTTTCTTGAATGCAGTTTTTACACAATATCATACAAGCATGGACTCCAAATCTCGTCCTTATTTAAGTATGCGACAGCGGAAGCTCTTAATAATCACCTGAGAATAAACATGCTTAAAACGTCAACAAAAATGTTGGTGAGTTATAGGTTTAACCTATATATATCAAATCATAATAATAGACCACAAGATTTCATATTTCAATACACATCCCATACATAGAGATAAAAGTCATTCATATGGTGAACACCTGGTAACCGACATTAACAAGATGCATATATAAGAATATCCCCATCATTCCGGGACACCCTTCGGATATGATATAAATTTCGAAGTACTAAAGCATCTGGTACTTTGGATGGGGTTTGTTAGGCCCAATAGATCTATCTTTAGGATTCGCGTTAATTAGGGTGTCTGTTCCCTAATTCTTAGATTACCAGACTTAATAAAAAGGGGCATATTCGATTTCGATAATTCAACCATAGAATGTAGTTTCACGTACTTGTGTCTATTTTGTAAATCATTTATAAAACCTGCATGTATTCTCATCCCAAAAATATTAGATTTTAAAAGTGGGACTATAACTCACTTTCACAGATTTTTACTTCGTCGGGAAGTAAGACTTGGCCACTGGTTGATTCACGAACCTATAACAATATATACATATATATCAATGTATGTTCAAAATATATTTACAACACTTTTAATATATTTTGATGTTTTAAGTTTATTAAGTCAGCTGTCCTCGTTAGTAACCTACAACTAGTTGTCCACAGTTAGATGTACAGAAATAAATCGATAAATACTATCTTGAATCAATCCACGACCCAGTGTATACGTATCTCAGTATTGATCACAACTCAAACTATATATATTTTGGAATCAACCTCAACCCTGTATAGCTAACTCCAACATTCACATATAGAGTGTCTATGGTTGTTCCGAAATATATATAGATGTGTCGACATGATAGGTCGAAACATTGTATACGTGTCTATGGTATCTCAAGATTACATAATATACAATACAAGTTGATTAAGTTATGGTTGGAATAGATTTGTTACCAATTTTCACGTAGCTAAAATGAGAAAAATTATCCAATCTTGTTTTACCCATAACTTCTTCATTTTAAATCCGTTTTGAGTGAATCAAATTGCTATGGTTTCATATTGAACTCTATTTTATGAATCTAAACAGAAAAAGTATAGGTTTATAGTCGGAAAAATAAGTTACAAGTCGTTTTTGTAAAGGTAGTCATTTCAGTCGAAAGAACGACGTCTAGATGACCATTTTAGAAAACATACTTCCACTTTGAGATTAACCATAATTTTTGGATATAGTTTCATGTTCATAATAAAAATCATTTTCTCAGAATAACAACTTTTAAATCAAAGTTTATCATAGTTTTTAATTAACTAACCCAAAACAGCCCGCGGTGTTACTACGACGGCGTAAATCCGGTTTTACGGTGTTTTTCGTGTTTCCAGGTTTTAAATCATTAAGTTAGCATATCATATAGATATAGAACATGTGTTTAGTTGATTTTAAAAGTCAAGTTAGAAGGATTAACTTTTGTTTGCGAACAAGTTTAGAATTAACTAAACTATGTTCTAGTGATTACAAGTTTAAACCTTCGAATAAGATAGCTTTATATGTATGAATCGAATGATGTTATGAACATCATTACTACCTTAAGTTCCTTGGATAAACCTACTGGAAAAGAGAAAAATGGATCTAGCTTCAACGGATCCTTGGATGGCTCGAAGTTCTTGAAGCAGAATCATGACACGAAAACAAGTTCAAGTAAGATCATCACTTGAAATAAGATTGTTATAGTTATAGAAATTGAACCAAAGTTTGAATATGATTATTACCTTGTATTAGAATGATAACCTACTGTAAGAAACAAAGATTTCTTGAGGTTGGATGATCACCTTACAAGATTGGAAGTGAGCTAGCAAACTTGAAAGTATTCTTGATTTTATGAAACTAGAACTTTTGGAATTTATGAAGAACACTTAGAACTTGAAGATAGAACTTGAGAGAGATCAATTAGATGAAGAAAATTGAAGAATGAAAGTGTTTGTAGGTGTTTTTAGTCGTTGGTGTATGGATTAGATATAAAGGATATGTAATTTTGTTTTCATGTAAATAAGTCATGAATGATTACTCATATTTTTGTAATTTTATGAGATATTTCATGCTAGTTGCCAAATGATGGTTCCCACATGTGTTAGGTGACTCACATGGGCTGCTAAGAGCTGATAATTGGAGTGTATATACCAATAGTACATACATCTAAAAGCTGTGTATTGTACGAGTACGAATACGGGTGCATACGAGTAGAATTGTTGATGAAACTGAACGAGGATGTAATTGTAAGCATTTTTGTTAAGTAGAAGTATTTTGATAAGTGTCTTGAAGTCTTTCAAAAGTGTATGAAAACATATTAAAACACTACATGTATATACATTTTAACTGAGTCGTTAAGTCATCGTTAGTCGTTACATGTAAATGTTGTTTTGAAACCTTTAGGTTAATGATCTTGTTGAATGTTGTTAACCCATTGTTTATTATAACAAATGAGATGTTAAATTGTTATATTATCATGATATTATGATATATAATATATCTCAGTATGATGTATATACAGTTAAATGTCGTTACAACGATAATCGTTACATATATGTCTCGTTTCGAAATCATTAAGTTAGTAGTCTTATTTTTACATATGTATTTCATTGTTAATACACTTAATAATATATTTACTTATCATTTAACATAATTAACCAAGTGTATCAATATCTTAATATGATTCATATGTACCTAGTAAGACGTTGTTATAACGATAATCGTTATATGTATCGTTTTCGAGTTTCTTAAATTAATAGTCTCATTTTTATGTATATAACTCATTGTTAAAATACCTAATGAGATACATACTTATATTAAAAACATGTTAACTATATATATAACCATATATATGTCATCGTATAGTTTTTACAAGTTTTAACGTTCGTGAATCACCGGTCAACTTGGGTGGTCAATTGTCTATATGAAACATATTTCAATTAATCAAGTCTTAACAAGTTTGATTGCTTAACATGTTGGAAACATTCAATCATGTAAATATCAATCTCAATTAATATATATAAACATGGAAAAGTTCGGGTCACTACAGTACCTACCCGTTAAATAAATTTTGTCCCGAAATTTTAAGCTGTTGAAGGTGTTGACGAATCTTCTGGAAATAGATGCGGGTATTTCTTCTTCATCTGATCTTCACGCTCCCAGGTGAACTCGGGTCCTCTACGAGCATTCCATCGAACCTTACCAATTGGTATCTTGTTTTGCTTAAGTCTTTTAACCTCACGATCCATTATTTTGACGGGTTCTTCGATGAATTGAAGTTTTTCGTTGATTTGGATTTCATCTAACGGAATAGTGAGATCTTCTTTAGCAAAACATTTCTTCAAATTCGAGACGTGGAAAGTGTTATGTACAGCCGCGAGTTGTTGAGGTAACTCAAGTCGGTAAGCTACTGGTCCGACACGATCAATAATCTTGAATGGTCCAATATACCTTGGATTTAATTTCCTTCGTTTACCAAATCGAACAACGCCTTTCCAAGGTGCAACTTTAAGCATGACCATCTCTCCAATTTCAAATTCTATATCTTTTCTTTTAATGTCAGCGTAGCTCTTTTGTCGACTTTGGGCGGTTTTCAACCGTTGTTGAATTTGGATGATCTTCTCGGTAGTTTCTTGTATAATCTCCGGACCCGTAATCTGTCTATCCCCCACTTCACTCCAACAAATCGGAGACCTGCACTTTCTACCATAAAGTGCTTCAAACGGCGCCATCTCAATGCTTGAATAGTAGCTGTTGTGGTAGGAAAATTCTGCTAACGGTAGATGTCGATCCCAACTGTTTCTGAAATCAATAACACATGCTCGTAGCATGTCTTCAAGCGTTTGTATCGTCCTTTCACTCTGCCCATCAGTTTGTGGATGATAGGCAGTACTCATGTCTAGACGAGTTCCTAATGCTTGCTGTAATGTCTGCCAGAATCTTGAAATAAATCTGCCATCCCTATCAGAGATAATAGAGATTGGTATTCCATGTCTGGAGACGACTTCCTTCAAATACAGTCGTGCTAACTTCTCCATCTTGTCATCTTCTCTTATTGGTAGGAAGTGTGCTGATTTGGTGAGATGATCAACTATTACCCAAATAGTATCAAAACCACTTGCAGTCCTTGGCAATTTAGTGATGAAATCCATGGTAATGTTTTCCCATTTCCATTCCGGGATTTCGGGTTGTTGAAGTAGACCTGATGGTTTCTGATGCTCAGCTTTGACCTTAGAACACGACAAACATTCTCCTACGTATTTAGCAACATCGGCTTTCATACCCGGCCACCAAAAATGTTTCTTGAGATCCTTGTACATCTTCCCCGTTCCAGGATGTATTGAGTATCTGGTTTTATGAGCTTCTCTAAGTACCATTTCTCTCATATCTCCAAATTTTGGTACCCAAATCCTTTCAGCCCTATACCGGGTTCCGTCTTCCCGAATATTAAGATGCTTCTCTGATCCTTTGGGTATTTCATCCTTTAAATTTCCCTCTTTTAAAACTCCTTGTTGCGCCTCTTTTATTTGAGTAGTAAGGTTATTATGAATCATTATATTCATAGATTTTACTCGAATGGGTTCTCTGTCCTTCCTGCTCAAGGCATCGGCTACCACATTTGCCTTCCCCGGGTGGTAACGAATCTCAAAGTCGTAATCATTCAATAATTCAATCCACCTACGCTGCCTCATATACAGTTGTTTCTGATTAAATATGTGTTGAAGACTTTTGTGGTGGGTATATATAATACTTTTGACCCTATATAAGTAGTGCCTCCAAGTCTTTAATGCAAAAACAACCGCGCCTAATTCCAAATCATGCGTCGTATAATTTTGTTCGTGAATCTTCAATTGTCTAGACGCATAAGCAATCACCTTCGTTCGTTGCATTAATACACAACCGAGACCTTGCTTTGATGCATCACAATAAATCACAAAATCATCATTCCCTTCAGGCAATGACAATATAGGTGCCGTAGTTAGCCTTTTCTTTAATAACTGAAACGCTTTCTCTTGTTCATCATTCCATTCAAATTTCTTCCCTTTATGCGTTAATGCAGTCAAGGGTTTTGCTATTCTGGAAAAGTCTTGGATGAACCTTCTGTAGTAACCAGCTAGTCCTAAAAACTGGCGTATGTGTTTCGGAGTTTTCGGGATTTCCCACTTTTCAACAGTTTCTATCTTTGCCGGATCCACCTTAATACCTTCTTTGTTCACTATGTGACCGAGGAATTGAACTTCTTCCAACCAAAATGCACACTTTGAAAACTTAGCGTACAATTCTTCCTTCCTCAATACTTCTAACACCTTTCTCAAATGTTCACCGTGTTCTTGGTCATTCTTTGAGTAAATAAGTATGTCATCAATGAAAACAATGACAAACTTGTCAAGGTATGGTCCACACACTCGGTTCATAAGGTCCATGAACACAGCTGGTGCATTAGTTAAACCAAACGGCATGACCATAAACTCGTAATGACCATAACGTGTTCTGAAAGTAGTCTTTGGAATATCATCTTCTTTCACCCGCATTTGATGATACCCGGAACGTAAGTCAATTTTTGAATAAACAGACGAGCCTTGTAGTTGATCAAATAAGTCGTCGATTCTCGGTAGTGGGTAGCGGTTCTTGATGGTAAGTTTGTTCAACTCTCGGTAGTCGATACACAACCTGAATGTACCATCTTTCTTCTTGACAAACAAAACAGGAGCTCCCCACGGTGATGTGCTTGGTCGAATGAAACCACGCTCTAAAAGTTCTTGTAATTGGCTTTGCAGTTCTTTCATCTCGTTGGGTGCGAGTCTGTAAGGAGCACGAGCTATTGGTGCAGCTCCTGGTACAAGATCTATTTGAAATTCAACGGATCGATGTGGGGGTAATCCCGGTAATTCTTTCAGAAATACATCGGGAAATTCTTTTGCAATGGGAACATCATTGATGCTCTTTTCTTCAGTTTGTACTTTCTCGACGTGTGCTAGAACAGCATAGCAACCTTTTCTTATTAGTTTTTGTGCCTTCAAATTACTAATAAGATGTAGCTTCGTGTTGCCCTTTTCTCCGTACACCATTAAGGGTTTTCCTTTTTCTCGTATAATGCGAATTGCATTTTTGTAACAGACGATCTCTGCTTTCACTTTTTTCAACCAGTCCATACCGATTATCACATCAAAACTCCCTAACTCTACTGGTATCAAATCAATCTTAAATGTTTCGCTAACCAGTTTAATTTCTCGATTCCGACATATATTATCTGCTGAAATTAATTTACCATTTGCTAATTTGAGTAAAAATTTACTATCCAAAGGCGTCAATGGACAACTTAATTTAGCACAAAAATCTCTACTCATATAGCTTCTATCCGCACCCGAATCAAATAAAACGTAAGCAGATTTATTGTCAATAAGAAACGTACCCGTAACAAGCTCCGGGTCTTCCTGTGCCTCTGCCGCATTAATACTGAAAACTCTTTCGCGGCCTTGTCCATTCGTGTTCTCCTGGTTCGGGCAATTTCTAATAATGTGGCCCGGTTTTCCACATTTATAACAAACTACATTGGCATAGCTTGCTCCGACACTACTTGCTCCTCCATTACTCGTTCCGACACCATTTGTTCCTTTCGTTCTATTAACCCCTGGTCCGTAGACCTCACACTTCGCCGCGCTATGACCATTTCTTTTACACTTGTTGCAAAATTTGGTGCAGAACCCCGAGTGATACTTTTCACACCTTTGGCATAGCTGCTTCTGATTGTTGTTGTTGTTGCGGTTATTATTGTTGTTGGGATGATTGTTGTAGTTGCTGTTGCTGTTGTTGTTGTTGTTGTTGTTGTTGTTGGGCCGTTTGTTGTAGTTGCGATTGATGTTGCGATTGTTGGGATAATTGTTGCGATTGCTGTTGTTGTTGTATTGGTGATTCTTATCACCATTTTCCTCCCACTTTCTTTTGACTTGCTTCACATTGGCCTCTTCAGCAGTCTGTTCTTTAATTCTTTCTTCAATCTGGTTCACTAGTTTGTGAGCCATTCTACATGCCTGTTGTATGGAGGCGGGCTCGTGTGAACTTATATCTTCTTGGATTCTTTCCGGTAATCCTTTCACAAACGCGTCGATCTTCTCTTCCTCATCTTCGAATGCTCCCGGACACAATAGGCACAATTCTGTGAATCGTCTTTCATACGTGGTAATATCAAATCCTTGGGTTCGTAACCCTCTAAGTTCTGTCTTGAGCTTATTGACCTCGGTTCTGGGACGGTACTTCTCGTTCATCAAGTGCTTGAATGCTGACCACGGTAGTGCGTACACATCGTCTTGTCCCACTTGCTCTAGATAGGTATTCCACCATGTTAACGCAGAACCTGTGAAGGTATGCGTAGCGTACTTCACTTTGTCCTCTTCAGTACACTTACTTATGGCAAACACCGATTCGACCTTCTCGGTCCACCATTTCAATCCGATCGGTCCTTCGGTTCCATCAAATTCCAAAGGTTTGCAGGCAGTGAATTCTTTGTAGGTGCATCCTACACGATTTCCTGTACTGCTAGATCCAAGGTTATTGTTGGTATGTAGCGCAGCCTGTACTGCGGCTATGTTTGAAGCTATAAAAGTACGGAATTCCTCTTCATTCATATTCACGGTGTGTCGAGTAGTCGGTGCCATTTCCTTCAAAATAGTCAAATGGAACAAGTTAATCATACAGAATATTAAGAGTAGTTAATAGTATTTCGTAGCATAATATGAACTCATTTATAAAAGCTTTTTCTTCATATTAGCGTTTTATAAGTTTAAATTCGGGTAGTACCTACCCGTTAAGTTCATACTTAGTAGCTAATATACAATTCAACTACTACAATTCTATATGAAAAACTGATTATAATAATATTTCGCGTTCAAACTTATACACAATATTTTACAAACTTACAATACCGCTTATTTTACATATAGCATGAAATATAGCACACAATAAATTTGATACAAGATGGTTGTGAAGATAATTCAAGCTAGTACACAAGTCGTTCAGCAAAGGCAATAAAGACACGTAATTCATACGTCCAGAAACAAGTCATGCATTCTGGTTTTACTAGGATTACTTCCCATCCTTGGTCTTGTGGAACATAACCGTTATGGCCGTTGATAAGACAGCGTGTTGTAACGTCGTCAAAGGGACGAGGGTTACGTAATGTCCAACAGTCCCGTAATAATCTAAAAACCTCATTTCTTACCCCAATTACCGACTCCGTCACTTGTGGAAACGTTTTGTTTAATAGTTGTAGCCCGATGTTCTTGTTCTCACTTTGGTGAGAAGCAAACATTACTAATCCGTAAGCATAACATGCTTCTTTATGTTGCATGTTAGCCGCTTTTTCTAAATCGCGAAGTCCAATATTCGGATATATTGAGTCAAAATAATTTCTTAACCCATTGCGTAAAATAGCATTTGGGTTCCCCGCAATATATGCGTCAAAGTAAACACATCGTAACTTATGGATTTCCCAATGTGATATCCCCCATCTTTCGAACGAAAGCCTTTTATAAACCAAGGCATTCTTAGAACGTTCTTCGAATGTCCTACAAACTGATCTCGCCTTAAATAGTTGTGCCGAAGAATTCTGACCGACTCTAGACAAGATTTCATCAATCATGTCTCCGGGTAGGTCTCTTAAAATATTGGGTTGTCTATCCATTTTGTGTTTTTATACTGTAAAATAGACAAGAGTTAGATTCATAAAAAAAATACTTATTAATACAAGCAATTTTTACATATATCATAAAGCATAAGCACACTATATTACATATATTACACCACACGAATACAACTATCTTATTCCGACTCGCTTGTTTCTTCTTCTTCGGTTTTGGATCGTTTTGCCAAGTTTCTAGGGATATATGATGTTCCCCTAATACGAGCCGTCGTGATCCACATTGGTTTAGAAAAACCTGGTGGTTTAGAGGTTCCCGGGTCATTGTTACAACTTAAGGACTTCGGGGGTTGACGATACATATAAAGTTCATCGGGGTTGGAATTAGATTTCTCTATTTTTATGCCCTTTCCCTTATTATTTTCTTTTGACTTTTTAAATTCAGTTGGGGTAATTTTTATAACATCATCGGAATTCTCGTCGGAATCCGATTCATCGGAGAATTGGTAATCCTCCCAATATTTTGCTTCCTTGGCGGAAACACCATTGACCATAATTAACCTTGGTCGGTTGATTGAGGATTTTCTTTTACTTAACCGTTTTATTATTTCCCCCACCGGTTCTATTTCTTCATCCGGTTCCGATTCTTCTTCCGGTTCCGATTCTTCTTCCGGTTCCGACTATTCTTCCGGTTCCTCTTCGGAAACTTGTGAATCAGTCCACGAATCATTCCAATTTACATTTGACTCTTCATTATTATTAGGTGAGTCAATGGGACTTGTTCTAAAGGTAGACATCTATCACATAATATCAAACGCGTTAAGAGATTAATATATCACATAATATTCACATGTTAAAAATATATAGTTTCTAACAAAATTTGTTAAGCAATCATTTTTCAAGTAAACACGGTCGAAGTCCAGACTCACTAATGCATCCTAACAAACTCGATAAGACACACTAATGTAAAATTCTGGTTCTCTAAGACCAATGCTCTGATACCAACTGAAATGTCCCGTTCTTATTGATTAAAAACGTTCCATATTAATTGATTTCGTTGCGAGGTTTTGACCTCTATATGAGATATTTTTCAAAGACTGCATTCATTTTTAAAACAAACCATAACCTTTATTTCATAGATAAAGGTTTTAAAAAGCTTTACGTAGATTATCAAATAATGATAATCTAAAATATCCTGTTTACACACGACCATTACATAATGGTTTACAATACAAATATGTTACAACAAAATAAGTTTCTTGAATGCAGTTTTTACACAATATCATACAAGCATGGACTCCAAATCTCGTCCTTATTTAAGTATGCGACAGCGGAAGCTCTTAATAATCACCTGAGAATAAACATGCTTAAAACGTCAACAAAAATGTTGGTGAGTTATAGGTTTAACCTATATATATCAAATCATAATAATAGACCACAAGATTTCATATTTCAATACACATCCCATACATAGAGATAAAAGTCATTCATATGGTGAACACCTGGTAACCGACATTAACAAGATGCATATATAAGAATATCCCCATCATTCCGGGACACCCTTCGGATATGATATAAATTTCGAAGTACTAAAGCATCTGGTACTTTGGATGGGGTTTGTTAGGCCCAATAGATCTATCTTTAGGATTCGCGTTAATTAGGGTGTCTGTTCCCTAATTCTTAGATTACCAGACTTAATAAAAAGGGGCATATTCGATTTCGATAATTCAACCATAGAATGTAGTTTCACGTACTTGTGTCTATTTTGTAAATCATTTATAAAACCTGCATGTATTCTCATCCCAAAAATATTAGATTTTAAAAGTGGGACTATAACTCACTTTCACAGATTTTTACTTCGTCGGGAAGTAAGACTTGGCCACTGGTTGATTCACGAACCTATAACAATATATACATATATATCAAAGTATGTTCAAAATATATTTACAACACTTTTAATATATTTTGATGTTTTAAGTTTATTAAGTCAGCTGTCCTCGTTAGTAACCTACAACTAGTTGTCCACAGTTAGATGTACAGAAATAAATCGATAAATAATATCTTGAATCAATCCACGACCCAGTGTATACGTATCTCAGTATTGATCACAACTCAAACTATATATATTTTGGAATCAACCTCAACCCTGTATAGCTAACTCCAACATTCACATATAGAGTGTCTATGGTTGTTCCGAAATATATATAGATGTGTCGACATGATAGGTCGAAACATTGTATACGTGTCTATGGTATCTCAAGATTACATAATATACAATACAAGTTGATTAAGTTATGGTTGGAATAGATTTGTTACCAATTTTCACGTAGCTAAAATGAGAAAAATTATCCAATCTTGTTTTACCCATAACTTCTTCATTTTAAATCCGTTTTGAGTGAATCAAATTGCTATGGTTTCATATTGAACTATATTTTATGAATCTAAACAGAAAAAGTATAGGTTTATAGTCGGAAAAATAAGTTACAAGTCGTTTTTGTAAAGGTAGTCATTTCAGTCGAAAGAACGACGTCTAGATGACCATTTTAGAAAACATACTTCCACTTTGAGATTAACCATAATTTTTGGATATAGTTTCATGTTCATAATAAAAATCATTTTCTCAGAATAACAACTTTTAAATCAAAGTTTATCATAGTTTTTAATTAACTAACCCAAAACAGCCCGCGGTGTTACTACGACGGCGTAAATCTGGTTTTACGGTGTTTTTCGTGTTTCCAGGTTTTAAATCATTAAGTTAGCATATCATATAGATATAGAATATGTATTTAGTTGATTTTAAAAGTCAAGTTAGAAGGATTAACTTTTGTTTGCGAACAAGTTTAGAATTAACTAAACTATGTTCTAGTGATTACAAGTTTAAACCTTCGAATAAGATATCTTTATATGTATGAATCGAATGATGTTATGAACATCATTACTACCTTAAGTTGCTTGAATAAACCTACTGGAAAAGAGAAAAATGGATCTAGCTTCAATGGATCCTTGGATGGCTCGAAGTTCTTGAAGCAAAATCATGACACGAAAACAAGTTCAAGTAAGATCATCACTTGAAATAAGATTGTTATAGTTATAGAAATTGAACCAAAGTTTGAATATGATTATTACCTTGTATTAGAATGATAACCTACTGTAAGAAACAAAGATTTCTTGAGGTTGGATGATCACCTTACAAGATTGGAAGTGAGCTAGCAAACTTGAAAGTATTCTTGATTTTATGAAACTAGAACTTTTGGAATTTATGAAGAACACTTAGAACTTGAAGATAGAACTTGAGAGAGATCAATTAGATGAAGAAAATTGAAGAATTAAAGTGTTTGTAGGTGTTTTTAGTCGTTGGTTTATGGATTAGATATAAAGGATATGTAATTTTGTTTTCATGTAAATAAGTCATGAATGATTACTCATATTTTTGTAATTTTATGAGATATTTCATGCTAGTTGCCAAATGATGGTTCCCACATGTGTTAGGTGACTCACATGGGCTGCTAAGAGCTGATCATTGGAGTGTATATACCAATAGTACATACATCTAAAAGCTGTGTATTGTACGAGTACGAATACGGGTGCATACGAGTAGAATTGTTGATGAAACTGAACGAGGATGTAATTGTAAGCATTTTTGTTAAGTAGAAGTATTTTGATAAGTGTCTTGAAGTCTTTCAAAAGTGTATGAATACATATTAAAACACTACATGTATATACATTTTAACTGAGTCGTTAAGTCATCGTTAGTCGTTACATGTAAATGTTGTTTTGAAACCTTTAGGTTAATGATCTTGTTGAATGTTGTTAACCCATTGTTTATTATAACAAATGAGATGTTAAATTGTTATATTATCATGATATTATGATATATAATATATCTCAGTATGATGTATATACAGTTAAATGTCGTTACAACGATAATCGTTACATATATGTCTCGTTTCGAAATCATTAAGTTAGTAGTCTTATTTTTACATATGTATTTCATTGTTAATACACTTAATAATATATTTACTTATCATTTAACATAATTAACCAAGTGTATCAATATCTTAATATGATTCATATGTACCTAGTAAGACGTTGTTATAACGATAATCGTTATATATATCGTTTTCGAGTTTCTTAAATTAATAGTCTCATTTTTATGTATATAACTCATTGTTAAAATACCTAATGAGATACATACTTATATTAAAAACATGTTAACTATATATATAACCATATATATGTCATCGTATAGTTTTTACAAGTTTTAACGTTCGTGAATCACCGGTCAACTTGGGTGGTCAATTGTCTATATGAAACATATTTCAATTAATCAAGTCTTAACAAGTTTGATTGCATAACATGTTGGAAACATTCAATCATGTAAATATCAATCTCAATTAATATATATAAACATGGAAAAGTTCGGGTCACTACACCTATTACATAATACATAATATCAATCACAAAGCCAAGTTGGTTAACCCACTAAAACTCCGTTCTAGGGTTATCTTGACCCATGGTGTAATTTTGACCCATTTGCAACCCTAACCCTAATATTTGGGTTAACATCCCCAAAACCCTAATCATTAGCCAAGTTAAGTCCTAAGACGCTTTCCAATACAAGGTTTGTGCATCAAACACATACATTAACCCACTTAGGACCATTTTGACCCATTTGACCATTTAAAGTCAATACTCCCATTTCGGGTCATCCACTAACCCACTTAACACCCCTTTACATATATTTAAGTGTGCTAGTGATTTTACTAACTAATTTAAGCTCATAAACATAATTTGATACTTTAAAAACCCTAATTAGTCATCTTTGGGTCTACATGACCTAAATTCACCCAAAACCCCCAAATTACTAGCAAATGGGTTTTAATGTTTTTCACTTACACAAACCCTAACTCTTATACAATTAAAATAAGGAAGTTAGGTTTAGGGCTTACCACAACTATCAAAACGTAGCAAAAGAGGAGATGAACAACTTTAATACCCGAGCTCTAACCCGAAATGTGCTTCTTCTTCCTTAAATGGAGCTTTCTCACTCTTGAATCACTCTCTCTCACTAGAATTAATGGATGATGATAAAGTAGATGGAAATGGAGTAAAGGAGACTCCAACAACTGATTTGGGGCCTTAAAGTCGGACCCCAAAGTGATTTTACCAAATTGCCCCCAAAATATCTAATTTGAAAATAAGGAAGAATCTGTCAGCCCGTAATGGCGCGCCAAATGCCCAGTTCAGCTTCTTTTGCATTTTAATCATGTACAACAAAACTTCCACTACAAGAATCTTAAACACACGTATGTACAAGGAAAAATACACGGGTCTTACAACTCTCCCCCACTTATTCGGATTGCGTCCTCGCGATCCAAGCCGCATGACAAGAAGGAAGATAAACCAACACAAACTCTTCGGGCTCCCAGGTAAACTCGGAACCCTTACTCTGTCGCCATTGAACTTTAAAGGTCCTAACCTCTTTATGCCTCAACCTTTTGACCTTCTCATCGAGTATAGTAATCGGCTCCTCAATATACTCTAACTTATTGTTTAGCTCAAACTCGTCTAATGGCACCCAAGATGAATCATCCGCAAGATACTTACGGAGATGGGAAACATGAAATGTATTATGAATCCCCGCAAGCTCTTCGGGTAATTCCAAACGATACGCGACCTCACCAATACGAGCTAAAACCTTAAATGGCCTAATAAACCAAGGAGCTAACTTTCCCAGTTTTCGAAATCAAATAATACCTTTCCATGGCAAAACCTTAAGCATCACCATGTCACCTTCTTGAAATTCGATCGTTCGTCTACGTTTGTCGGCATACGACTTTTGCCTATCTTGAGCCTTTTTCAAATGCTCTCGAATCATATCAATTTTGCTATTCATCTCCAATACCAAATCGGTACTCCCGATCTCTCTTTGACCCACTTCACCCTAACAAATTGGAGTTCGACACCTTCGCCCATAAAGCATCTCATAATGTGGCATCCCGTTACTAGTATGATAACTATTATTGTACGAGAATTCCACCAAAGGTAAGTGCTCGTCCCAACTACCACCAAAATCAATAATACACGCCCGTAACATATCCTCCAAAGTTTGATTCGTACGTTCGGTTTGACCGTCCGTTTGAGGATGATACGCCGTGCTCAATCTCAATTGCGTACCCATGTCTTCATGAAACTTTTCCCAAACCCGAGATGTAAAATGGGTATCTCGATCCGAAATAATAGATATAGGAACACCGTATCGAGAGATGACTTCCTTGATAAATAACTTAGCCAAAGTCTCCGACGATATCGCTTCTTTAATGGGAAGAAGCAAAGCACTCTTCGTCAATCTATCAACTATCACCCAAATCGAATCAAATTGGGTTCTCACCGTTTTAGGTAACTTTGTGATGAAATCAATGGTAATGTGCTCCCATTTCCATTTCGGGATTTCTAATGGTTGTAACTTACCATACGGCTTTTGGTGCTCAGCCTTAACTTGAAAACACGTGACGTATTTCTCAACATACTTCACAACATCACGTTTCATGCCCCGCCACCAATAATCCTTCCTCAAGTCAAGATACATCTTCGTAGCGCCCGGATGAATGGAATACTTTGACTTATGTGCTTCATCAAGTAGCACTTGTCGATAATCACCCATCTTAGGCACCCACACCCTTCCTTGAAAAGACAACAAACCACGCGAGCCCATAGTGATGAATTCCGATTGCCCCATAATTCGCTCCGCATGCTTGTTATGAACGTAAGCCTCTATTTGAATCACACCAAGTTTTTCAAGAAAATCGTTAGTAATAATCATACGTAACAATACCAATCGTAACGCCGGGTGATGACTCTTTCGACTTAACGCATCCGCGACCACATTCGCCTTGCCCGGATGATACAGTATTTCACAATCATAATCTTTCACCACATCCATCCACCTACGTTGACGATAATTCAAATCTCGTTGATTAAAGAGATGTTTCAAACTCTTATGATCCGAATAAATCGTACTCTTGACACCATACAAGTAGTGGCACCAAATTTTCAACGCATGTACCACCGCCGCCAACTCAAGATCATGAGTCGGATATCTCGTTTCTTGTTCTTTTAATTGTCGAGAGGCATAAGCGATGACTTTACCTCTTTGCAATAAAACACACCCGAACCCATTTAACGAGGCATCACAATAAACCGTCATGTCTTCCACTCCTTCCGGCAACACTAACACCGGAGCTTGACACAACCTCTCTTTTAACAATTGAAAAGCAATTTCTTGCTCGTTCTCCCAATTATACCTCGCGTTCTTCCTTGTCAACTTCGTCAACGAAGAAGTGATCTTAGAAAAGTCTTGGATAAACCGACGATAATAACCGGCCAATCTGAGAAAACTTAGGACCTCCGTAGGCGTAGTCGGTTGTCTCCAACTCTTCACCGTCTCTATCTTCCCCGGATCTACTTGAATGCCGTCTTTGTTCACAATGTGGCCAAGGAATTGAACCTCCCTTAGCCAAAATTCGCATTTGGAGAACTTAGCATACAACTTCTCCTTTCGTAAAGTCTTCAATACTTCACGCAAATGACGTTCATGTTCGTTCATACTTTTCGAGTAGACTAGCATGTCGTCAATGAACACAATTACCGACTTGTCCAACATAGGTTGGCACACTCGGTTCATAAGATCCATGAATGCCACCAGTGCATTCGTAAGACCAAAAGGCATAACTACGAATTCAAAATGCCCATAACGCGTTCGAAAAGCCGTTTTCTCGATATCTTCCTCACGGACCCGCATTTGGTGATAGCCGAATCGTAGGTCAATCTTTGAGAAATACGTCTCACCTTGGAGTTGATCAAACAAATAGTCAATCCGAGGTAATGGATAACGATTCTTGATCGTCACCTTATTCAACTCCCGATAATCGATGCACATCCGCATACTTCCATCTTTCTTTTTCACGAATAAAACCGGAGCGCCCCATGGCGAAGCACTCGGTGGAATAAAAAACTTCTCAAGTAACTCTTGGGTTTGATTTAAAAACTCTTGCATTTCTGTCGGCGCTAAATGATAAGGAGTTTTAGTAATGGGAATAGCTCCCGGAACCAACTCAATGCGAAATTCAACTTGTCTTTCCGCCGGAACACCCGGTAACTCGTCCGAAAAAAACGTCTTCGAATTCACTAACAACCGGAATTTCATGAGTGGGTAGTGGCTCATCACGAGTATGAACAACATGGGCAAGAAAAGCCATGCCACCACTAACAAGGAAACGACGTGCCCGTGCAAAAGTGCATATCGGCACAAGTCTTCTACGCTTATCACCGTGAATAATTAACTCTCCCCCACTTGGGGTCTTCACACGAATAAATTTTACATGGCATGTAATATCGGCTCTATTACGATTGACCAAATCCATACCCACAATAATATCAAAGTCGCCCAAAGTCATCGGAATGAGATCTATCTTAAAGTTTTCGGCACCAAACACAACATCACAATTTTTGCACACATCGACCACTAGCACCGTCTTGCCGTCCACTATTTCGACTTCTACCGGACGACTTAACTTAGCTAACGGTCTATCAAGTTTAGGTAAAAATTTTGGAGACACAAACGACAAATTTGCACCGCTATCAAATAAAATCCTTGCTGGATTAGAGTTAACCATAAAAGTACCTAAGACAACTTCGTTAGATTGTTTGGCTTCGTCATTGGTCATCAAGTAGTTGAGACCCCTAGCCGTGCCTGCCGCCTTCTATAACTTCTTAGCATGATCATTATTCAAATCGGGGCATTCCGGCCTCTTGTGCCCCTCTTTACCACAATTAAAGCAAGTAATTTTGGTCGACGCCTTGGTGCAATCACGGGCGATGTGCCCTCTTTGGTTACAATTATAACACGTCGGCTCAAAACCCTCGGAAGTACCCTTCTTCACACTATTAATGCCCTCGAAGCCTTTCTTGTTCTTTTTATTTGAAAAATTCGAATGACTCGAACCTTTAAACTTTCTATTTGAAAAAGTGAAATCACTCTTCCTTGGAACCTCCGGCTCAAAACCCCGAGCCAACTCGAATAGCTCTTCAAAGGTCTTAGCCATTCCCCGACTAATCTTACCCTTTAACTCATCGTTCAAGGTACGGTAGAAATCTTTCATTAGCTTGTTATCGTCACCAACGTATTCCGGGCAAAAACGAGTCTTTGCCAAAAAGGTAGACTTGAGAGTAACCAAGTCCATTGAACCTTGTTGCAAATGATGCAACTCGTCCCAGATTCTATCAAGGTCGGAAGAAGTTCGGTATTCTTAGAAGAATTCCTTCTTAAACTCCTCCCATGTCAAGCTCATGCATTGCTCTTCACCATATAAATTGGTTTTATCGTCCCACCACAACTTGCCTTCTTCACGTAACATGCAAGACCCATACCTCGTCTTCTTCTCGGGAGGACACTCAGCGGTAAGGAACGCCCCCTCGATATCAGAGATCCAACAAGTGCTTTTCAATGGATCCCTCACCCCATTAAACATCGGAGGTTGAGTATCCTTGAAATTTTTGTAGTGGAAGTCCCGCCTTCCTTCACCTCCTTCACCATGAGGATAAATGTTTCTAGAGTCAAGAGCCTCATCGACAGTGGCCTTCATTCATTCATTAATTAAATCAGTTATTTTCTCGTCAACCGATTCCTTGAAAACCTTTCTCACGCTAACAAGGAAGTCCTCCTTGTAGTTCTTCAAGATGGCCTCAACTTTGGCCGTGAAATCGGGGTCCTCGTTTGTACCACCGACATCATTATCGTGTCCGTTTCTCGTCTTCATTCTATAAAACGGAAAAGGTTAAATCATGAACGAAAAGCCATAACACGTAAATATATACATGCGCACCACACTACTCCATCTTGCTCAACAATCGTTGTACATTACTCGTTTGACACAATTTGCACCCGTAACAACGGTAGCTAATCGTTGTTACGCGAGCACGTCGCATTAACTTGCTAGTACCACGTCCATCTCGCTTGATGATTGCTAAACACAACACAAAACCATTAGCACAAGGTTAGTTCACATAAACCAAAGTACTAACAATTCTTGATTAGACCCAAAGACCTACAAGTCCCGCATAAAACGTACACACAATAAAGTCTAAGTCTAGGCACCTATCTCAAGTCGCCTAAATCCCTTAGACCATGGTCTGATACCACTTGTAACAATGCAAACCAAACCACGAACAACCCGCGTAAAAATAACAAATAATTTTTTTTTTTTTTGCTGGAACAGCATATGGCGCTGCGCGCCAGAAGGCCGCGCTGCGCGCCATTCTGGTCTGTCCAAAAAGTCTTGAAATGCTAAAAAGATTGGCCACTTCCCGGCCTAATTAGGCAAAATGCTTTAACAATATATTCAAATATGTAAAACTAACACATTCCATTAATAAAAATGAGTTTTATGAAGCGGGGCCCACATCGACTGTTTTACGAGTTTAATTTAAAATATGAGTTTCGACCATCAAAAGTTTAAGTACCAAACTACACTACGAGCATGGCGTTTGGGATTAAACTACCCAAGTCTCAGTCAATACTCCAAAAGCTAAATAGCCCAAAAGCATTCTCAAGCAACGACGGGATCTCTAATCCAAGATGATGCCCTTACCCTTGTCCACAACCGAACCTATAAAAAGGTAAACAACGAGAGGGTAAGCAAAGCTTAGTGAATGCAATAATTATACACATACATATATAACTTACTTACTTGCAAACACTTACACCAAATCCGTATACATACTAGCTACATATTTAGCATACCCTTCACATGTATAATGCTAAGAACCATGAACACAAAGCTAGTATATCAAAAGCATATAACACAACAATACACTATGCTACAACGCAAATATAACGATGGTGTTCACAACATCCATAGTACTCAAGATCTCAAGGCTAGCCCACGAATGGTATCGTCAACATCGAACTTTAATCCCATTCGCCTACATTAATGTGGTATCGTCAACACCGAACTTTAAACCCACATATGAGGTATTGTCAACAACAAACTTTAAACCCTCATCAACGTCCCTACAATAATCGTATGGCATCGTCAACATCGAACTTTAATTCCATACGTGAGGTATCTTCAACAACGAACTTTAAACCCTCATCAACAACACAATATACTCTAGGGTATGGTACCGTCAACATTGGACTTCAACCCATACCCCACAAGTAAATAAACTATATACATACATATATAATTATTCCACTCACCTCAACGCCTTGTTGAGAGATAACCGAGCTTTCAACTTCAATGTAATGCACCTATTACATAATACATAATATCAATCACAAAGCCAAGTTGGTTAACCCACTAAAACTCCGTTCTAGGGTTATCTTGACCCATGGTGCAATTTTGACCCATTTGCAACCCTAACCCTAATATTTGGGTTAACATCCCCAAAACCCTAATCATTAGCCAAGTTAAGTCCTAATACGCTTTCCAATACAAGGTTTATGCATCAAACACATACATTAACCCACTTAGGACCATTTTGACCCATTTGACCATTTAAAGTCAATACTCCAATTTCGGGTCATCCACTAACCCACTTAACACCCCTTTACATATATTTAAATGTGCCAGTGATTTAACTAACTAATTTAAGCTCAGAAACATAATTTGATACTTTGAAAACCCTAATTAGTCATCTTTGGGTCTACATGACCCAAATTCACCCAAAACCCCCAAATTACTAGCAAATGGGTTTTAATGTTCATCACTTACACAAACCCTATCTCTTATACAATTAAAATAAGGAAGTTAGGTTTAGGGCTTACCACAACTATCAAAACGTAGCAAAAGAGGAGATGAACAACTTTAATACCCGAGCTCTAACCCGAAATGGGCTTCTTCTTCCTTAAATGGAGCTTTCTCACTCTTGAAACACTCTCTCTCACTAGAATTAATGGATGATGATAAAGTAGATGGAAATGGAGTAAAGGAGACTCCAACAACTGATTTGGGACCTTAAAGTCGGACCCCAAAGTGATTTTACCAAATTGCCCCCAAAATATCTAATTTGAAAAGAAGGAAGAATCTGTCAGCCCGTAATAGCGCGGCGCGCCATAAGGCCGCGCGGCGCGCCAAATGCCCAGTTGAGCTTCTTTTGCATTTTAATCATGTACGACAAAACTTCCTCTACAAGAATCTTAAACAAACGTATGTATAAGGAAAATACACGGGTCTTACATCCATTCCGGTTACACTGTCTTCGGAATTCAGGTGAATAACCATATCGGAATAGCTGTCGGAGTTTTGATATGATTTAGATTATAGAATTTAGTTTGGTATTCTTCAATAAATAATTTACATATGTATATATAATACCAAATTCCATAAATCAAGGAGAAATTTTCGGAAGGTGTCAGGAAAAGTTTATAGTAACAGATACGCTAAGATATGAATTTTTGTCTATACACTATTTATGCAATAAATGCAGGAAAACGTGTCTAGACTTAAGAACGATAAGCCTGTAATTTCTGACAAGAAATGATAAGCAAAACTTTTAACATACAGACACGGTCGAAGTCCAGACTTACTAATGCATCTTAACAATTATCAGTTAGACACACTCATGCAAGACCTGGTTCGCTAGGACCAATGCTCTGATACCAAATGTGACGATCGCTCTAAATCCATATGGACGAACATGTCATTCATCGATTTCATTGCGAGGTATTTGACATATATATGATACGTTTTGTAAACATTGCATTTTTTTTGAAAAGGCACACCATAAATGAATATTTAAATCAAAGGTTTTCGACATCTGATGATTTCTACATATAGACAATCACCTTAAATAATAGTTTACAATAGTAATTCCGTTGACAATGTAGTCAAAATAAGATACATGGTGATGATTTGGTGAATGCAACGTTTCCTTGATAAATATGCCATGTAAGACTCCATGCACATAGCTTGTCTAACATATAAGAAAACAGCGGAAGACTTCTAGGGAACCTTAGCAGCATATAAAGTCGTTCACCAAAATGTGACCGAAACTCGGATTACCAAATAACCGTAGATCTCAACCTAGAGAACATATGTTGTCAAATAAATTTCTATCAAGCTACGTCAGGTCATAGTGTATCACAATCCTAATGCTCGCGATCGACATACAAAAGTTATCCAAAGTCGTTTCAAAAAGTCAATTTTGACAATAGTTTAACAAAACGAGATGTGCCTTATATAAGGATTCATTTATCGGTTGGTAATATTCAAAAATCCAATTTATCAATCTTATAAACAAGTTGTTTAAATATTAATTGTAGATTCAAAAGCAATTCCAATTAAGGTCAATCATAATTCAGTTGATCATATCTTTTGATTCGTTCACCGAAATTGTGCGATTTCTAAATGAAAAGTTATTGATTTTTCGCCAGCTTTCCAAAAACATGCATATCATATATCTTTTATCAGTAATATATGTATTTAATTCGTGATTCATCATAAACTATTTAACGACGAAATTTAGCATACAAGCATGCATAAACATATATACTCGAGCACTAGACATGGATACACAATTAATATATAAAAGATAAAATATGAGTGCTTACGTATCAATATTGAGATTCAATATTGTAGGAAAGTACGTAGACGTAACGGAGATGATAAACACTAGGTTTGATTCATAAATATACCCCCGAACATTACTCATAATTTCCTTAGCTCTATCCCGCTTGAAAACCCATTTTGAAAGTGACACGCTCAAGACCTCGTCGTAGTATTTTATGTATAATATTAATACTACTAATAATAATAAGATTAATAATAATATTAATCTTAATAATAATAATAATAATAATAATAATAATAATAATAATAATAATAATAATAATAATAATAATAATAATAATAATATAAATAATAATAATAATTACAGAGGGAGTAATATGTATTCGGATATGTGTGTGTTATAAGTGCAGGAACCAGCTCGATTTATAGATGTTTTCTGAATTTCCTTCCCATACGATCGCATGGGAAACTAGTGTAAAGGCCATGCGATCGCATGGCTTCACTGTCCAGCATAAAATGATTTTGTCCCGTTGTTTATCGACATAATATTTAATTATATATATAATATATATAATGTATATAATTAATTATATATTATATTAAATTCACGTGCATAGTTGACTTTAATTTTCGTTCTGATAAGTCGTACATCGTCACTCGACTTATGTCCCGGTTCCAGTTTTTCGAATGTCCCTTCGTACGCTGAGAAAACTTGCATTTTACGTTTCGTGTCACGTACCTTTGTCAAAATATAGTCTTAAGTTATCCATAAACTATACCACTCAAAGTATATCTAAAACTTTCGAGTGTTTTTTTACTGTAGCAAATAGTGATTTTCGAAAACACTGTAGCTTTTCGGTACTGTAGCAATTCGAAAATACTGTAGCAAATTAGTGTTTTACTGGTTCATTTTAAACGTTTTAGTTAACTTATCTAAATATTAATCGAATCAATAATCGAATGTTAATATCGTTTACTAAATAACTTGAAATCATATATATATGCACATTAAGTTATATATATATATTGTTCGTGAATCGTCGAGAACAGTCAAAAAAATAATTGATTATATGAATATAGTTCCAAAACTTTAAGACTCAACATTACAGACTTTGCTTATCGTGTCGAAAATATTAAATCATTTAAAGATAAAGTTTAAATTTGGTCAAAAATTTCCGGGTCATCACAAATTGAAAACATAACTATGAAACTCTTATAAAAATCAGATTTGAAGAATTAGGGTTCATGTAATTATACCTTAGATCCTAAAATTAACGATACACACGCGTAGAGGAGATCGAGAATTGCAACTTTAATGAAACGAGATCGATAAAAATTAATTTTTGAGTGTGTGTGTGTGCTATGGGCGACGGCCAGTAGCAAGGGAGGGAGGGAGGAGAAGAAGTCGACTGCTAAGAAATTGTGTGAGGGTTTACTAGTTTAGGTTTACACTTATGTATTTATATTAGGCACTAAAATCGATAATTAGCAACTAAGTCCCTCAAGTAAACTCAAAAATCAAAATATAAGGGGGAGGGGGAGTTGGGTCGGCTGAATATGGCCATGGGGTACTCCCGGGCTCGTGTTTTGCAATTCCGTGCAATCGTGGTCCGTTTTAAGTGTCGTTTAGTTGTACCGAAGGCCCGGAATGCTAACCCGATCGTTAAACGCAACCAATCGCTTAATTTATTAAAAACCCAATAAATTAAATATTTTAAAAAGTTAATAATTAATAAAATTAATTATTAAAATAAACCCGAGCGTTTCGTTGCTCAAAAAGCTATTGTCAAAATCGTATCGTTTTTATCGTATTTCATTATCCGAAATATTTATTTGAATTAATATCAACCCATATTAATTATAGTAACCCTCCGAAGATCAAGTATGTATTTATTACACGTAAACGCATAAAAGTTAAATAATCGCCGTTAAATAAACTAACGGAAGGTTAACGGAAGTAACGGAAAAATCAGGGTTGTTACATTACCCACCTGTTATTGAAAATTTCGTCCCGAAATTTTAGTGATCGTCCGCTGAATTAGTTTCCTCGGGAAACAATTGCGGATATTTCAGCCTCATCTGGTCTTCACGCTCCCACGTGAACTCTGGTCCTCTTCTCGCGTTCCACGGAACTTTTAAGATAGGAATTCTGCTTTGCTTCAACTGTTTGACCTCACGGCCCAAGATTTCAATAGGTTCCTCAATGAAATGAAGTTTGTCATCGATACGTAGTTCCTCTAAAGGAATAATCAAATTATCATCGGCTAGGCACTTCTTTAGATTGGACACATGGAAAACGTCATGAATACCGCTGAGTGCTTGTGGCAGTTCCAATCTGTAAGCTACTGGTCCAACTCTTCAGTTATCTCAAATGGTCCAACATATCTAGGACTCAGTTTACCTCGTTTCCCAAATCGTACAACACCCATCCAAGGTGAGACCTTAAGTATAACCTTGTCACCAACTTGAAACTCTATATACTTTCGTCTAACATTGACGTAACTCTTTTGACGACTCCGAGCCATTCTCAATCGTTCCTGAATCTGTAGAACTTTCTCAGTTGTCCCCTGAATAATCTCGGGACCTGTCAACTGACTATCCCCCAATTCGCTCCAACAAACGGGAGATCTACACTTCCTTTCATACAATGCTTCGAAAGGTGCAGCTTTAATGCTCGCATGGTAGCTGTTATTGTATGAGAACTCAACCAGTGGTAAATACTTATCCCATCCGTTTCCGAAATCAATGACACACGCTCTCAACATGTCCTCAAAAGTCTGAATAGTTCGTTCGCTCTGGCCATCCGTCTGGGGGTGATATGCTGTACTCATATCTAGACAGGTCCCCATTGCTTTCTGTAATGATTGCCAAAACCCGGAAGTAAATATGTTGTCACGATCGGATATAATAGATATAGGCACTCCATGCCTAGAGACGACTTCCTTAAGGTAGATCTGAGCCAACTTCTCCATTTTATCAGTTTCCCTTATCGGTAAGAAGTGTGCAGACTTAATGAGACGATCCACGATAACCCAAATAGTATCGTGACCTCCCGCCGTTCTCGACAGTTTCGTAATGAAGTCCATGGAAATACCTTCCCACTTCCACTGGAGAATCTCTGGTTGAGTTAATAATCCTGATGGACCCTGATGTTCAGCCTTGACTTTAGCGCAAGTCAAGCACTTCCCGACATAGGTAGCAATGTCAGCTTTCAAATTTGGCCACCAATAAAACCGCTTTAAATCTTGGTACATTTTATCTGATCCCGGATGAATTGAGTATCTCGACTTATGTGCTTCCTCCAACACTAGTTCTCTCAATCCACGAAACTTTGGTACCCAAATTCGGTTAGCAAAGTACCGTGTTCCATCCTCTTTGATGTCAAATTTCTTATCCATTCCTCTGAGAAATTCAAATCGACATTTTCTTGTTTCATGGCTTCTTGTTGTGCTTTGAGGATTTGTGATGTGAGATTCGTACGGACAACTATGTTAAGAGCTTTAACCCCAAGAGGTCTATCTCGCTCCTTTCTGCTTAAGGCATCCGCCACAACATTTGCCTTGCCCGGATGGTATTGAAGTTCGCAGTTATAATCGTTAAGTAGTTCCATCCAACATCGTTGTCGCATGTTGAGCTGTTTCTGATCGAATATGTGCTGTAAACTCTTATGGTCAGTGAAGATAGTGAACTTGGTTTCACACAGGTAGTGTCTCCACATTTTAAGTGCAAAGACAACAACTCCTAGTTCAAGGTCATGCGTAGTGTAGTTCTGCTCGTGAATCTTTAACTGACGCGAACCATAAGCAATAACCTTATTTCGTTGCATAAGCACGCAACCCATTCCTTGACGTGAGGCATCATAATAAACAACAAAATCTTCACTTCCCTCGGGTAGAGACAATACTGGTGCAGTTATTAACTTCTTTTTCAACAACTGAAATGCGGCCCCTTGCGGTTTTGACCACTCATACTTCTTGCCCTTATGAGTCAACGCGGTCAATGGTCGGTCGATCTTAGAGAATCCTTCAATGAATCTCCTGTAGTAACCAGCCAAACCCAAAAATTGCCGAATCTGTGGTTGGCGTCTTTGGAGTCTTCCAATTCTTAACCGACTCAATCTTTGCTGGATCGACCTGCATTCCATTGGCCCCTACAACAGGGCTAAGAAATTGTACCTCTCGTAACTAAAAGTCACACTTAGAGAACTTTGCATACAACTGCCCTTTTCCAAGCATGGCCAATATCGAACGTAGATGCTATTCGAGCTCTTCCTTGTTCTTGGAGTACACCAATATATCATCAATAACACAATGATGAATTTATCTAGGTATGGCTTACACACACGGTTCATGAGGTCCATGAACACTGCTGTTGCGTTCGTCAAACCAAACGGCATCACTGTAAACTCATAATGTCCATAACGTGTTCTAAACGCTGTCTTCGGGACATCAGCTTCCTTGACTCTCAATTGGTGATACCCGAATCTTAAATCAATCTTCGAATGACAACTAGATCCCTGTAGTTGATCAAATAAGTCATCAATCCTCGGTAATAGATACCGATTCTTGATTGTCAACTTGTTCAATTTTCTGTAGTCGATACATAATCTCATCGACCCATCCTTCTTCTTAACAAACAAGACTGGAGCTCCAACTCAGAAATTCATAGTTATGTGACCCACCTTCTAGTACCGGTCACAAATTAGGGCATTACAACTCTGATGTTCTTCACCACGGGAAGCTCTTGTAGTTCTAAAGGTGCAAGTCCGTATATTGTACGCGTAACGGGTGCAGCTGGTGGCACCAAATCAATCCGAAATTCGACTTCACGGTGGGGTGGACGTGTAACCTCAGGGCAATCCCTTAATAGTTGGGAAATATTCGGGTCTCTTAAAGGTCGGCTCATCTTTACTCACATGTGCTAGAATTGCGAGATATTCTCATCTCATGTACTTCTGGACCTTCGAGTAATTAATGTAACATGACGGTGTACTAATCTCCTCTTCGTACACCATTACCGTCGGTGAAAGGAATTCGAATAGCCTTCTAGTCGTAGCTGCCTTGGTTGTATCATCAGATAACCAGTTTGTTTCACCCACGAGGTTAAAACTTCCCAGCTTAATAGTTCTATGGAGTACACATTGTCTAAGGAAGGTACATGGTTATAAACGTTGCGACCAAACTTCTCTAGCGTAAGGCTTCTATCAGCACCGGTGTTGGCAGCATATATAAACATTATGGTTGATGAGTGAGAACGTGACGAATTTCATGGAAAACGAAAATGGGCAAGGTGTAATGGTGACTCAAACAAAATCTAATATTTAATCAAAAAGGGTTGGTGCAAACTCCCAGACGGGTGTGTCTCGCAGGAACAGATGAAGTGTAGTTTGTGTCGATGTGTTCAAAGTTGGTTGGTAATGTTTGTGGGTATAATGAAAATGATTGTCGCTTAAGAATAGTATGTTGGAACAAAATGATGAGGGATATGGTAACGGGTAGTATTACTAGTAGCAATGAGTGGTGGCGTTAGCGATAAGTAGCGATGGGTTGTGATAAGCAGTGATGACGTATAAGTTGTTAGATAGCATGCTTGCATCATAAGTATATGCACATGTACACTAATGCACCCAATAAGGCATAATGGTCTTCAGTCAGTAGGCTCGTGTTGGAAAACAAAATCATGGACGGTGGATGGCTGAATGATAGGTAAGTTGGTAATCGAGTGGACAATATCTACTACGTATTGTGCGGGCGATTATCAGGAATTCCTCCTCTAAAGACGTATCAGAAATGAGTTGTGATGCGCATTAGCGAGTAGTAAAACGCGGAGGTGTTGGTAGTGTCGAGTATTACTTAGTAGTGGTAAGCAGTAATGTGAAGTATTGAGTAGTAGCAAGTAGCAAGGGGTAGTAGTAAGTAGTATTTAGTAATGACAAGCAGTGAGAAGTAGTGACCAGTCGTGACTAGCAGTGAGAGGCGGCGTTGAGTAGTAGTTATCAGTGATAAACAGTACTGAGTAGTGGTATGAGATGACGAGTGTGTTCAAGTAGTGTCTTTGTATTGACAAGTAGTGATTGGTGGTGACAGACAGTGTCAGGCAGTGATGAGTTGGGTCAAGATCACAAGTTACTTACAAGCTATATGAAATGTCCCGTTCATATTGATTATAAAATTTCCATATTAATTGATTTTGTCGCGAGGTTTTGACCTCTATATGAGACGTTTTTCAAAGACTGCATTCATTTTTAAAACAACCATAACCTTTATTTTATCGAAAAAGATTTAAAAAGCATTACGTAGATTATCAAATGTAGTGTAGTTTCAATTACTTGTGTCTATTTCATAAAACATTTATAAAACTGCATGTATTCTCATCCCAAAATATTAGATTTTAAATGTGGGACTATAACTCACTTTCACAGATTTTTACTTCGTCGGAAAGTAAGACTTGGCCACTGATCGATTCACGAACCTATAACAAATATGTACATATATATAAAAGTATGTTCAAAATATATTTACAACATTTTTAATACGTTTTACTGTTTTAAATTTATTAAGTCAGCTGTCCTCGTTAGTAACCTACAACTAGTTGTCCACGGTTAGATGTACAGAAATAAATCGATATATATTATCTTGAATCAATCCACGACCCAGTGTATGCACATCTCAGGCTAGATCACAACTCAAAATATATATATTTTTGGAATCAACCTCAACCCTGTATAGCTAACTCCAACATTACTGCATATAGAGTGTCTATGGTTGTTTCAAATAATATATATACATGGGTCGATATGATATGTCAAAACATTTGCATACGTGTTTATGGTATCCCAAGATTACATTAGAATACATGTATAATACAATATAAGTTAGCTAGGATATGATTTGTATAGAATTGTTACAATATTTCCCGTAGCTACAATAATAAAAAAATATCCAATCTTGTTTTACCCATAACTTCTTCGTTTTAAATCCGATTTGAGTGAATCAAATTGCTATGGTTTCATATTGAACTCTATTTTATGAATCTAAACATAAAATTTATAGGTTTATAGTCAGAAAAATAAGTTACAAGTCGTTTTTGTAAAGGTAGTCATTTCAGTCGAAAGAACGACGTCTAGATGACCATTTTGGAAAACATACTTCCACTTTGAGTTTAACCATTATTTTTGGATATAGTTTCATGTTCATAAGAAAAATCATTTTCCCAGAAGAACAACTTTTAAATCAAAGTTTATCATAGTTTTTAATTAACTAACCCAAAACAGCCCGCGGTGTTACTACGACGGCGTATATCCGGTTTTACGGTATTTTTCGTGTTTTCCGGTTTTAAATCATTAAGTTAGCATATCATATAGATATAGAACATGTGTTTAGTTGATTTTAAAATTCAATTTAGAAGGATTAACTATTGTTTGCGAACAAGTTTAGAATTAACTAAACTATGTTCTAGTTATTACATGTTCAAATCTTCGAATAAGATAGTTTTATATGTACGAATCGAATGATGTTATAAACATCATTACTACCTCAAGTTTAGTAGGTAAACCTACTGGAAGTGATAAGAAATGATCTAGCTTCAAAGGACCTTGGATGGCTTGAAAGTTCTTGAAGTAGAATAATGACACGAAAACAAGTTCAAGTAAGTTTATCACTCAAATTAAGATAGTTATAGTTATAGGAATTGAATTAAAGTTTGTATATGAGTATTACCTTGATTTAGAATGATATCTTACTATAAACAACAAGGATTTATTGAGGTTGGATGATCACTTTACAAGATTGGAAGTGAGCTAGTAAACTTGGAAGTATTCTTGATTTTATGAAACTAGAACTTGTAGAATTTATGAAGAACACTTAGAACTTGAAGATGGAACTTGAGATAGATCAATTAGATGAAGAAAATTGAAGAATGAAAGTGTTTGTAGGTGTTTTTGGTAGTTGGTATATGGATTAGATATAAAGGATATGTAATTTTGTTTTCATGTAAATAAGTCATGAATGATTACTAATATTTTTGTAATTTTATGAGATATTTCATGCTAGTTGCCAAATGATGGTTCCTACATGTGTTAGGTGACTCATATGGGCTGCTAATAGCTGATCATTAGATTGTATATACCAATAGTACATACATTTAGAAGCTGTATATTGTACGACTACGAATACGTGTGCATACGAGTAGAATTGTTGATGAAACTGAACGAGGATGTAATTGTAAGCATTTTTGTTAAGTAGAAGTATTTTGATAAGTGTCTTGTAGTCTTTCAAAAGTGTATGAATACATATTAAAACACTACATGTATATACATTTTAACTGAGTCGTTAAGTCATCGTTAGTCGTTACATGTAAATGTTGTTTTGAAACCTTTAGGTTAACGATCTTGTTAAATGTTGTTAACCCATTGTTTATTATATCTAAAGAGATGTTAAATTATTACATTATCATGATATTATGATATATTAATATATCTTAGTATGATATATATACAGTTAAATGTTGTTACAACGATAATCGTTACGTATATGTCTCGTTTCGAAATTCTTAAGTTAGTAGTCTTGTTTTACATATGTAGTTCATTGTTAATATACATAATGACATGTTTACTTATCATTTATCATGATTAAACATAGTGTAACAATATCTTAATATGATTCATATGTAATTAGTAAGACGTTGTTATAACGATACTCGTTTTATATATCGTTTCGAGTTTCTTAATTCAATAAACACAATTTTATGTATATAACTCATTGTTAAAATACCTAATGAGATACTTACTTATCATAATATCATGTTAATTATATATATAATCATATATATGTCATCATATAGTTTTTACAAGTTTTAACGTGAAATGTCCCGTTCTTATTGATTAAAAACGTTCCATATTAATTGATTTCGTTGCGAGGTTTTGACCTCTATATGAGACGTTTTTCAAAGACTGCATTCATTTTAAAACAAACCATAACCTTTATTTCATCAATAAAGGTTTAAAAAGCTTTACGTAGATTATCAAATAATGATAATCTAAAATATCCTGTTTACACACGACCATTACATAATGGTTTACAATACAAATATGTTACAACAGAATAAGTTTCTTGAATGCAGTTTTTACACAATATCATACAAGCATGGACTCCAAATCTCGTCCTTATTTAAGTATGCGACAGCGGAAGCTCTTAATAATCACCTGAGAATAAACATGCTTAAAACGTCAACAAAAATGTTGGTGAGTTATAGGTTTAACCTATTTATATCAAATCATAATAATAGACCACAAGATTTCATATTTCAATACACATCCCATACATAGAGATAAAAATCATTCATATGGTGAACACCTGGTAACCGACATTAACAAGATGCATATATAAGAATATCCCCATCATTCCGGGACACCCTTCGGATATGATATAAATTTCGAAGTACTAAAGCATCCGGTACTTTGGATGGGGTTTGTTAGGCCCAATAGATCTATCTTTAGGATTCGCGTCAATTAGGGTGTCTGTTCCCTAATTCTTAGATTACCAGACTTAATAAAAAGGGGCATATTCGATTTCGATAATTCAACCATAGAATGTAGTTTCACGTACTTGTGTCTATTTTGTAAATCATTTATAAAACCTGCATGTATTCTCATCCCAAAAATATTAGATTTTAAAAGTGGGACTATAACTCACTTTCACAGATTTTTACTTCGTCGGGAAGTAAGACTTGGCCACTGGTTGATTCACGAACCTATAACAATATATACATATATATCAAAGTATGTTCAAAATATATTTACAACACTTTTAATATATTTTGATGTTTTAAGTTTATTAAGTCAGCTGTCCTCGTTAGTAACCTACAACTAGTTGTCCACAGTTAGATGTACAGAAATAAATCGATAAATATTATCTTGAATCAATCCACGACCCAGTGTATACGTATCTCAGTATTGATCACAACTCAAACTATATATATTTTGGAATCAACCTCAACCCTGTATAGCTAACTCCAACATTCACATATAGAGTGTCTATGGTTGTTCCGAAATATATATAGATGTGTCGACATGATAGGTCGAAACATTGTATACGTGTCTATGGTATCTCAAGATTACATAATATACAATACAAGTTGATTAAGTTATGGTTGGAATAGATTTGTTACCAATTTTCACGTAGCTAAAATGAGAAAAATTATCCAATCTTGTTTTACCCATAACTTCTTCATTTTAAATCCGTTTTGAGTGAATAAAATTGCTATGGTTTCATATTGAACTCTATTTTATGAATCTAAATAGAAAAATTATAGGTTTATTGTCGTAAAAATAAGTTACAAGTCATTTTTGTAAAGGTAGTCATTTCAGTCGAAAGAACGACGTCTAGATGACCATTTTAGAAAACATACTTCCACTTTGAGTTTAACCATAATTTTTGGATATAGTTTCATGTTCATAATAAAAATCATTTCCTCAGAATAACAACTTTTAAATCAAAGTTTATCATAGTTTTTAATTAACTAACCCAAAACAGTCCGCGGTGTTACTACGACGGCGTAAATCCGGTTTTACGGTGTTTTTCGTGTTTCCAGGTTTTAAATCATTAAGTTAGCATATAATATAGATATAGAACATGTGTTTAGTTGATTTTAAAAGTCAAGTTAGAAGGATTAACTTTTGTTTGCGAACAAGTTTAGAATTAACTAAACTATGATCTAGTGATTACAAGTTTAAACCTTCGAATAAGATAGGTTTATATATATGAATCGAATGATGTTATGAACATCATTACTACCTTAAGTTCCTTGGATAAACCTACTGGAAAAGGGAAAAATGGATCTAGCTTCAACGGATCCTTGGATGGCTCGAAGTTCTTGAAGCAGAATCATGACACGAAAACAAGTTCAAGTAAGATCATCACTTGAAATAAGATTGTTATAGTTATAGAAATTGAACTAAAGTTTGAATATCATTATTACCTTGTATTAGAATGATAACCTACTGTAAGAAACAAAGATTTCTTGAGGTTGGATGATCACCTTACAAGATTGGAAGTGAGCTAGCAAACTTGAAAGTATTCTTGATTTTATGTAACTAGAACTTGTAGAATATATGAAGAACACTTAGAACTTGAAGATAGAACTTGAGAGAGATCAATTAGATGAATAAAATTGAAGAATGAAAGTGTTTGTAGGTGTTTTTGGTCATTGGTGTATGGATTAGATATAAAGGATATGTAATTTTGTTTTCATGTAAATAAGTCATGAATGATTACTCATATTTTTGTAATTTTATGAGATATTTCTAGTTGCCAAATGATGGTTCCCACATGTGTTAGGTGACTCACATGGGCTGCTAAGAGCTGATCATTGGAGTGTATATACCAATAGTACATACATCTAAAAGCTGTGTATTGTACGAGTACGAATACGGGTGCATACGAGTAGAATTGTTGATGAAACTGAACGAGGATGTAATTGTAAGCATTTTTGTTAAGTAGAAGTATTTTGATAAGTGTATTGAAGTCTTTCAAAAGTGTATAAATACATATTAAAACACTACATGTATATACATTTTAACTGAGTCGTCAAGTCATCGTTAGTCGTTACATGTAAGTGTTGTTTTTAAACCTTTAGGTTAACGATCTTGTTAAATGTTATTAACCCAATGTTTATAATATCAAATGAGATTTTAAATTATTATATTATCATGATATTATCATGTATGAATATCTCTTAATATGATATATATACATTAAATGTCTTTACAACGATAATCGTTACATATATGTCTCGTTTAAAAATCATTAAGTTAGTAGTCTTGTTTTTACATATGTAGTTCATTGTTAATATACTTAATGATATGTTTACTTATCATAGTATCATGTTAACTATATATATATCCATATATATGTCATCATATAGTTTTTACAAGTTTTAACGTTCGTGAATCACCGGTCAACTTGGGTGGTCAATTGTCTATATGAAACATATTTCAATTAATCAAGTCTTAACAAATTTGATCGCTTAACATGTTGGAAACATTTAATCATGTAAATTTCAATATCAATTAATATATATAAACATGAAAAAGTTCGGGTCACTACAGTACCTACCCGTTAAATAAATTTCGTCCTGAAATTTTAAGCTGTTGAAGGTGTTGACGAATCTTCTGGAAATAGATGCGGGTATTTCTTCTTCATCTGATCTTCACGCTCCCAGGTGAACTCGGGTCCTCTACGAGCATTCCATCGAACCTTAACAATTGGTATCTTGTTTTGCTTAAGTCTTTTAACCTCACGATCCATTATTTCGACGGGTTCTTCGATGAATTGAAGTTTTTCGTTGATTTGGATTTCATCTAACGGAATAGTGAGATTTTCTTTAGCAAAACATTTCTTCAAATTCGAGACGTGGAAAGTGTTATGTACAGCTGCGAGTTGTTGAGGTAACTCAAGTCGGTAAGCTACTGGTCCGACACGATCAATAATCTTGAATGGTCCAATATACCTTGGATTTAATTTCCCTCATTTACCAAATCGAACAACGACTTTCCAAGGTGCAACTTTAAGCATGACCATCTCTCCAATTTCAAATTCTATATCTTTTCTTTTAATGTCAGTGTAGCTCTTTTGTCGACTTTGGGCGGTTTTCAACCGTTGTTGAATTTGGATGATCTTCTCGGTAGTTTCTTGTATAATCTCCGGACCCGTAATCTGTCTATCCCCCACTTCACTCCAACAAATCGGAGACCTGCACTTTCTACCATAAAGTGCTTCAAACGGCGCCATCTCAATGCTTGAATGGTAGCTGTTGTTGTAGGAAAATTCTGCTAACGGTAGATGCCGATCCCAACTGTTTCCGAAATCAATAACACATGCTCGTAGCATGTCTTCAAGCGTTTGTATCGTCCTTTCGCTCTGCCCATCAGTTTGTGGATGATAGGCAGTACTCATGTCTAGACGAGTTCCTAATGCTTGCTGTAATGTCTGCCAGAATCTTGAAATAAATCTGCCATCCCTATCAGAGATAATAGAGATTGGTATTCCATGTCTGGAGACGAATTCCTTCAAATACAGTCGTGCTAACTTCTCCATCTTGTCATCTTCTCTTATTGGCAGGAAGTGTGCTGATTTGGTGAGACAGTCAACTATTACCCAAATAGTATCAAAACCACTTGCAGTCCTTGGCAATTTAGTGATGAAATCCATGGTAATGTTTTCCCATTTCCATTCAGGGATTTCGGGTTGTTGAAGTAGACCTGATGGTTTCTGATGCTCAGCTTTGACCTTAGAACACGTCAAACATTCTCCTACGTATTTAGCAACATCGACTTTCATACCCGGCCACCAAAAATGTTTCTTGAGATCCTTGTACATCTTCCCTGTTCCAGGATGTATTGAGTATCTGGTTTTATGAGCTTCTCTAAGTACCATTTCTCTCATATCTCCAAATTTTGGTACCCAAATCCTTTCAGCCCTATACCGGATTCCGTCTTCCCGAATATTAAGATGCTTCTCCGATCCTTTTGGTATTTCATCCTTTAAATTTCCCTCTTTTAAAACTCCTTGTTGCGCCTCCTTTATTTGAGTAGTAAGGTTATTATGAATCATTATATTCATAGATTTTACTCGAATGGGTTCTCTGTCCTTCCTGCTCAAGGCATCGGCTACCACATTTGCCTTCCCCGGGTGGTAACGAATCTCAAAGTCGTAATCATTCAACAATTCAATCCACCTACGCTGCCTCATATTCAGTTGTTTCTGATTAAATATGTGTTGAAGACTTTTGTGGTCGGTATATATAATACTTTTGACCCCATATAAGTAGTGCCTCCAAGTCTTTAATGCAAAAACAACCGCGCCTAATTCCAAATCATGCGTCGTATAATTTTGTTCGTGAATCTTCAATTGTCTAGACGCATAATCAATCACCTTCATTCGTTGCATTAATACACAACCGAGACCTTGCTTTGATGCGTCACAATAAATTACAAAATCATCATTCCCTTCAGGCAATGACAATATAGGTACCGTAGTTAGCTTTTTCTTCAATAACTGAAACGCTTTCTCTTGTTCATCATTCCATTCAAATTTCTTCCCTTTATGCGTTAATGCAGTCAAGGGTTTTGCTATTCTGGAAAAGTCTTGGATAAACCTTCTGTAGTAACCAGCTAGTCCTAAAAACTGGCGTATGTGTTTCGGAGTTTTCGGGGTTTCCCACTTTTCAACAGTTTCTATCTTTGCCGGATCCACCTTAATACCTTCTTTGTTCACTATGTGACCGAGGAATTGAACTTCTTCCAACTAAAATGCACACTTTGAAAACTTAGCGTACAATTCTTCCTTCCTCAATACTTCTAACACCTTTCTCAAATGTTCACCGTGTTCTTGGTCATTCTTTGAGTAAATAAGTATGTCATCAATGAAAACAATGACAAACTTGTCAAGGTATGGTCCACACACTCGGTTCATAAGGTCCATGAACACAGCTGGTGCATTAGTTAAACCAAACGGCATGACCATAAACTCGTAATCACCGTAACGTGTTCTGAAAGCAGTCTTTGGAATATCATCTTCTTTCACCCGCATTTGATGATACCCGGAACGTAAGTCAATCTTTGAATAAACAGACGAGCCTTGTAGTTGATCAAATAAGTCGTCGATTCTCGGTAGTGGGTAGTGGTTCTTGATGGTAAGTTTGTTCAACTCTCGGTAGTCGATACACAACCTGAATGTACCATCTTTCTTCTTGACAAACAAAACAGGAGCTCCCCACGGTGATGTGCTTGGTCGAATGAAACCACGCTCTAAAAGTTCTTGTAATTGGCTTTGCAGTTCTTTCATCTCGCTGGGTACGAGTCTGTAAGGAGCACGAGCTATTGGTGCAGCTCCTGGTACAAGATCTATTTGAAATTCAACGGATCGATGTGGGGGTAATCCCGGTAATTCTTTCGGAAATACATCGGGAAATTCTTTTGCAATGGGAACATCATTGATGCTCTTTTCTTCAGTTTGTACTTTCTCGACGTGTGCTAGAACAGCATAGCAACCTTTTCTTATTAGTTTTTGTGCCTTCAAATTACTAATAAGATGTAGCTTCGTGTTGCCCTTTTGTCCGTACACCATTAAGGGTTTTCCTTTTTCTCGTATAATGCGAATTGCATTTTTGTAACAAACAATCTCTGCTTTCACTTCTTTCAACCAGTCCATACCGATTATCACATCAAAACTCCCTAACTCTACTGGTATCAAATCAATCTTAAATGTTTCGCTAACCAGTTTAATTTCTCGATTCCGACATATATTATCTGCTAAAATTAATTTACCATTTGCTAATTCGAGTAAAAATTTACTATCCAAAGGCGTCAATGGACAACTTAATTTAGCACAAAAATCTCTACTCATATAGCTTCTATCCGCACCCGAATCAAATAAAACGTAAGCAGATTTATTGTCAATAAGAAACGTACCCGTAACAAGCTCCGGGTCTTCCTGTGCCTCTACCGCATTAATATTGAAAACTCTTCCGCGGCCTTGTCCATTCGTGTTCTCCAGGTTCGGGCAATTTCTAATAATGTGGCCCGGTTTTCCACATTTATAACAAACTACATTGGCATAACTTGCTCCGACACTACTTGCTCCGCCATTACTCGTTCCGACACCATTTGTTCCTTTCGTTCTATTAACCCCTGGTCCGTAGACCTCACACTTCGCCGCGCTATGACCATTTCTTTTACACTTGTTGCAAAATTTGGTGTAGAACCCCGAGTGATACTTTTCACACCTTTGGCATAGCTGCTTCTGATTGTTGTTGTTGTTGCGGTTATTATTGTTGTTGGGATGATTGTTGTAGTTGCTGTTGTTGTTGTTGTTGTTGTTGTTGTTATTGTTGTTGTTGTTGTTGTTGTTGTTGTTGTTGTTGTTGTTGTTGTTGTTGTTGTTGTTGTTGTTGTTGTTGTTGTTGTTGTTGTTGTTGTTGTTGTTGTTGGGCCGTTTGTTGTAGTTGCGATTGATGTTGCGATTGTTGGGATAATTGTTGCGATTATTGTTGTAATTGCTGTTGTTGTTGTATTGGTGATTCTTATCACCGTTTTCCTCCCACTTTCTTTTGAATTGCTTCACATTGGCCTCTTCAGCAGTCTGTTCTTTAATTCTTTCTTCAATCTGGTTCACTAGTTTGTGAGCCATTCTACATGCCTGTTGTATGGAGGCGGGCTCGTGTGAACTTATATCTTCTTGGATTCTTTCCGGTAATCCTTTCACAAACGCGTCGATCTTCTCTTCCTCATCTTCGAATGCTCCCGGACACAATAGGCACAATTCTGTGAATCGTCTTTCGTACGTGGTAATATCAAATCCTTGGGTTCGTAACCCTCTAAGTTCTGTCTTGAGCTTATTGACCTCGGTTCTGGGACGGTACTTCTCGTTCATCAAGTGCTTGAATGCTGACCACGGTAGTGCGTACGCATCGTCTTGTCCCACTTGCTCTAGATAGGTATTCCACCATGTTAACGCAGAACCTGTGAAGGTATGCGTAGCGTACTTCACTTTGTCCTCTTCAGTACACTTACTTATGGCAAACACCGATTCGACCTTCTCGGTCCACCGTTTCAATCCGATCGGTCCTTCGGTTCCATCAAATTCCAAAGGTTTGCAGGCAGTGAATTCTTTGTAGGTGCATCCTACACGATTTCCTGTACTGCTAGATCCAAGGTTATTATTGGTATGTAGCGCAGCCTGTACAGCGGCTATGTTTGAAGCTAGAAAAGTACGGAATTCCTCTTCATTCATATTCACGGTGTGTCGAGTAGTCGGTGCCATTTCCTTCAAAATAGTCAAATGAACAAGTTAATCATACAGAATATTAAGAGTAGTTAATAGTATTTTGTAGCATAATATGAACTCATTTATAAAAGCTTTTTCTTCATATTAGCGTTTTATAAGTTTAAATTCGGGTAGTACCTACCCGTTAAGTTCATACTTAGTAGCTAATATACAATTCAACTACTACAATTCTATATGAAAAACTGATTATAATAATATTTCGCGTTCAAACTTTTACACAATATTTTACAAACTTTCAATACCGCTTATTTTACATATAGCATGAAATATAACACAAAATAAATTTGATACAAGATGGTTGTGAAGATAATTCTAGCTAGTACACAAGTCGTTCAGCAAAGGCAATAAAGACACGTAATTCATACGTCCAGAAAAAAGTCATGCATTCTGGTTTAACTAGGATTACTTCCCATCCTTGGTCTTGTGGAACATAACCGTTATGGCCATTGATAAGACAGCGTGTTGTAACGTCGTCAAAGGGACGAGGGTTACGTAATGTCCAACAGTCCCGTAACAATCTAAAAACCTCATTTTTTACCCCAATTACCGACTCCGTCACTTGTGGGAACGTTTTGTTTAATAGTTGTAGCCCGATTTTCTTGTTCTCACTTTGGTGAGAAGCAACATTACTAATCCGTAAGCATAAAATGCTTCTTTATGTTGCATGTTAGCCGCTTTTTCTAAATCACGAAGTCCAATATTCGGATATATTGAGTCAAAATAATTTCTTAACCCATTGCGTAAAATAGCATTTGGGTTCCCCGCAATATATGCGTCAAAGTAAACACATCGTAACATGGATTTCCCAATGTGATATCCCCCATCTTTCGAACGAAAGCCTTTTATAAACCAAGGCATTCTTGGAACGTTCTTCGAATGTCTTACAAACTGATCTCGCCTTAAATAGTTGTGCCGAAGAATTCTGACCGACTCTAGACAAGATTTCATCAATCATGTCTCCAGGTAGGTCTCTTAAAATATTGGGTTATCTATCCATTTTGTGTTTTTATACTGTAAAATAGACAAGAGTTAGATTCATAAAAAAAAAATACTTATTAATACAAGCAATTTTTACATATATCATAAACCATAAGCACACTATATTACATATATTACACCACACGAATACAACTATCTTATTCCGACTCGCTTGCTTCTTCTTCTTCTTCGGTTTTGGTTCGTTTTGCCAAGTTTCTAGGGATATATGTTGTTCCCCTAATACGAGCCGTCGTTTTCCACATTGGTTTAGAAAAACCTGGTGGTTTAGAGGTTCCCGGGTCATTGTTACAACTTAAGGACTTCGGGGGTTGACGATATATATAAAGTTCATCGGGGTTGGAATTAGATTTCTTTATTTTTATGCCCTTTCCCTTATTATTTTCTTTTGCCTTTTTAAATTCAGTTGGGGTAATTTCTATAACATCATCGGAATTCTCGTCGGAATCCGATTCATCGGAGAATTGGTAATCCTCCCAATATTTTGCTTCCTTGGCGGAAACACCATTGACCATAATTAACCTTGGTCGGTTGGTTGAGGATTTTCTTTTACTTAACCATTTTATTATTTCCCCCACCGGTTCTATTTCTTCATCCGGTTCCGATTCTTCTTCCGGTTCCGATTCTTCTTCCGGTTTCGATTCTTCTTCCGGTTCTGACTCTTCTTCCGGTTCCTCTTCGGGAACTTGTGAATCAGTCCACGAATCATTCCAATTTACATTTGACTCTTCATTATTATTAGGTGAGTCAATGGGACTTGTTCTAGAGGTAGACATCTATCACATAATATCAAACGCGTTAAGAGATTAATATATCACATAATATACACATGTTAAAAATATATAGTTTCCAACAAAATTTGTTAAGCAATCATTTTTCAAGTAAACACGGTCGAAGTCCAGACTCACTAATGCATCCTAACAAACTCGATAAGACACACTAATACAAAATTCTGGTTCTCTAAGACCAACGCTCGGATACCAACTGAAATGTCCCGTTCTTATTGATTAAAAACATTCCATATTAATTGATTTCGTTGCGAGGTTTTGACCTCTATATGAGACGTTTTTCAAAGACTGCATTCATTTTAAAACAAACCATAACCTTTATTTCATCAATAAAGGTTTAAAAAGCTTTACGTAGATTATCAAATAATGATAATCTAAAATATCCTGTTTACACACGACCATTACATAATGGTTTACAATACAAATATGTTACAACAAAATAAGTTTCTTGAATGCAGTTTTTACACAATATCATACAAGCATGGACTCCAAATCTCGTCCTTATTTAAGTATGCAACAGCAGAAGCTCTTAATAATCACCTGAGAATAAACATGCTTAAAACGTCAACAAAAATGTTGGTGAGTTATAGGTTTAACCAATTTATATCAAATCATAATAATAGACCACAAGATTTCATATTTCAATACACTTCCCATACATAGAGATAAAAATCATTCATATGGTGAACACCTGGTAACCGACATTAACAAGATGCATATATAAGAATATCCCCATCATTTCCGGGACACCCTTCGGATATGATATAAATTTCGAAGTACTAAAGCATCCGGTACTTTGGATGAGGTTTGTTAGGCCCAATAGATCTATCTTTAGGATTCGCGTCAATTAGGGTGTCTGTTCCCTAATTCTTAGATTACCAGACTTAATAAAAAGGGACATATTCGATTTTGATAATTCAACCATAGAATGTAGTTTCACGTACTTGTATCTATTTTGTAAATCATTTATAAAACCTGCATGTATTCACATCCCAAAAATATTAGATTTTAAAAGTGGGACTATAACTCACTTTCACAGATTTTTACTTCGTCGGGAAGTAAGACTTGGCCACTGGTTGATTCTCGAACCTATAACAATATATACATATATATCAAAGTATGTTCAAAATATATTTACAACACTTTTAATATATTTTGATGTTTTAAGTTTATTAAGTCAGCTGTCCTCGTTAGTAACCTACAATTAGTTGTCCACAGTTAGATGTACAGAAATAAATCGATAAATATTATCTTGAATCAATCCACGACCCAGTGTATATGTATCTCAGTATTGATTACAACTCAAACTATATATATTTTAGAATCAACCTCAACCCTGTATAGCTAACTCCAACATTCACATATAGAGTGTCTATGGTTGTTCCGAAATATATATAGATGTGTCGACATGATAGGTCGAAACATTGTATACGTGTCTATGGTATCTCAAGATTACATAATATACAATACAAGTTGATTAAGTTATGGTTGGAATAGATTTGTTACCAATTTTCACGTAGCTAAAATGAGAAAAATTATCCAATCTTGTTTTACCCATAACTTCTTCATTTTAAATCCGTTTGAGTGAATCAAATTGCTATGGTTTCATATTGAACTCTATTTTATGAATCTAAATAGAAAAATTATAGGTTATTATGGTTTCATATTGAACTCTATATATATATATATATATTTAACATGATACTATGATAAGTAAACATATCATTAAGTATATTAACAATGAACTACATATGTAAAAACAAGACTACTAACTTAATGATTTTTAAACGAGACATATATGTAACGATTATCGTTGTAAAGACACTTAATGGATATATATCATATTAAGAGATATTCATACATGATAATATAATGATAATATAATAATTTAAAATCTCATTTGATATTATAAACATTGGGTTAACAACATTTAACAAGATCGTTAACCTAAAGGTTTCAAAACAACACTTACATGTAACGATTAACGATGACTTAACGACTCAGTTAAAATGTATATACATGTAGTGTTTTAATATGTATTTATACACTTTTTAAAGACTTCAATACACTTATCAAAATACTTCTACTTAACAAAAATGCTTACAATTACATCCTCGTTCAGTTTCATCAACAATTCTACTCGTATGCACCGGTATTCGTACTCGTACAATACACAGCTTTTAGATGTATGTACTATTGGTATATACACTCCAATGATCAGCTCTTAGCAGCCCATGTGAGTCACCTAACACATGTGGGAACCATCATTTGGCAACTAGCATGAAATATCTCATAAAATTACAAAAATATGAGTAATCATTCATGACTTATTTACATGAAAACAAAATTACATATCCTTTATATCTAATCCATACACCAACGACCAAAAACACCTACAAACACTTTCATTCTTCAATTTTATTCATCTAATTGATCTCTCTCAAGTTCTATCTTCAAGTTCTAAGTGTTCTTCATATATTCTACAAGTTCTAGTTACATAAAATCAAGAATACTTTCAAGTTTGCTAGCTCACTTCCAATCTTGTAAGTTGATCATCCAACCTCAAGAAATCTTTGTTTCTTACAGTAGGTTATCATTCTAATACAAGGTAATAATCATATTCAAACTTTGGTTCAATTTCTTTAACTATAACAATCTTATTTCAAGTGATGATCTTACTTGAACTTGTTTTCGTGTCATGATTCTGCTTCAAGAACTTCGAGCCATCCAAGGATCCGTTGAAGCTAGATCCATTTTTCTCTTTTCCAGTAGGTTTATCCAAGGAACTTAAGGTAGTAATGATGTTCATAACATCATTCGATTCATACATATAAAGCTATCTTATTCGAAGGTTTAAACTTGTAATCACTAGAACAAAGTTTAGTTAATTCTAAACTTGTTCGCAAACAAAAGTTAATCCTTCTAACTTGACTTTTAAAATCAACTAAAAACATGTTCTATATCTATATTATATGCTAACTTAATGATTTAAAACCTGGAAACACGAAAAACACCGTAAAACCGGATTTACGCCGTCGTAGTAACACCGCGGGCTGTTTTGGGTTAGTTAATTAAAAACTATGATAAACTTTGATTTAAAAGTTGTTATTCTGAGAAAATGATTTTTATTATGAACATGAAACTATATCCAAAAATTATGGTTAAACTCAAAGTGGAAGTATGTTATCTAAAATGGTCATCTAGACGTCGTTCTTTCGACTGAAATGACTACCTTTACAAAAACGACTTGTAACTTATTTTTCCGACTATAAACCTATACTTTTTCTGTTTATATTCATAAAATAGAGTTCAATATGAAACCATAGCAATTTGATTCACTCAAAACGGATTTAAAATGAAGAAGTTATGGGTAAAACAAGATTGGATAATTTTTCTCATTTTAGCTACGTGAAAATTGGTAACAAATCTATTCCAACCATAACTTAATCAACTTGTATTGTATATTATGTAATCTTGAGATACCATAGACACGTATACAATGTTTCGACCTATCATGTCGACACATCTATATATATTTCGGAACAACCATAGACACTCTATATGTGAATGTTGGAGTTAGTTATACAGGGTTGAGGTTGATTCCAAAATATATATAGTTTGAGTTGTGATCAATACTGAGATACGTATACACTGGGTCGTGGATTGATTCAAGATAATATTTATCGATTTATTTCTATACATCTAACTGTGGACAACTAGTTGTAGGTTACTAACGAGGACAGCTGACTTAATAAACTTAAAACATCAAAATATATTAAAAGTGTTGTAAATATATTTTGAACATACTTTGATATATATGTATATATTGTTATAGGTTCGTTAATCAACCAGTGGCCAAGTCTTACTTCCCGACGAAGTAAAAATCTGTGAAAGTGAGTTATAGTCCAACTTTTAAAATCTAATATTTTTGGGATGAGAATACATGCAGGTTTTATAAATGATTTACAAAATAGACACAAGTACGTGAAACTACATTCTATGGTTGAATTATCAAAATCGAATATGCCCCTTTTTATTAAGTCTGGTAATTTAAGAATTAGGGAACAGACACCCTAATTGACGCGAATCCTAAAGATAGATCTATTGGGCTTAACAAACCCCATCCAAAGTACCGGATGCTTTAGTACTTCGAAATTTATATCATATCCGAAGGGTGTCCCGGAATGATGGGGATATTCTTATATATGCATCTTGTTAATGTCGGTTACCAGGTGTTCACCATATGAATGATTTTTATCTCTATGTATGGGATGTGTATTGAAATATGAAATCTTGTGGTCTATTATTATGATTTGATATATATAGGTTAAACCTATAACTCACCAACATTTTTGTTGACGTTTTAAGCATGTTTATTCTCAGGTGATTATTAAGAGCTTCCGCTGTCGCATACTTAAATAAGGACGAGATTTGGAGTCAATGCTTGTATGATATTGTGTAAAAACTGCATTCAAGAAACTTATTTTGTTGTAACATATTTGTATTGTAAACCATTATGTAATGGTTGTGTGTAAACAGGATATTTTAGATTATCATTATTTGATAATCTACGTAAAGCTTTTTAAACCTTTATTGATGAAATAAAGGTTATGGTTTGTTTTAAAATGAATGCAGTCTTTGAAAAACGTCTCATATAGAGGTCAAAACCTCGCAATGAAATCAATTAATATGGAACGTTTTTAATCAATAAGAACGGGACATTTCAGTTGGTATCAGAGCGTTGGTCTTAGAGAACCAGAATTTTGCATTAGTGTGTCTTATCGAGTTTGTTAGGATGCATTAGTGAGTCTGGACTTCGACCGTGTTTACTTGAAAAATGATTGCTTAACAAATTTTGTTGGAAACTATATATTTTTAACATGTGAATATTATGTGATATATTAATCTCTTAACGCGTTTGATATTATGTGATAGATGTCTACCTCTAGAACAAGTCCCATTGACTCACCTAATAATAATGAAGAGTCAAATGTAAATTGGAATGATTCGTGGACTGATTCACAAGTTCCCGAAGAGGAACCGGAAGAAGAGTCAGAACCGGAAGAAGAATCGGAACCGGAAGAAGAATCGGAACCGGAAGAAGAATCGGAACCGGATGAAGAAATAGAACCGGTGGGGGAAATAATAAAATGGTTAAGTAAAAGAAAATCCTCAACCAACCGACCAAGGTTAATTATGGTCAATGGTGTTTCCGCCAAGGAAGCAAAATATTGGGAGGATTACCAATTCTCCGATGAATCGGATTCCGACGAGAATTCCGATGATGTTATAGAAATTACCCCAACTGAATTTAAAAAGGCAAAAGAAAATAATAAGGGAAAGGGCATAAAAATAAAGAAATCTAATTCCAACCCCGATGAACTTTATATATATCGTCAACCCCCGAAGTCCTTAAGTTGTAACAATGACCCGGGAACCTCTAAACCACCAGGTTTTTCTAAACCAATGTGGAAAACGACGGCTCGTATTAGGGGAACATCATATATCCCTAGAAACTTGGCAAAACGAACCAAAACCGAAGAAGAAGAAGAAGAAGCAAGCGAGTCGGAATAAGATAGTTGTATTCGTGTGGTGTAATATATGTAATATAGCGTGCTTATGCTTTATGATATATGTAAAAATTTCTTGTGTTAATAAGTATTTTTTTATGAATCTAACTCTTGTCTATTTTACAGTATAAAAATACAAAATGGATAGACAACCTAATATTTTAAGAGACCTACCCGGAGACATGATTGATGAAATCTTGTCTAGAGTCGGTCAGAATTCTTCGGCACAACTATTTAAGGCGAGATCAGTTTGTAAGACATTCGAAGAACGTTCCAAGAATGCCTTGGTTTATAAAAGGCTTTCGTTCGAAAGATGGGGGATATCACATTGGGAAATCCATAAGTTACGATGTGTTTACTTTGACGCATATATTGCGGGGAACCCAAATGCTATTTTACGCAATGGGTTAAGAAATTATTTTGACTCAATATATCCGAATATTGGACTTCGTGATTTAGAAAAAGCGGCTAACATGCAACATAAAGAAGCATGTTATGCTTACGGATTAGTAATGTTCGCTTCTCACCAAAGTGAGAACAAGAACACTGGGCTACAACTATTAAACAAAACGTTCCCACAAGTGACGGAGTCGGTAATTGGGGTAAGAAATGAGGTTTTTAGATTGTTACGGGACTGTTGGACATTACGTAACCCTCGTCCCTTTGACAACGTTACAACACGCTGTCTTATCAACAGCCATAACGGTTATGTTCCACAAGACCAAGGATGGGAAGTAATCCTAGTAAAACCAGAATGCATGACTTGTTTCTGGACGTATGAATTACGTGTCTTTATTGCCTTTGCTGAACGACTTGTGTACTAGCTAGAATTATCTTCACAACCATCTTGTATCAAATTTATTGTGTGCTATATTTCATGCTATATGTAACATAAGCGGTATGGTAAGTTTGTAAAATATTGTGTAAAAGTTTGAACGCGAAATATTATTATAATCAGTTTTTCATATAGAATTGTAGTAGTTGAATTGTATATTAGCTACTAAGTATGAACTTAACGGGTAGGTACTACCCGAATTTAAACTTATAAAACGCTAATATGAAGAAAAAGCTTTTATAAATGAGTTCATATTATGCTACGAAATACTATTAACTACTCTTAATATTCTGTATGATTAACTTGTTCCATTTGACTATTTTGAAGGAAATGGCACCGACTACTCGACACACCGTGAATATGAATGAAGAGGAATTCCGTACTTTTCTAGCTTCAAACATAGCCGCAGTACAGGCTGCGCTACATACCAACAATAACCTTGGATCTAGCAGTACAGGAAATCGTGTAGGATGCACCTACAAAGAATTCACTGCCTGCAAACCTTTGAAATTTGATGGAACCGAAGGACCGATCGGATTGAAACGGTGGACCGAGAAGGTCGAATCGGTGTTTGCCATAAGTAAGTGTACTAAAGAGGACAAAGTAAAGTACGCTACGCATACCTTCACAGGTTCTGCGTTAACATGGTGGAATACCTATCTAGAGCAAGTGGGACAAGACGATGCGTACGCACTACCGTGGTCAGCATTCAAGCACTTGATGAACGAGAAGTACCGTCCCAGAACCGAGGTCAATAAGCTCAAGATAGAACTTAGAGGGTTACGAACCCAAGGATTTGATATTACCACTTACGAAAGACGATTCACAGAATTGTGCCTATTGTGTCCGGGAGCATTCGAAGATGAGGAAGAGAAGATCGACGCGTTTGTGAAAGGATTACCGGAAAGAATCCAAGAAGATATAAGTTCACACGAGCCCGCCTCCATACAACAGGCATGTAGAATGGCTCACAAACTAGTGAACCAGATTGAAGAAAGGATTAAAGAACAGACTGCTGAAGAGGCCAATGTGAAGCAAGTCAAAACAAAGTGGGAGGAAAACGGTGATAAGAATCACCAATACAACAACAACAGCAATTACAACAATAATCGCAACAATTATCCCAACAATCGCAACATCAATCGCAACTACAACAAACGGCCCAACAACAACAACAACAACAACAACAACAACAACAACAACAACAACAACAACAACAACAACAGCAACTACAACAATCATCCCAATAACAATAATAACCGCAACAACAACAACAATCAGAAGCAGCTATGCCAAAGGTGTGAAAAGTATCACTCGGGGTTCTGCACCAAATTTTGCAACAAGTGTAAAAGAAATGGTCATAGCGCGGCGAAGTGTGAGGTCTACGGACCAGGGGTTAATAGAATGAAAGGAACAAATGGTGTCGGAACGAGTAATGGCAGAGCAAATAGTGTCGGAGCAAGTTATGCCAATGTAGTTTGTTATAAATGTGGAAAACCGGGCCACATTATTAGAAATTGCCCGAACCAGGAGAACACGAATGGACAAGGCCGCGGAAGAGTTTTCAATATTAATGCGGCAGAGGCACAAGAAGACCTGGAGCTTGTTACGGGTACGTTTCTTATTGACAATAAACCTGCTTACGTTTTATTTGATTCGGGTGCGGATAGAAGCTATATGAGTAGAGATTTTTGTGCTAAATTAAGTTGTCCATTGACGCCTTTGGATAGTAAATTTTTACTCGAATTAGAAAATGGTAAATTAATTTCAGCAGATAATATATGTCGGAATCGAGAAATTAAACTGGTTAGCGAAACATTTAAGATTGATTTGATACCAGTAGAGTTAGGGAGTTTTGATGTGATAATCGGTATGGACTGCTTGAAAGAAGTGAAAGCAGAGATCGTTTGTTACAAAAATGCAATTCGCATTATACGAGAAAAAGGAAAACCCTTAATGGTGTACGGAGAAAAGGGCAACACGAAGCTACATCTTATTAGTAATTTGAAGGCACAAAAACTAATAAGAAAAGGTTGCTATGCTGTTCTAGCACACGTCGAGAAAGTACAAACTGAAGAAAAGAGCATCAATGATGTTCCCATTGCAAAAGAATTTCCCGATGTATTTCCGAAAGAATTACCGGGATTACCCCCACATCGATTCGTTGAATTTCAAATAGATCTTGTACCAGGAGCTGCACCAATAGCTCGTGCTCCTTACAGACTCGCACCCAGCGAGATAAAAGAACTGCAAAGCCAATTACAAGAACTTTTAGAGCGTGGTTTCATTCGACCAAGCACATCACCGTGGGGAGCTCCTGTTTTGTTTGTCAAGAAGAAAGATGGTACATTCAGGTTGTGTATCGACTACCGAGAGTTGAACAAACTTACCATCAAGAACCGCTACCTTCTACCGAGAATCGACGACTTATTTGATCAACTACAAGGCTCGTCTGTTTATTCAAAGATTAACTTACGTTCCGGGTATCATCAAATGCGGGTGAAAGAAGATGATATTCCAAAGACTGCTTTCAGAACACGTTACGGTCATTACGAGTTTATGGTCATGCCATTTGGTTTAACTAATGCACCAGCTGTGTTCATGGACCTTATGAACCGAGTGTGTGGACCATACCTTGACAAGTTTGTCATTGTTTTCATTGATGACATTCCTATTTACTCAAAGAATGACCAAGAACACGGTGAACATTTGAGAAAGGTGTTAGAAGTATTGAGGAAGGAAGAATTGTACGCTAAGTTTTCAAAGTGTGCATTTTGGTTGGAAGAAGTTCAATTCCTCGGTCACATAGTGAACAAAGAAGGTATTAAGGTGGATCCGGCAAAGATAGAAACTGTTGAAAAGTGGGAAACCCCGAAAACTCCGAAACACATACGCCAGTTTTTAGGACTAGCCGGTTACTACAGAAGGTTCATCCAAGACTTTTCCAGAATAGAAAAACCCTTGACTGCATTAACGCATAAAGGGAAGAAATTTGAATGGAATGATGAACAAGAGAAAGCGTTTCAGTTATTGAAGAAAAAGCTAACTACGGCACTTATATTGTCATTGCCTGAAGGGAATGATGATTTTGTGATTTATTGTAATGCATCAAAGCAAGGTCTCGGTTGTGTATTAATGCAACGAACGATGGTGATTGCTTATGCGTCTAGACAATTGAAGATTCACGAACAAAATTATACGACGCATGATTTGGAATTAGGCGCGGTTGTTTTTGCATTAAAGACTTGGAGGCGCTACTTATATGGGGTCAAAAGTATTATATATACCGACCACAAAAGTCTTCAACACATATTTAATCAGAAACAACTGAATATGAGGCAGCGTAGGTGGATTGAATTGTTGAATGATTATGACTTTGAGATTCGTTACCACCTGGGGAAGGCAAATGTGGTAGCCGATGCCTTGAGCAGGAAGGACAGAGAACCCATTCGAGTAAAATCTATGAATATAATGATTCAGAATAACCTTACTACTCAAATAAAGGAGGCGCAACAAGGAGTTTTAAAAGAGGGAAATTTAAAGGATGAAATACCTAAAGGATCGGAGAAGCATCTTAATGAAAGGACCCGTTCATATACATTATAAACGATTCACAATAGTTGATTACATCGCGAGGTATTTGACCTCTATATGATACATTTTACAAACATTGCATTTGTTTTTAAAAGACAAACTTTCTTTACATCGAAAATTGACAGGCATGCATACCATTTCATAATATCCACTATCCAACTATAACTTGACTTAATAATAATAATCTTTAATGAACTCAATGACTTGAATGCAACGTTCTTCAAAATATGCCATGAAAGACTCCTATTAATATCTTTAAAATGAGCAAATGCACAGCGGAAGATTTCTTTAATACCTGAGAATAAACATGCTTTAAAGTGTCAACCAAAAGGTTGGTGAGTTCATTAGTTTATCATAATCATTCATTTTCATCATTTTAATAGACCACAAGAATTTCATTTCCAGTTCTCATAAATATACGTCCCATGCATAGAGACAAAAATCATTCATATGGATTGAACACCTGGTAACCGACATTCACAATATGCATATAAGAATCTCCCCATCATTCCGGGATCCTCCTTCGGACATGATATAAATTTCGAACTACTAAAGCATCCGGTACTTTGGATGGGGCTTGTTGGGCCCAATAGATCTATCTTTAGAGTTCGCGTCAATTAGGGTGTCTGTTCCCTAATTCTTAGATTACCAGACTTAATAAAAAGGGGCATATTCGACTTTGATAATTCAACCATAGAATGTAGTTTTGATTACTTGTGTCTATATCGTAAAACATTTATAAAAGCAGCGCATGTATTCTCAGTCCCAAAAATATATATAAAAAGGGAGTAATGAAAACTCACCATACTGTATTTCGTAGTGAAAATACATATAACGTCATTGAACTAGTGCAAGGTTGACCTCGGATTCACGAACCTAAATTAATTATATATAATTATATGTTGGTCAATATTTGTCTAACAATTAGGTCAGGTCATAGTGTACCACAATCATAATGCTCGAGACTAATATGCAAAAGTCAACAAAAGTCAGTTTGACTCAAAATGATTTCCAAAATTTATACATGATTATAATATATTTTAAATATCGTCGTTTTATATTTTTAAAAGATTTATTAGAGTAAATAATATAATTCATTTATTAATAAATAAAATTTTATATTAAAATTTATATAATAAAATATACTTTTATATATATTAAGTAATAAAATTTATAGGGTTCATTTAATATCATAAAGATAATATGATAGGTATTATTAAAGTAATTTATTACACGTAGTAAAATATGTTTGTATTACATATTTATTTGATAAAATAATATCTATAATGTTAGTAAGTAAAAGTTATATTATTTTGTAATAATAATTATTATTATTATAAAAATATCAATATTTATAATTACTAAGATGATATTATGATAAAACGATAATTCTAATTATGATAACTTTAATATTTACGATAATTTTTAATATTATCTTTAAAATAATAATTCTATTTAAAATGATAATAAAAATGATATTTTATAGTAACAATGACATTTCTATTAAAATGATAATTTTTGTTAAAATGATAATTTTTGTTAAAATGATAGTTTTGATACTAACGATACTTTTAATAATAATAGTAATGATAAAAATAATAAGAACGATAATTTTATCTAAATCAATATCTTATAATATTTTAATTTTATCATGATACTCTTACTCATTATTTCCTAATCGTTTCGTTTAATAGCTTTTAATCGTCTTTTATATTGTGTTCATAATAATGATAATAATAGTAATCAATATAATTAGGTGTTACTAATATTAGTTTTAATTACAATAATACTAATAATGATAATTACTATGACATTATTAACGATAATGATAATATAATAATAATAATAACAATAACCATTTTTAAATAACGATATATATATATATTAATAATGATAATAATAATAATAATAATAATTAGATAATAATAATAATTAGATAATAATAATAATAATAATAATACTAATTATAACTTTAATGATAATAACGATAGTAGTAATAATAATAAAAATAACAATTTTTAATGATAAATCCTTTTATTGATAAAGATAATAATAATAATAATAATAATAATAATAATAATAATAATAATAATAATAAGATAAAACTAGAACGACGATAATAACGACGATAATAATAATCATTTTTAATAATAATACAAACATTCGATGGACTATAACTTCAAATACGTTCATCGAAATCATTCGATATCTAAATGAAAAGTTCTTAATTTTTCGCTAGCTTTCCAACGACATGCATATGTTATACCTTATCTCAGTCGCATATATAACTAATTCAGGATTCAACATAACCTAACTAAAGGCAATATCAAAAGTACAAACATGCATAATCTTATATACTCGAGCACTAGTCAGGGATACACTATTAGTATGTAAAAGTTAAATTATGAGTACTCACGTATCAATATTGAGATTCAATATTGCAGGAAAGGTACGTAGACGCAACGGAGATGATAAACACTATATTGACCTCACGAGCATACCCATGAACCATAACCAATCACCTCCATAGCTATAACCCATAATTTCCTTAATCCAATCCCACTCAAAAAACAATTTCGAAATCACTCGGACAGCACTCCGACGTAATATTTTATGTATACTAATAATATCTTGAAATAATACGGAGTAAATATATATATGTAAATCGATTGAGAGAGTTTAGAGAAAAATATTTTCAAGTTTCTATGAAATAATGAAACCTATTGAATTCTATTTATAATAAATTTTTGAATTATTAAAGTGAATTATTAAAGTATTAATTATTAAAGTGAATTATTAAAGTATGAATTATTAAAGTGAATTATTAAAGTATGAATTATTAAAGTGAATTATTAAAGTATTAATTATTAAAGTATGAATTATTAAAGTTAAAGTAAAAATAAAGTAAAGGTAAAGTTTAAGTATAGTAAAAGTATAAAACTATGTACGTATAATACGCGTATAAATATATATAATATTAATTTAAATCGTTATATATATTTAATAAAATAAAATATAAATATCGTTATCTTTATCATACTGGTTAAGTAATGAGTTGTCAAAAGTGGTTCTAGATATTTATAAAAGTTATATACGTTTTAATAATAAAGTTCTTTTTAAACTGAAAACGTTTTTGTACGTTTGAAACTAAATCAAATAAATATAATAATTTTATTTTCCAAAACCAAATATATTTTTAAGAATCATTTTGTTTAAAGGTTAAAATAATGGAAATCGTTATATCATAAAACGTTTTAGAAAAGTAGAATCATATATATTCATAATAGGTTTCAAGTTTTTAAATTACAGTCTGTTGGTGAAGCATGGGATAAAGTTCAAAGGTTAAATAAACGTATGAAATCATCTTAATGAAAAATGTCGAGTTACTTAACTTGTCGATATCCAACATCTAAGTTAGTTACACTTCACGTTCTTACTTATAAATCACTTTACCATTTTTCGAATGTTGTCAAAAAGAATAGATTTCTTAAATCACAGTGGACCTCATAACATAGACCCGTAATCATATCACAATGTATCTGATAAATCAATCATTTGATATTATCTTCTAATTCCATCGATAAACATATTGAAACAATACGTTCATGTAAAGTATTATACGTTTAATACTTTATTAATATTCTCAAGTTATAATATATATATATATATATATATATATATATATATATATACATATTTATTTATATATAACGGTTCGTGAATCGTCAGAATTTGGTCGAGGTTATAATGAATGTATGAACACAATTTAAAATTCTTGAGATTTAACTTAACAAACTTTGCTTATCGTGTCAGAATAATATAAAGATAAAGTTTAAATTTGGTTGGAAATTTCCGGGTTGTCACACTTAATATTCGGGAAAACGGAACCCGGTATAGGGCTGAAAGGATTTGGGTACCAAAATTTGGAGATATGAGAGAAATGGTACTTAGAGAAGCTCATAAAACCAGATTCTCAATACATCCTGGAACGGGGAAGATGTACAAGGATCTCAAGAAACATTTTTGGTGGCCGGGTATGAAAGCCGATGTTGCTAAATACGTAGGAGAATGTTTGACGTGTTCTAAGGTCAAAGCTGAGCATCAGAAACCATCAGGTCTACTTCAACAACCCAAAATCCCGGAATGGAAATGGGAAAACATTACCATGGATTTCATCACTAAATTGCCAAGGACTGCAAGTGGTTTTGATACTATTTGGGTAATAGTTGATCGTCTCACCAAATCAGCACACTTCCTGCCAATAAGAGAAGATGACAAGATGGAGAAGTTAACATGACTGTATTTGAAGGAAGTCGTCTCCAGACATGGAATACCAATCTCTATTATCTTTAATAGGGATGGCAGATTTATTTCAAGATTCTGGCAGACATTACAGCAAGCATTAGGAACTCGTCTAGACATGAGTACTGCCTATCATCCACAAACTGATGGGCAGAGCGAAAGGACGATACAAACGCTTGAAGACATGCTACGAGCATGTGTTATTGATTTCGGAAACAGTTGGGATCGACATCTACCGTTAGAAGAATTTTCCTACAACAACAGCTACCATTCAAGCATTGAGATGGCGCCGTTTGAAGCACTTTATGGTAGAAAGTGCAGGTCTTCGATTTGTTGGAGTGAAGTGGGGGATAGACAGATTACGGGTCCGGAGATTATACAAGAAACTACCGAGAAGATCATCCAAATTCAACAACGATTGAAAACCGCCCAAAGTCGACAAAAGAGCTACGCTGACATTAAAAGAAAAGATATAGAATTTGAAATTGGAGAGATGGTCATGCTTAAAGTTGCACCTTGGAAAGGCGTTGTTCGATTTGGTAAACGAGGAAAATTAAATCCAAGGTATATTGGACCATTCAAGATTATTGATCATGTCGGACCAGTAGCTTACCGACTTGAGTTACCTCAACAACTCGCAGCTGTACATAACACTTTCCACGTCTCGAATTTGAAGAAATGTTTTGCTAAAGAAGATCTCACTATTCCGTTAGATGAAATCCAAATCAACGAAAAACTTCAATTCATCGAAGAACCCTTCGAAATAATGGATCGTGAGGTTAAAAGACTTAAGCAAAACAAGATACCAATTGTTAAGGTTCGATGGAATGCTCGTAGAGGACCCGAGTTCACCTGGGAGCATGAAGATCAGATGAAGAAGAAATACCCGCATCTATTTCCAGAAGATTCGTCAACACCTTCAACAGCTTAAAATTTCGGGACGAAATTTATTTAACGGGTAGGTACTGTAGTGACCCGAACTTTTCCATGTTTATATATATATTAATTGAGATTGATATTTACATGATTAAATGTTTCCAACATGTTAAGCAATCAAACTTGTTAAGACTTGATTAATTGAAATATGTTTCATATAGACAATTGACCACCCAAGTTGACCGGTGATTCACGAACGTTAAAACTTGTAAAAACTATATGATGACATATATATGGATATATATATATTTAACATGATACTATGATAAGTAAACATATCATTAAGTATATTAACAATGAACTACATATGTAAAAAGAAGACTACTAACTTAATGATATTTAAACGAGACATATATGTAACGATTATCGTTGTAAAGACATTTAATATATATATATATCATATTAAGAGATATTCATACATGATAATATCATGATAATATAATAATTTAAAATCTCATTTGATATTATAAACATTGGGTTAACAACATTTAACAAGATCGTTAACCTAAAGGTTTCAAAACAACACTTACATGTAACGATTAACGATGACTTAACGACTCAGTTAAAATGTATATACATGTAGTGTTTTAATATGTATTTATAAACTTTTGAAAGACTTCAATACACTTATCAAAATACTTCTACTTAACAAAAATGCTTACAATTACATCCTCGTTCAGTTTCATCAACAATTCTACTCGTATGCACCCGTATTCATACTCGTACAATACACAGCTTTTAGATGTATATACTATTGGTATATACACTCCAATGATCAGCTCTTAGCAGCCCATGTGAGTCACCTAACACATGTGGGAACCATCATTTGGCAACTAGCATGAAATATCTCATAAAATTACAAAAATATGAGTAATCATTCATGACTTATTTACATGAAAACAAAATTACATATCCTTTATATCTAATCCATACACCAACGACCAAAAACACCTACAAACACTTTCATTCTTCAATTTTATTCATCTAATTGATCTCTCTCAAGTTCTATCTTCAAGTTCTAAGTGTTCTTCATATATTCTACAAGTTCTAGTTACATAAAATCAAGAATACTTTCAAGTTTGCTAGCTCACTTCCAATCTTGTAAGGTGATCATCCAACCTCAAGAAATCTTTGTTTCTTACAATAGATTATCATTCTAATACAAGGTAATAATCATATTCAAACTTTGGTTCAATTTCTATAACTATAACAATCTTATTTCAAGTGATGATCTTACTTGAACTTGTTTTCGTGTCATGATTCTGCTTCAAGAACTTCGAGCCATCCAAGGATCCATTGAAGCTAGATCCATTTTTCTCTTTTCCAGTAGATTTATCCAAGGAACTTAAGGTAGTAATGATGTTCATAACATCATTCGATTCATACATATAAAGCTATCTTATTCGAAGGTTTAAACTTGTAATCACTAGAACAAAGTTTAGTTAATTCTAAACTTGTTCGCAAACAAAAGCTAATCCTTCTAACTTGACTTTTAAAATCAACAAAACACATGTTCTATATCTATATGATATGCTAATTTAAAGATTTAAAACCTGGAAACACGAAAAACACCGTAAAACCGGATTTACGCCGTCGTAGTAACACCGCGGGCTGTTTTGGGTTAGTTAATTAAAAACTATGATAAACTTTGATTTAAAAGTTGTTATTCTGAGAAAATGATTTTTATTATGAACATGAAACTATATCCAAAAATTATGGTTAAACTAAAAGTGGAAGTATGTTTTCTAAAATGGTCATCTAGACGTCGTTCTTTCGACTGAAATGACTACCTTTACAAAAACGACTTGTAACTTATTTTTCCGACTATAAATCTATACTTTTTCTGTTTAGATTCATAAAATAGAGTTCAATATGAAACCATAGCAATTTGATTCACTCAAAACGGATTTAAAATGAAGAAGTTATGGGTAAAACAAGATTGGATAATTTTTCTCATTTTAGCTACGTGAAAATTGGTAACAAATCTATTCCAACCATAACTTAATCAACTTGTATTGTATATTATGTAATCTTGAGATACCATAGACACGTATACAATGTTTCGACCTATCATGTCGACACATCTATATATATTTCGGAACAACCATAGACACTCTATATGTGAATGTTGGAGTTAGCTATACAGGGTTGAGGTTGATTCCAAAATATATATAGTTTGAGTTGTGATCAATACTGAGATACGTATACACTGGGTCGTGGATTGATTCAAGATAATATTTATCTATTTATTTCTGTACATCTAACTGTGGACAACTAGTTGTAGGTTACTAACGAGGACATCTGACTTAATAAACTTAAAACATCAAAATATATTAAAAGTGTTGTAAATATATTTTGAACATACTTTGATATATATGTATATATTGTTATAGGTTCGTGAATCAACCAGTGGCCAAGTCTTACTTCCCGACGAAGTAAAAATCTGTGAAAGTGAGTTATAGTCCCACTTTTAAAATCTAATATTTTTGGGATGAGAATACATGCAGGTTTTATAAATGATTTACAAAATAGACACAAGTACGTGAAACTACATTCTATGGTTGAATTATCGAAATCGAATATGCCCCTTTTTATTAAGTCTGGTAATCTAAGAATTAGGGAACAGACACCCTAATTGACGCGAATCCTAAAGATAGATCTATTGGGCTTAACAAACCCCATCCAAAGTACCGGATGCATTAGTACTTCGAAATTTATATCATATCCGAAGGGTGTCCCGGAATGATGGGGATATTCTTATATATGCATCTTGTTAATGTCGGTTACCAGGTGTTCACCATATGAATGATTTTTATCTCTATGTATGGGATGTGTATTGAAATATGAAATCTTGTGGTCTATTATTATGATTTGATATATATAGGTTAAACCTATAACTCACCAACATTTTTGTTGACGTTTTAAGCATGTTTATTCTCAGGTGATTATTAAGAGCTTCCGCTGTCGCATACTTAAATAAGGACGAGATTTGGAGTCCATGCTTGTATGATATTGTGTAAAAACTGCATTCAAGAAACTTATTTTGTTGTAACATATTTGTATTGTAAACCATTATGTAATGGTTGTGTGTAAACAGGATATTTTAGATTATCATTATTTGATAATCTACGTAAAGCTTTTTAAACCTTTATTGATGAAATAAAGGTTATGGTTTGTTTTAAAATGAATGCAGTCTTTGAAAAACGTCTCATATAGAGGTCAAAACCTCGCAACGAAATCAATTAATATGGAACGTTTTTAATCAATAAGAACGGGACATTTCATATACCTGGTTCCGTCTTCCTGAATATTAAGATGCTTCTCCGATCCTTTGGGTATTTTATCCTTTAAATTTCCCTCTTTTAAAACTCCTTGTTGCGCCTCCTTTATTTGAGTAGTAAGGTTAGTGTGAATCGTTATATTCATAGCTTTTACTCGAATGGGTTCTCTGTCCTTTCTGCTCAAGGCGTCGGCTACCACATTTGCCTTCCCCGGGTGGTAACGAATCTCAAAGTCGTAATCATTCAACAATTCAATCCACCTACCCTTCCTCATATTCAGTTGTTTCTGATTAAATATGTGTTGAAGACTTTTGTGGTCAGTATATATAATACTTTTGACCCCATATAAGTAGTGCCTCCAAGTCTTTAATGCAAAAACAACCGCGCCTAATTCCAAATCATGTGTCGTATATTTCTGTTCGTGAATCTTCAATTGTCTAGACGCATAAGCAATTACTTTTGTTTGTTGCATTAATACACAACCGAGACCTTGCTTTGAGGCATCACAATATATCACAAAATCATCATTCCCTTCAGGTAATGACAATATAGGTGCCGTAGTTAACTTTTTCTTTAACAATTGAAACGCTTTCTCTTGTTCATCTTTCCATTCAAATTTCTTCCCTTTATGCATTAATGCAGTCAAGGGTTTTGCTATTCTGGAAAAGTCTTGGATGAACCTTCTGTAGTAACCAGCTAGTCCTAAAAACTGATGTATGTGTTTCGGAGTTTTCGTGGTTTCCCACTTTTCAACGGTTTCAATCTTTGCTGGATCCACCTGAACACCTTCTTTGTTCACTATGTGACCGAGGAATTGAACTTCTGTAAGAACCTAATCCTGTTTCTGACTTTTTAGTTGTTCGGGACGCCGTCCAGGATGGTGGGACGCCGTCCAGATGTTAAAGGCTGGACGCCGTCCAGAAATTGGGACGCCGTCCAATTTGTCTGTCGGGCCAGCTGGGTTATTTTAAGATTTTTAGAGGGGCAAAATGGTATTTTCACTTATGGAACGAGTTAAGGCCACAAGACCAGTTCTAGGAACCTCATTTGCTCCACTAACACCCACACAAACACTCTCATCTTGTTCTGGTGAGAGAGTAAGAGTTTTAGAGAGAGAGGTGGATTTGGAGAAGAAGGAGTCGGATTCTCGCAAAAGCTCGGGTTCTAAAGTTGTTCATCTCGCTCCTAGCTACGTTGTGGTGGAATTGGTAAGCTCAAACTCCGAATTTCATTGTTTAGATTTGATATTCAATTTAGGGTTTTGAGCTAGTTTGTTGTACAACCCTTTTAGATGATGAAATGGGTTTATAGTGACTTGTTATTCTTGTCACTTGGCGGGTTTTGGGTCGGTTGACGTTTTGGCCTTGATTAGGCTTTGATTTGGAGTTTAATCACTTGGATTAGTGATTATGGAAGTGATGGAACCCTTTTTGGGTAAGTTTGGTTAACTAATTTTGAAATGGGTCAAAATTAGGGTTTTGGTGTCAAAATGGGTATGACCCGTGTTTAACACTTGTGTTCGGGTTTAATTGGTGTGTTAGGACCATTTTCACTCGTGTTAGTGATTATTGGTTAGTTATGGCGCGGTTTGTGCTTGAAAGTGCATTTGGTTCGAAATTACACTAAGGGTAAATTGGGTTGGTTTGTAAGTCAACCCTAATTGTGTTGTTGTATTTGTGATAATGGAATAGGTACTTTCCATTGGCGCGTGGCGGTTTATTTGGAAGCATTCATCAAGGCGACAAGGTGAGTGTTAATATCCTATGTGCATATGTATGTGTAGGATGGGTGCGGGTCGGGTGAAGTGGTTCTCGGTTATAGAGCTCACTTCACATATAGGTGGATTTGATGGACTTGTGTATAGGTCCAATTGGCACGGTTGTGCGTTTTGGTTGTTACCTTTGGCGAGGTACACGTTGTGTGTAAGTTATCACACGTGGTTATGATTTGGATGTTATAACCCCAAAGGCGAAGGGTTGATATTGTTGTGATGTGGATAACCCCGATGTGGTGGATTTTATAAGCCCGTGACCGTGGGTTTGATGTTGAGAAGTGAAACTCGGGTAGTGCGGATTCATGATGACTCGGGTTGTTCGGTCATCTTGTGATGAGGTATCGAATCTCGGGTTGTGCGAATTCACTAAGGCTCGGGTAGTTCGGCCAATCTCGGTTGTTGAATTGGTGAAGAAGTGAATATCGGGTTGTGCGAATTCACTAAGGCTCGGGTTGTTCGGCCAATCTTCATTGTGGTGTTTGGTATTCGGTAATGGGTTAAGGGATTAACCTTATTCGTTTATATATTGTTATATATATATATATTGTTTTATTGTCGTGATGTAGCTAACCCTCCGGGTGTAGCTTCTTGGCGTTGTTCACATCGTCGTTGGTGAACTTATATTTTTTGATGTATCTATAGCTTGTTGCTTAGTGACTACGGTATGCTTAGCTTAGCTTGCCTTATACTTGGATGCTTTGGTATGCGGTATTTGATATTTTTTTGGCGTGTCTATTTTATACATATATATGTATGTAGTATATTATCATTCACTAAGCGTTAGCTTACCCTCTCGTTGTTTACATTTTTATAGATTGCATGGATGCGGTGGCTCAGGTAAGCGCGTGGACTAGTGGACTTGTGTAGTTTGCTTTAGAAGACTTGCTTTTGGATTTGATTAGGATTGGGTAGCGTGTCCCCAATCCCATGCTCGGTCTATGTTTTTGTATAAACTAATGGGTCGAAATAGTCACTTATGGTATTTTGGGTCGAAGTGGGCCCGGTGTCGTAAAACTCGGTTTTTATTGTGAAAAACTCTTAGTTTAAACTATTGTAATATATTGTGAAAGTGTTTTGGTTTATAAGTGTCGGGAAGCGGGTTTTCGCCCGCGTGAGTTCGAAAAACTGATCAGAATGTTTTAGTACATCTGGACGCCGTCCCAGATGTCTGGACGTCGTCCCAGTCTTAAGAGCTGGACGCCGTCCAAGCTTTTGGACGCCGTCCAGATCAACTGTTTCAGAATTTTTTTTTTTTTGTGGCACGTTTTCGGATGGTTAACGGGTTGGGTCGTTACAAGTGGTATCAGAGCATGGTCTAAGGGATTTAGGTGACTTGAGATAGGTGCCTAGACTTAGACTTTTGTGTGTGCTTATTTGTTGCGGGACTTGTAGGATTACGGGTCGGAATGGGAATTTGGTTAGTGCCTTAATTGATAGGTGGACTAACGTATATATTAATACGTGGATATTATTAATATACGATTGTGTTATGTTTATGTTTATGTTGCGTTGCGAATATCATCGAGCAAGATGGTCGTTGTACTAACGAGGGGATACGATGTGTGTGCGTAATAAGGACTTGCAAACCTTATTACGGGTGCAAATCGTGTTTAACAAGTGATGTACGACGAGTGTTGAGCAAGATGGGGCGGTGTTATGCGTGTTGTTTTATACGTTCGTGGACTAATCGTTTTGCATTCTTTAGAATGACGACGCGAAACGAGATCGAGACGAATGACGAGGAGTTTAACTCTAGAGTTGCGGCCGCCGTTGCGGAGCAAATGAGTGCGTTTTGAGAAGAAATGGTTAGAAAGTATTCCGAATTTCGGGGTAGCAGTGAAATGGAGCGTTGTCTTAAGAGCTTCATGAGGACTAAACCCCCGATGTATGACTGGAAACCGGATCCTTTGGTAAGAACAACTTGGATTTCGGATGTCGAAGGGTGTTTTCGTACTATTGATTGCCCTCCCGAGAAAAAGACGAGACTCGCTACTAGTCTGTTGCGGGGCAGGGCAAGGGATTGGTTGGATGGTAAGATCGATCTTGTCGGTGGCGAAACGTTTATGGCCTTATCGTGGAACGAGTTTAAGGAGGAATTCTTCGAGGAGTTCCGGACTTCGGCCGATTTGTGGGAATTGCGTAATGAGTTGTGAAATTTGCGAAAAGGATCTATGGACTTGAATACTCTCAAGACGACCTTTATGTCGAAGGCTCGTTTTTGCCCGGAGTATTTGGGAAACGATCGCTTGTTGATGGGGGATTTCTATCGGACCTTGAATGATGACTTGAAAAGTAAAATTAGCCGGGGTCAAGCGAAATCGTTTGCGGAATTATACGACTTGGCTAGAGGTTTCGAGTCATATACGCGATCAAAGATGTGTGAACCTTCAAGTAAGGTTCGGGTTGATTCGTACGGCGCCCCGGGTAAGAAAGATAAGGGTGCAAGTGCGAGTACGGGTAATGTGGGAAAAGGCACGGTGGATTCTCGTGCACCTAGATGTTTCAATTGTGGTCTTAGGGGCCACAAGTTGTGGGAGTGCACAATGCCGAGAAGTGATGACGGGATGTGCTACTATTGTCATAAGGAGGGGCATTGCAAGCCGGATTGTCCCGAGTTGGCGGCGAATGCCGCAAGGAGACGTTGAGGTACGTTTCATTTTAATAAATATGTCATTTGAATATTTATTTATGTGGCGTTTAAGTTCGGATTTGTTATTGCATTGTGCTGTGCATGTTATTGTTAACGGTGACGTTCCTAATGGAAGTACCCTATGGTAATGATTGTTTTTTTTGGATGAAGGGCGTAAGACTTGGTGTAACCAAGCATTCCTTAGTATTTGGGAAATGTTTCTACCAAGCCATGGAAATGGGTTTTGGTGTTCGATTGTTAAGAGCGTGTTCGCTTGTATGTGGAAGTTGATGAACTATGAGGTTCGTCGGGTGGTTAGAACCCTTGAAATCGAGTGTTTTGAATCTCGATGTATGTTGGTAATGGAGTTTATATGACGCAACATTAGGTGCCTCTTTTATACCTACTAGCGTGGTGTTCAACTCCGATTGTGTTGCGGTTACATTGTACTTAGGGTACCGAAGTGAAACCCTTAGGTACATGAGTGACTAGGTGGAAATTGACAAACTAGAGCAATTGGATGATTGCGAGGGTGTGGTTTGTGTAATTGTATTACACTTTTCGTTCGAAGTGTTTGAGGATTGATTTAAATCCTTCGTGTGCTCTCGGTTGGAGCAAGCTGTGGTGATGGGTCGTGAGAGCCCAATTGTTGGTAAAGTCTACCTTTGGTAGCATGGTACGATTGTAAGAGATGAGGTTATGTGATGTAGTTCCAAGTGGGGGAGTTACACTCCCGCCCGAGGAAGTTTTAGTGTGAGATTTCGGATGACGTTTTAGTAAGATCCGAAAATTGTGTTGGGACCTAGTTTGGTCGATTTGTGGTAGATTACAATTTCGGATAAATTGTACTTATGGTTTGGATTTAAATTATCACTGAGGTGGTAGTGTGGTAAATCTCGTTGAGAGATAATGGACGTGTTTGGTGAGCAAGGTGAAATCCTTCGGTTAAGGGAGGTGTGTGTCGGATTCTCTTTTAGAGAATTATTGTCTTGTGCCTATGTTTGATATCGGTGGTTCTTGCTCGAGTGTGTGAATGGTTAGTGGTATCCGCTAGGATTCACTATGGCGTAACAGAGCGCGATGTTACGCTACTCGTCGTTCGAGGCCAAAAGGGTGTTGATTGATGAAGCATGACTTTCGGAGTCCGCTGACTTCATCATGGTATTGGTGATTGATGAAGCATGACCTTTAGGGTCCGCTGACTTCATCATGGGAGTATGCGATTGGTGAAGCATGACCTTCGGGGCCCGCTGACTTCATCATGAGCGAGGTGTGATATCGGTGAAGCATGACCTTCGGGGTCCGCTGACTTCATCCGGTGTTGAGATTGGTGGAGCATGACCATCGGGGTCCGCTGACTTCATCAAGGGAGTAGTGTTATGTCGTATGGTGTAACATTATCGGGAAATGCGAGTACCGGTGGGAAATGCGAGTACCATTCCTGAGTTGTGTTGCGGGACGTGAATATCGGGTTGTTCGTATTCACAATATTTCGGGTAGTACGATTGTCCCTGTTGGTTTGACTCATAGTTTGAGGTAGTGAATTTCGGGTAGTTCATATTCACTAAGGCTCGGGTTGTACGGCCATCCTCGGTTATACTATGTGGCGGTGGTAGTGAATATCGGGTTGTGCGTATTCACGATGACTCGGGTTGTGCGGTCATTTCGTTGTGAGATATATGGATTGGGTAGGTGAATTTCGGGTTGTGCGTATTCACTAAGGTTCGGGTTGTTTTGACCATCCTCCATATGTGTTCAGGCTCGGGTTGTTTCGGCCATGTTGAGTTGTGATCTATCGGTTGTTTTATACACCAATGGTGGGGTCGTTAGGATCATGTTGTGGGAACTATCGGTTGTTTTATACGCCGATGGTGGGGTCGCGCGGAATATGTTGTGGGCTTAGTGATGCGATAGCCGTGTTTCGCTCACGTGTTGTTACGGGTGTGACGATCGTTGATTTTGTACACCTTGGGATCTAGAGTTACCATGATCGTTTTGGGCGCTATCGGTTTTAACCGTTTGTTATGATGTTACGGTAGTTGCGTATTGGTCGTATTGCGCACTACAAGGGATGTTTAGTATTAAGTGTAATCTGTAGGGATTCGTTTGGATCATTCTTCATCGTTTCGGATTATTGACTTTAGGATTGAGACTTGGTTGCTTCTAGCATTGTACCTGTAATGGTACGCTGAAGGGTTGATATCTCGGTCCGAGATTGGTTGAGTTTTCCCGATGTTAGGGAATGAGCATGGTTTTAGTGCTCAGATTGTGGATTTGTTAAATCGCCGGTGACGATTTAGTTGTTAAAGGCATGTCAGTGGGAAGAATTGCTTAGGAAAGTCAGTTTGAGACTTATGTTTGAGGACCGTGGAGTGTCATCCGTTTGGTTAAGTGACGAGGATCACGAGGACGTGATCGATTCTAAGTGGGGGAGAGTTGTAAGACCCTAATCCTGTTTCTGACTTTTTAGTTGTTCGGGACGCCGTCCAGGATGGTGGGACGCCGTCCAGATGTTAAAGGCTGGACGCCGTCCAGAAAATGGGACGCCGTCCAGTTTGTCTGTCGGGCCAGCTGGGTTATTTTAAGATTTTTAGAGGGGCAAAATGGTATTTTCACTTATGGAACGAGTTAAGGCCACAAGATCAGTTCTAGGAGCCTCATTTGCTCCACTAACACCCACACAAACACTCTCATCTTGTTCTAGTGAGAGAGTAAGAGTTTTAGAGAGAGAGGTGGATTTGGAGAAGAAGGAGTCGGATTCTCGCAAAAGCTCGGGTTCTAAAGTTGTTCATCTCGCTCCTAATTACGTTGTGGTGGTATTGGTAAGCTCAAACTCCGAATTTCATTGTTTAGATTTGATATTCAATTTAGGGTTTTGAGCTAGTTTGTTGTACAACCCTTTTAGATGATGAAATGGGTTTATAGTGACTTGTTATTCTTGTCACTTGGCGGGTTTTGGGTCGGTTGACGTTTTGGCCTTGATTAGGCTTTGATTTGGAGTTTAATCACTTGGATTAGTGATTATGGAAGTGATGGAACCCTTTTTGGGTAAGTTTGGTTAACTAATTTTGAAATGGGTCAAAATTAGGGTTTTGGTGTCAAAATGGGTATGACCCGTGTTTAACACTTGTGTTCGGGTTTAATTGGTGTGTTAGGACCATTTTCACTCGTGTTAGTGATTATTGGTTAGTTATGGTACGGTTTGTGCTTGAAAGTGCATTTGGTTCGAAATTGCACTAAGGGTAAATTGGGTTGGTTTGTAAGTCAACCCTAATTGTGTTGTTGTATTTGTGATAATGGAATAGGTACTTTCCATTGGCGCTTGGCGGTTTATTTGGAAGCATTCATCAAGGCGACAAGGTGAGTGTTAATATCCTATGTGCATATGTATGTGTAGGATGGGTGCGGGTCGGGTGAAGTGGTTCTCGGTTATAGAGCTCACTTCACATATAGGTGGATTTGATGGACTTGTGTATAGGTCCAATTGGCACGGTTGTGCGTTTTGGTTGTTACCTTTGGCGAGGTACACGTTGTGTGTACGTTATCACACGTGGTTGTGATTTGGATGTTATAACCCCAAAGGCGAAGGGTTGATATTGTTGTTGTAACGACCCTGATTTTTCTGATCGTTCTATACTTATGAGATTAATATTTACATAAATTAAACCTTACCAACATGATAAGCAATCCAAATTGTTGAGACTTATGTTTTTGAAAAGAGTTTTACACAATGTTTGACCGTCCAATTTGACCGATGATATCACGAACTATATAACATACAATAATTATACGTTTGTGTATATATATGTATTTATATATATTTAACATGATCTAAGGATGGTTTAATATCTCATTGTGTACTAATAACAATGAGTTATAAGTATACTTTGAAACTACTAACTTAAATTTCAAAACGATAACTAAACATAACGTTCTTTGACATAAATACTTATAACCTATAATGCTTATACATGTATCGTATATATAATGTATTTAATCACTTTTTAAGGACTTAAATACATAAAACAATATAAGTATATTCACAAAAGATAGCAATATTTGAATTCTCGTTCCGTTTCCTCAAGATTTCTATACGTATATCTAGGGTATATGTACCCGTATCATACCCAGCTTCTATACGTATTTACTATTGGTATATACACAACAAATCAACATCCTAATCAACATTATTACTGCCCTAGATATGAGGTAACTAGGATTTGTCAAGTAGCATGAATTATTAGCAAGAAAACAAAATTAGGAATCCTTTTCTTTCTTTATAAACTAAAAACGTTTTTATGAATGAACACCATTTCTTCACTCCATTTTCTCATACCTACACCCTTATTTCTCTCTCAAAATACTCCTAACTTCATACTTGATCATCTTCAAGCATTTTCCCCATCATTTAGCTTCAATTACAAGCCTTAAACACCATAAGAAAACTCTTTCAAGAACATATCAAAATAACCACCCATTTGAATAAGTTTACTTCCAACCTTTTGATCTAACTCCACCACTCTTTGATTCCAAGATTTTTATTATCTCTTACAGTAACTTTGTCCAAGTAACTTGAGGTAGTAACCTTATTCATAACCTTATTCGATTCATATTTATATAGCTATCTTATTTTGTGTTGTAAAATTTTAACAACAAGAACATAGTTTGAATGATTTCAAACTTGTTCGCAAACTAAATAGATCCTTCTAACGTAACTTTTAAAACACTTCAAGACCTGTAATATATCATAATGATATGCTAACTTAACAAGATACAACTTGTTTTTACAAAGAACACTTTAAAACTGAATCTACGTCGTCGGAGTGCAACCGGGGGCTGTTTTGGGTTGGATAATTAAAAACCATCTTGAACTTTGAATTGGAAGTTCATATTCTGGAAAAATGATATTTCTTATGAATATGTTTACACATAAAAATTTCATGGTTTAACTCAAAGTGTAAGTATTTTTAGAAAAATGATCATTAAATGTTGTTTTTATGATGGAAAATGATCACTTTCATAAGTTTCACCAAAGTTTGATCTATAACCTGTAATTTCAAATACAAACTAAGGTATTTTCAGTTCATATTCTTAAAATTTGACTCGATCCAAGGAAGTGGCAATTTGAACTAACAAAAACGGAGTTGTAATGAAGAAACTACGACTAAAACAAGATTGGGTATCCGAAGCTAGTTTAGCTACGAAAATATTTGGAGAAAAAGTAAATTAATCATATCTTTTCTAATTAATATGATATTTCACATATATTTACTCATGATTTGATTTTATATATTTCAGGACCACCCGTAAACAACACGAGAAGATTAATCATAAGACCTCATGATTGTACGCAACACGTCATTTGACAACACGGTACTTTATGTACGCAACACGTCATTTGACAACATGGTACCATGGGTCGAGATTAATTCTGATCAATACGAATACGATGGGGTCTTTATTTATTTTATTTAATCAACTAATTGTGGACCACTAACATCGGACTGCTAACTACGGACTAAGAAAATATTAAAAGTATTAAAAGTATATATATATGTAACGATTACTTAAAAAGAAAATATGTTGATATATTATATATATGGTTAGGTTGGTGATATCTATCGGAGACCAAGTCGAATTAAATACCTTCAAGGCAAAAGTGAGTTTCATTTGCTCCCTTTTTAATTGCTTTTGCAATATATATTTTTGAGCTGAGAATACATGCGCTGCTTTTATAAATGTTTACGAAATAGACACAAGTACTTAAAAATATATTCTACATTGAGTTGTACCACTGGCATACTTCCCTGTAGCTTGGTAACTAATATTTACATGGGTATTGTAAACGCGAATCCTGTTGATAGATCTATCGGGCCTGACAACCCCAACCGGACTGGACGACCAGTATTCAACGGTTGCACAGTACTTCGTTTCGGTGACTACACTTGGTACGGTGTAGTAAGATTTCATAATAAAGGGAATATGCGACGTTGATTAATAGTTAAGTATGGTTACCAAGTGCTCAACCACTTAGAATGCGTTACATACACTTGCGAGTGTATTATGTTTATGATTATGAAATCTTGTGGTCTATTAACATATTAAAATAATTGTTACGATAAACCTATGAACTCACCAACCTTTTGGTTGACACTTTTAAGCATGTTTATTCTCAGGTACGAATTAAGTCTTCTGCTGTGCATTTGCTCATTTTAAGGACATTACTTGGAGTCGATCATCGCAATGGGACCAAATGTTGATGACTTCGTCCAGGGGGATAAGGACGGGTCCTTACAGTTGGTATCAGAGCGGTGGTCTTAGCGAACCAGGTCTTGCATTAGTGTGTCTAACTGATAGTTGTTTAGATGCATTAGTGGGTCTGGACTTCGACCGTGTCTACATGTCAAAAGTTTTGCTTATCATTACATGTTTAAAATTATTTACTTATCATCCTTAAAGTCTAGACACGTCTTACTGCCTCTATTGCATGTATAGTGTATAGACAAAAATTCATATCTTAGCGTATCTATTACGGTAAACTTTGCCTGATATCTCCCGTAAATTTCTCCATAATTTAAGGGATCCTGGTACTATATATATCTATGCATATTATGCACTAAAAATACCATCCAACTATCAGTAGAAATCACTAATCTTTTCATACCAGAAATATTTTCTGTAATCGCATAAGATGGCCTCTACAAATCGACCAAGTTCCTCTGACTCTGAAGACAGCGTGACGGGAGCACAACAACCAATCAACTACCGTGATTACTGGAGAAAATGGGGGTGGGTTCGTGACATACTCACCCTATGGAGAAGGGAAGAAGGTACTCCATATCATGAATCGAATCTACCACCTAATATTGGAGTACTCGACCCGCTCACTGGCGAACCTGTTCGCAACACCGTTTATACCCTTTTTGCGAGAATTTTTCGTCTTGAGGCAACCATTAACGGAACTAGAGAAGATATCCGATCTCTACCTTACACTGATAACCAACCAGGGTTAGCAGAGGAAGTCAAAGAACTTCGAGCTCGAGTGCTAACCTTGGAGAATATGGTTCAAAACTTACAAGCACCAGCAGCATCATCGGCACTAACAGTACCACCAACAACAACATCCGCATCACCAACTTCGACATCTCATTCGGTACCTCGAGTATAATCATCGTTCTACATGACGTTCTACATCATTTATCTTCGTTCGACATAGCGATTATGTAATCTCTAATGTTTTAGAGATTATATATTTTTGTCCTAACGGTAAATCAAATGAGTTTAATATAATATTGACTCATTAAATCCATGATTACATCTGAATAAAATAAATAGGTATATATATTTTTTTTCATAAAGATTGTAATTAAAAATTCATTCGTACAAACTGTTAATGGTGAAAATAATTTAACAGGTAGGTAATACCCGAGGAATATTTTGATTTCACATTAATAAGTTACACTGTACATTCTTTGAATCTGATTCTACAGTCATTTACTATCCTACTTACACCGATATACCAATCTGTTCACCACAAAATAACCATTTTCTTTCAATTTCATATTTGGATTTTGACTTCTCAGAAACCAACAAGTGGCATAATGAAGAAAACATTTGACAAAATAAAATTTGTTAGAAACAAACAAATTAACTATGAGAAAATTTTGTTAAGAATTCATGCTAACTGTTCCAGCTAACTATTCCTAGCTAACAGATTACATTTATTTATCGCAATTTTATTTATCGTCATTTAATTTTTGTTATTTATTTTACGCACTTTAAATATCGGGACACGTATACAAGGTTTTGACATATCATATCGACGCATTTATATATATTATTTGGAATAACCATAGACACTCTATATGCAGTAATGATCGAGTTCTCTATACAGGGTTGAGGTTGATTCTATAATAATATATATAGTTTGAGTTGTGATCGAGTCTGAGACGTATACGGGTCACGACACGTATTAATTAATTCGAATAAAATATATTAAACTATATATATGAATTACTGGACTGTTAACTGTGGACTATCGACTGCAGACTAATAACATTGAACAATTAAAAAGAATTAAAATATTGATTATAACATATGAAACTAAACAATTCTTCAAGTTTGCCACTTGATTTCATCTTAAACCTCAATTGTATCTTGACAATTACAATCTGCGCTCAAACCTTTCATGATTCTTGAAAACACCTCGATCGAGAGGATGAACCAGCCGCACTTCATCTACAGAAGAAAAGATTGATGCATATAATTATGCACCTGAAAAACCCTCAGAAACTGAGTAAACGATTAACACGTAGCTGTGCTAATTACTTTAGTGTTATTATTACCCAAAATAATTTGGTAATCCCTTTCAAAGTAGCAAATTTTGTCACAGCTCCAGCAAGTCAACTCCGACTTTTCATCCGAAACAACCTTATTATAACCTTGATATATATATGTGTACTCTGTATTGTTACTGGGGAACCTTTTATATTCCACCATATTACCATCAGCGTTTAATCATCTAAAAACACAACTCTCCGAAAAACACCTCGATTTGATAACCGATGATCCAGATCCATTAACTTTGAAAATGCTGATGAAGCAGCGAAAGCTATAGATGGTCTTAATGGCCAAAAACTTGACAATAAGAATGGTATGTTGGAAAAGCTCAAAAAATTTGGAACTGAAAAACGGATTGAGCTAACCATAAAGGAAACCAAGGAGAAATACAAGTAACATACTCTAAATTCATAGAACCCAGATAAATCTGAATTCGATGAAATCTTTAGAGAATATCTTGCTCCGTACCCACGTTAAAATCTTGCGAAAAATTTTCTCCATCAATCTTCGGACTTAGAAATTCCAAAAATATCATCATAAATATCTTCGATATTTCTGAGGATATTTATTCTTGTCCGAATTATCTACCTCTTCGTGTTTTCAGAATTTCATTATATTGGAAACTTCTGTAAAATCTGAGTATGAATTATGAATGAATTGTAGAGAAGTGTTGGGAATTGAAGCATGAGTTAGTATAATATAATGACACTTGGCCAACGTGATTATATTACAGCAAGTCATGATGAGTTCCTAATGGAACGTGATGATTCATAGATCATAACTTCATCATGTGTCATGTTAAATAACTCTTTCATTCTACATAACCTCCGAACATATCAAGAAGAATATATTCTTGATAGTTCTATTTTCAGTAATTTTGATAAATTTGAAAATCAAATCGTGCTATCACGTTCCTTCCTGCTTAGAACATTATAATCATTTGAAATTATATATCTACGAATTCTGGACCATTATTCGCTTGACTTGAAGTCGGGAAGAGAAAACAAAAGCATAGAGCTTCGAAATATAAGGGAGAATATAAAGCTCGATAACAACGCATAAATTACAAACCGTGTATATCAATGTTTATTGCAACATAAAGACACGGGAGAATTAAAAACACTATAACCCCAAAGACGAAGTAGAAGAAAGTAGATTCCTCTGGTGGAAGTTGGAAAAGGAGAAATGAATGTTGCGATAGTAAGGATGAGGACAAGAATCAGAACTGGATTAAGCATTTTCACAATCGTTTGAAAGTATGGATCGAGAAAGAAAGAATTGGAGTGGTGAAAATAATGGAACGAATGAAGTTCATTTATAGAGAAGATACCAGACAAAGCAATCGAGACAGATAATCGCATTAAATTAAAAAGGATCCTAATTTTCCATAAATTCCGAAGAATCAAATCCTATAGATTTCCAAGATTTTCTTTTAAATCCCTTGAATTTCAGAATTTAATCGAGACAACGTCAAAAGTTAAGACGAACCTTATTTTTTCCAAAAATTCACCATGACTACATCAAAAGTTAAATCTCTATCTCAATCTTTTGTGACAGCTTCACTCGTACACTTCACATAATCGAATCATTAATCGATAATGATAAAACTCTATTTGTCAACTAATAATTGTCATGAAAACATTTTATTGTTAGCCATGACCACCTTGATCAAATTTCGGGACGAAATTTATTTAACGGGTAGGTACTGTAACGACCCTGATTTTTCTGATCGTTCTATACTTATGAGATTAATATTTACATAAATTAAACCTTACCAACATGATAAGCAATCCAAATTGTTGAGACTTATGTTTTTGAAAAGAGTTTTACACAACGTTTGACCGTCCAATTTGACCGATGATATCACGAACTATATAACATACAATAATTATACGTTTGTGTATATATATGTATTTATATATATTTAACATGATCTAAGGATGATTTAATATCTCATTGTGTACTAATAACAATGAGTTATAAGTATACTTTGAAACTACTAACTTAAATTTTCAAAACGATAACTAAACATAACGTTCTTTGACATAAATACTTATAACCTATAATGCTTATACATGTATCGTATATATAATGTATTTAATCACTTTTTAAGGACTTAAATACATAAAACAATATAAGTATATTCACAAAAGATAGCTATATTTGAATTCTCGTTCCGTTTCCTCAAGATTTCTATACGTATATCTAGGGTATATGTACCCGTATCATACCCAGCTTCTATACGTATTTACTATTGGTATATACACATCAAATCAACATCCTAATCAACATTATTACTGCCCTAGATATGAGGTAACTAGGATTTGTCAAGTAGCATGAATTATTAGCAAGAAAAAAAAATTAGGAATCCTTTTCTTTCTTTATAAACTAAAAACGTTTTTATGAATGAACACCATTTCTTCACTCCATTTTCTCATACCTACACCCTTATTTCTCTCTCAAAATACTCCTAACTTCATACTTGATCATCTTCAAGCATTTTCCCCATCATTTAGCTTCAATTACAAGCCTTAAACACCATAAGAAAACTCTTTCAAGAACATATCAAAATAACCACCCATTTGAAGAAGTTTACTTCCAACCTTTTGATCTAACTCCACCACTCTTTGATTCCAAGATTTTTATTATCTCTTACAGTAACTTTGTCCAAGTAACTTGAGGTAGTAACCTTATTCATAACCTTATTCGATTCATATTTATATAGCTATCTTATTTTGTGTTGTAAAATTTTAACAACAAGAACATAGTTTGAATGATTTCAAACTTGTTCACACACTAAATAGATCCTTCTAACTTAACTTTTAAAACACTTCAAGACCTGTAATATATCATAATGATATGCTAACTTAACAAGATACAACTTGTTTTTACAAAGAACACCTTAAAACTGAATCTACGTCGTCGGAGTGCAACCGGGGGCTGTTTTGGGTTGGATAATTAAAAACCATCTTGAACTTTGAATTGGAAGTTCATGTTCTGGAAAAATGATATTTCTTATGAATATGTTAACACATAAAAATTTCATGGTTTAACTCAAAGTGTAAGTATTTTTAGAAAAATGATCATTAAATGTTGTTTTTATGATGGAAAATGATCACTTTCATAAGTTTCACCAAAGTTTGATCTATAACCTGTAATTTCAAATACAAACTAAGGTATTTTCAGTTCATATTCTTAAAATTTGACTCGATCCAAGGAAGTGGCAATTTGAACTAACAAAAACGGAGTTGTAATGAAGAAACTACGACTAAAACAAGATTGGGTATCCGAAGCTAGTTTAGCTACGAAAATATTTGGAGAAAAAGTAAATTAATCATATCTTTTCTAATTAATATGATATTTCACATATATTTACTCATGATTTGATTTTATATATTTCAGGACCACCCGTAAACAACACGAGAAGATTAATCATAAGACCTCATGATTGTACGCAACACGTCATTTGACAACACGGTACTTTATGTACGCAACACGTCATTTGACAACATGGTACCATGGGTCGAGATTAATTCTGATCAATACGAATACGATGGGTTCTTTATTTATTTTATTTAATCAACTAATTGTGGACCACTAACATCGGACTGCTAACTACGGACTAAGAAAATATTAAAAGTATTAAAAGTATATATATATGTAACGATTACTTAAAAAGAAAATATGTTGATATATTATATATATATGGTTAGGTTGGTGATATCTATCAGAGACCAAGTCGAATTAAATACCTTCAAGGCAAAAGTGAGTTTCATTTGCTCCCTTTTTAATTGCTTTTGCAATATATATTTTTGAGCTGAGAATACATGCGCTGCTTTTATAAATGTTTACGAAATAGACACAAGTACTTAAAAATATATTCTACGTTGAGTTGTACCACTGGCATACTTCCCTGTAGCTTGGTAACTAATATTTACATGGGTATTGTAAACGCGAATCCTGTTGATAGATCTATCGGGCCTGACAACCCCAACCGGACTGGACGACCAGTATTCAACGGTTGCACAGTACTTCGTTTCGGTGACTACACTTGGTACGGTGTAGTAAGATTTCATAATAAATGGAATATGCGACGTTGATTAATAGTTAAGTATGGTTACCAAGTGCTCAACCACTTAGAATGCGTTACATACACTTGCGAGTGTATTATGTTTATGATTATGAAATCTTGTGGTCTATTAACATATTGAAATAATTGTTACGATAAACCTATGAACTCACCAACCTTTTGGTTGACACTTTTAAGCATGTTTATTCTCAGGTACGAATTAAGTCTTCCGCTGTGCATTTGCTCATTTTAAGGACATTACTTGGAGTCGATCATCGCAATGGGACCAAATGTTGATGACTTCGTCCAGGGGGATAAGGACGGGTCCTTACAGTTGTGATGTGGATAACCCCGATGTGGTGGATTTTATAATCCCGTGACCGTGGGTTTGATGTTGTGAAGTGAATCTCGGGTAGTGCGGATTCATGATGACTCGGGTTGTTCGGTCATCTTGTGATGAGGTAGGGAATCTCGGGTTGTGCGAATTCACTAAGGCTCGGGTAGTTCAGCCAATCTCGGTTGTTGAATTGGTGAAGAAGTGAATATCGGGTTGTGCGAATTCACTAAGGCTCGGGTTGTTCGGCCAATCTTCATTGTGGTGTTTGGTATTCGGTAATGGGTTAAGTGGTTAACCTTATTCATTTATATATTGTTATATATATATTGTTTTATTGTCGTGATGTAGCTAACCCTCCGGGTGTAGCTTCTTGGCGTTGTTCACATCGTCGTTGGTGAACTTATATTTGTTGATGTATCTATAGCTTGTTGCTTAGTGACTACGGTATGCTTAGCTTAGCTTGCCTTATACTTGGATGCTTTGGTATGCGGTATTTGATATTTGTGTGGCGTGTCTATTTTATACATATATATGTATGTAGTATATTATCATTCACTAAGCGTTAGCTTACCCTCTCGTTGTTTACATTTTTATAGATTGCATGGATGCGGTGGCTCGGGTAAGCGCGAAGACTAGTGGACTTGCGTAGTTTGCTTTAGAAGACTTGCTTTTGGATTTGATTAGGATTGGGTAGCGTGTCCCCAATCCCATGCTCGGTCTATGTTTTTGTATAAACTAATGGGTCGAAATAGTCACTTATGGTATTTTGGGTCGATGTGGGCCCGGTGTCATAAAACTCGGTTTTTATTGTGAAAAACTCTTAGTTTAAACTATTGTATTATATTGTGAAAGTGTTTTGGTTTATAAGTGTCGGGAAGCGGGTTTTCGCCCGCGTGAGTTCGAAAAACTGATCAGAATGTTTTAGTACATCTGGACGCCGTCCCAGTCTTAAGAGCTGGACGCCGTCCAAGCTTTTGGATGCCGTCCAGATCAACTGTTTCAGAACTTTTTTTTTTTTTGTGGCACGTTTTCGGATGGTTAACGGGTTGGGTCGTTACAACTTCTTCCAACCAAAATGCACACTTTGAAAACTTAGCATACAGTTTTTCTGTTCTCAGCAACTCTAGCACTTTTCTCAAATGTTCTTCATGCTCTTGATCATTCTTCGAGTAAACAAGTATGTCATCGATAAAAACAATGACAAACTTGTCAAGATATGGCCCACACACTCGGTTCATGAGGTCCATGAACACAGCTGGTGTGTTAGTCAATCCAGACGGCATAATCATAAACTCGTAATGACCGTAACGCGTCCTAAAAGCAGTCTTTAGAATATCATCCTCCTTCACCCGCATTTGATGATATCCAGAACATAAATCGATCTTCGAATAAATAGACGAGCCTTGTAGTTGATCAAATAAGTCGTCGATTCTCGGTAGTGGGTAGCGGTTCTTGATGGAAGTTTGTTCAACTCTCGGTAGTCGATACACAACCTAAATGTACCATCTTTCTTCTTGACAAACAAAACAGGAGCTCCCCATGGTGATGTGCTTGGTCGAATGAAACCACGCTCTAAAAGTTCCTGTAACTGACTTTGTAATTCTTTCATTTTGCTAGGTGCGAGTCTGTATGGAGCACGAGCTATTGGTGCAGCTCCTGGTACAAGGTCTATTTGAAATTCAACGGATCGATGTGGGGGTAATCCCGGTAATTCTTTCGGAAATACATCGGAAAATTCTTTTGCGACGGGAACATCACTGATGTTCTTTTCTTCAGGTTTAACTTCCTCGATGTGTGCTAGAATGACGTAACAACCTTCTCTTATTAGTTTTTGCGCCTTCAAACTACTAATAAGATTTAATTTCGCATTGTTCTTTTCTCCGTACACCATTAAAGGTTTTCCTTTTTCACGCATAATACGAATCGCATTTTTGTAACAAATGACCTCTGCTCTCACCTTTTTCAACCAGTCCATGCCAATTATTACATCAAAACTTCCTAACTCGACTGGTATTAAATCAATTTTAAACGTTTCATCCCCCAGTTTAATTTCTCTCTCCCGACATATATTATCTGCTGAAATTAATTTACCGTTTGCTAATTCGAGTAAAAATTTACTATCCAAAGGCGTCAATGGGCAACTTAATTTAGCACAAAATTCTCTACTCATATAGCTTCTATCCACACCCAAATCAAATAAAACATAAGCAGATTTATCATCAATAAGAAACGTACCCGTAACAAGCTCCGGGTCTTCCTGTGCTTCTGTCGCATTAATATTGAAAACTCTTCCACGGCCCTGCCCATTAGTATTCCCCTAATTCGGGAAATTTCTAATAATGTGGCCCAGTTTTCCACATTTATAACAAACAGCGTTGGTATTACTTGCTCTAACACTATTCGTTTCGGCATTACTTGTTCCGACATTATTTGTTCCTTTAGTTCTGTTAAACTTTGGTCCGTAGACCCCACCCATTGTCGCGCTATGACCATTTCTTTTACATCTGTTGTAAAATATCGTGCAAAATCCCTGATGATTTTCTTCACACCTATGACATGGCTGTTTTTTGTTTTTGTTGTCGTTGTTGTTATTGAGGTTGTTGTTAGGATTGTTATTGTTGTTGAAACGGTTGTTGTAGTAGTTGTTGTTGTTGTTGGGATGTTTGTTGTAGTTATTATTAGGATTGCGGTTATTGTTGCGATTGTTGTTGCGGTTATTAGGATAGTTGTTGCGATTGTGGTTATAATTGTTGTTGTTGTTGTACTGGTGACTCTTGTCACCGTTTTCCTCCCACTTCCTCTTGAGTTGTTTCGTGTTGGCTTTATGAGTTTATGAGCCATTCGACTTGCCTTCTGTATAGAAGCGGGCTCGTGTGAACTCACATCTTCTTGAATCCTTACTGGTAACCCTTTTACAAACGCGTCGATCTTCTCTTCTTCATCTTCGAATGCTCCTGGACACAATAGTCATAACTCTGTGAATCGTCGTTCATATGTGGTAACGTCGAACCCTTGTGTTCGTAACTCTCTAAGTTCTGCCTTGAGTTTATTGACTTCGTTTCTAGGACGGTACTGCTCGTTCATCAATTGCTTGAATGCCGACCACGGTAGTGCGTAAGCAGCATTTTGTCCTACCTGTTCAAGATAGGTGTTCCACCACGTTAACGCAGTACCTGTGAAGGTATGCATAGCGTACTTAACTTTGTCCTCTTCGGTACACTTATTTATGGCAAACACCGATTTGACTTTTTCGGTCCACCATTTCAATCCAATAGGTCCTTTGGTTCCATCAAATTCCAAAGGTTTACAGGCAGTGAATTCTTTGTAGGAGCATCCTACACGATTTCTTGCGCCGTTAGCTGCATTGCTAGATTCAGAGTTATTGTTGGTATGTAGCGCAGCTTGTACTGCGGCTATGTTTGCAGCAAGAAAGGTACGAAATTCCTCTTCGCTCATATTCATAGTGTGTCGAGTAGTCGGTGCCATTTCCTTCAAAATAGCCAACTGAATAAAGTTAATCATACAGAATATTAAGAGTAGTCAATAGTATTTCGTAGCATAATATGAACTCATTTATAAAAGCTTTTTCTTCATATTAGTGTTTTATAAGTTTAAATTCGGGTACTACCTACCCGTTAAGTTCATACGTAGTAGCTAATATACAATTCAACTACTACAGTTCCATATGAAAAACTGATTATAATAATATATCACATACAAATATTCTTCAAACTTACAACTTCGCTATATTACATATAACATGAAATATAGTACACTATGATACAGGACAGTTTTGAAGATAAATCTAGGTAATACGCAAGTTGTTCAGCAAAGGAATTAAAGACACGTAATTCACAAGTCCAGAAACAAGTCATGCATTCTGGTTTTACAAAGACGACTTCCCATCCTTGGTCTTGTGGAAAATAACCGTTATGACCATTGGCTAGGCAGCATGTTGTAATGTCGTCAAAAGGACAAGGATTTCGTAATGTCCAACAGCCCCGTAATAATCTAAAATCCTTGTTTCTCACCCCAACTACAGAATCTGTTACTTGTGGGAAAGTTTTATTTAAAAGTTGCAATTCGATGTTCTTTTTCTCACTTTGGTAAGAAGCGAACATCACTAACCCGTAAGCATAACATGCTTCTTTATGTTGCATGTTAGAAGCTCTTTCTAATTCACGAAATCCTATGTTGGGATATGTTGAGTCAAAATAGGTTCTTAACCCGTAGCGTAAAATTGCATTTGGGTTCCCCGCATTTAACGCTTTAAAGAAAACACGGCATAACTTAAAGTCTCCCCAATGTGATATACCCCACCTATCAAAGGAAAGCCTTTTATAAACTAAGGCATTTCTGGAAAGTCTTTCAAATGTTTGACAAGTTAATTTCGCCATAACTAAATGTGCTGATGAATTCTGACCGACTCTAGACAAGATTTCCTCAATCATATCCTCTGGTAGGTCTTCTAAAATATTCGGTTGTCTACCCTTAATGTCCATTTTGTTTTTATACTGTAAAATAGACAAGGATTATATTCGTAATAACAAACAATACAAGCAATTTTTACATAGAACATAAAAGTACAAGCACACTACAATACATATAATACACAACATGATTACAACCCTCTAATCTGAATCACTGGTTTCTTCTTCTTCGAACTTGGTTCGTTTTACTAAATTTCTAGGAATATATGGTGTTCCTCTAATACGAGCCGTCATTTTCCATAATGGTTTAGAAAAACCTGGTGGTTTAGAGGTTCCCGGGTCATTGTTACATTTTAGGAAATACGGATGTTGCCGATACATATAAAGTTTATCGGGGTTGGAATCGGGTTTCTCTATTTTTATACCTTTTCCCTTATTATTTTCTTTCGCTTTATTAAATTAGGTCGAGGTAATTTCTATAACATCATCGGAATCCTCATCGGGATCCGATTCATCGAAAAATTGGTAATCTTCCCAATATTTTGCTTCCTCGGCGGAAACACCATTGACCATTATTAACTTTAGTCCGTTGGTTGAGGATTTTCTTTTATTTAATCGATATACTATAGGTATCAAAATTTCTTCCTCCGGAACCTCTTCTTCTTCTGGTTCCTCCTCTTCCGATTCCTCCTCTTCTAGTTCCTCTTCTTTAGGTTCCTCCTCTTCCGGTTCCTCTTCGGGAATTTGTGAATCTTCCCAAAATATATTCGACTCTTCATTATTATTAGGTGAATCAATGGGATTTGTACTAGAGGTAGACATCTATCACACAATATCAAACACGTTAAGAGATTAAAATATCACATAATATTTACATGTTAATAATATATAGTTTCTAACAACAAAAATGTTAAGCAATCGTTTTTGAAGAAAAACACGGTCGAAGTTCAGACTCACTAATGCATCCTAACAAACTCGGTAAGACATACTAATGCAATTTTCTGGTTCTCTAAGACCAACGCTCGGATACCAACTGAAATGTCCCGTTCATATTGATTATAAACGTTCCATATTAATTGATTTCGTCGCGAGGTTTTGACCTCTATATGAGACGTTTTTCAAAGACTGCATTCATTTTTAAAACAACCATAACCTTTATTTTATCGATAAAGGTTTAAAAAGCATTACTTAGATTATCAAATAATGATAATCTAAAATATACCGTTTACACAGGACCATTACATAATGGTTTACAATAAGAATATATTACATCAAAAATAAGTTTCTTGAATGCAGTTTTTACATAATATCATAGAAGCATGGACTCCAAATCTTGTCCTTACTTTAGTATGCAACAACGGAAGCTCTTAATAATCACCTGAGAATAAACATGCTTAAAACGTCAACAAAAATGTTGGTGAGTTATAGGTTTAACCTATATATTATCAAATCATAATAATAGACCACAAGATTTCATATTTCAATATACATCCCATACATAGAGATAAAATTCATTCATATGGTGAACACCTGGTAACCGACATTAACAAGATGCTTCGGACATGATATAAACGAATTCGAAATACTAAAGCATCCGGTACTTTGAATGGGGTTCGTTAGGCCCAATAGATCTATCTTTAGGATTCGCGACAATTAGTAGATCGGTTTACTAATTCTTAGGTTACCAAGCAAAAGGGGCATATTCAGCTTCGATCATTCACCCATATAATGTAGTTTCAATTACTTGTGTCTATTTCGTAAAACATTTATAAAACTGCATGTATTCTCATCCCAAAATATTAGATTTTAAAAGTGGGACTATAACTCACTTTCACCGATTTTTACTTCGTCGGGAAGTAAGACTTGGCCACTAGTCGATTCATATATATCAAAGTATGTTCAAAATATATTTTCAACATTTTTAATACGTTTTACTGTTTTAATTTTATTAAGTCAGCTGTCCTCGTTAGTAACCTACAACTAGTTGTCCACAGTTAGATGTACAGAAATAAATCGATATATATTATCTTGAATCAATCCACGACCCAGTGTATACACGTCTCAGGCTAGATCACAACTCAAAGCATATATATTTTGGAATCAACCTCAACCCTGTATAGTTAACTCCAACAATACTGCATATAGAGTGTCAATGGTTGTTCCAAATAATATATATACTTCGGTCGATATGATATGTCAAAACATTTGCATACGTGTCTATGGTATCCCAAGATTACATTAGAATACATGTATAATATAATATAAGTTATCTAGGATATGATTTGTATAGAATTGTTACAATATTTCTCGTAGCGACAACAATCAAAAAATATCCAATCTTGTTTTACCCATTCTTCGTTTTAAATCCGATTTGAGTGAATCAAATTGCTATGGTTTCATATTGAACTCTATTTTATGAATCTAGACATAAAAAGTATAGGTTTATAGTCAGAAAAATAAGTTACAAGTCGTTTTTGTAAAGGTAGTCATTTCAGTCGAAAGAACGACGTCTAGATGACCATTTTGGAAAACATACTTTCACTTAGAGTTTAACCATGATTTTTAGATATAGTTTCATGTTCATAAGAAAAATTATTTTCCCAGAAGAACAACTTTTAAATCAAAGTTTATCATAGTTTTTAATTAACTAACCCAAAACAGCCTGCGGTGTTACTACGACGGCGTATATCCGGTTTTACGGTGTTTTTGGTGTTTTTCGGTTTTAAATCATTAAGTTAGCATATAATATAGATATAGAACATGCATTTTGTTGATTTTAAAAGTCAAGTTAGAAGGATTAACTTTTGTTTGCGAACAAGTTTAGAATTAACTAAACTATGTTCTAGTGATTACATGTTCAAATCTTCGAATAAGATAGTTTTATATGTATGAATCGAATGATGTTATGAACATCATTACTACCTCAAGTTTAGTAGGTAAACCTACTGGAAGTGATAAGAAATGATCTAGCTTCAAAGGATCTTGGATGGCTTGAAAGTTCTTGAAGTAGATTCATGACACGAAAACAAGTTCAAGTAAGTTTATCACTCGAATTAAGATAGTTATAGTTATAGGAATTGAATTAAAGTTTGTATATGAGTATTACCTTGATTTAGAATGATATCTTACTGTAAACAACAAGGATTTATTGAGGTTGAATGATCACTTTACAAGATTGGAAGTGAGCTAGTAATCTTGGAAGTATTCTTGATTTTATGAAACTAGAACTTGTAGAATTTATGAAGAACACTTAGAACTTGAAGATGGAACTTGAGAGAGATCAATTAGATGAATAAAATTGAAGAATGAAAGTGTTTTTAGGTGTTTTTGGCCGTTGGTATATGGATTAGATATAAAGGATATTTAATTTTGTTTTCATGTAAATAAGTCATGAATGATTACTAATATTTTTGTAATTTTATGAGATATTTCATGCTAGTTGCCAAATGATGGTTCCTACATGTGTTAGGTGACTCACATGGGCTGCTAAGAGCTGATCATTGGAGTGTATATACCAATAGTACATACATTTAGAAGCTGTGTATTGTACGAGTACGAATACGGGTGCATACGAGTAGAATTGTTGATGAAACTGAACGAGGATGTAATTGTAAGCATTTTTGTTAAGTATAAGTATTTTGATAAGTGTCTTGAAGTCTTTAAAAAGTGTATGAATACATATTAAAACACTACATGTATATACATTTTAACTGAGTCGTTAAGTCATCGTTAGTCGTTACATATAGATGTTGTTTTGAAATCTTTAGGTTAACGATCTTGTTAAATGTTGTTAACCCATTATTTATTATATCTAAAGAGATGTTAAATTATTATATTATCATGATATTATGATATATTAATATATCTTAGTATGATATATATACAGTTAAATGTTGTTACAACGATAATCGTTACATATATGTCTCGTTTCGAAATTCTTAAGTTAGTAGTCTTGTTTTACATATGTAGTTCATTGTTAATATACATAATGACATGTTTACTTATCATTTATCATGATTAAACATTGTAACAATATCTTAATATGATTCATATGTAATTAGTAAGACGTTGTTATAACGATAATCGTTATATATATCGTTTCGAGTTTCTTAATTCAATAAACACAATTTTATGTATATAACTCATTGTTAAAATACCTAATAAGATACTTACTTATCATAATATCATGTTAATTATATATATAATCATATATATGTCATCATATAGTTTTTACAAGTTTTAACGTTCGTGAATCACCGTTCAACTTGGGTGGTCAATTGTCTATATGAAACCTATTTCAATTAATCAAGTCTTAACAAGTTTGATTGCTTAACATGTTGGAAACACTTAATCATGTAAATATCAATTTCATTTAATATATATAAACATGGAAAATTTCGGGTCACTACACTATATTCACAATTAATTTGCACATGGTAAGTTTCTTCTCACATTCGGGGTTATACGGTTTGTGTTCTAAACGTTGTCTATCCAGGTAACCTACTTGACTCAGCCCCAATTCCTTATTTTGCGATGTCGGAACTTCTATATGAGTTACCGTAATGTAATCCCGGTCATTACATTAAGCTATCTCACATTTCCATTCGACATCACTCCATAAGTTCAAGATGGCGTAGTCAACTTAATTTAGTTAAATATGGCTTCGGGTTTACGTATGTGTTTCGTGATATAGTATATTTAATCCAAGTCCATGTTGCATGGTATAAGGTGTATATGTATGTGGTGTAATGTGTAGCCCTACATGTAGCATTGTGAAGCAAATAGTGCAGGTATGGTGTATAAAAGTCATCCAAGACACACGACTATAGACTAGACTTCACTAATGCGCCCTACAGTTAGACACACTAATGCATCCTAGTTCCCTATAGACACGGCTTTGATACCAAATGTAATACCTTACATTTGGGGTAAAACCCACCCAGTGCCTTTCCTGCGAACAGGGTGACCACTGAGCGTACCTCAGACACTGATTTTACGGCCCGCGTTTCTGCCAAACTGCCAACCCTCCTCTTTCTTTGTAAGGGATCGCAAGGGGTAAGAGCCAATGCTTCGTCGCAGGTTACACTGTGAGAACCCCCTCTACGATTAACTCGCCCAAAGTCATTTCCGTTAACCGAAACCGAATCCTGGGAACGTTAACCGGTCGTTGCTTTGAATGAAGTTAAACCAGCTCTGATACCAAATGTAACACCCCGTCAAAAATCCCTTTAATGGAATGTTAACGCTGGCCCCAGTGTTTGGCTTGACTTCTACGTAACAGCAATATTCTACAGCGGAAGCAATTAATACCTGAGAATAAAACACGCAAAACGGATCAACAATAATGTTGAGTGAATATACAGGTTTAAAAATATAACAGTATCTGAAAAACAGTTATCAGAAAAATAGTTTAGTTTCTAGACCACGAGATATTTGCATAATCTGAGCACCTGAATATGTAACAACCCTGATTTTTTCGTTACTTTCGTTAACCTTTCGTTAGTTTATTTAATGGCGATTATTTAACTTTTATGCGTTTACGTGTATTAAATGCGTACTTGATTTTCAGAGGGTTTTAATAATTGATATGGGTTGATATTAATTCAAATAAATATTTCGGATAATGAAATACGATAAAAACGATACGATTTTGATAAAAGCTTTTTGAGCAACGAAACGCTCGGGTTTATTTTAATAATTAATTTTATTAATTATTAACTTTTTAAAATATTTAATTTATTGGGTTTTTAATAAATTAGACAATTGGTTGCGTTTAACGATCGAGTTAGCGTTCCGGGCCTTCGATACGACGAAACGGCACTTAAAACGGACCACGGATACACGGAATTGCAAAACGAGAGCCCGGGAACCCCCCACTTGGGCCATTCGGCTGACCCCTCCCTCTCACCCCCTTATGTTTCAATTTTTGTAAGTTTAGGGGCTTATGTGCTAATTGTTTAAACTAGGGTTGATATAAATAGAAGTATTAAACCTAATTAGGGATAAGAAAATAAAAACGCAGCTTTTTCCCTCCTGCTCCCTCCCCATCGTCAACATCATCACCATCACCATCACCTACAATTTTTAATTTTTGATTAAACCTCAAGAACAAACGTTGTAATTCGCGTTATCCTCTACGCGTTGATATAATTCTTTTCGCGATCAAAGGTATAATTGTATAAACCCTAATTCTTAAAATCTGAATTTTATTAAAGTTTCATAGATATGTTGTCAATTTCTCAAGTCTATACGCGTACGTGTTAATTGTAATCGTTATTTTGATTGTTTGATGCGCTAGGGTTTAAAAACGAATTTATATTTGTTTGATCAGAAAAATTAAGTTTTTCAAATGTTAATTATTATGTTATATTCAGATTCCTTGCGAAAAACTATTGAATTTAGTCTCTGGATTCGCTTGATTTCGTTTCCGTATGATTAAGTTATGTCGATTTGAATTATCGTTGTGTTTTTGTTGCTTGATCAGAAATCTGGTATTGATAAAAAATGAATTGGCAAGTGAGACTTATACCACTGGAAAGATAATTTAAAAACACTCAAGTTAGACTAGGATATAATGTCATTTGCTTATGTATAGCCCGAGATATGCTAGAATTAGTGTAAATGTAGTTTTATACAGTACTTGCATGAAAATAACCTTGTATGATAAAAAGTGTTAACTTTTGTGACTAAAGATTTGCATATTTGAAAATTAGACAAAATTTACTTCATCTTTCATATAGATATCATAGGCTAATTGTATCTAGATCTTCGAATAATCATATGCGAATGTGACTAACTAAATGAGAATCGAATCTGTAATTGCACACGGTTTTATACTTTGTGAATTTTGTGTATTGTTTGAGCATGTATGCTTCTGTAAAATGAAACTTAATATGATATGTGACTTATTGTTAGTTTATGTCAATCTCTGAAACCTTATGCATTGGGCACAATAGAGCTATACTTTATGTGAATTCTGATTTGAGCTGAAAACTGAATGATCAAATTGCACGAACAAACTGTACAAAGTGGCTAAACAAAATTGGCTAGATTTATGATATGTGTTACTTTGATTTGTCCTTGAACTATGGCCACTGGTCTTGTATCAATTGAATGTTCCTAACTCCGGTTATAGCCAAAATGAAATCAGTGCGCGGTCAGAAACTGACATGGCAAACCCCAAATGTATCCCTTCTGATTCCTGACTTTAATTGTCGTATGATTCCCTGGCCGGACTTTTTGGAATCGATTTTAAGTTTAATTATGATCTGGAGTTTTTTATATTTATGTGAATTTTTTACTATGAGATAATGTGCTAAGTATGCTACGTGTTCATAAATTTTGTGCATGACGATAAACTGAAATTGTGAAAATGATCATTCATGACCTAAAACGTATTGTTTAACTTAGGTTTGACATGTTGACCAATATTTGACATGAACCTACTGATGTTGACTTTATTTGACTACTTTGACCAAGCTTGACTTTCGGTTTGACTTCGGTTGACTTTGTTTGACTTGCATGATATAGTTGACTTTTACTTTAAAACGCGTCGAGTCGAGCAATAAGACAACGTACACTATGAAACCACACTTATATAAGATACATATATTGACCAACCTACATACGTATACTTAGGTTACATTACTCGGGTCTAAACCGTACAAGTCATTTGTCTTTCATTCCGTGCTTATTCAAAGGTGAGTCTACAGTCCCGCTTTTTACATGTTTTCAGGGATGAGAATACACGCTGTTATATTTACGTTTTCAATTACATTTATATTGACATGAGCACTACACATATGCATAATGAGTTTTTTTCAAAAAGCCTCTAGCTTGAATACTTTTAATACCATCGGTGTAAGCACAATTTAGATGGACGGATCCGTTAGGTTGACAACCTCACCCACTATAAAAGCAGTGGTGCATTTATTTTGAAAATTAAATACATTTGAACAAGTGTATAATATTTTACGAGGTAAGGTCGGGTGTAGTAGTTTCTATACTCGGGTCATTGCTAGTATTCAGGTGCTCGGTTTGTGCAAGCGATAGAATCTCGTGGTCAAGGAAATCAAACTATTTTTCTGATAACTGTTTTTCAGATACTGTTACATTATTTTAAACCCGTAGATTCACCAACATTATTTGTTGACCTGTTTTTGCGTGTTGTTATTCTCAGGTCCTTAAGAGGTATGCTTCCGCTGTATTTGCTGCATGACTGGCCGTGGAGTCAGCATTTGATTTTAAAGAACATTATTTACTTTCGCATTTAAAACTTTTATACTGTTTAAATACTGTTGGCTTGTGGTTACGATCACAACAGTGTTTCTATATTGGGATTATTGGCTTATGTTTTTGAAAGTTAATATTTTAAATAAAATTAAATGCGATTGCTTTAAACGTCTCATATAGAGGGCGTAACTGTTAACTGTGGGACCGGAATTAACACGCCGTCAGATGGTATTTTGGCGGGGTGTTATATAATACTAGCAATGACCCAAGTATAGAAGCCACTATACCCGCCTTTACCTCCTAAAATATTATACACTTGTTCAAATGTATTTAATGTTCAATGTAAATGCACCACAGTTTTTATAGCGGGTGAGGTTGTCAACCTAAAGGATCCGTCCATCTAAATTGTGCTTACACCGATGGTATTAAAAGTATTCAAGCTAGAGGCTTTTTGAACAAACTCAATATGCATATATAGTTCTCATGTCAATACAAAAGCATTTGAAAATGTAAGTATAACAGCGTGTATTCTCATCCCTGAAAACATGTAAAAAGCGGGACTGTAGACTCACCTTTGAATAAAGCTCGGATTGAAAAGTGAACAATTAACTTGTACGGTTTATAGCCGAGTAATGCAACCTAAGTATACATATTTAGGTTGGTCAATATATGTATCTTAAATAAGTGTGGTTTCATAGTGTACATTGTCTTATTGCTCGACTCGACGCGTTTCAAAGTAAAAGTCAACATATAGTCAAGTAATTCACGCAAGTCAGACAAAGTCAACCGAAGTCAAACCAAAAGTCAAACTTGGTCAATGTGGTCAACTAATGTCAAACCTAAGTCAAACAATACGTTTTAGGTCATGAATGATCATTTTCACAATTTCAATTTATCGTTATGCACAAAGTTCATGAATATGTAGCATACTTAGCACATTATCTCATAGTAAAAAATTCAAGTAAACATGACAAACTCCAAATCATAAATATACTTAAAATAGATTCCAAAAAGTCCAGCCAGGGACTCATACGACAATTAAAAGTCAGGAATCAGAAGGGATACATTTGGGGTTTGCCAAGTCAGTTTCTGACCGCGCACTGATTTCATTTTGGCTATAACCGGAGTTAGGAACATGCAATTGATACAAGACCAGTGGCTATAGTTCAAGGACAAATCAAAGTAACACATATCAAAAATCTAACAACTTTTGTTTAGCCAATTTGTACAGTTTATTCATGAAATTTGAACATTCAGTTTTCAGCTCAAATCAGAATTCACATAAAGTATGGCTCTATTGTGACCAATGTATAAGGTTTCAGAGATTTACATAAACTAACAATAAGTCACATATCATGTTAAGTTTCATTTTCCAGAAGCATACATGCTCATGCAATACACACAATCCACATAGTACAAAACCGTGAGCAATTTGCAGATTCTATTCTCATTTAGTTAGACATATTCGCACGCGATTATCCGAAGATCTAGATACAATTGGTCTGTGATATCTACATGAAAGATGAAGTAATTTTTATCTACTTTTCAAATATGCAAAGGTTTAATCACAGAAGTTAACACATTTTATCATACAAGGTTATTTTCTTACAAGTACTATATAAAACTACTTTTACACTAATTCAAGCATATCTCGGGCTATACATAAGCAAATGACATGATATCCTAGTCTAAATTGAGTGTTTTTAAATTATATTTCCAGTGGTATAATTCTCACATGCCAATTCGTTGTATATCAATACCAAATTTCTGAGCAAGCAATAAAAACACAACGATAATTCAAATTGACATAACTTAATCATACGGAAACGAAATCAAGCGAATCCAAAGCCTAAACTCAATAGTTTTTCGCAAGGAATCTGATTATAACATAATAATTAACATTTGAAAAACTTAAATTTTCTGATCAAACAATAACAAATTCGTTTTTAAACCCTAGCGCATCAAACAATCAAAATAACGATAACGATTAACACGTACGCGTATAGACTTGAGAAATTGACAACATAACTATGAAACTATTATAAAAATCAGATTTTAAGAATTAGGGTTCATGTAATTATACCTTAGATCGTAAAATTAACGATACACACGCGTAGAGGAGATCGAGAATTGCAACTTTAATGAAACGAGATCGATAAAAATTAATTTTTGAGTGTGTGTGTGTGTGTGTGCTATGGGCGACGGCCAGCAGCAAGGGAGGGAGGGAGGAGAAGAAGTCAACTGCTAAGAAATTGTGTGAGGGTTTACTAGTTTAGGTTTACACTAATGTATTTATATTAGGCCCTAAAATCGATAATTAGCAACTAAGTCCCTCAAGTAAACTCAAAAATCAAAATATAAGGGGGAGGGGGAGTGGGGTCGGTTGAATATGGCCCATGGGGTACTCCCGGGCTCGTGTTTTGCAATTCCGTGCAATCGTGGTCCGTTTTAAGTGTCGTTTAGTCGTACTGAAGGCCCGGAACGCTAACCCGATCGTTAAACGCAACCAATCGCTTAATTTATTAAAAACCCAATAAATTAAATATTTTAAAAAGTTAATAATTAATAAAACTAATTATTAAAATAAACCCGAGCATTTCGTTGCTCAAAAACCTATTGTCAAAATCGTATCGTTTTTATCGTATTTCATTATCCGAAATATTTATTTGAATTAATATCAACCCATATTAATTATAGTAACCCTCATAAGATCAAGTATGTATTTATTACACGTAAACGCATAAAAGTTAAATAATCGCCGTTAAATAAACTAACGGAAGGTTAACGGAAGTAACGGAAAAATCAGGGTTGTTACAACGGTACCGTTAGGTTTGATAAACCTCACCGCAACGTTAAACAGGTGCTTATGTAGTTGTAACACGTATAGTTGATCGGTGTATCGCTAGTATAGGGTAAACTAAAGACGTGTGCTCGGCTCACGCAAAGGTTAAAGCTTTATAATCAAGTGCTCATGATAATGTATACTTTTTCAATGATGTTTTCTAAGAAAATCTTGTGGCCTTACTTAAGAAATGATTTACTAAACATGTAGATTCACTCAACGTTTTTCGTTGACGTTTTGCATGTTTCATTTCAGGTACATAGAGCTAGTGCTTCCGCTTTATTTGAAGTTATGCTGTTTGCTGCTAGAACTGGACGGCGTCCAGCATGTTTATCGTTTTCATTTCAAGAACATATATTCGCATTTAAACAGTTTACATTTAAGATGTTTGGGTTCATATACATTAGTCATTGACGTCAAATGTTTCCAGTTACATTTTCTTTAATAAATGACTTTATTTTAATGATTAATGCGAATACTCTTCGGAAAGGTCTCATATAGAGGGCGTGACTGCTAAACTGTGGGACCAAGAGTTAATATTTCGTTAGTGGATTTTGACGGGGTATTACATAATGGTAGATTTTACATTTCTGGTGTTCGTGTAGAAACTGAAGTTGAATAAATTGCATTGCTACATGAGTTCTAAGAATCGCATGATAGCGTGATAGGGCTTTTTAGATAGCTAATGACATGTACTTATGATCTGGAGCTTATCATAATTTCATGATTTATCATTTGTGAATAATGCTTGTCTGTTTTCATGACTTCCATGAATACTTACGACAACTTAACTAGAAAACTTGAAAATACTAAACTAATGTTTGAAACTTACTAGTTGACCTTGGTTTGACTTCTTGACATCAATGACATGAACTAATGATGTAATTGACCTAGGTTAACCAACTAAAAAAAGTTAGACTTTTGTTTGACTTGCATGAACTAGTTGACTTTGTGTTGACTTTTACTATACAAACACGTCGGTCTGAGCAATAGGACAACTGATAATGCTAAAAACGAACATATATTTCATAGCATTATCCCTCTAGAAAGAAAAGCTTTTGGTTGCAATTGTTCTATTTACAAGTAATATTCGTTTAAATAATAAAAGGTGAAGACAAAAGACAGATTCGACGAATTGAAGACGCAAACGACCAAAAAGCTCAAAAGTACAAAGTACAATCAAAGTGGTTCAAATTATTGATGAGAAAAGTCTCAAAATTACAAGAGTACAAGACGCAAAATACAAAATACAAGATATTAAATAGTACGAAAGGACGTTCGAAAATCCGAAACCAGGACCAGAGTCAACTCTCAACGCTCGACGCAACGGAGCTAAAATTACAAGTTAACTATGCACATAAATATAATATAATATATAAATAATTCTTAAAAATTATATATATATTATATATATTTATAAAACCATCGGCAAGAAGCAAACAACAAATGTGAGCTGTCCCAGCTGGCCATGCGATCGCATGGCCAGGAAGAAGGAATTCCATGCGGTCGCATGGCCCTGAAATGCTGGCCACATCTATAAAAGGCGACGAGTTTCAGCGAACTTAAACACATCTTTTTCTTTCCTCTCTTTCAACGTATATATATATATATATATATATATATATATATATATATATATATATATATATATATATATATATATATATATATATATATATATATATATATATATATATATTATAATTTTAATTTTAATTTTAATTTTAATAATAATAAGGGTATGTTAGCGAATGTTGTAAGGGTGTAAGTCGAAATTCTGTCCGTGTAACGCTACGCTATTATTAATCATTGTAAGTTATGTTCAACCTTTTTAAATTAATGTCTCGTAGCTAAGTTATTATTATGCTTATTTAAGCCGAAGTAATCGTGATGTTGGGCTAAATATTAAAGACGGGGTAATTGGACTTTGTACCATAATTGGGGTTTGGACAAAAGAACGACACTTGTGGAAATTAGACTATGGGCTATTAATGGGCTTTATATTTGTTTAATTAAATGATAGTTTGTTAATTTAATATAAAGATTTACAATTGAACGTACCTATAAATAACCATATACACTCGATCGGACACGAAGGGCGGGATATTTATAAGTACTAATAATCGTTCATTTAACCGAACATGGGAATGGATTAATAGTCAATGGACTTATTAAAAAAGGGGTGAATTATATATAAGGACACTTGGTGTAATTATAGTTTAAGTCCCCAATTAGTTGGAATATTTGACTTCGGATATAAGGATAATTTGACGAGGACACTCACACTTTATATTTATGACTAATGGACTGTTATGGACAAAAACCAGATGGACATATTGAATAATTCAGGACAAAGTACAATTAACCCATGGGAATAAACTAAAATCAACACGTCAAACATCATGATTACGGAAGTTTAAATAAGCATAATTCCTTTATTTCATATTTAATTGCACTTTTAATTATCGCAATTTTATTTATTGTCATCATATTTATCGCACTTTTATTTATCGCACTTTAATTATTGTCATTTACTTTACGCTTTAAATTAAGTCTTTTATATATTTAATATTTTACATTAGGTTTTAACTGCGACTAAAATTTTAAAATCGACAAACCGGTCATTAAACGGTAAAAACCCCATTTTATAATAATAATACTACATATATTTATATTTATATTTATACAAATATAGTTTTAAAAATATAACGTTAAACTTGGCTAAAGATCCATGTGGAACGAACCGGACTTACTAAAAACTACACTACGATTAGGTACACTGCCTATAAGTGTTGTAGCAAGGCTTAGGTATATCCACTCTATAAATAAATAAATAACTTGTGTAAAATTGTATCGTATTTAATAGTATTTCCTTGTAAAATTAATACTATTCCGTATACCCCTCGCATAACATCAAGTATTTTTGGCGCCGCTGCCGGGGAACTGCTTAAACGCCGGAAGCGAAACGCTATATATAAAAAAAAAAAAAAAAAATTCTTAGTTTACTTTTGTAAAAATACGTTTTAAATATTAAAAATACAAAAATATAAAAAGAAAAATAAAATATATATATTTTTAAGAGTTTGTTTAAAATATATAAAATTATAAAGTTTTTATTTTTAAAAATTAAGTTTTTATTTAATTTTTATATATATTTTGTATAAATATAAAAAAAATAATAAGTAAAAGTTCTCGGCCGAGTACTATAGCAGCCCAAATTATGGCCCGAAACCCTAGCCCATCCGATCGCATGGAATTATAACTTTGAAGCCATGCGATCACATGGCTTGATTTGACAGGCCTGGTTCCTTAACTGGTACGATTAGGGTTAGTTAATAATAATTATTATTATTAATTAAAACCTAATTAGGTTTTTATTTATTTATTATTTAGTTTTAGTTTTATTATTATTTTGTATTATTTAGTTTTAATCTAGTTTTAATTAATATATAAAATTAATAGTTTTATAAAATAAATAATATAAAAATAATATTTTTATAAAAATTGTACTTTTTACAACTTTAAGTTTATATTTTGTATCTTTTTATTTGTTTTAGCGTAATATTTATATTTTTATCGCTCGTATTTAGTTTTAAGTCATAGTTTTTGCCGTAGTTATTTTTATTTCTAGATTTTTAGGCTTTTCCGTAAAATCCCTTAAGTACTTTTTCTTTAGATTAAGATTTAGGTACTTTAGAATTTTGCGACGCCGTTTTATAAATTTTAGTACTTTTTAAGTTATTGCCGTTTTGGATATAGAATTCCTTTTAAGCTTTAATACCTTTAGACGTAAGTTTTTATATTTAGTTTTTAGACTTTTAAGTTTCGACGCTTTACTTTCTTTTTATTATTTTTCGACACTTATTTTCTTATTTTTATTTTTCGACGTTTTTCGACGCAATCTTTTTCTTTCTTATTTTTCGCCGCTCTAGTTTTTAGGACATAGAATTTTCTATTTCTTCTCTAAAATTTCTTTAAATTTCAACGAAAAATTATTTTAAGTGGTTAAGTTGATAGACATCCAAAATTTTCTGGTTCGTAATAATAGTTGGATTTGTTAGTGGCGAGTTATAGGCTTCCGATTTAAAGGGTTCTGGCTCCCTGCTGCATCTATTGGCTATTCGAAACGTGGGCAAAATCAGAAAAGTCTATTAATTTGATAACTTATATAATTTTTATCTTTTATAACTAATAGGATATTCAGTGAATGTACCGAGCAAAACGTTCACCACCTTTCGTACGTTCACCACCTGTAACTCGATCAAGACATCTAGCCAATATTGTCGCCGTTGATTTTTCTTTAGAATCGTCATCTAGTCTACCAAGTACTCCAATTCAAATTTCGAATAATCCATTTTTTGAACCCGACCTCACAATTGAGAATCCGGAGGATATTCAGGGATAATTCAGAGATCCTGAACCATTAATCTTTCCTCCGGAACCACCAATTATTCAAACAGAGATTTTCGAGGAACAAACCATTAAATCAGAATCCTCAAGTGATTCAGATTCAACAATTTCAATCATGGAAAATCTGAAACCTCTAAGTATGGAAGACCGAATGCGAGCTAAATGCACTGGCCAAGGTCACACAATTACTCAACCAGACATTAATGCACCAGATTATGAAATCAAAGGAAAAATCCTACACATGGTAACTAATCAATGCCAATTTAGTGGTGCACCAAAGGAAGATCCAAATGAACATCTTCGAACCTTTAATAGGATCTGTACTTTATTTAAAATTAGAGAAGTGGAGGATGAACAGATATATCTCATGTTATTTCCCTGGACTTTAAAGGGAGAAGCCAAAGAATGGTTAGAATCATTACCTGAAGGGGCGATTGATACATGGGACATTTTAGTTGAAAAATTTCTTAAACAATTCTTTCCGGCATCTAAAGCCGTAAGACTTCAAGGAGAAATTGTTACGTTCACGCAAAAGCCAAATGAAACTCTATATGAGGCGTAGACAACATTTGGAAAGTTGTTAAGAGGATGTCCGCAACATGGTTTAGACACTTGTCAAATAGTACAAATATTCTACCAAGGATGCGACATCACTACAAGAAAAGACATCGATATAGCAGCTGGTGGTTCCATTATGAAGAAAACCGCAACTGACGCTTACAAAATTATTGATAACACTGCTTCCCACTCACATGAGTGGCACCAAGAAAATGATATCATTAGATCATCTAAAGTGGCTAGAGCCGATTCTAGCCATGACTTTGATTCCATTCCCGCAATGATAGATGCTGTCGAGAGATGAATGGAAAAGATGACTAAAGATATTCATTCAATACGAATTAGTTATGAGCAGTGTGGAGGACCATATCTGACAAAAGATTGTCTCAGTATTGAACAAATAATGGAACAAAGAGAGAATGTTTCATACATGAACCAAAGGCCTGGAAATAATTATCAGAATAATTATCAACCGCCAAGACCAATCTACAATCAAAACCAAAATTATAACCGAAATTTTCCATACAACAACCAACAAGGTCCTAGTAATCAACAAGTATCCAATAATACTTACAATCAGCAAAGACCTATTTTTCAAAATAAACCACCACAAACCGATGATAAAAAGCCAAATTTTGAAGACATGATATCGAAGCTAGTTGAATCTCAAACTCAGTTTTTCACATCTCAAAAACAAACCAATGAACAAAATGCTCAAGCATTTAGAAATCAACAAGCTTCTATTCAAAATTTGGAACAAGAAGTAAGTAACCTAGCAAGGTTAATCGGTGAAAGAAAACCGGGAAGTCTACCTAGTGATACAAATGCTAACCGCCGGAATGAAACAGCTAAAGCCATTACCACAAGAAGTGGTATTACACTTAAACCACCTGAAATACCTGTAATTTCTGATGATTCTATTCCTACTCCACAAGAACCACAACTTGAGCAAGATAAGGAAACAGAACCGGTAGTTGAAAAGGTTAATGAAGATAACACAGTTAAGGCTAAACCATATGTTAAACCATACCAACCACCACTTCCTTACCCAAGTAAAATGAGAAAAAAGAGACTTGAAGCCGAGCAATCCAAATTCTTGGATGTGTTTAAACAAATAAATGTCAATCTTCCTTTCATTGATGTAATTTCAGGAATGCCAAGATATGCTAAATTCTTGAAAGATCTAATCACAAATAGAAAGAAAATGGAAGAACTCTCGGCTGTTACTATGAATGCTAATTGTTCTGCAGTGCTGTTGAATAAGATACCAGAAAAACTTTCAGATCCAGGAAGTTTCACAATTCCATGTTTTCTGGGTAGTCTTAGTCCAATAGAAGCATTGGCAGACTTAGGTGCTAGTATAAATTTAATGCCATATTCACTATACGCTAAACTAGACCTTGGAGATTTGAAACCAACACGAATAAGCATACAACTAGCCGATCGATCAGTAAAATATCCTAGAGGGATAATGGAGAACATGCTAGTTAAAGTTGGTACTTTAGTATTTCCAGTAGATTTTGTTATTCTGGACATGGAAGAAGATTCTCGAGTTCCTCTCATATTAGGAAGACCATTCTTAAACACGGGTAAAGCAATAATAGACGTGTTCGGTAAGAAACTGACCCTAAGTATAGAGGACGAGAGTGTCACCTTTTCTGTTGATAGAGCCATGCAACAACCGCAATCTGCAGATGATACATGATATTATATTCAAACTATAGATTCACATGCAGAATTGTTAGAAGAATTTCCAGAATTACAAGGAACAGGAGAATGTTCTTTAGAAGAAGGAACTGAACCAATTGATGAAACTGAAATGTTAGCTACACTCATGGCTAATGGATATATGAACCAATAACAGAAGAAATTCAAATGCTAAAAGAAGAAGACAGATATCGATACAAATCATCGATAGAAGAACCACCGATATTAGAGTTAAAGCCACTTCCAAACTATTTGGAATACGCTTATTTACATGGTGAATCTGAATTACCTGTAATAATATCGTCTTCTCTTACTGAAAATGAAAAATCTCAACTTATTTCTGTGCTAAAAGCTCATAAACCAGCTATTGCATGGATGATTTATGATATTAAAGGCATAAGTCCTTCATATTGCACACATAAAATCCTTATGAAAGAAGGTCATAAAACGTATGTGCAACGCCAACGAAGACTAAATCCTAATATGCAAGATGTTATTAAGAACGAAATTATTAAACTGCTTGATGCAGGTTTAATTTATCCAATCTCTGATAGTCCATGGGTAACCCAGTTCAATGCGTACCTAAGAAGGGTGGCATGACTGTCATCACAAATGAGAAAAATGAGCTTATTCCTACTAGAACTGTAACAGGATGGCGTGTTTGTATTGATTATAGAAAATTAAATGACGCCACCAGAAAAGATCACTTTCCCTTACCTTTCATTGATCAAATGTTACAAAGGTTAGCTGGGAATAGTTACTATTGTTTTCTTGATGGTTTTTCGGGATATTTTCAAATTCCAATAGCACCCGAGGATCAAGAGAAAACCACATTCACGTGCCCTTATGGTACTTTTGCTTACAAACGCATGCCATTTGGACTTTGCAACGCCCCTGCAACCTTTCAAAGGTGCACGATGGCGATTTTTCACGACATGATAGAAGAATGCATGGAAGTTTTCATGGATGACTTTTCAGTCTTCGGTGATACTTTTGAAACATGTCTAGTTAATCTTGAACGAATGCTTATTAGATGCGAACAATCAAATCTAGTACTTAATTGGGAGAAATGCCATTTCATGGTTAAAGAAGGCGTCGTTCTTGGTTATAAAATTTCAAAGGAAGGAATTGAAGTGGATAGAGCTAAAGTAGATGTAATTGCTAAACTTCCACATCCCACCAATGTTAGAGGAGTTAGGAGTTTTCTAGGGCATGTCGGTTTTTACCGACGTTTCATAAAAGATTTTTCTAAAATTGCCACTCCTATGAATAAACTCCTAGAAAAGGATGCTCCATTCATCTTTTCGGATGAATGCATCAAATCTTTTAATATTCTTAAAGAAAAACTCACTAATGCGCCGATCATGATAACTCCAAATTGGAATCTACCATTTGAACTCATGTGCGATGCAAGTGATTTTGCAATGGGAGCCGTTTTAGGACAAAGGATTGAAAAACGATTTCAACCTATTTATTATGCTAGTAAGACGTTACACGGAGCACAAACGAATTATACAACTACTGAAAAAGAACTCCTTGCCATTGTCTTTGCTTTTGACAAATTTCGTTCATATCTCGTTCTAGCAAAAACGGTGGTCTATACCGATCATTCTGCTCTTAGATACCTATTTTCAAAACAAGATGCCAAACCAAGATTAATCCGTTGGATCTTACTCTTACAAGAGTTTGATATTGAAATCCGAGATAAAAAGGGAGCAGAAAATCTCGCCGATGATCATCTTTCTCGTCTTGAAAATCCCGAATTAGAAGTTCTAAATGAATCGGCCATACAAGATAACTTTCCTGATGAATATCTATTGAAGATAGATTATAATGAAATTCCATGGTTTGAAGACTATGCAAACTACTTAGTATGTGGATTCCTTGAAAAAGGATTGTCGTACCAAAAACGAAAGAAATTCTTTAGTGATATAAAACACTATTTCTGGGAAGATCCACATTTGTATAAAAGTTGTCCCGATGGAATAATAGGCAGATGTGTATTCGGGGATGAAGCTAGTCAAATCTTAAACTATTGTCACACAGGACCAACAGGAGGGCATTATGGGCCTCAACTTACAGCAAGAAAAGTTTACGATGCTGGATTCTATTGGCCTACAATTTTCAAAGATGCACACCTTCTTTGCAAATCCTGTGATACTTGTCAAAGGGCCAGAAAAATAAGTCAATGTGATGAAATGCCACAAAATGTCATTCAAGTATGTGAAGTATTTGACGTTTGGGGTATTGACTTTATGGGTCCATTTCCAAAATCTCATAATAATCTCTACATTCTCATTGCCATTAATTATGTATCTAAATGGGCAGAAGCACAAGCTCTCCCGACTAACGATGCACGAGTTGTAGTCAACTTTTTAAAACGTCTTTTTGCTAGATTTGGAACACCGAAAGCTTTAATAATTGATCGGGGTACTCATTTTTGTAATAATCAACTTGAGAAAGTTCTCAAAAGATATGGAGTAACTCATAAAATCTCAACCGCTTATCATCCACAAACAAGTGGACAAGTTGAAAATACCAACTGATCTTTAAAACGTATTCTAGAGAAAACCGTAGGATCAAATTCGAAGGAATGGTCCATGAAATTGGAGGATGCACTCTGGGCTTTTAGAACAGCCTACAAAACGCCAATTGGAACCACACCTTTTAAACTCGTTTACGGAAAAGCATGTCATCTTCCATTAGAAATTGAGCACAAAGTATTTTGGGCTTTTAAGACATGTAATCTTGATTTACATGAAGCCAGACGTCTACGGTTAAGTCAACTAAATGAATTAGAAGAATTAAGACATGATGCATATGAAAATTCGTTAATCTATAAAGAAAGAACGAAGAAATGGCATGATAAAAGAATCAGAAGTTCAAAAGAATTCAAAGAAGGAGACAGAGTTCTTCTTTTCAATTCACGATTCAAGCTATTTCTTGGAAAATTGAAATCAAGATGGTCTGGACCATTCATAGTCAAAAGAGTCTTTCCGTATGGAACAGTAAAATTAATAAATTCAAATAGGATTGAATTTAAAGTTAATGGTCACAGAGTTAAACATTACATAGATAATCTAATGGAAGTTGAAGATGAAGTTAATCACAATTTCGACACCACACCTAACTAATGAAATGTCCCGTTCATATTGATTATAAACGTTCCATATTAATTGATTTCGTTGCGAGTTTTGACCTCTATATGAGACGTTTTTCAAAGATTGCATTCATTTTTAAAACAACCATAACCTTTATTTTATCAATAAAGTTTTTAAAAACATTACGTAGATTATCAAATAATGATAATCTTAAATATACTATTTACACACGACCATTACATAATGGTTTACAATAGAAATATATTACATCGACATATGTTTCTTGAATGCAGTTTTTACACAATATCATACAAACATGGACTCCAAATCTTGTCCTTATTTTAGTATGCAACAGCGGAAGCTCTTAGTATTCACCTGAGAATAAACATGCTTTAAACGTCAAAAAAAGTGTTGGTGAATTATAGGTTTAACCTATATATATCAAATCGTAACAATAGACCACAAGATTTCATATTTCAATACACATCCAATACATAGAGATAAAAATCATTCATATGGTGAACACCTGGTAACCGACATTAACAAGAAGCATATATAAGAATATCCTCATCATTCCGGGATACCCTTCGGATATGATATAAATTTCGAAGTACTAAAGCATCCGGTACTTTGGATGGGGTTTGTTAGGCCCAATATATCTATCTTTAGGATTCGCGTCAATTAGGGTGTCTGTTCCCTAATTCTTAGATTACCAGACTTAATAAAAAGGGGCATATTCGATTTCGATAATTCAACCATAGAATGTAGTTTCACGTACTTGTGTCTATTTTGTAAATCATTTATAAAACCTGCATGTATTCTCATCCCAAAAATATTAGACTTTAAAAGTGGGACTATAACTCACTTTCACAGATATTTCCTTCCTCGAAAATAAGACTTGGCCACGGATCGATTCACGAACCTATACAAATATGTACATATATATCTAAGTATGATCAAAATATAATTACAACCATTTTTATTATGTTTTAAAGATTTGAGTGTATTAAGTCAGCTGTCCTAGTTAGTAACCTACAACTAGTTGTCCACAGTTAGATGTACAGAAATAAATCGATATATATTATCTTGAATCAATCCATGACCCAGTGTATACATGTCTCAGGCTAGATCACAACTCAAATTATATATATTTTTGGAATCAATCTCAACCCTGTATAGCTAACTCCAACATTACTGCATATAGAGTGTCTATGGTTGTTCCAAATAATATATATACATGGGTCGATATGATATGTCAAAACATTTGCATACGTGTCTATGGTATCCCAAGATTACATAATATATTAGAATACGTGTATAATACAATATAATTTAGCTAGGATATGATTTGTATAGATTTTTTAAACATTTCCCGTAGCTAAAAAGATCAAAAATATCCAATCTTGTTTTACCCATAACTTCTTCATTTTAAATCCGTTTTAAGTGAATCAAATTGCTATGGCTACATATTGAACTATAATTTAAGAATCCAAACAGAAAATGTATAGGTTTATAGTCGGAAATTTAAGTTACATGTCAATTACTAAAGAGGTAGTCATTTCCGTCGAAAGAACGACATCTTGATGACCATTTTGAAAAACAAACTTTCACTTTGAGTTTAACCAAGATTTTTGGATATAGTTTCATGTTCATATGAAAAATAATTTTCCCAGAAGAACAACTTTTAAATCAAAGTTTATCATAGTTTTTAATTATCCAAACCAAAACAGCCCCCGGTTTCACTACGACGGCGTATATCTGATTTTATGGTGTTCATCGTATTTCCAGGTTTTAAACCATTAAGTTAGCATATCATATATATATAGAACATGTGTTTAGTTGATTTTAAAAGTCAAGTTAGAAGGATTAACTTTTGTTTGCGAACAAGTTTAGAATTAACTAAACTATTTCTAGTGATTACAATTTAAACCTTCGAATAAGATAGCTTTATATGTATGAATCGAATGATGTTATGTACATCATTACTACCTTACGTTTTCTGGATAAAACTACTGGAAATGAGAAAAATGGATCTAGCTTCAAAGGATCCTTGCATGGCTTGAAAGTTCTTGAAGCAGAATCATGACACGAAAACAGTTCAAGTAAGATTTTCACTCGAAATAAGATTGTTATAGTTGTAGAAATTGAATCAAAGTTTGAATATGAATATTACCTTGAATTAGAAAGATAACCTACTGTAAATAACAAATGTTCCTTGATCTTAGATGATTACTTGAAATGGATTAGAAAGCTTGGAAGTAGACTTGCAAACTTGGAAGTATTCTTGATTTTTATGAAACTATACTTATGGAATTTATGAAGAACACTTAGAACTTGAAGATGGAACTTGAGAGAGATCAATTATATGAAGAAAATTGAAGAATGAAAGTGTTTGTAGGTGTTTTTGGTTGTTGGTATATGGATTAGATATAAAGGATATGTAATTTTGTTTTCATGTAAATAAGTCATGAATGATTACTAATATTTTTGTAATTTTATGAGATATTTCATGCTAGTTGCCAAATGATGGTTCCCACATGTGTTAGGTGACTCACATGGGCTGCTAAGAGTTGATCATTGAAGTGTATATACCAATAGTACATACATCCAAAAGCTGTGTATTGTACGAGTATGAATACAGGTGCATACGAGTAGAATTGTTGATGAAAATGAACGAGGATGTAATTGTAAGCATTTTTGTTAAGTAGAAGTACTTTGATATGTGTCTTGAAGTCTTTCAAAAGTGTAAGAATACATATCAAAACACAACATGTATATACATTCTAATGGATTCGTTAAATCTTCGTTAGTCGTTACATGTAAGTGTTGTTTTGAAACCTTTAAGTTAACGATCTCAATTAATGTTGTTAACCCGATGTTTATTATATCAAATGAGATGTTAAATTATTATATTATCATGATATTATGATGTATGAATATCTCTTAATATGATACCTACATTAAAATATTGTTACAACGATAATCGTTACATATAAGTCTCGTTTCGTAATTCTTGAGTTAGTAGTCTTGTTTTTACATATGTAGTTCATTGTTAACACACTTAATGATATATTTAAATATCATTTTATCATGTTAAATATAGTGTATCAATATCTTAATATGATACATATGTATTTAGTAGACGTTATCATAACGATAATCGTTATATATATCATTTCGAGTTTCTTAACTTAGTAATCTCATTTCTTATGTATATCACACATTGTTAATATACTTAGTGAGATACTTACTCATCATAATCTCATGTCAACCATATATATATGTCTATATATTCCACAACATGTAGTTTTCACAATTTTGTAACGTTCGTGAATCGCCGATCAACTTGGGTGATCAATTGTCTATATGAAACTTATTTCATTTAATCAAGTCTTAACAAGTTTGATTGCTTAACACGCTGGAAATATTTAGTCATGTAAATATCAATCTCAATTAATATATATAAACATGGAAAAGTTCGGGTCACTACAGTACCTACCCGTTAAATAAATTTCATCCCGAAAATTTAAGCTGTTGAAGGTGTTGACGAATCTTCTGGAAATAGATGCGGGTATTTCTTCTTCATCTTATCTTCATGCTCCCAGGTGAACTCGAGTCCTCTTCGAGCATTCCATCGAACCTTAACAATCGGTATCTTGTTTTTCTTAAGTCTCTTAACCTCACGATCCATTATTTTGACGGGTTCTTTAATGAATTGAAGTTTTTCAGTGATTTGGATTTCGTCCAACGGAATAGTGAGATCTTCTTTAACAAAATATTTCTTCAAATTCAAGATGTGGAAAGTGTTATGTACAGTAGCGAGTTGTTGAGGTAGCTCCAGTTGGTAAGCTACTGGTCCGACACGATCTATAATCTTGAATGGTCCAATGTACCTTGGATTTAGTTTCCCCCGTTTACCAAATTGAACAATGCCTTTCCAAGGTGAAACCTTAAGCATGACCATTTCTCCAATTTCAAACTCTATATCTTTTCTTTTACTGTCCGCGTAGCTCTTTTGTCGACTCTGGGCGGTTTTCAATCGTTGTTGAATTTGGATGATTTTCTCGGTAGTTTCTTGTATTATCTCCGGACCCGTAATCTGTCTATCCCCCACTTCATTCCAACAAATTAGAGACCTGCACTTTCTACCATAAAGTGCCTCAAACGGCGCCATCTCAATACTAGAATGATAACTGTTGTTGTAGGAAAATTTTGCTAACGGTAGGTGTCGATCCCAAATGTTTCCGAAATCAATAACACATGCTCGTAGCATGTCTTCAATTATTTGTATCGTCCTTTCGCTTTGCCCATCAGTTTGTGGATGATAGGCAGTACTCATGTCTAGACGAGTCCCCAATACTTGTTGCAACGTCTGCCAGAACCTTGAAACAAATCTACCATCCCTATCAGAGATAATAGAGACGGGTATTCCATGTCTGGAGACGACTTCCTTCAAATACAGTCGTGCTAACTTCTCCATCTTGTCATCTTCTCTTATTACCAGGAAGTGTGCTGACTTGGTGAGACGATCAACTATTACCCAAATAGTATCATAACCACTTGCAGTCCTTGGCAATTTAGTAATGAAATCCATGGTAATTTTTTTCCATTTCCATTCTGGAATTTCAGGTTGTTGTAGTAGACCTGATGGTTTCTGATGTTCAGCTTTGACCTTAGAACACGTCAAACATTCTCCTACATATTTAGCAATATCGGCTTTCATACCCGGCCACCAAAAGTGTTTCTTGAGATCTTTATACATCTTCCCCGCTCCGGGATGTATTGAATATCTGGTTTTATGTGCTTCTTTAAGTACCATTTCTCTCACATCTCCAAAACTTGGTACCCAAATTCTATTAGCCCTATATCGGGTTCTGGGTTCTGTCTTCCCGAATATTAAGATGTTTCTCTGATCCTTTGGGTATCTCATTCTTTAACTTTCCTTCTTTTACAACTCCTTGTTGCGCCTCCTTTATTTGAGTAGTAAGGTTAGTATGAATAATTATATTCATAGCTTTTACCCGTATAGGTTCTCTGTCCTTTCTACTAAAAGCATCGGCTACCACATTCGCCTTCCCAGGGTGGTATCGAATCTCAAAATCATAATCATTCAACAGTTCAATCCACCTGCGTTGTCTCATATTCAGTTGCTTCGGATTAAATATATGTTGGAGACTTTTGTGGTCGGTATATATAATAATTTTGACCCCATGTAAATAATGCCTCCAAGTCTTTAATGCAAAAAAAACAGCACCCAATTCCAAATCGTGAGTTGTATAATTTTGCTCGTGAATCTTCAATTGTCTAGATGCATAAGCAATCACCTTCGTTCGTTGCATTAATACACAACCGAGACCTTGCTTTGATGCGTCACAATAAATCACAAAATCATCATTCCCTTCAGGCAATGACAATATAGGTGCCGTAGTTAGCTTTTTCTTCAATAACTGAAACGCCTTCTCTTGTTCATCCTTCCATTCAAATTTCTTCCCTTTATGCGTTAATGCAGTCAAGGGTTTTACTATTTTGGAGAAATCTTGGATGAATCTTCTATAGTAACTAGCCAATCCTAAAAATTGACGTATATGCTTCGGAGTTTTTGGTGTTTCCCACTTTTCAACGGTTTCGATCTTTGCCGGGTCCACCTGGATACCTTCTTTGTTCACTATGTGACCGAGGAATTGAACTTCTTCCAACCAAAATGCACACTTTGAAAACTTAGCGTACACTTTTTCTTTCCTCAATACTTCTAGAACTTTTCTCAAATGTTCTTCGTGCTCTTGATCATTCTTTAAGTAAATAAGTATGTCATCGATGAAAACAATGACAAACTTATCAAGATATGGCCCACACACTCGGTTCATAAGGTCCACGAACACAGCTGGTGCGTTAGTCAATCCAAACGGCATAACCATAAACTCGTAATGACCATAACGTGTCCTAAAAGTAGTTTTTGGAATATCATCCTCCTTTACTCGCATTTGATGATATCCAGAACGTAAATCGATTTTTGAATAAACCGACGAGCCTTGTAGTTGATCAAATAAGTCGTCAATTCTCGGCAGTGGATAACAGTTTTTGATGAGAAGTTTATTCAACTCTCTGTAGTCAATACACAGCCTAAATGTATTATCCTTCTTCTTGACAAACAAAACAGGAGCTCCCCATGGTGATGTGCTTGGTCGAATGAAACCACATTCTAATAGTTCTTGCAGTTGGCTTTGCAGTTCTTTCAACTCGCTGGGTGCGATTCTGTAAGGAGCACGAGCTATTGGTGCAGCTCCTGGTACAAGATCTATTTGAAATTCAACAGATCGATGTGGAGGTAGTCCCGGTAATTCTTTCAAAAATACATCAGGAAATTCTTTTGCGACGGGAACATCATTGATGCTCTTTTCTTCAGTTTGTACTTTCTCGATGTGTGCTAGAACAGAATAGCAACCTTTTCTTATTAGTTTTTGTGCCTTCAAATAACTAATAAGATGTAGCTTCGTGTTGCCCTTTTCTCCGTACGCCATTAAGGGTTCTCCTTCTTCTCGTACAATGCGAATTGCATTTTTGTAACATACGATCTCTGCTTTCATCTCCTTCAACCAGTCCATGCCAACTATTACATCAAAACTCCCTAACTCTACTGGTATCAAATCAATCTTAAATATTTCGCTACCCAGTTTAATTTCGCGATTCCGGCATATATAATCTGCTGAAATTAATTTACCTTTTTCTAATTCGAGTAAAAATTTACTATCTAACGGCGTCAATGGACAACTTAATTTAGTACAAAAATCTCTACTCATATAGCTTCTATCCGCACCCGAATCAAATAAAACGTAAGCAGATTTATTGTCAATAAGAAACGTACCCGTAACAAGCTCCGGGTCTTCCTGTGCCTCTGCCGTATTAATATTGAAAACTCTTATGCGGCCTTGTCCATTCGTGTTCTCCTGGTTTGGGCAATTTCTAATAATGTGGCCCGGTTTTCCACATTTATAACCAACTACATTGGCATAACTTGCTCCGACACTACTTGCTTCGCCATTACTCATTCTGACACCATTTGTTCCTTTCGTTCTGTTAACCCCTGGTCCGTAGACCTCACACTTCGCCGCGCTATGACCATTTCTTTTACACTTGTTGCAAAATTTGGTGCAGAACCCCGAGTGATACTTTTCACACCTTTGGCATCGCTGCTTCTGATTGTTGTTGTTGTTGCGGTTGTTATTATTGTTGGGATGATTGTTGTAGTTGTTGTTGTTGTTGTTGTTGTTGTGCTGTTTGTTGTAGTTGCGATTGATATTGCGATTGTTGGGATAGTTGTTGTTGTTTTGGTGACTCTTATCACCGTTTTCCTCCCACTTTCTTTTGACTAGCTTCACGTTAGCCTCTTCGGCCGCCTGTTCTTTAATTCTTCCCTCAATCTGGTTCACTAGTTTGTGATCCATTCTACATGCCTTTTGTATGGAGGCAGGCTCATGTGAACTTATATCTTCTTGGATTCTCTCCGGTAACCCTTTCACAAACGCGTCGATCTACTCTTCCTCATCTTCGAACGCTCTCGGACATAATAGGCACAATTCTGTGAATCGTCTTTCGTACGAAGTATTATCAAATCCCTGTGTTTGTAACCCTCTATGTTCTGACCTAAGCTTATTGACCTCGGTTCTGGGACGGTACTTCTCGTTCATCAAGTGCTTGAATGCTGACCACGGTAGCGCGTAAGCAGCATCTTGTCCCACTTGCTCTAGATAGGTATTCCACCATGTTAACGCAATACCTGTGAAGGTATGCGTAGCGTACTTCACTTTATCTCCTTCATCACATTTACTTATGGCAAACACCGATTCAACTTTCTCGGTCCACCATTTCATTCCGATTGGTCCTTCGGTCCCATCAAATTTTGAAGGTTTGCAGGCAGTAAATTCCTTGTAGAAGCATCCTACACGATTTCTTGCACCGTTATCTGTATTGCTAGATTCAGAGTTATTGTTGGTATGTAGCGCGGCCTGTACTGCGGCTATATTTGAAGCAAGAAAGGCACGAAATTCCTCTTCGCTCATATTCAAGGTGTGTCGAGTTGTCGGTGTCATTTCCTTCAAAATAGTCAAATGAAACAAGTTAATCATACAGAATATTAAGAGTAGTCAATAGTATCTCGTAGCATAATATGAACTCATTTCTAAAAGCTTTTTCTTCATATTAGCGTTTTATAAGTTTAAATTCGGGTACTACCTACCCATTAAGTTCATACTTAGTAGCTAATATACAATTCAACTACTACAATTCCATATGAAAAACTGATTATAATAATATATCACATACAAATATTCTTCAAACTTACAACTTCGCTATATTACATATAACATGAAATATAGTACACTATGATATAGGACAGTTTTGAAGATAAATCTAGTTAATACGCAAGTTGTTCAGCAAAGAAAATAAAGACACGTAATTCATAAGTCCAGAAACAAGTCATGCATTCTGGTTTTACTAAGACGACTTCCCATCCTTGGTCTTGTGGAAAATAATCGTTATGACCATTGGCTAGGCAGCATGTTGTAATGTCGTCAAAAGGATGAGGGTTTCGTAATGTCCAACAGCCCCGTAATAATCTAAAAACCTTGTTTCTCACCCCAACTACTGAATCCGTCACTTGTGGGAAAGTTTTATTTAAAAGCTGCAATTCGATGTTCTTTTTCTCACTTTGGTAAGAAGCGAACATCACTAACCCGTAAGCAAAACATGCTTCTTTATGTTGCATGTTAGAAGCTCTTTCTAATTCACGAAATCCTATGTTGGGATATGTTGAGTCAAAATAGGTTCTTAACCCGTAGCATAAAATTGCATTTGGGTTCCCCGCATTTAACGCTTAAAAGAAAACACGGCGTAACTTAAAGTCTCCCCAATGTGATATACCCCACCTATCAAAGGAAAGCTTTTTATAAACTAAGGCATTTCTGGAAAGTCTTTCAAATGTTTGACAAGTTAATTTCGCCATAACTAAATGTGCTGATGAATTCAGACCGACTCTAGACAAGATTTCCTCAATCATATCCTCTGGTAGGTCTTCTAAAATATTCGGTTGTCTACCCTTAACGTCCATTTTGTTTTTATACTGTAAAATAGACAAGGATTAGATTCGTAATAACAAACAATACAAGCAATTTTTACATAGAACATAAAAGTAAAAGCACACTACAATACATTTATTACACAACATGCTCACACCCCTCTAATCTGAATCACTGGTTTCTTCTTCTTCGGACTTGGTTCTTTTTCCTAATCTTCTAGGGATATATGATGTTCCTCTAATACGAGTCGTCGTTTTCCACATTGGTTTAGAAAAACCTGGTGGTTTAGAGGTTCCTGGGTTATTGTCACGATATTGAAAATACGGGTGTTGACGGTACATATAAAGTTCATCGGGGTTGGAATCAGATTTCTCTATTTTGATGTCTTTTCCCTTATTATTTTCTTTTGCCTCATTAAATTGGGTCGGAGTAATTTCTATAACATCATCGGAATCCTCATCAGGATTCGATTCATCGGAAAATTGGTAATTTTACTAATATTTTGCTTCGTTAGCGGAAACACCATTGACCATTATTAACTTTAGTCCATTGGTTGAGGATTTTCTTTTATTTGACCGGTTTTCTGTGGTTCCTACTATTCCCCCCTCCCGAACCTCTTCTTCTTCCAGTTCCTCTTCTTCTGGTTCCTCTTCTTCCGGTTCCGTTTCCTCTTCTTCTGGTTCTTCGGGAACTTGTGAATCTTGCCAATATATATTCGACTCTTCGTTATTATTAGGTGAGTCAATGGGATTTGTGCTAGAGGTAGACATCTATCACACAATATCAAACATGTTAAGAGATTAATATATCACATAATATTTACATGTTAATAATATATAGTTTCCAACAAAAATGTTAAGCAATCATTTTTAAAGAAAACACAGTCGAAGTCCAGACTCACTAATGCATCCTAACAAACTCGATAAGACACACTAATGCAAATTTTCTGGTTCTCTAAGACCAACGTTCGGATACCAACTAAAATGTCCCGTTCATATTGATTATAAACGTTCCATATTAATTGATTTTGTTGCGAGGTTTTGACCTCTATATGAGACGTTTTTCAAAGACTCCATTCATTTTTAAAACAACCATAACCTTTATTTTATCAATAAAGGTTTTAAAAACATTACGTAGATTATCAAATAATGATAATCTAAAATATACTGTTTACACACGACCATTACATAATGGTTTACAATAGAAATATATTACATTGACATATATTTCTTGAATGCAGTTTTTACACAATATCATACAAACATGGACTCCAAATCTTGTCCTTATTTTAGTATGCAACAGCGGAAGCTCTTAGTATTCACCTGAGAATAAACATGCTTTAAACGTCAACAAAAATTTTGGTGAGTTATAGTTTTAACCTATATATATCAAATCGTAACAATAGACCACAAGATTTCATATTTCAATACACATCCAATACATAGAGATAAAAATCATTCATATGGTGAACACCTGGTAACCGACATTAACAAGATGCATATATAAGAATATCCCCATCATTCCGGGACACCCTTCGGATATGATATAAATTTCGAAGTACTAAAGCATCCGGTACTTTGGATGGGGTTTGTTAGGCCCAATAGATCTATCTTTAGGATTCACGTCAATTAGGGTGTCTGTTCCCTAATTCTTAGATTACCAGACTTAATAAAAAGGGACATATTCGATTTCAATAATTCAATCATAGAATGTAGTTTCGCGTACTTGCGTCTATTTTGTAAATCATTTATAAAACCTGCATGTATTCTCATCCCAAAAATATTAGATTTTAAAAGTGGGACTATAACTCACTTTCACAGATATTTCCTTCCTCGGAAATAAGACTTGGCCACGGATCGATTCATGAACCTATACAAATATGTACATATATATCAAAGTATGATCAAAATATAATTACAACCATTTTTATTATGTTTTAAAGATTTGAGTGTATTAAGTCAGCTGTCCTCGTTAGTAACCTACAACTAGTTGTCCACAGTTAGATGTACAGAAATAAATTGATATATATTATCTTGAATCAATCCACGACCCAGTGTATACACGTCTCAGGCTAGATTACAACTCAAAGTATATATATTTTTGGAATCAACCTCAACCCTGTATAGCTAACTCCAACATTACTGCATATAGAGTGTCTATGGTTGTTCCAAATAATATATATACATGGGTCGATATGATATGTCAAAACATTTGCAAACGTGTCTATGGTATCCCAAGATTACATAATATATTAGAATACATGTATAATACAATATAAGTTAGCTAGGATATGATTTGTATAGATTTGTTAAACATTTCCCGTAGCTAAAAAGATCAAAAATATCCAATCTTGTTTTACCCATAACTTCTTCATTTTAAATCCATTTTGAGTGAATCAAATTGCTATGGTTTCATATTGAACTCTAATTTAAGAATCCAAACAGAAAAAGTATAGGTTTATAGTCGGAAATTTAAGTTACATGTCAATTACTAAAGAGGTAATCATTTTCGTCGAAAGAACGACATCTTGATGACCATTTTGAAAAACATACTTTCACTTTGAGTTTAACCAAGATTTTTGGATATAGTTTCATGTTAATATGAAAAATCATTTTCCCAAAAGAAAAACTTTTAAATTAAAGTTTATCATAGTTTTTAATTATCCAAATCAAAACAGCCCCCGGTTTCACTACGACGGCGTATATCCGATTTTATGATGTTCATCGTGTTTCCAGGTTTTAAATTATTAAGTTAGCATATCATATAGATATAGAACATGTGTTTAGTTGATTTTAAAAGTCAAGTTAGAAGGATTTACTTTTGTTTGCGAACAAGTTTAGAATTAACTAAACTATGTTCTAGTGATTACAAGTTTAAACCTTCGAATAAGATAGCTTTATATGTATGAATCGAATGATGTTATGAACATCATTACTACCTCAAGTTTTCTGGATAAAACTTCTGGAAATGAGAAAAATGGATCTAGCTTCAAAGGATCCTTGGATGGCTTGAAAGCTCTTGAAGCAGAATCATGACACGAAAACAGTTCAAGTAAGATTTTCACTTGAAATAAGATTGTTATAGTTGTAGAAATTGAATCAAAGTTTGAATATATATATATTACCTTGAATTAGAAAGATAACCTACTATAAATAACAAAGGTTCCTTGATCTTAGATGATTACTTGGAATGGATTAGAAAGCTTGGAAGTAGACTTGCAAACTTGGAAGTATTCTTGATTTTTATGAAACTATACTTATGGAATTTATGAAGAACACTTAGAACTTGAAGATGGAACTTGAGAGAGATCAATTAGATGAAGAAAATTGAAGAATGAAAGTGTTTGTAGGTGTTTTTAGTCATTGTTATATGGATTAGATATAAAAGATATGTAATTTTGTTTTCATGTAAATAAGTCATGAATGATTACTAATATTTTTGTAATTTTATGAGATATTTCATGCTAGTTGCCAAATGATAGTTCCCACATATGTTAGGTGACTCACATGGGCTGCTAAGAGCTGAAGATTGGAGTGTATATACCAATAGTACATACATCTAAAAGCTGTATATTGTACGAGTACGAATACGGGTGCATACGAGTAGAATTGTTGATGAAACTGAACGAGGATGTAATTGTAAGCATTTTTGTTAAGTAGAAGTATTTTGATATGTGTCTTGAAGTCTTTCAAAAGTGTAAGAATACATATCAAAACACAACATGTATATACATTCTAATGGATTCGTTAAGTCTTCGTTAGTCGTTACATGTAAGTGTTGTTTTGAAACCTTTAAGTTAACGATCTCAATTAATGTTGTTAACCCGATATTTATTATATCAAATGAGATGTTAAATTATTATATTATCATGATATTATGATGTATGAATATCTCTTAATATGATACATACATTAAAATATTGTTACAACAATAATCGTTACATATAAGTCTCGTTTCGTAATTCTTGAGTTAGTAGTCTTGTTTTTACATATGTAGTTCATTGTTAATACACTTAATGATATATTTAAATATCATTTTATCATGTTAAATATAGTGTATCAATATCTTAATATGATACGTATGTATTTAGTAGACGTTATCGTAACGATAATCGTTATATATATCATTTCGAGTTTCTTAACTTAGTAATCTCATTTCTTATGTATATCACACATTGTTAATATACTTAGTGAGATACTTACCCATCATAATCTCATGTCAACCATATATATATGTCTATATATACTAGTTTTCACAATTTTGTAACGTTCGTGAATCGCCGGTCAACTTGGGTGATTAATTGTCTATATGAAACTTATTTCATTTAATCAAGTCTTAACAAGTTTGATTGCTTAACACGTTGGAAACATTTGGTCATGTAAATATCAATCTCAATTAATATATATAAACATGGAAAAGTTCGGGTCACTACAACTAAGTGTGGGAAGGTTCGAATCTTTTTAGGGTAATTTATATTTCTGTTAGAGTTAGATATTCTGTTTTCGTGTAATTTCCAAAAATGAAATCCGTATGGTCTTTCCCTAGCAGACCCTAAAGAACTAGTCTTCTCCCCCCATTCTGAATTTTTATTTTTTTTAGGTTTTACGAGATAAAGAATTCCTTTGATCTGAACCATGGTCTAATGCTACATGCTATGAGTACTAAATGTAATAACGACACACTTCCAAGTGAACTGGTATCATTCATAAGAGAAAAAATGGACGGAGTAAGAAAAGAACTCAGAAAAGATCATCATAAGATACATTTTAGAAAAGGAAAATCAAAATCCGCAACGAAAAGAAGAGCACGACACCTTGAAAGATGTTATAAATGCGAAAAATGGTCACACGAAGGTAAATGTTCAAATAATCAAACATATTCAAATACCGAATTTGTTACTCTAGGCAGAGAAGGACCGTTTATATGTTTAGAAGAAAAGATATTGAAGATTCGAGGTTACGCTTACGTAGCTATGGAAAATCAAATCACACGACTCTCCTATGAGTCGGCTAAAGCAGGTCTCTGAGAATTCTTTCTCACAGGTAAGTATGTACAGTTTTTATTTTTATTTTTATTTTTATTTTTATTGCTTTTAACCTTTTGATAATAAACGCTGAATCGTTCGCTATAAAGTATTAAATTGGTATTCAATAAAATTAGGTATGCGTAACCGAAATTATTGATATCATACAAAAATTTATTACATCACTGCGAAATTTACCGTTTATTCTTAAGGTATAAATATCTTTAATCAATCAACCCAAAATATTTCAAAAATTCGTCAGGAGTAAAACTAGGTTATGGAACCGAAATTACTTTACCGAAAAGAGGGGCGTATATTTTTGATAATATTTGATTGATTAAAGTGGGATAAAAGACCAAAAAGATTTTGAATTTTAATTTTTACCTTGTTTTTAAAATTTATATATAAATATTAAATTATTATTGTAAACTTTTTAAAATCAATATATTTAAGTTTGTACCTATTCGAAAAATTAATATTTTTAATATAAGTTTGTATGTATAAAACAAAAATATAATATGAATTTGGTGTGAATTTTTAATTTTAATAATATGAATTTTTAATTTTATGCATTTTAAATTTATGTCTGGTGTAAATTTAAAAACAAAAATTTACTTTATTTTATTAAGTTAAATATGTGATTTCTAAAAATTCGTCGTGAGTTGAAAACTAGGTCGTTGAACCGAAATTGCTTTACCCAAGGGAGGGACGAGAATTTTTATTATCATTATTTTTAATCTTATTGAATTAAAGTATGCCAAAAACATTTAAAAAACCCAAAAATCTTTACTTTTAAAACAATGCTTAAAAAGTAACAAATTTTAAAACTTTGTCGAGGGACGGACTAGGACAACGATCCGAAACGCCCTCATTCGTAAAAGAAACAAATTTTTAAAATAAATTAATTAATTGTTTTAAAAAAGTATAAGGTTTTTATAATATATATATATATATATATATATATATATATATATATATATATATATATATATATATATATATATATACCAGGACCCCATGCGATCGCATGGGGTTTGGCCTGTATATCCATGCGATCGCATGGTGCCAAAAAACTGGGCAGAATAAAAACTTCCAGCGAGCTGTTCTATTTTACAACACCACACACACATACATATACACACATACACTCCTAAATTCATCAATTTTTCACCAAAATCAACCAAATTTATTGCTATAATCTGCTCTAATCATGAATTTGATAAGAAGTTTATCAAGAAGGGTAACAATTACACCCCTAAATCTCTTTAAATTTGATTTTTGGTGTTCTTGAGCTATAATTTACCTAATTTGATTTTGTTAATTTCTAGTGTAATTAGAGTTAAATTGTTAGTATATTATGCATATATAACCTAGATTGATGCTATTTAACATGATTTGAAGCCAAAAAACTTTAAAAATTTTAGGAATCTAGGGTTTGTGTTCTTGAGCAATTTGGGGCTTTTTGATATAAACAGGTTATGGCCGATTTTTTTCATGAATTATTGCTAAATTAAGTAGTGTAACATGTTTCGGTAGCTAAATGATCCAACCTTTGATCCTAAACATGATTTTTTGAGAATTAAAGTGGACTTTTTAGGTATAAAATTCATGAACTTGATTAAATTAATGTAAATGCCATTTGAAACTTGTTTAATTGCTAGTAATGGTTATTTTAACATGTTATTTGAGTTGAATGCTTATGAACTTTGTAAACATTTTCATATATGCTTATTTGAAAAAGTGTAGAATTGTTAAAATTGTGAAAATATGTATAAGTTTAATTTTGATTGAACATGTTATTGTAATTGTTTCAAGTTATTATTTTGCTAACACTAATGCATATTTAGATGCACAAAATTTGTGTTTAATGTGTTTTGCAGAGATTTAGTAATACTGATGGTGCATCATCATCATCTAGACAACCTGCTCCAGAACCTGAACCAGAAATGCAATATGAACTGGAGCAACAACAGGAACAACAACAACAACCTGATCAATACGTACCTTATTATGATCCGCAACAAGAATATGTTGATGCTTACGTAGTATTTCCGATGCATCCGATAGTACAACACCCAACGATTCATGAAGAATAGTTGCATCCCAATTTGAGATTTGATCGAAGTTGGAGAGATTACCCGACATATCAAAGTAACAAATTCAAATTGGTAACGAAAAATGTAGAAGTGCCGAGGGTAATCGATTGGGAGTCTTTGAAAAGGGTCCAACTACCGAACTCAGTTAGACAGCATTTGATCCAAAGGTATGGCAGCTCTTCTTTTTCCGATTGGGAACGTTTATTCACCATTCATATACCTATATATAAGGAATGGTGCGTTGAGCTTATGAGTACTATAGCGTTAAATGCGGATGTAGTTAGATTAGATGATAGAAGTTTTCTTAGATTTATACGTGGCCGTAGGATGTACAGGATGTCCATGCTGGACATGGCCAGGGCTTTACAGATATATACGACCGCTGAATTACTACTACCTGATTGTATGAATTTGATTTATCATGGTGAAAGGGTAGATAGGAATTTTGATGCTAACGCTGTCTGGAGGCGTATGTCATTTTATAATGTTTTTGGGCGGGCAGGAACACACTCCTACTTACATATTCACAGAGCTGAGCTTCGTATAATTCATAGATTTCTGGCTAACTCGATTACACAGAGAGGTCACAACAAGGAGAAAATGACCTTACATGATTTATTCTACCTTAAGTGTATTCGAGACCTAAGAGGCTTTGTTAATATCCCCTACTGTGTTGGTTTTTATTTGTCTAAGATAGTGGAAGGAATACAGGAAGGAGGAATAATAGGAGGAGGTATTTTTGTTACTCTCATTGGAGAGTATTTGGGTGTAGATAGGGATCAAGGGGGTCCACTCTCGGTTTATAGGGAACATGATGATACTTTAGGATTGAAGGTCTATCAGGGTGCTAAGGTATTGAAGAGCAGACGCAATCAGGCAGTACCCTATGTTGGTCGACATCCACAGGTAGAGAGAGGTTCAGATGAGGAAATGGAGGAAGCAGATGACATTAGGGATGTCATTAGGGAGGCTATGACTGACGTCTACCAGCGTATAGATGAGGTAGAAATGACAAACCAGGATAGACATAATCGATACGAGCAGTGGCAAGCCCGGAATGAGTACGACCATTCTAGGCAACGACAGCATGATAGATGGGACTATCATCAGCGTCAGATCATGAGCCGGCTATCACCTCAGGATCACTACGTACCGACTCGACCTGCTTACTATCCTCCACACCAGCCCGATATGCGACCACCATTTACTCTCTAAGACCCTAACCAGGCCTATCAGTACACCTATCACCAACCATGGAACCCGACCGATGACATGAACTGGAACCCCTATCCAGATTGATATAGTTCCGTTGGAGATTTTTATGATTTTTATCTTTTTATTATTTTTATTTATTTATGTTTAAACATACAAATATTGATACTTTTATGTAAGTTTAACATTTTTTATTATGTTGTACTAATATTTCATATTTGATTTGAAAGTGGGATGTTAAGTCCCATTTCAAATTATTATGCATGTTTATATTTGTATTGTATATATTTTATTTCATATACACAACAGGCTAAAACAGCGCATTTTCAAAGACTGACATTTAGTTCAGCAAAAGCTACTAATTTTGACGACAAAACGAAAAACAAATGTGATGTAACAACAAGACGGAATGAACAAATGATGTGCACCATTTATCATTCAGCAAACAAACGCCAATATGTTTGGAAACTTTGGTAAAATTTAATCATTCTTCTACGCTAATCACCCTCAATAATTTAAATTGTTACTGATTTCTTGCAAATGAGGGCATTGCAAGATCTTAAGTGTGGGAAGGGGTTAAATTCTTTCGGATTTTTAAAAATTTTAACTTATACACTTGGTTACCATTAAAAATACTAGTAACGCAGTAGTTGTATTAGAATCTAGTGCTCTCTGATAATTAAGACCAGCCCTAGTCTTATATACTGACTACCCAATTCTAGTAAAATTTTTCAAAATTTTCAGATAAATGAATTCAAAATCATGTTTATACATATTTAAGAACGATAAAACTAGGTGTTAACACCGAATTTATTGTTACCTCGGAAAAGACATAAGAAACAACCCAAAATGTTAGAATTCATTTAAAATGGAATAGAGGACAATAAAAAGGCAAAGAAAGAAAAATAAAAGCCAAGTGTGGGAAAAATTTACCAAGTTATTTAAAACATATATCACATATTTTTGTACAAATAATTGAAGATACTTTTGTTTTGGACAAAATTTTATCAAGTTTTACCCAATTTCTTATAATATATTTGAAAGAAAGATAGATCTACACGATGAATCAATTCCATCAATAAAAGGAAGTAAAGTCTTCCGAAAAAGACACACGCTTCTTGATTTAGGTCAGGAAGTTGTCGTCCAGACCAGTTGTAGAGTCTACGAAAAAATTTGAAAAGTTTTCTCAAAAATCAACTGAAAATCCACGGACCTCAGCATAAAACAGGGTCGCCAAGTGGTCAGACTTATCCTAACCATGAGAGGATCTGTCTCGTAAAATGGGGAGGGCGCCGTGCAAATTAGCTTGATAAGACTAATAAATCAGACCCCCAGAAAGCATAATCTCCTTAAAAGATCAAAAATCAGCTTTTAAGACTGATATTACTCAATTCTTGAGATTGACTTTTAAAGATTGAGAATTCAAACTCATGGAATTCGATGATATCTAAACTCGAGCTTGAACGAGAAAATATTTTGATCAAAACTACAAAACGATTTGTTTTCTGAAAATCCATTTTTAATGCGTTCATTACCATTGAACATAAAATCCTAGGAATTCAACTGGAATTCATTAGGTCACCTGAACCAAATTGGGTGTCAACCGTAAGAATGGTGGTTGCATAGCATGGTCAAAGACAGGACCTTGTGCCAGACTGAAAAACTATAGGGTAATCTTTACTATTGCTCCTACAAAGGATAGTAATTGCATCCGACATGATATAGACCATAATTAAAAGCATGTCACGGGACATTGCCTCAACAGTTGCTTGTTCAACGCTTTCCTTTACAACCGGATGGTAGTTTATCGAAAAGTAATATACGGAGCAAGTATACTGGACGTGTTGCTTTCCCAATACAAGGTTAGCAAGTGGGTGACACAAAACCGTAAGTTTTGAGCTAAAATTTGAAAATATGAAACCCACGCAACCCACAAAAATATTTTGCAAACACCGGTGAAGGGTTATTCCGGAAAACTTATCTAGGGTAAAAGCTAGATTGAATTTACAAAAGATTAAATGTTTTCATAAAGATCCAATTTCCTAAAGGATCTAAATTTTTATAGTCATGTGGGACTGTAAACCACATCGTTACTACCATTGTTCATACCGCCGTATAGAAATCACTGATGTACAAAGTATGAAGAATAAAGAAGTGATTCTAGTATTTTTATTTTAAGACTATATTGCTTGAGGACAAGCAACGCTCAAGTGTGGGAATATTTGATAATGCTAAAAATGAACATATATTTCATAGCATTATCCCTCAAGAAAGACAAGCTTTTGGTTGCAATTTTTCTATTTACAAGTAATATTCGTTTAAATAATAAAAGGTGAAGACAAAAGACAGATTCGACAAATTGAAGACGCAAATGACCAAAAAGCTCAAAAGTACAAAGTACAATCAAAGTGGTTCAAATTATTGATGAGAAACGTCTCAAAATTACAAGAGTACAAGACGCAAAACGCAAAATACAAGATATTAAATAGTACGAAAGGACGTTTCGAAAATCCGAAACCGGGACCAGAGTCAACTCTCAATGCTCGACGCAACGGAGCTAAAATTACAAGTTAACTATGCACATAAATATAATATAATATATAAATAATTCTTAAAAATTATATATATATTATATATATTTATAAAACCGTCGGCAAGAAGCAAACAACAAATGTGAGCTGTCCCAGCTGGCCATGCGATCGCATGGCCAGGAAGAAGGAATTCCATGCAGTCGCATGGCCCTGAAATGCTGGCCACATCTATAAAAGGCGATGAATTTCAGTGAACTTAAACACATCTTTTTCTTTCCTCTCTTTCAACGTATATATATATATATATATATATATATATATATATATATATATATATATATATATATATATATATATATATATATATATTATAATTTTAATTTTAATTTTGATTTTAATAATAATAAGGGTATGTTAGCGAATGTTGTAAAGGTGTAAGTCGAAATTCTGTCAGTGTAACGCTACGCTATTATTAATCATTGTAAGTTATTTTTAACCTTTTTAAATTAATGTCTCTTAGCTAAGTTATTATTATGCTTATTTAAGCCGAAGTAATCGTGATGTTGGGCTAAATATTAAAGACGGAGTAATTGGGCTTTGTACCATAATTGGGGTTTGGACAAAAGAATGACACTTGTGGAAATTAGACTATGGGCTATTAATGGGCTTTATATTTGTTTAATTAAATGATAGTTTGTTAATTTAATATAAAGATTTACAATTGGACGTACCTATAAATAACCATATACACTCGATCGGACACGATGGGCGGGATATTTATAAGTACTAATAATCATTCATTTAACCGGACACGGGAATGGATTAATAGTCAATGGACTTATTAAAACAGGGGTGAATTATATACAAGGACACTTGGTGTAATTATAGTTTAAGTTCCCAATTAGTTGGAATATTTGACTTCGGATATAAGGATAATTTGACGAGGACACTCGCACTTTATATTTATGACTGATGGACTGTTATGGACAAAAACCAGATGGACATATTGAATAATTCAGGACAAAGGACAATTAACCCATGGGAATAAACTAAAATCAATACGTCAAACATCATGATTACGGAAGTTTAAATAAGTGTAAGACCCGAATAATTGAAGTGTACACATGTGTATATAAGTGTATTGTGCGGTACTCGAATCGGGGTTTGGTTATACATATTTAAAAAGGCAAAAGGAGCTGGACTGGGAGAGTTGTGCACCGCGCGGCCTGGTGGCGCGCCGCGCCATCTGTCTGTGACAGATTCTCTCTTTCTTTTAAATTAGATATTTTGAGGGTATTTTGGTAAAATCACTTGGAGGCCGGATTTAATGCCTTAGATTAGTTTTGGGGAGTTCATTTACTCCTTCCACAACTACCAACACTTATCCAAATCAATTCTAGAGAGAGAGTGGCTTTTAGTGAGTGAAACCCCATTTTGGAGAAGAAGAAGAAGGTTTCTTGCTTAAGTCCAAGCATTAAAGTTGTTCGCCTTCCCTCTAGCTTCGTTGTGATAGTTGTGGTATGCTCTAATCTTAATTTCTTTGTTTAATTTGATTTAGGGCTAGGGTTTGGGGTGAAGATGAACATAAAACCCATTTTGTTAGTGTTTTGGGTGTTCTAGGGTAATTTGAGTCATGTAGACTCAATATTGGGTTAACTAGGGTTTGGAAGAGTTACTTGTTGTTAGAGAACCCTAATTAGCTAGTAAAATTGCTAGAACACCATGACTTATGTAAATGGGTGTAAATGGGTTAGTGGTTGACCCAAAATGGGTAGGTTGACTTTGAAAGTGTCAAATGGGTCAAAATGAACCTAAGCTAATTAATATGTGTGGTTGAAGCCTAAAACTAGTGTTAAAATGTGTAATGAACCTACTTTGGTTAATGATAGGGTTTTGTGATGAGTTAACCCGATTTTAGGGTTAAGGGTGCAAATGGGTCGGATTTGCACCATGGGTCAAATTAACACTAGGAGTGAGCTTTAGAGTGTTGACCAACTCGAGTTGTGATTTTGATATTGTGATAAATGTAATAGGTGCGTTACATTGAAGTGTTCAAGCTCGGTTATCTTTCACCAAGAGATTTTGAGGTGAGTGGAATAATTATGCATTCGTGTATATGGCGTGTTTATTTGTGGGTGTTATGGTATGAACCATCGAGCCGGTAGTACCATAGCATGTGTGTAAATTGATGTGAACAACGAGCCGGTAGCATCGAGTGTGAACCACGAGCCGGTAGCACTATAAAATAATTGATGTGAACCACGAGCCGGTAGCATCGAGTGTGAACTACGAGCCGGTAGCACTATAAACAAAGTGTGTACCACGAGCCGGTAGCACTATAAACGAGTGAGACTCAATGCGTATGGTGTGAACCACGAGCCGGTAGCACCATAGCGTCATGGTTAACCATATTAAGATTTGTTGATATTTAGCATGCTAAATTATTTATGGTTGTGTTGAGTATATGCTAACTCGGTTATGTTATTGTATGACTTGTTAAGTGTTTGAGGTTGATGACATGCTTTTGTGTTACACGTTTCGTACGAGGTATCTTGTGTTGTGATTGCAAATAGATGGGCGATATATATGTATGTGTAATTATTGCATTCACTAAGCTTTGCTTACCCTCTCGTTGTTTACCACTTTTATAGGTTCGGTGTTGGACAAGGGTAAGGGCATCGTTTTGGACTAGGGATCCCGCTTGTTGCTAAGGGACGCTTTTGGTTTTAGTAGCTCTCGGAGTTTGACCGATAGTTGGGTAGTTTAATCCCAAACGCCATGCTCATTGTGTAGTTTGGAACTTAAACTTTTGGTGGTCGAAACTCCTAAATTGTACTAAACTTGTAATTTGGGTCATGTGGGCCCCTCTTGTAAAACTTTAATTTTATGTTTGAAACATGTTAGTTTTACATATTTGGTTGTATGGTAAAAAGCGTTTTGTCTAAAAGTGCCGGGAACTAGTCAATCTTTTCGCGGTTAAAAGTCCCGGGGACAGCCAGATATGGCGCGGCGCGCGGGCCATATGGCGCGGCGCGCCGATGGTCTGCAACAGAAAATTTTTTTTTATTTCGTATTTTCACAAGGTTTTTGTCGGGTGTTGGTTTGGGTTGTTACAAGTGGTATCAGAGCATGGTCTAAGGGATTTAGGTGACTTGAGATAGGCGCCTAGACTTAGACTTTTGTGTGCGTGATTATGCGGGACTTATAGGACTTTGGGTCAGATCGGAATGATTAGTGCATAGGTTTATGTGAACTAATCATGCGCTATTTGTTTGTGTTGTGTTTAGCAATCATCAAGCGAGATGGACGTTGTACTAGCGAGTTAGCGCGACGTGCTCGCGTAGTAATGACTAGCTACCATTACTACGGGTGCAAATCGGGTCAAACAAGAAATGTACGACGATTGTTGAGCGAGATGGGGTAGTGAGGCGTATATGTATGTAATTGTGTATAATTGCCCTTTCGTTTCGTGGTTTAAGCTAATTCGTTTTATAGAATGAAGACGAGAAACGGTCCCGATCACGATAACGGAAGTACAAGTGAAGACGCCTAGTTCTCGACAGGCCGTCTTTAAGAAGTTGAAATCGGATTTTCTTGCGGACGTTCGAAAGGTTTTCCAAGAGTCGGTCGATGGGCAAGTGACCGAAATGATAAACGAACGAATGAAGGCCACTATTGAAGAGGCCCTTGATGCTAGAAACATTTATCCTCGAGGTGAAGGGGGTGATGGAAAGAGAGACTTCCACTACAAAAATTTTAAGGATACTCAACCTCCGACGTTTAATGGGGTGAGGGATCCGTTGAAAAGTACTTGTTGGATTTCGGACATCGAGGGGGCCTTCCGCACCGCGGAGTGTCCTCCCGAGAAGAAGACGAGGTTTGGGTCTAGCATGTTACGTGAAGAGGGCAAGTTGTGGTGGGATGATAAAATCAATTTGTATGGCGAAGAGCAATGCATGGACTTGACATGGGAGGAGTTCAAGAAAGAGTTTTTCAAGGAATACCGAACTTCATCCGATCTTGATCGAATCCGGGACGAGTTGCATCATTTGCAACAAGGTTCCATGGATTTAGTTACCCTCAAGTCTACATTCTTGGCAAAGACTCGTTTTTGCCCGGAGTATGTGGGTGATGATCATAAGCTTATGAAAGATTTTTATCGTACCTTGAATGCCGACTACAAGAGCAAGATTAGCCGGGGTATGGCTAAGACTTTTGATGAATTGTTTGAGTTGGCTCGGGGTTTTGAGCCGGAGGTGCCTAGGAAGAGTGATTTTACTTTTTCGAAAAGGAAGTTTGAAGGATCGAGCCATTCGAATTTTTCAAACAAGAAGTCCAAAAGAGGCGCCGATTTCCGGGAGTTTTGGACCCACTTGCTTTAATTGTAATCAAAGAGGGCACATGGCTCGCGAATGTCCTAAGGCGTCGACCAAGGTTACTTGCTTTAATTACGGCAAGGAGGGGCATAAGAAGCCGGAGTGTCCCGACTTGCGAAATGATAATGTGAAAAGGTTGGAGAGGGCGGCGGGTACGGCTAGGGGTCGCAACTATTTGATGACTAATGATGAAGCCAAACAATCAAACGAAGTTGTCTCAGGTACTTTTATGGTTAATTCTAATCCGGCGAGAATTCTTTTTGATAGCGGTGCAAATTTGTCGTTTGTTTCTCCTAAATTTGTGCCTAAACTTGATAGACCATTAGCTAAGTTAAGTCGTCCGGTAGAAGTCGAAATAGCGGACGGCAAGACGGTGCTAGTGGTTGATGTGTGTAGGAATTGTGATGTTGTTTTTGGTGCCGAAACTTTTAAAATTAATCTCATTCCAATGACCTTGGGCGATTTTGATATTGTCGTTGGTATGGATTGGCTCGATCATTACAGAGCCGATATTGCATGCCATGACAAGTTTATTCGTGTTAAGGCCCCAAGTGGGGGAGAAATGATTATTCATGGTGATAAGAGAAGAAGAACGGTGCCGATATGCACTTTTGCACGGGCGCGTCGTTCCGTTGTTACCGGTGGCATGGCTTTCCTTGCTCATGTTGTTGATACTCGTAATGAGCCACCACCTATTCGTGAAATTCCGGTAGTTAATGAGTTTGAAGACGTTTTTTCGGATGAGTTACCGGGTGTTCCGGCGGAAAGACAAGTCGAGTTTCGCATTGAGTTGGTTCCGGGGGCTACCCCCATCGCTAAAACTCCTTATCGTTTAGCACCAACGGAAATGCAAGAGTTGTTGAATCAAATTCAAGAGTTGCTTGAGAAAGGTTTTATCCGACCGAGTGCTTCGCCGTGGGGCGCTCCGGTCTTATTCGTGAAGAATAAAGATGGTAGTATGCGTATGTGCATCGATTACCGTGAGTTAAATAAAGTGACGATCAAGAATCGTTATCCGTTACCTAGGATTGACGATTTGTTTGATCAACTTCAAGTCGCGACGTATTTCTCTAAGATTGACCTACAGTCCGGCTATCATCAAATGCGGGTCCGTGAGGAAGACATTGAGAAAACGGCTTTCCGAACGCGTTATGGGCATTATGAGTTTGTGGTTATGCCTTTTGGTCTTACGAATGCACCGGCGGCATTCATGGATCTTATGAACCGGGTGTACCAACCTATGTTGGACAAGTCGGTCATTGTGTTCATTGACGACATACTAGTCTACTCAAAAAGTATGCACGAACATGAACGTCACTTGCGTGAAGTTTTGAAGACATTAAGAAAGGAGAAGTTGTATGCAAAATTCTCTAAATGTGAATTTTGGCTAAGAGAGGTCCAATTTCTTGGCCATATTGTGAACGAAGGCGGTATCAAAGTGGATCCGGGGAAGATTGAGACGGTGAAGAGTTGGTGACGACCGACTACGCCTACGGAAATCCGGAGTTTTCTCGGGTTGGCCGGTTATTATCGTCGGTTTATCCAAGATTTTTCTAAGATCGCTTCTTCGTTGACGAAATTGACAAGGAAAAATGCGAAGTTTGTTTGGGAGAACGAGCAAGAAATTTCTTTTCAATTGTTAAAAGAGAAGTTATGTCAGGCTCCGGTGTTAGTGTTACCGGAAGGTGTCGAAGATATGGTAGTTTATTGTGATGCTTCCTTAAATAGGCTCGGGTGTGTTCTTATGCAAAGGGGTAAAGTCATTGTTTATGCCTCTCGACAATTAAAGGAGCACGAGACGAGGTACCCGACTCACGATTTAGAGATGGCGGCGGTTGTGCATGCGATGAAAATTTGGCGCCATTACTTGTATGGTGTCAAGTGTACGATATATTCGGATCATAAAAATTTGAAACATCTTTTCACTCAAAGAGATTTGAATTATCGTCAACGTAGGTGGATGGATGTGGTGAAGGACTATGATTGTGAGATACTTTATCATCCGGGTAAGGCGAATGTGGTCGCGGATGCGTTAAGTCGAAAGACTCAACATCCGGCGATACGTGTAGCATCGTTACGTTTGGTTATCACTAACGACTTTCTTGAAAAGATGGGTGAAGATCAAATAGAGGCTTATGTTCACAATAAGCATGCGGAGCGAATTGTGGGCCAATCGGAATTCATTACTATGGGCCCGCGGGGTTTATTGTCGTTTCAAGGAAGGGTGTGGGTGCCTAAGATGGGTGATTACCGACGGGTGCTACTTGACGAGGCACATAAGTCAAAATATTCTATTCATCCGGGCGCGACAAAAATGTATCACGACTTGAAGAAAGACTATTGGTGGCCGGGCATGAAATGCGATGTTGTGAAATATGTTGAACGATGTGTTACTTGCTTGCAAGTTAAAGCCAAGCACCAAAAGCCGTATGGTAAGTTGCAACCGTTAGAGATCCCGAAGTGGAAATGGGGGCACATTACCATGGATTTCATCACTAAGTTACCTAAGACGGCGAGGACTCAATATGATTCGATTTGGGTTATAGTTGATCGGTTGACGAAAAGCACTTTGTTTCTTCCCATTAAAGAAGCAATATCGTCGGAGACCTTGGCTAAGTTGTTTATCAAGGAAGTGGTCGCTCGTCATGGGGTTCCTATATCTATTATCTCGGATCGAGATACCCGTTTTACATCTCGATTTTGGGAAAAGTTTCATGAAGATATGGGTACGCAATTGAAGTTGAGCACGGCGTATCATCCTCAAACGGACGGTCAAACCGAACGTACGAACCAAACTCTAGAAGATATGTTACGGGCGTGCATTATTGATTTTGGTGGTAGTTGGGACGAGCATTTGCCTTTGGTGGAATTCTCGTACAATAATAGTTATCATACTAGTATCGGGATGCCACCGTATGAGATGCTCTATGGGCGTAGATGTCGAACTCCCGTTTGTTGGGGAGAAGTGGGTCAACGAGAGATCGGGAGTACCGATTTGGTTTTGGAGACGAACAACAAGATTGATATTATTCGGGAACATTTGAAGAAGGCTCAAGATAGGCAAAAGTCGTATGCCGACAAACGTAGGCGAACGATCGAATTTCAAGAAGGCGACATGGTGATGCTTAAAGTTTCGCCATGGAATGGTATTATTCGATTTCAAAAACGGGGAAAGTTAGCTCCTCGGTTTATTGGGCCATTCAAGGTTTTAGCTCGTGTTGGCGAAGTTGCATATCGATTGGAATTACCCGAAGAGCTTGCCGGGATCCATAATACATTCCATGTTTCCCACCTCCGTAAGTGTCTTGCGGATGATTCCTTATGGATGCCTTTAGACGAGATCGAGCTAAACAACAAGTTGGAATATGTCGAAGAACCGGTCGCCATACTCGATGAGAAAGTTAAGAGGTTGAGACATAAAGAAGTGAGGACTTTTAAAGTCCAATGGCGGCGTAGCAAGGGTTCCGAGTTCACTTGGGAACCCGAAGAGTTCGTGTTAGTGTATCTTCTTTCTTTTCATGCGGCTTGGATTGCGAGGACGCAATCCGAATAAGTGGGGGAGAGTTGTAAGACCCGAATAATTGAAGTGTACACATGTGTATATAAGTGTATTGTGCGGTACTCGAATCGGGGTTTGGTTGTATATATTTAAAAAGGCAAAAGGAGCTGGACTGGGAGAGTTGCGCGCCGCGCGGCCTGGTGGCGCGCCGCGCCATCTGTCTGTGACAGATTCTCTCTTTCTTTTAAATTAGATATTTTGAGGGTATTTTGGTAAAATCACTTGGAGGCCGGATTTAATGCCTTAGATCAGTTTTGGGGAGTTCATTTACTCCTTCCACAACTACCAACACTTATCCAAATCAATTCTAGAGAGAGAGTGGCTTTTAGTGAGTGAAACCCCATTTTGGAGAAGAAGAAGAAGGTTTCTTGCTTAAGTCCAAGCATTAAAGTTGTTCGCCTTCCCTCTAGCTTCGTTGTGATAGTTGTGGTATGCTCTAATCTTAATTTATTTGTTTAATTTGATTTAGGGCTAGGGTTTGGGGTGAAGATGAACATAAAACCCATTTTGTTAGTGTTTTGGGTGTTCTAGGGTAATTTGAGTCATGTAGACTCGATATTGGGTTAACTAGGGTTTGGAAGAGTTACTTGTTGTTAGAGAACCCTAATTAGCTAGTAAAATTGCTAGAACACCATGACTTATGTAAATGGGTGTAAATGGGTTAGTGGTTGACCCAAAATGGGTAGGTTGACTTTGAAAGTGTCAAATGGGTCAAAATGAACCTAAGCTAATTAATATGTGTGGTTGAAGCCTAAAACTAGTGTTAAAATGTGTAATGAACCTACTTTGGTTAATGATAGGGTTTTGTGATGAGTTAACCCGATTTTAGGGTTAAGGGTGCAAATGGGTCGGATTTGCACCATGGGTCAAATTAACACTAGGAGTGAGCTTTAGAGTGTTGACCAACTCGAGTTGTGATTTTGATATTGTGATAAATGTAATAGGTGCGTTACATTGAAGTGTTCAAGCTCGGTTATCTTTCACAAAGAGATTTTGAGGTGAGTGGAATAATTATGCATTCGTGTATATGGCGTGTTTATTTGTGGGTGTTATGGTATGAACCATCGAGCCGGTAGTACCATAGCATGTGTGTAAATTGATGTGAACCACGAGCCGGTAGCATCGAGTGTGAACCACGAGCCGGTAGCACTATAAAATAATTGATGTGAACCACGAGCCGGTAGCATCGAGTGCGAACCACGAGCCGGTAGCACTATAAACAAAGTGTGAACCACGAGCCGGTAGCACTATAAACGAGTGAGACTCAATGCGTATGGTGTGAACCACGAGCCGGTAGCACCATAGCGTCATGGTTAACCATATTAAGATTTGTTGATATTTAGCATGCTAAATTATTTATGGTTGTGTTGAGTATATGCTAACTCGGTTATGTTATTGTATGACTTGTTAAGTGTTTGAGGTTGATGACATGCTTTTGTGTTACACGTTTCGTACGAGGTATCTTGTGTTGTGATTGCAAATAGATGGGCGATATATATGTATGTGTAATTATTGCATTCACTAAGCTTTGCTTACCCTCTCGTTGTTTACCACTTTTATAGGTTCGGTGTTGGACAAGGGTAAGGGCATCGTTTTGGACTAGGGATCCCGCTTGTTGCTAAGGGACGCTTTTGGTTTTAGTAGCTCTCGGAGTTTGACCGATAGTTGGGTAGTTTAATCCCAAACGCCATGCTCATTGTGTAGTTTAGAACTTAAACTTTTGGTGGTCGAAACTCCTAAATTGTACTAAACTTGTAATTTGGGTCGTGTGGGCCCCGCTTGTAAAACTTTAATTTTATGTTTGAAACATGTTAGTTTTACATATTTGGTTGTATGGTAAAAAGCGTTTTGTCTAAAAGTGCCGGGAACTAGTCAATCTTTTCGCGGTTAAAAGTCCCGGGGACAGCCAGATATGGCGCGGCGCGCGGGCCATATGGCGCGGCGCGCCGATGGTCTGCAACAGAAATTTTTTTTTTATTTCGTATTTTCACAAGGTTTTTGTCGGGTGTTGGTTTGGGTTGTTACAATAAGCATAATTCCTTTATTTCATATTTAATTGCACTTTTAATTATCGTAATTTTATTTATTGTCATCATATTTATCGCACTTTTATTTATCGCACTTTAATTATTGTCATTTACTTTACGCTTTAAATTAAGTCTTTTATATATTTAATATTTTACATTAGGTTTTAACTGCGACTAAAGTTTTAAAATTAACAAACCGGTCATTAAATGGTAAAAACCCCATTTTATAATAATAATACTACTTATATTTATATTTATATTTATACAAATATAGTTTTAAAAATATAGCGTTAAACTTGGCTAAAGATCCCTGTGGAACGAACTGGACTTACTAAAAACTACACTACTGTACGATTAGGTACACTGCCTATAAGTGTTGTAGCAAGGTTTAGGTATATCCACTCTATAAATAAATAAATAACTTGTGTAAAATTGTATCGTATTTTATAGTATTTCCTTGTAAAATTAATATTATTCCGTATACCCCTCGCATAACATCAACAACTATACTATGGATCAAATTCTATATTCAAATAGACTTATGTAACTATATATTGCTACATATAGGTTACATTACTCGATCTTAGTAAACCGAAAACTCGTTGCTTGTGAAAAACTATCAAGTGCACTCAAGGTGAGTCTACAGTCCCATACACTTTTCTTTTTGGGATGAGATAACATGTTATTTCAAACTACTTTACGAATTTGACACAAGTACATAAACTAATATACATATGAGTTTGATCAAAAAGCCCTTAGCTTGAATATCTTGATTACATTTGTAAGCTTGAATCATAGGGACAGATCCGTTAGGTCTAACAGCCTCACACAATGAACGGGTGCTTATTACTTCGTAACTTATACACTTGATCAGTGTATGCTATCATAGGGTAAAGGATAAGTCGCATAGCATTTAGCTATTCGCGGGTTAAATCTTTATATTTAAGTGCTCATAACAGATGTATAAAGTTTTACGATGCTTTGAACGAAATATCGAGGTCTAACAAACGATAAACGATTTACTAAATCTGTAGATTCACTCAATAATTTTGTTGACCTGTTTGCATGTTTTATCTCAGGTCTCTAAAGGTATAGCTTCCGCTGTGTTTGGTGTTTGCTTGCATACACTGGATGGAGTCCAACATTTATTATTTTCAAAGACTATTACATTTGCATTTTGAAAAGTTTACTTTAAATAATGTCATGGGATATTTACTTTTGTCATTGGTATTAAACTATTTTGGTTTACTTTGTATTTAATGAAAATGTTTTATTAAATTTAATGCGCATGCTTTTTGGAAAACGTCTCATATAGAGGGCGTGACCGTTAACTGTGGGACCGGAGGTTAATACACTGTTAGTGGATTCTGACGGGGTGTTACACATCACAATGCATAAGGGGACCAATAAATATGTAAACAACACAAAGGAGTAAGCTACAAAGCTTAGCGAGTTAAGAGTAGGTAAAATGGCATAACTTAAACATAAACATAACATGAACATAACCATAACCTTTCAACCCAAAGGTTCCATTCGTGAATCGAGTCTTTCCATACATATCATAGACATATCAAATAGCTACTCATCTTCTTGTAAAGTTGATCAACACCCTCTTGCACGGTTGTAATCCGAGAGCCCCAAGTAACCCTCACACCTTGCATCACAAGTGCATCGTACTCTCGGAACTAGCCCCTTAAAATGTTCGTCATCTCTTACTTAGCAAGTGCATTGTCCTCTCGGAACTAGCCCCTTGTATCAATCAACATCTCTTACAAAACAAGTCTATAGACCTCTGGAAACTATCCCCTTGTATCTTTAGTCATCGTCCGACACAGTGCTTGGCTTAGCCTTACAACCTGTAGAACCGCCCAAATTACCCCCATTAACTCACCTTGGCCTTCTTCACGATCCCAAAACCTTTTTCGTCCTTAGATTTGTATCTATAGAAATATGAATCTCATTAATTCACTTACCAACACATGATCAAAAATAACGAAATTCACACAAGTCTTTACTAAGTTAACTTAACTACTTAACTCCTAACTTTCTCATGAATCATTTGTTCCTTACCAAATACTCATTCTACTTACAAATTAATCCTTTATGGTTAATTTGCATTTAATTACAACATAATTATTCTTGCCCTATCCATCCCCGTTAATAAAACTGTAGATGTTCATACTCATTAACATTTCATGCATTCCATTAATCAACAAATTATTTTTTTAATCAAACGTTTAATTAAGCACTTGGTGTGCAAACTTTTAACCTTACTCTTTTCAATATCAACCATGACATTTTATTTCAATTAACAGATTTCATCATTAAATTATAACCCTTCACAAACAATTCTTGCCAATATCTTAGTTATATTTTCATTGAGCCATTTGATCAAACACATTATATGCACTAACTGATTTTTACCATTTTTATAATTAGTGCAAAATCTTCTTTCTCATTTCAATATGAATATTCACCATTTCATTTCATAAATGTAAATTAATCTTTATACATACAATTTACTTGATAAATCATATATTCACTTTCATTGAAACATTTTAACAAACACCTAGTGTGCACAATTCTATTTTAACCATTTTCTTCTTCAAAATCACTAACTTTTAAACCAACTTTTTAATTTATCCAATTTCATACATAAACATAGACTTAAACATCATTTAAATTCGTTTTTATACATAATCCTATCATAAACTCATCTTAAAACTGTTGGATTAATGCGCAAGGTACAACACATAGCTATATGGCTAAATTCATTTGAGCCTTCGGGATCACACACATATACACCTAGACGTCAATTAATAATATATATGTAATATATATTATTCGAGTAATACATAAAATTAATTAATTAATTAATTAGTTGATTAATTAAGAAATTTAATATTAAATTTCGTATGCACCAAGGAAAATACGAATTGGATTTGAATGTTAAAATAAACTAGATTTGTTTATTCATAAAAAGGATTTTTTATGATACTATGAATTTAAAAACCTACCATGATACGTAAATTTTCTTTGACCGACATTCTAATACTTATAAATATGTTATCTTGATTTGCTTTTCGGTCTACGCATAAAAATATCCCATGAAATTCTTTTTATGAGATTCTCTTTCGCATACGAAAAGAAAAACCCTTCTTTGTTTTTACGACGACAAAACTAATTAATAAATCTGAATTTGTTTCGTGTACCAACGAACAAGATTTACGATTTATATTTTTTGGTGTTTTCGGAAGTAATAAATAATCATTGTGATTATTTATTGTTACTTGACGGGACTAGCACATCTGTTTGACGTTGTTCGAAGTGTAGTATGGACTACCCTAGCGACAATCATACTTTTGATTGTTAGTTTCTCTTCCTTCAATCCGGTTCTTCAAGAAAGGTATAAATTTTGATCTCTCTTGTTGTATTTATTTATTTAACTGTATAAATCATATGGATCCGTTTAGGTGATTTAGTTATTAATATAATTAATACGCTTCCGCTTAAATTGTTATTAATATTATATGATGGTTCATGATAATAATTAATTAGAAAATCATTTTCTTAAAACCCTAAATTACCAACAGTGGTATCAGAGCCTCTTATGTTTTTATACGGTTAGTATATTCATGCGTGGTTGTTATTAATTAAATGGCTTGTGTATATATTTGTATGTTTTTTATCCATAGCCAAGACATGCATCTTGTGCCATGGAGCAAGCCATAATTATTGTCATGATCATGTTATTATTATAATGATATAATTGTGCATGGCCGATGAAAACCTAGACCGTGTCTATGTGTTGTGATCTTGTATGTTTGTGGTTGTTTGGATGCCATTGTTTTGTGGCCATTTATGGATGTAATTTAATCTTTTATTTTGGGAGGCCGTTTTGAGCCAATTATGTAATTTACAATTCTAGTTTAGTTGTATTTTATTTTATAATAAATGTAACCTCCATGATGGAATAAAAGACTTGAAGTGAACGGAACTTGGCCAGCAAGACACACTTGCAGTAAAGTCGTAAGACAAAAGATGTAAGAGATGCGGTAAAAGAGCACGTTTGGTCATCATGAGATCTTGACGCAAGTGGGAGCTTCTAAGGTTTACTTTTGTGATCGTCCCTTTAGTTGACCGCTTGGTTCTCATAATGGCTCGTGAGACCAAGCATAGGATTTTCATCGGTTGAGGCTATGCACATACTTATTATGTTTTATTTTGCTTGGTTGGATTTTATATGTTATGTGATTGTGTATAATTTGCCATGTGACAACAAAAGTCAAAACATAATTAAAATCAAGTTAAAACATTTTTAACTTGTGAGGCGAATATTATGCATGTAATATTCGTAGCACAATTTTTCTAAGATTATCAAAATTGTATAATATACCCGTCGAAATTTAAGTCGTGCCGTCCAATTCGGTTGAAACACTTGTCTTTTTTTGACTATGCGTGAGACCTAGTTGAATTATAATCGTGAGGTAATCATTATCTATGTGTGAGACCTAGATTAATTTTTACACATTTCACAATTGGATGACTTAATCGAGTTGAGAGGTGAGACCGCAACCCGAGGCAAGGATGGGACTAAACATGTCAGCATGACACTAGTGTTAGACACTAAATGTCGTGAGTCCCATAAAGAGCTAAGAGTTGCACTTGTAATGCAATTGGTGCCCGCCGCCTATCGATTGAATCCACCATTGCTAGCAGATCAACTGATGTGATGGTGGAAACACAATGTGAATCTTAGCCTTTTACGTAAATTAAAAGTTTTATAAGTTTTTTTTTTAAAAAAAACATGGGTAGTTAATTTATAAAAGGATAATTATTAAAGATACTAAAAGTACCTTGTTTATTTTGTAGATGACATCAAAAGCAATTCAATCCGTAAATAACATGACCATAAGGTCAATCTTTGAGAAGGAAAAATTGAATGGTAACAACTTCATTGACTGGTATCGAAACCTTCAAATTGTCTTAAAGTCTGAAAGGAAGTTGCACCATCTGGAAAATCCCTTACCTGAAACCCCACCTGAAACTGCTAATGCTACTGTTCGTAATGCTTATACTAAGCAGTATAATGAACAACTTGAAGTGGCATGTCTTATGCTTGCTAGAATGACCTCTGAGCTCCAAAGGAACTTAATGGACTACAATGCATATGACATGATTGAGGAACTCGAGACGATGTTCCAACAGCAGGCAGAACAAGAATTGTTTGAAACTATGAAAGCGTTTCACGCTTGCAAACATGAGTTGGGGCAGCCAGTTAGCCAATATTTCTTAAAGATGAAAGGCTATCTGGATCAATTGGAGCGCTTAGGTTATGCTATGCCACCAGTTCTTGGAGTGCACTTGATACTTACTTCACTATCCAAGGACTATGATGGATTTGTAATGAATTACAATATGCATAGCATAGGAAAAACCATTCCTGAGCTACATGCAATGCTTAAGCAAGCTGAAAAGTGGCTACCAGAGAAGACTCCTGCAGTCTTAACCATAAAGGAAGGTAAAATCCAGAAAAGAAAGCCGCAAGCTGCTAGTGGAAAGGGAAAAGGAAAAAGTAAGCAAGCTTACACACCTAAGAAGAAAATTCCACCACCAGCAAAGAAAGAGCATCTCGCAAAGAACATGGCTTGTCACCATTATGGCCAGATTGGCCATTGGAGATGAAACTGTGTCCTTTACTTGGAAGAGTTGAAGTAGGGAAAGGCTGGTTCGACCAGCACTTCAGGTATCTTCGTTATAGAACTCTATAATTTTCCTAATAAAACTTGGGTGTATGACACTGGTTGTGGTACTCATATTTGTAATGATATGCAGGGACTTAGGAAAATTCGGAAGCTGAATAAGGGGGCTTTGGATATGTACGTTGGCAATGGCGATCATACAGCTGTCGAAGCTATAGGAAGCTATGAGCTCATCCTCCCAAGTGGACTTATTCTTATTTTAGATAATTGTCATTATGCACCTTCTATTACTAGAGGTGTTATTTCAGTTTCTCGTTTGAAAGATAATGGTTTTAATCATGTATTCACAGATTATGGTATTTCGGTTTCTAAGGATAATATTTTTTATTTTAATGCTATTTCTAGAGATGGTATTTTTGAAATTGACATGCATAATCTTGTTCCAAACGAAAGTTTTATATTTAACTGTAGCTCAAATAAATTCAAGCATGATTTGAATTCCACATATCTATGGTATTGTCGTCTTGGTCATATAAACAAGAAACGCATAACAAAGCTGCAACACGATGGGCTTCTTGAGTCAATCGGCAATGAGTCGTTTGACATATGCGAATCTTGTTTATCTGGAAAAATGACAAAGAAACCCTTTACCCACCAGGTTGAAAGGGCGAGTGATCTGCTTGGACTCATTCATACTGATGTATGTGGCCCATTTAGAACAATGTATAGAGATGGAGCTACTTACTTCGTTACTTTTACTAATGATTTCAGTAGATATGGTTATGTTTACTTGATTAAACATAAACATGAAGTATTTGAAACGTTCAAAGCGTTTCAAAATGAAGTAGAAAATCAACTCGGAAAGACCATTAAGGTTCTACGGTCCGACCGTGGAGGCGAATATATGAGTCAAGAGTTTTTAGATCATCTGAGAGATCGTGGGATTGTCTCACAGTTTACTCCTCCTTACACACCTCAGCATAATGGGGTGTCAGAAAGGAGAAATCGAACTTTGCTTGACATGGTTCGATCAATGATGAGTCTAACAACTCTACCAGCATCCTTTTGGGGATATGCTCTAGAGTCTGCTGCACGCATTCTCAACATGATTCCAACCAAGAAGGTAAACAAGACACCATATGAAATATGGCATGGGAATGTCCCAAATCTGTCTTACTTGAAAGTCTGGGGTTGTGAGGCTCACGTGAAGCGTGATACACCAAACAAACTTGAGTCCAGAACTATCAAATGTATCTTTGTAGGATACCCAAAGGAAACGATGGGATACTACTTCTACTATCCAGCAGAAAACAAGGTTTTCACTGCTAGATATGCTGAGTTTTTGGAGAAGAGTCTCCTCTTACAAGAAGCAAGTGGGAGCACTGTAGATCTTGAAGAAATTCAAGAACAAGATACATTACCTTCTGAAGGCACTAGCGAAATTCGTACTGAGCCTCAATATGAAAGCGTCGAGGCACATGACGAAGCATGTCTCATTCGTATATCTAATAGAACCTCTCGTCCACCTGAAAGGTTAAACCCTATGGTTACGATGGAGGACTTGGAATTAGGAGATCTGGGCGAACCCGCTAATTACAAAGCTACATTGTCAGATCCTGAATCTGATAAATGGAAAGATGCTATGAATGAAGAGATGCAATCCATGAAAGATAATCAAGTTTGGCGCTTGATTGATCTCCCACCAAACATCAAACCTGTTGGGTGTAAATGGATTTTCAAGAAGAAGACCGACATGGATGGAAATGTACACACCTTTAAGGCCCGCTTGGTAGCAAAAGGTTATACTCAAACCTACGGGGTTGATTATGAAGAGACCTTTTCTCCAGTGGCAGACATTAAAGCTATTAGGATACTCATAGCTATAGCAGCGTACTATGACTATGAGATTTGGCAAATGGATGTCAAAACCGCATTCCTAAATGGTCACCTTAGCGAGGACGTATATATGGTGCAACCTGAAGGGTTTGTGAATCCTAAGTATCCTAATAAAGTATGCAAGCTTCAGAAATCCATTTATGGATTAAAGCAAGCATCAAGGAGTTGGAACAAGAAGTTTGATGATAAAATCAAAGAGTTTGGTTTCTCACAAAATCTTGACCAACCATGTGTGTACATGAGAGCTAGTGGGAGCTTTAAAGTCTTTCTGATCTTATATGTTGATGACATATTACTAATGGGAAATCATATTCCAATGCTACAAGACGTTAAGTCCTATCTTGGAAAATGTTTCTCTATGAAAGATCTGGGAGATGCAGCGTATATCCTAGGAATCAAGATCTATAGAGATAGATCTAAGCGGTTAATAGGTCTAAGTCAAAGTGCATATGTTGACAAAATCTTAAAGCGATTTATGATGGAAGCTTTCAAGCGAGGTAGTCTTCCAATGCAACCAAATGTGGTATTGAGTAAGACTCAAGCCCCCTCTACACCCGCAGAGGTGAAGCGAATGATTGGAGTCCCATATGCTTCAGCTATTGGATCCATCATGTATGCTATGAGGTGCACTAGACCAGATGTTTCTTTCGCTCTCAATATGACGAGCCGATACCAACAGAATCCAGGTGATAGTCACTGGACTGCTGTAAAGAATATATTGAAGTATTTACTAAATACTAAAGATATTGTAACACCCCGCTTTTCCGTACACGCTTAAAGGTACACACCTAATCAATTATACGTCTATAACTTGCTCGTTATGTGGCTAAGTTAGCTAACATGTTAGTTACTTGAGAATGTGTATATTATAAATGTTGAATGCATGCGCGAACGTGTTTACCTACGTGTCACGATGGCATTGAGTCGTGTGAGACTCAAGGTTGGGGTTAGTATGTGTATTAAAGTGAGCGTTTGGGTTATTAGTTATGGAAACCTTGGAAAATTGATTAGCTAGTCGAGGGCACCAGTTCCAGGCAATTGTCGCGCCGCGATACAGGGCTCCGCGACGCGACACATCAAGCAAAGATTTGATCAGAACTTGGATTACAGGGTGCTGTTTTTCATGTGTTTCGTCGCGCCGCGACGTTTAGTGCCGCGCCGCGGCAGGCCTGCTGGCCAGGTCCCGGTTTTAGGTTAAATTAAGAGATTTTGAGGGGCAAAATGGTAAATGGACGTATAGATCAGATGGGTTAATTAAATCTAGTCCACTAGTTCATTTATTTCATTTTCCTTTTTTCATTTTCTTTCAATTTCTCTCCCAAAACTCTAACACCCATTTGGATTCAAAGTGAGATTGAGAGAGGAAGGATTTAGGGTTGATCTTTGGAGCAAGTATTAAAGTTGTTCCTTGTGACTCTAGCTACGTGGTGATAGTCTCGGTAAGTTCTAACTCTAAGTTTCGAGTTTTAATTGATTATGGCTAGGGTTTTGGTTAATAGAAGCTTGTATGACCCATTTGGGAGTAAAATGGGTGAATTTGGGTTAGGTTGTTGTAATGAAACCCTAATGGCCATAATCTAGGGTTTTGGCCTTGTAATTGTGAGTTGAAAGTGTTAATGATATTAAAAGCATTAAACATTTGTTAAAATTAAAAGAGATGTCATTTGGGTTATGTTTGACTAGTTTGGATGTGAAAGTGTCAAAATGGGTCAAGAATGTACTAGTTGACCTAGTTTGGGTAAAATGGGTGTAAATTACCCTAGGTGGATGTCAATTGGGGCTAGTAGACTTTAATGCACTAATGTTGGTAACTAAAGTCGAGTCTTGGCCATTAAGAGGGCGGTTGTGATGTAGTTGGGTCATTTAATGCGAATTGAGTCATTAAATGCCCAAGTAATTGTAATGTGGTTAATTCCACTAGTTTATGTATTGAATTGGTACTTAATGTATTAGGTACATGGCTTTGAGTTTGGAAGCGAATATTCATCATCTTGTGTCAAGGTGAGTGGAATAATTATGCGTGAACGTATATAATGTATTTATTTGTGTGGTATGAATGTGGAAGTGTCGCGGTGTTCAAGACACCACATTCTAGGTAACGAGTAGTATTGTCGCGGTGCTTAAGACACTACTCCTTGTGTAATTGACTTGTGCGATTGTCGCGGTGTTTAAGACACCACAATGTCGGGAGAGTGGAAGTGTCGCGGTGTTCAAGACACCACTCATTGTATTGAATGAAGTGTGGATTTGTCGCGGTGTTTAAGACGCCACATTGTTGTAAGGGTGAGTTAGTCGCGGTGTTTAAGACATCACCCGGGGGACTAGTGATTACGCGGTGTATAAGTAACACTAGTGGATGTTATGAACTCCAACGGACTTACATGTACCGTTCTCTTGTATACTTGATTAACCATGGTTGTGCGAATTGTACTTAGCATATTATATTGTGAACTATATGCTATTATTGTTGCTAGCGTAATGTGGAACGTGGATAGTAGTTTATGCATGATGGATTGCATGTTTGTTGAATTGCTAGCTCGTATGTGGTATTGTGTAAGTGTATGCAAGTAAGTAGGTTATATATGATCATGTATAATTATTGCATTCACTAAGCGTTAGCTTACCCCTCTCGTTGTTTATCTTTTAGTTGCAGGTGAGGATAAAGGGAAGGGGATTGTCGGGCACTAGATGCCCTTGATGATGTGCTTGTAGAAGCTTTTGGAAGTTGGCCACCTTTTGGGTAGTTTAGTCCCAAACCATGCTCGTCGGGTCGTTTGGTTAATAAACTACCATTGTATTCGGTCAAACTTGTATTAACTTAATTAACGGCCATTGTGCCTTTTGTAAACATTGGTAATGGTTGTACGGTTTAATGAAACTTGTGAGTTGGTCTACATATTTAATTGGCGCATAAATGTGTATATTATAAAAAAAAAATTTATAGCGTACGGAGTACGGGTTGGGTTGTTTCAAGTGGTATCAGAGCATGGTCTAAGGGATTTAGGCGACTTGAGATAGGTGCCTAGACTTAGACTTTTATGTGTATGCGCTTTTAGGCGGGACTTGTACGACTTCGGGTCGAATCGGGAATGGTAGTGCGTAGGTTTATATGAACTAACCATGCACTCATTGTTTTGTGTTGTAGTTGGAATCATCAAGCGAGATAGACGTTGTACTAGCAAGTTAATGCGACGTGCTCGTGTAGCAATGACTAGCTACCCTTGCTACGGGTGCAAATCGTGTCAAACGAGCGATGTATGACGATTGTTGAGCGAGATGGGGTGGTATGGTATATATGTGTCATGTCTTTGGTTTCGTTGTTTAATCTTTCCTGTTTTATAGAATGAAGATGAGAAACGGACACGACACCGATAATGGGGGCACGAGCGAGGACCCCGAGTTCACGGCCAAGGTTGAGGCCATCTTTCAACGCCAAAGGGCGGATTTTCTTGTTGATATTAAGAAGATGTTTCTAGACACTATTGAAGAACAAGTCGTCGATATGGTTAAGGAACAAATTAAAATTGTTCTTCAAGAAGAGAATGTGGGGAGGCGAGACTTTTTCTTTAAGAACTTCAAGGATGCTCAACCTCCTACCTTTGATGGTGAACGGGACCCACTTAAGAGTGCCCGATTTATCTCCGATATGGAGGAGGCTTTTCGTACATGTGAGTGCCCTAACGATAAAAAGACAAGGTATGGTTGTAGCATGCTAAGAGGTGATGCCAAGCTATGGTGGGATGCAAAGATTCAAGTCTATGGCGAAGAACAATGCATGGACTTTTCTTGGGATGAGTTTAAGGTGGAATTTTTCGAAGAATACCGAACTTCGGCTGATCTCACTAGGCTAAAGGATGAGTTACGTTCCTTGAGGCAAGGGTCGATGGACTTGAACACTCTCAAATCCGTGTTTTTGTCTAAAACTCAATTTTGCCCGGAGTATGTCGGGAACGACAAGATGTTAAAGGAAGATTTTTATCGGATCTTGAATGATAGTTATCAAGAGAAGATAAGTGTGAATGTGGTGAAAAGCTTTGACGAATTGTTTAACATGGCCAAGGGTTTCGAGGCGCTTGTGATGAGGAAGAATAGCCTTACCTTGGGCAAGAAAAAATTTGAAGCTACTAGTCAATCTAATTTTTCTAGCAAGAAGTTTCAGAAAGGCTCCGAGAGTGTGGAGAGTGTGAAGAAAGGTGCTTCGGGGGATTTCCCCTATTCTTGTCATAATTGTGGGCGAAGGGGACATATGGCCCGTGATTGCACCAAACCATCTTCTACTACAAAATTCACTTGTTACAATTGTGGGAAGGAAGGACACAAGAAGACCGAGTGTCCCGAGTTGGTTAATGATCATGTCAAGCGGTTAGAGAAGGCGGCGGGTACGGGCCGGGGTCGAAATTATTTGATGACTAATGATGAAGCTAAACAATCGAACGAAGTTGTCTCAGGTACTTTCTTGGTTAACTCTAAACCGGCCAAGATATTATTTGATAGCGGTGCTAATTTGTCTTTTGTGTCGCCTCGATTTGTATCTAAGTTAAATAAACCGCTAGTTAAGTTGAGCCGTCCGGTTGAAGTCGAAATAGCGGATGGCAAGACGGCGCTAGTGGTTGATGTTTGTAAGAATTGTTATGTTGTGTTTGGTACCGAAACGTTTAAAATTGACCTCATTCCGATGACTTTGGGTGAGTTTGATATTGTTGTTGGTATGGATTGGCTCGATCGTTATAGAGCCGATATTTCATGCCATGATAAGTTCATTCGTGTTAAGACCCCAAGTGGGGGAGAGTTGATTATTCATGGCGATAGACGGAGAAGACTCGTACCATTGTGCACTTATGCAAGGGCACGATGTTTTCGCAAGAGCGGTGCCTTGTTTTATCTTGCTCACGTAGTTGATACTCGTGATGAGCCACCACCTATTCGTAAGATTCCGGTGGTTAACGAATTTGAAGATGTCTTTCCGGATGAATTACCGGGTGTTCCGGAGGAAAGACAAGTCGAATTTCGCAACGAGTTGGTTCCGGGAGCTACTCCCATTGCTAAAACCCCTTATCGTTTAGCGCCGACGGAGATGCAAGAATTGCTTAATCAAACCCAAGAGTTGCTTGAGAAGGGTTTCATTCGACCAAGCTCCTCGCCGTGGGGTGCTCCGGTTTTGTTTGTGAAAAAGAAAGATGGAAGCATGCGAATGTGCATCGACTATAGGGAGTTGAATAAAGTGACGCTCAAGAATCGTTATCCATTACCTCGGATCGACGATTTATTTGATCAACTCCAAGGTGCCACGTATTTTTCTAAGATCGATTTACGGTCCGGCTATCATCAAGTGCGGTTCCGTGAGGAAGACATCGAGAAAACGGCCTTTCGGACGCATTACGGGCATTATGAGTTTGTGGTTATGCCTTTTGGTCTCACGAATGCACCGGCGGCATTCATGGATCTAATGAACCGAGTGTGCCAACCTATGTTGGACAAGTCGGTAATCGTGTTCATTGACGACATACTCGTTTATTCCAAGAGTATGAAGGAACATGAACACCATCTACGTGAAGTGTTGAAGACGTTGCGAAGGGAGAAATTGTATGCTAAGTTCTCCAAATGTGAATTTTGGCTAAGGGAAGTTCAATTCCTTGGTCATATTGTGAATCAAGAAGGTATTATGGTAGACCCGGGGAAGATCGAAACGGTGAAAAGTTGGAGTCGACCGACTACGCCTACGGAAATCCGAAGTTTTCTCGGATTGGCCGGTTATTATCGTCGGTTTATTCAAGACTTTTCTAAGATTGCTTCTCCTTTGACGAAGTTGACGAGGAAAAATGTTAAATTTAATTGGGAAAAAGAACAAGAAGTCGCCTTTCAATTGTTGAAAGAAAAGTTATGTCAAGCTCCGGTGTTGGTGTTACCGGAAGGGATTGAAGACATGGTGGTTTATTGTGATGCTTCGTTGAATGGGCTCGGGTGTGTTCTGATGCAAAGAGGTAAAGTCATCGCTTATGCCTCTCGACAATTAAAAGAACACGAAACGAGATACCCGACTCATGATCTTGAGATGGCGGCGGTAGTGCACGCATTGAAAATTTGGCGCCATTACTTGTATGGTGTCAAGTGTACGATATATTCGGATCACAAAAATTTGAAACATCTTTTCACTCAACGAGATTTGAATTATCGTCAACGTAGATGGATGGACGTGGTGAAAGATTATGATTGCGTGATACTTTATCATCCGGGTAAGGCGAACGTTGTTGCGGACGCCTTGAGTCAAAAGAGTACACATCCGGCGATAAAGGTAGGATCGTTACGTTTGATTATCACTAATGACTTTCTTGAAAAGATGGGTGAAGATCAAATAGAGGCTTATGTTCACAATAAGCACACGGAACGAATCGTTGGCCAATCGGAGTTCATTACAATGGGCTCGCGTGGCTTGTTGTCCTTTCAAGGAAGGGTGTGGGTACCCAAGATGGGGGATTACCGGAAAATGCTACTTGATGAAGCACATAAGTCCAAGTATTCCATTCATCCGGGTGCAACGAAAATGTACTATGATTTGAAGAAAGATTATTGGTGGCCCGGCATGAAACGTGATGTGGTTAAGTATGTTGAACAATGCGTCACGTGCTTGCAAGTCAAAGCCGAACACCAAAAGCCTTACGGTAAGTTACAACCATTGGAAGTTCCGAAATGGAAATGGGAGCATATTACCATGGACTTTATTACCAAGTTATCGAAGACGGCGCGAACCCAATACCATACGATTTGGGTGATTGTTGATAGATTGACGAAGAGTGCCTTGTTTCTTCCCATTCGGGAAACGATATCATCGGAGACTTTAGCTAAGTTGTTTATAAAGGAGGTGATATCAAGACATGGGGTTCCGGTATCTATTGTTTCGGATCGAGATACTCGCTTTACATCTCGGTTTTGGAACAAGTTTCATGAAGATATGGGTACTCAATTAAAAATGAGCACGGCGTATCATCCTCAAACGGACGGTCAAACCGAGCGTACTAACCAAACGCTAGAGGATATGTTGAGGGCGTGTATTATTGATTTTGGTGGAAGTTGGGACGAGCACTTACCCTTGGTGGAATTCTCATACAATAATAGTTACCACGCTAGTATTGGGATGCCACCATACGAGATGCTCTATGGGCGTAGATGTCGAACTCCCATTTGTTGGGGAGAAGTGGGTCAACGAGAAATCGGAAGTTCCGATTTAGTTTTGGAGACGAATAGTAAAATTGAAATGATTCGGGCTCGACTTAAAGCGGTGCAAGATAGACAAAAGTCTTATGCCGATAAAGGTAGAAGAACGATTGAGTTTCAAGAAGGTGATATGGTGATGCTTAAGGTTTCTCCATGGAAGGGTGTGATTCGGTTTAGAAAGCGAGGAAAGTTAGCTCCTCGGTTTATTGGTCCTTTCAAGGTATTGGCACGTGTTGGTGAGGTTGCTTATCGATTAGAGTTACCCGAAGAACTTGCGGGAATTCATAATACGTTCCATGTTTCCCATCTTCGCAAGTGTCTTGTGGATGACTCGACTTGGGTGCCATTGGATGAGATTACTTTGAATAACAAGTTAGAGTATGCGGAAGAACCGGTTGCAATCCTTGATGAAAAGGTTAAGATGTTGCGGAACAAGGAAGTTAGAACCTTCAAAGTGCAATGGCGACATCGAAAGGGTTCCGAGTTTACATGGGAATCCGAAGAGTTTGTTTTGGCTTATCTTCCGGCTTGTCATGTGGCTTGGATCGCGAGGACGCGCTCCGATCTAAGTGGGGGAGAGTTGTAACACCCCGCTTTTCCGTACACGCTTAAAGGTACACACCTAATCAATTATACGTCTATAACTTGCTCGTTATGTGGCTAAGTTAGCTAACATGTTAGTTACTTAAGAATGTGTATATTATAAATGTTGAATGCATGCGCGAACGTGTTTACCTACGTGTCACGATGGCATTGAGTCGTGTGAGACTCAAGGTTGGGGTTAGTATGTGTATTAAAGTGAGCGTTTGGGTTATTAGTTATGGAAACCTTGGAAAATTGATTAGCTAGTCGAGGGCACCAGTTCCAGGCAATTGTCGCGCCGCGATACAGGGCTCCGCGACGCGACACATCAAGCAAAGATTTGATCAGAACTTGGATTACAGGGTGCTGTTTTTCATGTGTTTCGTCGCGCCTCGACGTTTAGTGCCGCGCCGCGGCAGGCCTGCTGGCCAGGTCCCGGTTTTAGGTTAAATTAAGAGATTTTGAGGGGCAAAATGGTAAATGGACGTATAGATCAGATGGGTGCATTAAATCTGGTCCACTAGTTCATTTATTTCATTTTCCTTTTTTCATTTTCTTTCAATTTCTCTCCCAAAACTCTAACATCCATTTGGATTCAAAGTGAGATTGAGAGAGGAAGGATTTAGGGTTGATCTTTGGAGCAAGTATTAAAGTTGTTCCTTGTGACTCTAGCTACGTGGTGATAGTCTCGGTAAGTTCTAACTCTAAGTTTCGAGTTTTAATTGATTATGGCTAGGGTTTTGGTTAATAGAAGCTTGTATGACCCATTTGGGAGTAAAATGGGTGAATTTGGGTTAGGTTGTTGTAATGAAACCCTAATGGCCATAATCTAGGATTTTGGCCTTGTAATTGTGAGTTGAAAGTGTTAATGATATTAAAAGCATTAAACATTTGTTAAAATTAAAAGAGATGTCATTTGGGTTATGTTTGACAAGTTTGGATGTGAAAGTGTCAAAATGGGTCAAGAATGTACTAGTTGACCTAGTTTGGGTAAAATGGGTGTAAATTACCCTAGGTGGATGTCAATTGAGGCTAGTAGACTTTAATGCACTAATGTTGGTAACTAAAGTCGAGTCTTGGCCATTAAGAGGGCGGTTGTGATGTAGTTGGGTCATTTAATGCGAATTGAGTCATTAAATGCCCAAGTAATTGTAATGTTGTTAGTTCCACTAGTTTATGTATTGAATTGGTACTTAATGTATTAGGTACTCGGCTTTGAGTTTGGAAGCGAATATTCATCATCCTTGTGTCAAGGTGAGTGGAATAATTATGCGTGAACGTATATAATGTATTTATTTGTGTGGTATGAATGTGGAAGTGTCGCGGTGTTCAAGACACCACATTCTAGGTAACGAGTAATATTGTCGCGGTGCTTAAGACACTACTCCTTGTGTAATTGACTTGTGGGATTGTCGCAGTGTTTAAGACACCACAATGTCGTGAGAGTGGAAGTGTCGCGGTGTTCAAGACACCACTCATTGTATTGAATGAAGTGTGGATTCGTCGCGGTGTTTAAGACGCCACATTGTTGTAAGGGTGAGTTAGTCGCGGTGTTTAAGACATCACCCGGGGGACTAGTGATTACGCGGTGTATAAGTAACACTAGTGGATGTTATGAACTCCAACGGACTTACATGTACCGTTCTCTTGTATACTTGGTTAACCATGGTTGTGCGAATTGTACTTAGCATATTATATTGTGAACTATATGATATTATTGTTGCTAGCGTAATGTGGAACGTGGATAGTAGTTTATGCATGATGGATTGCATGTTTGTTGAATTACTAGCTCGTATGTGGTATTGTGTAAGTGTATGCAAGTAAGTAGGTTATATATGATCATGTATAATTATTGCATTCACTAAGCGTTAGCTTACCCCTCTCGTTGTTTATCTTTTAGTTGCAGGTGAGGATAAAGGGAAGGGGATTGTCGGGCACTAGATGCCCTTGATGATGTGCTTGTAGGAGCTTTTGGAAGTTGGCCACCTTTTGGGTAGTTTAGTCCCAAACCATGCTCGTCGGGTCGTTTGGTTAATAAACTACCATTGTATTCGGTCAAACTTGTATTAACTTAATTAACGGCCATTGTGCCTTTTGTAAACATTAGTAATGGTTGTACGGTTTAATGAAACTTGTGAGTTGGTCTACATATTTAATTGGCGCATAAATGTGTATATTATAAAAAAAAAAATTTATAGCGTACGGAGTACGGGTTGGGTTGTTTCAGATATGTTCTTAGTTTACGGAGGTTTCGAAGAACTACGTATAAAGTGTTACACTGATGCTAGTTTCGAAACAGATCGAGATGATAGTCGATCACAATATGGCTACGTTTTTGTTATGAACGGAGGTGCAGTCAACTGGAGAAGCTCGAAGCAGAGCACTACAGTGATGTCTACAACAGAATCTGAATACATTGCTGCATCTGAAGCTGCTCAGGAAGCTGTTTGGATCATAAAATTCATATCTGAGCTTGGCGTTGTTCCTATTATTGGAAATCCCATAGACATGTATTGCGACAATACTGGTGCTATAGTAATAGCAAATGAACCAGGAGTTCTACGTGGTGCCAAACACATCCTTCGAAAATTTCACTACATACGTGAAGTTATAGAGAGAGGTGACGTACGTATTCAAAAGGTTCCAACAGAAGACAATCTAGCTGACCCGTTCACAAAGCCAATGTTTTGTACCAAGCATGTCGAGCATTCTAGGAACATTGGGCTTAGACCAGCTAATAGTTTTATGTAATTTTAGTATCTGGATAATTGGAACATGAAAGAAGTTTTTATTGTAATGAATTGATATAATGTGTTATGATCGTTTTTATTCATAATTACTGTGTTCTATATTTTCATGTTTAAATCCATGAATAATGACTTATTCTAAATTTCCATTGTCGATTGATGATACGGGAGTAACATCAAACTAAGACAAATGTGAGTGTTTGATATGGTGTAATGTGTTACTATCAAACTCACATGTATTCATAGGATGCATATTGGAATGACCCAACCTTCGAGATTTCACTGCATGGATCAGCGTAAATAGTGAAACTCGCAAGTGGTTATGTCATAATGTCCTTCGACTTGAGATGCACGCCGGTTTCGATGTGTGGAGCATTATACTTTGATATGGTTAAACACTGTCCTGAATAAGGCTGTTATAAAAGCCATTATTGGGTGTAATGTGAAGCTCGTGACAGACACGTGTAGGCAAAATAGGATTTGTTCCTCCAACCTATTTGGAGTTAGATACTTTTGAGCTCCTCGATGAATGAATAAGATATTTGTGTGGCCGCACCCAAATGTAATTGAGATGATACTTAATTAGTTTGGTGATCTAATTCATTTCTAAGATCGAGAAAACAAAATTGTTAAACAAATGAGAATGACTGATGATCCATGTCTCAAGTTTAACTAAAGTATCTGAAACAAAGGGACAAATGACATTTAACACTTACTATGAGCAGTTCTAAGAAACTACCCTCACATGAATTTGGGGACAATGACGTGTTGCTTGACGCTAACCATTGTTTGTATAGTTACTTGGTGTTGTGTCGTGCACAAGTGGGAGTCTGTTGGATTAATGCGCAAGGTACAACACATAGCTATATGCTAAATTCATTTGAGCCTTCAGGGTCACACACATATACACCTAGATGTCAATTAATAATATATATGTAATATATATTATTCGAGTAATACATAAAATTAATTATTTAATTAATTAGTTGATTAATTAAGAAATTTAATATTAAATTTCGTATGCACCAAGGAAAATATGAATTGGATTTGAATGTTAAAATAAACTAGATTTGTTTATTCATAAAAAGGATTTTTTATGATACTATGAATTTAAAAAACTACCATGATACGTAAATTTTCTTTGACCGACATTCTAATACTTATAAATATGTTATCTTGATTTGTTTTTCGGTCTACGCATAAAAATATCCCATGAAATTCTTTTTATGAGATTCTTTTTCGCATACGAAAAGAAAAACCCTTCTTTGTTTTTACGATGACAAAACTAATTAATAAATCTGAATTTGTTTCGTATACCAACGAACAAGATTTACGATTTATATTTTTTGGTGTTTTCGAAAGTAATAAATAATCATTGTGATTATTTATTGTTACTTGACGGGACTAGCACATCTGTTTGACGTTGTTCGAAGTGTAGTGTGGACTACCCTAGCGACAATCGTACTTTTGATTGTTAGTTTCTCTTCCTTCAATCTGGTTCTTCAAGAAAGGTATAAATTTTGATCTCTCTTGTTGTATTTATTTATTTAACCGTATAAATCATATGGATCCGTTTAGGTGATTTAGTTATTAATATAATTAATACGCTTCCGCTTAAATTGTTATTAATATTATATGATGGTTCATGATAATAATTAATTAGAAAATCGTTTTCTTAAAACCCTAAATCACCAACAAAAACTACATCTCTCTCCAATTTCTTTCAAAACTCAACTTTAACTTGCATCATAACCCTTAAATTTGAATTTTGACTAACTCAAAGCATAAAGCATACATTAAATCATCAAATAAACATAACTAAGCTTAAACATTGATTAATTTCAAGTGTGCAATTCTTGTAGCAAAATCCTAACTCCAAATTGAAGAAGAAAGGATGATGGTGGTGATTGTTCGCCATTTGCTGTTGATAATAATAACATGACAACAAGAAATGTTATTATTATATTATTCACATTTTCTCTCATTCACATTTCTATGTCTATGTATTCTTTTACACTTAAGTCCTTTACACATTGTTTTTAACTTTTAAAATTTTCCAAAATTTTAGGATTTTCTAAGTGTAAAAACAATTATTTCATTTGAAAGATATATACAAATTTGTTTTGTAAGATGCAATATTGGACAGTTAACAAGTGATAACATCTTATGAAATTCAAAAAAGTAATTAATTCCATGTTCTGACATTTAATTACTCCTATTTTCATGTAATCACTTAAGTTTCATTTTCGGTCAAAGTTGGTTATTGGTCAACCTTCCTTTTCGGGCAAACTAAGTTTTTGGAGAACCTTGATTTCCTGTCAATCCTTAGATACGGAGTCGTAAATCATGTTAAATCTTTTCAAATTCGGATAAACGTTAATTGAGATCATTTCAACTTAGAAAAATATCAAGCGTGTCATTTTCGGTCATACAATGTCAGAAAACTACTTAAAACATTTTCTTACAACCTTATCAGACATTAATCATGCATAATAATTTTCGGACGAAGTCACACTTCAATTATTTTCACTTTAACATTTAACTAAAGTATGCACAATTTTTCGGTCGAAAACAATTTATATATTATTCGGACATTCAAATCAACTTAGAATTAAACCTAAGTCAGATTGTTCATCTTCACCCTATGTCTGAATCATTCAAACTTATCAAATCGTATGTAAATCTAAGTCAAAATCCTTACAAACCAAGTTAAAAATACAAATTGACTCATGATTTTCAGTATTTTCTATCACAAATTAGGTTATCAAACATCAATTTCATTAAACAACAAACATAAACAAAATAGAGATTTTTTCATCTTTTTCGGACAAATACGTCAATCTCTTATTTTATTTTAAATTAAAACCACACATTTTTTGTTTTGATGATGAAAACGATGTAAGATTAATGTTTTATAGTGTTCATACAACCTAGATCTAGTTATTTAGAAAATAATACATCAGAAATTAAAAATACTACAAAATTCATACCAAGTGAAAGAAGAGAGGACTGCAGCAGGTTTTCAGTCAAGATATCAGAAAGTGATTAGGATTTTGACTTCTTGACCTATTGATAAAGTTAAAAAATTTTAACCCTGATTCATGTTCAAAAAAGTTAATGGGTTTCATGCGGATTTGGTTCATTCATTTCTTATTCAAGAGAATGATCAATATGTGAAGACGAGGAATCATATTCTTCTTGAACAGAATTAGACGTCTCTGGATGACTTCCAACGGGAATGTCATTATGAGTCTCAGGGAGTGATGAATGAGATGCATCAAAAGATTCAGAATTTAAGACATGTATTGTTTCATTCAGAGTTGACGAATCTTCTTTAATTAATTTTAAGGGAGTTTCTAAAACATAGATTAAACAAGAACTTCATATGTTGCATTGATAGCAGGAATAGATCCTTGTTGATACATAGTATTAAACAAATCATTTAGATCATTCTTCATTTCTATCAGAGTTATCTTCTTCAACATATCATAATGATTAGTGTAAGAAGATGGCTGGTTATGATCGGGTCTTAAACTATGTAGTTCAAAAGCCATTCCATACATCTCATGGATTCATACATTCATGCTTTCCTTTATCGTTCTGTTGATTTTGATATACACCCGATAAGCTATTTTGTTCGATGAGTAACCAACGAATATTCCATGTTGACCATGAACATCAAACTTTACAAGGTTTTCTAAATCATTCAAAGCCATAGCACTTGCACCCAAAGATACTGTTGATGCATATTTGTTACTCCCAAGTCATTTATCACATTTTGTAATAATAACTTCATACATTTGGTAACAGATACACTTTTATGTAACAAACTACTTATGCTTTTACTTTGATATATGTATGCTTGAATATATAAAAGGTATTCGTAGCTGACTGAATCAGACTTTCATGATTAGACTCAGTTAATCGCATGTGTGAAGCCTAACACGCTCGAGTAAGAATACTCATACGTATTAGTGGTACCGAGTAAAGTCAACTGAGGTCCATTGGTCAACCACATGTGTGATTCATCGACCTTACGATTGAGTGATATCACACGTATAAATGAGAAAGTGAGACATACGGTTGACAGACCAGTAAGGACTATATAGGCTTAATGTACTTCAATTGTTGGAGAGATACTCACATTCTCACACACCCGGAACCCTAGTCGATTTCTCTCACGTAGTTATTGTTCAAAACCTTTGCTTAAGGTTAATAGCTAGCTGAAGGTGTTGATCTAATCCTAAGATCTCTTGTGGTTTGACTAAATTATCCCTAAAAGCTTCACATATTCACTAGAAGACTAACTCATATTGTTCTGCCTTGTGATTCACGGTTTTGTTCATTTCTGAAGATCCTAACAACGTTTCATCAGTGCTTCGATGTATAAAAAGTATTTGCAACTGACTGGATCATACATGACATGATTAGACTCAGTCAAACTCACGTGTGAAGTCTCACACGTTCGAGTGAAAATACTTATATGTATGAGTGGTACTGAGTAGAGTCAACTGAGGTCCATTGGAAAACCATACGTGTGAGACAACAATCCTACAATTGAGTAATCTCACTCATAAGCTTAATGTTCTTCAATTATCGGATAGATACTTACATTCTCACACACCTGGAACCCTAGCCGATTTCTCTCATGTGCTTATTGTTCAAAACCTTTGCTTAAGGTTAATAGCTACCTCAAGATGTTGATCTAATCATAAGATCTCTTGTGGTTTGACTAAATTATTCCCAACTTCACATATTCTGTAGAAGCCTAAATCATATTTTTCTACCTTGTGATTCACAGTTTTGTTCATTTTCGAAGATCTTAACAACGTTTAATCAGTGGCATCAGAGCTTGGATTGAAGAAAAAACAAGGATCTGATGTTTTATTGAAGATCTAGGGTTTCAACATTTGGTATTTTAAATTCTTAAGAGAAATAATAATTAAAGTGACTCTTTTTACGTTTAATCTTCGTGTTTAAGAGTGTGTTTATGTTATTCTAGTTATAGTCAAGCTTATAATCGTAAAATTTTAAGTTTTAACATCAAAAATGAAAGAATTGGGTGATTAACCCTACTTAACTCTACTGCAACACGAGTGAGTAAGCGGTTGACGTTCAAATGTACATTTGAGCACACAGTGCGTAGTGAAACGCACACTTCACTTTCTAAGTTGGATTACTTGTTAGCTAGATCACACGTACTATTGATTACACAATTTAGTATATGTGTCTATGTCTCAAACGTTTCACTTCTCTTGTTAGAAAGATTACTGGTTTGATCAGACGCACGAGTGACATCTGAGATGCATGGTTCAATACACAAGTGACACATGAAACGTACGTATTATCACACATTTGACATTACACGTTTGGATCACTATTTAGATTCCATTTTATGTTTTATTGTATCACTCGCACGTTTATCTATTCACTCGCACGTTTAAGAGAGTAACCCGTACGCCTAAAGTATCAAATGCACGTCTGAGTTCCATACTGAATTTTTGTCATGTATAATTCTAACGACTACGTGATGGCTGCAACACTTATGCAAATCATTCAAAGCATTACTCAAAGTATGCTACTAGCAAAGTGAATCTAGTATTGGAACAAAATGTCTAAAATTGTTCACTATGGATAAGTACTCTAGTTGGAAATTGAGGTTCAAGATTTGGTCCGATGGTTAAGATCTTAAGTTATGAAAGATGATCGAAAGTGAATATGAGTTGCCAACATCTGCAGTTACCGGTGAATATTTCTCATTAGCTAACATGCCATGAGAACACATGGATGACTTTAACTTGGAGAAGAAGATGTATTATATTCTTACGAGTTCTCTTCATGGTCCCATATAGCAATAGTTAAAGACAATACTTTGTTTGAAGTTTGGGAAGCATTAAGGATGTTTAATGAAGGCAAATTTTGCTTATAAGGTCAGAAACGGCATTGAGCTTAAGAATGAATTTGAATAGTTCCATTGACAACAAGGAGAATCAGTTTCACAACTAGTCAAACACTTTGAACATTAGTTATCCGAACTCTTTAAGCTTAAAGTAGTTATTGAAGATAAAGATTATGTTAAGTGTCTAGATGGTGCTTTACCTTTAGCGTGGAACAGTTTCATAAAGAATGTTAAGTCAAGTGGGGAGTTAGCAAGGTTTATGATAAACTCATTTATTGCACGACTTCAAGAGGAAGAACATGAGTATAAGAACAAGATCAAGAAGTCAAAGCAATTTCAAGATATTTCACTGTACTATCCTACTAGATATACACCTCCTAAAACTGTTCATGCAACATTTCAAGCGGCCTTCATAACTACCGATTAGTTCACGTATGGAGCGAGCTCAAATAAAAATTTGGTGGTTCTTAAGAATCATCTTCTTATTCACAACCAATTTCCACATATTCACCCATCCATACCATCATCCAATGTCAATCAATCAAAAGCCTCACCTGCACCAGATGTCTTATTAGCGTTTAAGACCAAGAATATTAAATATGTTGAAAAGGAGGTAATCGTAAAAAACATGACACTACTATCAAGCTTTATCATCACGTATAGTGAATGTAGCTAGACGAGCTCAAGAGTTTAAACAAAGAACCTGTCGGTCGATTAGTGTTAACAGAGAGACCAGGTTAGGATTTGATATGAACAGTGTTGTATGGTTTAATTGTAGAGAATTGTGGCACTTTGAAAGACAGTGCTCTAAGTAGAAGAAACAAGGTAAATTTAATCCTTTCAGGAACCAGAGTTAAAGGAATAATGGGAGCAATTCTCAAAGCCTACTAAACAAATGTGAAGTGGCTATCACGGACAAGGAATCTAATTCCAAAACAGAAGAAGATGCTAACACAGCTTTAGCTATCATTCACGGATATTCTATCAATTTGGCTGTTAAGCTAAGAGTTCACTCTAAAAAGCTAACTCTAACATGAAATAAATTTTCGAAGTCAACGAGAAACGTGTGCTTACAACCGAAGAAGATTTAACTGCAAAGTTGAATGCACTTGTTGAAAGAGCTGAGGTAATGGTTCGTACCTTTCAGAATGAAAATATTCAGAGAAAATTTTTGTGACTAGTTCAAAATGGAAAGATATTGAGTTCCTAGAACATTGGAATCAAGAAGTGTTTCACCCACATTATCTGAGGAAAGTTACTTCAATAGTTTCAATTGTTTATATACCTAAATAGAGGGATTATCGGTTGATGAGTTTTATGTAGATGTGCTGATCATGAATTGACTATGCTCTTGGTTAATGATCTTGAAATTGATGAATAAGCGTATATTGCTGAATGGGAAAGAATACTTGTTATGGAGTTGGGAATGATCGTGCTAATGAGACAAGGTCCAGAAGACGAAAGTTAGAATCCAAATATTTAAATTGTTCAGAGACATCTGTTTCAAAAGACTTGAATGAAAAAGCTGTCAGTATGATTTGGTCTTGATTGCCATACGACATTCTACAATGAGTGCCTGGGTTGAAGAATGCTAAGGATATCTAGGATAAACTAGAAAGATTGAACTAGGGTTGTGATTATAAGGATGATGATACAGATGTTGACAAGTTCATGACAGACACATCCGAATCAAAAGGTAAATCAGAATCAAATAGTGAGAAACCAGCTACTTTCTTTGCTTTTATGACTGAAACATTATTGACCAACAACGTCAAATAGGTAAGTGTTGATCAACCCATTGAACTTGATGGTTGTGATAATTATTTGAGTGTTCTTGTTGATTGTGTGAAATGTGCTATTTTTATTGCAAAATGAAGTAGTTTCACTACTGAGGTAACTAGCTTAACTAATGAGTTAGAAAGACTAAACAAAATCTATAGTGAAATGAAACACAAATACCATGCAAATTTGGTAATGAAAAATATAGAAAATGATTTAAAAGAAGATATTAAAGTTTACAGAACTCAATTTTATGATCTCAAATGTTATAATCTTGACTTAAATCATGCTTATGTCAAAAGCGTCACCACAATTGCTGAGTTAAAAAAGTAATAAACGTATTAAAGCAAATCTTGAAGCTATGTTCATTAAAATTAAATGTTTTACAAATGCATCACAATAGAATAGCATAATAACCAAAATCAATGATCCTAAAGGAAAAGGGATGGGTTATTAGACTACATATCCACATTTTAAACAACAATATGTGAATGTAAATTTGTAGATGGTGAGCCTGAAGATTGCATTATGTTGAAAATAATAAAAGGTCCGAGACTATTGAGAAAAGGGCTCCAGATGAGACCACTGACGGGTCATGATAACACTCAAAATGGTCATGTTTTTACTAGTGATATCACTCATATTTTAACATTAATATCAATAAGAAGAGCTATGAACATACAAAATCATACAAATTGTAATATTAAGGCATATTTTCTATCTTAGAGGTATAATCTACCTACTTAGCCTATGAAAAGGGTATTCTTAGATTCATATACATCCATGGAGAGCTCTCGGAGTTTGGAATTTACAACCTTAAACTGCAAAACAAGGCAAAGTTAAAATTAGGGTTTTCGAAAACCGTAATATCAGAGATCACTCTAAAACACTAATCCGGAAGATCAAGAAGACTAGCAGAATTACCGACACTGAATTGAAACGCATCCATGAAGATCTATCCATGACCTAGATCCGTTATGTATCCGCTTGAAGAGAACAAGAAGATACAAGACTTACACACAATAAACCCTATTCTCTCCTACAGTCATGTCCGGCCAATAAGAGCTTTAGAGACTGACCTGAGGACGTGTGTACACTTAAGATCAAGCTTAAAGATATTCTAGAAGACTTCCTTACCTACTACAAGAAGACTAGATGTTTAAAAGCTAAGCAAGAATGCAACTATCGACAAAATCATCCGTAAACATCCACCACCACACCAACTGGTGTCCCATTTGATGTAACTGGCAAACCATAACTAGTAACCCATTTGATGAAACTGGCAACCCAGTTACATAAACTGGCGAACCAGTTGATGAAACTGGCAACCCGATATCTTAATCACTCAAAACTAGCTATCCATGGTTGGTTAACTGATTGAAACTGGTGACCAATGGTTTAGCAACTGCGACTCTAGGACACAAAAATGGAAAGTTCAGGATTGAAAATGGCAACCCAGTTAGCTAACCATTTGAAACTGAGGACCCGTGGTTAGTTAAACGATTGAAATTTGCGACCCATGGTTAGCAAACTGGCAACCCGTGTTACTATACATAGACTACCGATCGTTCACTTTTACACAAACTAAATTCACTTTCAATTCAATTGAAAGAAACTCTATCCGGGTATTCTCTTGTTTTTATCATTTAGTAGTTGTAATGATGTAATTAATAGAGGTTCAAAAGCCATATTTATACCTCTAGTAGTGTAGTTAATTTAGCAATATAGGGGTACTTTTTGAAAGCATTATCAAGAAGTATTTTGCATTCAACAATTCAGGCATTTACAATGTCCATTCTTGTTCATTATAATCGTTATTAGAAAAATTATTTTTTGTGTTTATTAATCGGTGAGTTTAGGAGCTTTTACTAATGTTGTCGTTTAAATCATTATAAGTGTTTGATTCAATGCTTTATAAACGGTGTGAAATTTTTGTCAACGTATATAATGTTTATCCAACTTCTATCGTGCTTATTCTACACAAGTGTTTTAAGTATTCAACGTTTTAAAATCGTAATGGCTAGTGTCCTAGAAATTGAAAGTATATGTAACAACCCACCAAAATCTCTATTGACGCAGTCATTAACAAATGGTCCCATCGCGTGGATATGCCCTCTATATTAAATATTTTAACCAAAAGTGTATTCATTTATTTCAAAAGAACAACACCGACAACAAAACCTAATACCACCTAAGTAGAGCATGAGGGAGGTGAGATGTATAAATCCTTCCCCTATTCGAGAATAGAGACAAGTCTTTTCTCTACCCAAAGTAAAAACTCTCAAAAGTAGAGAAAGTCATCCCTCTCTCTATTCGACGGATAGGGAGATTGCTTCCGAGTGGACCTCCGACCAGTAAGTAAGAAAAAGTTTTAAAAAATACAAAAGAAGTAAAAAAAAAAGAATGGATGCATAAGTTTAGTAAAACGAAAGCAGGCAGGCATGCGAAAATTTAACAGAGCTACTCTTGACTTCTAGACCACAACGTAAGCAACAAATAAGTACCTGAGAAATACATGCTAAAATCTGTCAACCTAAAGTTGGTGAATTCACAGGTTTGAATAACAGACCACAAGATTTTATGTTTCAAAATGTTTGTAAAAGTGTGTCAAAAGTGTGTGCAATAATGTGTCTTTAATCTAACTTTTAAATTTATAATATCTTAATTTACGCTTTACTTTTAACACCCTAACGAGCAACAAAACCCGATCAGATGTAGCTTGGTATTTAGTAAGTTAAGGTTCGTCCTATGAGAACGAGTAGATTTTAGAATATAAATTTGGATTTTAAAATTTGGTTGCTCTTAAGTAACAATGAATTTAAGAACAAATAAATTGCAGGTAAATAAATTAAAGAAATAAACAATATTAAATAAAACACATGCTTGAACCCTTCACATCTTGCTCACAATTGCCTTTTGAATCAAAACCAAACTCAGATTTGTTAACGACCTAAGAAAATCTAATCCAAAAATAGTTGATCAGGTTAACCATAGAATAGATGAATAGATTTAATCCTTGCTTAGGACCTGATGATAAATTTAGTATGATTAGTTGCAACTTAATTTATTTATATAGCGCTATTTTTAACATATATTCAAAAATTAGACTTGTCCTTTGCAATTTCTAACTTTTATTATTGTGCACATAATAAGTATGTACTTTCGCGAAACAATCTGTATTTGTATAAACTTATACATTATGAATCTTCTAAGTCTGCCAAAACGATCCTTAGGTAATTTATTAGCATTGAGAAGCATCTAAGTATGGCAAGATCAAATACTTAGGAAATTTTACCCTTTCGCAACATTTATTATTTAACACACGTGGGCAATTTCATCACTTGGTTTCAAAGTTTGAAATTTCACAAGATACATCCGCATTATTATTGCATAAGTAGGCTGCGTCATTATTTAGCGAAATAATGCCATGTGTTTTAAAATATCTACGAACACTTAGTCGCATTTGCATAAGAATTAATTCAGTGTTTAAAAATTTAAGCGATTGTATTCTGCAAAATGATCACTACGCGTGGCCACACGCAATGTTTTTTGCTTTATATAGAAACAATCGCTAAAACACAAATTAACTTTGTCTTAATCATTATCTTTCAGCAATTAAAGCTCATTAATAAAAAACAACATATTGATCATGATCGAACATGATTAAGCATTCTATCGAAGTTCTTCTATTACAAACGTGTATATTATTCAGTGAGCACCGCATACCCTTCAACGCCTACACTTTCTCGCGCCATAATCATCGCGTAAAGTGGCTCAACTACCGCCGAAGTCAGCGTGCCAACTGTAGTGACCCGAACTTTTCCATGTTTATATATATTAATTGAGATTGATATTTACATGATTAAATGTTTCCAACATGTTAAGCAATCAAACTTGTTAAGACTTGATTAATTGAAATATGTTTCATATAGACAATTGACCACCCAAGTTGACCGGTGATTCACGAACGTTAAAACTTGTAAAAACTATATGATGACATATATATTTATATATATATAGTTAACATGATACTATGATAAGTAAACATATCATTAAGTATATTAACAATGAACTACATATGTAAAAACAAGACTACTAACTTAATGATTTTTAAACGAGACATATATGTAACGATTATCGTTGTAAAGACATTTAATGTATATATATCATATTAAGAGATATTCATACATGATAATATCATGATAATATAATAATTTAAAATCTCATTTGATATTATAAACATTGGGTTAACAACATTTAACAAGATCGTTAACCTAAAGGTTTCAAAACAACACTTACATGTAACGACTAACGATGACTTAACGACTCAGTTAAAATGTATATACATGTAGTGTTTTAATATGTATTTATACACTTTTGAAAGACTTCAATACACTTATCAAAATACTTCTACTTAACAAAAATACTTACAATTACATCCTCGTTCAGTTTCATCAACAATTCTACTCGTATGCACCCTTATTCGTACTCGTACAATACACAGCTTTTAGATGTATGTACTATTGGTATATACACTCCAATGATCAGCTCTTAGCAGCCCATGTGAGTCACCTAACACATGTGGGAACCATCATTTGGCAACTAGCATGAAATATCTCATAAAATTACAAAAATATGAGTAATCATTCATGACTTATTTACATGAAAACAAAATTACATATCCTTTATATCTAATCCATACACCAACGACCAAAAACACCTACAAACACTTTCATTCTTCAATTTTCTTCATCTAATTGATCTCTCTCAAGTTCTATCTTCAAGTTCTAAGTGTTCTTCATAAATTTCAAAAGTTCTAGTTTCATAAAATCAAGAATACTTTCAAGTTTGCTAGCTCACTTCCAATCTTGTAAGGTGATCATCCAACCTCAAGAAATCTTGGTTTCTTACAGTAGGTTATCATTCTAATACAAGGTAATAATCATATTCAAACTTTGGTTCAATTTCTATAACTATAACAATCTTATTTCAAGTGATGATCTTACTTGAACTTGTTTTCGTGTCGTGATTCTGCTTCAAGAACTTCGAGCCATCCAAGGATCCATTGAAGCTAGATCCATTTTTCTCTTTTCCAGTAGGTTTATCCAAGGAACTTAAGGTAGTAATGATGTTCATAACATCATTCGATTCATACATATAAAGCTATCTTATTCGAAGGTTTAAACTTGTAATCACTAGAACATAGTTTAGTTAATTCTAAATTTGTTCGCAAACAAAAGTTAATCCTTCTAACTTGACTTTTAAAATCAACTAAACACATGTTCTATGTCTATATGATATGCTAACTTAATGATTTAAAACCTGGAAACACGAAAAACACCGTAAAACCGGATTTACGCCGTCGTAGTAACACCGCGGGCTGTTTTGGGTTAGTTAATTAAAAACTATGATAAACTTTGATTTAAAAGTTGTTATTCTGAGAAAATGATTTTTATTATGAACATGAAACTATATCCAAAAATTATGGTTAAAGTCAAAGTGGAAGTATGTTTTCTAAAATGGTCATCTAGACGTCGTTCTTTCGACTGAAATGACTACCTTTACAAAAACGACTTGTAACTTATTTTTCCGACTATAAACCTATACTTTTTCTATTTAGATTCATAAAATAGAGTTCAATATGAAACCATAGCAAATTTTATTCACTCAAAACGGATTTAAAATGAAGAAGTTATGGGTAAAACAAGATTGGATAATTTTTCTCATTTTAGCTACGTGAAAATTGGTAACAAATCTATTCCAACCATAACTTAATCAACTTATATTGTATATTATGTAATCTTGAGATACCATAGACACGTATACAATGTTTCGACCTATCATGTCGACACATCTATATATATTTCGGAACAACCATAGACACTCTATATGTGAATGTTGGAGTTAGCTATACAGGGTTGAGTTTGATTCCAAAATATATATAGTTTGAGTTGTGATCAATACTGAGATACGTATACACTGGGTCGTGGATGGATTCAAGATAATATTTATCGATTTATTTCTGTACATCTAATTGTGGACAACTAGTTGTAGGTTACTAACGAGGACAGCTGACTTAATAAACTTAAAACATCAAAATATATTAAAAGTGTTGTAAATATATTTTGAACATACTTTGATATATATGTATATATTGTTATAGGTTCGTGAATCAACCAGTGGCCAAGTCTTACTTCCCAACGAAGTTAAAATCTGTGAAAGTGAGTTATAGTCCCACTTTTAAAATCTAATATTTTTGGGATGAGAATACATGCAGGTTTTATAAATGATTTACAAAATAGACACAAGTACGTGAAACTACATTCTATGGTTGAATTATCGAAATCGAATATGCCCCTTTTTATTAAGTCTGGTAATCTAAGAATTAGGGAACAGACACCCTAATTGACGCGAATCCTAAAGATAGATCTATCGGGCCCAACAAGCCCCATCCAAAGTACCGGATGCTTTAGTACTTCGAAATTTATATCATATCCGAAGGGTGTCCCGGAATGATGGGGATATTCTTATATATGCATCTTGTTAATGTCGGTTACCAGGTGTTCACCATATGAATGATTTTTATCTCTATGTATGGGATGTGTATTGAAATATGAAATCTTGTGGTCTATTATTATGATTTGATATATATAGGTTAAACCTATAACTCACCAACATTTTTGTTGACGTTTTAAGCATGTTTATTCTCAGCTGATTATTAAGAGCTTCCGCTGTCGCATACTTAAATAAGGACGAGATTTGGAGTCCATGTTTGTATGATATTGTGTAAAAACTGCATTCAAGAAACTTATTTTGTTGTAACATATTTGTATTGTAAACCATTATGTAATGGTCGTGTGTAAACAGGATATTTTAGATTATCATTATTTGATAATCTACGTAAAGCTTTTTAAACCTTTATTGATGAAATAAAGGTTATGGTTTGTTTTAAAATGAATGCAGTCTTTGAAAAACGTCTCATATAGAGGTCAAAACCTCGCAACGAAATCAATTAATATGGAACGTTTTTAATCAATAAGAACGGGACATTTCAGTTGGTATCCGAGCGTTGGTCTTAGAGAACCAGAATTTTGCATTAGTGTGTCTTATCGAGTTTGTTAGGATGCATTAGTGAGTCTGGACTTCGACCGTGTTTACTTGAAAAATGATTGCTTAACAAATTTTGTTGGAAACCATATATTTTTAACATGTGAATATTATGTGATATATTAATCTCTTAACGCGTTTGATATTATGTGATAGATGTCTACCTCTAGAACAAGTCCCATTGACTCAACTAATAATAATGAAGAGTCAAATGTAAATTGGAATGATTCGTGGACTGATTCACAAGTTCCCGAAGAGGAACCGGAAGAAGAGTCGGAACCGGAAGAAGAATCGGAACCGGAAGAAGAATCGGAACCGGATGAAGAAGTAGAACCGGTGGGGGAAATAATAAAACGGTTAAGTAAAAGAAAATCCTCAACCAATCGACCAAGGTTAATTATGGTCAATGGTGTTTCCGCCAAGGAAGCAAAATATTGGGAGGATTACCAATTCTCCGATGAATCGGATTCTGATGAGAATTCCGATGATGTTATAGAAATTACCCCAACTGAATTTAAAAAGGCAAAAGAAAATAATAAGGGAAAGGGCATAAAAATAGAGAAATCTAATTCCAACCCCGATGAACTTTATATGTATCGTCAACCCCCGAAGTCCTTAAGTTGTAACAATGACCCGGGAACCTCTAAACCACCAGGTTTTTCTAAACCGTTGTGGAAAACGACAGTTAGTATTAGGGGAACATCATATATCCCTAGAAACTTGGCAAAACGAACCAAAACCGAAGAAGAAGAAACAAGCGAGTCGGAATAAGATAGTTGTATTCGTGTGGTGTAATATATGTAATATAGTGTGCTTATGCTTTATGATATATGTAAAAATTGCTTGTATTAATAAGTATTTTTTTATGAATCTAACTCTTGTCTATTTTACAGTTTAAAAACACAAAATGGATAGACAACCCAATATTTTAAGAGACCTACCCGGAGACATGATTGATGAAATCTTGTCTAAAGTCGGTCAGAATTCTTCGGCACAACTATTTAAGGCGAGATCAGTTTGTAAGACATTCGAAGAACGTTCCAAGAATGTCTTGGTTTATAAGAGACTTTCATTTGAAAGATGGGGGATATCACATTGGGAAACCCATAAGTTACGATGTGTTTACTTTGACGCATATATTGCGGGGAACCCAAATGCTATTTTACGCAACGGGTTAAGAAATTATTTTGACTCAATATATCCGAATATTGGACTTCGTGATTTAGAAAAAGCGGCTAACATGCAACATAAAGAAGCATGTTATGCTTACGGATTAGTAATGTTCGCTTCTCACCAAAGTGAGAACAAGAACATCGGGCTACAACTATTAAACAAAACGTTCCCACAAGTGACGGAGTCGGTAATTGGGGTAAGAAATGAGGTTTTTAGATTGTTACGGGACTGTTGGACATTACGTAACCCTCGTCCCTTTGACGACGTTACAACACGCTGTCTTATCAACGGCCATAACGGTTATGTTCCACAAGACCAAGGATGGGAAGTAATCCTAGTAAAACCAGAATGCATGACTTGTTTCTGGACGTATGAATTACGTGTCTTTATTGCCTTTGCTGAACGACTTGTGTACTAGCTAGAATTATCTTCACAACTATCTTGTATCAAAGTTATTGTGTGCTATATTTCATGCTTTATGTAAAATAAGCGGTATTGTAAGTTTGTAAAATATTGTATAAAAGTTTGAACGCGAAATATTATTATAATCAGTTTTTCATATAGAATTGTAGTAGTTGAATTGTATATTAGCTACTAAGTATGAACTTAACGGGTAGGTACTACCCGAATTTAAACTTATAAAACGCTAATATGAAGAAAAAGCTTTTATAAATGAGTTCATATTATGCTACGAAATACTATTAACTACTCTTAATATTCTGTATGATTAACTTGTTCCATTTAACTATTTTGAAGGAAATGACACCGACTACTCAACACACCGTGAATATGAATGAAGAGGAATTACGTACTTTTCTAGCTTCAAACATAGCCGCAGTACAGGCTGCGCTACATACCAACAATAACCTTGGATCTAGCAGTACAGAAAATCGTGTAGGATGCACCTACAAGGAATTCACTGCCTGCAAACCTTTGGAATTTGATGGAACCGAAGGACCGATCGGATTGAAACGGTGGACCGAGAAGGTCGAATCGGTGTTTGCCATAAGTAAGTGTACTGAAGAGGACAAAGTGAAGTACGCTACGCATACCTTCACAGGTTCTGCGTTAACATGGTGGAATACCTATCTAGAGCAAGTGGGACAAGACGATGCGTACGCACTACCGTGGTCAGCATTCAAGCACTTGATGAACGAGAAGTACCGTCCCAGAACCGAGGTCAATAAGCTCAAGACAGAACTTAGAGGGTTACGAACCCAAGGATTTGATATTACCACGTACGAAAGACGATTCACAGAATTGTGCCTATTGTGTCCGGGAGCATTCGAAGATGAGGAAGAGGAGATCGACGCATTTGTGAAAGGATTACCGGAAAGAATCCAAGAAGATATAAGTTCACACGAGCCCGCCTCTATATAACAGGCATGTAGAATGGCTCACAAACTAGTGAACCAGATTGAAGAAAGAATTAAAGAACAGACTGCTGAAGAGGCCAATGTGAAGCAAGTCAAAAGAAAGTGGGAGGATAACGGTGATAAGAATCACCAATACAACAACAACAGCAATTACAACAATAATCGCAACAATTATCCCAACAATCGCAACATCAATCGCAACTACAACAAACGGCCCAACAACAACAACAACAACAGCAGCAACAGCAACTACAACAATCATCCCAACAACAATAATAACCGCAACAACAACAACAATCAGAAGCAGCTATGCCAAAGGTGTGAAAAGTATCACTCGGGGTTCTGCACCAAATTTTGCAACAAGTGTAAAAGAAATGGTCATAGCGCGGCGAAGTGTGAGGTTTACGGACCAGGGGTTAATAGAACGAAAGGAACAAATGGTGTCGGAACGAGTAATGGCGGAGCAAGTAGTGTCAGAGAAAGTTATGCCAATGTAGTTTGTTATAAATGTGGAAAACCGGGCCACATTATTAGAAATTGCCCGAACCAGGAGAACACGAATGGACAAGGCCGCGGAAGATTTTTCAATATTAATGCGGCAGAGGCACAGGAAGACCCGGATCTTGTTACGGGTACGTTTCTTATTGACAATAAATCTGCTTACATTTTATTTGATTCGGGTGCGGATAGAAGCTATATGAGTAGAGATTTTTGTGCTAAATTAAGTTGTCCATTGACGCCTTTGGATAGTAAATTTTTACTCGAATTAGCAAATGGTAAATTAATTTCAGCAGATAATATATGTCGGAATCGAGAAATTAAACTGGTTAGCGAAACATTTAAGATTGATTTGATACCAGTAGAGTTAGGGAGTTTTGATGTGATAATCGGTATGGACTGGTTGAAAGAAGTGAAAGCAGAGATCGTTTGTTACAAAAATGCAATTCGCATTATACGAGAAAAAGGAAAACCCTTAATGGTGTACGGAGAAAAGGGCAACACGAAGCTTCATCTTATTAGTAATTTGAAGGCACAAAAACTAATAAGAAAAGGTTGCTATGCTGTTCTAGCACACGTCGAGAAAGTACAAACTGAAGAAAAGAGCATCAATGATGTTCCCATTGCAAAGGAATTTCCCGATGTATTTCCGAAAGAATTACCGGGATTACCCCCACATCGATCCGTTGAATTTCAAATAGATCTTGTACCAGGAGCTGCACCAATAGCTCGTGCTCCTTACAGACTCGCACCCAGCGAGATGAAAGAACTACAAAGCCAATTACAAGAACTTTTAGAGCGTGGTTTCATTCGACCAAGCACATCACCGTGGGGAGCTCCTGTTTTGTTTGTCAAGAAGAAAGATAGTACATTCAGGTTGTGTATCGACTACCGAGAGTTGAACAAACTTACCATCAAGAATCGCTACCCACTACCAAGAATCGACGACTTATTTGATCAACTACAAGGCTCGTCTGTTTATTCAAAGATTGACTTACGTTCCGGGTATCATCAAATGCGGGTGAAAGAAGATGATATTCCAAAGACTGCTTTCAGAACACGTTACGGTCATTACGAGTTTATGGTCATGCCGTTTGGTTTAACTAATGCACCAGCTGTGTTCATGGACCTTATGAACCGAGTGTGTGGACCATACCTTGACAAGTTTGTCATTGTTTTCATTGATGACATACTTATTTACTCAAAGAATGACCAAGAACACGGTGAACATTTGAGAAAGGTGTTAGAAGTATTGAGGAAGGAAGAATTGTACGCTAAGTTTTCAAAGTGTGCATTTTGGTTGGAAGAAGTTCAATTCCTCGGTCACATAGTGAACAAAGAAGGTATTAAGGTGGATCCGGCAAAGATAGAAACTGTTGAAAAGTGGGAAACCCCGAAAACTCCGAAACACATACGCCAGTTTTTAGGACTAGCTGGTTACTACAGAAGGTTCATCCAAGACTTTTCCAGAATAGCAAAACCCTTGACTGCATTAACGCATAAAGGGAAGAAATTTGAATGGAAGGATGAACAAGAGAAAGCGTTTCAGTTATTGAAGAAAAAGCTAACTACGGCACCTATATTGTCATTGCCTGAAGGGAATGATGATTTTGTGATTTATTGTGACGCATCAAAGCAAGGTCTCGGTTGTGTATTAATGCAACGAACGAAGGTGATTGCTTATGCGTCTAGACAATTGAAGATTCACGAGCAAAATTATACGACGCATGATTTGGAATTAGGCGCGGTTGTTTTTGCATTAAAGACTTGGAGGCACTACTTATATGGGGTCAAAAGTATTATATATACCGACCACAAAAGTCTTCAACACATATTTAATCAGAAACAACTGAATATGAGTCAGCGTAGGTGGATTGAATTATTGAATGATTACGACTTTGAGATTCGTTACCACCCGGGGAAGGCAAATGTGGTAGCCGATGCCTTGAGCAGGAAGGACAGAGAACCCATTCGAGTAAAATCTATGAATATAATGATTCATAATAACCTTACTACTCAAATAAAGGAGGCGCAACAAGGAGTTTTAAAAGAGGGAAATTTAAAGGATGAAATACCCAAAGGATCGGAGAAGCATCTTAATATTCGGGAAGACGGAACCCGGTATAGGGCTGAAAGGATTTGGGTACCAAAATTTGGAGATATGAGAGAAATGGTACTTAGAGAAGCTCATAAAACCAGATACTCAATACATCCTGGAACGGGGAAGATGTACAAGGATCTCAAGAAACATTTTTGGTGGCCGGGTATGAAAGCCAATGTTGCTAAATACGTAGGAGAATGTTTGACGTGTTCTAAGGTCAAAGCTGAGCATCAGAAACCATCAGGTCTACTTCAACAACCCGAAATCCCAGAATGGAAATGGGAAAACATTACCATGGATTTCATCACTAAATTTCCAAGGACTGCAAGTGGTTTTGATACTATTTGGGTAATAGTTGATCGTCTCACCAAATCAGCACACTTCCTGCCAATAAGAGAAGATGACAAGATGGAGAAGTTAGCACGACTGTATTTGAAGGAAGTCGTCTCCAGGCATGGAATACCAATCTCTATTATCTCTGATAGGGATGGCAGATTTATTTCAAGATTCTTGCAGACATTACAGCAAGCATTAGGAACTCGTCTAGACATGAGTACTGCCTATCATCCACAAACTGATGGGCAGAGCGAAAGGACGATACAAACGCTTGAAGACATGCTACGAGCATGTGTTATTGATTTCGGAAACAGTTGGGATCGACATCTACCGTTAGCAGAATTTTCCTACAACAACAGCTACCATTCAAGCATTGAGATGGCGCCGTTTGAAGCACTTTATGGTAGAAAGTGCAGGTCTCCGATTTGTTGGAGTGAAGTGGGGGATAGACAGATTACGGGTCCGGAGATTATACAAGAAACTACCGAGAAGATCATCCAAATTCAACAACGGTTGAAAACCGCCCAAAGTCGACAAAAGAGCTACGCTGACATTAAAAGAAAAGATATAGAATTTGAAATTGGAGAGATGGTCATGCTTAAAGTTGCACCTTGGAAAGGCGTTGTTCGATTTGGTAAACGAGGGAAATTAAATCCAAGGTATATTGGACCATTCAAGATTATTGATCGTGTCGGACCAGTAGCTTACCGACTTGAGTTACCTCAACAACTCGCGGCTGTACATAACACTTTCCACGTCTCGAATTTGAAGAAATGTTTTGCTAAAGAAGATCTCACTATTCCGTTAGATGAAATCCAAATCAACGAAAAACTCCAATTCATCGAAGAACCCGTCGAAATAATGGATCGTGAGGTTAAAAGACTTAAGCAAAACAAGATACCAATTGTTAAGGTTCGATGGAATGCTCGTAGAGGACCCGAGTTCACCTGGGAGCATGAAGATCAGATGAAGAAGAAATATCCGCATCTATTTCCAGAAGATTCGTCAACACCTTCAACAGCTAAAATTTCGGGACGAAATTTATTTAACGGGTAGGTACTGTAGTGACCCGAACTTTTCCATGTTTATATATATTAATTGAGATTGATATTTACATGATTAAATGTTTCCAACATGTTAAGCAATCAAACTTGTTAAGACTTGATTAATTGAAATATGTTCCATATAGACAATTGACCACCCAAGTTGACCGGTGATTCACGAACGTTAAAACTTGTAAAAACTATATGATGACATATATATGGATATATATATAGTTAACATGATACTATGATAAGTAAACATATCATTAAGTATATTAACAATGAACTACATATGTAAAAACAAGACTACTAACTTAATGATTTTTAAACGAGACATATATGTAACGATTATCATTGTAAAGACATTTAATGTATATATATCATATTAAGAGATATTCATACATGATAATATCATGATAATATAATAATTTAAAATCTCATTTGATATTATAAACATTGGGTTAACAACATTTAACAAGATCGTTAACCTAAAGGTTTCAAAACAACACTTACATGTAACGACTAACGATGACTTAACGACTCAGTTAAAATGTATATACATGTAGTGTTTTAATATGTATTTATACACTTTTGAAAGACTTCAATACACTTATCAAAATACTTCTACTTAACAAAAATGCTTACAATTACATCCTCGTTCAGTTTCATCAACAATTCTACTCGTATGCACCCGTATTCGTACTCGTACAATACACAGCTTTTAGATGTATGTACTATTGGTATATACACTCCAATGATCAGCTCTTAGCAGCCCATGTGAGTCACCTAACACATGTGGGAACCATCATTTGGCAACTAGCATGAAATATCTCATAAAATTACAAAAATATGAGTAATCATTCATGACTTATTTACATGAAAACAAAATTACATATCCTTTATATCTAATCCATACACCAACGACCAAAAACACCTACAAACACTTTCATTCTTCAATTTTCTTCATCTAATTGATCTCTCTAAAGTTCTATCTTCAAGTTCTAAGTGTTCTTCATAAATTTCAAAAGTTCTAGTTTCATAAAATCAAGAATACTTTCAAGTTTGCTAGCTCACTTCCAATCTTGTAAGGTGATCATCCAACCTCAAGAAATCTTTGTTTCTTACAGTAGGTTATCATTCTAATACAAGGTAATAATCATATTCAAACTTTGGTTCAATTTCTATAACTATAAAAATCTTATTTCAAGTGATGATCTTACTTGAACTTGTTTTCGTGTCGTGATTCTGCTTCAAGAACTTCGAGCCATCCAAGGATCCATTGAAGCTAGATCCATTTTTCTCTTTTCCAGTAGGTTTATCCAAGGAACTTAAGGTAGTAATGATGTTCATAACATCATTCGATTCATACATATAAAGCTATCTTATTCGAAGGTTTAAACTTGTAATCACTAGAACATAGTTTAGTTAATTCTAAATTTGTTCGCAAACAAAAGTTAATCCTTCTAACTTGACTTTTAAAATCAACTAAACACATGTTCTATATCTATATGATATGCTAACTTAATGATTTAAAACCTGGAAACACGAAAAACACCGTAAAACCGGATTTACGCCGTCGTAGTAACACCGCGGGCTGTTTTGGGTTAGTTAATTAAAAACTATGATAAACTTTGATTTAAAAGTTGTTATTATGAGAAAATGATTTTTATTATGAACATGAAACTATATCCAAAAATTATGGTTAAACTCAAAGTGGAAGTATGTTTTCTAAAATGGTCATCTAGACGTCGTTCTTTCGACTGAAATGACTACCTTTACAAAAACGACTTGTAACTTATTTTTCCGACTATAAACCTATATTTTTTCTATTTAGATTCATAAAATAGAGTTCAATATGAAACCATAGCAATTTGATTCACTCAAAACGGATTTAAAATGAAGAAGTTATGGGTAAAACAAGATTGGATAATTTTTCTCATTTTAGCTACGTGAAAATTGGTAACAAATCTATTCCAACCATAACTTAATCAACTTGTATTGTATATTATGTAATCTTGAGATACCATAGACACGTATACAATGTTTCGACCTATCATGTCGACACATCTATATATATTTCGGAACAACCATAGACACTCTATATGTGAATGTTGGAGTTAGCTATACAGGGTTGAGGTTGATTCCAAAATATATATAGTTTGAGTTGTGATCAATACTGAGATACGTATATACTAGGTCGTGGATTGATTCAAGATAATATTTATCGATTTATTTCTGTACATCTAATTGTGGACAACTAGTTGTAGGTTACTAACGAGGACAGCTGACTTAATAAACTTAAAACATCAAAATATATTAAAAGTGTTGTAAATATATTTTGAACATACTTTGATATATATGTATATATTGTTATAGGTTCGTGAATCAACCAGTGGCCAAGTCTTACTTCCCGACGAAGTAAAAATCTGTGAAAGTGAGTTATAGTCCCACTTTTAAAATCTAATATTTTTGGGATGAGAATACATGCAGGTTTTATAAATGATTTACAAAATAGACACAAGTACGCGAAACTACATTCTATGGTTGAATTATCGAAATCGAATATGCCCCTTTTTATTAAGTCTGGTAATCTAAGAATTAGGGAACAGACACCCTAATTGACACGAATCCTAAAGATAGATCTATCGGGCCCAACAAGCCCCATCCAAAGTACCGGATGCTTTAGTACTTCGAAATTTATATCATATCCGAAGGGTGTCCCGGAATGATGGGGATATTCTTATATATGCATCTTGTTAATGTCGGTTACCAGGTGTTCACCATATGAATGATTTTTATCTCTATGTATGGGATGTGTATTGAAATATGAAATCTTGTGGTCTATTATTATGATTTGATATATATAGGTTAAACCTATAACTCACCAACATTTTTGTTGACGTTTTAAGCATGTTTATTCTCAGGTGATTATTAAGAGCTTCCGCTGTCGCATACTTAAATAAGGACGAGATTTGGAGTCCATGTTTGTATGATATTGTGTAAAAACTGCATTCAAGAAACTTATTTTGTTGTAACATATTTGTATTGTAAACCATTATGTAATGGTCGTGTGTAAACAGGATATTTTAGATTATCATTATTTGATAATCTACGTAAAGCTTTTTAAACCTTTATTGATGAAATAAAGGTTATGGTTTGTTTTAAAATGAATGCAGTCTTTGAAAAACGTCTCATATAGAGGTCAAAACCTCGCAACGAAATCAATTAATATGGAACGTTTTTAATCAATAAGAACGGGACATTTCACCAACACCCTTACAAGCAGAAAACTTCACCATTCCATGCAACGTGGATGGTATTGCTCCAAACACGCGCAAAGCAGTGCGCCAAGAATCATGTTAAACCGAGACTGATTTCGCGTTATATAAAGGTTCAATAAAGCTTGGCGCCTTAGCGATTTATCGCAGTTATCTACTAATTCAACTTGCAATTCCAACTGAACAATAGGCCAAGTTGATTCCCCTGAAAAACCAGCGCGCGAAACCGCAATAGGTTTCATTAAAGCTTTAATGTTTGCAGGCAACTTGTTAAAACATTACACATACATTACATCCACACTGCTACCAGTGTCAACATGCACATTCAGAATTATAATGACAGTATTTGCAACGCGGCAAGAAACCACCACTAGCTTATCAAGATCCACGCTCAAATTTACAGGAGGAAAAGTAATAGAGGAACATTGCCAGTTCGCAAATTGCTGAGACACCTGGAACACTGACATTTCACCTTGCACCTCTACCATGTTAATGACCTGAATCCCGCACAAATTCTCTTTCTTACCTACCATTTTAACCCCAAGATTCTTCACCGCGAGGGCTTTTCGATCAACAGCATTTGGCACTTTCGATCGTGCCTTCTGTTCTCCCCTAAAGCTTGAGGATTAGGAAAATATCTGGCTTCCCTTTCTTGCAAAAGAATTTCCTTAGGCATTTTTATTAACATTTGGATGATATTGAAGGACTCATTGTTCCATTTTCGCGAAGAATAGCGATCTCGACGGTTATATTCATGATTATCATTTTGACCTTGATATCTATCATTACGCGGGTAACCACCGCCTCCATTTCACCTTGGATATCCTGAACCGCGATAATTATCATTATTTCCATCACGGAAAGAATCATTATCATCTCGCCAACCTTTATCCTTACCCCACCCACTTGCAGGGGTTAGAGTACTATCCTCTCCACCTCTGAGATAATCATACGTTTCTTGTTGTACCTTAGCAAAAGTTATCGGAACATCTCTTCGCAAACGCCGCACAAGTGATGGATGTCGCTGCGGATTAATGGCATGCAAAAACCTGGAGATTTTTTTATCTTCATTCAAACTTGGTATCTTTTGGCATTCATAAATGTATCGCGTAAGTAATGCGTTTAAATTTTCCTTGTTGCCTTGCTTGATGTCATGACATTCAATATGCGTTTTCTTCTGCGGTAAAAGATTTTGGAATTGCAATAAAAATTTATCGCGAAGATCGATAAAGCCGATAATACTGCTGGCTTGCAAACTATGGAACCACTCCCTTGCTGACCCTTGTAAAACCATAGGAAATACTCTGCACGCAACCGGCTCATCCCAAATATAGGTGCTTACCACCCCTTCAAACCGCTGCAAAAAATCCAAGGGGTCAGTTAAACCCGAGTAAACTCTCAATGTCGCCTGCACAATAGGCGGTGTAACAATCGGATAATCAGAGATATGTTGGACAAACTTGTCTGTAGTAGTAGTAGTAATCTCAGTTGCCTTTTTTGTGCGGGTAACTGTATTCTCCGCGCAAAATTTGGTTATCATATCTTGCAAAAAATTCGGTTGCTCAAATTTATGCTGCATTAACTTAGGCGCAATGCTTTTAAAAGCATCCGCTAAAAAATGTTGAGCATTTTCTCTTCGCACAGCATCAGATGCTTCACCCTCATCCTCATGACGAGGGAAAGGTGTTGGTGGCCGCCTTCTCTTGACATGTGGAATTTTTACAAATTCCTCCACACTATCTGAATCATCAGAAAATTCGCTTTCTTCTCTTGGCGCTTTCGCCATCTTTGAATTGTAAGCAGAGTTTAAAACAAGACGATCTTCTGCATTATCACTATCACTATCATGATGTTCAACAACTAAGCGATCAACTTGTGGTCCTGAATCATTCAACGGCCATAAGTAAGTACGCGGTATGCGAGGTTCGCAACTATACTTGACGTCTTTCTTAGCTTGCTCAATAGCATTGCCAACGACTTTGTTTGTTTTCAGACTCATTTTTCCAGCCAAAACTCTTAATCGCTTGCCCTCATCAATGGTTTCATCGTGGTTCTATTGCACGTTTCTGCGCGCAACTATTTTTTCTGCAGTAACCTCTAGTTGCGAATTAGCATTAGCGGTATTGGTGATAGATGTTTTAGCGAGCGGTTCTTGAACTGATTTGCTCGTAGTAGCATTAACATTTGCTTACGAATTGAACGGCAAAACATTTTGCGAATCATTAGCCGTCACATCAGTATTCGTGGAAATATTTACTTGCTTTGCGTTAGCTGCCATGGCCAATGATCAAATCAACCGGTACGCCTTGGAAAGTTCCTGCAAATCATGATAACAATACACGATTGAAATTAAACAAGCAATTTTAATTGTTTGATAGCACAAAATAAAAAATTTCGAGTTTAATTTTGAAACGTATCCCACGGATGGCGCTAATTTATCAATCCATAATTAATGAGTTACTTAATTAAGGATTGAGTGCAATGATGTTAAGATGGAGGATGAGATGTTTGATGATTATTTTGGGCCCTGATGATCGTCTTTCACTTTTCAATCAAGTGATCAACCACCCCGACCCGGTTTTGATTGTTAATTAGCATGATTCACCTTAACTCGATGTAAATTTTCCTTGGGCAAAGTCACAAGTGAAAACTATAAAGGTTTGGGCAAATGGTAGAGAATCAACAACCTATAAATAAGAGGCCAAGCTCTCTATTTATAGTATTCAAAATATTCGCGGTGTGCGGATTATTTAATTTTCCACGGAGACTTAGCGAAGCGACCCGCAGTCTTTTATCAACGCACTATAATCAGCAGACTTAATTTTCTATATGCCTATCCTTTTGAATACACTTTGTGCAACTTCTGTTTTTAACCTTTAGCATATAAAATATACATATACAATGTTATGTATATGATCACTTAGGACCTGATAATAGATTTAGTATGATTAACCAAACCTTAATTATAGTTACTAGCTATAATCCTCACTATTATAATGATCCGATTGTATTATATTTAAGTTTACTAGGTTTTAAACCTAGTGATGTTCTAGTTAAAACTTAATAGTAATTGACTGATGTAAATCAGAGTAATCAAACAGTGGTATTTTAATCAGACATAAAACTTAACAAAGAATCCAGAGATTCTGTCAAATTTAAACGTTTCTGTAATTACATGATAAAGTCGGCGGCTTGGTCAATGAAGCCGGCAGCTTCGTTGACTCTATTAAACAATTTTGCCGAATACTGTTTTATTTTATCTGAGTATAAATTACCATCGAATAGCATAATTGTTTGATAAAGCCAGTGGCTATGGTTTATGAAGCCGGCGGCTTCATATCCCAGATCCTTTTTTGGTTTCTTTTACACGGTACGAATAAATAACAATGTTCACAAGGTGTTTCATGATTCAAGCATGTGTAAGGCTATTAGCCCATAACTAAAGTAAATACAAACAAAATACAAGAATTAATAAGAGAAATCATACCGACATAAAAGGAATTAAAAAATAAATGCTTGATTAATGAACTTGAATGTTTGAAATAAGCAAAACCCTAACTAATTCGTTTTTTTACCCTGAATGCAGAGTAAAACTGTTTTGGAATGCATAAAACTGACCCTAAGGCCTCTATTTATAGTTTATGAAACCGCCAACCCAAGCCGGCGGCTTGGATGGGAAGCCGATGGCTTCCCTTGACTTGGATTGGGGACTACGTAAAACTTGAAGTTGAAGAATAAGGCGTATCTTTTCGTATAACTTAAGCCGGCGGCTTCAGTGTGAAGCCTGCAGCTTGATTTATTCGAATAAGGATAGAGTATCTTCCAAAATTAGCTTGAACTTGGTCGGCAAGCAGATAAAACTGTGTGATTTTGGCTGGAGACTTCAGTGTGAAGTCGGCGGCTTGACTGTATTTTGCTTGGTTGACAGGTTCTTCAATTTCTGTGATCAAATCTGGAACATTCTGGAATTCTGCAGGGAAGGCGGCTGCTTCATTGCCTTCATGCCGACAGCTTCATCAGATTTTCTGCATTTTTGACCGTTTTTTCTCCTGTTTGATACATAACTTCAACAAAATATTAGAAATACCTATTTTCCCATTTTTACCCGTTTTATTGTATTTTAGAATAAAAATGAATTTAAAATGCAAGGTTAACTCCTCAAAATGTTATCAGAAAACTGTATAATTTAGGAGTTATCAAATACCCCACACTTGAACTTTTAGTTGTCCTCAAGTAGACTATCAAATCAAATAAATTTAAATGGGTACATAATACTGAAGAAAATTGCAAAGTCAAAAAGATGTCTAATTACTTTGAAAGTTAGCTTGTATTATTATTATAAGAACTAGTTTGAACTAGACTAAGGAGCACAAGTAGTCCTATGTTTATTAATCCAGATATATACAAGTTGGTCATCATTGGACTCTTTTGTTTTCTAGAGAATTTTATATAAGTGGATGGTTCTCATTGGAACTCTTTTCTTTTTGCATTTCATGCTTTCTTTGGCCTTCATTGGGCTCTTTTACTTTTTGTTTCTTTTACTTTCATGCTTAGCATTAGCTTTACACTTGTCAATATTTCTAAGTTGGCCCTTGTTAGGACTCTTTTACTGTCTCAGTGGTCCATGCTTATTATGTCATATGGTAGTGCCTAAAAGTTTGCAATCGTTTCATCATTTTTGGCGTTTTACTTCCTATTTAAGCAAGTAGTGTGATCTCGAAGTTGAGAGTAGTTTTATTATTATTTTAAAAATAAGTTAAATAAAAAGACATAAGTTTGACTAAGAATTTATACTTCCTCTATAAAAAAAAATTATTTGCACCCATTTTTACAATTATTTTTGTTGAAAACACAATTTATTTTAATCATCTCCCACCCACACTTAAAAAGTTGCAATGTCCTCATTGCATAATAATAATATATAACAAGAGATAACATAACATATATAATAAACATAAAATGTTCTAAGCATACGACAATCAAACGTAACCAAAGTTATTACAGACCATAGTTCAAATCATCAGAATAAAAGTAATAATAAATGTCATAACATAACCATCACATAACATAACGAATAAACATCATCACGGGAATCTCCTCATTCCCTACTCCTCATCATCCACATCAACATCAACAGCAGGCTGGATCTGGGCCAAGGCATAAGCACGGTCATAACGCGCTGGTGGGAACACAACATCTGGAGCATAATGTGGTGGCGACTCGTAGTAGATGGGCTCAAAAGGGTAGTTACTCGGGTAATGACTATAAAACCTCTCGTTATTATGAACTCCCCACTAAATTGAGTAGTCCATACGCCCTTGCTCGTACCTGGTCTCCCTCCTAAATGCATCAAACTCCGTCCTGTCCTCTTGGCGTTTAGCCAACAACTCCCGATGATGATCCCCCATCATAGTTAACATATCACCCTGATTAGTGTTCAGGGAAGTCATCATCTGAATCACCCATGCCAAGTCAACTGCATCAAAATGATTACCCCTACGCTTACCTCTAGATCGGCTGCTCGAAGCCTTAGTCTGAGGCGCCTCCTGATGCTGCTCAACCTCCATTAACTGACCAACCGGCGGGCTATATGGAATAAAACTCTCACCTGGCCCTCTCTTAACAACCTTGGAATTAAACCAAATCCTAGCATCAATAATCCCAACCGCAGACTGAAGAGTACTCAAACCAACAACAGGAATCTCCAACCATCTAGCAATGAAAGTCACAAACTGACCACCACAAACCGCACTACCCTACGTCCTACCCCTAGCTGCTTTACTTAAATAATCGGCCACACAATAAGGAATGTTAACCGGCTGGCGGTTAAACATCTGAGATAAATACCAACAATCAGGCTGGGTTAACTTCTCAGTATTCTCCTTTCGGAAGGAGATGGTGTGGGAAAGCAAGACCTGAAAGCAACGTATATAGGGAAAAACAATGTGTTTCCTCCTCACATCATTATTAAGAAAAGACATAGTAGGATTACCAAAATGTCCTCCTGGTGCACTACTATGGCATTGTAATAGGATTTCATTTGTTTCTTTACGATGGACGCAACGGCGAGTAATTTGGTCAGGACCTACTTTGAATAAGTAAGGACTTTCCCAGAAATAGTGTTTTAGGTCGGAGAAGAATTTTTTTTTCTTTGTTGATTATTTAAATCTTTTCTTAGTTCTTTAGCGGCTAAATAGTTTGCAAAGTCAGCAAACCATGGATATGACTCATCTGAGATCATCATGAGACATTCATCAGGTAATGAATCTCTAATTTCATCTAAATTATCTAGATTACGATTTTCTAAACGTGTGAGATGATCTGCTGCAAGATTCTCAGCTCCTTTCTTATCAATAATTTGCATATCAAATTCTTGTAGGAGTAGAACCCATAGCAAGAGTCGAGCTTTAAGTCGGGTGTATTAAGTAAATATTTAAGAACAGAATGATCGGTGTAAACTTTTACTTTATTCATGATTAAGTATAGACGAAATTTATCGAGAACAAAGACTATAGCGAATAATTCTTTTTCAATGGTTGTATAATTTAACTGAGCACCTGCTAGCGTTTTACTAGTATAGTAAATTGGGTGAAAATGTTTTTCTTTCCGTTGCCCTAAACCAGCTCCTATAGCATAATCACTAGCGTCACACATGAGTTCGAAGGGTTTAGACCAATCAGATGATACAATAATAGGTGCAATAGTGAGTTTTTCTTTTAAAATAGAGAAAGCTTTTTTACAATCTTCGTTAAATTCAAAAGGTACGTCTTTTTCTAAAAGTTTAGTTAATGGTCGAGCAATTTTGGAGAAATCTTGAATAAAGCGTCTTGATATTGCTCAAAATATACATATTTATCTTCGCAATATCTCCTTACTTTCGTGGCATTTCGATACGGGTTGTGATGATTAGTGAGCGGTTTGTGGTATTTAGTTGTTTCGGGATAAAAGTGGTCTAAAAGTTCATATTTATGCTAAGGAATAATCCTTAGGCCAAAGGAATGAACCTAGTGAAGTTTTGGAGTGAAAATGAAGTTCCAGGGTCAAAAGCGGCGCTCCTAAGGTCAAAAGTGGCGCCCCTATGTGCTAAAACGTGTGTTAAAAAGATCAGTGGCCAAAAGCGCCAATCGAGCACAAAAGCGTCGCTCCTATGTTCCAAAAGCGCCGCTCCAACACAAAAGCGCCGCTCCTATTCTAAGCCAAAAGCACCGCTCCAGCACAAAAGCGCCGCTCCTGCAGCTGATTCAGCCAAAAAATTCAGCCGACCTATAAAAGCAATTTTGGGGTTTTTGAGTGATAGAGCTGCTTCCTTAGGCCGTTTTGGAGCCCTAAAAGGGTTCCAATCATGATTCCATCAAGATTAAAGCCTAATTTCATGTTTCAAGTCAAAGATTAGTGAAGCTAGATGCTAGATCTACATCATGCATTCTCCATTTTGTAATTTCCTTTCCATTTTAGCACTTGTTCTTATTTTCTCAACGTGTAATGATGAATGCTTTAGCTTTAATTGATTTTGTTCTTTTTTATCTTATAATTATAGCTTAGATCTTCATCTCTTTGTCATTTTGGGTTGTAATCTCCACTTTACTCATTTTGCACTAATTAGTTGTAATCTTTGTTTTTCTTCATCTAGCTTTGAACTAATTACTTGTAATCACTCAAGATGATGTTTATTGATGTTTTTATGCTTATTGCTAGTGTAATCTTTGCTATGTTTAGCTAAATCACTTGTGTTTGCTTATCTATGAAGATCTAATGCATAAGATATGCCCTTAATCTATTTAATATTGTTGTTTGAATGAATTAAATGATCATGTGTTGTTGAGTTAGCTAAAGATCCATTGCTATGAGTTTGTTTTAGGCTTGACTTTGATTACATATGTTGAGTAGCTCTCTTAGTGATTTGAGAAGTGAATCAATGTGTACTTCAACACCTTAGGTGATCTAGACAACTAGCTTAGGAATTGCAAGTGATTGTGTTCTTGATCTAGGTTGGTTTTCAATTGGCCTTTAGTCAACATAGTAGTGCCGATTATCTTAAGTGATTTCGATAGTTGGGGGTTTTAAGTGATTTCAACCCAAGCTCAATCTCAATGACCAAATCATGCTTACCTCGATCTTAGGATACAATGCTTATGTGAATTCGCGGAGTGTTATTTGATTTGAGGTTTAGTAGTAATGCTAAACATTTAATAGTTCAAAAACTAGTGTGATAGCAGTTTGGGCAAAACGGGGCAAGCCAAGCATAGAGAGGATTAGATAAGTGAACACTTCTTAGTTAATTTGATTTAAGTCTGAATATTTCGTTACTTATTACTTGCTACTAGTTTACTTGATAAATTTAAGTTTGTTTAATTGTGCAAGTTTTAGTTGTTAATCAAAATCAATCAAAACCCCCCAATCAAATGAACCCTAGGTCAATTAATAGTTTCAATTATCCGACTTACACCACTCTCTTGAGACGAACTTGAAACGAATACTTACATTAAAGTACTATAATAACCGGGTTCTAAGTGCTCGTTAGTTGTGTGTGCTTATTTGTAGTGTTTGAATCATGTATAAATTTAGAGGGTAAAAGAAGTATTGTTCCGCACACATCAACACTTTCTTGGCGCCGCTGCCGGGGAGCGGTTAGCTAAGTTGGGTAGTTGGTTTAAACTTTTAGTTGTTGATCCTTTTGTAAGAATTTCATTCTTGTAAAAGTTACATTTTGTTTATATTTGCTTGTATTCGGAAAACGTTTGTTTATTTGTGGTGTGATTAAGCTAGATGGAAGAGTATGATGCTTTCTGTGACTACTTGATGTTAAAAATCGCATATTATGATCAACAATTGATGGGATACTCAAGTCACATGGATATGAATAATGGTTATATGGGCATGAATGATGACAATGGTTATTTGGGCAACAATAGTGATTATTTGGGTATGAATGATGGTTATGGGCATATGAATGATGGTTATGGGCATATGAATGACAACGATTATATGGATTCTTCGCAAGCTAATGTTGAGCCGAATGGTTATGTTGGTGCTTATGATGGTTATTATGATGACGGGGGTTATGATAATGGTTATATAAATGATTTTGTTCTCGTGGATCAACTTTGTGATTATGGTCCCATTTCTAATTTTGACTCTTTTGGTCAACCAATGGACTATTTTTATGAGGGGGATAACTCGACATGGGATTCTCCTCAATTTCAATTTCAATATCAATAACAAGAGGAGAGTGATCCGAATTTACTTGAGTTATTCTCAAACGTTGTGAGAACCCACCTTAACCGTATGGAGGCTCTAGTTCAAGAAAGAAGAGATTTGAGAGAAATGTTAGAAATTCAACACGCTTCATTTCAAAGATTAGAAAAAACCGTGTGTTCCATGCTCCCTTTACTTGAAGATTTTGTACCCACTACCATTTCACCACCCACCTCACCCGTAGTCTCTACTTCTTGGTCAAGAAATTGGGTCTTTTATGATGATGATGATGATGATGATGATGATGATGATAGCTGATGTGTAAAATCGTGTATATAATTTATATTAGGAAAAATACCAGTTTAAAGAATATTACACACTTACGGGCAGTGTACTCGATCGTGTAGCAGTATAGTAAACGGTCATTCCAAGTATCGTTCCAAGGACAGTTCACACGCAATTCAAGATTATTAACTAAATGCAATTAACTAAACAAATAAAATGAAATAAAAGAAATAACAGATAATTGGTTTTGGTTATTTAACGATTAACCAATCAAGAGAGATTTGAATATAAAGACAATATTTTTGTGTTTTTAAGTTAATAGAATATAAATGCAGACTCAACAAACAAATTAAAGATAGTTTTGAATTCAATAGACAAATAAATGCTCGCCTAGATCTTTTACCCTTAGTGTCGGATAATATAGTATTAAGCACATATTATAATGATAAAATGCATGTAATTACTAAGTCGGTTCGTTTAGAGTTCTCTTTTACGAACACTCAAGCTATGATTTATCGGCTTACGGTTCCATCTCACCAAAGACCTCGTTGCTTGTGACAAAGTAATTAACTAATTCAGAGATTTAGATTAAATTGGTTCGTTCGCTCCACACAATTCACCCCTGTTTTGTTCAACATATGTTACTCACTTTACCCCCTTGGTCTAGTAAGCACCCAACTAATTAAGACAAATCAATTGAAAATTAATGTACTAAAGTGAAACAGAGTTCCCTTTCTCCAAACAAGTACACTAATCAATCTCATAACATACATCAACACCCACAAGTGTGGTTCTTTATCCAAACTCTAATTTATCATGCAAAAAATTATATAACTATAAAAGAAATCATGTCATTAATCTAGATGAACATTTAAGTATTTAGGCAACAATCTTAATTGAACACATAATAAAATCACATAAAATAATCATCCATAGACAAATAATTAAATCATGTAAAATAATATGTATGTTTCAATTTCAATTTGTGATCACAAAATAAAGGGTGTAAATAAAAGAAATCAAAAGTTACACAGGGATGTTGAGTGATGATGTAGGATGATAATGCAATCCTCCTTCTCTTCCTTTTTGTTGATCGAGCAAGACAAAAACATGGACTGGTCCCCTAATTTCTTACTTGCTATACACCTTGATTTTCTATTTTCTTTCTTTGTTTTGTAACCAGTCAACACAAAATACCTGTGGGTCCCACGGCTACAAACACCTTCAACAAATATGGCTTTTGCTCTTTGCTGTATGTTCTTCTTGCTTTGATCGACTGAAAACAAAACCCACAGGGGTCCCACCGCTGGAACAGCCCTCACGGCCACACCCACCTATGGCTGCTACTCTCCCACAAAAAACCTCTGTACGTGTTTTTTTTTTTTCAGCGATTGTATTCATAGAATAAAATAAACTTGGGCTCAAGATATAGCATTGGGTATTTAATTAATTTAGACCCAAGGTAATTCACCATACAATTAATAATCCATTTTCAAATTAACTGCAGCCCATATACTTTATTTAGAACCCAAACACCTCTCAAGTGGACTTCTTTTGCGATAGCTCAACACTATATATTTTATTTCTGTCTGACTCGAACCGAGACCAATATTTACGACCTTTAAGTTCTAAAACTCTCAAAATCATCAAAAATAACTTCGAGTAACACCTCAACACAAAAGGCGTAAATCCTCTATAATACCTGCTTTAAACCTCCTTCTTAGTTCTCGAACTCATTTCTTCGCAAATACCATCAAATCATCTCCAACCTATATTCAAAGGACCAAAATATGAAGGATATTGCTAAGATAAACGTATGTAAAATATGCAATATCAAATCACCCCACACTAGAGTCTTGCTTGTCGTCAAGCAAATTCGACTCGAAAATAATATTCTACCATAAAGTAACATCTTCAAAAGTACATGTAGAACTAAATGAACAAAAAAACCAAACAATTACTAGCGTGGGCACGAATTTGGAGTAGATATCAACCATGACTCCCACTTGCATTCCCAAAACAATACTTTCCCAAACCTCAAGCAATATATAATGAATAAAGTAACCAAAGATAGTCTCGAATTGCGTACCATAATAATGAGGTAGAGAATCTCGAGCCATAATATATAGTATTCAAAGAAACCGGGAATCAAGTGGGAGCCGAGCACCAAAGATATGACGATCGCCAAAAGAACGCACGGGCTACCCCACAATTGGTCAAGCGAATGCCTCCCACAGTACCTAACATCGCGAGATGTCGGTAAGAAAATAATGTGCTTAGGAGGATACACATAACGTCCGGATATCATCGATAATCATGAGGTGACCATCTAATCTATTAAGTCAATCATAAAGATTGAAATTCATCAGGCTTAAAAGCTGATTAATGTTTAAGGAGATTATCCTTCCGGGGATCTGATAAATCACTGACATTTTGTGTGTGCATGGTGCCACCCGTTTTACGAGACAGATCTCCCTCATCGAGATAAGTCTGACCACCAGCTCCCTGTTTGATGCTGAGGCCTGGTGGATTTCCAGCCGATGTTAGAGAAGACTTTTCAAGACTGTTCGTCAACCTACAGCTGGTTTGGACTACATCTTATGACATAAGTCATCAAGTGTGTCGGTCAGGAGACTTGACTCCCTTTAGGATGGAATGGAGACATCCTGTGTGGTCATATTAGGTGGTCGGACGCAACATTGCCCTTGTTAGGAGAAACAATGAGGATCGCCATGTTTAAGTTTTTCGACCTTGCGCATGGCCCAGCTTTGACCACACGATCCAATCACCGCTCTGACGGTTGACACCCGTTTTGGTACAGGTGACCTACGATTAAATTCTGAAGAATTCCTAGGATTTCACGTTCAATGGAAATGAACATGTTTGGAAGTTCAAGACTTCCTCTTCCCACAGTACCTTATATCGTGAAATGATATGAGTATGAAATGGTATAGTTTAGGAAGTCTGCTATACCAAGTAGGATGTACACTCGGAAGACTTTACTTCCTATATATGATGGAAACGATACATCCTAGGGTATGGAAAGTGTCACCCACAGTTCCCCTTGGTTTTAGGGAAATGACACGGAACAAGCATAATTTCCGAGCCAACTAGACCCGGCTTCGGCCTAGGGACACAGGATACGACATTTTGTACATTTTATATCCGTTAATTCGTAGGTAACAACTTTCCATTCTTAAAGCATAGGGTTTTGGCCGAATTTTCGATTGTTTTACTCTTTTTTTTTTCTTTTTCTTCTAACTTTTCTCATTTTTTTTACGACCAAAACCCGTGAAACGTCAAGACTTTCTTTAGATTCAAAACGCACATGTTGACAATTCCTTAAAAACCAACCCGAGAGATTTTACATCCCCACCCCACACTTATGATAAGTAATGCCCTCATTACTTTAAAAACAAAAAATGAGTATGAATTTGAGAGGGCATTAGCGTAAAGCGAGTTATAATTCTCGAAAATAAAATGAAATATACAAAACTTTACATGATCATGTGCAAGTGTCTTTGTAGTGCTCGGATATCAAAATACGGAACAATATGGCATAATCTTTTCGCTTCACTACTGCGCAGCAAACCAAATGTCCAAATGTACCTGCATATGAAACAAACCAATACAAAGAGAAAAGAAAATATTTTTGTGTTTTTAAGGAGTTTTTCAAATGTTTTTGGATTTTCAATTTTCTAAACCAATGTGTACAAATTTTACAAAATGCGTGCAAGTTTATTTCTAAGTCATGCACACAACTTGACCCCCATGATTAGCCTTTAGTGGGGTCGGAATCACCTACACTTAGCTGACGGTACGAGAAATCTCTGGAATATGTTCCACGAATCAGCAAGGTTAACCAATTGTTAACTCCTCAGAAAGTATATATAATCTTAAGTGATATTGTTGTTACTTCCCTTAAACACTTGGCACTAACATGAATATCGAAAAATGTGTCACCATTAAAATCAACTTGGGATACCCGAATGTACCCCGTGTTCATGCATACATCAAAAGGGTCACTATAGATTGTCGTCCCCATGCTATACACACTTTGATATCCACCCGAAAGAGAACAATCACTCTCCTCAATATCGACATCCTCTAGAATAAGCGTGGACCCACTGTCAATCTCAATTATGGAGCGGGACTCAACCTCCAAGTTCAATTCCATCAACTCTTCAGTTGTAGGTTTATAACCATTAGCCATGAGATCAACCAACAAACCTTTTTCATCAACCATATTAACCTCTTCCTCACTACTAAATTAACAAGTATGCAAATCCTGCAATTCTGGGAACTCCATCAATAACTCGGAATGTGTGTCTATAAGGTTAGGCTCCTGATCAACTTCATATATCATCAAATCATCCCCAATACTCGTACACTCTTGCTCACTCGGAATATGAACCAACACTTGTGTTATGTTGCTTATATGTCACTCTAAATTTAGAATGGATAGCTCCTGATCTCTAAACATTTGTGCATAACTCTCATTAGTTTGTGTGTAAGTTACAATAAACTCTGTTTGAGTGGCAATAAACTTACACATCATATTCTCTAAGTTGGAATCTTGATCATTTAGTTCAACAACATCCTCTATGATTTCATTCCCAAAACACGTGGTTACAACGCTTGGTTGCTCATCCTGAAGATCATATAACCATCTACAACTTTGATTCAGGTTCTCGCGGGATGCCTACATCTCTTTGTTCATTTGATCATATAATCGGTCACTTTCTTCATTATATCTAACCATCTTGTTCATTTCATCCTCTAGATGGCTCCAACAATTAAGCATCTTCCTGCAACTGACAAAAACTAAAAAAGAATAAAAACACCGACCTAATACAATGTAAAATAAAAAATAAGATAGAAAGTAAAAGTAAATCTAAAATAATACTACTAAAAACAAATAGACTCAAATAAATCACAAATAGCAAACAATCTCAAATTGACACACAACTGTCCCCGGCAGCGGCACCAAAATGTAAAATCGCGTATATAAATTATGTTGGAAAATACCGGTTTAAAGATTACTACACACTAACGGGAAGTGTACCCGATCGTGCAATAATATAAAGTTGGTAAATCCGAAATCGTTCCAAGGACAGTTTAAAAGTGAGAATTATGATTGCAACTAATGAAAATAAACTAAGTTAATCTATTAAAATTGAAAGTACGAGATAATAGGTTTTGTGGCTATTTAACGATTAGCCAAATCAAGATTTGATTTGAAAATAAAAACAATATTTTTGGATTTTAGATTTATAAAAATTGAAACAAGAAAGCAATTAAGATAGTTTTGATATCAAATGGAATGAAAATGCTCGTCTAGACCTTTTACCCTCGGAATTGGATGTTTTTATACCTTAGCCCGATTTAAGATTCAATACGTGCAATTTACTCGGTCGACCTGCCAAGAGTTGTCTTTAGCAAGTACTCAAACTAGAATGACTAGATGTAAATTTCCCTGGCACCTAAGACCTTTTCGTTTGTGACTAATTATTTAACTAGATCAAAGATTTGAATAACAATTGCCTTTGCGTTCGGTCTCCACAATTCACCCCAATATCGTTTAACCGATCAAAACTTAATTTACCCCCTTGGTCCGGATAAGCAAACAATCAATTAAGACAAATCAATTGTAAACTAGTGTATTAAATCAACAAGAGTTCTCTTTATCAAACAAATACACTAATCAATCAAGTTCATAAAGTTAAACATCAATAAGAACCGATCTTTTATTCAAACTATTGAAATAAACATGCATGAGTTCAATAAATCATAAATCATAACATCCAAAACCTCGGTTATTAATCTAGACAAGCATTATAAGTTTAGCCAACAATCATGGCTGATAACAAAAACATAAATAAACAAATAAGAAAATTCATTATGTTGATAAAGAATTAAACCTAGTGAAAAGAGTGATCTTTAAAGATGAACGAATTGACAAGTGTTTTCGGAATGATTAGATTGATTGGATGATGTTGGGATTCCCCAAAAATCACCTAAAATCGCCTTAGAGCTGCAGCAATTCGTCCAGGAAAAAGTGTGTGTGAGTTAGGGTTTTAAATTCCCTATTTATAGCCCAAAAACCGACATCAGTATCGACCCGCGCCGCGGCTTAACACATGCTCAGATTCCAACCTTCATCAAACAGCTCGACCCTCAAAACACGTTATAACCCGCACCGCGGGCTATAGAGCCGCGCCGCGGCTTAACTCTTTGGCCGATTCCTTCTTTAACTTTTAAAATGTACACCCAAAATCATCTTAACTCATCATATTAAGGCACTGATGATAGAATAACATAAAGTATACCTTAAAATGATCTAAAAATCGTACAAATGATCTTCTCGGCTCTCGAATCCCACATCCATCAAATGTCTTTCAAAATAGCTCCAATTCGTATCCAATGGATCAAAATGCGACCAATATTGCACAAATAAATATGTGTAAATTAAGCAATATCAAACCACCCCACACTAGAGTTTTGCTTGTCCTCAAGCAACTTAACTCGAAACAAAATGATATTGTCTTCAAAGCAGGTATAGAAACAACGAACCAAAAACCAAATATGAACTAGCATGGGTACGAATATGGAGTAATTACTAACCATGGATCCACCTTGCATTCCTCAAACACTTCACACATTCCTCGAGCAAATAAATGAACAAGTAACCAAATGATCTTCGAACCAATATAACTTGAATCATTAGAGCAAAAGTAACATCTCGAACAATATATATCATATCTTGAAGCAAAAGAATCTCAAACCTCGTAATATAGTCTTCAAAATAAACTAGGAAGCAAGTGGAGCCATGAACCGAGAAGATGAAACAAGCAAACCATACGGGCTATCCCGCGATTGGTCAAGCCAATGCCTCCCACAGTACATAACATCGCGAGATGTCGGTAAGAAAATATTGTGCTTAGGAGGATACACATTACGTCCGGATATCATCGATAATCATGAGGTGACCATCTAATCCGTTAAGTCAATCATAAAGATTGAAGTTCATTAGGCTTAAAAGCTGATTAATCTTTAAGGAGATTATCCTTCCGGGGATCTGATAAATCACTGACATTTTGTGTGTGCATGGTGCCCCCGTTTTACGAGACAGATCTCCCTCATCGAGATAAGTCTGACCACCAGCTCCCTATTTGATGGTGAGGCCTGGTGGATTTCCATTCGATGTTAGAGAAGACTTTTCAAGACTGTTCGTCAACCTACAGCTGGTCTTGACTACATCTTATGACATAAGTCATCGAGTGTGTCGGTCGGGAGACTTGACTACCTTTAGGATGGAATGAAGACATCCAGTGTGGTCATATTAGGTGGTCGGACACAGCATTGCCCTTGTTAGGAGAAACAATGAGGATCGCTATGTTTAAGTTTTTACAATCTAGCGCATGGCACGGCTTTGGCCACATGATCCAATCACCGCTCTTACGGTTGACACCCGTTTTGGTACAGGTGACCTACAATTAAATTCTGAAGAATTCGTAGGATTTCACGTTCAATGGAAATGAACGTGTTTGGAAGTTCAAGACTTCCTCTTCCAACAGTACCTTATATCGTGAAATGATATGAGTATGAAATGGTATAGTTTAGGAAGTCTGCTATACCAAGTATGACGTACACCCGGAAGACTTTACTTCCTATATAGGATGGAAACTATACATCCTAGGGTATGGAAAGTGTCACCCACAGTTCCCCTTGGTTTTAGGGAAACGAAACGGAACAAGCGTAATTTCCGAGCCAAATAGACCCGGCTTCGGCCTAGGGCGGAAAAAACACAGGATATGACATTTTGTACATTTTATATCCGTCAATTCGTAGGTAACAACTTGTCATTCTTAAAGCATAGGGTTTTGGCCGAATTTTCGATTGTTTTACTCTTTTTTTTTTCTTTTTCTTCTAACTTTTCTCATTTTTTTTACGACCAAAACCCATGAAACGTCAAGACTTTCTTTAGATTCAAAACGCATATGTTGACAATTCCTTAAAAACCAACCCGAGAGATTTTACATCCCCACCCCACACTTGAGATCAAGTAATGTCCCCATTACTTGAGATCAAAAATAGACTAAAATCGAAAGGGTAATGTGAGAAAGAGAATAAAAACTTATCGAGTTTAACCACTGATCGCGGAATGCCAGTGACAGATGGCGCTGAACTGGCTGCTAGCATAAGAACATCGTCCATTCCCGATCCTTACACCAATATCATCAATTATGCAATTTTGCTGAACTTAATGCCAAACTTGAAAATTCGTTTCACCAACCAACCTACTAAAAAGAAAAACAAAAGAACTACATAAACGGGATAAGGTGGCACCACCCGGTAACCGAAACACCATATCCCCAAATAAGTTTATAGTACATAATCCAAGCAAATAAATAACGAAGTGCAGACCAACATAGAAAAAGTTTGAAACAGGTTACAACATGATCATCAGCGCGCAGGCCTCATCAATAAAAGTCTCCAAAAGGCCATTAGCCTTACGGATATCGCTCATAGAACTGCCTTCTAGTCTCCTCCATAGCTTCACGCGGGTCGTAGGTTGGTGCGGTGACTCGTGGCCTGATCGGATTACGGTAGTAAACCGGCTCTATATGTGGCGTACTCATATAATCATTAGGGAAATTATAATAAATACGTGCATTGTGTCTCTGTCAATCGTTACCATAAGCCATCCATTGCTGATCAAGCAATGACTCCGTCGCCATTTCCTCTTATCGTAGTGTGCTTGCCTCAACCCGCTGTTGGCTCCCCCACATGCGATCATTATGTGATCGCTGATCTGTCTGAAACTCATTAAAATTACCCGAGAGACCAAGCTATTCCAAACTTCTTCAGAAACCAACCAAGGTTGCCCAATACCCGAAACATACGGCTCATCCGACTCCGAACCACAACACTCGTGGATGCGAGCAGCAACGTCTTCATCATCATAATGGCGCATACTACTACCACTCGCCCCCCTTGTTGAGATGGTTCAACATATTCGACTAACATTGTCCTATTCAAGTTCCACATCAAAATACGTGCATTAAGATAAAATTGTGTCCCTAAAGGTTTCATCGAGTCACGAGCCGGTGTGCAACGACTAAAGTTAGTATTGAAAAACATAGCAATTTTTGTAACATAATGTCCACCCAAAAATGGTTTCGCCCGTTGCTTTTCAAGCGCATGCTTACGCAAATATTCGCCCACCAAATTAGCCAAATCCGCAAACTGCTCATGCTTAATCTGATAAATAGACCACAAATAATGAGTCGTCACTTTATCGTACCTATTCACTCTAGCACAAAACGTGCACCTCAAAAACCTTTGAATCAATCTCGCATCCTTATCTCGAATGTCTGACCCCTTCGATTCACTAGACACAAACGGATTTTTACCACTAAGTTGATACCAATATTGTTGCGCATTAAATAGTTCGGCACCATAAAAGTTAGTCTCCTCCAAATACTTCCTTAAAATGAAATCATCCATATCGGGGTATAAATCCAATGCACGGGAAAGATCCATCCTACTCATTTCCCGTTCCTCTCCTACTAACCAGAACCGTAAGAAACTCAAATCCGTAACCGCACGACGAGGATTAAAAGTTATCGTGGAAAAGAATTCCCACACCAACTCCTCGTAGATGACATCCGTACAAGTAAAAGCCTGCTCCCATGCGCGAATAAAATGATTACCCAGTTGTTTAACGCATGTCAGCACATTTTAGAAATGAGTCCTTAAATATCTTCCCGCTTGTTCTAGCAGGGCCTAGTCCAAATACTCTTCATCATCTCTTAATGCTTGCAACCAATTTTCAGGATTTGTTCGAATTTCTAAGAGCCTTTCTTCCTCCCTTTGTTGAGCAGCCGTCATACGGGGATCGTTTCTTTGCCTCTGTATTCAAGAACACCAAACAAACAATAACAAATGCAACATGTCCATTAGCATTATAGATTAGTTCTTGTTCACATTTATCCGTATGTTGACCAAGACAACTTCATTAAAAACAAACCACATTTTAAAAATCCAAACAATATCTCATGAAATCATGTTAAAGCATAAGTCAGACTTGGTCAACAAATCGCTCCAAACATTAAATTATTCATGCCCGAAGCTTAAACCACATACTATCCATCATGAAAAATACCAAATCATCTTTCCAAATAATCAAACAATTAACATTCATTGCTAGCATCTAAACATAAACTTAAAACATTCGAGCTAATCAATATCATTGGAAAAATAATTTCAAAGCCAACATTAACAACTTCATTCCAAAATCAACTAAAACCTAGCACAATTCATTATCGCATCAATATCATGGCATTTACATTGTATAAAAGCAATTTAACATGAGAATGCCATTCAATTAAAACTAGAACGCTAATGACCCGGCCAAATAAACACACCCTACACTTATCATTCAACTCAAACCATATTTAACAAAACCCATAACCAATTTCTCCCAAATAATCATCTCAAATTCGATTTTAAATTAATCATGAACCCTAGAATCAAACATATGTATCAAAAACACAAAAAGATCATGAATTTCATACATACTAATCATATTTAACAAAAACCCATGACTAATTAAAGCATACAAGACCAAAATCAACAACCCCACACTAATTCAAAACCTAATACGAAATTAAACATCAATTGAGCATGTAATTAAGCAAGAAAATGAGAAAGCAAGACAAAATTGGACCTTGTTAGCCATTGATTAGAGATGTGATGAAGTAATTAAGCAAGAATTAAGGATGAATGATTAGGGTTTTGAGAAGAGTTGAGAGCGTGCTTATGTTTGGTAAGAGATGTGTGTGTTTTAAAACAGCAAATACCCTAAACAATGAAGAATTCCCGTTAGGTTTAGACCTTTGGTCGGGTTTGACCCATTTGCCCCTTAATAAAAAAAATGATTTAGCATTTTCATCAGACGCGGCCCGCGCTGCGGGTAGTCCTGCCTCGCCGCGGCTTAAAACACCAAAAATCCCCAAAATTTTGAAAACTCTCGACATGCAATTATAGTGTTAGCCCGCGCCGCAGTCAAACGAGCTGCGCCGCGGCTTAAAACGTGGAAAAATTCTTAAAATTTGTAAAAGTGTCGACATCAAAAACTAGCTTTAACCCGCTTCGCGGTGTATCTAGCCGCGTCGCGGCTCAAAACGTGGAAAAACTCTTAAAATTTGTAAAAGTGTCGACATCAAAAACTTGCTTTAATCCACGCCGCGGTGTATCTAGCCGCGCCGCGGTGTATCTAGCCGCGCCGCAGCCTGCACCTCGGCGATTTTTCCTTTAAAAATTTTATTTTTGAACCATCGTACCTCAAAATTTAACACCTTCCAATGATCATATCGCATTTGCAGAACACAAATATACAAATAAGCAAAATATACACAAAAATACAACAAACATGATTTTTATTTCCGAGTCGTTCACTCGACTCGTCCCCCGAATTAATCGTTTTTCGGATCGAAGTCGAGGTTAACCTAATCTTCGATTTCTAGGGGACCATCCACATAGTGTTTGACCCGGTGGCCATTCACTTTGAAACCTTCACCATTCGAATCAAACAATTCCACCGTACCATATGGGTACACCTTCCTAACCACGAACGGTCCCGACCAACGGGACTTAAGCTTTCCCGGTGACAATTTGAAATGCGAATTATAAAGAAGGACACGGTCGCCTTCCTTAAATTCATTCGGACCTTTGATCTGATTGTCATGCCACCTCTTGGTCTTTTCCTTATAGATGAGTGAGTTCTCATAGGCATCGTACCTCAACGCATCTAATTCATTCAATTGGGTCAACCTAAGGCGACCCGCCTCATGATTATCGAGATTGCATGTCCTAAGAGCCCAATGTGCTTTATGCTCAATCTCCAAAAGAAGATGACATGCTTTGCCATAAACCAAGCAAAAAGAAGTGGTCCCGATAGGAGTCTTGTAGGCGGTACGAAACACCCACAATGCATCATCGAGTTTGTTGGACCATTCCTTAGGATTCGAACCAACGGTCTTGTCAAGAATACGTTTAAGAGACCGATTGGTGTTTTCAACTTGCCCACTAGTTTGCGGGTGATATGAGGTAGAAATCTTATGGATTACTCCATATCGTTTTAGAACCTTCTCCATTTGCGCATTACAAAAGTGGGTACCACGATCACTAATTAGGGCCTTCGGAGTACCAAAATGGGCAAAAACCCCCATCAAGAACGTGATTACAACTCGTGCATCATTAGTAGGGAGAGGCTTTGCCTCCGCCCATTTAGACACGTAATCAATTGCAACGAATATGTAGAGATAGTTATGGGATTTCGGAAACGGGCCCATAAAATCAATGCCCCAAACGTCAAACACCTCGCATACTTGAATGCTTTGTTGAGGCATTTCGTCACGTTTGGTGATTTTTCTGGCCCGTTGACAAGCATCACAAGAGTTACAAACGGCTTGGGAATCCTCATAAATACTAGGCCAATAAAAACCGGCCTCATAAAATTTTTTCCCCGTGATTTGGGGACCAAAATGCCCACCCGTAGGGCCACGATGGCATTCCAACAAAATACCAGTGCATTCCTCATCGGAAATGCACCTTCGAATGACTCCATCTGGACAACAATGAAAAAGATAGGGATCTTCCCAGAAATAGTGTTTAAGTTCACTGAAGAATTTCTTCCTCTTTTGATGTGACCACCCTTTCTCCAAGAATCCCCCAATAAGATAATTAGCTATGTCCACATACCATGGCTCATCCACCTTGTCCACCTTCATGAGATACTCATCGGGAAAATCTTCATGAATACTCGACTCATGAAGGACTTCGAGATTCGGATTCTCGAGTCTAGACAAGTGGTCGGCCGCAAGATTTTCAACATCCTTCTTATCCCGGATCTCGATATCGAATTCTTGCAAAAGCAAGGTCCATCTAAGCAATCAAGGTTTGGTATCCGGTTTCGAAAAGAGGTACTTTAGAGAAGAATGGTCCGTAAAGACAATAGTCTTAGACAATACTAACTAGGACCGGAACTTATCAAATAAAAAGACCACCGCAAGGAGCTCCTTTTCAGTAGTTATGTAATTCAACTGTGCTCCTTGCAAGGTCTTGTTTGCATAATATATGGGTCGGAATTGTTTCTCGACCCTTTGGCCCAAAACAGAGCCAACAACAAAATCGGATGCATCACACATAAGCTCAAACGGAAGGGACCAATTCGGAGCAATTATGATAGGTGCATTGATGAGTTTCTCCTTAAGAAGTTTGAATGCCTTTTGGCACTCTTCGGAGAAGTTCCAAGGTGTGTCCTTTTCGAGGAGTTTGTTCATCGGGTTAGAGATTTTGGAAAAATTCTTAATGAACCGCCGGTAAAAATCGGCGTGCCCACGAAAACTCCGAACACCCTTAACATCGGTAGGAGGTAGAAGGATCCACCTCAATACCGTTCTTAGAAATCTTGTGCCCGAGGACGATGCCCCCTTGTATCATGAAATGGCACTTTTCCCAGTTGAGCACAAGATTAGATTTCTCACACCTTACTAACATCCGTTCTAAATTAAGAAGGCATGAATCGAAAGTGTCACCGAAGACCGAAAAGTCATCCATGAACACCTCCATGCAATCTTCTATCATATCATTGAATATGGTCATCATGCACCTTTGAAAAGTGGTTGGAGCATTACAAAGGCCAAAAGGCATGCGACGGTATGAGAATGTGCCATACGGGCACGTGAAAGTGGTTTTCGCCTAGTCCTCGGGCGAGATAGGAATTTGGAAATAGCCTAAAAAACCTTCAAGAAAACAATAAAAGCTGTTTCCCACTAACCTCTCTGGCATTTGATCAATGAAAGGTAACGGGAAATAGTCTTTGCGTGTGGCATCGTTCAACTTTCGATAGTCAATACCAACACTCCACCCCGTGACAGTTCGAGCGGAAATTAACTCGTTTTTATCATTGGTGATAACAATCATACCACCCTTCTTAGGTACACAGTGTACTGGGCTTATCCACGGACTGTCAAAATTCGGGTAAATAAGACCTGCATCGAGGAGCTTAATGATCTCTTTCTTCACGACATCTTGCATGTGAGGGTTCAACCTCCTTTGACGTTGCACCACAGGTTTGGAGTTATCCTCCATTAGGATTTTGTGGGTGCAATAGGAAGGGCTAATACCCTTGATGTCGTGAATTTTCCATGCAATGGCCAGTTTATGGGCCTTTAGCATGGTTACAAGCTCAGTTTTCTGACCTGCAGTAAGAGAAGAAGAAATAATTACCGAGAGCTTAGATTCCTCCTACAAATAAGCGTATTCCAAATGATCTAGAAGTGGCTTCAATTCTAACTCGGGAGGTTCTTCAATTGAAGACTTGCTCTGGTAATCAACATCACGATCGAGTTCTTTGAACTCCTCCTCAGTCGGCTCAAAGCCGTTTTCCATCAAGGTGGTCAAAATATCCACCACCTCAACCTACAACTCCTCATCAATTTCAACCAATGAGCATTCTCTTGAACCATGTAACTCAGGGAATTCCTGCAAAAACTCAGACTGGACATCCACATTGTTAAGAAAATAACATGTATCATCAGTGTACGCAGGGTATTTTAAAGCATGGTCGATTGAAAATGTTGCACTCAAGTCATCTATCCTAAGGGTCAACTGTTGGCCATAAAAATCGATGATACATCTAGCAGTATTCAAATATGGCTGACCCAAAATAAGGGAAATCTGTTCATCCACTTCCATATCCAACACCACAAAATCGGCCAGGAAAACCAATGACCCAGTCTTAACTAGCATATTCTCTATGATTTCACGAGGAAATTTAATAGAGCGGTCAGCTAGCTGAATAGCCATACACGTGGGTTTTAACTCCCTGGGGTCTAGCTTTAGATAAATAGAATAAGGCATCAAATTAATGCTAGCCCCCAAATCCGCCAATGCCCTCATACAATCTAAGTTACTAAGTAAACAAGGGATGGTGAAACTCCCAGGATGCTCAAACTTCTCGGAAAGCTTGTTTGCAACTACCGCTGAACATACGGCATTCAACCTGACTGAAGACACATTCTCCAGCTTCTTCCTGTTAGTTAGTAAATCCTTAAGAAACCTTGCATACTTTGGCATACCTGCAATCATATCAATAAAAGGCATATTTATGTTAACTTTTTTAATCAAGTCCATGAACTTGGACTTTTCTGCCTCTAGCTCCTCCAATCTCTGCTTCCTCGGGAATAGGAGCGGTGGTTGATACTCTTTGACTACCGATTTAGCAGAAACGGTTTCTGGTACCCTTACAACTTTCTCAATCACCTGTTCCGGCTCCTTTTCCCCCTCCGGTTCACTAACAACAACCGGCTCACTATCCTTAACTAACGGAACTCACAAATCATACTCGTTGGGCTTCCTCGGTGGATCATATACTAAACCACTTCAGGTGGTGATAGCATTAACGTGCCCATTCTTCGAGTTAGTATCTATTTTACTCGATAACTCCCTCGATTTCCTCTCATTACTCTTGTTAGCAAGATGACCAATTTGTTTCTCTAAATTCTGAATAGCTGCTTGTTGATTTCGAAACATTTGATCATTCTTCTCATTATTTTGAGTAACATTAGTAAAAAGCTGAGTTTGAGACACCACAAGCTTTTCTATCATAGCTTCAAGATTGGACTTTTTCTCTTCCGCTTGAGGGTTTTGATAGTACCCGGGAGCTTGCTGTTGAAATCCTCCACTAGATCACGGCTGGAACCTCGAACCGTGATTACCTTGGGGATTATAAGGATTGTTGAAATTCCTGTTAAACTGAGCTCGCCCGTGAAACTGATTGTTGTTCTGCTGACTAATAAAATTGATCTCTTATTTCTGGTTCATAGTCAACCCTGCATCGCAATCTTTACCCAAATGGAAACCACCACAGAATTCATAACCAACCATCATCCCGTGGATGTCTTTGTCAATCTTCTCCAAGTGTCTTCCAAACTGAAGAAGAAGAACGACCCAAATAATTATCCTCATGCCACTCATGAGAATACTCAGCTTGCTTCTCAATTATCCCGTATGCCTCTTCTTCGATCTTTTCCATGAGACTACCTCATGCTGCTTGATCAATGGTAATACGAGTACAGATATTACATCCCTTATAAAAGGTTTGTACCTTAGCAAAAGTATCTAAACCATGTTGAGGACAAGATCGTAACAATCGGCTGAAGCGATTCCAAGCATCATAAAGAGTCTCGTTAGGCTTATGACAAAACTGAGAAATTTCTTGCTGAAGTCTAGTAGCTTTGGATACAGGAAAATATTTGCTCAAGAACTTTTCCCTCAGAGTATTCCAATCCTCGATCGTACCTTCAGGTAAACTGTCTAACCAAACTCTAGCCTCCCCCTTTAAGGACCATGGGAAAAGCTTCAAATAAATGACATGATCTTGGACATTAATGAACTTGAACAACCCACAAATCTGCAGAAAAATACGAATATGTTCGTTAGCATCCTCTTGTGGTTCCCCTCCAAACTGACATTTCGTCGCAATCATATTGAGAATTGGGCCTTTGATCTCAAAATCATTCCTAACTTCTGGAACTCTGATATCGTGACCCTGGCCTACTCGGGAGGCCTTTATCTTTTCCGCCATACTCTGACCTTGTTGAGCAAATTGATTAACAACTGGAACCTCAGGTATAACAGGAATCTCAAGTGGTGGTTACCGGTGAATTCTGAGATTAAAAAACAACCAAATCGGTAAAACTCTCCAAATTAATCACAGGGTCACTAGTTGACGGTGCAGTTGGAATATCAGTTTCTGAATCCAATGTGTCAGAATCAGATGACTCGCCCGTATCATGACTCCAAAATACTCTTTCTGGTTCTGAATAAGGTGAAAATAACTCTGCGTTTGATGAACGAGTATCTGGCATAAACTACATGTAGACTGCAAAATCACAACTATCAACTGATTAAACGCACTGATTCATTTAAGAATAAACGAAAAATAATAATAAACTACAATTAAAACTAAACTAAGACAATTAGATAACAATCTTAATTTTCGACACAACTGTCCCCGGTAGCGACGCCAAAAACTTGATGTGTAATATCGGGTATATAAATTATGTTGGAAAATACCGGTTTAAAGATTACTACACACTAACGGGAAGTGTACCTGATCGTGCAATAGTATAAAGTTGGTAAATCCGAAATCATTCCAAGGACAGTTTAAAAGTGAGAATTAAGATTGCAACTAATGAAAATAAACTAAGTTAATCTATTAAAATTGAAAGTACGAGATAGTGGGTTTTGTGGCTATTTAACGATTAGCCAAATTAAGATTTGATTTGATAATAAAAACAATATTTTTGGATTTTAGATTTATAAAAATTGAAACATGAAAGCAATTAAGATAGTTTTGGTATCAAATGGAATGAAAATGCTCGTCTAGACCTTTTACCCTCGGAATTGGATGTTTTTATACCTTAGCTCGATTTAAGACTCAATACATGCAAATTACTCAGTCGACCCTCCAAGAGTTCTCTTTAGCAAGTACTCAAACTAGAATTATTAGATGTAGGGTTCCCTGGCACCTAAGACCTTTTCGTTTGTGACTAATTATTTAACTAGATCAAAGATTTGAATAAAAATTGCCTTTGCATTCGCTCTCCACAATTCACCCCTATATCGTTTATCCGTTTAAAACTTAATTAACCCCCTTGGTCCGGTTTAGCAAACAATCAATTAAGACAACTCAATTGTAAACTAATGTACTAAATCAACAAGAGTTCTCTTTATCAAACAAATACACTAATCAATCAAGTTCATAAAGTTAAACATCAATAAGAATCGATCTTTTATTCAAACTATTGAAATAAACATGCATGAGTTCAATAAATCATAAATCATAACATCCAAAACCTCGGTTATTAATCTAGACAAGCATTATAAGTTTAGCCAACAATCATGGCTGAAAACAAAATCATAAATAAACAAATAGGAGAATTCATTATGTTGATAAAGAATTAAACCTAGTGAAAAAAGTGATCTTTAATGATGAACGAATCGACAAGTGTTTCTGGAATGATTAGATTGATTGGATGATGTTGGGATTCCCCAAAAATCACCTAAAATCGCCTTAGAGCTGCAGCAATTCGTCCAGAAAAGAGTGTGTGTGAGTTAGGGTTTTAAATTCCCTATTTATAGCCCAAAAACCGACACCAGTATCGACCCGCACCGCGACCTCTTTAGCCGCGCCGCGGCTTAACACATGCTCAGATTCCAACCTTGATCAAACAGCTCGACCCTCAAAACAAGTTATAAGCCGCGTCGCGGGCTATAGGGCCACGCCGCAGCTTAACTCTTTGGCCGATTCCTTCTTTAACTTTTGAAATGTACGCCCAAAATCATCTTAATTCATCATATTAAGGAACTGATGATAGAATAACATAAAGTATACCTTAACATGATCTAAAAATCGTACAAATGATCTTCTCGGCTCTCGAATCCCACATCCATCAAATGTCTTCCAAAATAGCTCCAATTCGTATCCAATGGATCAAAATGCGACCGATATTGCACAAATAATGTGTAAATTCAGCAATATCAATAGCTTTTATACCAAAACCGAAGTAGCAGAGATTGTACAAGTACCCGAGTCTTTGATAACCAATGATGAAGATGAGAGTGAAGACGATGAAGAGGATGAAGATTGTAAGGATGATGAATTTGATGAAGATGATGAAAGTGATGAGGAATATGACGAATTGATTGAAGGTTTACCAATGCCCAATGTTTTTAAAGTCTATGATAATCCACTCGGGGTTGGTGAAGATGTTTGTGATAAGGATAATGATGAAGGTGAAGATGATGGTAAAGAGTATAATGAAGAAGGTAGTGAGAGAGATGAGGAAGATGATGAAGTGAGTGAAACTTTACCAACATCTAACGTTTTTACAATCCATGATAATCCACTTGGTGATGGAAAGTATGATAGTGATGATGATAGTGAAGATGATGATGATGATGAAGGAGATGAAGTTGAGAATATCATACTAAAAACTTTCAAAGTATATAACAATCCTCTCGGGTATGGTATAGATGATTTTAAGGAGGTTTTGCAACCCGGGGTTGATGATTCATGTTTGTGTGAGCCGATTAAGAAAGCGAACCTCGTGTTCAAAACCGTGTTTGGAAGAAAGTCAATTGTTGACTCTTGGGTTGGTTCAATCTTCTTCATGCAAATGAAGAAGATTATTCTCTTCTTATACACCACCTGAGGGGTTAATGATTGGCTCACTCTCTTGATTCGTGGAACTTTTTCTACCGATTTCACATGTCGTCAGATAAAGTGTGGGGAAGAACCACCCCGGTAAGGAATGTTGAGAATACGGGGACGAGTCAAGATAAAGACTCGTTAATCAAAGCAAAAGGGAAGTTTGGCGATGCGGTTTTGATAAGATAACTTCATGCAATTTGATAATTACTTGTGGAAATGGCTTTTGTTCTCGGGTATCTCTATTTCTCTTCCACTTTTCATTTTGTCCTCTCGAATTTATAAGCCATTTCGATTCATGTAATGAGGGCATTACATGATCTCATGTGTGGGGGGAGAGATAAATTCTCGTGGACTTATTTTTATAAAATTATCACTAAATTTTAAAATTTTCCCAAGTAACTTGTTGAATTAAGTGAGAAATTTTGGTCAAAGTTAGCCATAACTTACCTTTTAGGGTGAATCAACTCCACCCTTATTGAAGGAAGTAAAGTCTTCCTTTGTTTTTGCAAAAGTTCAAGTGAAAGTAAAGTCTTTCACTTTCAAAAATGATTAATGTGATTAAAGTCCAAATTTTAGAGAATCAAAAAAGTTTTGCAATGGAGTAAAGTCTTCCTTTTGTGTTGTAATTGTAATTTTCAAGTGGGAGTAAAGTCTCCCACTTCCAATTGATTTTTGTACTAAAATGATTAATTCAAAAGAAAAATTAAAACTTTTACATGGAAGCTAAAGTCTTCCTTGTTGTGCACCAAAACTAAGTGTTTAAAGCTAAAAAGCTTTAACACTTCCGGATGACTCAAACATATGACAATCAAACATCATCACATAACCAAAGTTATTAGAGGAATTGTCGTTTGATATTCTCGAAGAAACTTCAAATACACTTGCATCTTACCCACAACACCAAATTGCAGCAAGACTCCCCCTAAGACTGAAATGAGATCAATCTTTGTCTGACTTGAGTTGAAGTGTCGAAACTCTGAAGCTTCCCCTTAAAAGTACATGGGCTCATCTTTAAAGCTTGATCATTGGCTCCCATAGGTAGTCCCAATGATTTCGTAGTTGATCAGTAGCTCATCACTTTAACACTTCCATTTCTAGAGAGAGGAAGAGCTTTTAGAGTGAGAAAGCTCGAGATTACGAAGATGGAGCTTGAATCATTTCATGGTGAAAGAGTTAAAGTTGTTCATCTTCCTTCTAGCTACATTTTGATGGTGATGGTAAGTTCTAACTCCAATTTTAATTGTTTGATTCTTGTTTTGGTTAGGGTTTGAGTTGATGATGAGTTATAGAACCCATTTCTTATGAAATTTGGGGGTTTTGGTGTGAGCTTGTGATTATGAACCCTAATATGGTGAGATTAGGGTTTAATGACGAATTTGGGTGTATTTGTCTTTGATTTAAGTGATAGTCACTAGAAAGGAGGAGTATTGGTGATTTTGTTGTTCTTAAGAACAAGTTTAAAGTCATGCACACAAGGTGTTTGATTAAATGCCTCAAAGAGGTGAAGTTATTGTGATAACTAGGTTTATGATCTAAAATCAACATTTGATAGTATGATTAATCAATTGGATAACATGGTGGTGATTTGGGTGTGTTTAAAAGTTTGATTTTGGTCAAAATTGAGTGCTGGCTTGGATTTGGTGTCAAACTAAGGATTTGGGTCAAGTTTTGTGAAATGGATACTTGAGTACTTGATTAAATTGGATAATTGTTGTTCTGGAAACTTAATCACTTGTCATTATTGGCATTGTGTGAAATTGAAATAAGTCAAAGGTGGTCAACGGCAATATGGATTAATATTGCATATTCGTGTGATTTGGGTAAGTGATGTTTGTATGATCACTAACTAACTAGTGATCTAGTGTTGAGACCTATGCCGGTCTAGTTGGGTTGAATTGTGCCTATTGGTGTAGGTTTGGATTACCACCTGTAGTTGTATTTTGGTTATGTCCATTTAGGTGTTGGCGAGCAAAGTGTGTTCCCTCAGCTAAGGGACGTTTATGTCGGGTTCTCTTTTAGAGAATGGTTATTTATATGCATATTGTACCTATGTGTGATGTAGGTGGTTACTTGCTCGGATTTGAGGAAGGATATCATGTTATACATGATTTGTGCATGCATTCCAAGGTGAGTGGAATGATTATACGTGTATGTATATAGTGTATTTATTTGTATGCTATGGCATGATCCACGGAGCCGGTATTGCCATGGTATGTGCAGGTATACTATGATGCAAACTACAGAGCTGGAAGCATCATGGTAGGTGTGTTGTAGTGTGAGCCACGGAGCTGGTAGCACTATAGTACGAGTTGTTAAGGTATGAACCATGGAGTCCGGTAATGCCTTAGCGTGAGTATGACTCACGTTGTGATGCAAACCACGGAGCCGGTAGCATCATGACAATTGCATATGGTGCGAACCACGGAGCCGGTTGTAGTGACCCGAACTTTTCCACGTTTATATATATTAAATGAAATTGATATTTACATGATTATGTGTTTCCAACATGTTAAGCAATCAAACTTTTTAAGACTTGATTAATTGAAATAGGTTTCATATAGACAATTGACCACCCAAGTTGACCGGCGATTCACAAACGTTAAAACTTGTAAAAACTATTTGATGACATATATATATATATATATATATATATATATATATATATATATATATATATATATATATATATATATATATATATATATATATATATATATATATAGTTAACATGATATTATGAGAAGTATGTATCTCATTAAGTATTTTAACAATGAGTTATATACATAAAAATGAGACTGTTGAATTAAGAAACTCGAAAATGATATATATAACAATTATTGTTATAACAACGTCTTACTAATTACATATGAATCATTTTAAGATATTGATACACTATATATAAACATGATAAATGATAAGTAAACATATCATTAAGTATATTAACAATGAACTACATATGTAAAAACAAGACTACTAACTTAAGGATTTCGAAACAAGACATATATGTAACGATTATCGTTGTAACGACATTTAAATGTATATATATCATATTAAGATATATTAATACATCATAATATCATGATAATGTAATAATTTAACATCTCATTAGACATAATAAACAATGAGTTAACAACATTTAACAAGATCGTTAACTTAAAGGTTTCAAGACAACATTTACATGTAACGACTAACGATGACTTAACGACTCAATTAAAATGCATATACATGTAGTGTTTTAATATGTATTCATACACTTTTGAAAGACTTCAAGACACTTATCAAAGTACATCTACTTTACAAAAATGCTTATAATTACATCCTCATTCATTTTCATCAACAATTCTACTCGTATGCACTCGTATTTGTACTCGTATGGGACGACCCGGAAATTGAAACGCCCCGTCCTAATCCATCCGGATGAAGTCCATATTGATTATAAACGATTCATAATAGTTAATTACATCGCGAGGTACTTGACCTCTAAATGATACATTTTATAAACATTGCATTCGTTTTTAAAAGACAATCTTTCATTTCATTGAAAGTTGACAGGTATGCACACCATTTCATAATATCCAAACTATAAATGACCTAATCCATCATCTACTTAATAATAAACTCTAATAACTTCAACGACTCGAATGCAACATCTTTTGAAATATGTCATGAATGACTCTAAGTAATATACTTAAAATGAGCTAATGCACAACGAAAGATTTCTTTCAAACCTGAGAATAAACATGCTTTCAAGTGTCAACCAAAAGGTTGGTGAGTTCATCGGTTTATAGTAATTATTTTATTTTCATCATTTTAATAGACCACAAGATTTTAAATATTATAAAATGTGCAGAAGTCCCATTCCAACTGCACAAAAAAATATCTTTCATATGAAGAACACCTGGGGAGAATTCAAAATATAATAGTAACCATCTGTGTCGGTCTTTCACCCCACGGCTGAATACATGTGCCTTCAAAATATAGAACCTCGGTGCCGGTCTCTACACCCCACGGCTGAACACATGTTTATAAAATATAGGACAACCGGTGCCAAAATGTCATAAATAATAAACCATCCACCCGGCTTGGGAGCTCATACACTCTAACGGAAACCGGGGGCTAATGCGTCTCATAATAATCAACCCCAATCCCAGATAATTCTTTCATAGAATACAGTTAAGGTACTTGTGTCTATTGCGTCAAACATTTATAAAAGCGCATGTATTCTCAGTCCCAAAAATGTAAAGAGTAAAAAGGGAATTAAATGAAACTCACCATACTGTATTTTGTAGTAAAAATACATATGACGTCATTTAACAAGCGTAGGGTTGACCTCGGATTCACGAACCTATATTATTCATATATTTATTAAAACATATACTTGTAATCGAACAAATTTATTATTTGTGATATAAATGTTATACTTAATAATTTATAGGTTTCATATTTTTATTTTATATTCTTTAGCTAATATGTTAGTATAGTTTTGTTAAATATATTAATTTTTATTGTAAGAATAATAATATTATTAATAGTAATATTGATAAATATATAAAAATGATACTAACAATAAAAATATTAAAATTAATTATGAAAATAATGACAATCCAAATAGTAATACTAATAATAGTTTTATTGATAGTAAAAATGATAATAATAATAATAATTTTAATAATTATGATAAAAATAATACTTATATTCTTAAAAGTGATAATATTAGTAATGATAATAATACTTATAATGATACAAATCATAATAATAATAATTCTAATAATAAATATAATAACAATTCTAATAATATTACTAATAATAATAATAATAATAATAATAATAATAATAATAATAATAATAATAATAATAATAATAATAATAATAATAATAATAATAATAATAATAATAATAATGATAATAAAATTAATAATAATAAGAAGAAAACTACCTCAAAGAGTTTTCCCAAAAATATAGCGGAGACCGGGCTCGAACCCGTGACCTCCCGAATAACGCAAACACTCCTAAACCATTCATGCAAATTCTATTTTTCTGATATTATTACCAACCTAAATCTATTTAACCGGTTTCTGTCTTTCTTTCTAATTCATCTTCTTCTACAATTTCAAAACCCATTTGATCTCTTCATCATTATCTTAATCATAATCAGAAATCATAATCCTAATCCCTTCATCATTATGATCATCAACTTATCTATTATCATCATCATCATGAATCATTATCCTCGCTAATAAACCGTATCATTATCGATTCATCATCCTTGGTCATCATTCTCCCAATCTAACTCGATGTTAGAGTTATGAATTATTCAACCAAATAGCACAAACACTAGAAAAGTAACTCTCTATCCCTTCTGCATAAAAATATCGATATCTCACCTTCTATAAACAAATCTACGACCCATCTGTAAATCCAAATGATTAACCCGAATCATTGTGGCCCATGGTGGGGTTAATAGCTCGTTTTGTTTAATTTAATGGTGATAGAATAATCTGTTCGTGGGACAAGTTGATCATCAGAAAAATATATCTACTACTTAAATAATCGACCACTACCTAGTAGTTCTTATCTTCTCACCAATTACCTTGTCAATATCCAAAATCATCATCGCCAGTACCCCTTCAATTTCGGCCAAAATGTTTGGCTCATCTCAGGCCCACTTAAATGGCTCATGATGAAGGGAGCCCATGATTAACACGTATTTCTTTTTTTTTGTTTGGTTATATGAAGTCAAAAGCATAATAGCATAATATGATTAAATAGGCTGTGTGGGGTTATTTGTTCTAGTAAAAGTCGACCATAAGAAGAAAAAAAAACACAAAGAAAGCGTGAAATAGGAACAAGGTGGGAGCCGGTTGTTGTGAAGTGACCCACTAGTACTTATTCCCTACAATTGTATCCTTTCTATTTAAATCACCCTTTTGTCTTATTGATTGAAGGTAGAAAAAAAAACGCAGCTGTGATAGAAGGTTATATACATATAATCTGTGAGTGAATCCTAAGAGAAGAAAGAAGAAAAGAAGAAAAAAAATAGCAGCAACCGTAATGATTTGCAGGTGGCGATGATGGTTAATCAAAGAAACAATGAAGGTTGTGGTAGTTCTCATAATGAGTTATGATGGTGGCCTGATGAGCAGGAGTAATCTGTGGCAGTAACAAGAAAGAAACACGAAGAAGAATAGATGCAACCGGAGGTAGTTTGCGTTGGTATTGATTGTTGTCGAGCAAAGAAAAAAAAAATTTATAAAAATCACAAAGGTGGCGGTTATGGTGAAGTGGTGTTGATATGATGAATCGATGGTAATGGTGACGTGTTTGCAAGATGTTTGAGAGATAGAAACAAGAGAAAAGAAGAGGGTTGTAATGGTGAAGACGATCAAGAAAACGTTAGTGTTGCATTGGTGATTTTGGTCGAGAGTTTTCAAAGAATGAAAGGTGATAGTTGTTTGTGATGAAGTGATAGTTGATATTATCAGTGAATTAGCTTCGTTTAACAACTGAAATGGGGTAGATAAGAATTTGGTGTCGACAGATTTAAGGACCTAGTACACAAAAAAATATAAACAATTAAAAGGGGAAAACAAAGACTTCTAACTGAATTTGGACTTGTCCTTGTGATTAAGCAGTGATTTGTACGAATTTTACAAATCAATTACAGTTTGAAAGCTACCAAAACAGATTCGTACGTTCAATGGATAATGGAAGCTGTCAAATTTTGTTTATAGTGAATGGATTTATATTTGATTATGTAAAAATCGTTTTGTATTATTTACACTGGAATTCATCGTTTAATATCTCAATCGACATGAAGAATCATCAGGTACTATGGAAAATAATAAAAAAATAAAAGAGGATTGTGACATCAAACAAACTTTGTATTCTTCTGTGATTTAATTCGTTCCTTTGCCAATAGGATTAAAGACAGGGTTAATTTTAAAGATAGTGTGATGTTGAGCTGAAACGTATTCCTTTACTTTCCTGTATAACTATATTTATTTATATATTTATATACGTATATCTATATCTGATTATATATAATTCAATATTTTATATATGTATATATGTATATGTATATGTATATATCTGTATTTGCATCATTACCTATTTTGCTATATATATATATATATATATATATATATATATATATATATATATATATATATATATATATATATATATATATATATACTTGTATCTTAATTATATAAAGAAACATATTAATATAAATTTTCTAACATTAATATATAATATTAATTCTATCAATAATAATGAAACTAATAATATTAATAATAATATCAATAATATTAATAATACTTGTACATAACAAATTTTATATATTTCAATAATAATATTAATAATACAAATGTTATTATTAACATTTATAATGACAGTTGGGTTAATAGTATAACTTTTACATTTTTAACATACACTTAATAATAAATATATACAGAAATCATTTGTTCTATTTAACAACAACTTAATTATTTATATCATTTATTATTTTACAATTTATATCTTACATTTAATCATATATTATATCTAATTATTATATATCATTACATTTATATATACATATTTATTTACAAACGATTGTTCGTGAATCGTCAGGAATAGTCAAAGGTCAACTGTGTTCATGTAACAGTTCTAAAATTTTAAGACTCAACATTATAGACTTTTTCTTATCGTATCGAAATCATATAAAGATTAAGTTTAAATTTTGATCGGAAATTTCCGGGTCATCACAGTACCTACTCGTTAAAGAAATTTCGTCCCGAAATTTGATCGAGGTCGTCATGGCTAACTATGAAAATGTTTTCATGACGAATATGAGTTGATAAATAGAGTTTTATCATCATTGAATAATATAGATAAAACAATTTGATTATGCGAAGATTATAAGTGAAGCTACCGCAAGAGAGTGAAATGAGTAACGTATATTCGTTTTAACCGATGATGTTATTATGATTGATTTCCGGAATTCATGGAATTTAAAGAAAATCTTCGTAATAAGATTTGGTGTTTCGGAGATTTAGGAAATCAGGATCTTCTTTGATTAAATGCAATAATCTGTTCCGATTTTAACTGTCGGATAATTTACTATAAATCCACCCCCTTCGTTTCCTTATTTCCATATCTCACATCTTCTATTCTTTCTCCTCAATTCATATTTTAAAACATTCGTCAATATGCTCCATCCCATTCTGATCTTTGATATCCTCTTAACTTTCATATCTGTCAATTTTCTCTTTCATCTATCACCGAAGGATTTTATTTACTTTTACTATTACCTTGGGGTTATAGTGTTTTTAATTCTCCCGTGCCTTTACGTGGCAATACGTATTGATATGCACGGTTTGTAATTTATATGTTATTGTCGAGCTTTATATTTTCTTTTATATTCAAGAGTTCCATACTTTTGTCTGTTCTTCCCGACTTCAAGTCAAGCGAATAATGGTCCGAAATTCGTAGGTATGGATTTTGAAATGAATATAGTTAATGTTCTAAGAAAGAAATCATAATGGCACGATCTTGATTTGGTAAATTACCAGAATATCTAGAAAGATAGAACTATCAAGAAGATATGTTCTTAATACGTTTGGAGGTTGAGTAAAATGTAAGAGTCGTGTAAATGGCACATTATGACGGTATGTTCTATGAATCATCACGTTCCATTAGAAACTCAGCATGAATTACTATAATATAATCACGTTGATCAAGTGTCATTATATTATAGTAAATCATGCATCAGTTTCCAACACTACTTCAAAAACATTCATATTTTAAATTCGAAGGTTCGCAGAATATAGAAACTAAAACAGTTTCCTTTTATGATATAATACGGATAGCGTAGAGGGATTATTGATATCGGACGAGAATATTTATGAAGATAGCTTCAGAATTATTGAGGATATTTACAATGAAAGATACGATAATATCTTAGAATTTTAGATTCACGTGTGATGAAGAAATTCATTCACAATGATTTAGAACAATTACGGAACAATGCATTTGCTAAAGATTTCATCAGAAACAGAATCATCTGGATTCTTTATGTACAAGTTTAGTCCTTGTGATTTGTTCAGAGTCTACTTCATTGTTTGTTCAATTCTTTATCATCAAACTTTCGATTGTTAAGGTCGTTTACAGTTTTTGCTGCTTCACCAGTTCTTGTAACACTTAGCGGAATTGATTCGCAGACTGGGTGCTTTTCCGAAATTTAGGATGGAAGATCATAATTCTAAGAGATAAATGTTATATGTATACATATAACTGTTGATGTAGAAACGCTGCGAGATTCAAAATATTGATTGCTAATTCCCGGTAATTGGTATGGTAATTCTCGTTATAAGATATGGATGAGTATATGGTAAGGTTTTAATGAACAACCATAATGGTTCTTCGAAGAGACTTAAGTCAATGAGTAATGAAGTTGCTGGTAAGGTTACTGCTAATTTGGTGAGATATAAACGATTCTTCGGTAATGATGACGAAAGACAAACTTATATATCAAGCTTATAATATAGTTAATCCGAATGAAAGTCGAAGTTGACTTGCTGGAGCTGTGACAAAATTGGCTAATTTGGAAAGAGATTGCAACGTTATTTCGGTAATAACAACGACAAAAGAGCTAGCACAGGTACTTGTTAAACGTTTACTCAGGTTCCGAGTGTTTTTCAGGTGCATAACTATATGCATAATCTTTCCTTCCGTAGATGAAGTGCGGTTGGTTCATCTTACCGATTGAGGTGTTTTTAAGAATCATGAAAGGTTTGAACGCAGATTGTTATCATCAAGATACAAATGAGGTTTAAGATGGAAATCAAGTGGCAAACTTGAGGAAATATTTAACTGTAGTAGATGTAATTTATTTACGATATTTTAAGTCAAAATGTTTTGTAATTAATATTTCTTACTCTTTTAATACTTTTTGATTGTCCATGATAGTAGTACAATAGTCCAATAGTTCAATAGTTCAATAGTTCCACCAAGACTAGTATATTATAAGGAAATAGTCGTAACTAATATAGGAATATTTAGCTAGGAACAGTTGGCTAGGGTTTGGTTAGTATAGGTTTAAAGATTTTCGTAGTTAATTAATTGGTTACTAATCAATTTTAATTTATTCATTATTTTCTTCATTATGCCACTTGTCAAATATTGATTTGGATTCTGATCGGTCAAAATCCGAATATGAAATTGAATTTGGATGAAAATATTTGTTCTTTGGTGAACGGATACGTATATGTGTGAATTTGAGCAGTATTGTTAATGACTGCTGAATCTGAACTGAAGAATGTACAGTGTAACTTATTACTGTGAAATATAAATATTCCTCGGGTATTACCTACCCGTTAAAATATTTTCACCATTAACAGTTTGTACAAAAGAATTTTTAATTACAATCTTTATGAAAACATATATACATATATATTTTCTTCGGATGTAATCATGGATTTAATGAGTTAATATGATATTAATCTCATTTGCTTTTTGGTTTGACCTAGAATAAGTAATCCCTAAAACTGTAACATCCCGCATTTTTCCGTTAAATTATTTTAACGACCGTCTTTTTTTTTAGATAATATCTTCCGTTATCTAAATTCGTAGTTTCCGTTGACTAACGTTCATAATATTTCCGTTACTTAATTATAACATCACTCGTTTACTCGAGCGTTTTCAAAATATTCGTTCGGTAAAATCCCGCACCCGCTTCTAAACTCGAGGGACTAAAATTGACACGGGGCAAACTAGTTGACTAGGTCAACTAGTCCACCCCAATCACCACCATTCAATCATCTCCATCTCTCTCTTTCTCTCTAGCAAGAACACACACACATTTACCCAATTCAATCATTCATCATCTAAATTCGATCTAGGAGGCCAACATCAAAACAAAGTACGTATTTGGAATCCTCTCTTCATCCTCTACAATTTGATACCAACTTCATCTCGTTTGGGTAACATTTCTAAAACTCTAGATTTCTCTAAATTCGTGTTTTTGATTTGAAATGGTGTTAGTTAGTGTCTATGGCTCGTGTCTAGCATGAATATATGATTTACTTGCTCGATTTGTTGTTTTGAGTAACTAGTATGAACAATTGAAATGGGTGTGCTTAATCTTTGATTTTGGATGAGTTAATGTTGTTAAATTGTTAAAGTTCATGTTTTAATTGTGATACTAGTATCACTAGCTTCAATTTGGTGTGTACGTTGATTTGGAAAAACATCACTAACATGATTATTGATTTTGTGATTCTTGGCTAGGGTTTGATAGCTCTTGAAATGAACTTTTGATGCGTTGAATGCTTGTTAATGTTGTTAGTAAGTGTTTAGATGCAATGTATGCTTAATTACCTTCGAAACGGCATATCGTATGTGTAAATTGGATTCCCGAATCATAAAATACGTTTTACGAACTTGAAACTTTGAAAATAAACCTTTCTTGATCAATTGACGAGTTTTCGGTTATTGTAATTGATGTTTTTGCTTGTGAAAGGTAGTTAATTTTATTCCTTGTCAAAAGAGCTTTCCAATGATATAAGATGCGTATTCTAAGTGTTTACGGTTTGCGTTTTGTGCTAAATTGAATTTTGGATCAAGACTTGAACTTTTGAAACTGACCAGGTACCAGGCCACGCCTAATGTCGCGGCGCGACACCTCTGGCCGCGGCGCGGCAATAGCCGTGTTTGGGTTCTGACCTACTTTTTCAAATTTCAAAAAATGTTTGCTATGCTACGCACCTCTGATTCACATGTAACTTGTTCTAACATGCTTATATATGAATAAAAACCTCAGAAAAATAGTTCGGGACCCGACCCGACCCCGTTGACTTTTTCGTTGACTTTGACCAAGTTTGATTTTTAGTCAAACTTAACAAAACACTTATACAATCGTTCTAATCTTATTTTATACTTGATTCTTGCATGAAACTTGACAACATGATTCACATGCTATATAATCGAGTCGTAATGAGCCATAGGACTAATTGAACACATTTCGCCCGACCTTGTGTCGTAACCGGTTAATTGATACAACTTACTTGTTTAGGTCAAGGCTAAGCAACATTCATGCACACGTTTACTTTGTGAAGTACATTTATACTCGTGCACTCGAGGTGAGATCATAGTCCCATCTTTCAACAACTTTTATACTTTTAAATCATGGGATGAGAAACATATACGGTTTTATACTACATACTTTTACACTTTGAACACAAGTACGGAAACGAACATTCCACGTGCGGGTTTGAACAAAAAGCCTCAATTCAATTATCATTAGTTACACTTGCAGGGTGTAAACGAGAACTTATATTATGTGATCACATGGGCTTGACGAGCCTCATTCGGACGGTTCGCTACCGTTAGCGGATGAAATATATTTTCGGGTCTAGTGTATGTTCTAACACTACGCAAAGGGTGCAAAACAGTTAAGTTTGATAATTGGGTGCCCGGGATACAAACAACAACTTTGGAATGCAAATGATTTTGATAATCATCTTATACTAAATCTTGTGGTTCAAATACAACGATTACTAAAACACCTATGATTTCACCAACGTTTTTCGTTGACAGTTTTCTATATGTTTCTCAGGTTCATACTTGGCTATTTGATACATGCTTCCGCGTACACTCATACTTGCTTGGAGTCAAGCATGCATGCATACACTCTGATTTCTTGCTTGGGGTCAAGCATACATACATACATACGCTAGTGATAGCACCTTTGGATTCAAACATATTGTTTACATACTTACGCTATTTATAGCAACCGCGATTTTAAACTAATTATGTCGCAAGTTATTTCATTTATACTTTATACTCTTGTAAACTTAAACTTGTCGTCGAACGGTTTTGTAAACTAAACTTTGCAAGCATGATACGTTTCAAAAGAATGCGACATAATTTTGGTCAAACGAGTCTCATATAGGGACTACGACCACGTAACGGGACCTAAGTAGTCGGCGCCGTCAATGACGATTTGGTCGGGTCGCTACAGATGGTATCAGAGCGTTGGTTGTAGGGATCTAGGATGTGCATTAGTGTGTCTGACAGAGTCGTTAGGACGCATTAGTGAATCTAGACTACAACCGGATAGTTAGCCATTGCATTCTGACATACATTTGCTATAGATAGCACTTACTTGACTACTTGTGCATTATACTTGAATCATTCTTAGGCAAACTTCTTAATGGTACCAAGTTTTCATCATACGAACTCGTATTCTGCAACTTTCTGGTAACACGCGTAAATTCAGAATTCATACCCGTAAGGATGACGACGACTTCATTAGTCACACTTGTTCGGGAACTCTGTCTCCCAGATTGTTATTCGCCACCGTTTCAACTTACTATCGGTGTCACACCGGTGTACCTTACTATCTACCACTTCTTGTTACTGCCATCACTACTCTAGGTGAGTATCGTCGTCACTACTTATCACTACGATTGCGTACTACTCGTTATCATGATTTGTTGCTCTTTTCGCGCCTAAAGACATTATTGTTTGACTTGAACCGCATTGACGTGAACAATCATTTATACACTTCCCTCGGGGAACGCTTCTTTAGAGTTGCACAAATTCTTTCGATTCAATACGAGTCACGTTAGAGATGTCGTTGCACTTTGTTCATTTTAGATCTTCACGGTTACACGAACTCGAATCTATGGAGTGATGTGGGAATGGAGGTATGAGTTAGCGTAATATAACGACACTCGATCAACGTGGTTATATTACGATAATTCACACCAAAGTTCTAATGACTCGTGATGGTGATTGGACTCGATCAACCTAATCACCACCATGTGCCATGTACATGACTTCATCTATTCATGTTTGGACATCTGAAAACTCCGAAAGTACTGACAACAACCATACCAGGGACACACCTTCGAATATTGTCGAACCATATTTATGCTTCCAAATGAATGACGAATTCTTTCAACTTCAAACATACGTTATACATGAATACTATCTCGTCCTCGCACAGTCTTATTGATTAACTACAATTTACTCGTTATGCTTACATAGGGGCGGAAACTTCTCTTGCATCACCCTCATAATTCAGGTTCAGGAAATCTTTTATTCTAAACTCTCAATGGAGAGAGAGACTCTCCACGTTATACTAGTATTCGCCTCGAGGGTGAATAGTCCCGACGAACATTTTTGGAAAACGATAAATCTTCCGCGGCGCAAATTTCTTAAGAAACTTGTTCTATCTAACGTTTTCAAGTCCTAACAAACTTTTTCAAACATACCTTACAGAAATGTACCTCATTTCAGATCGAGATTCTTGTTTCACTTCTAGATTTTGGAGTGCCTCACAAAAAGTCTCGGGACCACGTTTAGACATGAGTACCGCACATCAACCACAACCCGATGGACCGAGCAAACATACGATTCAAACCTTGGAAACCGTAATACGAATTTGCGTTATCAACTTCAAATTTACTTGAGAAAAGTTTTTGCCTTTAACCAATTTCTCTTACAACGATGGTTATCATTCAAGTCTTAACGTCACACCTTTTGAAATCTTATATGACCGGAAACGTCATTCTCCTTTTGTAGAACCAAGTAAATGATAATCAAGTCACCGAACCTTGACTCATTCATGGAGTAACCGTTAAAATCCTTCCAATCTGAGAAAGGCTCGAGACGGCCCGTAGTCGCCAAAGGAGCTATGCCGATGTTAGGCGTAAACCTCCCAAATTCCATTTGGGTAACCGCGTAACGTTAAAAGTCGCACCTTGAAAAGGTGCAATCCGTTTCGGAAAACGTAGAAAGCTAAATCCGTGATATTTTGATCCTTTAAAAATCTTGGGTCGTTTTGGACCCGTTGCTAGCCGTTTAGACTTTTCCGACTCATTTGAGCTCCGTTCATCCTACTTTCCATGTGTCGAACTTGAAAAAGTGTCTTACCAGACAAGAACTTGTTATCCTCTTCGATGAACTTACTATCAACGATAAACTTCACTTTCTAGGAGGACCGGTTGAAACTATACATCGTGAAACCAAACTCTGAAACAACGTAAAACCCCGACTGTCAAAGTTCGTTGAAATGCCCGATGAAGTACTTTCACTTATCCGTAGAATGGGCAACGCACGATCTCGATGAAGGAACAACGAATACTACTTTCAACTAAATTTCGGGACGAAATTTCTTTTAAGGTGTAGGTAATGTAACATCCCGCATTTTTCCGTTAAATTATTTTAACGACCGTCTTTTTTATTTAGATAATATCTTTCGTTATCTAAATTCGTAGTTTCCGTTGACTAACGTTCATAATATTTCCGTTACTTAATTATAACATCACTCGTTTACTCGAGCGTTTTCAAAATATTCGTTCGGTAAAATCCCGCACCCGCTTCTAAACTCGAGGGACTAAAATTGACACGGGGAAAACTAGTTGACTAGGTCAACTAGTCCACCCCAATCACCACCATTCAATCATCTCCATCTCTCTCTTTCTCTCTAGCAAGAACACACACACATTTACCCAATTCAATCATTCATCATCTAAATTCGATCTAGGAGGCCAACATCAAAACAAAGTACGTATTTGGAATCCTCTTTTCATCCTCTACAATTTGATACCAACTTCATCTCGTTTGGGTAACATTTCTAAAACTCTAGATTTCTCTAAATTCGTGTTTTTGATTTGAAATGGTGTTAGTTAGTGTCTATGGCTCGTGTCTAGCATGAATATATGATTTACTTGCTCGATTTGTTGTTTTGAGTAACTAGTATGAACAATTGAAATGGATGTGCTTAATCTTTGATTTTGGATGAGTTAATGTTGTTAAATTGTTAAAGTTCATGTTTTAATTGTGATACTAGTATCACTAGCTTCAATTTGGTGTGTAGGTTGATTTGGAAAAACATCACTAACATGATTATTGATTTTGTGATTCTTGGCTAGGGTTTGATAGCTCTTGAAATGAACTTTTGATGCGTTGAATGCTTGTTAATGTTGTTAGTAAGTGTTTAGATGCAATGTATGCTTAATTACCTTCGAAACGGCATATCGTATGTGTAAATTGGATTCCCGAATCATAAAATACGTTTTACGAACTTGAAACTTTGAAAATAAACCTTTCTTGATCAATTGACGAGTTTTCGGTTATTGTAATTGATGTTTTTGCTTGTGAAAGGTAGTTAATTGTATTCCTTGTCAAAAGAGCTTTCCAATGATATAAGATGCGTATTCTAAGTGTTTACGGTTTGCGTTTTGTGCTAAATTGAATTTTGGATCAAGACTTGAACTTTTGAAACTGACCAGGTACCAGGCCACGCCTAATGTCGCGGCGCGACACCTCTGGCCGCGGCGCGGCAATAGCCGTGTTTGGGTTCTGACCTACTTTGTCAAATTTCGAAAAATGTTTGCTATGCTACGCACCTCTGATTCACATGTAACTTGTTCTAACATGCTTATATATGAATAAAAACCTCAGAAAAATAGTTCGGGACCCGACCCGACCCCGTTGACTTTTTCGTTGACTTTAACCAAGTTTGACTTTTAGTCAAACTTAACAAAACACTTATACAATCGTTCTAATCTTATTTTATACTTGATTCTTGAATGAAACTTGACAACGTGATTCACATGCTACATAATCGAGTCGTAATGAGCCATAGGACTAATTGAACACATTTCGCCCGACCTTGTGTCGTAACCGGTTAATTGATACAACTTACTTGTTTAGGTCAAGGCTAAGCAACATTCATGCACACGTTTACTTTGTGAAGTACATTTATACTCGTGCACTCGAGGTGAGATCATAGTCCCATCTTTCAACAACTTTTATACTTTTAAATCATGGGATGAGAAACATATACGGTTTTATACTACATACTTTTACACTTTGAACACAAGTACGGAAACGAACATTCCACGTGCGGGTTTTAACAAAAAGCCTCAATTCAATTATCATTAGTTACACTTGCAGGGTGTAAACGAGAACTTATATTATGTGATCACATGGGCTTGACGAGCCTCATTCGGACGGTTCGCTACCGTTAGCGGATGAAATATATTTTCGGGTCTAGTGTATGTTCTAACACTACGCAAAGGGTGCAAAACAGTTAAGTTTGATAATTGGGTGCCCGGGATACAAACAACAACTTTGGAATGCAAATGATTTTGATAATCATCTTATACTAAATCTTGTGGTTCAAATACAACGATTACTAAAACACCTATGATTTCACCAACGTTTTTCGTTGACAGTTTTCTATATGTTTCTCAGGTTCATACTTGGCTATTTGATACATGCTTCCGCGTACACTCATACTTGCTTGGAGTCAAGCATGCATGCATACACTCTGATTTCTTGCTTGGGGTCAAGCATACATACATACATACGCTAGTGATAGCACCTTTGGATTCAAACATATTGTTTACATACTTACGCTATTTATAGCAACCGCGATTTTAAACTAATTATGTCGCAAGTTATTTCATTTATACTTTATACTCTTGTAAACTTAAACTTGTCGTCGAACGGTTTTGTAAACTAAACTTTGCAAGCATGATACGTTTCAAAAGAATGCGACATAATTTTGGTCAAACGAGTCTCATATAGGGACTACGACCACGTAACGGGACCTAAGTAGTCAGCGCCGTCAATGACGATTTGGTCGGGTCGCTACAAAAACTATTAGGATCCACATATTTTTCGCAGAATATTAATGAAGTTATGGATCAATACTTCATCGTTAATTGCTGTTGGTACTTCTTGGTATCTATGGTGCGTATGATGTTGATGTTCGTGGAATAGATTGTGAAATTGAGGCTTGGGATGCGGATATTGTTGTTGGTGGTACTGTTGGTGCCAGTAATGTTGCTGAAGCTGGTACATTTTGCACCATACTCTTCAAGGCTATAACTCGGGTGCGAAGCTCGTTGACTTATTACTCCGGGATGATTGTCGGTAGGAATAGGCGAATGTATAAGGTTTTAAATTTTAGATAGAATATAATCATGGCGAGATATTCAGAGAATGAGGGTGAAAATGGTGTTTCGAACAGGTTCGCCGGTAAGTGCTTCAGGTTCTTCGCCAAAAGGTGAATTTGGTTGGTGAAAAGGATCGCCTTCTTCTCGTCTCCATTGATTGAGTAGACTACGAACCCATCAGATGAATTGGGGATGGCTGATTGGTTGATTCATTCTGGTTATGCTGCTTTCGGAGCTGGAGTGGGACTCCATATCGGAATCCGAGGGACTTGAATTAGTTGTGAGTTCCATTTCGTACAATTGAATAAAGGATCTTTCGATATGAAATGATTTTTGGATATCGGATGATATTCTAATTACATAGAATACCTATACATAGTACGGAAGATCCTGTAGATTACGAAGGGAATTAAGGAAACGTGTCAGATAAAGTCTACAGTAACAGATATACTAAGATATGAATTAGCAGATACGCTAAGATATGAATTTTTGTCTATACACTATTTATGCAGTCAATGCAGCAAGATGTGTTTAGACTAAGAATGATAAGCAGTTAATTTTCGACAAATGATAAGCAAAACTTTTGATATGCGGACCAGGTTTAAGTCCAGACTTATTAATATAACCTAACAACTACTAGGTCGAAGTCCAGACTTCACTAATGCATCCTAACAACTACCAGTTAGACATACTAATGCAGACCTGGTTCGCTAAGACCACCGCTCTGATACCAACTGAAACGCCCCGTCCTAATCCATCCGGATGAAGTCCATATTGATTATAAAAGATTCATAATAGTTGATTACATCGCGAGGTACTTGACCTCTAAATGATACATTTTATAAACATTGCATTCGTTTTTAAAAGACAATCTTTCATTTCATTGAAAGTTGACAGGTATGCACACCATTTCATAATATCCAAACTATAAATGACCTAATCCTTCATCTACTTAATAATAAACTCTAATAACTTCAACGACTCGAATGCAACGTCTTTTGAAATATGTCATGAATGACTCCAAGTAATATCCTTAAAATGAGCTAATGCACAGCGGAAGATTTCTTTCAAACCTGAGAATAAACATGCTTTCAAGTGTCAACCAAAAGGTTGGTGAGATCATCAGTTTATAGTAATCATTTTATTTTCATCATTTTAATAGACCACAAGATTTTAAATATTATAAAACGTGCAGAAGTCCCATTCCAACTGCTCAAAAAAATATCTTTCATATGAAGAACACCTGGGGAGAATTCAAAATATAATAGTAACCATATGTGCCGGTCTTTCACCCCACGGCTGAATACATGTGCCTTCAAAATATAGAACCTCGGTGCCGGTCTTTACACCCTACGGCTGAACACATGTTTATAAAATATAGGACAACCGGTGCTAAAATGTCATAAATAATAAACCATCCACCCGGCTTGGGAGCTCATACACTCTAACGGAAACCGGGGGCTAATGCGTCTCATAATAATCAACCCCAATCCCAGATAATTCTTTCCTAGAATACAGTTAAGGTACTTGTGTCTATTGCATCAAATATTTATAAAAGCGCATGTATTCTCAGTCCCAGAAATGTAAAGAGTAAAAAGGGAATCAAATGAAACTCACCATACTGTATTTTGTAGTAAAAATACATATGATGTCATTTAACAAGCGTAGGGTTGAACTCGGATTCACGAACCTATATTATTCATATATTTATTAAAACATATACTTGTAATCGAACAAATTTATTATTTGTGATATAATTGTTATACTTAATAATTTAGAGGTTTCATATTTTTATTTTATATTCTTTAGCTAATATGTTAGTATAGTTTTGTTAAATATATTAATTTTTATTGTAAGAATAATAATATTATTAATAGTAATATTGATAAATATATAAAAATGATACTAACAATAAAAATATTAAAATTAATTATGAAAATAATGACAATCCAAATAGTAATACTAATAATAGTTTTATTGATAGTAAAAATGATAATAATAATAATTTTAATAATTATGATAAAAATAATACTTATATTCTTAAAAGTGATAATATTAGTAATGATAATAATACTTATAATGATACAAATCATAATAATAATAATTCTAATAATAAATATAATAACAATTCTAATAATATTACTAATAATAATAATAATAATAATAATAATAATAATAATAATAATAATGATAATAAAATTAATAATAATAAGAAGAAAACTACCTCAAAGAGTTTTCCCAAAAATATAGCGGAGACCGGGCTCGAACCCGTGACCTCCCGAATAACGCAAACACTCCTAAACCATTCATGCAAATTCTATTTTTCTGATATTATTACCAACCTAAATCTATTTAACCGGTTTCTGTCTTTCTTTCTAATTCATCTTCTTCTACAATTTCAAAACCCATTTGATCTCTTCATCATTATCTTAATCATAATCAGAAATCATAATCCTAATCCCTTCATCATTATGATCATCTACTTATCTATTATCATCATCATCATGAATCATTATCCTCGCTAATAAACCGTATCATTATCGATTCATCATCCTTGGTCATCATTCTCCCAATCTAACTCGATGTTAGAGTTATGAATTATTCAACCAAATAGCACAAACACTAGAAAAGTAACTCTCTGTCCCTTCTGTATAAAAATATCGATATCTCACCTTCTATAAACAAATCTACGACCCATCTGTAAATCCAAATGATTAACCCGAATCATTGTGGCCCATGGTGGGGTTAATAGCTCGTTTTGTTTAATTTAATGGTGATAGAATAATCTGTTCGTGGGACAAGTTGATCATCAGAAAAATATATCTACTACTTAAATAATCGACCACTACCTAGTAGTTCTTATCTTCTCACCAATTACCTTGTCAATATCCAAAATCATCATCGCCAGTACCCCTTAAATTTCGGCCAGAATGTTTGGCTCATCTCAGGCCCACTTAAATGGCTCATGATGAAGGGAGCCCATGATTAATACGTATTTTTTTTTTGGTTATATGAAGTCAAAAGCATAATAGCATAATATGATTAAATAGGCTGTGTGGGGTTATTTGTTCTAGAAAAAGTCGACCATAAGAAGAAAAAAAAAACACAAAGAAAGCGTGAAATAGGAACAAGGTGGGAGCCGGTTGTTGTGAAGTGACCCACTAGTACTTATTCCCTACAATTGCATCCTTTCTATTTAAATCACCCTTTTGTCTTATTGATTGAAGGTAGAAAAAAAAACGCAGCTGTGATAGAAGGTTATATACATATAATCTGTGAGTGAATCCTAAGAGAAGAAAGAAGAAAAGAAGAAAAAAAATAGCAGCAACCGTAATGATTTGCAGGTGGCGATGATGGTTAATCAAAGAAACAATGAAGGTTGTGGTAGTTCTCATAATGAGTTATGATGGTGGCCTGATGAGCAGGAGTAGTCTGTGGCAGTAACAAGAAAGAAACACGAAGAAGAATAGATGCAACCGGAGGTAGTTTGCGTTGGTATTGATTGTTGTCGAGCAAAGAAAATTTTTTTTATAAAAATCACAAAGGTGGCGGTTATGGTGAAGTGGTGTTGATATGATGAATCGATGGTAATGGTGACGGGTTTGTAAGATGCTTGAGAGATAGAAACAAGAGAAAAGAAGAGGGTTGTAATGGTGAAGACGATCAAGAAAACGTTAGTGTTGCATTGGTGATTTTGGTCGAGAGTTTTCAAAGAATGAAAGGTGATAGTTGTTCGTGATGAAGTGATAGTTGATATTATCAGTGAATTAGCTTCGTTTAACAACTGAAATGGGGTAGATAAGAATTTGGTGTCGACAGATTTAAGGACCCAATACACAAAAAAAATATAAACAATTAAAAGGGGAAAACAAAGACTTCTAACTGAATTTGGACTTGTCCTTGTGATTAAGCAGTGATTTGTACGAATTTTACAAATCAATTATAGTTTGAAAGCTACCAAAACAGATTCGTACGTTCAATGGTTAATGGAAGCTGTCAAATTTTGTTTATAGTGAATGGATTTATATTTGATTATGTAAAAATCGTTTTGTATTATTTACACTGGAATTCATCGTTTAATATCTCAATCGACATGAAGAATCATCAGGTACTATGGAAAATAATAAAAAAATAAAAGAGGATTGTGATATCAAACAAACTTTGTATTCTTCTGTGATTTAATTCGTTCATTTGCCAATAGGATTAAAGACAGGGTTAATTTTAGAGATAGTGTGATGGTGAGCTGAAACGTATTCCTTTACTTTCCTGTATAACTATATTTGTTTATATATTTATATACGTATATCTATATCTGATTATATATAATTTAATATTTTATATATGTATATATGTATATGTATAAGTATATATCTGTATTTGCATCATTACCTATTTTGCTATATATATATATATATATATATATATATATATATATATATATATATATATATATATATATATATATATATATATATATATATATATATATATATATATATATATATATATATACTTGTATCTTAATTATATAAAGAAACATATTAATATAAATTTTCTAACATTAATATATAATATTAATTCTATCAATAATAATGAAACTAATAATATTAATAATAATATCAATAATATTAATAATACTTGTACATATCAAATTTTACATATTTTATATATTTCAATAATAATATTAATAATACAAATGTTATTATTAACATTTATAATGACAGTTGGGTTAATAGTATAACTTTTACATTTTTAACATACACTTAATAATAAATATATACAGAAATCATTTGTTCTAATTAACAACAACTTAATTATTTATATTATTTATTATTTTACAATTTATATCTTACATTTAATCATATATTATATCTAATTATTATATATCATTACATTTATATATACATATTTATTTACAAACGATTGTTCATGAATCGTCAGGAATAGTCAAAGGTCAACTGTATTCATGTAACAGTTCTAAAATTTTAAGACTCAACATTATAGACTTTTTCTTATCGTATCGAAATCATATAAAGATTAAGTTTAAATTTTGATCGGAAATTTCCGGGTCATCACAGAAATTTCCAACCAAAATTTAAACTTAAGCTTTATATGATAACATTATTCTGACATGATAAGCAATAAATTTTGACAAGTTTTAAAACTTTAGAAATGAGTTTCATACAAACAATTGACCAACCATTTGTTCGACGATTCACGCATAACTTGTATTAAATATATACTTATGTATATATATGGATATATGGATTATATATAACTTGAATATATGATAGTTAAGTATCTCATTAAGTATATTAATAATGGGTTTTATATATATAAATTGAGACTACTAACTTAAGGATTTCGAAAACAATATATATATGTAACATTTAACGACGTAATAACCCTTATGTTAAAATGAATATATATGTATTGTATTAAGATGTATTAATACACTTTTTAAAGACTTAAATACATATATTAACATAAGTATATTCAACAAAGATAGCTATACTCGTATTCGCATTCTATTTCCTCATGAATTCTATTTGTATTTTTATGGTATTTTTACCCGTCTAATACGCAGCTTATAGATGTATAACTATTGAAAAATACACTACTTAGCAACCCCATTTTTAGATCCTAGCATCTTTTGTCTTGTTAATGAGTCATGAGACAAAAACTTACAAGTTTACTAACCATTTTGGCAACATATGACTCAATTATTAACTTAAAATTCGTTCATATGTACCACCCCATTTTTCCATTCCATTTTCTCATTCTTTACTCCAAATTACTCTCTCAAAATACTTCTATCTTCATACTAGATCATCACCAAGCATTTTTCTCATCATCTAGCTTCAAAATCAATGTAGAACACTTCTTAAAACTCTTGTTAAATTCCTACTCTATTGCTATCTTAGTAAGTTTATAAAACTTGTAAAAACTAAAACTTGTTTTGGTGGAAACCAAGCATGTTTATAAACTAATGTAACCTTACTAACTTGACTTTAAAAACACTTATTTATATGTATTATGACATTATATTAACTGATTATAAGAATTATAACTTGTATATATGTATAACACCTTAGAACTTAATATACAACAATTGGTCTCTTTCGGTTCTTGAAAACTGTTTTGACACACGAATTTAAAAGCTATCTTAAACTTTGTTTTAGAGCATATAACTCTGGATATATGTTAATATATATGAATCAAGATTTCTGTAATTTTTTCATGATTTTAGACGAAGTGAAAGTATATTTCAAAAATTCATTAGTTGACTGATGACAGATTTTATCCGAATCTGTCCACCATTACAAGTTAAGGGTATAAGCCTAACTTCGACTATGAAACCAAAACTTTTCGATTATTCTTTGAAAACAAAACATATTAAGGAGTCTCCAGCAACTTGATTCATTAAAAACCATGTAGTAACAAATAATTTATGAACCAAAAGATTTGGCTAAGATTAATGTTGTATGCTTAATCAATCTAACTAGAAAACTATGCTAACTAAGACCTGGGCTATTTTCCTTGATAACACATGTTAGTGTATATGTTAATAACTAAAATATAGAAGTAAATTTAAAAATATTTAGTTTAGCTATTTTTTCTTAGCCTACGGACTGTTCCTATGACGAATTATTGAACTGTGCGGACAGATTTACGCACCTGTGACAAAATGAAATTTTAACTAACCTATACTCTGATTCAGAACATATGCCAATTATGGCTAGTTATAGGACTCAAATACCTTTCCAATGATGGCTCTTACACCTATAGAAGTCTAACACACTATGAGATATACCTATCGGGAATTGACTATTTAAAATCAGGAAATCTATATAAGATTTAAAATAAGACTAACAACTAATTACTAACTTAAACAAGTAAAAATATTATATAATTAATATATAAACTTGTTTTATCAATATTATGTAATCTTGGAATACCATAGACACGTATGCAAATGTTTTGACATATCATATTGACTCATGTATATATATTATTTGGAACAACCATAGACACTCTATATGCAGTAATGTTTGAGTTAGCTATACAGGGTTGAGGTTGATTCCAAAAATATATATACTTTGAGTTGTGATCTAGCCTAAGATGTGTATACACTGGGTCGTGGATTGATTCAAGATAATATATATCGATTTATTTCTGTACATCTAACTGTGGACAACATGTTGTAGGTTACTAACGAGGACAGCTGACTTAATAAACTTAAAACATTAAAACGTATTAAAAATATTGTAAATATATTTTGAACATACTTTGATATATATGTACATATTTGTTATAGGTTCATGAGTCGACCAGTGGCCAAGTCTTACTTCCCGACGAAGTAAAAATCTACGAAAGTGAGTTATAGTTCCACTTTTAAAATCTAACATTTTTGGGATGAGAATACATGCAGTTTTATAAATGTTTTACGAAATAGACACAAGTAATTGAAACTACATTATATGGGTGAATGATTGAAGCCGAATATGCCCCTTTTGCTTTGTAACCTAAGAATTAGTAAACCGATCTACTAATTGACGCGAATCCTAAAGATAGATCTATTGGGCCTAACGAACCCCATCCAAAGTACCGGATGCTTTAGTACTTCGAATTCGTTTTTATCATGTCCGAAGGATTTCCAGGAATGATAGGGGATATTCTTATATGCATCTTGTTAATGTCGGTTACCAGGTGTTCACCATATGAATGATTTGTATCTCTATGTATGGGATGTATATTGAAATATGAAATCTTGTGGTCTATTATTACGATTTGATAAATATATAGGTTAAACCTATAACACACCAACATTTTTGTTGACGTTTAAAGCATGTTTATTCTTAGGTGATTACTAAGAGCTTCTGCTGTTGCATGCTAAAATATGGACAAGATTTGGTGTCAGCATGCTTATGTAATATTGTTTAAAACTGCATTCGAGATTTACTTTGTTGTAACATATTAATATTGTAAACCAATGTGTATTGGTAGTGTGTAAGTGTGATATTTTTAGATTATTATTTCTGGATAATCTAGGTGGTGTCCTTTTAACCTTGTCGATAAAATAAAGGTTATGGTTTGTTTTAAAAACGAATGCAATCTTTGAAAAACATCTCATATAGAGGTCAAAACCTCGCAACGAAATCAATTAATATGGAACGTTTATAATCAATATAAACGGGACATTTCAATTGGTATCAGAGCGTTGGTCTTAGAGAACTAGAATTTTTGCGTTAGTGTGTCTTACCGAGTTTGTTAGGATGCATTAGTGAGTCTAGACTTTGACCGTGTTTTTCTTCAAAAACGATTGCTTAACATTTTTTGTTGAAAACTATATATTATTAACATGTAAATATTATGTGATATATTAATCTCTTAACGTGTTTGATATTGTGTGATAGATGTCTACCTCTAGTACAAATCCCATCGACTCACCTAATAATAATGAAGAGTCGAATATATTTTGGGAAGATTCACAAATTCCCGAAGAGGAACCGGAAGAGGAGGAACCGGAAGAGGAGGAACCGGAAGAGGAGGAACCGAAAGAGGAGGAACCGAAAGAAGAAGAGGTTCCGGAGGAAGAAATATTAATACCTACAGTAAATCGATTAAATAAAAGAAAATCCTCAACCAACGGACCAAAGTTAAAAATGGTCAATGGTGTTTCCACCGAGGAAGGAAAATATTGGGAAGATTACCAATTTTTCGATGAATCGGATTCCGATGAGAATTTCGATGATGTTATAGAAATTACCTCGACCCAATTTAATAAAGCAAAATAAAATAATAAGGGAAAAGGTATAAAAATAGAGAAACCTGATTCCAACCCCGATGAACTTTATATGTATCGGCAACATCCGTATTTCCTAAATTGTAACAATAACCCGGGAACCTCTAAACCACCAGGTTTTTCTAAACCATTGTGGAAAACGACGGCTCGTATTAGAGGAACACCATATATTCCTAGAAAATTAGGAAAACGAACCAAGTCCGAAGAAGAAGAAACCAGTGATTCAGATTAGAGGGTTGTAATCATGTTGTGTATTATATGTATTGTAGTGTGCTTGTACTTTTATGTTCTATGTAAAAATTGCTTGTATTGTTTGTTAATTATCTTTTACGAATCTAATCCTTGTCTATTTTACAGTATAAAAACAAAATGGATGTTAAGGGTAGACAACCGAATATTTTAGAAGACCTACCAGAGGATATGATTGAGGAAATCTTGTCTAGAGTCGGTCAGAATTCATCAGCACATTTAGTTATGGTGAAATTAACTTGTCAAAAATTTGAAAGACTTTCCAGAAATGCCTTAGTTTGTAAAAGGCTTTCCTTTGATAGGTGGGGTATATCACATTGGGGAGACCGTAAGTGTAACAACCCTCACTTTTCGACTTCTAAATTACTGAATTAACCCTAGGGTTATATGTCTGACTAAATGTATTAAGGGTTGTTATATACAATTAAATATTAACCGAATAGTAATTTTTAGTCAACAATGTACGCTTAAATAAATAATATATTATTAATTTATATAATTTGAAATAATTTAACTAAGTATATAAACTTTGTATCACTTTAATTATTTAGTTAATGTATTATATATTTAACTATATAATAAATCCAATTATATATAAATGTAATAATATTTATAAACTTACTAAAGCTATAGTTTAATAATTAAAATCATAATTATTATTAAAAATACAAAATACCGAATTATTTATTATTTTTATGCAAAATTTGTATTTATTAATTAAATAAAAAAAATAAAATAAAAAAAAATAAAATATTATTGACAAATATTCTTGGAAAAATATTAAATAAATTTGTTTATTTACATAAAAAAAATCCTTAAAATAAATAAAAAATAAATAAATAAATAAATAAATTACTTTTTAATTAAAAATTTTAATGGAAAAACTACTTTTATTATTTTATTTTGTGCATTATCCCATGGCCTAACATTTAATACTTTTTAATTTTAAAATCCCATTAAGAATTAAATATTTCTTTTTTTTTTAATTATTTTATTCTTTTTACCTAATTTTTTCAAGTATAAATACCCCTCATTTCTCATTCAAACTCACACCAAAATTTCTCTCATTCTCTCTTTGAAGAATTACTACTAGTAAGTATTCTTTTCTTACTTTTTATTTTTTTTTACTTTTTACTTTTTACTTTTACTTTTTACTTCGGTTATTATTTTTACCGAAATATGTAAATAATGTTATAAATTATATGCAATTAAAAATAAAATAAATAACATGTATACATTATTACTATTACTAGCACCTATAACCTACTACTTATATTGTAACATAAAAACATTTTGGGATATGTATTAGAGATGTATAGATCTTCGAACTTTCTTGACTAATGGTTTCTATGAGATTCTAGGCAGAGGGTTTGGATTTCCGATTTAAAGGGTCCTATGGCTCAAGCCCCTAGATCTAAATTAGCCATTCGAATGGAAAGGGGTGATTGGAAGCTTATCTAATACGGCAAGTATCCTAAAATGGAAAACACTGATAAAAGTAGAAACTCTCTAGTCATAGAAACTTAGTAAAATAAGAAACTTTCTAAAAATGGAAACTTTATAAAAATAGTAACTTGCTAGGAATAGAAACTTAGTAAAACAAACTATACTTAAACACATACTTAAACTTAAACATGGGCAAAACACTTAACTACTCTTAAATGTCAATAGGTTGATTTTCCTGCTCACTCGTTCAACTCTTTATTCCGAGGAATAACTCTCTCTCTACTTACTAAGGTGAATTCATAGCCCCTCTTTATTGCTAGCAAACTTACTTACTTTTGGGGTGAGACACATGCTATTTTTACTTTTTACAACTTAGACACAAGTACCAAACTACTAAACTGTGATATGTTGGGCTATGACCAGCAAGTCCCCAACCGATAAGTATGAACGATAACTTGTCACGGGGCAAACTTGAAAGTCTAGTCTAAATATCAGTACCAACTGTTAAAACTATGCTATACCCGGCTATGTCTGACTAAGTCCCTACTGTGATATTTTTAATTGCTGCGGCATTCTTAATTATTGGGGATAGGCCTATCGGGAGTAACGTCCCCGATACATTTGACTAAGTCTTTGTATTACTTAATAATGAAATTAAACTGACAAGGACAGACACAACTTGTCATGGGGCAAACTTGAACGTTTAGTTTAAATATCACGCATTGGCATAACTTTTTGATCCTGCGGGAGATCAACTTTACAAACTAAATCTTGTGGTCTAAAACAACGACAAACTTTTTGTTAAACCTATGAACTTCACTCAACCTTTTTGGTTGACACTTTAGCATGTTTTGTCTCAGGTGCTGTTTGATTCAAGCTCTTATACTTACTGCTTATGTGATGCTACTTGGACATAGGATCAAGAGATATCGCATTTATTACTTCTGCATGTGAACATTTACGATATTGTTATTCCTGTCATTGTAACGACATTTCATTTTCCGCTGCGTACTCATTAAAGTTAAATTCATCATTTAGTATTGTTCTCATTTATTATAATATGTTGGTATGTTTTGATATTAGTGACGTTCCTTCTAGACCCTATTGGGAGGACGTTACAGTAAGTTACGCCGTGTTTTCTTTAAAGCGTTAAATGCGGGGAACCTAAATACAATTTTACGCTAAGGGTTAAGAACCTATTTTGACTCAACATATCCCAACATAGGATTTCATGAGTTAGAAAGAGCTTCTAACATGCAACATAAAGAAGCATGTTATACTTACAGGTTAGTGATGTTCGCTTCTTACCAAAGTGAGAAAAAGAACATCGGATTACAACTTTTAAATAAAACCTTCCCACAAGTGACGGATTCAGTAGTTGGGGTGAGAAACAAGGTTTTTAGATTATTACGGGGCTGTTGGACATTACGAAACCCTCGTCCTTTTGACGACATTACAACATGCTGCATAGCCAATGGTCATAACGGTTACTTTCCACAAGACCAAGGATGGGAAGTCGTCTTAGTAAAACCAGAATGCATGACTTGTTTCTGGACTTATGAATTACGTGTCTTTATTTCTTTTGCTGAACAACTTGCGTATTAACTAGAATTGCCTTTATAGCTGCCGAGTAGCAAAGTTATTATGTGCTATATTTCATCCTATATGTATAATAGCGGTATTGTAAGTTTGTAAAATATTGTATAAAATTTGAACGCGAAATTTTATTATAATCAGTTTTTTCATATAGAATTGTAGTAGTTGAATTGTATATTAGCTACTAAGTATGAACTTAACGGGTAGGTACTACCCGAACTAAAACTATAAAACGCTAATATGAAGAAAAAGCTTTTATAAATGAGTTCATACTATGCTACGAAATACTATTGACTACTCTTAAAATTCTATATGATTAACTTAATACTTTTGGGCTATTTTTGAAGGAAATGGCACTGACGACTCGTCAGAATTTGAACATGAGCGAGGAAGACTTCCGTGTTTTCCTTGCAGCAAACATAGCCGCAGTACAGGCTGTGATGCAAAATAACAATAACTCTGGATCTAGCAATGGAACTAATTCCACAAGAAATCGTGTAGGATGCTCCTACAAAGAATTTACTGCCTACAAACCTTTGGAATTTGATAGAACCGAAGGACCAATTGGATTGAAACGGTGGACCGAGAAGGTCGAATCGGTGTTTGCCATAAGTAAGTGTACTGAAGAGGACAAAGTTAAGTACGCTACGCATACCTTCACAGGTACTTCGTTAACATGGTGGAACACCTATCTTGAACAGGTAGGACAAAATGCTGCTTACGCACTACCGTGGTCGGCATTCAAGCAATTGATGAACGAGCAGTACCGTCCTAGAAACGAAGTCAATAAGCTCAAGGTAGAACTTAGAGAGTTACGAATACAAGGGTTCAACATTACCACATATGAACAACGATTCACAGAGTTGTGCCTATTGTGTCCGGGAGCGTTCGAAGATGAAGAAGAGAAGATCGACGCGTTTGTAAAAGGGTTACCAGTAAGGATTCAAGAATATGTGAGTTCACATGAGGCCGCTTCCATGCAGAAGGCAAGTCGAATGGCTCATAAACTCATAAATCAGATTGAGGGAAGAATTAAAGAGCAGGCGGCCGAAGAAGCAAACACGAAACAACTCAAGAGGAAGTGGGAAGAAAACGGTGACAAGAGTCACCAGTACAACAACAATAACAATTACAACCACAATCGCAACAACTATCCCAACAACCGCAACAACAATCGCAACAATAATCGCAATCCTAACAATAACTACAACAAACGTCCCAACAACAACAACAACAACTACAACAACCGTTTCAACAACAATAACAATCCCAACAACAACCTCAATAACAACAACGGCAACAAAAACCAAAAACAGCCATGTCATAGGTGTGAAGAAAATCACCCGGGGTTTTGCACGACATTTTGCAACAGGTGTAAAAGAAATGGTCATAGCGCGACAAAGTGTGAGGTCTACGGACCAAAGTTTAACAGAACTAAAGGAACAAATAGTGTCAAAACAAGTAATGCCGGAACGAATAGTGTTGGAGCAAGTTATACCAATGTTGTTTGTTATAAATGTGGAAAACCAGGCCACATTATTAGAAATTTCCCGAATCAGGGGAATACTAATGGACAGGGCCGCGGAAGAGTTTTCAATATTAATGAGACAGAAGCACAGGAAGACCCGGAGCTTGTTACGGGTACGTTTCTTATTGACGATAAATCTGCTTATGTTTTATTTGATTCGGGTGTGGATAGCAGCTATATGAGTAGAGATTTTTGTGCTAAATTAAGTTGCCCATTGACGGCTTTGGATAGTAAATTTTTACTTGAGTTAGCAAACGGTAAATTAATTTCAGCAGATAATATATGTCGGGATAGAGAAATTAAACTGAGGGATGAAACGTTTAAAATTGATTTAATACCAGTCGAGTTAGGGAGTTTTGATGTAATAATTGGTATGGACTGGTTGAAAAAGGTGAGAGCAGAGGTCGTTTGTTACAAAAATACGATTCGCATTATGCGTGAAAAAGAAAAACCTTTAATGGTGTACGGAGGAAAGAACAACGCGAAGTTAAATCTTATTAGTAGTTTGAAGGCACAAAAACTAATAAGAAAAGGTTGTTACATCATTCTAGCACATATCGAGGAAGTTAAACCTGAAGAAAAGAACATCAGTGATGTTCTCGTCGCAAAAGAATTTCCTGATGTATTTTCGAAAGAATTACCGGGTTTACCCCCACATCGATCCGTTGAATTTCAAATAGACCTTGTACCAGGAGCTGCACCAATAGCTCGTGCTCCATACAGACTCGCACCCAGCGAAATGAAAGAATTACAAAGTCAGTTACAGGAACTTTTAGAGCGTGGTTTCATTCGACCAAGCACATCACCGTGGGGAGCTCCTGTTTTGTTTGTCAAGAAGAAGAATGGTACATTTAGGTTGTGTATCGACTACCGAGAGTTGAACAAACTTACCATCAAGAACCGCTACCCACTACCGAGAATCGACGACTTATTGGATCAAATACAAGGCTCTTCGGTTTATTCGAAGATTGATTTACGTTCTGGGTATCATCAAATGCGGGTGAAGGAGGATGATATTCCAAAGACTGCTTTTAGGACACATTACCGTCATTACGAGTTTATGGTTATGCCGTTTGGGTTGACTAACGCACTAGCTGTGTTCATGGACCTCATGAACCGAGTGTGCGGACCATACCTTGACAAGTTTGTCATTGTTTTCATCGATGACATACTTATTTACTCAAAGAATGACCAAGAGCACGAAGAACATTTGAGAAAAGTGCTAGAGTTATTAAGGAAAGAAAAACTGTACGCTAAGTTTTCAAAGTGTGCATTTTGGTTGGAAGAAGTTCAATTCCTCGGTCACATAGTGAACAAAGAAGGTATTCAGGTGGATCCAGCAAAGATTGAAACCGTTGAAAAGTAGGAAACCCCGAAAACTCCGAAGCATATACGTCAATTTTTAGAACTAGCTGGTTACTACAGAAGGTTCATCCAAGACTTTTCTAGAATAGCAAAACCCTTGACTGTCTTAACGCATAAAGGGAGAAAATTTGAATGGAAGGATGAACAAGAGAAAGCGTTTCAATTATTAAAGAAAAAGTTAACTACGACACCTATATTGTCATTACCTGAAGGGAATGATGATTTTGTAATATATTGTGACGCCTCAAGTAAGGTCTCGGTTGTGTATTAATGCAACGAACGAAGGTAATTGCTTATGCGACTAGACAATTGAATATTCACGGGCAGAATTATACGACGCATGATTTGGTATTAGGCGCGGTTGTTTTTGCATTAAAGACTTGTAGGCACTACTTATATTGGGTAAAAAGCATTATATATACCGACCACAAAAGTCTTCAACACATATTTAATCAGAAATAACTGAACATGAGGCAGCGCAGGTGGATTGAATTGTTGAATGATTACGACTTTGAGATTCGTTATCACCTGGGGAAGGCAAATGTGGTAGCTGACGCCTTGAGCAGAAAGGACAGAGAACCCATTCGAGTAAAAGCTATGAATATAATGATTCACACTAACCTTACTACTCAAATAAAGGAGGCGCAACAAGGAGTTTTAAAAGAGGGAAATTTAAAGGATGAAATACCCAAAGGATCGGAGAAGCATCTTAATATTCGGGAAGACAAAACCCGGTATATGGCTGAAAGAATTTGGGTACCAAAATTTGGAGATATGAGAGAAATGGTACTTAGAGAAGCTCATAAAACTAGATACTCAATACATCCTGGAACGGAGAAGATGTACAAAGATCTCAAGAAATATTTTTGGTGGCCGGGTATGAAAGCCGATGTTGCTAAATACGTAGGAGAATGTTTGACGTGTTCTAAGGTCAAAGCTGAGCATCAGAAACCATCAGGTCGACTTCAACAACCCAAAATCCCAGAATGGAAATGGGAAAATATTACCATGGATTTCATCACTAAATTGCCAAGGACTGCAAGTGGTTTTGATACTATTTGGGTAATAGTTGATCGTCTCACCAAATCAGCACACATCCTGCCAATAAGAGAAGATGACAAGATGGAGAAGTTAGCACGACTGTATTTGAAGGAAGTCGTCTCCATACATGGAATACCAATCTCTATTATCTCTGATAGGGATGGCAGATTTATTTCAAGATTCTGGCAGACATTACAGCAAGCATTAGGAACTCGTCTAGACATGAGTACTGCCTATCATCCACAAACTGATGGGCAGAGTGAAAGGATGATACAAACGCTTGAAGACATGCTACGAGCATATGTTATTGATTTTGGAAACAGTTGGGATCGACACCTACCGTTAGCAGAATTTTCCTACAACAACTACCATTCAAGCATTGAGATGACGCCGTTTGAAGCACTTTATGGTAGAAAGTGCAGGTCTCCGATTTGCTGGAGTGAAGTGGAGGATAGACAGATTACGGGCCTGGAGATAATACAAGAAACTACCGAGAAGATCATCCAAATTTAACAACGGTTGAAAACCGCCCAAAGTCGACAAAAGAGCTACGCTGACATTAAAAGAAAAGATCTAGAATTTGAAATTGGAGAGATGGTCATGCTTAAAGTTGCACCTTGGAAAGGCGTTGTTCGATTTGGTAAACGAGGGAAATTAAATCCAAGATATATTGGACCATTCAAGATTATTGATCGTGTCGGACCAGTAGCTTACCGACTTGAGTTACCTCAACAACTCGCGGCTGTACATAACACTTTTCATGTCTCGAATTTGAAGAAATGTTTTGCTAAAGAAGATCTCACTATTCCGTTAGATGAAATCTAAATCAACAAAAAACTTCTATTCATCGAAGAACCCGTCGAAATAATGGATCGTGAGGTTAAAAGACTTAAGGAAAACAAGATACCAATTGTTAAGGTTTGATGGAATACTCGTAGAGGACCTGAGTTCACCTGGAAACGAGAAGATCAGATGAAGAAGAAATACCCGCACTTATTTCCAGAAGATACGTCAACACCTCCAACTGCTTAAAATTTCGGGACGAAATTTATTTAACGGGTAGGTACTGTAGTGGCCCGAACTTTTCCACGTTTATATATATTAAATGAAATTGATATTTACATGATTAAGTGTTTCCAACATGTTAAGCAATCAAACTTGTTAAGACTTGATTAATTGAAATAGGTTTCATATAGACAATTGACCACCCAAGTTGACCGGCGATTCACGAACGTTAAAACTTGTAAAAACTATTTGATGATATATATATATATATATATATATATATATATATATATATATATATATATATATATATATATATATTTAACATGATATTATGATAAGTATGTATCTCATTAAGTATTTTAACAATGAGTTATATACATAAAAATGAGACTGTTGAATTAAGAAACTCGAAAACGATATATATAACAATTATCGTTATAACATCTTACTAATTACATATGAATCATTTTAAGATATTGATACACTATATATAAACATGATAAATGATAAGTAAACATATCATTAAGTATATTAACAATGAACTAGATATGTAAAAACAAGACTACTAACTTAAGGATTTCAAAACGAGACATATATGTAACGATTATCGTTGTAACGACATTTAAATGTATATATATATAATATTAAGATATATTAATACATCATAATATCATGATAATGTAATAATTTAACATCTCATTAGACATAATAAACAATGAGTTAACAACATTTAACAAGATCGTTAACTTAAAGGTTTCAAGACAACATTTACATGTAACGACTAACGATGACTTAACGACTCAATTAAAATGTATATACATGTAGTGTTTTAATATGTATTCATAGACTTTTGAATGACTTCAAGATACTTATCAAAGTACTTCTACTTAACAAAAATGCTTACAATTACATTCTCATTCATTTTCATCAACAATTCTACTCGTATGCACTCGTATTTGTACTCGTACAATACACAGCTTCTAAATGTATTTACTATTAGTATATACACTCCAATTATCAGCTCTTAGTAGCCCATGTGAGTCACCTAACCATGTGAGAACCATCATTTAACATCTAGCATGAAATATCTCACAAAATAACAAACTAATGGAGCCTATATGATTGATCAAGTTTCACGTGAATGATGGTGTACACAAACACTTTCATTTTATAACTTACATGCATCAAACTACTCTCTCTCAGGTGTTCTTCCATTGTTCTAAGTGTTTTTAATCATCTTCATCAAAATCTAGCTCAATCTAGTTCATAAATCCATACATAAACCAAGTTATAAAGCAACTACTCAAGAACACACCAACAACACTTCCAAGTTTGCTAGTTTACTTCCAACTTGCAAATCCACTTTGAGTGATCATCCAACCTCAAGAAATCTTTTTTATTTATAGTAAGATATCTTTGTAATACAAGTTAATACTCATATTCAAACTTTGATTCAATTTCTATAACTTTAACAATCTTATTTCGAGTGAAAATCTTACTGGAACTTGTTTTCGTGTCATGATTCTACTTCAAGAACTTTCAATCCATCCAAGGATCCTTTGAAGCTAGATCTATTTTTCTCATTTCCAGTAGGTTTATCCACAAAACCTGAGGTAGTAATGATGTTCATAACATCATTCAATTCATATATATAAAACTACCTTATTCGAAGGTTTAAACTTGTAATCACTAGAACATAGTTTAGTTAATTCAAAACTTGTTCGCAAATAAAAGTTAATCCTTCTAACTTGACTTTTAAAATCAACTAAACACATGTTCTATATCTATATGATATGCTAACTTAATGATTTAAAACCTGAAAACACGAAAAACACCGTAAAACCGGATATACGCCGTCGTAGTAACACCGCGGGCTGTTTTGGGTTAGTTAATTAAAAACTATGATAAACTTTGATTTAAAAGTTGTTCTTTTGAGAAAATGATTTTTCTTATGAACATGAAACTATATCTAAAAATCATGGTTAAACTCAAAGTGGAAGTATGTTTTCCAAAATGGTCATATAGACGTCGTTCTTTCGACTGAAATGACTACCTTTACAAAAATGACTTGTAACCTGTATTTCCGACTATAAACTTATACTTTTTTTATTTACATTCATAAACTTAAGTTCAATATGAAACCATAGCAACTTGAATCACTCAAAACGGATTTAAAACGAAGAAGTTATGGGTAAAACAAGATTGGATAATTTTGCTTGTTGTAGCTATGTGAAAATTGGTAACAAATCTATATTAATCATATCCTAGCTAACTCATATTGTATTATACATGTATTCTAATATATTATGTAATCTTGGGATACCATAGACACGTATGCAAATGTTTTGACATATCATATCGACCCATGTATATATATTATTTGGAACAACCATAAACACTCTATATGCAGTAATGTTTGAGTAAGCTATACAGGGTTGAGGTTGATTCCAAAAATATATATACTTTGAGTTGTGATCTAGCCTGAGACGTGTATATACTGGGTCGTGGATTGATTCAAGATAATATATATCGATTTATTTCTGTACATCTAACTGTGGACAACTAGTTGTAGGTTATTAACGAGGACAGCTGACTTAATAAACTTAAAACATTAAAACGTATTAAAAATGTGGTAAATATATTTTAAACATACTTTGATATATATGTACATATTTGTTATAGGTTCGTGAGTCGACCAGTGGCCAAGTCTTACTTTCCGACGAAGTAAAAATCTGCGAAAGTGAGTTATAGTCCCACTTCTAAAATCTAATATTTTTGGGATGAGAATACATGCAGTTTTATAAATGTTTTACGAAATAGACACAAGTAATTGAAACTACATTATATGGGTGAATGATTGAAGCTGAATATGCCCCTTTTGCTTGGTAACCTAAGAATTAGTAAACGGATCTTCTAATTGACGTGAATCCTAAAGATAGATCTATTGGGCCTAACGAACCCCATCCAAAGTACCGGATGCTTTAGTACTTCGAATTCGTTTTTATCATGTTCGAAGGATTTTCCGGAATGATAGGGGATATTCTTATATGCATCTTGTTAATGTCGGTTACCAGGTGTTCACCATATGAATGATTTTTATCTCTATGTATGGGATGTATATTGAAATATGAAATCTTGTGGTCTATTATTACGATTTGATAAATATATAGGTTAAACCTATAACTCACCAACATTTTTGTTGACATTTAAAGCATGTTTATTCTCAGGTGATTATTAAGAGCTTCCGCTGTTGCATGCTAAAATATGGACAAGATTTGGTGTCAGCATGCTTATGTAATATTGTTTAAAACTGCATTCGAGATTTACTTTGTTGTAACATATTAATATTGTAAATCAATATGTATTGGTAGTGTGTAAGTGTGATATATCCAGATTATCATTTCTGGATAATCTAGGTGGTGTCCTTTTAACCTTGTCGATAAAATAAAGGTTATGGTTTGTTTTAAAAACGAATGCGGTCTTTGAAAAATGTCTTATATAGAGGTCAAAACCTCGCAACAAAATCAATTAATATGGAACGTTTATATTCAATATGAACGGGACATTTCATCGATAGCACCATGGTGCATGTATGGTTAACCATATGGTGGGTGTGTGTACAATTCGTGAGCATTATTTATATTACATGCTTTTGGTTATGCTAGCTTGCAGTATTGGATATTATTAGCTTTATACTTTGCGATAGTATGCTAATTAGATTGCTAGCATGTATGCGGTGTTTGTGTAAGTGGTGCAAGTAAGTAGATTATATATGTATATGTATAATTATTGCATTCACTAAGCTTTGCTTACTCCCTCGTTGTTACTTTTTTGTATAGGTACCGTTTGATGTATTGGAGGATTCTAGTAGCTTGGCTAGGTTGCTAGAAGTTGGCTTGGCGGAGTAGCATTGGCTTTGGATGTGGGTTGGGGGTTTGGTAAAATCCCCGGGATCATGCTCATGGTATTGGGTTGGGATGTTGAGTCTTAATCCTTTGTTATGGTGTAATTGGGTCCTTGTAATGTAAGACTTGTGTTTGGGGTTTAATGGGTTGGTTTAACACTTAGTAAAATTCGAACATGCACTATTTCAGTGTCAAAAGCTCCGCTCTTAAGGTTAAAAGCAGAAGCGCCGCTCTTGGTCAGTAACTGGTGGTCTTTCCGAACAGTCAGCAGAAGCGCCACTTTTGGGCAACAAAAGCGCCGCTCCTGAGTCACAAAAGTTCCGCACCTGTTGGATGGTGCGCCACTTCTGTATAAAAAATATATAAAATATAAATATAGTTTTGTCGGTTTTTAGTTACACGGTTTGGAGTCGTTTCAAAGATGAAGATATGAAGATTAGAGAGAAATTTGCAAGTGATATGAATGTGTGTATGTGTGCTGATTTTTTAAGAGAAAGAAAGGGAGGATGGAGATGTCTATTTATAGACCATGATGTGCATGTGCATGTGTTATACATGCAAGACACACTTGTCTCATGGAGAAAGAAAGGTGGTGATAAGTGTCATCCATGCAATTGCTTATGTGTCAATCATGCATGTATGGTTGCATGCAATTAAGCATGGTTAGTAAAGGATTAATCTTGAGGTTAATGGTAATTTCGTTTAGGTTTAGATGTAAGCATGTGTTTATGATCTTGATTAAAGCTTGATCATAAAATTTTTTTAGCTTCTAGATAGATTAAGGAAGGTTACTTAATCATAATACTTGATTATTATGTATATTTAACTTTATAAATACATAAGGGTGTAGTTTCTAAGTCTAGGGTTTATAGTGATAAACTTTGGTTTTAAGATATTCTATAAATGTGCAAGACAACTCTCATTCAATTCAATCAAGATCTAAATGTAACCTTAGGGTTATACAAACCCTAAAAATAAATCAAGATTCATTATATCGTATATACTTGTCAAGTTGGAAATTCTAAATCATAAAAGTTAGGTTAAACAACCTGGTCGGAAAAGTTAGGGTCGTAACAGATTAGGCTAGACACAAGGTAAAACATTTGAGATAAATGTGTTTTTAAAATTACGATAAATATCATGTTGGAGAAATTCGGGGAATTTATGATTTATGAAACTAAATAACATAACAACACTCTTTTAACAATTTGGCTTGATACGCAGCCGATGTCATTTTTATTCAATTTGTTAAAGCTTAACATTATGAACTTGTGATCTTTAAAAGGTGGATTGATACGAAGTCGATGTCGTTTTCAGTCAACTCGCAAAGTTCATCATTTAATGTTTAGAGTCTAAGGGTTTTATAAAGAAATTGTCATTAACAAATGTTTTAAATTTAAACGACGAATATCTATCACTTTATTCATTGCTGCTATTCATTATTGTCATACCCCCAAATAGGACCGGGGAAAATATGACTTCACAATATCACAACACAAGTATGTATAAACGAGAACGACTCTATATGAGACGTTTTAATTGATAACCAATGTATTAAAGCAGCGGAAAGTATTATGTCAATACAATAAATATTTTAATGCAATAATATGAATGTATAAATGCGGACTCCAAAAGCAGCAAAGTCCAAATAGCAAATAATCTTTAGCAATCTTCACCTGAGACAAAACATGCTTAAAGTGTCAACCAAAATGGTTGAGTGAACAACATAGGTTTATCAATAATAACCAAGTTTTTAGACCACAAGATTTAATTATAAAGTTTAATCAGTTCGGTAGTAGTGCTGGTGTATATGATATCGATACTAACCATAAGTTACCCTAAACACATCACATTCGTGTCGAGAATCATTATTATGTATCCATTGACCAACGGTCATCCGGATAGAGACGTCACTCTCAATAGCGCTATTCACAATAACTAAGCTTGCCTTTATACGTAGCAATTAACGATATCATGGTAGGGATTTAGCATGAATCAAAGCATGTTAGCACAGTTTGAACTAATCAAAATAAAGTTTTCAGGTACTCGTGTCTAAGCGTAAAACAGTTTGAAAGCAAGCATGTGTCTCACCCCAAAGTTTTAAAACAGTTAAGAAATAGTAAAAAGAGGAGCTATGAAGTTCACCTTAATAGCAGATTGATATTCCACGCAAGTTATATGATCAGAGTGTTGAAAACAGAGATCTCAACCTAGAGATATTATGTTCTATTGGTTAATGTCTAGTAGACATAAAGTTTGTTTATTAATATAGCAAACTATATTAACAGTGACCGTTCTCGAGAAAAGTTATATTTATATAAGTGATAATATACTTAGTGTACTTAAGTGTTACTATATAGATAAGTGTATAGGTTATACTAATAATAGTATTATTATTTAATTAGTCAACTATTATGTATACTTATCATTATATAATTATACCTATGTGATATATATATATATATATATATATATATATATATATATATATATATATATATATATATATATATATATATATATATATATATATATATATATTCTTTATTATTATTATACATGTATGTGTTCATAACTATATGGTATATATATATTAGGTATAGGTGTGACATATATATATAAGTGTAAGATGATACATATATATATATATATATATATATGTATATATATACACACACTTATTACTTTTCATTATTATGTTTACTACCTTAATATACATACACACACTCATACATACACACACACACACCATATACATACATGCATACACACACACACATACATATATATATATATATATATATATATATATATATATATATATATATATATATATATATATATATATACGCATATATATATTTACATATATACACACGCATATATCTACAATATATACATGTACCTACGTACGTATGTTTGCATGCATGCACGTGTATATTATCATTATTATTTACTAATCCTCTTTCATATATTACTAACCAATCCCTTTAATCATAGTCATGACCTAATAACTTATTAACATTCATAACCTTTAACTCTTAATCATTATTATCTTAACTAGCTCCAATAACATGACCATAAATACATCTTATTCATAATACTTTTAATTCAACATTCATGATCAAATTATTTTCATACTAAATTTATTACTAGTTCATAATTTAATCTATACTTTTAATCTTTTTCATCATCACTAACATATTCATAAGCTTTTTCTACTAACCTTACTCACATTACAATCCATCACTTATGTTTATAATTATATTAACTATATTCATAACTCATAATATTTATTAACCCATTCTAATTAGTGTATAACTATATAAAATTAGTTTTAAGTTTAGAAATTTAGATATTAAGCTAAACTATATAATAGTCTATTTAAAACATATACTTTAATATGGTGAACTATAACTATATATAATTCAGTGTTAAATAACGATGCTTGAGTTTTTGTTTATATCTTCAATTTATATCAACGGAAGAGATGAGTGTTTGTTGGGTGTGAAGCTCGTCCAGACAGCGGAAAACATGATGCTGAATAGCAGCGGTTCGAGCAGCAAAACGGGAGCCAAAACGCAGCAAAAAGTGGCGGTTTTGGTGATGGTTCAAAGGCGGACAGCAACAAGACAGAAACGCAGCAGCAGGGGCTGAATTGAGCGGGTCTTGGGGCTGTTTTGGGTGCGCAGAAACAGCAGAAAAATAGCAGGAACTAGCGATTGCAGGAGTGCTTTAAACGGGCTGTTTGGACTGTCGAATCACAGCAGAAAAGGCTGTTGGATGGCGGTTTGTAACAACAACAAAAAGGCTGCAGAAGACAGCTGATTATGGCTTTGGTGGTGGCGGTTTGAAGGGCTGCTGTAGCAGCAAAAATAGTGACGATTAAGAGGCGGTTTTGGTGGTCGAACTCAGCTGAAAAAGCTGCGGTTTTGGAGCTGTTGTGGTTCGAAAAAATACAGCAGCAAACAAGAGGAAGAAGGGCTGTTTTAAGTGGAAATTTGCAGCAGGGAAACAAGCAGCAACAAGGCTGTTTGGGTATCGATTTTACAGCAGAAGTATGGCGGGATAATGAGCTGTAAAAGGTGTCGAGTTGCAGGCTATTGGGTGGGTTTAAATGTCGACTAAAAAAGGTTGTGATAAGGGACGAATGGAAGCTGTTTTGATGGGTTATTGGTGAGTCGATGGTGGTGATTTAATTGCTGAAAAACTCTGTCGACTAGAGCAACAAAAGGGAGAGGTTTTATGGGTTTATTTTGGAATGCAACAATAAGGAATACATGAGGCTTTATATAGGGAATTAATCAAGAGTTAGAATTAAATTAGAATTCATGAAACTTGGTGATCAAGCACTTGAATTAGATTGGAATGCAAGAATTAGAATTTGGCTAGGATTTGTGATTAAGTCTTTTCTCCTATTTTTATAAACTAGCCAATAATATTGAGATAATTATCACATGTTTGCAACTTCGTTCATGATACAAGTTTTTAGCATTCATATCCTTTTAATATTAGGAGTCCATGTTTGGTTTGTTTATAAATATGATACTTAATAACTTATACGAGAAAACTTAATTACAGCTTTACGTGTTGAGATTGTGAGTAATCAAGAATATCAATAAGAAGTACAACTTATCTATTAGTAACAGATTGATCAATGATTCAAATAAATTTAATAACGAGTATTATAACTAATCTATTATTAATTAACTAGTATATCCTAGTTCTTTTAGTTTTAGTACATAATTAACTAATTATATCAATGATTCATTATAATTAATGTTTTCGTCCTCGAATAGTTTAGATTCGTTTATTTGTTTCCCTTTAGTTTATGGTGATGACCACGGTCGTTTAATGGATAACTAAATTATCCTAAGTTTCATAGGTCTCAAATGACCTAGTCTCGGTTCCCTAAACGGAAGTGTTTAGTTTTCTTGCTTCGAATAGCTAAGGACTCAAATCCTAAGTTTAAATTTCGTTAAATTCTTAATGGTCGTTAGCAAAAATATAAAGGAAAAAGTCGGGTTGTTATAATTATCGACAGTTTAAATTAACCATTACCAACTTAATTCGGTAGATATAATATTCCTATTTCTGACTGTACGTGTCAACATGTCTAATCTTTCTTGTTACACCATCGCTGGAGTTTCCATAAGAGAATTAGGATTCGAGGGTGGTTGTTGGGTTGGTTTATTTTATTATAAGAAGAACTCTCTTTTATAATATACCATATATTTTTATCAACATGACACATTAATTATTAATGCTTGAATCAGGTTTCTTGAAAATAAATCAATGGATGAAAAATTATTTTATTTTAATGGTGATAGTTTGATATCGCATAAAAAGTCATGTTTTTACTAACGATATCCTAAATATATTCAAGAAAAATAGTTCTATAAATGCATTAATCAACTAAGTTTATCTAAACAGGACGTTAAAAGTTCAGATATGACTCAACGATTACTCCTTGCTGAAAGTGAATCCGAGAGTGGTACGAAATGTCCAAGGTTAATGAATATAGATAACTACTCTACGTGGAAGTCAAGATTTAAGATTTGGTCTGATGGTTAGGACATGAAGCTTTGGAAGTACATTGAATCAGAATTTCAATGGCCACGTTCACCAGTTACAAATGAGTTGTATACTTTGCATAATATGCCTTCTGAAGAACGTGATGAGTATAACTTTGAGAAGAAGATGTACTGTAATTTGACAAGTGCCCTTGATGGTCCGATTTTCCATCAATTTCTATGTCATAAAAACTCATTCAAGTTATGGGAATCGCTTGGTACATTCAGTGAAGGAAACACTACTTACAGATCTAGAAAAGATTTAGAGTTGAAGGCTTAGTTTGATCGTTGGCAAGTTGGAGAATCTATTACAGATTTGGTCGAAAGATATTGTCATTTGCTGGCTGATTTACACAAGCATGATGTAACCATTGAAGAGAAGGATAAATTGGTATGTCTAGCTGGAGCATTACCGTTAGAATGGAATGGTTTCGTATTAACTATGAAAACTAGTGGAGAAGTCGCTACTGCTACAGTGAACTCGTTTATAGCAAGACTTCAGTAAGAAGAATTAGAGTTGTTAAACAAAATGAAGAAGTCTAAACAAGTTCAGGACACCAAAATGTATTATCTAAATGGGTACACACCTGCTAAATTAGCTCATGCACCGTTTCAAACTGCCTTTGCTACGAACAATCAGTATGTATGGTTTGAATGTCAGTACATCAAATACTCAACAACCTTCGTATCCACCACAAGTTCACCATGTTCACTCAACACTTAGACACAGTCTACTTTGAATACCACAGAGTCATCTACACCGTCTGCATCAGATGTTCTATCTGCACTTAAGATTAAGAACATAAGAAAAGCTGGGAAAGAAAAGATTAGTAAAGATACAGCTTTACTAACAAGTCTTGTGAATTCTTATGATAATTATCTTGATGGTCGTGTGGCTAACATTCATCTAACAACTGAAGATTATCAGCAACTTGATAAGAATGTGTTAGATCCCTTGCATCAGTAGCTAGGATCTTTAGATCAAGGAACAAGCATCGATTAGCAATTTGAGCATAAAGTGATAAATGAGATGAACTTGATGAATATGAGATGATCACATGAATAAAGCAATAATTATCAGCTGATAATAATCTAGATTACATGCAATAACTTATAAACGAATTACAATAATGATTACATGAATCTAAGCTAATCACTTTGTCATTTCCATGGTGGTTGGAGCATCAATCCACCATGGATCCTCCTCACCATGAAGGTGAAGAGGAGGAGCACACACCTAATACACACTCAAGTGATCTTGGTGAAACAAGCCTCAAACGCAAATGAACAAGGAAAACTCTATTTATAGTGTCTGCCTTCGGTCAGCTCACACGCACGGTTGAGCTTTCAATCGTACGGATGGCAGTTATCACTCGTACGAGTGACTTCAATCACTCGTATGGCAGACCTATATTACACGTTTAGTCACATATGCTCCTGCAACATGAGTTTTCTAGTTCAAACCTATCCTAGGTGTACAACGTAGACCTAAACCATTCTCAGGTTGTTCGACAGCGATGGACAAATCCAAATAGTGCACTAACAACTCCCCCTTGGACATTGCTGGCGAATCTTGCTGTCGATAAGTCGTTGAAAACATCTCTTGCAATCTTCAGTCAGTCTCTGCAGTGGTACCGGGTCTTCTGAATCAAAAAACTTCATTAAAGATCTTCGTGAATGCATGTAATACAGAACTTCATAACCTCAATGATTTTTGGCCATTGAGATTCCACCTTTACGAATTCCCTTTGAAATTCTTGAAGAAACTTTAAATACACTTGCATATTACCTACAACACCAAATTACAGCAAGACTCCCCCTATGTAACATCCTCAGATCGGGCCTACATGTAAGATGACTTTATTGCCCTTAGGCATAATTGTGGGGTTAATTATGCTTTTATTTTAATTATATGTTTGGTGTTATTTTATTATTTGGTTAAGACCAGTTTGTTACAAGGGTCACAGAACAGGTTCGTTTATTTATTTTGGACTCCGTTAGGGTAGTCAAATTAAGTACGAAAGATATTAGATAACTGGTAAATACCCGTGTGTGATGGGGTATTGTGTTTAGCCTAATTATATAAGCTTGTGACCAGCCTTCTCTCTCACTTTCTTGAACCTTCCAAACAAACACCCCGTACCTAACACTTTCACCACTTGAAAACCCTAATCTCTATATCTTGATTTGGAGCTTAAATTGTGTTTGAAATCGATTTCCTTGTATCATTGTGAGTCTATCAAGGTGAGATTTGTTCGATTTCATGTCCAAATCAGTGTTTTAATTGAGATTAAAGTTATGTTTTTGATAAAAGTGATTTTGGTGTCTTAATGCTTAATTTGATGTTGTTTTGGCTCAAAACTTGTGGGTTTATACTTCTAAATGTTTTGTGTACAAATTATAAGTGGTTTTGAGGTCAAAAACAGGTTCAAGATTGAGATTTGGGTGATTTTGGTGCGAAACCCATCAGTTTTCTGCTGTTGCTGCTCGATGAACAGAACCGTACGGTTGCAGCTTGCAACCGCACGGGTACATGGTGCAACTGTATGGATACATGTGCAACCGTACGGATGTAGTGGTGTTGGTGCAACCGGACAGTATGTGTGCAACCGTACGGATGTATGATGCAACCGTACGGATGGACTTGCAACCGTACGGATGAATGTGCAACCGTATGGATGCACATCAGATCAGTAGTTGTTATTTAGTTTAGCTATTTTCTAGCCGTTATGCTGACCGCGAGACTTATGATTATCAGGATGTAAATTCTAAAAATGCATAAGTGTTAGGTGGACTTTTAGCGGAGCTTTTTGTGACTGATTTTCTGTAATGTGCTGTTTTGTATTAACAGACAGAAACTAACTTGATTTGCCTTATGTTCAGGTAATAAGGATAAGGAAGCCGCTCAGTGATAGATTATCTGAGCTTATTGCTGGTATTTGGTGAGTGGGTCTATCTCCGGATAGAGTATTAAGTAGCTGACACGCTACTTGTTCAGACTCTTTATTATTATGTTTATGCCTTGTATGATTGCCATGTGTAGTTAGATGTTGCCATGCTAGTTAGGATGATTGCATGACTTAATATCTGTGAAATTATGTGCGCACTGTTAGTTGGATACCAACCGAGGCGACAAGGTTGGGAACCCACCGAGGCGGCAAGGTAGGGTTGAAGTGAGGTTGACTGTGGTAGCCTGGTCGGGTCATGGTGTTACTGATTGTTCAGTATAGCATAGAAGGAAGCATGTGTTACGTCTGGACGGTTATGCAGTGGAGTCAGTAAAGCGGACTATCGGTAGACTGTAGCTTGATCAACTAAGTCGTGTGCTCGTACAAGCCGTCAATCCTCATATTGTCAGTTGTTGTTATATGCTAGTTTAGGACGTTAGCATATCTGCGGCCTTTTCATGTTTAGTTGCTTATGCTTGATCTGTTAGATAGTATCCATTCACTTAGCAGTTGTGTTAATTCCCCCACATTTCCACCCTTGCAGGTTTATGTACTGCTGTTTTGGAAGGGTGTTGCGGTCGGGTTTGAAGACATGTCTGACTATGTGATTAACTCTGATGTTTTCTATTTTAATGATGTTTTCACGTAACATCGTTGTTGTATAAAGTTGGTTTGTAAACAAAGTTATGTAAACGTTAATTAAGGCTATTTTGGTAATTAAGTATTTACTTCTGCTGTGTTTAAAAAAAATCAGGGTGTTACAACTTGGTATCAGAGCATGGTTTAGCAGCAAGTACGTGCGCGTATTTGTTCCTAAACCCTGAGTTAAGTCAAACATGTCAGTGGGATGGGGGCTAAGTGAATGTACGATGTTTGTCCATGTTAGTGTTTAGTAAACTAACAGTTATCCACTAAGCTTTTGTGCGAGTGTTTTGTAGCACATATGGCAGATAACAGAGATGTAAACATTACGAACCCGATCCACCCCAGAACGTTCAGTGCTCCAGATGTGGAGGATGAGGCAGAAGTTTATGATGCTGATTATGTGCATGAGCTTGAAAGTAAGTTTAAGGAAGCTCAGGAAAAGATTGCTGAGCTTGACTTAGCTAGACAGTCGGGTAATGAGGATACACCACCAGGTATTGCCACTGCTCAATCGTATATTGTACCACAGATAAACCAGAACCAGTACCAATACCTATTACAGAACCAATTCCCTCAGCATGTCATGCCACCATATAATTATTACCAGTATCAAAATCCTATGATGATGAACCAAGTTCAGCCACCCGTATACCAACAACCATTTCCGCAACAGCAATTCCAACAACAATACCAACCACTAAAAAGATGCACCTTTAAACAATTCTAAGATTGTGGACCGTCTCCATACTCGGGAAGTTCTGACCCAACTACGACTCTCAACTGGTTAAGAGAAGTTGAAAAGGCATTCGAGGTATGTCAGTGTGAGCCAGAATTGAAAGTAACTTATGCGAGTAGGTTATTGAAAGATAGGGCTATGGTGTGGTGGGATTCTGTGATAGCAAGTGTTCCTCCAGAACAAGCTCGAATGATCACTTGGGAGCAATTTTACGGTAAGGTATGTGAGCAGTACTGCAATGTGTTTGACATGAATAAAATCAAAATGGAGTTTATGGAGATGCGGATGACACCGAAGATGTCAATTGATGAGGCGATTGAGAAATATATGGACAAGTTAAGGTTTGTGCAACAATGGGTGCCTGACGAACAATCAAGAATCCAGCATTTTGTGAATATGATCTTCTCGGAATACAGGATGTTTGTGAGGTCAGCACCGACGTTATCTCAGGCTTTTGTGATGGCAAATATGGTAGAAAGTGATATTAGAGCAGCAAGGGGCATGCATTTTGGGAATGTGGTACCGCAGGGTAGTCAGGCTACCAGTCAGTCTCAGTCAGGTTCTAAGTCTAAGAAACCGTTTGGGTTTAGACCGAAGGGTAAAGGTAATCAATCAACCACAGGGTCTGGTTCTGGAAAGAGAGAATGGTGTAAAGGTTGTAAGTCTTCTCACATTGGGCAGTGTTCTGAGGCAATGAGAAGATGTTTAGGGAGAATGTGTGTTGGAGTTGTCACCAGCCGGGTCACCGTTCAGCTTGTTGTCAGGCGTCAAATGGCGCAAGTTCTGGGGCAGGGTCATGGGTGCGTTCGGCATCTGTCGGGGATACCACAGCCTCTAGAGGACAGAAGAGAAAGAACTCGCCAATTGCGGAAGCCAGGGCCTTTCAGATGACGGTTGAGGCTGCAACTAATAATGATGATGTCATAACCGGTATGTTCTTGATCAACTCAATACCTGCTAGAGTATTGTTTGATTCGAGTGCAAATAAGATGTTTATGTCTATAGATTTCTGTACTAAGTTAGGATTACCTGCTACTGTGCTGCCTGAGCCTATTAGAGTAGAGGTAGCTGATGGTAAGACAGTTCCAGTCACAATGTATGTGTCTGGATCTAGTATAGAAATTGATGGTAGACCGCTTGCTATGTCCTGTTGAGTGTTGCCTATCCCAAGTTTTGATGTAGTGTTAGGGATGAACTGCATGAGCCTACATAAGGCCCACATTAAGTGTGATAAGAAGATTGTGACCTTCTGTTTGACCGACGGAACCCGTATTGTGGCCCGAGGGGAACGAAGTGGGTTCACTTTTCCATTGATATCTATGATGAAGGCAAAGAAGTCACTTTCTAAGGGGTGTGAGTCTTTTATGGCTTATGTTATTAATGCTAAGATAGAGAAGAGATCGGTTACTAATATTTCGGTAGTTTCAGAATTTCCTGAGGTATTTCCTGACGAGTTACCGGGGTTGCCGCCAGTAAGAGAAGTAGAGTATGACATTGAGTTGGTTCCGGGAACAACTCCAGTAGCTAAGGCTCCTTATAGGTTAGCACCTACTGAAATCAGAGAGATGATGTCTCAGATACAGGAATTATTAGACAGGGGGTTTATAAAACTGAGTTCCTCACCGTGGGGTGCGCCGGTGTTGTTTGTAAAGAAGAAAGACGGTACTCTGAGAATGTGTATAGATCATCGAGAATTGAATAAGAGAACGGTTAAGAATAAATATCCATTGCCTAGAATTGATGATTTGTTCGATCAGCTTCAGGGTACATCGTACTTTTCGAAAATAGATCTTAGATCTGGGTATCATCAAGTTCGGGTTGCAAAATCAGATATATCGAAGACAGCGTTCAGAATGAGATATGGACATTACGAGTTCTTGGTTATGCCATTTGGGTTGACGAATGCTCCTGTAGTCTTTATGGATCTGATGAACATGGTTTGTAAACCGTATTTAGATCAGTTTGTTATTGTGTTTATCGATGATATATTGGTGTATTCAAAGACAGAGACTGATCATGCGACACATCTTCCATTAGTGTTGGAGTTGTTAGAGAAAGAACAGTTATATGCTAAGTTCTCAAAGTGTGAGTGTTGGCTACGAGAGGTGCAGTTTCTGGGTCATGTTATCTGTGAGGCAGGTATTAAAGTTGATCCGTCGAATATAGAAGCGGTAATGGGTTGGAATTCGGCGAAGACACCGACAGAAGTTAAGAGTTTCTTGGGTCTTGCGGGTTATTATTGCCGGTTTCTCAAATATTTTTCTAAAATAGCGGGTCCGTTGACTAAATTGATCAGAAAATACGTAAGTTTTCGATGGAGTGACCAATAGGAATAGGCTTTTCAGACGCTCAAACAGTTTTTGTGTCAGGCTCCAGTGTTAGCATTGCCAGAGGGTTCAGATGACTTTGTGGTTTATTTTGATGTGTCAATTGTCGGGTTAGGGTGTGTATTGATGCAGAGAGATAAAATTATTGCGTACACTTCTCGTCAGTTAAAGACACACGAACATAATTATCCAGTTCATGATTTAGAAATGGCCGCAGTGGTAATTGCGTTGAAGTTATGGAGACACTACTTTTACGGTACAAAGTGTGTGATATGTACAGACCATAAGAGCTCCAATATATTTTCACGCAGAAAGAACTGAATATGCGACCGAGACGGTGGATTGATATTATAAAAAACTACGATTGTGAAATAAAGTATCACCCGGGTAAAGCAAATGTTGTTGCCGGTGCTTTAAGTCGTAAAAAGACCGTAGAGACCGTGAAATTTATGAGAACTGAAATAGTTTCAGACCTTATTGAACAGATAAGACAAGTTCAAGCCCAGGCTTTATTGGAGGAGAATTTAAAGACTGAATTGATGACCAAAATAAAAGACCAATTGACTGGCGATTCCAGAGGACTTACGACGTTTAACAACCGAATTTGGGTGCCTATGCTTGGAGATTTAAGGAAATTAATCTTAAATGAACCACACAAATCGAGGTTGACTGTCCATCTAGGTAGTACCAAGATGTATAATGACTTAAAACTAATATATTGGTGGCCCATGATGAAGAAAGATGTTGGCCAGTTGGTAGAAAAGTGTCATATTTGTTCTCAAGTTAAAGCCGAACAACAAAAACCTTATGGTTCGTTACAGTAGTTGAAAATTCCAGAGTGGAAATGGGATCATATTACGATGGATTTTGTAACTAAATTACCTAGATCTCAGAGAGGTAATGATATGATATGGGTAATTGTTGATCGACTGACGAAGAGTGCACATTTCTTAGCTACAAAAGAGATAGCTTCGTTGAGTACTTTGGCAGGATTGTACTTGAAAGAAATAGTTAGTCGACATGGAGTTCCGTTGTCTATCATATCCGACAGGGATTCTAGATTTGTGTCTAACTTCTGGAATAGTTTACAGAAAAGTTTGGAAACGAGGGTAAATTTGAGTACAGCTTATCATCCACAGACGGACGGTCAGAGTGAGCGTACAATACAGAAACTAGAGGATATGCTTAGGTCCTGTGTGTTAGAGTACAGTGGTCCATGGGATATACATCTAACATTGATCGAGTTCGCCTACAACAATACTTACCATTCGAGTATTGGTATGCCACCTTATTAAATGTTATATGGTCGCAAATGTAGAACGCCTACTTGTTGGTTAGAAGCCGGTGAGAAACAGTTTTCAGGTCCAGAATTAGTTCAGATAACAGCCAATAAGGTAGCGATAGTGTGTGAAAAGTTAAAAGCGGCACGTGACAGACAGAAAATGTATACTGATCCACGTAGACGTCCAGTAAACTTTTAGGTAGGTGATCGTGTTTACTTGAAAGTTGTGTCGTGGAAAGGAGTTATCAGGTTTGGTAAGCGAGGTAAGTTAGCTCCAAGGTACATTGGGCCGTTCAAGATTATTCAACTAGTTAACGACCAGACTATTGTGTTAGAGGTTCCATTAGAGTAGGCAGTGATACACAACACTTTCAACGTGTGTTACCTTAGGAAGAGTAAGGTCGATGATGAGACGCAACTGGTTCCGTTGAGTGAATTGAGGGTTGACTTAAATCAAAAGTTAGTTGAAGAACCGGTTAGGATTGTTGATAGAAAGGTGACAAAGCTGATAAAGAAAGAGATCCATATGGTGCTTGTTGTGTGGAAGCATAGTTTAGGATCGAACCTTACGTGGGAGACCGAAGAGCTGATGAAGGCTCGTTATCCACGTCTGTTTGACCAAGACCAGATTCCGAGGACAGAATCTCTTTAAGGGGGTAGATTTGTAACATCCTCAGATCGGGCCTAGATGTAAGATGACTTTATTGCCCTTAGATATAATTGTGTGGTTAATTATGCTTTTATTTTAATTTTATGTTTGGTGTTATTTTATTATTTGGTTAAGACCAGTTTGTGACAAGGGTCACAGAACAGGTTTGTTTATTTAATTTAGACTCCGTTAGGGCAGTCAAATTAAGTACGAAAGCTATTAGATAACTAGTAAATACCCGTGTATGATGGAATATTGTGTTTAGCCTAATTATAGAAGCTTGTGACCAGCCTTCTATCTCACTTTCTTGAACCTTCCAAACAAACACCCCGTACCTAACACTTTCACCACTTGAAAACCTTAATCTCTAGATCTTGATTTGGAGCTTAAATTGTGTTTGAAATCGATTTCCTTGTGTCATTGTGAGTCTATCAAGGTAATATTTGTTCGATTTCATGTCCAAATCAGTGTTTTAATTAAGATTAAAGTTAGGTTTTTGATAAAAGTGATATTGGTGTCTTAATACATGATTTTATGTTGTTTTGGCATAAAACTTATGGGTTTATACTTCTAAATGTTTTGTGTACAAATTATAAGTGGTTTGGAGGTCAAAAACAGGTTCAAGATTGAGATTTGGGTGATTTTGGTGCCAAACCCGTCAGTTTTCTGCTGCTCCTTCGATGAACAGAACCGTACGGTTGCAGCTTGCAACCACACGGGTATATGGTGCAACCGTATGGGTGCATGTGCAACCGTACAGATGCAGTGGTGTTGGTGCAACCGGGCAGTATGTGTGCAACCGTACGGATGTATGATGCAACCGTACGGATGGACTTGCAACTGTACGGATGCATATGCAATCGTACGGATGCATATCAGATCAGTAGTTCTTGTTTAGTTTAGCTGTTTCCTAGCCGTTATGCTGGCTGCGAGACTTATGATTATCAGGATGTAAATTCTGAAAATGCATAAGTATTAGGTGGACTTTTAGCAGCGCTTTTTGTGACTCATTTTCTCTACTGTGGTGTTTTGTGTTAACAGACAGAAACTAACTTGATTTTCCTTATGTTCAGGTAATAAGGATAAGGAATCCGCTCAGTGATAGATTATCTGAGCTTATTACTGGTATTCGGTGAGTGGGTCTATCTCCGGATAGAGTATTAAGTAGCTGACACGCTACTTGTTCAGACTCTTTATTATTATGTTTATTACTTGTATGATTGCCATATGTAGTTAGATGTTACCATGCTAGTTAGGACGATGGCATGACTGAATATCTGTAAAATTATGTGCGCACTTTTAGTTGGACACCAACTGAGGCGGCAAGGTTGGGAACCCACCGAGGCGGCAAGGTAGGGTTGATGTGAGGTCGACTGTGGTAGCCTGGTCGGATCATGGTGTTACTGATTGTTCAGTATAGCATAGAAGGACGCATATGTTGCGTCTGGATGGTTATGCAATGGAGTCAGTAAAGCGGACAATCGGTAGACTGTAGCTTGATCAACTAAGTCATGTGCTCGTACAAGCTGTCGATCCTCATATTGTCAGTTGTTGTTATATGCTAGTTCAGGATGTTAGCATATTTGTGGCCTTTTCATGTTCAATTGCTTATGCTTGATCTGTTAGATAGTATCCATTCACTTAGTAGTTGTGCTAATTCCCCCACATTTCCACCCTTACAGGTTTAGGTACTGCTGCTTTGGAAGGGTGTTGTGGTCGGGATTGAAGACATGTTTGACTATGTGATTAACTCTGATGTTTTCTATTTTAATGATGTTTTCACGTAACACCGTTATTGTATAAAGTTGGTTTGTAAACAAAGTTATGTAAATGTTAATTAAGGCTATTTTGGTAATTAGGTATTTACGTCCGCTATGTTTAAAAAAATCAGGGTGTTACACCCTAAGACTGAAATGAGATCAATCTTTGTCTGACTTGAGTTGAAGTGTCAAAATTCTGAAGCTTCCCCTTCAAAGTACATGGGCTCATCTTTAAAGCTCAATCATTGGCTCCCGCAGGTAGTCCCAATGATTTCGTAGTCGATCAGTGGCTATTGGTTTGGTAGCTTGATCGTCAAACTCCCCATATGATGTAGAAACTTCTTCAAATCTCTAACTTAACCAGTCATTCAGATTACCATCTCACGACACTGATATCTCTGACTAACTCTTCAGATAAAAGACACTCTCAAAGTATATCTTAACTGTAGAATCTTCTTTCTCACCGTTCGATGTATCTCATTCTCTCAACAATTTGCTCAAGCATAAACGTCTTCATCATGACTAGCCTACTGTAATGGGAAAAATATTCAAAGAAATCCGATCTACAGTTTATCTGATTCAACACACGTCGTCAATCTGGTATCTCATGATTACGCAACACTCTTATCAATTCCCTTGACAGAGTGGAATCTTCTCAAACACATGCTCTATATCCAGCGGAATTTCCACAACCAGCTTCCATCATACAATGGAACTCTCAAATTTGGAAACTTAAAACGTTATCAGCCCATAAATAATCAGATGGTTCTGATTACCCCACAAAAATATTCATAACACTCGTGTATCGTGTACTCATCTTACACGGACGATGTGGGATTAAATACGCCGTTAGACCCCACTAATCTTTGCATAACACAAGTGTTTTTACATATTCTCTTACTAAATCAGTTCAACAGATAAAGGAGGTTGTCCACTAAACTTTGTATATCAATGCTTCAGTGAATAGTAAACATCTTCTCACTATCAATAATGCTTGAGTAGGTCGATGTTGATTGTGCATCTTATAATTACACGCCACGAATAAAAATCCAATGTAGCTTCGCACGAGTTCAAATCTTCATTCTTACAAATCAATCGAACCTATACGACTGAATTTAAGATATGTGTGACATCACTTAACGCTTAACAGCAAAGGTTCACGGGCTCATGATGTCTTGTTGGTACTTTTGTCCTGCAAACCAGGTTCAGGTTAGAATTATCATGATGCAAGACCCAGTGAGTCACTAAATTCTTGATCGTGTAGCTTAATTCGCATTTTCTACAAAAACCACCTTCTCGTATGCTTCTCAATACAATTACATCTCAATCATCTGAATCTCATATCTCGATCATATCTTAATCACATATCAATCGGTATAACTGACTTTGTTTTGTTGACTAATCCTCCAACACATAACTTAACAACTGAGAAGTAACATTCCAGCACTATCGATAAACAGTTACACAAGCTAAGTGAAATGTCCCGTTCTTATTGATTAAAAACGTTCCATATTAATTGATTTCGTTGCGAGGTTTTGACCTCTATATGAGACGTTTTTCAAAGACTGCATTCATTTTTAAAACAAACCATAACCTTTATTTCATAAATAAAGGTTTAAAAAGCTTTACGTAGATTATCAAATAATGATAATCTAAAATATCCTGTTTACACACGACCATTACATAATGGTTTACAATACAAATATGTTACATCAAAATCAGTTTCTTGAATGCAGTTTTTACACAATATCATACAAACATGGACTCCAAATCTTGTCCTTATTTTAGTATGCAACAGCGGAAGCTCTTAATATTCACCTGAGAATAAACATACTTTAAACGTCAACAAAAATGTTGGTGAGTTATAGGTTTAACCTATATATATCAAATCGTAACAATAGACCACAAGATTTCATATTTCAATACACATCCCATACATAGAGATAAAAATCATTCATATGGTGAACACCTGGTAACCGACAATAACAAGATGCATATATAAGAATATCCCCATCATTCCGGGACACCCTTCGGATATGATATAAATTTCAAAGTACTAAAGCATCCGGTACTTTGGATGGGGTTTGTTAGGCCCAATAGATCTATCTTTAGGATTCGCGTTAATTAGGGTGTCTGTTCCCTAATTCTTAGATTACCAGACTTAATAAAAAGGGGCATATTCGATTTCGATAATTCAACCATAGAATGTAGTTTCACGTACTTGTGTCTATTTTGTAAATCATTTATAAAACCTGCATGTATTCTCATCCCAAAAATATTAGATTTTAAAAGTGGGACTATAACTCACTTTCACAGATTTTTACTTCGTCGGGAAGTAAGACTTGGCCACTGTTGATTCACGAACCTATAACAATATATACATATATATTAAAGTATGTTCAAAATATATTTACAACACTTTTAATATATTTTGATGTTTTAAGTTTATTAAGTCAGCTGTCCTCGTTAGTAACCTATAACTAGTTGTCCACAGTTAGATGTACAGAAATAAATCGATAAATATTATCTTGAATCAATCCACGACCCAGTGTATACGTATCTCAGTATTGATCACAACTCAAACTATATATATTTTGGAATCAACCTCAACCCTGTATAGCTAACTCCAACATTCACATATAGAGTGTCTATGGTTGTTCCGAAATATATATAGATGTGTCGACATGATAGGTCGAAACATTGTATACGTGTCTATGGTATCTCAAGATTACATAATATACAATACAAGTTGATTAAGTTATGGTTGGAATAGATTTGTTACCAATTTTCACGTAGCTAAAATGAGAAAAATTATCCAATCTTATTTTACCCATAACTTCTTCATTTTAAATCCGTTTTGAGTGAATCAAATTGCTATGGTTTCATATTGAACTCTATTTTATGAATCTAAACAGAAAAAGTATAGGTTTATAGTCGGAAAAATAAGTTACAAGTCGTTTTTGTAAAGGTAGTCATTTCAGTCGAAAGAACGACGTCTAGATGACCATTTTAGAAAACATACTTCCACTTTGAGTTTAACCATAATTTTTGGATATAGTTTCATGTTCATAATAAAAATCATTTTCTCATAATAACAACTTTTAAATCAAAGTTTATCATAGTTTTTAATTAACTAACCCAAAACAGCCCGCGGTGTTACTACGACGGCGTAAATCCGGTTTTACGGTGTTTTTCGTGTTTCCAGGTTTTAAATCATTAAGTTAGCATATCATATAGATATAGAACATGTGTTTAGTTGATTTTAAAAGTCAAGTTAGAAGGATTAACTTTTGTTTGCGAACAAGTTTAGAATTAACTAAACTATGTTCTAGTGATTACAAGTTTAAACCTTCGAATAAGATAGCTTTATATGTATGAATCGAATGATGTTATGAAAATCATTACTACCTTAATTTCCTTGGATAAACCTACTGGAAAAGAGAAAAATGGATCTAGCTTCAATGGATCCTTGGATGGCTCGAAGTTCTTGAAGCAGAATCATGACACGAAAACAAGTTCAAGTAAGATCATCACTTGAAATAAGATTGTTATAGTTATAGAAATTGAACCAAAGTTTGAATATGATTATTACCTTGTATTAGAATGATAACCTACTGTAAGAAACAAAGATTTCTTGAGGTTGGATGATCACCTTACAAGATTGGAAGTGAGCTAGCAAACTTGAAAGTATTCTTGATTTTATGAAACTAGAACTTTTGGAATTTATGAAGAACACTTAGAACTTGAAGATAGAACTTGAGAGAGATCAATTAGATGAAGAAAATTGAAGAATGAAAGTGTTTGTAGGTGTTTTTGGTCGTTGGTGTATGGATTAGATATAAAGGATATGTAATTTTGTTTTCATGTAAATAAGTCATGAATGATTACTCATATTTTTGTAATTTTATGAGATATTTCATGCTAGTTGCCAAATGATGGTTCCCACATGTTTTAGGTGACTCACATGGGCTGCTAAGAGCTGATCATTGGAGTGTATATACCAATAGTACATACATCTAAAAGCTGTGTATTGTACGAGTACGAATACAGGTGCATACGAGTAGAATTGTTGATGAAACTGAACGAGGATGTAATTGTAAGCATTTTTGTTAAGTAGAAGTATTTTGATAAGTGTATTGAAGTCTTTCAAAAGTGTATAAATACATATTAAAACACTACATGTATATACATTTTAACTGAGTCGTTAAGTCATCGTTAGTCGTTACATGTAAGTGTTGTTTTGAAACCTTTAGGTTAACGATCTTGTTAAATGTTGTTAACCCAATGTTTATAATATCAAATGAGATTTTAAATTATTATATTATCATGATATTATCATGTATGAATATCTCTTAATATGATATATATACATTAAATGTCTTTACAACGATAATCGTTACATATATGTCTCGTTTAAAAATCATTAAGTTAGTAGTCTTGTTTTTACATATGTAGTTCATTGTTAATATACTTTATGATATGTTTTCTTATCATAGTATCATGTTAACTATATATATATATATATATATATCCATATATATGTCATCATATAGTTTTTACAAGTTTTAACGTTCGTGAATCACCGATCAACTTGGGTGGTCAATTGTCTATATGAAACATATTTCAATTAATCAAGTCTTAACAAGTTTGATTGCTTAACATGTTGGAAACATTTAATCATTTAAATATCAATCTCAATTAATATATATAAACATGGAATAGTTCGGGTCACTACAGTACCTACCCGTTAAATAAATTTCGTCCCGAAATTTTAAGCTGTTGAAGGTGTTGACGAATCTTCTGGAAATAGATGCGGGTATTTCTTCTTCATCTGATCTTCACGCTCCCAGGTGAACTCGGGTCCTCTACGAGCATTCCATCGAACCTTAACAATTGGTATCTTGTTTTGCTTAAGTCTTTTAACCTCACGATCCATTATTTCGACGGGTTCTTCGATGAATTGAAGTTTTTCGTTGATTTGGATTTCATCTAACGGAATAGTGAGATCTTCTTTAGCAAAACATTTCTTTAAATTCGAGACGTGGAAAGTGTTATGTACAGCCGCGAGTTGTTGAGGTAACTCTAGTCGGTAAGCTACTGGTCCGACACGATCAATAATCTTGAATGGTCCAATATACCTTGGATTTAATTTCCCTCGTTTACCAAATCGAACAACGCCTTTCCAAGGTGCAACTTTAAGCATGACCATCTCTCCAATTTCAAATTCTATATCTTTTCTTTTAAAGTCAGTGTAGCTCTTTTGTCGACTTTGGGCGGTTTTCAACCGTTGTTGAATTTGGATGATCTTCTCGGTAGTTTCTTGTATAATCTCCGGACCCGTAATCTGTCTATCCCCCACTTCACTCCAACAAATCGGAGACCTGCACTTTCTACCATAAAGTGCTTCAAACGGCGCCATCTCAATGCTTGAATGGTAGCTGTTGTTGTAGGAAAATTCTGCTAACGGTAGATGTCGATCCCAACTGTTTCCGAAATCAATAACACATGCTCGTAGCATGTCTTCAAGCGTTTGTATTGTCCTTTCGCTCTGCCCATCAGTTTGTGGATGATAGGCAGTACTCATGTCTAGACGAGTTCCTAATGCTTGCTGTAATGTCTGCCAGAATCTTGAAATAAATCTGCCAACCCTATCAGAGATAATAGAGATTGGTATTCCATGTCTGGAGACGACTTCCTTCAAATACAGTCGTGCTAACTTCTCCATCTTGTCATCTTCTCTTATTGGTAGGAAGTGTGCTGATTTGGTGAGACGATCAACTATTACCCAAATAGTATCAAAACCACTTCCAGTCCTTGGCAATTTAGTGATGAAATCCATGGTAATGTTTTCCCATTTCCATTCCGGGATTTCGGGTTGTTGAAGTAGACTTGATGGTTTCTGATGCTCAGCTTTGACCTTAGAACACGTCAAACATTCTCCTACGTATTTAGCAACATCGGCTTTCATACCCGGCCACCAAAAATGTTTCTTGAGATCCTTGTACATCTTCCCCGTTCCAGGATGTATTGAGTATCTGGTTTTATGAGCTTCTCTAAGTACCATTTCTCTCATATCTCCAAATTTTGGTACCCAAATCCTTTCAGCCCTATACCGGGTTCCGTCTTCCCGAATATTAAGATGCTTCTCCGATCCTTTGGGTATTTCATCCTTTAAATTTCCCTCTTTTAAAACTCCTTGTTGCGCCTCCTTTATTTGAGTAGTAATGTTATTATGAATCATTATATTCATAGATTTTACTCGAATGGGTTCTCTGTCCTTCCTGCTCAAGGCATCGGCTACCACATTTGCCTTCCCCGGGTGGTAACGAATCTCAAAGTCGTAATCATTCAATAATTCAATCCACCTACGCTGCCTCATATTCAGTTGTTTCTGATTAAATATGTGTTGAAGACTTTTGTGGTCGGTATATATAATACTTTTGACCCCATATAAGTAGTGCCTCCAAGTCTTTAATGCAAGAACAACCGCGCCTAATTCCAAATCATGCGTCGTATAATTTTGTTCGTGAATCTTCAATTGTCTAGACGCATAAGCAATCACCTTCGTTCGTTGCATTAATACACAACCGAGACCTTGCTTTGATGCATCACAATAAATCACAAAATCATCATTCCCTTCAGGCAATGACAATATAGGTGCCGTAGTTAGCTTTTTCTTCAATAACTGAAACGCTTTCTCTTGTTCATCATTCCATTCAAATTTCTTCCCTTTATGCGTTAATGCAGTCAAGGGTTTTGCTATTCTGGAAAAGTCTTGGATGAACCTTCTGTAGTAACCAGCTAGTCCTAAAAACTGGCGTATGTGTTTCGGAGTTTTCGGGGTTTCCCACTTTTCAACAGTTTCTATCTTTGCCGGATCCACCTTAATACCTTCTTTGTTCACTATGTGACCGAGGAATTGAACTTCTTCCAACCAAAATGCACACTTTGAAAACTTAGCGTACAATTCTTCCTTCCTCAATACTTCTAACACCTTTCTCAAATGTTCACCGTGTTCTTGGTCATTCTTTGAGTAAATAAGTATGTCATCAATGAAAACAATGACAAACTTGTCAAGGTATGGTCCACACACTCGGTTCATAAGGTCCATGAACACAGCTGGTGCATTAGTTAAACCAAACGGCATGACCATAAACTCGTAATGACCGTAACGTGTTCTGAAAGCAGTCTTTGGAATATCATCTTCTTTCACCCGCATTTGATGATACCCGGAACGTAAGTCAATCTTTGAATAAACAGACGAGCCTTGTAGTTGATCAAATAAGTCGTCGATTCTCGGTAGTGGGTAGCGGTTCTTGATGGTAAGTTTGTTCAACTCTCGGTAGTCGATACACAACCTGAATGTACCATCTTTCTTCTTGACAAACAAAACAGGAGCTCCCCACGGTGATGTGCTTGGTCGAATGAAACCACGCTCTAAAAGTTCTTGTAATTGGCTTTGCAGTTCTTTCATCTCGCTGGGTGCGAGTCTGTAAGGAGCACGAGCTATTGGTGCAGCTCCTGGTACAAGATCTATTTGAAATTCAACGGATCGATGTGGGGGTAATCCCGGTAATTCTTTCAGAAATACATCGGGAAATTCTTTTGCAATGGGAACATCATTGATGCTCTTTTCTTCAGTTTGTACTTTCTCGACGTGTGCTAGAACAGCATAGCAACCTTTTCTTATTAGTTTTTGTGCCTTCAAATTACTAATAAGATGTAGCTTCGTGTTGCCCTTTTCTTCGTACACCATTAAGGGTTTTCCTTTTTCTCGTATAATGCGAATTGCATTTTTGTAACAAACGATCTCCGCTTTCACTTCTTTCAACCAGTCCATACCGATTATCACATCAAAACTCCCTAACTCTACTGGTATCAAATCAATCTTAAATGTTTCGCTAACCAGTTTAATTTCTCGATTCCGACATATATTATCTGCTGAAATTAATTTAGCATTTGCTAATTCGAGTAAAAATTTACTATCCAAAGGCGTCAATGGACAACTTAATTTAGCACAAAAATCTCTACTCATATAGCTTCTATCCGCACCCGAATCAAATAAAACGTAAGCAGATTTATTGTCAATAAGAAACGTACCCGTAATAAGCTCCGGGTCTTCCTGTGCCTCTACCGCATTAATATTGAAAACTCTTCCACGGCCTTGTCCATTCGTGTTCTCCTGGTTCGGGCAATTTCTAATAATGTGGCCTGGTTTTCCACATTTATAACAAACTACATTGGCATAACTTGCTCCGACACTACTTGCTCCGCCATTACTCGTTCCGACACCATTTGTTCCTTTCGTTCTATTAACCCCTGGTCCGTAGACCTCACACTTCGCCTCGCTATGACCATTTCTTTTACACTTGTTGCAAAATTTGGTGCAGAACCCCGAGTGATTCTTTTCACACCTTTGGCATAGCTGCTTCTGATTGTTGTTGTTGTTGCGGTTATTATTGTTGTTGGGATGATTGTTGTAGTTGCTGTTGTTGTTGTTGGGCCGTTTGTTGTAGTTGCGATTGATGTTGCGATTGTTGGGATAATTGTTGCGATTATTGTTGTAATTGCTGTTGTTGTTGTATTGGTGATTCTTATCACCGTTTTCCTCCCACTTTCTTTTGACTTGCTTCACATTGGCCTCTTCAGCAGTCTGTTCTTTAATTCTTTCTTCAATCTGGTTCACTAGTTTGTGAGCCATTCTACATGCCTGTTGTATGGAGGCGGGCTCGTGTGAACTTATATCTTCTTGGATTCTTTCCGGTAATCCTTTCACAAACGCGTCGATCTTCTCTTCCTCATCTTCGAATGCTCCCGGACACAATAGGCACAATTCTGTGAATCGTCTTTCGTACGTGGTAATATCAAATCCTTGGGTTCGTAACCCTCTAAGTTCTGTCTTGAGCTTATTGACCTCGGTTCTGGGACGGTACTTCTCGTTCATCAAGTGCTTGAATGCTGACCACGGTAGTGCGTACGCATCATCTTGTCCCACTTGCTCTAGATAGGTATTCCACCATGTTAACGCAGAACCTGTGAAGGTATGCGTAGCGTCCTTCACTTTGTCCTCTTCAGTACACTTACTTATGGCAAACACCGATTCAACCTTCTCGGTCCATCGTTTCAATCCGATCGGTCCTTCGGTTCCATCAAATTCTAAAGGTTTGCAGGCAGTGAATTCTTTGTAGGTGCATCCTACACGATTTCCTGTACTGCTAGATCCAAGGTTATTGTTGGTATGTAGCGCAGCCTGTACTGCGGCTATGTTTGAAGCTAGAAAAGTACGGAATTCCTCTTCATTCATATTCACGGTGTGTCGAGTAGTCGGTGCCATTTCCTTCAAAATAGTTAAATGGAACAAGTTAATCATACAGAATATTAAGAGTAGTTAATAGTATTTCGTAGCATAATATGAACTCATTTATAAAAGCTTTTTCTTCATATTAGCGTTTTATAAGTTAAAATTCGGGTAGTACCTACCCGTTAAGTTCATACTTAGTAGCTAATATACAATTCAACTACTACAATTCTATATGAAAAACTGATTATAATAATATTTCGCGTTCAAACTTTTATACAATATTTTACAAACTTACAATACCGCTTATTTTACATAAAGCATGAAATATAGCACACAATAACTTTGATACAAGATAGTTGTGAAGACAATTCTAGCTAGTACACAAGTCGTTCAGCAAAGGCAATAAAGACACGTAATTCATACGTCCAGAAACAAGTCATGCATTCTGGTTTTACTAGGACTACTTCCCATCCTTGGTCTTGTGCAACATAACCGTTATGGCCGTTGATAAGATAGCATGTTGTAACGTCATCAAAGGGACGAGGGTTACGTAATGTCCAACAGTCCCGTAATAATCTAAAAACCTCATTTCTTACCCCAATTACCGACTCCGTCACTTGTGGAAACGTTTTGTTTAATAGTTGTAGCCCGATGTTCTTGTTCTCACTTTGGTGAGAAGCGAACATTACTAATCCGTAAGCATAACATGCTTCTTTATGTTGCATGTTAGCCGCTTTTTCTAAATCACGAAGTCCAATATTCGGATATATTGAGTCAAAATAATTTCTTAACCCGTTGCGTAAAATAGCATTTGGGTTCCCCGCAATATATGCGTCAAAGTAAACACATCGTAACTTATGGGTTTCCCAATGTGATATCCCCCATCTTTCAAACGAAAGTCTCTTATAAACCAAGACATTCTTGGAACGTTCTTCGAATGTCTTACAAACTGATCTCGCCTTAAATAGTTGTGCCAAAGAATTCTGGCCGACTCTAGACAAGATTTCATCAATCATGTCTCCGGGTAGGTCTCTTAAAATATTGGGTTGTCTATTCATTTTGTGTTTTTAAACTGTAAAATAGACAAGAGTTAGATTCATAAAAAAATACTTATTAATACAAGCAATTTTTACATATATCATAAAGCATAAGAACACTATATTACATATATTACACCACACGAATACAACTATCTTATTCCGACTCGCTCGTTTCTTCTTCTTCAGTTTTGGTTCGTTTTGCCAAGTTTCTAGGGATATATGATGTTCCCCTAATACGAGCCGTCGTTGTCCACATTGGTTTAGAAAAACCTGGTGGTTTAGAGGTTCCCGGGTCATTGTTACAACTTAAGGACTTCGGGGGTTGACGATACATATAAAGTTCATCGGGGTTGGAATTAGATTTCTCTATTTTTATGCACTTTCCCTTATTATTTTCTTTTGCCTTTTTAAATTCAGTTGGGGTAATTTCTATAACATCATCGGAATTCTCGTCGGAATCCGATTCATCGGAGAATTGGTAATCCTCCCAATATTTTGCTTCCTTGGCGGAAACACCATTGACCATAATTAACTTTGGTCGGTTGGTTGAGGATTTTCTTTTACTTAACCGTTTTATTATTTCCCCCACCGGTTCTTTTTCTTCATCCGGTTCCGATTCTTCTTCCGGTTCCGATTCTTCTTCCGGTTCCGACACTTCTTCCGGTTCCTCTTCGGGAACTTGTGAATCAGTCCACAAATCATTCCAATTTACATTTGACTCTTCATTATTATTAGGTGAGTCAATGGGACTTGTTCTAGAGGTAGACATCTATCACATAATATCAAACACGTTAAGAGATTAATATATCACATAATATTCATATGTTAAAAATATATAGTATCCAACAAAAATGTTAAGCAATCATTTTTAAAGAAAACAAGGTCGAAGTCCAGACTCACTAATGCATCCTAACAAACTCGATAAGACACACTAATGCAAATTTTCTGGTTCTCTAAGACCAACGCTCGGATACCAACTGAAATGTCCCGTTCCTATTGATTAAAAACGTTCCATATTAATTGATTTCGTTGCGAGGTTTTGACCTCTATATGAGACGTTTTTCAAAGACTGCATTCATTTTTAAAACAAACCATAACCTTTATTTCATAAATAAAGGTTTAAAAAGCTTTACGTAGATTATCAAATAATGATAATCTAAAATATCCTGTTTACACACGACCATTACATAATGGTTTACAATACAAATATGTTACATCAAAATCAGTTTCTTGAATGCAGTTTTTACACAATATCATACAAACATGGACTCCAAATCTTGTCCTTATTTTAGTATGCAACAGCGGAAGCTCTTAATATTCACCTGAGAATAAACATACTTTAAACGTCAACAAAAATGTTGGTGAGTTATAGGTTTAACCTATATATATCAAATCGTAACAATAGACCACAAGATTTCATATTTCAATACACATCCCATACATAGAGATAAAAATCATTCATATGGTGAACACCTGGTAACCGACAATAACAAGATGCATATATAAGAATATCCCCATCATTCCGGGACACCCTTCGGATATGATATAAATTTCGAAGTACTAAAGCATCTGGTACTTTGGATGGGGTTTGTTAGGCCCAATAGATCTATCTTTAGGATTCGCGTCAATTAGGGTGTCTGTTCCCTAATTCTTAGATTACCAGACTTAATAAAAAGGGGCATATTCGATTTCGATAATTCAACCATAGAATGTAGTTTCACGTACTTGTGTCTATTTTGTAAATCATTTATAAAACCTGCATGTATTCTCATCCCAAAAATATTAGATTTTAAAAGTGGGACTATAACTCACTTTCACAGATTTTTACTTCGTCGGGAAGTAAGACTTGGCCACTGTTGATTCACGAACCTATAACAATATATACATATATATTAAAGTATGTTCAAAATATATTTACAACACTTTTAATATATTTTGATGTTTTAAGTTTATTAAGTCAGCTGTCCTCGTTAGTAACCTATAACTAGTTGTCCACAGTTAGATGTACAGAAATAAATCGATAAATATTATCTTGAATCAATCCACGACCCAGTGTATACGTATCTCAGTATTGATCACAACTCAAACTATATATATTTTGGAATCAACCTCAACCCTGTATAGCTAACTCCAACATTCACATATAGAGTGTCTATGGTTGTTCCGAAATATATATAGATGTGTCGACATGATAGGTCGAAACATTGTATACGTGTCTATGGTATCTCAAGATTACATAATATACAATACAAGTTGATTAAGTTATGGTTGGAATAGATTTGTTACCAATTTTCACGTAGCTAAAATGAGAAAAATTATCCAATCTTGTTTTACCCATAACTTCTTCATTTTAAATCCGTTTTGAGTGAATCAAATTGCTATGGTTTCATATTGAACTCTATTTAATGAATCTAAACAGAAAAAGTATAGGTTTATAGTCGGAAAAATAAGTTACAAGTCGTTTTTGTAAAGGTAGTCATTTCAGTCGAAAGAACGACGTCTAGATGACCATTTTAGAAAACATACTTCCACTTTGAGTTTAACCATAATTTTTGGATATAGTTTCATGTTCATAATAAAAATCATTTTCTCAGAATAACAACTTTTAAATCAAAGTTTATCATAGTTTTTAATTAACTAACCCAAAACAGCCCGCGGTGTTACTACGACGGCGTAAATCCGGTTTTACGGTGTTTTTCGTGTTTCCAGGTTTTAAATCATTAAGTTAGCATATCATATAGATATAGAACATGTGTTTAGTTGATTTTAAAATTCAAGTTAGAAGGATTAACTTTTGTTTGCGAACAAGTTTAGAATTAACTAAACTATGTTCTAGTGATTACAAGTTTAAACCTTCGAATAAGATAGCTTTATATGTATGAATCGAATGATGTTATGAACATAATTACTACCTTAATTTCCTTGGATAAACCTAATGGAAAAGAGAAAAATGGATCTAGCTTCAATGGATCCTTGGATGGCTCGAAGTTCTTGAAGCAGAATCATGACACGAAAACAAGTTCAAGTAAGATCATCACTTGAAATAAGATTGTTATAGTTATAGAAATTGAACCAAAGTTTGAATATGATTATTACCTTGTATTAGAATGATAACCTACTGTAAGAAACAAAGATTTCTTGAGGTTGGATGATCACCTTACAAGATTGGAAGTGAGCTAGCAAACTTGAAAGTATTCTTGATTTTATGAAACTAGAACTTTTGGAATTTATGAAGAACACTTAGAACTTGAAGATAGAACTTGAGAGAGATCAATTAGATGAAGAAAATTGAAGAATGAAAGTGTTTGTAGGTGTTTTTGGTCGTTGGTGTATGGATTAGATATAAAGGATATGTAATTTTGTTTTCATGTAAATAAGTCATGAATGATTACTCATATTTTTGTAATTTTATGAGATATTTCATGCTAGTTGCCAAATGATGGTTCCCACATGTGTTAGGTGACTCACATGGGCTGCTAAGAGCTGATCATTGGAGTGTATATACCAATAGTACATACATCTAAAAGCTGTGTATTGTACGAGTACGAATACGGGTGCATACGAGTAGAATTGTTGATGAAACTGAACGAGGATGTAATTGTAAGAATTTTTGTTAAGTAGAAGTATTTTGATAAGTGTATTGAAGTCTTTCAAAAGTGTATAAATACATATTAAAACACTACATGTATATACATTTTAACTGAGTCGTTAAGTCATCATTAGTCGTTACATGTAAGTGTTGTTTTGAAACCTTTAGGTTAACGATCTTGTTAAATGTTGTTAACCCAATGTTTATAATATCAAATGAGATTTTAAATTATTATATTATCATGATATTATCATGTATGAATATCTCTTAATATGATATATATACATTAATTGTCTTTACAACGATAATCGTTACATATATGTCTCGTTTAAAAATCATTAAGTTAGTAGTCTTGTTTTTACATATGTAGTTCATTGTTAATATACTTTATGATATGTTTTCTTATCATAGTATCATGTTAACTATATATATATATATATATCCATATATATGTCATCATATAGTTTTTACAAGTTTTAACGTTCGTGAATCACCGATCAACTTGGGTGGTCAATTGTCTATATGAAACATATTTCAATTAATCAAGTCTTAACAAGTTTGATTGCTTAACATGTTGGAAACATTTAATTATGTAAATATCAATCTCAATTAATATATATAAACATGGAAAAGTTCGGGTCACTACACTAAGGACCCCCACTGAAAATTCTGGAAAGCTCAGTGATCGCAGTGTAAACTTTAAAACTTCGGGGACCACAAATGTTGATTTTTAAAACATCAGTGATCACAGTGTAATTATTCAAAAGTTAGGGGACCAAAACTGTAAATTTTCAAATTTCAGGGGCTGAAAATGAAACTCTCATAAATTTCAGGGGCTAAAAAAGAAAATTCTAAAAATTATTCTCAAAATCTTGCATTGGAAGTCCCTAGGGTTTAACATAAAGCGTATTAACAGTGGGGTCCACGCGCATTGTTCATTCCTTCATACACATCCGTGACACAGAGGGTTTCCAGGTGGGACCTGCAGGTTAAACTTCCACAGAATTACCCTTATGCTATCGCTAGACACTGTAGCCTTTCTTCCTCAAAACCAAAACCCTAACTCGTACGGTTCAACCTCAACAGCAAAAATTCAAAAAAATTTCACCATTAAGCGTACGAATCACATGCTCACACGTATTCACGTAGCCTCACACGTACGGTTCAGTTATGGTCTGCTTCTTCTTCAAACAATCAACAACCCTAAAATAAATCCAACACAATTACACCAACCGTACGAATTACCAAAAATTTGAAATTTTTCAGGTTAACCGTACATTTCAGCAACTAACTTGCTTCTTCTTCAACCAAAAAAATACCACACGCTCGGTTCACCATTAACCACGACAAACTCGAAAGTTTAACACTTACACGTACGTTTCACCTATCTCACTCGCTTACACAAAATCTCAACCGTGTTTTTCACACTACCATTCGTACGTTTCAGTGTTCAAAGTGTTCTTCACTCATTTGTAGTTTTTCGACGAACAGTGGTGGTTCTCATGGCGGTTCACGGCTGCGATCATGGAAATTAGCTCAAAACTTCATGAAAACTCATGAAATTTAACAGGAATCATCATTAGGACCCATCAAATACAAACCCATAAACAGATTACCCAAACAAACTCTCAAATTCATGAAATCAATCCAAAACAGTCCACTTTTTCAAAAACTAAAAAATCCATATAACTTGATCAAAACTTTGAATTAGGAGCTGAAACTTTGAGGAATCATTCACATGATGATTACAAACAATTCCTAATTCTTAGTTTTTCCAAATTCATGCTAAATCTCCAAAACCCAAATTTAGTCAACAAAAGTCAAACCAAATTCCAAATTTCCATTTCATCAAATTGCAACAGATTAATCTAATCTTGTTTGATCTTAGGCTCTGATACCATTTGTTGGATCCCTTGCATCAGTTGCTAGGATCTTTAGATCAAGGAACAAGCATCGATTAGCAATTTGAGCATAAAGTGGTAACTGAGATGAACTTGATGAATATGAGATGAACACATGAACAAAGCAATAATTATCAGCTGATAATAATCTAGATTACATGCAATAAACTGATAAACGAATTACAATAATGATTACATGAATCTAAGCTAATCACTATGTCATTTCCATGGTGGTTGGAGCATCAATCCACCATGGATCATCCTCACCATGAAGGTGAAAAGGAGGAGCACACACCTCACACACACTCAAGTGATCTTGGTGATACAAGCCTCAAACACAAATGAACAAGGAAAACTCTATTAATAGTGTCTGCCTTCTATCAGCTCACACGCACAGTTGAACTTTCAACCGTATGGATGAAAGTTATCACCCGTACGAGTGACTTCAGTCACTCGTATGGCAGACCTATATTACACATTTGGTCACATATGCTCCTGCGACATGAGTTTTATAGTTCAAACCTATCCTAGGTGTACAATGTAGACCTAAACCATTCTCAGGTTATTCGACAGCGATGGACAAATCCATTTAGTGCACTAACAGAATGAAGCAGAGAAGATGGATATAATGTGGGGTATGGCAAATCATGTAAGAAGAGCCATAGATTACGAAGAACGAACTGGGAAACTGATTAGTCTGACCAAGGATACCAAATTGGGTTTTGATATAAAATATTGTTACTTGTTACAACTGTGGAGAATTAGGTCATTTTTCAAGACAGTATACAAAACAGACGAAGCAGGGTAATCTCAATCCTTTCAGGAATCAGATATATAATCGAAATAGTTCTCAGAGTCAAGCAACAAAGCGTGAGATTTACATTACTGATAAAGGAATTGAAGTGGAAACAGCTGAGAGTCCTAATAAAGCTTTGGTTGTCATTCATGGAGATGATGATTACTGGTCTATCAAATTGAATGTAGATGATCAACAACCTAAGGCTAACATGGCAAAGATCACTGAAGAAGAGACAGTCTGTGTCTCTGATCAATATTTAATTGAGAAGCTGACTACTCGTGCTAAAAGAGCTGAAGAATTTTCTCAAACTATTCGAAAAGAGAAGATTGAGAAACAGGTTCAAGACAAGTTCAAGAAGGTACATGACTTAGTTCCTCGTACACCTGAATCTGGAAGTGTCTCGCCAACATCGTCAGAAGACTACTACTTCAACAGCTGGAAGAATATATATGGTGATACCTCAGTGTTTGAAGAAAGTCTAGAAGCTGAATAAGGTGAAGAAACATTGTTCGATGCTGATAGAGAACTAGACGAATGGGGTAGAATGATTGCCGTAGAGTTGGATATGTTAGCTCTCATGGATGAAGGTTCAGATCTTCAAAGTGTAAATTCAGAATATGATGAATCAGACAAGAAGTCAGATTCAGAAGCTGAAGATAAAAATGATCATACAGGAGCAGATCAAACTGATTTTCAAGCATTGAACCAGCAAGCAGTAGATTTACTTAAGATGTGCTTATCAGAAATTGATCTTGAAAAAGTTTCTGGGTTGACAAGAGCTAAAGATATTTGGGACAGACTTGAACAGATTCATTTAGGTAAGAATAGTAAAGATGCTGATATATCAGAGTTTATTACAGACTCGTCAGAATCAGAAGATGAGTTCGATGATGGGAAGAAGAAAAACTACTTTGCATTTATGGCTGAGACTTCCTCATCAAATAGTGGTCAACGGGTATCTTCTGATCCATCTATTGATGTACCCATTGAATGTGTTAAATGTACCGAATTTAAAACAATGATAGATAATTTAAACAAGTCTTATGCAGAGATGCGAGTTAAGTATCAAGCAAACCTTGTGACCACTAAGGTTGAAAACGAGTTGAAAGAGCAGATTAAAGTTTATTAAAAACAAATTCACGATCTTAAATGTTATAACTTTGACATAAATCAGGCTTTAATTAAACGTGTTTACACAATCAATGAACTAAAGAAAGAAAATGAATGTGTTAAAGCTGATTTAGAAGCTATTTCAATTAAAATGAAATGTTGGGCAAGTGCGTCACAATGGAATGCATTAATGGTGGAAATTAATGACACCAAGGGTAAGGGTATTGGATATAAGTCTGCATCTCCTTTGTTTCAAAACAAATTTGTTAACGCAAATATAGTTGACGGTTGACCAGAAGACTGTATACCTCCTAGTTATGAAGATTATGTTAAAAAGAACAAAAAGTGTAGTTCAACTGAGAATGCGACTTCTGATGACACCTTTGAAGGTGCTTTAGATCATGAAGAAGATAAGAAAACTGGTCTAGAAGATAATTCTAAGAATAGAAGGGTGAGAACTCCTAGTGAACCCGTTTGGATTTTGAGAAATCCAAAGTTTGCTAATAGAACTGTTCCACCTATTACACCTAAACCTGTACCTAGAGAAAGACCAAATGATTCTCATGTGTTTCTAAGAACACAAGACCCCTCTTCTTCAAATTCTAATAATCAAAATCCATATAGGGGATATAGAGAATTTCATCAATGTTTTAGTTGTGGTGTGTTTGGACACATTGCTGCTAATTACCCTAGAAGGTACAGATCACCAAGACAGAAGATTGACCTAATGCATAGTGATCACAGATCATTTTATGCTCATAGAATTGGCTCACCTGTAAATGATGAAATTCGTGTTAGAATATATATGACAAATGTTGTCTATGTAGATTCAAAGAGAAAGAATTTCAATAGGCCAATTTCTCCTATGAAGAGTAAGGTTCCTAAAAAGGATACTGAGGCAAAAGTTGCTGAGTCAAGTGATCAAGGTAGATACTTTGAACCAAAGGCACGTTCACCTTCACAAAAAGCTAGTCGTCGAAAATACTTTTCCCGAAATAGACCACGAGTTAATCACTCAGAAACTGAGCAGAATGTGAGACATCAGAAGAGCAATACTGCTCCTACCAATCTATCTAAGGTTATGGTTTCTAATGATGAGATTCCTCCTGACTCAAATGGGAAATGGATAGAATTTCAAGCTATGGGTGTTAATGGACAACCTACTGTCGTTCGGGCGTGGGTTCCCAACCTCAATTAATTCTTTTAATGTGATATGCAGGGAACCAAGGTACCTGCAAATAACACCTGGATAGTCGATAGCGATGCTTTGAGACATATGACAAGACAGCTATCTCTGCTTTCGAATGTACACCCAATTAAGGGAGGTTATGTTGCATTTGCTGGAGATAAAGGTGGTCACATTTCAGCTCAAGGATTGCTAAGGAATAAGAAAATTAGTTTCGACAATGTTAACTATTGTCAAGAGCTTGCAAATAATTTGTTGTCGGTTTTAGAAATCTGTGAAAAATCTTTCAAAGTAGCATTTGATGATTAATTCAGCTACATCTTGAAACTAGAGTTTGTGATTCCACCAGAAATGGTTCTGATGAAGGCTCCTAGACAAACTGATCTATACATGCTGGATATGAATGTTGCTACTTCAACTGCTGAGCATCATCAAGCTTTTGTTTCTAAAGCAACTGAACAAGAGTCTATTACTTGACACAAATGCATGGGTCATTTGAGTTTTTGGAAAATGAATCACCATATTCACAATAATCTTGTAGAAGATGTAGATCTTCAGTCTTTGCAGATTATAGGATCGTGTGTTCCGTGTGAGAAGGGTAAATAGCGAAAGAAATCTCATAAGCTGATTAAGTACAATCCTATCTCTGCTCCACTTGAATTGTTCACATGGATCTTTTCGGTCCAATTTGATTTGAAAGCATTGATGGAAGTAAGTACTGTCTGGTTGTAACTGATGATTATTCAAGATTCTCTTATGTAATGTTTCTAAAAGAAAAGTCCAATACTTTTGAGAATTTGAAAGTGCTAATCAATCGATTAGAGACAGGTTTTAATCTCAAGGTGAGAAAGATTCGATGTGACAATGGTACTGAATTCAAGAATCAGTATGTTGCAGGTTTCTGTATTGAGAAAGGTATCAATATGCAGTTCAGTTCTGCATACGCTCCTCAGATGAATGGTGTTACTGAAAGAAAGAATGGGGTATTAATCGAGACCGCAAGAACAATGCTGGCAGATTCATCGTTACATGTTCATTTTTGAAGTGAAGCTATTGTAAATGCTTGTTACACTATGAATCGAGTTTTGATAGTTAACCAACTGGGTAAAACTTTCTATGAGTTATTGTGTAACACCCTAGGCAAATCCCACATCGCCCACGAACATGAGTGATCATGGGATTATAAGGTAATACTCACGCTTAAATGACACAACGCGTTTTGGGACCACAGGCAGAGCGGGTGAGCGAGTACGTTGTGGTTAAGCGTGCTCAGGTGAGAGCACTACCAGGATGGGTGACCTCCTGGGAAAGTGCTTCTCGTGTGTGGTCGCCAAGAAAAAAGCCGTGCGCCTGCGGGCAAAGCGGACAATATTGTGGTCATGTTAAGCTGGGGTGTTACAGAATGGTATCAGAGCCACTCATGTGCCGTTGGGGGTGGTGGGGCAAACCTCATCGAGGACGATGAGTCCCTAAGGGGGGGGTGAATGTAACACCCTAGGCAAATCCCACATCGCCCACGAACATGAGTGATCATGGGATTATAAGGTAATACTCACGCTTAAATGACACAACGCGTTTTGGGACCACAGGCAGAGCGGGTGAGCGAGTACGTTGTGGTTAAGCGTGCTTAGGTGAGAGCACTACCAGGATGGGTGACCTCCTGGGAAAGTGCTTCTCGTGTGTGGTCGCCAAGAAAAAAGCCGTGCGCCTGCGGGCAAAGCGGACAATATTGTGGTCATGTTAAGCTGGGGTGTTACATATTGCATGGGAGAAAACCTTATCTGAAGCATCTAGAACCATTTGGTGCACCGTGTACCATCTTGAAATGAAAACCAGGAAGTAAATTCGATGCTAAAGTTGTTACTGGAGTATTTCTTGGGTATAGTTCTCCTAACAAGCGAGTTTTCAACAATGAAATGAGATGTGTTGAAGAATGATCTGAAGTTGATGTCCAAAGAAATCAAACGAAGAGTGCTCCTAAGAGTCATCCTTGGATTTATAACTATGATTAGATGATTAACTCATTCAATCTTGCTCCAGATCAGACGGAGAATGAAGTTGAATTACAAATGCTGTTTGATTTACAGAATGCACCAGAAGTGCCTACTCCAACTCCAACTCCATTATCAACTATCGCTGAGCCAGTTCAAGAGTCTGATTAAGATGCCGATCCAGTGTATGGTAATTACGGATTTGATATTTCAAGTGAAAGTTCTGATAATCCTGAAGATATTAGAGATACCACGAATCTGTATCATGAGATACCTGTTCCCACACAAACGGTTCACAGAACCACAGCTGCTCATCCTAGAGAGAATATTATTGGTGATCCCAATGCATGTGTTATAACAAGATGACAAGTTCAGTTTGATGGTGAAGTTGATACTCATATGACGGCTGCTACTGCTTACTTTGAGTATTCATGTCATATTTCCAGAATTGAGCCGAAAACAACAAGAGAATCTTTGAAGCATGGTGACTAGGTTATAGCCATGCAAGAAGAGATTCAGAAGTTCCATCGTTTGGATGTTTGGAAGTTAGTTACTAAACTAAATGGAGCTAAAGTTGTTGATCTCAAGTAGGTTTGCTCCTATTGCCAGTTTGGAAGCTATTCATATTTTCTTGGCATTTGCATCATTTATGAAGTTTAAAGTGTATCAAATGGATGTCAAGAGTGCTTTTCTCTATGGAAAGCTTAATGAAAGATTATATGTCAATCAACCACCGGGTTTTGAAGATCATCTTCATCCTGACAAAGTTTACCGATTACGAAGAGCCCTTTATGGATTACATCAAGCCCCGAGAGCTTGGTATGGATGTCTGTCGAGTTATCTGTTCGAAAAAGGATATCAAATGGGCACGGTAGATTGTATTCTGTTCACGAAAGTTCAAGATGACGACATTATCTTGGTCCAGATTTATGTAGACGACATTATTTTTGGTTCTACTAAGCAGGAACACGTTGATGAATTTGAGCAGGTTATGAAGGACGAATGTGAAATGTGCAAATTGGGTCTCTTACATTATTTTCTTGATTTGCAAGTCGAACAGACTGATGATGGAATTTTTCTTCGCCAAGAAAAATATGTGAATGATATACTCGAACGTTTCTGTATGACTCAAGAACGTCCAGTTTCAACCCCGCTAGCTGTGAATCATGGGATTTTGCTAGACTGTAAGGGGTGCCTATTGATCCTAAATACTATCGAGCAATCATCGGATCGCTCATGTATTTTACTGCATCTATGCTGGATATTATGTTCTTGACATGTCTTTGTGCACGCTACCAAGTTAATTCGAACACAGTTCATCTTACAGCTATCAAAAGGATTTTACGTTATCTGTTACGCTCACCAAATCTTGGCATCTGGTATTCGAATGACGAAAAGTTTGATCTTGTAGCATACAGTGATTCAGACAATGCAGGATGCAAAATCAACAACAAGTCTACATCAGGAGGATGTCAGTTTCTAGGTGAAAGGCTGGTGACCTGGCAATGCAAGAAACAAACTGCAGTTGTACTTTCTACATGTGGAGCTGAATATATTGCTGCTGCTAGTTGCTGTTCGCAAGTTGTTTGGATTCAACAACAACTTCGCCATTACAGACTAAAAATCTCTTTCTCTCCTCTTCATAGTGATAATACTGCTGCTATTACTGTTACTAAGAATCCTGTACAACATTCTAAGACTAAGCACATAGGAGTTAAGTATCACTTCATTAGAGATTTCCATGAGAAAAAGATAATTGAGAAGAGAATAGGTACTAAGGACCAAAGGGCTGACCTTTACACTAAGCCTTTTGATAAACCTATGTTCTTGCTCCTATTAGAGATGAATGGCATTGTTGATCAAGATAAAGTAATTTCGGATGTCGCCTGTAAGGTTTAATCAAACTTTTAGACTTTACATGTAGGTTGCATGAAATATAAATAATTAGTTTATGTTTATCTGTACTGCATCTTTATGCTTGCTGTCTGCATATCTTTGCATGATCTCTTTCATGTTTGCATGCTAGTCTGTAGCTATTTTCTGTTTTCATTTTGTTTAAAATGCTAAAAGACAAAAAAAATTTATGTTTTAGTATTTTAGGGGGAGTATATGTTTCAACATAAAATACCTAAAAAGTGTAAAATGCCTCATCTGAAAACTCCAAAAAGTTGAAAATTCCGAAAATGAGCTTGTTTTGATTAATATGTTGGAGATGAAGAAATTACTGTACTGAGAATTGATATATTTGATTAGTAAGGACTGATTTGAACGTTTATGTTTATCTGTTGTGTGAAGTACTGATAGATGTGACTTATGAATTCTTGATATTAGACAATCATACTAAGAATAACTATCATCTAAGATTCAGAAGTCATGGACGATCTGTAGCGTTTGAAGCTAATCACCTAATTATCTCTGAAACTGTATCTAATGATAATTGTTGAGGAACTCAACAGTCGGGTGAAGGTATCACCTATCATAATTGATAATCATTAGAAAAGGTTGGTGTTGGATTAAGGGGTTGAGGATTATCTTTTTGGCTGGTGCATACCACATTGTCTGCATAAGACTTAATAATCGAAACTAAACCGCAAAAATACAGAGAAAATTAGTGTATGTCGAAGTAAGTGTCACTTCTCGCTTAAAGTTGAAAAGTATGATTCTTTATTGCGGACCGTTCAAGAATTTAAGGGAGAACACCTTCGAGTGATCTGAGCACACAACAAAGAAACATGAGTTCATGCATAAAAATGGAAAATCCATTCATGATGGCGTTTAAAATCAATATATCAAAAGACAATGATATGCTGAAAAAGTAAAATATCAAAAGAAAATCAATGTCAAGAATAATTGACGTATCAAGATGGAAAATTCCTGAAAGTATGAAGAATGCTGATTCATGAAGTGCTCATAAAGAACTCATTCATCCTTATTGTGCACGCAGCTTGAATTGTTTAATCACGACGTTCACATTGAACTATCAAGATTCTTACCGTCTACGATTCAGAGTTATGCCCATTAAAACTGTAAGTTGGGAAGATACTTACCTAAATGTACTGTAAATACATATATATGAAAGTTTATCTTTCGATTCTGTTTTTCATGTCAACTTAAACATAAAGAAGTTAAGGGCCCTGAGATTTATTTCGTGTGACGACTGGTCATCAGGCAAGTCTGCTTTAACTTTAGACCAATTCCCGTAGTAAATAATGCACCAATTCGGATAATCCAATATATTCGGAGATCTGCCGACCAACTAGATTGAAGATTGTCAACGCATTGGTAAAAGCCAAAGGCTGACAGGGTTATTCAAAATACCGTGAAAACCATCCTATTCGATTTGAATGAAGTACATGGATAGGGATAACGGAAAGTTACATGTAATGAATTGACAACCTAATAAAAACGCACAATCATAAGTGATGAAAGAATCAAGGATTAATGAACATAGTGTGATCTCAAAAATCACTGCTCTTTAGTGTTTAAGCAATTAATGCCAACATGATTGTCGAAGTGTCCAGAAGGAGTATGTTCATGTTTAATGAGGATTGATATCAGTAATTGCATGATAATAGACATATACTGGACAATTGGGAATGAACAACAGAAGTTGATTCAATATGTCAGTTCTGATCCATTTTTAAAACTATTAATCATCATGCTCACAAAAAGAATGTGGATTTATGTGTTCTGATATGCTTAGTTGTATGCTATGTTAATTTTACTTAGTGTTTTTCTTGTTGCTCACTCGTATATCTAAGCTGACATGTGTGTCCAACCGCACGAGTCACCACACGGTTGACCGTCACTCGTCTGAGTATTGCCCCAACCGTATACATTTTCTAAAATGAGTGAGGAACAATAAAAACACTAAGTAAAATCACACGAGTAAGCACAAGTGTTTACACGGTTGAGCCTCAACCGTACACTGACTCGTGCGAGTCATGTCTTAGGCGTGCGAGTGGACGTCACTCGTGCATGTCTGAACGAAACTCATTAAATGCATTTTTCAAAATTATTAGATCACATGTTTGAGTGTTAAACTGCTCGATTTTCATCACGATAGCATGTATTCAGTTCATTTAACATAAAACAATAGCAGATATCGAACAAAACACATCAAACTTGCACAAAACTGAACTTATAACCCATTAGGGTTTCGGTCCACATAAACAACGAATTAACCGTTCAAAACTAGATGAAATCTTACCTAACAAGTGGCGCTGGTGTCAGCAAAGTATGCTAAACAAAACCTACGGTGGAAATCGTAAATGCCGGCAATCGATTTTGAGAGTGAAATTGAGTGTGGATTGAAATAGTGAAAGTCGGTGTTCATCCTCCCTATATTTATACTCTCAAGCTCAACCGTACGGTTAAGCAAACGATTCACTAACCAACCGTGCTACTCACCTATCACTCGTGCGTTTGACCTATAAGTCTAAAAGACTACCTTAAGGTTTGGTCATGCGTACGGTTAACCTCAAACTTATGGTAACTAGTACGGTTCACTTATCAGTTGTGCGAGTGAGCCACTTTGGCAATTCCAAATTTTTACAACTTAGGATTTCAACTTACTTGTCAATCTTAGAGCTAACTAGCACCTTCAATTTGAGTCAATAAATCACTAATTCATCAAGAAATGAGCATTAACACTTAGATAATTCCAACATCTCAACCAAAACTAATTTATTTCGCTAAACACTCTGGTTTACAAAAATGTATAGCCTAGAGTGTAATGTCATCTTAAGATAACTAACTCCTTAACTCATTAAATCCTTCAAACGATCACAAGCTTCACAAACTTCTATCTTATAGATTGGGTGTCAGATATATCTTGATCTCAACAAAGTTCTTTCAGATATCATTGCACTTTCAGAGGATAATCAGAAAATAACAGAGATATAAAATCTTTATAAGTTTTCTAAAAGATAATGTCATGCAACTAAAATTATGCAAAAGAAAGACATTCTATCATGAAATGCAATAACATGCAAAACTAAAATCTTTTTGTTGTTTTTACAGTTTTCAATGCAAGCTATTTAACATAACATACAACTAAGCATATCAGAACACATAAATCCACATTCTTTTTGTGAGCAGGATGATTAACAGTTTTAAAAATGGATTAGAACTGACATATTGAATCAACTTCTGTTGTTTATTCCCAATTATCCTGTTAAGTTGGTTATGACACTTTGTTGCAAATATTTTGATGATTTAAACTATCTGGTTTCTGTTTCTAACTCTTCTGTTAATTTCAGATTGTTAAGATTCTCATCTATGGCAGAACCACAATAGAATGTTCCAGTAGTAAATCCAGAAGCTCAGGGGGAGCAAATTGCTAATCCTTTGGTTAATCCAGGTAATCCACAAATTCAACCCGAAGTTATTCTGGAGATGGGAAAACAAAATAACCAGGTTTCTCTTTACAATACTGATCTTGAAGAGGGAAGTTATTTTGAGGAGATCATCGAGTTTCTTAAAAGATCAAGGATTCACACTGCTATCTCTACACCGTGTACTACCTATTACATTCATCAAAGAGAGTTCTGGAAGAGGGTACAGTTTGATGTTTTTGATACTGAAGCCAAGTTGATCAGTTCAGTTGGAGGAAATGAAGTTGTTGTTTCGAAAACTGTGATTAGAAGAATTCTAGGTTTCAATGATGAAAATTTTTCACTCATAATGCTGAATAGAGAAAGAATCCACGATTGTTTTAAAAGATGTGGATATTATGGTGCCTTGATTGGTAATTCTGAGTTAATGAAGACACTTCTGCCACCGCAATACAGATATTTGGCTAATGTGTTGATGCATTGTATTGGAGGAAGAAAAGCTGGTTTTGATAAGCTAAACGAGAAGATGAAGAGCATGTTTACTACTCTTGTTCTTAAGGCACCATATGACTTCTCTGGTTTTATCTTTCACTATTTCAAAGCCAACCACTTTAGCATGACACAAAAGTATCTCATTTATGCAAGATTTCTTCAGCTGATCATTGGGGTTGCAGCCCCCAGCTGATCATTTGAAGTTTCAATGAATATGGTGAGGGGTTTACTACTGAATATTATATGAATTATTCAAATGTTTTTAATGATGCAGAAAAGGGGGATCTTCCACCAAGTGATTTCTCAACTTAACAGCTTGCTGCAATGGCATACGATAGTGATTATGATACCGAGGATGTAGATGCAGTTGAAGCTGAAGACAAGGCTCCACAAGAAGAGCCAGTTGATGAAATTACTCCCAAATCAATCCAAAATATTGAATTAAGTGATGTAGATAATCTGTTTGAAGATGAAAAGGGTCAAGGTTCTATTGATGAAGGAAGTTTAGAAAAAGATGTTATTGTTGAGTCTGAAGATGAACTTGAAACAAGAAGAAGAAGAGATTGTGATACCTTCGCTCAAGCCATACTCGAATCTGTCACTCAATACTTTAAGTAACTTCTTTAATTTGAGTAGTGAGGTGAAAACGAAGAATTTAATTGAACTTGATAAGGCGAGGAAGATATACAATAGGAAAGTGAAAGAGGTTGATAGTTTGATGGAGAAAAGCAAGAGAATCCGACATAAGAAACTGCTTGATGAGAAAGAAAAGCTTGAGAATGAGAAGAAAAGAAAGAATATCTGAGCTGAACAAGCTAAAGCCGAGGGATGGGAAGAGATTAAAAGATGGTTTGATAGTGATGAAAGGGTTAAGGTAAGTTGGAATGTTGAAGAAGATGAAATCTGACAAAGTTGGTGGAAACAAAATGTTGTAAACCCTAATCAAATCAGTAAACTGGAACTTGAGCCGAAGTTTGTCAGTTTCTATGAGAAAGGAAAGAGACCCAAGAAGTATGCCAGGGGTAAGATTTTGAGCTGGGGCAATTTCAAAGAGACTAATTATTTTGCGATCAAAAGGGAAGGAGGAGTTGACTACATGGCTCGACCAAGTCACTTTAAGACTCTGCCTTACTTTGAGATCATGCAACTTGCGAAGCTAAAGATGTTGACCGCTGAGGATAGTAACCTTTCTAGATGGTTTCAAAGAAAAGTCGGGATTGAGTACAAAACTGGGAAATGGGATGTCTTCAAGTCAACAGCCGCCAGGTTCTCCATGCACACGACAAAGCTGAATTCAAAAGGAGGACCTGTACATGTTAAGTTCTGTCCAGCTAAGTATATGAAACAATCTCCTTTGATGTCGTTACCCAAGGACATTTGCAGAAACTTCAGATGGTGGTTCTACGATGAGTTATCGGAAGAAGCAGTGATTCTTACTGCAATTGAGAAGGATGATGGAAGCATACAGTTCGACAATGTTAGGATCTTGGATCCTATGTTGCTAAGAAACTTGTCAAGATTTGATGTGGAAGTACTTCACCGCCATCACATTACCTTTAGAGAGGATAAGAGAGAGGAAGCTATGAGATATCAGCATGTGATCGATGTCAACTATGCCTATCTCACCAGAGAAAGTGATGCTCAAAGCTCGAATCAAGCCCAAGCCAACTGAAACATGTCTGATACTGTGTTGCGTGTTTATATTTTGTTTGTGTTGTTTATGTGTAAGAGAGAGAATTTGTTACTGTAATCATGTTTGAACTGTTGGTACTTATAAACTTTTATGTTTTATGGATGTTTACTTATTGTAATAGATGTTCTAGGTCCTAGGGGGAGATGTTAGTGCATTTTGCATGAGTCCCTAGTCATCTACCACACGTCCATGAAAGGTACTTCAGTTAGTAGGTTACCATGATCGCTCGTTATTATCCTATCTATGTTTACATGCGTCTACAGGTACTGCAGGAACAAGATATGGAAGTTTGACTATCTTAGACTCAGTCAGACGTACGAGTGAAGCCTCACTCGTACGGATGACAAGCTCATACGCACGAGTGTGCTGGGCTGAGTCACAAACCTAATCGGATGACACTTACACGAGTGAGTGATCAACCGTACGCCTGAGTCTGTCCACTCGTACGAGTGAGCCATGACTCGTGCGATTGACTTAACAGCAGGGGTATATATTGTGTTATGTTCTTCATTTTAGGTTAAACCTCTCAATGTGTATCACTAAGATCTGGTAAACTGTCCGATTCTCTCTCTATGCTTCAAGCCCAAATCCTTGAAAAAGGTGAATAATAGCTCAAGGTGTTGATCTAATCACATAATCCTTGTGTGGTTTGACTAAATCAATCCCAAAAGGCAAAACCTATTTACTAGAAGGTTTGATTCATTTATTCCGCCCTTGTGTGTGTCAAATCAGTTGGATTCGAAGATTCAAATCATGCTTCTTCAGTTGCTTTTGTGCAAATGCCCTGGCCTTTTTTGATTCACTTGTGACCACGCCTAAAGTATCAATCATAATCGAGCTAAAGTAATGCAATCAAGACCGGGACATGGTGATTGATCACTTGAATCTAAGTGAAAGACGATCATAATGTCCTAAGAACTTTATCAACACCACCATCTGCCCATCATTGCACTCAATTCCTAAATTAGATCTAAGCATCTAATTTAGGATTGATCAAAACTGGTGACCAGGTTTAATTAACCATTCGAATTTAACGATCCATGGTTAGTTAACAACATATAACTAGTAACCCATGGTTAAGTAACTGGTGACCCAATATTAAAACTGGCGACTGAGTTACCCTATAAATAGACATCTTCAGACGTTCATTTGATTCATTCAGAAAACTCAGAGCTCTCTCTCGTTATGAGTTTTCACCACTCTTTCTCTCTCACAACACAATCTTTTAGAGCTTAGGCTAGTTTATTATAAATTATATTTCGTCAAAATTTGATGAACAAGTCAAAAGTTATAGTCGAATCAATTCGTACATTTTTTAGTAAAAATTACATATAATCTGGTCTGATTTGGGGGCTGTCTCGAGATGCGTGCAACCCAACATCAGGCTTCGGAGTTCACGGTTGCGCGCGCATCGAAAAAACAATATGTTTAGGCTTTTGAAACAGTCTTTTGCAATTATCTTGAATTAGTTATGAATTTTCAAACTTTTATAAAATTATAATTTTTTTTAAAAAAATGCTGAAGGAAAATAGTTGAAATGTCCAAATCGTATCGATCGCCACGATAATTTGAATATGTTTTGGTTTCTAACATAAATCATGTTGTTTCTTTGTGACAAGGAGAAGCTCTCGGCTCAGTCCGTTTCCCAATCTGAGTTCCAAGGAGTTTTCTAGAAATCGTCAAAGTAGGTCACTTGCTCATAATTGTATGTTTTCGAAAAAGCAGAATTTTCATTACCTTGAAATGTCAAAGCTGAAAGGACCCGTTCATATACATTATTAACGATTCACAATAGTTGATTACATCGCGAGGTATTTGACCTCTATATGATACATATTACAAACATTGCATTCGTTTTTAAAACACAAACTTTCTTTACATCGAAAATTGACAGGCATGCATACCATTTCATAATATCCACTATGCAATTATAAATTAACTTAATAGTAATCTTTGATGAACTCAATGACTCGAATGCAACGTTCTTCGAAATATGCCATGAAATACTCCAAATAATATCTTTAAAACAAGCAAATGCACAGCGGAAGATTTCTTTTATACCTGAGAATAAACATGCTTTAAAGTGTCAACCAAAAGGTTGGTGAGTTCATTAGTTTATCATAATCATTCATTTCCATCATTTTAATAGACCACAAGAATTTCATTTTTAGTTCTCATAAATATACATCCCATGCATACAGACAAAAATAATCATTCATATGGATTGAACACCTGGTAACCGACATTAACAATATGCATATAAGAATATCCCCATCATTCCGGGATCCTCCTTCGGACATGATATAAATTTCGAAGTACTAAAGCATCCGGTACTTTGGATGGGGTTTGTTAGGCCCAATAGATCTATCTTTAGGATTCGCGTCAATTAGGGTGTCTGTTCCCTAATTCTTAGATTACCAGACTTAATAAAAAGGGGCATATTCGATTTCGATAATTCAACCATAGAATATAGTTTCACGTACTTGTGTCTATTTTGTAAATCATTTATAAAAATTGCGCATGTATTCTCAGCCCAAAAATATAAAGGGTAAAAAAGCAAATGAAACTCACCATACTGTATTTCGTAATAAAAATACATATAACGTCATTGAACAAGTGCAAGGTTGGCCTCGGATTCACGAACCTAAATTAATTATGTATATATATGTGCTGGTCAATATTTGTCTAACAAATTAGGTCAAGTCATAGTGTACCACAATCCTAATGCTCGAGACTAATATGCAAAGATCAACAAAAGTTAATTTGACTCAAAATGATTTCCAAAATTTATACATGATTATTATATAGTTTAAATATCGTCGTTTTATATTTTTAAATATTTTTAAAAGATTTAATAGAGAAAATAATATAATTCATTTATTAATAAATAAAATTTTATATAAAAATATACTTTTATATATCTTAAGTAATAAAATTTATAAAGTTAATTTAAAAAAAATATTATGATAGGTTTTATTAAGGTAATTATATTATTTGTATTACATATTTATTTGATAAAATAACATTGATAATAATAATAAGTAAAAGTTGTATTATTTTGCAATAATAATTATTATTATTCTTTTAAAAATATCAATATTTATATTTACTAATAATGATATTATAATAAAACGATAATTCTAATTATGATAACTTTAATATTTACGATACTTTTTAATATTAACTTTAAAATAATAATTCTATTTAAAATGATAATAATAATGATATTTTATAATAACAATGACATTTCTATTAAAATGATATTTTTTGTTAAAATGATAGTTTTAATACTAACGATACTTTTAATAATAATAGTAATGATAAAAATAATAAGAATGATAATTTTATCTAGATCAATATCTTATAATATTTTAATTTCATCATGATACTCATACTCATTATTTCCTAATCATTTCGTTTAATAGCTTTTAATCATCTTTTATATTGTGTTTATAATACTAATAATAATAGTACTAAAAAGAATTAGGTGTTACTAATATTAGTTTTAATTACAATAATACTAATAATGATAATTACTATGATATTAGTAATAATACTAATAACTATTTTAATGATAATAATAATAATAATGACAATAACAATAACCATTTTTAAATAGTGATATATATATTAATAATGATAATAATAATAATAATAATAATAATAATAATAATAATAATATTAATAATAATAATAATAATATAATAATAATAATAATAAGATAATAATAATAATAATAATAATAATAATAATAATAATAATAATAATAATAATAATAATAATAATAATAATAATAATAATAATAATAATAATACTAATTATAACTTTAACGATGATAACAATAGTAATAATAATAAAAATAACAATTTTTAATGATAATTCCTTTTATTAATAATGATAATAATAAGATAAAACTAGAACGACGATAATAACGACGATAATAATAATCATTTTTATAAAAATTCAATTGACTATAACTTCTAATCCGTTCATCGAACCCATTCGATATCTAAATGAAAAGTTCTCAATTTTTCGCTAGCCTTCCAAGGACATGCATATCTTATACCTTATCTCAACCGCAAGTGTAACTAATTCAGGATTCAACATAACCTATCTAAGGGCAATATCAAAAGTACAAGCATACTTAATCCTATATTCTCGGGCACTAGTCAGGGATACACTATTAATATGTAAAAATAATTTACGAGTACTCACGTATCAATATTGAGATTCAATATTGCAGGAAAGGTACGTAGACGCAACGGAGACGATAAACACTAGATTGACCTCACAAGCATACCCATGAACCATACCCATCACCTCCATAGCTATAACCCATGTTTTCCTTAGCTCTATCACGCTCGAAAAATCCATTTTGAAATAATACGCTCATGACCTCGTCGTAGTATTTTATGTATACTAATAATATCTTGAAATAATGCTGAGTAAATATATATATGTAAGTCGATTGAGAGAGTTTAGAGAAATATATTTCAAGTTTCTATGAAATAATGAAACCTATTGAATTCTATTTATAATAGATTTTTGAATTATTAAAGTGAATTATTAAAGTATGAATTATTAAAGTGAATTATTAAAGTATGAATTATTAAAGTGAATTATTAAAGTATGAATTATTAAAGTGAATTATTAAATTATGAATTATTAAAGTGAATTATTAAAGTATGAATTATTAAAGTAAATTATTAAAATTAAAGTAAAGTAAAAGTAAAGTAAAGGTAAAGTTAAAGTATAGTAAAAGTATAAAACTATGTATGTATAATACGCGTATAAATATATATAAAATTAATTTAAATCATTATTTATATTTAATAAAATAAAATATAAATATCGTTATTTTTATCATACTGGTTAAGTAATGAGTTGTCAAAAGTGGTTCTACATATTTATAAAAGTTATATACGTTTTAATAATAAAGTTCTTTTTAAACTAAAAACATTTTTGTACGTTTGAAAATAAATCAAATAAATATGATAATTTTGTTTTCCAAAACTAAATATATTTAAGAATCATTTTGTTAAAAGGTTAAAATAATGGAAATCGTTATATCATAAAACGTTTTAGAAAAGTATAATCATATATATTCATAATAGGTTTCAAGTTTTTAAATTACGGTCTGTTGGTGAAGCATGGGATAAAGTCCAAAGGTCAAATAAACGTATGAAACATGTATAGTTACTTAACTTGTCGATATCTAACATCTAAGTTATTTACACTCCACGTTCTTACTTATAAATCACTTTACCATTTTCCGAATGTTGTCAAAAAGAATAGATTTCTTAAATCACAGTGGACCTCATAACATAGACCCGTAATCATATCACAATGTATCTGATAAATCAATCATTTGATATTATCTTCTAATTCCATCGATAAACATATTGAAACAAATACGTTCGTGTAAAGTAATATACGTTTAATACTTTATTAATATTCTCAAGTTATAATATATATATATATATATATATATATATATATATATATATATATATATATATATATATATATATATATATATATATATATATATATATATATATATATATATATATATATATATATATATATATATATATATATATATATACATACATATATATACATATCTATTTATATATAAAGGTTCATGAATCGTCAGAATTTGGCCGAGGTTATAATGAATGTATGAACACAGTTTAAAATTCTTGAGATTTAACTTAACAAACTTTGCTTATCGTGTCGGATTAATATAAAGATAAAGTTTAAATTTGATTGGAAATTTCTGGGTTGTCACAGTACCTACCCGTTAAAGAAATTTCGTCCCGAAATTTGAATGGAATGGTCATGGCTGACAATAAGTATGTTTTCATGACGTATACGAGTTGAAAATTAGAGTTTTATTATCATCAAGTAATATAGATAAAGCAATTTGATTTTTGTGAAGGGTACGAGTGAAGTTATCACAAAAGAATGAAATGAGTAAATGCACGTTCTTTTTAACCAATGACATAGTCACGGTTGATTTTCGAAATTCAAAGAATTTAAAGAAAATCTTCGTAATAAGATTTGGTTCTTCGAAAATTAAGGAAGTTAAGATCAGCTTTGATTAAATGCGATAATATGTTTTGATTGCTCTGTCGGATATTTTACTATATATCCACCCCCTTCGTTTCCTTATTTCCACAACTCACACCTTTTATTCACTAATATGCTCCATCCAGTTCTGATTCTTGATATACTCCTAACTTTCATATCTGTCATTCTTTTCTTTCATCTGCCACAGGAAGAATCTATTTACTTTTACTATATTCTTAGTTTTATAGTGTTTTTAGTTCTCCCATGTCTTTATATTGCTATATGCATCGATATATATGGTTTATAATTTCTGGGTCGTCGTTGGGCTTTATATCCTCCTTTATATTTCGAAGTCCCTGCTTTTGTCTTCTATAATTATTGTCATCCACAGTTAATGCTCCCTTCTATTTGCTGCGATTTATACTCCTATTTCTATTTCGGAGCTTCATTCTTTCGTTTCCTCTTCTTGAGATTAAGCACCGTATGTAATGGTCCAGAATTCGTAGATATGAATTTCTGAATGAACATAGTTAATGTTCTAAGAAGGAAATTGTAATGGCACGATCTTGATTTGTTAAATTACCAGAATACCCTAGAAAAGACCGAATCATCAAGAAATATTTTCTTGATATTTTAGAGATTAAATAGAATATAGGAGTCGTGTAACATGGCACATGATGACGTTATGATCTGTGAATCATCACGTTCCATTTAGAAACTCAGCATGAATTACTGTAATATAATCACGTTGATCAAGTGTCATTATATTATACTAACTCATGCTTCAGCTCCTAACACTACTTCAAAAAAAAATTATTCCTATTTTAAACTCGAATGTTTCAGAATTTAGAAACTAAAATAGTTTCTTTTATGATGTAATACAGATAGCGCGAAGAGTTAAATGATTTCGGATAAGAATAATTAAGAAAATATCTTCAGAAATATGGAGGATATTTATAATGAAAGATATGATGATATCTTAGAATTTCTAATATCAGAGGATGATGAAGAATATTGTCCGCAGGGGTTTAGAGTCAAGAGCAAGGTATTCCTTTAATGAATTCAGCAGGTACTGAATCATTTAGATTCTTTGAAGGCATGTTTCGCCCTTGTGATTTGTCCACAGCCTCTTTCATACTTTGCGCAATCCGTTTTCCAGTTCTAAAACTTCTCTTTTTCTGAGCTTTGCCAATACACTATTCTTTATCATCAAACTTTTTACTGTTAAGATCGTTTACAGTTGTTGCTGCTTCGTCAGCATTTCAAGAACTAGTTCACAGTTCAAGGTGTTTTTCAGAAACTTCACATTCAAAGTATGTAAGTCCAGGAGATAGACGTTGTACGTACACATATAACTGTTGGCGTAGACATGCTGCGAGATTTCAAATTAATGATTGCTAATTCCCGATGATTCGTATGGCAATTCTTGTTTCAAGATGCGAATGAGTAAATGGTGGGGTTTCAATGAATAACTATAATGACTTTTTGGAGAGGTTAAAGTCAAAGGGTAATGAAGTTGTTGGTACATCTGCTAATAATGTGGTGGGATGTAAAAGGTTCCCTGGTAACGATGGTGTATATCTCAAGGTTATAATAAGGTTAGTCTGACTGAAAAGTCGAAGTTGACTTGCTGGAGCTGTGACAAAATTGGCTACTTTGAAAAGGAATTGCAAAGTTATTTTTGCTAATAAATGCCAAAGAATTTGACACAGATATGTGTGGAATTATGACTTTGGTTTCGAGTGCTTTTTAAGTACCTAACTGTGGGTAATATGTGGTTGGATCATCATCTCGATTGCTCATTATTTGAAGTGTCTTCAGATATTTTAGAAGGGTTTGAACACAGATTGTAATAGTTAATATACATTTGATGTTCTAACACAGTTTTGAAGTCAAAGTATAGCTTTAAAAGATGTAGGAATCTAAAAGTGATGATACCGGTTATATCTCGAATTGAATTCTGAGGTTTCAAAATCAAAATTTGTAATTGGGTTTGAATGAGTATGGTTGTTTTGATCTCTATGAAAGAATGTATATTATTGTGAAAGTAGGAAGTATAGTTGATAATTTGCTTGATCAGATTCGAAGAATGTAAAATATTAATTGTGAATATATGTCTCTCGGGTATTACCTACCCGTTAAAAAATTTCACAATTAATATTTTGTACATAAGAATTTTATTACAGTCTTTGTGAAAATATATATGTATATATTCTCCTCAGATATAACATAAATTTTAATGAGTTAATACTAAATTAAACTCATTCGATTTACGGTTGAAACTAGAATTGAATAATCCCTTGAAGGCTTTAGAGATTACATAAGTATTTCTTCAATAATATTGAAATTACGAATCAATACTTCGTTATTTGTTGAGGCGTGATGTTGATTTTTGTTAAATTCTTGTGAACTTCGCAAAGTACGAGTGATGGTATCTGAGAAGTTTCAGTTACATCGATGATGAAAGTGTAAAATCAAATATATACTTGATTTATTATGAATTGGAATTTGTTGAATTGAGACAGAGATTGTAGTTAACGATGGTTAAGTTGCGGGTGAAGGACGTACATTATTGCATATTTGTAAGATGAATTAACCGAGTAGTTAAGATTCACACACAATAGCTTAGCACGGAAAGATTTATTTTTATTTCAAAATATGTATATATAAAATATACATATAATTTCTTCAGAGGGAATGAGTTAACTCTTCATAACTCCTTGATACAATATACGCGTTATTAATTCGTAATGATGTCCACAGTGATTCTTGAACTGACGGAGTTTGTGATGTTATAGGTGTTGTTGATTCTGATTCTGACTGTACTGACGATGCTGGTGACGCTGACGGTACTGTTGATGCTGTTGGTAAAACAAGTTTAGCTTGTTAATCACACACCATTTTTGTCAGGGTTTCTACCCTTCCTTCTATCATTTTGGTTCGCTTAACTGATTTATGGTTAGGGCTAGATTAGATAATCTCTAAGACTTTAGAGATTACATAATCTCCGTGAAATGTTTCTCCAATGAAGTTATGAATTAATACATCGTCAGTTATTGGTGCTGGTATTCCTTGATATCTATGGTGCGTATGACATTGATACTCGTGGGACAGATTGTGAAGTTGAGGTTTACGACGCGGTTGTGGTTGGAGGTGGTAATGGTACTGTTGGCGTTGATGATGGTGGTACTGGTTATGCTGCTGATGCTGCTGCTGGTGTTTGTAATCTCTGCACCATATTCTCCAAAGCCACTACCCGAGCGCGAAGCTCGTTGACTTCTTCTATTACACCGGGGTGATTGTCTGTTCGGACGAGCGGATAAATAAAATCTAAAATTTGATGTAATATATAATCGTGACGACATACTCTGGAAATGAGCGAGAACATGGTGTTTCGGACAGGTTCGCCGGTAAGTGCTTCAGGTTCTTCGTCAAGAGGGCAATGTGGTGGATGGAAGGGATCACCTTCTTCTTGTCTCCAATGATTGAGGAGGCTACGAACCCATCCCCAATTCATCCAGAATAGGTGATGACTGATTAGTTGATCTATTCTGGTCACACTGCTTTCGGAGCTTGAATGGGATTCCATTTCAGAATCCGAGTGACTTGAACTGATGACAACTTCCATTTCGTACAATTGGATAAAGGATTTTTCGATATAAAATGATTTTTCGGCTATCGGGTGGTATTCTATTTACATAGGATATCCATATATGTATATAGATCAAAAGATTTCGTAGATTACGGAGGAATTTACGGAATATGTCAGGCAAAGTTTACAGTAATAGATACGATAAGATATGATTTAGCAGATACGCTAAGATATGAATTTTGTCTATACACTACTCATGCAATTAATGTAGCAAGACGTGTCTAGACTAATAATGATAAGTAGGTAATTTCCTAAGGATGATAAAAAGATGATTTCCGACTAGAAATGATAAGCAAAACTTTTGACATGCAGACACGGTCGAAGTCCAGACTCACTAATGCATCCTAACGACTTATAAGTTAGACACACTAATGCAGACCTGTTTCGCTAAGACCACCGCTCTGATACCAACTGAAAGGACCCGTTCATATACATTATAAACGATTCACAATAGTTGATTACATCGCGAGGTATTTGACCTCTATATGATACATATTACAAACATTGCATTCGTTTTTAAAACACAAACTTTCTTTACATCGAAAATTGACAGGCATGCATACCATTTCATAATATCCACTATCCGGTTATAAATTAATTTAATAGTAATCTTTGATGAACTCAATGACTCGAATGCAACGTTCTTCGAAATATGCCATGAAATACTCCAAGTAATAACTTTAAAACAAGCAAATGCACAGCGGAAGATTTCTTTTATACTTGAGAATAAACATGCTTTAAAGTGTCAACCAAAAGGTTGGTGAGTTCATTAGTTTATCATATTCATTCATTTCCATCATTTTAATAGACCACAAGAATTTCATTTTCACTTCTCATAAATATACGTCCCATGCATAGAGACAAAAATAATCATTCATATGGATTGAACACCTGGCAACCGACATTAACAATATGCATATAAGAATATCCCCATCATTCCGGGATCCTCCTTCGGACATGATATAAATTTCGAAGTACTAAAGCATCCGGTACTTTGGATGGGGTTTGTTAGGCCCAATAGATCTTTCTTTAGGATTCGCGTCAATTAGGGTGTCTGTTCCCTAATTCTTAGATTACCAGACTTAATAAAAAGGGGCATATTCGATTTCGATAATTCAACCATAGAATGTAGTTTCACGTACTTGTGCCTATTTTGTAAATCATTTATAAAAATTGCGCATGTATTCTCAGCCTAAAAATATAAACGGTAAAAAAGCAAATGAAACTCACCATACTGTATTTCGTAGTAAAAATACATATAACGTCATTGAACAAGTGCAAGGTTGGCCTCGGATTCACGAACCTAAATTAATTATGTATATATATGTGCTGGTCAATATTTGTCTAACAAATTAGGTCAAGTCATAGTGTACCACAATCCTAATGCTCGAGACTAATATCCAAAGATCAACAAAAGTTAATTTGACTCAAAATGATTTCCAAAATTTATACATGATTATTATATAGTTTAAATATCGTCGTTTTATATTTTTAAATATTTTTAAAAGATTTAATAGAGTAAATAATATAATTCATTTATTAATAAATAAAATTTTATATAAAAATATACTTTTATATATCTGAAGTAATAAAATTTATAAAGTTAATTTAAAAAAAATATTATGATAGGTTTTATTAAGGTAATTATATTATTTGTATTACATATTTATTTGATAAAATAACATTGATAATAATAATAAGTAAAAGTTGTATTATTTTGCAATAATAATTATTATTATTATTCTTTTAAAAATATCAATATTTATATTTACTAATAATTATATTATAATAAAACGATAATTCTAATTATGATAACTTTAATATTTACGATACTTTTTAATATTAACCTTAAAATAATAATTCTATTTAAAATGATAATAATAATGATATTTTATAATAACAATGACATTTCTATTAAAATGATATTTTTTGTTAAAATGATAGTTTTAATACTAACGATACTTTTAATAATAATAGTAATGATAAAAATAATAAGAATGATAATTTTATCTAGATCAATATCTTATAATATTTTAATTTCATCATGATACTCATACTCATTATTTCCTAATCGTTTCGTTTAATAGCTTTTAATCGTCTTTTATATTGTGTTTATAATACAAATAATAATAGTACTAAAAAGAATTAGGTGTTACTAATATTAGTTTTAATTACAATAATACTAATAATGATAATTACTATGATATTATTAATAATACTAATAACTATTTTAATGATAATAATAATAATAATAACAATAACAATAACCATTTTTAAATAGTGATATATATATTAATAATGATAATAATAATAATAATAATAATAATAATAATAATAATAATAATAATAAGATAATAATAATAATAATAATAATAATAATAATAATAATAATAATAATAATAATAATAATAATAATAATAATAATAATAATACTAATTATAACTTTAACGATGATAACAATAGTAATAATAATAAAAATAACAATTTTTAATGATAATTCCTTTTATTAATAATGATAATAATAAGATAAAACTAGAACGACGATAATAACGACGATAATAATAATCATTTTTATAAAAATTCAATTGACTATAACTTCTAATCCGTTCATCGAACCCATTCGATATCTAAATGAAAAGTTCTCAATTTTTCGCTAGCCTTCCAAGGACATGCATATCTTATACCTTATCTCAACCGCAAGTGTAACTAATTCAGGATTCAACATAACCTATCTAAGGGCAATATCAAAAGTACAAGCATACTTAATCCTATATTCTCGGGCACTAGTCAGGGATACACTATTAATATGTAAAAATAATTTACGAGTACTCACGTATCAATATTGAGATTCAATATTGCAGGAAAGGTACGTAGACGCAACGGAGACGATAAACACTAGATTGACCTCACAAGCATACCCATGAACCATACCCATCACCTCCATAGCTATAACCCATGTTTTCCTTAGCTCTATCCCGCTCGAAAAATCCATTTTGAAATAATACGCTCATGACCTCGTCGTAGTATTTTATGTATACTAATAATATCTTGAAATAATACTGAGTAAATATATATATATATGTAAGTCGATTGAGAGAGTTTAGAGAAATATATTTCAAGTTTCTATGAAATAATGAAACCTATTGAATTCTATTTATAATAGATTTTTGAATTATTAAAGTGAATTATTAAAGTATGAATTATTAAAGTGAATTATTAAAGTATGAATTATTAAAGTGAATTTTTAAAGTATGAATTATTAAAGTGAATTATTAAAGTATGAATTATTAAAGTGAATTATTAAAGTATGAATTATTAAAGTAAATTATTAAAGTTAAAGTAAAGTAAAAGTAAAGTAAAGGTAAAGTTAAAGTATAGTAAAAGTATAAAACTATGTATGTATAATACGCGTATAAATATATATAAAATTAATTTAAATCATTATTTATATTTAATAAAATAAAATATAAATATCGTTATCTATGTCATACTGGTTAAGTAATGAGTTGTCAAAAGTGGTTCTAGATATTTATAAAAGTTATATACGTTTTAATAATAAAGTTCTTTTTAAACTAAAAACGTTTTTGTACGTTTGAAAATAAATCAAATAAATATGATAATTTTGTTTTCCAAAACTAAATATACTTAAGAATCATTTTGTTAAAAGGTTAAAATAATGGAAATCGTTATATCATAAAACATTTTAGAAAAGTAGAATCATATATATTCATAATAGGTTTCAAGTTTTTAAATTACGGTCTGTTGGTGAAGCATGTGATAAAGTCCAAAGGTTAAATAAACGTATGAAACATGTCGAGTTACTTAACTTGTCGATATATAACATCTAAGTTATTTACACTCCACGTTCTTACTTATAAATCACTTTACCATTTTTCGAATGTTGTCAAAAAGAATAGATTTCTTAAATCACAGTGGACCTCATAACATAGACCCGTAATCATATCACAATGTATCTGATAAATCAATCATTTGATATTATCTTCTAATTCCATCGATAAACATATTGAAACAAATACGTTCGTGTAAAGTAATATACGTTTAATACTTTATTAATATTCTCAAGTTATAATATATATATATATATATATATATATATATATATATATATACATATATATACATATCTATTTATATATAACGGTTCATGAATCGTCGGAATTTGGTCGAGGTTATAATGAATGTATGAACACAGTTTAAAATTCTTGAGATTTAACTTAACAAACTTTGCTTATCGTGTCGGATTAATATAAAGATAAAGTTTAAATTTGATTGGAAATTTCCGGGTTGTCACAAAAGCGGTGTAGGTCATTACGAGTAGCTCATGTAGATTTAGCATCTGAAACTTTTTTTGTATCTTTTTGGTTACAAGAAACACTTGACTTTGGACGTTTGTCAAATGGAGTCTAAGTGATTTTCTAAAAATACTCAAAGTGAGCAATTTAGTCATTTTTGAAACATTTTGAGTTTTATAATTTATTGAGTCGTTCGACTTCTGAGGCTTACACTATGACTATATATTTATATGATAAACATGTTTCAGTATTAAAATTGGTTTTCAGGTCGTGTTGACTTTTGGAGTTGACTTTTGACTTTTTGAATGAGACGTATCAAATGGACTTTTAAGGTTGACTTTAGAGTTGATTATTTAGGGTTGACTTTTTATGAAAAACATAGAATACTGTTTAATCAAATCAAGTCTAGTCTTAATAAATACGCGTATACTACCTATATAAATATTTTCAAATGCTCTAAACACAAAATGTTACTAAGGACTGTCGACTCAAAACCATGCCCCAAAAATATGGATACACTATGGCTCGACCTAGGATGTTAGATATTTGTTAACCTATTCTATTAATCAAGGTTTATTGTTATCCAATTGTGGTATTGGTTATTGTGCGTTGGTTAGTGATTCATTGATGTGCTTAAGGTGAGTTATAGCCCCGCTTTTCAACTTTTTACTGTTTTATACTTTAGGTGAGAATACATGCTTACTATTTTTAAATGTTTATTGTACATTAATTATTGCCCATTTTCTCTTTTTTTTTTTTTTTACTTTTTAATGTTTTATAATTGGGGTGAAAATACATGCAAATGATTTATTTTTACGTAATGGACACAAGTATCAAAAGTTAAATTCTACATTGAGTGAATCGGAAATATTCCCGAGCTTGGTAACGGTTAATTGCTGGTTTTTGAACTGTAAGGCGCAAATCCTAAATATGACAACTCCATTTGGGTTGTTTGCTAGCCCGGTGTTTAGTACATCAAACATTTTAACACTTGATTCGGTGTTGCTTATGCTACGGGTAAGATATCCATATCTTCTGGTTAAGGATTGGTCACTGGGTGCTCAGATTAAATGTTAGAATATATTTTCTTAATGTTTTTGAACATGAAAATCTTGTGGTCTATTGATATTACTTTTTGAAATGTTAAACCTATAGCTCACCAACCTTTGTGTTGACTTTTTCGCATGTTTATTCTCATGTACTTAGATGATTTGCTCCTACTGTGTTCTTAGAAGTCGCATGCTGCATATTTAGAGATTCAGTTGTCATTTTAAACTTTATTTATTCGCATTTAGGTTTTAAAGACTTATGCAATGTAAAATGTGTCATGTTATTCTAAAATCATTTACTCTTTTTATGAGAACGTACTGTTATTGGAACACGTGTGAAATAATACATGTGTAGTGTTCAATCTGTTTCGCCTTTTTCTTCCCATCAAACTGTGATTACTTTTGTAAGTGAACAGAGGTTGACTTAATCTACCTTTTTCAAAAAATATTAGCTCCCCATGAAAATATATACATACATAGAATGTTGATGGTTGCCTCCTCCCGATATAACCAATCAAAGTATTTATCATTCATAAGTCCATGATACCTATAAAAGGCAAGTTTGAACTCCCCCTAAATATATGATTGTTTTTTCTCCCTATAGATTTATGAACATTTGGACTGTCTCTCTCTAACATTATGGCATTCTCCCTAAAAGCATATTCTCCACCTAAAAAGTTACTACCAATCTACACTTCTTATGTAGTGAAGGAATCAAGCATTATATGCTATCATGCCTAGTTGTTCTACAAGAACTTAAAACGAGGTTCATTTAAAGGCTTAGTAAACAAATCTGCTAACTAAAGTTTTGTAGGCACAAAGTATAATTCAATGTCTCCTTTTTCTACATGGTCCTTGATGAAATGGTATCTAATGGCTATATGCTTAGTCTTCGAATGTTGAACTGGTTTACTTGTTATAGCAATAGCACTCTGGGAATCATAATAAATCGAAGTTTCGTGACACTAAATCTGTAGTGTAGCAATTGGGTTTGCATCTACAAAACGTGTGAACAATAGTGGGCATAAACAATATATTCTAACTCAGCTGTTGATAAAGACATACAGTTTTACTTTTTACAAGACCAACTGTCTAATCTATTTCCCAACATCTGAACACTTCTAGATGTGCTTTTGTGGTTAACATGATAACCATCATGATCCACATAAGTATATGCAATCAGGTTAAAATTGGTTCCATGTGGAAACCAAATTCCAAGGTTCGGTGTCCCTTTGTGATATTGAAATATTCTCAGGACAACTTTCGAATCTGACTTCTTGGGGTTAGACTGAAACCTAGCACAATACAGCTAAAGTGATGTTTGGCCGGCTGGTGGTCATATACATCAGGAATCCAACCATTTGTCTATACGGTGTTATTTTTAAAGATTCTTCATCTTTATCGACATCTGAAATACTTCTCATTGGAGTTGACATTATTCTTAATTCAGTCACATTAAAACATTTTAAATAGTCGTTAATGTATTTTGACTGACTTATGAAAATGCCATTTGATAATCGTTTTACTTGCAGCCCGAAAAAAAGGTGAAGCTCTTCCAACATGCTCATTTCAAACTTCTCTTTTATGAGATATGAGAAATCCTTACAGAGGGATGGAGATGTTGAACCAAAGATAATCTTATCGACATAAATCTGTACCAAAAGTATATGAGCTTTCTACTATCGGATGAACAGAGTCTTGTCAATTCTTCCACAAGAAAAATCATTCTTAAGTAAGTACTTTGTCAGCGTTTCATACCATGCACTTGATGCTTGTTTAACACTGTACGAAGCCTTCTACAGATGATACACATACTTTGGGCATTTAGTATCAACAAAACCTCCAGGCTGGTCAACATAAACTTCTTCTTGTAGAATACCATTGCAAAATGTCGTCTTGACATCCATCTGGTAGACTGTAAACTTTTTGTATGCATCAAAAATTAAAAACAATCTGACTGCGTCAATCCATGCTACCAGTGCAAAAGTATTGTCGAAATCAATGCCTTCCTGTTTTCGATAATCTTTAGCCACTAAACGTACCTTGTTTCACGCTATGATTCCATCTGAATCCTTTTTGTTCTTAAATATCCACTTGATATTGCTCAAATCTGACATATATTCTCTCGGAATATCAAACGGTTTTTTCCTCAATTTTGTGTGATTTTGAAGATTTTTAGTGTTATTCACAAAAGTTCATGATTTCGCATCAAGAAGTATTATTGGGTTCATTTTTTAAGGCATTTGAGGTACTTTCTACATCGTGTTATCTTTAGTACCATTTATATTAATTTTGTGGTGAGTATTGGTGACGAATTACAAGATTTTAAAGTCAGAATCAGATGCAGTACAAGTGCGCTATGCAAACGTATCTCACGTAACGCTCATCGCAAGGTATTTTGAATGCCGAATAGTTTTAAGAAGATGAGGACTAGATATAATGTTAAGGCACACCAAAGCATATTTTCAGATCAAAGCTATTTGAGGAATTTGAGGTCAATTGTAGTTATAGTGCAAGACGCGCGCCATATTTGCGCGTCGTGCAAAAATCGTAGGACCTAAAGCTGTACCATATAAAAGGGGTTTTAATTAACCCTAATAACATTTGTTCCAGCGATTTGGGAGCTCATAAAGGCGATTTTAGGTGGTTTTGCAGAACTCCAACACCATCTAATCCATTCTATTCATCCAAGATCAAGATTCAATCATTCTGTTCTTCAAGATCATTATTAGGTTTAATATTTGTTCAACAACAATGGTTTCTTCTATATATTTGATTATTGCTTCTAGTATGATTGTTGGCTAAACCTTTTATGTTCACTTAGGCTAAATACTATGTTTGATGCTATTTTAATTGATTGATTGATACATTGATGATGTTTTGATCATTTGAGTAAATTAAACTCATATTGATGCTTATGACTGAATTGATTGATATATATAGTTTTCCAAATATAGTGAACACTTGATGGAGTTGTTGTGTGTGTTTTCAATAGTTTAATCCATTACTAGTAAAATTGGTTATGATTGTCTAATTTGGTGACACAAATTTGGAGTCTGTTATAACTTATACCATGTTTTCAAAGAATTCTATGGAAAGTGAACACGGAACAGTCAGAGACAACGGAATCTTCGTTTAGTGGTTCTGCGATTCATTTGGATAGTGAAGTTGAAATAGTTGTTCCTCTGATACCTGACGTATGTAGAATGGGTGATCAAACTCAAAATAGGGCTACCAAGATGAAGGCCACCCAATTTGGCCAAGGCAATTCAATCACTAAACTGGTAGTGACAACCGAATTTGAAATAAAGGGGCTGATGTCGCGTAAAAAGTCATATTTTTACTAATGATATCTACTCATATTCTACATGTTTTCAAGAAAAATATTTAATTAAACGCACTAATCTACTAAGTTTTGCTAAATATGACTTTAAAAGCTCACGTTGCGAAAAAGCTGTAAAAAGCGCCTAAATTAGGGTTTTCTAATCGAAATTTCAGAGAACCGACCTAGAAGACCATCAAAAGAGCTCAGGATCACTAACCAAAGATGCCAGCACTTATTCAAGACATGTATACGAAGATCTATCAAGAACCTATAAGCCCATCTATTTCATATACAAAGATTAAGAGGTTACAAGACTTACACACACTGAAAACACAAACAACACCCTAATTACAGAATACTTTGAATACTACCACAAGGAACATCCAGAGGTGATTCAGGGGATCGTGTGTGACTAATGTAAGTCTAAAGAATCTCGAGAAGGTGCATTGATGAAATTCAAGCCAAAACCTATATCGATGCTAAACGACGAACAATTAGGAATCCGTATACGACAATCACAACGTACAAATGCACAAATGGCTAACCAGTTAAACCAACTGGTGACCCAGTTGGTGAAACTGGTGACCCAATTACCAAAAATGGCATTCACTTACAACAACTGGTGACCTGTTTTGATAAATGGCGACTCAGTCTTTTAAACTGACGAATTGAAAAAAGAAATTGGCGGCTCAAAAATGGAAACTGGCTACCCATAATGCAAAACTGCCAACCTAGATTTGGAAGTTGGCGACCTAGATTCCAAAAATGGCGACCCATTTAAGGAACTGGTGACCCGATTAAGAAAACTGGCGACCTGGGTTAACTAACTCGTGACTCGGAGCTTGAAACTGGCGACCCAGGATCAAAACTAGCGACTCTCTTCTACTATAAATAGAGGCCTTAAGACATTCATTTTCTTCATTCAGAAAACTCAGAGCTCTCTCTCGTTCCAATTTTTCACCCTTTTTTCTCTCCCGCAACACAATTCTGCGAACTTAGGCTAGTTTAGTATAAATTAGTGTGAGTCTTGTAAGCTCCTTAGAATTTGTTTGTAGAAAATACATAAGTGAATCATGGTGATAGAAAGCATTACAAGGATCGTGTATAATCACCTGTAAGCTATTCTATTACTACGTTTAATTTATATTACGATAATTTGACTTTATAATTATATAACTGTTATATGTGTTGTTATAATAATTATTAATATGTATGCTATTGTAATATTTATAAACATTATCATGTAATATTCATTATTGAATATTACAGATATATCTATTAAATAATAAAATCATTAATATGTCTTTTAAAGTATGAACTATAAACTTAACAAAACTATCGGAAATTATTTTGTATACTTAATGTTAATCAACTAAAATTTTGGTACACGATTACCCTTTCCAAATGTTTGTGTGTTAATGGTTTACTCAAACTTAAATTAAAAAAATTCTTCTTAAACTCATTAATTATCTTGGTTAATATCTCGGGGGAGATAGAAGTAATTATATTTATATAATTACCGAAGGACCTGGCTGGCCATAGTGGTTGAGACAAACATCTTGATTGTAAAGGACGTTTTTAGTTGTGAACATATATAACTAGACAGTTCAAGACATTGCACTCGATTCTCTTCCACTGTCTAGACCAAAGAACTTTCTAATAAAAAGACGTTAAGTGTATTTAAATATTTCATATGTTTTCTAAAACAATTTACTAAAACATCGCTGTTAAGAAAAATTTTAATTAAACGGGGCTCCGTCTTATTCGTATAGACTAAGCACAGGCCGCATAGGGTGCGGTGCTGGGGACAGGTAAGTTACCATACACTCAAAATCACACGTGGCTTAAAGATACCAGTGACATCCTTAATTGGAACTGGACCAATTAAGGAGGGCTTTAAGTTCACAACACGTTTTTATAAATAGAAATCATCTTCAATTGTATCAAATACACTTATAAAAGAAATACACTATAAAAATTTACTAGATATACCTATCCCTAGCTATATATATATATATATATATATATATATATATATATATATATATATATATATATATATATATATATATATATATATATATATATATATATATATATATATATATATATATATATATATATATATATATATATATTATATAAAGTAGTAGTGTACGTAGGTTATAAAAAAGAAAACTGCAACACAAAAATATTCAATATCTATATTATTATCATAAAACCAGAAAAGTATTCAAAAAAATATAACAAGACATTAACTTAAATCTGAATAAAGTGACCTTGTAATTCTCGTCTAACTGTTGAGTCGTGTGATGACCCTAGGTTACTTACGCTATCTACTCATTAGATAAATGTGAGTACAAGCTCAGGCCTAGCTCTTATAAATATTAATACCTCTGATGTACTCGTGCGATAGGTCTCGCTCTCTGAAAAGTTGAAGGGCTCAGCTCTTCAAACGACGAGAGAGACGCAACTGGGACCGACTGCCAACTGGGACTGACCGTCGTGAGTAAAACCCAGGAGACCGTCCAGTTTAACCCCAACATTCACCAGCCATCCATTCATCCATTTCGGGGAGAAAAATAAAACCGGTACCGGGCGCATCAAGTTTCTGCTACCGCTGCCGGGGATTCAACTTTTGAATTGCGAGGCTTTCCCTAATTACGATTTAAGTTAACTACAATAAAATAATAAAATTAAATATAATATTATATAAAAACTTTGAATACTGCTTTTTATTTTCTTAAAAGTTTATATATTTCCGTAAAAATTAAAATTTTTGCCTATTTCGATTTATTTAAACAATTACGAAAAGTATTATTTAAAAAATAAATATCTATATATAATGGTAATAGTATTAGCTAGTAATAATTTACCGTGGTTTAAATTATTATAACTATTATGAAATCTCATGATTACTTTTCTTCTACACCATACTATGTTAACACTACGAAAATGAAAAATAATGATCGAATGCAACGTAATAAGAACTTTCCACAAGATAGGGGTAAATAATGTCGCGCACTTAGATGTAGGGTGTTAATGAAATAGTATGATACATTTAAATAACCTAGGGTACTCAGAGCTTGATGATCAATATCAGTATCACTCACATGATTCTAAGAAACATCAATCTAAATCATACTATCCTCAAGCATCCTAATCTTATACACACTCATCTCATTCTGTGTATAGCCCACATTAAAATTTTGACTTGAAAGAATCACATTTTGCTTATCCAAGCAATAGGGTTTCTCTCTCACATCCATCCAACTCATTTTATGTAAAGGAAACAAAAGATATGCTTCTAAGATTAGATAAGCAGACTAATCGCTTTCATGAAACACTATCACATACTAGAACGAGTCAAAATCTAGTCAATCTCAACCTCTGGATGTTGAGAGTAATACGCCCAGAAATACTCCTATCAACGAACACTTGCATTTTTCCTGAGTTTGGTTCTCAAACTACATCATCTTCCACACCAGCTGAGTCTTCCAAAACATTCCTTTCATCTATTTCCATCCAATCAAAGACCACTGGAGAGTTCATACTGGAGTAACTCTCTGAACAAATACAACTCGAAGCTACTGGCCAGGGGGACGAGTATAACAAGGTAGACGAGGAAATAGAAATGGAGAGCCCCAATGAGGAGGTTCATCAAGAATACCCAACTTTACATGGAGTGGAAGTATATACACTAACTCGGAGCAGCTATTCCTTCCCAATTCAAATTGACGAGAGTGAATATTTCCCGCAACTTAATGTGAGTGATTGCAGCCCGGTAATCTTATCAGAGGAATTACTCGTTGATCTTTTGAACTCCTTTACTACTGAGGGTTCATACACCCAAAGTGATGAGTTTTCTACGGATGAGGAGTTGGATATTCAAGTTCCGGTGCAACAAAAGGTTGTAGAAGATAAAGTGGGTTTTACATCAAGGATCTCCTACAAACCATCACTCCACTTCATAATGATGTACAAGCCATACTTCCTGAAAAGGTAAAAGCGGTTAAAGACTTTGTTTTACCTCAAGTAAAAGAAACTATTCACTTTAATCCACCTACTCAGAAAATTGGTCGTATCATAATCTTATTCCGTTTCAATTCTTTGGATATGCGCCAATATCTCTACTGGAATAAAATACACTAACCCTGTAAAAGTTAGATACCCACGTCGCATACCCGTCTCTATAACTACCACTAGTCGTCCAACTCCCACTAGAGCGATACTTTCGTATGTGAGAAAACTCTCACCGAGTTCACGACATCCTCAACAATATCTTGAAAGTTTCAAATTCTAGTACTTACAAGATTATCCATGAAATGTCCCGTTCTTATTGATTAAAAACGTTCCATATTAATTGAATTCGTTGCGAGGTTTTGACCTCTATATGAGACGTTTTCAAAGACTGCATTCATTTTTAAAACAAACCATAACCTTTATTTCATAAATAAAGGTTTAAAAAGCTTTACGTAGATTATCAAATAATGATAATCTAAAATATCCTGTTTACACACGACCATTACATAATGGTTTACAATACAAATATGTTACATCGAAATCAGTTTCTTGAATGCAGTTTTTACACAATATCATACAAACATGGACTCCAAATCTTGTCCTTATTTTAGTATGCAACAGCGGAAGCTCTTAATATTTACCTGAGAATAAACATGCTTTAAACGTCAACAAAAATGTTGGTGAGTTATAGGTTTAACCTATATATATCAAATCGTAACAATAGACCACAAGATTTCATTTTTCAATACACATCCCATACATAGAGATAAAAATTCATTCATATGATGAACACCTGGTAACCGACATTAACAAGATGCATATATAATAATATCCCCATCATTCCGGGACACCCTTCGGATATGATATAAATTTCGAAGTACTAAAGCATCCGGTACTTTGGATGGGGTTTGTTAGGCCCAATAGATCTATCTTTAGGATTCGCGTCAATTAGGGTGTCTGTTTCCTAATTCTTAGAATACCAGACTTAATAAAAAGGGGCATATTCGATTTCGATAATTCAACCATAGAATGTAGTTTCACGTACTTGTGTCTATTTTGTAAATCATTTATAAAACCTGCATGTATTCTCATCCCAAAAATATTAGATTTTAAAAGTGGGACTATAACTCACTTTCACAGATTTTTACTTCGTCGAGAAGTAAGACTTGGCCACTGTTGATTCACGAACCTATAACAATATATACATATATATTAAAGTATGTTCAAAATATATTTACAACACTTTTAATATATTTTGATGTTTTAAGTTTATTAAGTCAGCTGTCCTCGTTAGTAACCTACAACTACTTGTCCACAGTTAGATGTACAGAAATAAATCGATAAATATTATCTTGAATCAATCCACAACCCAGTGTATACGTATCTCAGTATTGATCACAACTCAAACTATATATATTTTGGAATCAACCTCAACCCTGTATAGCTAACTCCAACATTCACATATAGAGTGTCTATGGTTGTTCCGAAATATATATAGATGTGTCGACATGATAGGTCGAAACATTGTATACGTGTCTATGGTATCTCAAGATTACATAATATACAATACTAGTTGATTAAGTTATGGTTGGAATAGATTTGTTACCAATTTTCATGTAGCTAAAATGAGAAAAATTATCCAATCTTGTTTTACCCATAACTTCTTCATTTTAAATCGGTTTTGAGTGAATAAAATTGCTATGGTTTCATATTGAACTCTATTTTATGAATCTAAACAGAAAAAGTATAGGTTTATAGTCGGAAAAATAAGTTACAAGTCATTTTTGTAAAGGTAGTCATTTCAGTCGAAAGAACGACGTCTAGATGACCATTTTAGAAAACATACTTTCACTTTGAGTTTAACCATAATTTTTGGATATAGTTTCATGTTTATAATAAAAATAATTTTCTCAAAATAACAACTTTTAAATCAAAGTTTATCATAGTTTTTAATTAACTAACCCAAAACAGCCCGCGGTGTTACTACGACGGCGTAAATCCGGTTTTACGGTGTTTTTCGTGTTTCCAGGTTTTAAATCATTAAGTTAGCATATCATATAGATATAGAACATGTGTTTAGTTGATTTTAAAGTTCAAGTTAGAAGGATTAACTTTTGTTTGCGAACAAGTTTAGAATTAACTAAACTATGTTCTAGTGATTACGAGTTTAAACCTTCGAATAAGATAGTTTTATATATATGAATTGAATGATGTTATGAACATCATTACTACCTCAAGTTTAGTAGGTAAACCTACTGGAAGTGACAAGAAATGATCTAGCTTCAAAGGATCTTGGATGGCTTGAAAGTTCTTGAAGTAGGATCATGACACAAAAACAAGTTCAAGTAAGATTTTTACTCGAATTAAGATAGTTTATAGTTATAGAAATTGAATCAAAGTTTGAATATGAATATTACCTTGAATAAGAAAGATAACCTAGTGTATATAACAAAGGTTTCTTGATCTTAGATGATTACTTGGAATGGATTAGAAAGCTTGGAAGTAAATTAGTAAACTTGAAGGGATTTTTGAAGTGTTCTTGAAGTGTTCTTCCTATGATGATTATAGCTTGATTCTTGAAGTGATTTTTGATGAAGATGATGATTAACTACTGGAAAAATATGTTCATAATAGTGTGTGTGTGTTGAGAGAGAATTAGAAAGAGAATTGGAAGTGAAATGGAGTGAATGATGAGTGGTAATTGGTGAGTGGTGAGTGGGGTTAAAAGGAGTTCTAGTTAGTTGACTAGCTCATGGTAGAAGTTAAAATTGATTAGTCATACATGACATAATCAAGAGTGGAATCCCATGCTAGTTCCTATTGGTATATACCCATAGTAAGTACGTTTTGAAGTTGTGTATAATACGGGTAAGAATACGACTAGAATTCTTGATGAAAGAAAAGAATGGGAAAGTAACTGTAACCATTTTCGTTAAGTATGAGTGTTTTGATATATGTCTTGAAGTCTTCCAAAAGTATTTTAATACATCTAAATACACTACATGTATATACATTTTAACTGAGTCGTTAAGTCATCGTTAGTCGTTACATGTAAGTGTTGTTTTGAAACCTTTAAGTTAACGATCTCAATTAATGTTGTTAACCCATTATTTATTATATCTAATGAGATGTTAAATTATTATATTATCATGATATTATGATATATTAATATATCTTAATATGATATATATACATTTAAATGTCGTTACAACGATAATCGTTACATATATGTCTCGTTTCGAAATCCCTAAGTTAGTAGTCTTGTTTATATGTATATAACTCATTGTTAATATACTTATGGAGATACTTACTTATCATAATATCATGTTAACCATATGTATATCCATATATATATCGTCATGTCATTTTTACAAGTTTTAACGTTCGTGAATCGCCGGTCAACTTGGGTGGTCAATTGTCTATATGAAACATATTTCAATTAATCAAGTCTTAACAAGTTTGATTGCTTAACATGTTGGAAACATTTAATCATGTAAATATCAATCTCAATTAATATATATAAACATGGAAAAGTTCGGGTCACTACAGTACCTACCCGTTAAATAAATTTTGTCCCGAAATTTTAAGCTGTTGAAGGTGTTGACGAATCTTCTGGAAATAGATGCGGGTATTTCTTCTTCATCTGATCTTCACGCTCCCAGGTGAACTCGGGTCCTCTACGAGCATTCCATCGAACCTTAACAATTGGTATCTTGTTTTGCTTAAGTCTTTTAACCTCACGATCCATTATTTCGACGGGTTCTTCGATGAATTGGAGTTTTTCGTTGATTTGGATTTCATCTAACGGAATAGTGAGATCTTCTTTAGCAAAACATTTCTTCAAATTCGAGACATGGAAAGTGTTATGTACAGCCGTGAGTTGTTGAGGTAACTCAAGTCGGTAAGCTACTGGTCCGACACGATCAATAATCTTGAATGGTCCAATATACCTTGGATTTAATTTCCCTCGTTTACCAAATCGAACAACGCCTTTCCAAGGTGCAACTTTAAGCATGACCATCTCTCTAATTTCAAATTCTATATCTTTTCTTTTAATGTCAGCGTAGCTCTTTTGTCGACTTTGGGCGGTTTTCAACCGTTGTTGAATTTGGATGATCTTCTCGGTAGTTTCTTGTATAATCTCCGGACCCGTAATTTGTCTATCCCCCACTTCACTCCAACAAATTGGAGACCTGCACTTTCTACCATAAAGTGCTTCAAACGGCGCCATCTCAATGCTTGAATGGTAGCTGTTGTTGTAGGAAAATTCTGCTAACGGTAGATGTCGATCTCAACTGTTTCTGAAATCAATAACACATGCTCGTAGCATGTCTTCAAGCGTTTGTATCATCCTTTTGCTCTGCCCATTAGTTTGTGGATGATAGGCAGTACTCATGTCTAGACGAGTTCCTAATGCTTGCTGTAATGTCTGCCAGAATCTTGAAATAAATCTGCCATCCCTATCAGAGATAATAGAGATTGGTATTCCATGTCTGGAGACGACTTCCTTCAAATACAGTCGTGCTAACTTCTCCATCTTGTCATCTTCTCTTATTGGCAGGAAGTGTGCTAATTTGGTGAGACGATCAACTATTACCCAAATAGTATCAAAACCACTTGCAGTCCTTGGCAATTTAGTAATGAAATCCATGGTAATGTTTTCCCATTTCCATTCCGGGATTTCGGGTTGTTGAAGTAGACCTGATGGTTTCTGATGCTCAGCTTTGACCTTAGAACACGTCAAACATTCTCCTACGTATTTAGCAACATCGGCTTTCATACCCGGCCACCAAAAATGTTTCTTGAGATCCTTGTACATCTTCCCCGTTCCAGGATGTATTGAGTATCTGGTTTTATGAGCTTCTCTAAGTACCATTTCTCTCATATCTCCAAATTTTGGTACCCAAATCCTTTCAGCCCTATACCGGGTTCCGTCTTCCCAAATATTAAGATGCTTCTTCGATCCTTTGGGTATTTCATCCTTTAAATTTCCCTCTTTTAAAACTCCTTGTTGCGCCTCCTTTATTTGAGTAGTAAGGTTATTATGAATCATTATATTCATAGATTTGACTCGAATGGGTTCTCTGTCCTTCCTGCTCAAGGCATCGGCTACCACATTTGCCTTCCCCGGGTGGTAACGAATTTCAAAGTCGTAATCATTCAACAATTCAATCCACGTACGCTGCCTCATATTCAGTTGTTTCTGATTAAATATGTGTTGAAGACTTTTGTGGTCGGTATATATAATACTTTTGACCCCATATAAGTAGTGCCTCCAAGTCTTTAATGCAAAAACAACCGCGCCTAATTCCAAATCATGCGTCGTATAATTTTGTTCATGAATCTTCAATTGTCTAGACGCATAAGCAATCACCTTCATTTGTTGCATTAATACACAACCGAGACCTTGCTTTGATGCGTCACAATAAATCACAAAATCATCATTCCCTTCAGGCAATGACAATATAGGTGTCGTAGTTAGCTTTTTCTTTAGTAACTAAAATGCTTTCTCTTGTTCATCATTCCATTCAAATTTCTTCCCTTTATGCGTTAATGCAGTCAAGGGTTTTGCTATTCTGGAAAAGTCTTGGATGAACCTTCTGTAGTAACCAGCTAGTCCTAAAAACTGGCGTATGTGTTTCGGAGTTTTTGGGGTTTCCCACTTTTCAACAGTTTCTATCTTTGCCGGATCCACCTTAATACCTTCTTTGTTCACTATGTGACCGAGGAATTGAACTTCTTCCAACCAAAATGCACACTTTGAAAACTTAGCGTACAATTCTTCCTTCCTCAATACTTCTAACACCTTTCTCAAATGTTCACCGTGTTCTTGGTCATTCTTTGAGTAAATAAGTATGTCATCAATGAAAACAATGACAAAGTTGTCAAGGTATGGTCCACACACTCGGTTCATGAGGTCCATGAACACAGCTAGTGCATTAGTTAAACCAAACGGCATGACCATAAACTCGTAATGACCGTAACGTGTTCTGAAAGCAGTCTTTGGAATATCATCTTCTTTCACCCGCATTTGATGATACCCGGAACGTAAGTCAATCTTTGAATAAACAGACGAGCCTTGTAGTTGATCAAATAAGTCGTCGATTCTCGGTAGTGGGTAGCGGTTCTTGATGGTAAGTTTGTTCAACTCTCGGTAGTCGATACACAACCTGAATGTACCATCTTTCGTCTTGACAAACAAAACAGGAGCTCCCCATGGTGATGTGCTTGGTCGAATGAAACCACGCTCTAAAAGTTCTTGTAATTGGCTTTACAGTTCTTTCATCTCGCTGGGTGCGAGTCTGTAAGGAGCACGAGCTATTGATGCAGCTCCTGGTACAAGATCTATTTGAAATTCAACGGATCGATGTGGGGGTAATCCCGGTAATTCTTTCAGAAATACATCGGGAAATTCTTTTGCGACGGGAACATCATTGATGCTCTTTTCTTCAGTTTGTACTTTCTCGACGTGTGCTAGAACAGCATAGCAACCTTTTCTTATTAGTTTTTGTGCCTTCAAATTACTAATAAGATGTAGCTTCGTGTTGCCCTTTTCTTCGTACACCATTAAGGGTTTTCCTTTTTCTCGTATAATGCGAATTGCATTTTTGTAACAAACGATCTCTGCTTTCACTTCTTTCAACCAGTCCATACCGATTATCACATCAAAACTCCCTAACTCTACTGGTATCAAGTCAATCTTAAATGTTTCGCTAACCAGTTTAATTTCTCGATTCCGACATATATTATCTGCTGAAATTAATTTACCATTTGCTAATTCGAGTAAAAATTTACTATCCAAAGGCGTCAATGGACAACTTAATTTAGCACAAAAATCTCTACTCATATAGCTTCTATCCGCACCCGAATCAAATAAAACGTAAGCAGATTTATTGTCAATAAGAAACGTACCTGTAACAAGCTCCGGGTCTTCCTGTGCCTCTGCCGCGTTAATATTGAAAACTCTTTCGCGGCCTTGTCCATTCGTGTTCTCCTGGTTCTGGCAATTTCTAATAATGTGGCCCGGTTTTCCACATTTATAACAAACTACATTGGCATAACTTGCTCTGACACTACTTGCTCCGCCATTACTCGTTCTGACACCATTTGTTCCTTTCGTTCTATTAACCCCTGGTCCGTAGACCTCACACTTCACCGCGCTATGACCATTTCTTTTACACTTGTTGCAAAATTTGGTGCAGAACCCCGAGTGATACTTTTCACACCTTTGGCATAGCTGCTTCTGATTGTTGTTGTTGTTGCGGTTATTATTGTTGTTGGGATGATTGTTGTAGTTACTGTTATTGTTGTTGTTGTTGTTGTTGTTGTTGGGCCGTTTGTTGTAGTTGCGATTGATGTTGCGATTGTTGGGATAATTGTTGCGATTATTGTTGTAATTGCTGTTGTTGTTGTATTGGTGATTCTTATCACCGTTTTCCTCCCACTTTCTTTTGACTTGCTTCACATTGGCCTCTTCTGCAGTCTGTTCTTTAATTCTTTCTTCAATCTGGTTCACTAGTTTGTGAGCCATTCTACATGCCTGTTGTATGGAGGCGGGCTCGTGTGAAGTTATATCTTCTTGGATTCTTTCCGGTAATCCTTTCACAAACGCTTCGATCTTCTCTTCCTCATCTTCGAATGCTCCCGGACACAATAGGCACAATTCTGTGAATCGTCTTTCGTACGTGGTAATATCAAATCCTTGGGTCCGTAACCCTCTAAGTTCTGTCTTGAGCGTATTGACCTCGGTTCTGGGATGGTACTTCTCGTTCATTAAGTGCTTGAATGTTGACCACGGTAGTGCGTACGCATCGTCTTGTCCCACTTGCTCTAGATAGGTATTCCACCATGTTAACGCAGAACCTATGAAGGTATGCATAGCGTACTTCACTTTGTCCTCTTCAGTACACTTACTTATGGCAAACACCGATTCGACCTTCTCGGTCCACCGTTTCAATCCGATCGGTCCTTCGGTTCCATCAAATTCCAAAGGTTTGCAGGCAGTGAATTCTTTGTAGGTGCATCCTACACGATTTACTGTACTGCTAGATCCAAGGTTATTGTTGGTATGTAGCGCAGCCTGTACTGCGGCTATGTTTGAAGCTAGAAAACTACGGAATTCCTCTTCATTCATATTCACGGTGTGTCGAGTAGTCGGTGCCATTTCCTTCAAAATAGTCAAATGGAACAAGTTAATCATACAGAATATTAAGAGTAGTTAATAGTATTTCATAGCATAATATGAACTCATTTATAAAAGCTTTTTCTTCATATTAGCGTTTTATAAGTTTAAATTCGGGTAGTACCTACCCGTTAAGTTCATACTTAGTAGCTAATATACAATTCAACTACTATAATTCTATATGAAAAACTGATTATAATAATATTTCGCGTTCAAACTTTTATACAATATTTTACAAACTTACAATACCGCTTATTTTACATAAAGCATGAAATATAGCACACAATAACTTTGATACAAGATAGTTGTGAAGATAATTCTAGCTAGTACACAAGTCGTTCAGCAAAGGCAATAAAGACACGTAATTCATACGTCCAGAAACAAGTCATGCATTCTGGTTTTACTAGGACTACTTCCCATCCTTGGTCTTGTGGAACATAACCGTTATGGCCGTTGATAAGACTGCGTGTTGTAACGTCGTCAAAAGGACGAGGGTTACGTAATGTCCAACAGTCCCGTAACAATCTAAAAACCTCATTTCTTACCCCAATTACCGACTCCGTCACTTGTGGGAACGTTTTGTTTAATAGTTGTAGGCCGATGTTCTTGTTCTCACTTTGGTGAGAAGCGAACATTACTAATCCGTAAGCATAACATGCTTCTTTATGTTGCATGTTAGCCGCTTTTTCTAAATCACGAAGTTCAATATTCGGATATATTGAGTCAAAATAATTTCTTAACCCATTGCGTAAAATAGCATTTGGGTTCCCCGCAATATATGCGTCAAAGTAAACACATCGTAACTTATGGATTTCCCAATGTGATATCCCCCATCTTTCGAACGAAAGCCTTTTATAAACCAAGGCATTCTTGGAACGTTCTTCGAATGTCTTACAAACTGATCTCGCCTTAAATAGTTGTGCCGAAAAATTCTGACCGACTCTAGACAAGATTTCATCAATCATGTCCCCGGGTAGGTCTCTTAAAATATTGGGTTGTCTATCCATTTTGTGTTTTTACACTGTAAAATAGACAAGAGTTAGATAAAAAAAAATACTTATTAATACAAGCAATTTTTACATATATCATAAAGCATAAGCACACTATATTACATATATTACACCACACGAATACAACTATCTTATTCCGACTAGCTTGTTTCTTCTTCTTCGGTTTTGGTTCATTTTGCCAAGTTTCTAGGGATATATGATGTTCCCCTAATACGAGCCGTCGTTTTCCACATTGGTTTAGAAAAACCTGGTGGTTTAGAGGTTCCCGGGTCATTGTTACAACTTAAGGACTTCGGGGGTTGACGATACATATAAAGTTCATCGGGGTTGGAATTAGATTTCTCTATTTTTATGCCCTTTCCCTTATTATTTTCTTTTGCCTTTTTAAATTCAGTTGGGGTAATTTCTATAACATCATCGGAATTCTCGTCAGAATCCGATTCATCGGAGAATTTGTAATCCTCCCAATATTTTGCTTCCTTAGCGGAAACACCATTGACCATAATTAACCTTGGTCGGTTGGTTTAGGATTTTCTTTTACTTAATCGTTTTATTATTTCCCCCACCGGTTCTATTTCTTCATCCGGTTCCGATTCTTCTTCCGGTTTCGATTCTTCTTCTGGTTCCGACTCTTCTTCCGGTTCCTCTTCGGGAACTTGTGAATCAGTCCACGAATCATTCCAATTTACATTTGACTCTTCATTATTATTAGGTGAGTCAATGGGACTTGTTCTAGAGGTAGACATCTATCACATAATATCAAACACGTTAAGAGATTAATATATCACATAATATTCACATGTTAAAAATATATAGTTTCCAACAATATTTGTTAAGCAATCATTTTTCAAGTAAACACAGTCGAAGTCCAGACTCACTAATGCATCCTAACAAACTCGATAAGACACACTAATGCAAAATTCTGGTTCTCTAAGACCAACGCTCGGATACCAACTGAAATGTCCCGTTCTTATTGATTAAAAACGTTCCATATTAATTGATTTCGTTGCGAGGTTTTGACCTCTATATGAGACGTTTTTCAAAGACTGCATTTATTTTTAAAACAAACCATAACCTTTATTTCATAAATAAAGGTTTAAAAAGCTTTACGTAGATTATCAAATAATGATAATCTAAAATATCCTGTTTACACACGACCATTACATAATGGTTTACAATACAAATATGTTACATCGAAATCAGTTTCTTGAATGCAGTTTTTACACAATATCATACAAACATGGACTCCAAATCTTGTCCTTATTTTAGTATGCAACAGCGGAAGCTCTTAATATTCACCTGAGAATAAACATGCTTTAAACGTCAACAAAAATGTTGGTGAGTTATAGGTTTAACCTATATATATCAAATCGTAACAATAGACCACAAGATTTCATATTTCAATACACATCCCATACATAGAGATAAAAATTCATTCATATGGTGAATACCTGGTAACCGACATTAACAAGATGCATATATAAGAATATCCCCATCATTCCGGGACACCCTTCGGATATGATATAAATTTCGAAGTACTAAAGCATCCGGTACTTTGGATGGGGTTTGTTAGGCCCAATAGATCTATCTTTAGGATTCGCGTCAATTAGGGTGTCTGTTTCCTAATTCTTAGATTACCAGACTTAATAAAAAGGGGCATATTCGATTTCGATAATTCAACCATAGAATGTAGTTTTCACGTACTTGTGTCTATTTCGTAAATCATTTATAAAACCTGCATGTATTCTCATCCCAAAAATATTAGATTTTAAAAGTGGGACTATAACTCACTTTCACAGATTTTTACTTCGTCGAGAAGTAAGACTTGGCCACTGTTGATTCACGAACCTATAACAATATATACATATATATTAAAGTATGTTCAAAATATATTTACAACACTTTTAATATATTTTGATGTTTTAAGTTTATTAAGTCAGCTGTCCTCGTTAGTAACCTACAACTAGTTGTCCACAGTTAGATGTACAGAAATAAATCGATAAATATTATCTTGAATCAATCCACGACCCAGTGTATACGTATCTCAGTATTGATCACAACTCAAACTATATATATTTTGGAATCAACCTCAACCCTGTATAGCTAACTCCAACATTCACATATAGAGTGTCTATGGTTGTTTCGAAATATATATAGATGTGTCGACATGATAGGTCGAAACATTGTATATGTGTCTATGGTATCTCAAGATTACATAATATACAATACAAGTTGATTAAGTTATGATTGGAAAAGATTTGTTACCAATTTTCACGTAGCTAAAATGAGAAAAATTATCCAATCTTGTTTTACCCATAACTTCTTCATTTTAAATCCATTTTGAGTGAATCAAATTGCTATGGTTTCATATTGAACTCTATTTTATGAATCTAAATAGAAAATGTATAGGTTTATTGTCGGAAAAATAAGTTACAAGTCGTTTTTGTAAAGGTAGTCATTTCAGTCGAAAGAACGACGTCTAGATGACCATTTTAGAAAACATACTTCCACTTTGAGTTTAACCATAATTTTTGGATATAGTTTCATGTTCATAATAAAAATCATTTTCTCAAAATAACAACTTTTAAATCAAAGTTTATCATAGTTTTTAATTAACTAACCCAAAACAGCCCGCGGTGTTACTACGACTGCGTAAATCCGGTTTTACGGTGTTTTTCGTGTTTCCAGGTTTTAAATCATTAAGTTAGCATATCATATAGATATAGAACATGTGTTTAGTTGATTTTAAAGGTCAAGTTAGAAGGATTAACTTTTGTTTGCGAACAAGTTTAGAATTAACTAAACTATGTTCTAGTGATTACGAGTTTAAACCTTCGAATAAGATAGTTTTATATATATGAATCGAATGATGTTATGAACATCATTACTACCTCAAGTTTAGTAGGTAAACCTACTGGAAGTGACAAGAAATGATCTAGCTTCAAAGGATCTTGGATGGCTTGAAAGTTCTTGAAGTAGGATCATGACACAAAAACAAGTTCAAGTAAGATTTTTACTCGAATTAAGATAGTTTATAGTTATAGAAATTGAATCAAAGTTTGAATATGAATATTACCTTGAATAAGAAAGATAACCTACTGTATATAACAAAGGTTTCTTGATCTTAGATGATTACTTGGAATGGATTAGAAAGCTTGGAAGTAAATTAGTAAACTTGAAGGGATTTTTGAAGTGTTCTTGAAGTGTTCTTCCTATGATGATTATAGCTTGATTCTTGAAGTGATTTTTGATGAAGATGATGATTAACTATTGGAAAAATACGTTCATAATAGTGTGTGTATGTGTGTGTGTGTGTTGAGAGAGAATTAGAAAGAGAATTGGAAGTGAAATGGAGTGAATGATGAGTGGTAATTGATGAGTGGTGAGTGGGGTTAAAAGGAGTTCTAGTTAGTTGACTAGCTCATGGTAGAAGTTAAAATTGATTAGTCATACATGAAATAATTAAGAGTGGAATCACATGCTAGTTCCTATTGGTATATACCCATAGTAAGTACGTTTTGAAGTTGTGTATAATACGGGTAAGAATACGACTAGAATTCTTGATGAAAGAAAAGAATGGGAAAGTAACTGTAACCATTTTCGTTAAGTATGAGTGTTTTGATATATGTCTTGAAGTCTTCCAAAAGTATTTTAATACATCTAAATACACTACATGTATATACATTTTAACTGAGTCGTTAAGTCATCGTTAGTCGTTACATGTAAGTGTTGTTTTGAAACCTTTAAGTTAACGATCTCAATTAATGTTGTTAACCCATTGTTTATTATATCTAATGAGATGTTAAATTATTATATTATCATGATATTATGATATATTAATATATCTTAATATGATATATATACATTTAAATGTCGTTACAACGATAATCGTTACATATATGTCTCGTTTCGAAATCCCTAAGTTAGTAGTCTTGTTTATATGTATATAACTCATTGTTAATATACTTATGGAGATACTTACTTATCATAATCTCATGTTAACCATATGTATATCCATATATATATTGTCATGTCGTTTTTACAAGTTTTAACGTTCGTGAATCGCCGGTCAACTTGGGTGGTCAATTGTCTATATGAAACATATTTCAATTAATCAAGTCTTAACAAGTTTGATTGCTTAACATGTTGGAAATATTTAATCATGTAAATATCAATCTCAATTAATATATATAAACATGGAAAAGTTCGGGTCACTACTATCCACTCCATCAATTACCTAAAGATATCTAATTGGTCTCCCAAAAGAAACCGATCTTTTGAAGAACCAAACAACACCCAAAACCCGAGCACTGTCAAATGCATTCTATCCGACAACCTTCGACAATCAATTTTCATGTGAGAGAAGCTCAACCCGCCCCCATATTCCAATTTCCTAGAGTATCTGACCAAAATCTTTGGTTGCCCTATTTCAAACCCGCAATTGCCAAAATTCCCCATTAACTCCCAGTGTCAATTTCAACGCGGATGTAATCCCGTCATTACCCAATCGCCCAAACCCAAGAGAAACCACGCACGTGAGATTCTAACACAATCCAACATTCCAAAATATCCCGCTCGTATCACCCAAGTTTCTGAGACAAAACCATCTTGCATTCAAGTCTTCAAACCCAACAAGGATCATCATGAAAATACAGCAAAATCGAAAATCCATATATCAATATCTAACGGTCCAATCATCGCCAAATTTTTACCACAAGTAGATCCATGTGTCTGCTACCTATAGTCTGATGATTGACGAACTACTTCCCAATGGCGACCTAACGGTTAACGAACCTGCTATGTATTTTCTCCTTCAGGTATGCATGAACATCCGAATTTAGCTCGATCATTCCTTTGCACAGGATATAGAGGAACTAGAACTCGGATCCAAAACTCGGATCTCCCAAAAAATCTCTTCTTGCAACAAAGCCCTTAACGAACCAATCTCTAACTCTGTAACGAATAAATCTTCGTGCAAAATGATAAAAGGAAAAAAAAATCTGTTGAATTGGCCTGGAGGCCAGAATCTCGCGACTGAGACACAAACCTCACGACCGCAAGGTTGTGATCTTTCAAAACCGTAAAACCACACCATATAAATACAACCTGATTGCTTCTATCAAGTTTCCTGATTTAATCAATTCGTGACCGCGAAGTGGATCTCACGACTGTGAGCTTAGCTTGTCGAACCTTCTTCCTTTTTTTCTTCATTTAACATCATCAATACCCAAAACCATAAGGGTGGTTGTCAACTCAACGACCGATAATAAGAGGTGACTAAACACCAAGACCAATATAACCCTGAATATCGTCATCTCGTCGGGGATAAGTAGCAAGACGCTCAACACGAGGTAAAGCAACACATCTTACGAGCAGTAGTAATAGTGCGCACCCCATGAGGTCACAACCTGAAAAATGGAGATGAACGTCTCCCAGTCACAGGTGGACTAGGTGGAGAAGTAAAGGGAATCCTCTCAGAAATCTTGTCCTTACTAGGCATCTCGATATGTACCTCAACAGGTTCTTCAGCAGGCTCCTCACTAGGCTCAGAAGAATCATCAACCACATGAGTAGGTAGCATGGTCACCGGTGAATTAGCACTCGTCTCGGAATCGCTAGTAGAAATAGAGGTAGACTTCTGGGTACACATAAATTAATTTTTCAAAAGTCAGTAGCACATAATATACAATAATAATAATATAGTACTAACATAGTGCAAATAATCACATGTTAACGCCCTCTAACTCACGATTGTAGACTAGACCACTAATGCATCCTAAGGAATTGTGTCATATACACTAATGCACCTAATTCCTTACAACCACGCTCTGATACCAACTCTAACGTCCTGTTAAAACCGCTATGACGTGCCACGTTAACTTAAGGTGCCAAAACATGGTCACGCCCTCTATATGAGACATATTAGAAAAAGTTCGCATTCATTATTCAAAAAGATTCCAAATATCAAAAGTTTGACATAAACTTCAAAATAAGTAATACAAATATCGAAGATACTTGCACTAAAAATGTTTGAATGTAAATTGTAATTTTTTGGAAGATAAGCCAAAACTCCAATGAAATGCAGTCCCTGCTAGACCTCTAGAACGGAGGAAAGAAAGCTAAGTACCTGAGAATGAAACATGCTAAAAACGTCAACACGGATGTTGGTGAGTTCATAGTTTTATTTTTTAGACCAGAAGATTTTGTTTTTTGAAAACATATATGAAAAGTATAAGCCATGTATAACGACCCTCATTTTTCCATTCTATATTTTTTCAATATTAAATGCCCAAACAATATAATTAAAACTTAATGATCAAACTTTAATCAACAATTGTTAAGTGTTAAGAGTTAGAAAACATATTAATTAACTTTGTGCAATAATTGACAAGTTAATAAAAGATGAAAATAATAAACTGTTAGTCGACACTCGCTACTAATTAAAATTTATGCATTTATGTAATATTATAACTAATAACCTGTAAGTAATAAATAAAAAGTGACATTTATATAAATAATAAAACAATTGGGAACTAAATATATACAAGTCATGAATTAGTAAAAAGAAAATAATACTTATCAATGTAGTAAATGTAAAAATAATAATAGTAATAATAATGAGACTAAAGAATCTTAAACCATTACATCCTTATGTTGACTAAAAATAAGGTATAAACTAGTACCACCTATTGTTGACTAAAAAAAAAAAAAATTATAAAACTCATTTTATCAACTTTATTTTCACTATAAATAGCACCCATTTGTTTCATTTCAACTCACACCTCAAAACACACTCTCAACTTGAAAGAAACTCTCCCAAGTCTCAGCAACTATTTTTTTGTAAGTCCCCTAATTAATTTATATAGTTTTTATTAAGTTTTTATATAGTTTTATGCTAGTTTTTATGTTAAAAACTAATTAAATACGAAATTAATTTTAATAAAAAATGTAAATACATGATAATTAGTGTTAAGTATCCTAATGTCTATAAAAATTAGTTTCATGAATTATAAAGTCGGAATAGTATTTATTAAAAATCAAAAACTGATTTTTTTTATAAACCGAAATACATAAATGATTTTTATTAAATAGTAAACGAATTTTTTGTAAAATTTTATTTTAGTAGCTTGCTATATCATATGTAAGGGTAATTATAAATTTTTTTTATAATTAAATTCGCATGTTTAATATTTAATTTGAATTTTCTTCTGAAAACGCTACAGTACCCGATTAAACTGTTTTTTATAATAAAATGAAATTACATGTTACAGCAGGTTTTTAACCATGATAACTATTAAAAACTACTTAATAACTATTAATAAAGTTATAAAAATATTTTTAGAATTAATGGTTATGTATTTCTATTTAATTGTTTTATTAAAACTAAAAACTACACAATAGTATGATTAAATAGTTAAACTATTTATATAAATGTATAAATAATTTTTCTGACTTTGTTGTAACATTATAAGCATAGAAAAAATATTGGTTGAATTAATTTGGTTCATTTAATAATTAATTCTTTATAAACTTTGTATTATTACAAACCGAAAGGAAAATGGAAAATAAATACTTAAACACCATAACAAAAATCTATAAATTTTTATTAAGCTTATTTTGATCTGTAGAACATAATAAAAATATAAAATGTGATGTTTAATTTGTTTACCTATTTATTTACATTTTAGCTATTAAAACAATAATAAAAAGTGTTATTTAATACACAAAACTTAATATTAATGTGTATAAAAATTTTATTATGTTTTATACATATTACCTACTGATATTAAATCAATATTACACTTGTTAATATTATTAGATAATTAATTGATGCTATTATTGATCTAAAACAAAATTTAAAATAAATATATATATGTATCCTTACATATATATAATATTTATATATATTGAAACACTTATAAGTAAAATAACTAAAGTGTTGTATTCCTATACACACCTAAAAACATATTGGATCGGTATATTAGACTTGTATAGATCTTAAACTTTCTCGATGTGGATGGAAGCTCGAAAGTCTTAGGTGGAGGGTCTGGATTGACCAATTTAACGGATCCTAGTGCTCAGAAACCTAATGACCTGAAAAGTCCATTTTAAATTGAAAGTGGGTAGATTGGAAGCTTGTCTAATATGCAAAAGCCTTTCCAAAACGATAAACAATCTTTAAACTTACTACACACGAAAATACTTAAACTTATCTTCATACGGGCAAAACATCTAAACTATTCTCAACTTATTCTTAGGTTGACTTATCTTGTGCTTCGATCATCCATACATTCTCTTTAAGGACTACCTTACTTCATCGAATTACTAAGGTGATTTTTATAGCCCCACTTTACTTGAGCTCAATTTACTTTTTATAATTATTGGGGTGAGACACATGCTGCTTTTACTATTTACAATTTAGACACAAGTACCAACTAAAACTATGCTATACCCGGCTATGTCCGACTAAGTCCCTACAGTGATATTTTTAGGTGCTGCGGCATGCTTAGTTATTGGGGGTAGGCCTATCGGGAGTAACGTCCCCGATACATTTGATGTTATCTTTGTATTGCTTGATAATGAAATTAAACCGACAAGTAGAACTAACTTGTCATGGGGCAAACTTGAACGTTTAGTCTAAATATCACGCACTGGCATAACTTTTTGATCCTGCAGGAGATCAACCTTACAAATTAAATCTTGTGGTCTAAAACAAACGGTCAAACTTATTTGTTAAACCTATGAACTTCACTCAACCTTTTGGTTGACACTTTAGCATGTTTTTGTCTCAGGTGCTGTTTGATTCAAGCTCTTATACTTACTGCTTATGTGATGCTACTTGGACATAGGATCAAGAGATATCGCATTTATTACTTCTGCATGTGAACATTTCCATTATTGTTATTCCTATCATTGTAACTACGTTTCATTTTCCGCTGCGTGCTCAATAAAGTTTGTTTTATCATTTAGTATTGTTCTCGTATATTATAATATGTTGGTTGATTTGATATTAAGTCACATTTCACCCAGGCCCTAACTGGGGGTGTGACAGATTGGTATCAGAGCAAACCATGCTGTTATAGAGAACCAGGATTGCATTTTTATGTGTGCCTTACTTGTTAGCTAGGGTGCCTTAGCAATCTAGGAAACTATAACCTTTCCTGCCTTAGACTTAAAGCACTTAGGATTGTCGTATAATCTTAACAATTATGCTTTAATAAACTTGACTCAAAGATTCTAATCAAGGTCTCTTTCCTAATAATAGGATGTCAAGCTCAAGCGTTAACAAGCCCAACAAAGCAACTCACAACCCTACCACCGAAGTAGGTGTTGGACACTCTTCAACTTCGAGACCAGTTCGAAGTCCTCTTTATAGTCCTGCTTCACCACCGCTGAATTATAGCCCGAATACTATTTTAGATTCACATGGGTCTCCTCAATACTACCCAACTCCGAGAACCCAAGATAAGGGAAAACGGCATGAAGAAGTTGGTCCATCAAGGAAGAGAGCCCGATCTCCTTTTTATGATGGTCCTAAGTATGAAATCATGAGATTACGAAACGATACCGAGAGAAACATTGGAGGTCTACTTCGCCACATGGAAAGAGTGGATCGTCGAATGAAGAAACTTATGAAAGAAAACGTCGAGCTAAGAAAGGAGTTGATGATGCTAAAGTGCGAGGAAGAACGCAACACTCGCTGGGGAAAGCAATCACTTGCTTACCTCAAGGAGGATGTTGATGTCCGAATGAAAATGGAGAAAGGTCGAGTCGACGAACAACTTGCCATAAGAGAGTACAACACTAATGCCGTAAACAGTCGTGTTACCAACCTTTATGACAACTTCGAGTATCTCTATGAGAAACAAAAGACGAAAAATGAGAAAGTTGAGGAGTTTATGAAGAAGGTTGGAGACGAAATATGAAGACTACTTCAATCTTAATATTTCCTAGTTATTTTTCCTATTTTCCATCTATGTAAAGGCTGTGCCTTAAACAATTTCTATTTCCGAATCGTGTAATAAAGGCTTATTTAATGCCTCGTTCTAATAATATAAAGTGTTTTATTAATATCATGCGATATCAATACTTTAGTTTATTCATACTTGTGATTACTCAAACTTATAACTTGTTAAACTTATCAAACATATGTTCACTTTTATGTAGTGACATCATGGTTCGTTCAGCTGCACCTACCGTTAACAACGTTGTGTTAACTACTGAGCAATTCCAACAGTTACTCGCTGCTGCCCAAGGCAACGCCCAAGCTAATCATGCTAATACTCAACCAAAACCTTGTTCCTACAAGGACTTTACAAACTGTCACCCTCCCGCTTTTAAGGGAAACGAAGAAGCTGTCGAACTAGTTCGTTGGTTCGAAAAGATGGAATCTATTTTCCGTATTTGCAACTGTGGTGATGATGATCGAGTAAAGTATGCCACTAGCTCGTTGGGTGGTAATGCTTTAACTTGGTGGACTGCTTATGCCAAGTCCGTAGGGATTGATAATGCTAATGCAATTCCATGGGACGAACTCAAAAGTATGATGGTCAACAAATTCTGCCCAAGGAGTCAAGTTCAGAAGCTTGAAGCTGAGTTCTGGGAACTCAGGGTCAAGGGTACTGACATTGAGAATTATACCAATCGTTATCTGGAGCTTTCTACTCTATGTCCTGAAATGTTTCCTACTGAAGCTAGAAGAATTGAGCGGTATATTGAAGGTCTTCCCGAGGATGTTCAAGGAAATGTTATTACTGCTGAGAAGGTTACTTTGGATGCTGTGATTCTCATGGCACAAAATCTCATGTTGGCCAAGAGAAGAAGGGCGTCGGCCAATAAGCAAGTTGAAACCAAGGGTAATGATGGTAAGAGGAAGTTTGAGCCGTCTCAAGGTTCAACTCAGAATGTTAGTAAAAAGCTTATGGATAGTACAAGGACGAATTATAAGGGCACTTATCCTTTTTGTGTTCGTTGTGAAAGGCATCACCCGGGGTAGTGCACTGCCACTTGTTCGTTGTGTAAGAAAGTGGGACACGTAGCTAAGACGTGTAGGACTCCTCCAAAGAATAAATCTATTGTTCCTGCCAAAGCTCCTCCTACTTGTTATACTTGTGGGGAAAAGGGACACATTAGTCCAAATTGCCCTAAGAAGAGAGATAATCCTGCTACTGGAGCCAATACTACTGCTGCAAAGGGTCGTGCATTTGTTATTACTGCTGCTGAAGCCCGAGATGAAGATGAGGTCATCACGGGTACGTATCTCGTCAATAATTGCTACGCAACTCTTTTATTCGATACTGGTGCCGACCGAAGTTACGTATCTAATGAATTTTGTACCCTATTTACTGAAAAGCCTCAACCCTTAGAAACTAAACGATTAGTAGAAGTAGCCAATGGAAAGATCATGAAAGTTGATAAAATTTATAAAAACTGCAACCTAATCTTAGCCAGCAAAGAATTTAAGATAGACCTTTTGCCGGTCGAGCTAGGAAGTTTCGATGTCGTAGTTGGAATGGATTGGTTACGTCCATTAAGAGCTGCGATCATGTGTTACGATAAAACCGTTCATGTTCCATTAGGAAATGGAGAGACTCTTATTATCCAAGGTGAAAAGAGTGGTTCCAATCTCAATATTATCTCCTGTATTAAAACCCGCAAATACCTTATGAAAGGTTATCCAGCTATTCTAGCCCACGTTAATCTGATTGAATCGAAAGAGAAGCGAATTGAAGATGTACCAGTAGTTAAAGACTTTCCTAATGTGTTTCCCGAAGATCTTCCGGGTATTCCACCTCCTCGACAAGTTGAATTCCAAATTGATTTAACTCCTGGTGCTGCTCCTGTTGCTAAAGCACCATACCGTTTAGCACCTTCCGAAATGAAGGAATTATCCAACCAACTCCAAGAACTATTGGATAAAGGTTTCATTTGTGACAACCCGGAAATTTCCAACCAAATTTAAACTTTAATCTTTATATGTTTCTGACACGATAAGCAATATTTGTTAAGTTAAATTTCAAGAATTTTAAACTATGTTCATACATTCATTCAACCTCGACCAAGTTCCAACGATTCACGAACCATTAAACGAATATGATTATATATGTATATGTGTATATATATTATAACTTGAAACGTAAACAAAATATTAGATTAAATACTTTATATGATTGTATCTGTTTCAAAATGTTTATCAATGGAATTAGAAGATAAGATCAAATGATTGAATTATCAGATATATTAAATTATGATTACAAGTCTCTGTTGAAAGGCCCACGTTGATTTGAGAAATCTTTTCATTTTAACAATATTCGGAAAATGGTAAAGTGATTTATAAATATGAACAAATTGTCAATCATTGAGAACTAGACAAAGGATAGTGGAAGATTGAATCTCATAAAGACTCGATTGATCTATTTAGTTTCAAACGTACAAAAACTTTTTCAGTTTAAAAATAACTTTATTATTAAAACGTATATAACTTTTATAAATATCTAGAACCACTTTTGACAACTCATTACTTAACTAGTATGATAAAGATAACGATATTTATATTTTATTTTATTAAATATATATAACGATTTAAATTAATATTATATATATTATACGCATATTATACGTACATAGTTTTATACTTTTACTATACTTAAACTTTACCTTTACTTTATTTTTACTTTACTTTAACTTTAATAATTCATACTTTAATAATTCACTTTAATAATTCACTTTAATAATTCATACTTTAATAATTCACTTTAATAATTCATACTTTAATAATTCACTTTAATAATTCATACTTTAATAATTCACTTTAATAATTCAAAAATCTATTATAAATAGAATTCAATAGGTTTCATTATTTCATAGAAACTTGAAAATAGTTTTCTCTAAACTCTCTCAATCGATTTACATATATATATTTACTCCGTATTATCTCAAGATATTATTAGTATACATAAAATATTACGACGGAGTGCTGTCCGAGTGATTTCAAAGTTGTTTTTTCGAGTGGGATAGGATTAAGGAAATTATGGGTTATAGCTATGGAGGTGATTGAGTATGGTTCATGGGTATGCTCGTGAGGTCAATATAGTGTTTATCATCTCCGTTGCGTTTATGTACCTTTCCTGCAATATTGAATCTCAATATTGATATGTGAGTACTCATAATTTAATTTTTACATACTAATAGTGTATCCCTGACTAGTGCTCGAGTATATAGGATTATGCATGCTTGTACTTTTGATATTGCCATTAGATAGGTTATGTTGATTCCTGAATTAGTTACATATACGATTGAGATAAGGTATAAGATATGCATGTAGTTGGAAAGCTAGTGAAAAATAGTTGAATTTTGGTTTAAGAATCACTTGAATCCAAGTAACGCTTAGAAAGTTATGAAATAAACAAATTGCATAATTAATTTCGTAATTAAAATTGCTGATGATAATTAGTGAACTAATTTTCTGGGTTATAAAAAGTGGTTATTTGGATTCTACTCGTCGAGTAGATGAATTTTCATATAAAGCACGTCTCGTTTCGTTGAACGGTTGTCAAGTTATGGACAAAAGAAGTTTTGCAAATTTTGATGAAATGTCGAAACGGGAACTGAAATTCTCGCTGATCTGCGTTGTTTTATATATAAAAAAAAATACCAATGAATTCTTTGCTGTAAGGTCTAACAAACAACTCTGGCCGTTTATCAATTCGAGTCTCGACGATTTTTCTAAAAATCATCAAAGTTGACGGTTTGGTCACATTTTAAAATTCTAAAAAGAGCCGAGACTTTTTTATTTAAAAATTTCAGTTTTGTATCAGTTGTCATGGTCGGCCTGATATGTGTTTACTCTTGCCAAAAATCATGTTATATCTTTGTGGTAATGAGAATTTGCAGGCTTTGACCGTTTGTCAATACGAGTTTTGAGGAATTTTCTAAAAATCTCCAAAGTAGGCTACTCGGTCACTTTTGTAAATTTATTAAAGCTGAAAAATTAACTTTAAAACGCCGAAAACGCGTTGGTAACTACGAGTTGTCTAGGTTTAGTTTACTTCTGTAATATTTATGCTTAATCTTTTTGGTAATGTGTAACTTTTATCTTTGGCCGTTTATCAATCGGAGTTCCGATAATTTTTCTAAAAATAGCTGAAGTGGCCCGTTTAGTCATGTTTGACCGAAAATCATTTTTGTATAAGTTATTATATATTTGCATGCGACCTCATTTTTACTTTGACCTTTGACTTTTGACTTTAACCTTTGACTTTTGCATATTAGTCTCGAGCATTAGGATTGTGGTACACTATGACTTAATCTAATTTGTTAGACAAATATTGACCAACACATAAATATATATAATTAATTTAGGTTCGTGAATCCGAGGCCAACCTTGCACTTGTTCAATGACGTTATATGTATTTTTACTACGAAATACAGTATGGTGAGTTTCATTTGCCTTTTTACCCTTTATATTTTTGGGACTGAGAATACATGTGCTTTTATAAATGTTTTACGAAATAGACACAAGTAATCGAAACTACATTATATGGTTGAATGATCGAAATCGAATATGCCCCTTTTTATTAAGTCTGGTAATCTAAGAATTAGGGAACAGACACCCTAATTGACGCGAACTCTAAAGATAGATCTATTGGGCCTAACAAACCCCATCCAAAGTACCGGATGCTTTAGTACTTCGAAATTTATATCATGTCCGAAGGAGGATCCCGGAATGATAGGGGATATTCTTATATGCATATTGTTAATGTCGGTTACCAGGTGTTCACCATATGAATGATTATTTTTGTCTCTATGCATGGGACGTATATTTATGAGAACTGGAAATGAAATTCTTGTGGTCTATTAAAATGATGGAAATAAATGATTATGATAAACTAATGAACTCACCAACCTTTTGGTTGACACTTTAAAGCATGTTTATTCTCAGGTGTTAAAGAAATCTTCCGCTGTGCATTTGCTCATTTTAAAGATATTACTTGGAGTCTTTCATAGCATATTTCGAAGAACGTTGCATTCGAGTCATTGAGTTCATCAATGATTATTATTAAATCAATTTATAGTTGGATAGTGGATATTATGAAATGGTATGCATGCCTGTCAATTTTCGATGTAAAGAAAGATTGTCTTTTAAAAACGAATGCAATGTTTGTAAAATGTATCATATAGAGGTCAAATACCTCGCAATGTAATCAACTATTGTGAATCGTTTATAATGTATATGAACGGGTCCTTTCATCATTCGTCCAAGCTCGTCCCCTTGGGGAGCTCCTATTCTGTTTGTTAAAAAGAAGGATGGTACATTAAGGATGTGCATTGATTACCGCGAACTTAACAAGCTTACTATCAAGAACCGTTATCCGTTGCCACGTATTGATGATCTATTTGACCAACTTCAAGGGTCAAGTGTTTATTCAAAGATTGATTTAAGATCCGGTTATCACCAACTCAAGGTCAAGGAATCCGATATTCCTAAGACTGCTTTTCGCACTCGTTATGGGCACTATGAATTCTGTGTCATGCCTTTTGGTTTAACTAATGCTCCTGCCGTGTTCATGGACCTCATGAATCGTGTTTGTAAACCGTATCTTGACAAATTTGTCATCGTATTCATTGACGACATCTTGATCTATTCGAAGAATGAGAAAGAGCATGAGCAACATTTGCGCATGATTCTTGAACTCTTACGAAAGGAACAACTTTATGCTAAATTTTCTAAGTGCGAGTTTTGGCTCAAAACCGTACAATTTCTCGGACATGTTGTTGATAGAAACGGAATACATGTCGATCCAGCTAAGATTACTGCTATTCAGAACTGGGAGATACCAAAGACTGCAAAGCATATTCGTCAATTTTTGGGACTTGCCGGTTACTATCGAAGGTTTATAAAAGATTTTTCTCTCATTGCCAAACCTCTTACAAAGCTGACTCAAAAAGGGAAGAAATTTGAGTGGTCCGAAGAACAGGAATCTGCTTTCAAGATTCTGAAGGAGAAGTTGACCACAGCCCCGATTCTTTCTTTACCTGAAGGTACCGACGACTTTGTTGTTTACTGCGATGCCTCAAAGCATGGCTTTGGTTGTGTTTTAATGCAACGAGAGAAGGTTATAGCCTATGCATCTAGACAGTTGAAGAAACATGAAGTAAACTATACCACACATGACCTAGAGTTAGGTGCCGTGGTATTTGCATTAAAGATATGGAGACATTATCTCTATGGTAATCACTTTACGGTGTACACTGACCATAAAAGTCTTCGACACATCTTTGATCAAAAACAGCTGAATATGAGGCAAAGTCGATGGCTCGAGACATTGAACGATTATTATTGTGAGCTGAAATATCATCCTGGCAAGGCGAATGTAGTTGTCGATGCCCTTAGTCGAAAAGACGATATTAAACGTGTTCGTGCTTTAAACCTAAAAATCAAATCGAATCTTATTTCACGAATCTGTGAAGCTCAATTGGAAGCTATTAGACCGACACTTATCGAAGGTGAAGGACCTATTGGTTTTTAGAACCAACTTCAAGTGAAAGCTAATGGTACACGGTACTTTGGCAATAGAATCTGGGTTCCTCGTTTTGGTAATCTTCGCGAACTAGTCTTGGATGAAGCACATAAGACTAGATATTCTATCCATCCCGGTTCCAGTAAGATGTATCACGATGTGAAGGAATTCTACTGGTGGCCTAACATGAAAGCCGATATTGCTACTTATGTTAGTAAGTGTCTCACTTGTTTGAAAGTCAAGGCCGAACATCAAAAGCCTTCTGGTCTGTTGACACAACCCGACATTCCGCAGTGGAAGTGGGAAGGTATCACTATGGACTTCGTTACTAAGTTACCTAAGACTTCGAACGGTAACGATACTATTTGGGTCGTAGTTGATCGTCTTACTAAATCTGCACATTTAATACCGATCAAGGAAACCGACAAGATGGAGAGATTAGCACAGCTTTATATTAAAGAAATCGTCTCACGTCATGGTGTTCCTATCTCGATCATTTCTGATCGCGATAGTCGATTTGTTTCTAGATTTTGGAAAACTTTACAATCTGCTCTTGGAACTCAACTCGACATGAGTACAGCTTATCATCCGCAAACCGATGGTCAAAGTGAACGAACCATTCAAACTATGGAGGATATGCTACGTGCTTGTGCAATCGATTTCGGCAAAGGATGGGATAGACATCTACCTTTGGTTGAATTTTCTTATAATAACAGTTATCACTCCAGCATTAAGGCTGCACCTTTTGAAGCTTTATATGGACGGAAGTGTAGATCCCCTTTGTGTTGGGATGAACTTGAGGACAGACATTTAACTGGTCCTGAAATTATTCACGAAACTACCGAAAAGATCGTTCAAATCAAGCAACGTTTAGAAACTGCCCGTAGCCGACAGAAAAGCTATGCCAATAAGAAACGAAAAGACATCGAATACCAAGTTGGAGATAAAGTCATGTTGAAAGTATCCCCTTGGAAAGGTGTTGTCCGCTTCGGTAACCGAAGTAAACTCAGTCCACGATATGTTGGACCATTCACAATCACTGAAAGAGTCGGTCCCGTGGCATACCGATTAGAACTGCCAACCGAACTTAGTCAAGTACATGATGTGTTTCATGTCTCAAATCTTAAACGGTGTCTTGCCGATGACACACTCGTTATTCCTCTGGATGATGTCCGCATTGATGAGCAAATGCACTTCGTTGAAGAACCTATAGAAATCATGGAAGGAGAGGTCAAACAAACGCGTAAAAGCAATATACCTATCGTTAAAGTCCGGTGGAATTCGCGTAGAGGCCCCGAATATACCTGGGAACGCAAAGACCATATGAAACGGAAATATCCCCATCTCTTCTCAACTGCTGATGCAAACGAGAAAACTACCTAAAAACTTCGGGACGAAGTTTTCAATAACGGGGAGGTACTATAACGACCCTCATTTTTCCATTCTATATTTTTTCAATATTAAATGCCCAAACAATATAATTAAAACTTAATGATCAAACTTTAATCAACAATTGTTAAGTGTTAAGAGTTAGAAAACATATTAATTAACTTTGTGCAATAATTGACAAGTTAATAAAAGATGAAAATAATAAACTGTTAGTCGACACTCGCTACTAATTAAAATTTATGCATTTATGTAATATTATAACTAATAACCTGTAAGTAATAAATAAAAAGTGACATTTATATAAATAATAAAACAATTGGGAACTAAATATATACAAGTCATGAATTAGTAAAAAGAAAATAATACTTATCAATGTAGTAAATGTAAAAATAATAATAGTAATAATAATGAGACTAAAGAATCTTAAACCATTACATCCTTATGTTGACTAAAAATAAGGTATAAACTAGTACCACCTATTGTTGACTAAAAAAAAAAATTATAAAACTCATTTTATCAACTTTATTTTCACTATAAATAGCACCCATTTGTTTCATTTCAACTCACACCTCAAAACACACTCTCAACTTGAAAGAAACTCTCCCAAGTCTCAGCAACTATTTTTTTGTAAGTCCCCTAATTAATTTATATAGTTTTTATTAAGTTTTTATATAGTTTTATGCTAGTTTTTATGTTAAAAACTAATTAAATACGAAATTAATTTTAATAAAAAATGTAAATACATGATAATTAGTGTTAAGTATCCTAATGTCTATAAAAATTAGTTTCATGAATTATAAAGTCGGAATAGTATTTATTAAAAATCAAAAACTAATTTTTTTTATAAACCGAAATACATAAATGATTTTTATTAAATAGTAAACGAATTTTTTTGTAAAATTTTATTTTAGTCGCTTGCTATATCATATGTAAGGGTAATTATAAATTTTTTTATAATTAAATTCGCATGTTTAATATTTAATTTGAATTTTCTTCTGAAAACGCTACAGTACCCGATTAAACTGTTTTTTATAATAAAATGAAATTACATGTTACAGCAGGTTTTTAACCATGATAACTATTAAAAACTACTTAATAACTATTAATAAAGTTATAAAAATATTTGTAGAATTAATGGTTATGTATTTCTATTTAATTTTTTTATTAAAACTAAAAACTACACAATAGTATGATTAAATAGTTAAACTATTTATATAAATGTATAAATAATTTTTCTGACTTTGTTGTAACATTATAAGCATAGAAAAAATATTGGTTGAATTAATTTGGTTCATTTAATAATTAATTCTTTATAAACTTTGTATTATTACAAACCGAAAGGAAAATGGAAAATAAATACTTAAACACCATAACAAAAATCTATAAATTTTTCTTAAGCTTATTTTGATCAGTAGAACATAAGAAAAATATAAAATGTGATGTTTAATTTGTTTACCTATTTATTTACATTTTAGCTATTAAAACAATAATAAAAAGTGTTATTTAATACACAAAACTTAATATTAATGTGTATAAAAATTTTATTATGTTTTACACATATTACCTACTGATATTAAATCAATATTACACTTGTTAATATTATTAGATAATTAATTGATGCTATTATTGATCTAAAACAAAATTTAAAATAAATATATATATGTATCCTTACATATATATAATATTTATATATATTGAAACACTTATAAGTAAAATAACTAAAGTGTTGTATTCCTATACACACCTAAAAACATATTGGATCGGTATATTAGACTTGTATAGATCTTAAACTTTCTCGATGTGGATGGAAGCTCGAAAGTCTTAGGTGGAGGGTCTGGATTGACCAATTTAACGGATCCTAGTGCTCAGAAACCTAATGACCTGAAAAGTCCATTTTAAATTGAAAGTGGGTAGATTGGAAGCTTGTCTAATATGCAAAAGCCTTTCCAAAACGATAAACAATCTTTAAACTTACTACACACGAAAATACTTAAACTTATCTTCATACGGGCAAAACATCTAAACTATTCTCAACTTATTCTTAGGTTGACTTATCTTGTGCTTCGATCATCCATACATTCTCTTTAAGGACTACCTTACTTCATCGAATTACTAAGGTGATTTTTATAGCCCCACTTTACTTGAGCTCAATTTACTTTTTATAATTATTGGGGTGAGACACATGCTGCTTTTACTATTTACAATTTAGACACAAGTACCAACTAAAACTATGCTATACCCGGCTATGTCCGACTAAGTCCCTACAGTGATATTTTTAGGTGCTGCGGCATGCTTAGTTATTGGGGGTAGGCCTATCGGGAGTAACGTCCCCGATACATTTGATGTTATCTTTGTATTTCTTGATAATGAAATTAAACCGACAAGTAGAACTAACTTGTCATGGGGCAAACTTGAACGTTTAGTCTAAATATCACGCAATGGCATAACTTTTTGATCCTGCGGGAGATCAACCTTACAAATTAAATCTTGTGGTCTAAAACAAACGGTCAAACTTATTTGTTAAACCTATGAACTTCACTCAACCTTTTGGTTGACACTTTAGCATGTTTTTGTCTCAGGTGCTGTTTGATTCAAGCTCTTATACTTACTGCTTATGTGATGCTACTTGGACATAGGATCAAGAGATATCGCATTTATTACTTCTGCATGTGAACATTTCCATTATTGTTATTCCTATCATTGTAACTACGTTTCATTTTCCGCTGCGTGCTCAATAAAGTTTGTTTTATCATTTAGTATTGTTCTCGTATATTATAATATGTTGGTTGATTTGATATTAAGTCACATTTCACCCAGGCCCTAACTGGGGGTGTGACACCATGAGCGCCAAGTAACTATGCTTAAGGGTGCGTTTGTTTGCCTCTTAATGGAATGGTTCAGTACTGAATTCTGAACCATTCAGCATTCAGTGCGTTTATTTCTGACATCTGAATGACATATGATGCAGAATGGTTCAGAATTCAGTTCTGGACCATTCAGAGATGAAACACACTCTTAACTATTAAGAGCCTAAATTATCTATAATATTCTCCTCAAATCATATCCTGATCACCTAACTACGAAGTATATTGAATTTTTTTATTCATGTCACACGTTAATAAGGTAGTTTAGTCAGTTCATATCGTTCATTCTAAATGATTATCAAACAGCTTATTTTCATTCAGAGCAAATCTTATTCAGAGGCTCTGGACCATTCAGATTCTGAATCATTCAACACTAAATCATTCAGTTTTATCAAAAGCACCCTAAGAAATGAAAAGTACCACTTGCAAGTACGCTTAGACAATGTGTAAATTTTATGAAGTATTAAACTTTCGTTGAATGTTAGAGTGACTAACAAGGATGGAGTTGTCAAACTCAATAAATATATTAATAGTATTCACGCATGCTATAACTGGAAACTAACCGTTACCTGGACTAAGGGATTTTTGGCTAACAGTTCATGCATAGATAGAGTATGTACTTATGTATAGTATGTAAAACATCAAACGTAGATGTATTCTAAGCCAAAAATAAATAGAAAGTTTAAAATGTGGCTACGAAACTCACCTTTGGGTGCGCAATAAAGTCTACATAGAATGTCTAAACAAGTGTCCGAACACTCAACCTAGAGTGATAGTGTTCATTCAGTGGATATAAAAAACCGATACATGAGACGACCCGTCCTAATCCATGAGGATAAATACAATAACATATGATTACATCGTGAGGTATATGATCTCTAAATGATACATTTTACAAACATTGCATTCATTTTTAAAAGACCACTTTCATTACATCGAAAGATGACAGGCATGCATACCATTTAATAATTTCCCCACTATAAATGACCTAATCTGTCATTTAGTTAATAATAATCTTTATTGATCTCAATGACTTGAATGCAACGTCTTTTGAAATATGCCATGAATGACTCCAAGTAATATCTTTAAAATGAGCAAATGCACAGCGGAAGATTTCTTTCAATCCTGAGAATAAACATGCTTTCAAGTGTCAACCAAAAGGTTGGTGAGTTCATTAGTTTATCATACACAATCATTTCCATTAATTTAATAGACCACAAGATTTCCATTTCCATTTCTCATAAACATAAACTCATAACAGGCATTTCGCACTTCATAGACATAAAAATCATTCATATGGTGAAAGCTTGATAACCGAACTAACAGGATGCATATAGAATATCCCCATCATTCCGAGACTCTCATAGGATATGATAAATCGAAGTACTAAAGCATTCGTAACCCGAATGGGACTTGTCAAGGTCCATAGATCTATCTTTAGGATTCGCATCAATTAGGGGCCATTTCCCTAATTCATAGGCTACCAAGCTAAAAAGGGGCATATTCGATTTCCATAATCCAACCATAGAATGTAGTTTCGATTACTTGTGTCTATTTCGTAAAACATTTATAAAACAGTGCATGTATTCTCAGTCCCAAAAATATATATTGCAAAAGCATTTAAAAAGGGAGCAAATGAAACTCACTATACTGTATTTCGTAGTAATTATGCATATGACGGCAATGAACAAGTGCAAGGTTGGCCTCGGATTCACGAACCTATATTAAGTATATATACTTATATGTTGGTCAAAATCTGTCTAACAAATTAGGTCAAGTCGTAGTGTATCACAATCCTAATGCTCGATACTGATATGCAAAAGTTGACAAAAGTTAATTTGACCCAAAATGGCTTCCAAAATTTATACATGTTTATTATATAACTTAAATAATTCGTTTTATATATATAATATATTTATTAGATTGTATTAGAGTAAATAATACAAGTCATTTATTAATAAAAATTTTATATTAAAAATTATATATGATAAAAAATATACTTCTATATATCTTAAGTAATAAAATTTATAAAGCTCACTTAATATCATAAAAATATAGTGGTATGTATTATAAATATAATTATATTACGTGTGATAAAAATATCTTTGTATCACATATTTATTTGATAAAATAATATTAATAATAATAATGAGTAAAAGTTGTATTATTTTGTGATAATAATAATATTAATTATAATAATAACAATATTTATATTTACTAATGATAAAAATAATTTTGATAATTAATAATAACCTTTTATAATAATACTAATGTCATAATAATAATATTACTAATAATGATAAAAATATTATAATCATGTTAATGATAATAACAATGTTAATAATATTGTTGTTATTAATAATACTAATAATAATAATAAAAATGATAATTTAAATGAAAATATAAGTTTTAAGATTTATAATGATATTTTCTAAAACCATGATAATTATAATAATAACAATACTTTTAATAATAATAATGACGATAAAAATAATAAAATGATAGTTTTGATAAAAATATTAATTATTTTAATAATAATAATAATAATATTGATTATTAGATAATAATAATACTAACGATAATAACGACGATAACGATAACGATAACGATAATGATAACGATAACGATAATAATAATAATAATAATAATAATAATAATCATTTTAACAATAATACTTAAAATTATAGATAATTTAATTGACGATATCTTTTAATCCGTTCATCGAAATGATACGCTTTCTAAATGAAAAGTTATTAATTTTTGACATGCATATCATATACCTTATTTCAGTAACATATGTATCAAATTCATAATTCATCAAAACTATCTAATGACAAAATTAAACATACAAGCATGCATAATCATATATACTCGAGTACTAGTTATGGATACATTACTAATATATAAAAGTTAAGTTATGAGTGCTTATGTATCAATATTGAGATTCAATATTGCAGGAAAGTACATAGACGCAACGTAAATTATAAACACTAGATTTAACTCACGAGCATACCCCCGAATAATACTCATAACCTCCATAGATATAACCCATAATTTTCTTAGCTCTATCCCGCTCGAAAACCCATTTGAAAAATAATTTGCCCTTAACCTCATCGTAGTATTTTATGTAAATAATACTAAATATAATACATCCAACTATAAGATTAATAATAATATTAATCTTGATAATATTAATAATAATAATAATAATATATAATATATATATATATATATATATAGCAGAGAGGTGAATGAGAGTGTGTGTTTGATTGGAACCAGAACGAGTCGAGCTTTTTAGAACTTTTCTGAAATCCTTATTCATGCGATCGCATGAGTTTAAATGGGTATGGCCATGCGATCGCATGGCCAGCTGGGGCTGATCACAATGTTTAACTCATTCTGCCGACACACATTTTTATTTATATAATGTATTTAATCTTTATAATTATATAAATATTATATTATATTTACGTTTCTAGTTAACTTGTAAAATTAGACCCATTGACTTGGATGTTGTCACTCAACTAATATCCCCGTTCCGGTTTTTCAAACGAAGTTTCGTACACTTAGAAAACTTGCACTTTACGTTACGTGACTCGTACCCTTGCCAAAATATAGACTAAAATTATTTATAACTCCTATTACACGAAGTGTAACTTATACATGTGAGTGTTTTGGTCATTTGCTTCTATAAATTGACGTCTCGTTATATATACATATGATAATATAATTTTAAATCAAAACGTTTTGTATCTAATTAATATTATATTAAATCACTTTGTAAAGTGTATATATATATATATATATATATATATATATATATATATATATATATATATATATATATATATATATATATATTTATACTTATATTAAAAATATAAATTAGTACATATCATATGTAATTGAAATATCTATTTAATAATATAATATTTGGGTTTTTAAAACTATTTATATTTCAAAGTTCATTTTAGAATCGATTAAATAATAGAAATTATTATATCATATAACATTTATATTTTAAATCATAAAATTTATTCATGCATCAAATTCTCATAAGTTAACTTATCTAAATATCAGTTGATTCAATAATCGAATACTAATATCGTTTATTAAATAATTCAAAATATATATAAACACCTTTTTAATTACACGTTGGAAGTTATATATATATAGAAGGAGTCAACGAGCTTCGCGCTCGGGTAGTGGCTTTGGAGAATATGGTGCAGAGATTACAAACACCAACAACAGCATCACCAGCATAACCAGTACCACCATCATCAACGCCAACAATACCATTACCACCTCCAACCACAACCGCGTCGTAAACCTCAACTTCACAATCTGTCCCACGAGCATCAACGTCACACGCACCATAGATACCAAGGAGTACCAACAACAATAACTGACGAAGTATTAATTCATAATTTCATTGGAGAAACATTCCGCGGCGATTATGTAATCTCTAAAGTCTTAGAGATTATCTAATCTAGCCCTAACCATAAATCAGTTAAGCGAACCAAAATGATAGAAGGAAGAGTAGAAACCCTGACAAAAATGGTGTGTGATTAACAAGCTAAACTTGCTTTACCAACAACATCAACAGTACCGTCAGCGTTACCAGCATCGTCAGTACAGTCAACATCCGAATCAACAACACCGATAACATCACAAACTCTGTCAGTTCAAGAATCACTGTGGACATCATTACGAATCAATAACGTATATTGTATCAACGAGTTATGAAGAATTAACTCATTCCCTCTGAAGAAATTATATGTATATTATATATATATATATATATATATATATATATTGAAATAAATCTTTCCGTGCTAAGCTATTGTGTGTGAATCTTAACTACTCGGTTAATTCATATTACAAATATGCAATATTGTACGTCCTTCGGCCGCAACTTAACCAGCGTTAACTACAATCTCTGTCGCAATTCATCAAATTCCAATTCATAATAAATCAAGTATATATTTGATTTTACACTTTCATCATCGATGTACCCGAAACTTTTCAGATAACATCATTCGTACTTTGAGAAATTCACAAGAATTCCACGAACCGAACATCATACATGAACAAATAATGAAGTATTGATTCATAATTTCAATGTCATTAAAGAAATACTGCGTAAAAGTTATGTACTTTTTAAAGCCTTTAGGGATTTTTCAATTCTAGTTTCAACCGTAAATCAAATGAGTTTAATTTAACATTAACTCATTAAATCTATGTTACATCTGAAGAAAATATACATATATATATTTTCATAAAGACTGTAATAAAATTCTTTTGTACAAAATATTAATTGTGAATTTTTTTTAACGGGTAGGTGATGTTATGCGAGGTGTATATAAAATAGCTATTAATTTTTAGCAGGAAATACTATTAAATACGATACAATTTTACACAAGATATTTATTTATTTAGAGAATGGATATACTTAAACCTTGCTACAACACTTATAGGCAGTGTACCTAATCGTACAGTAGTGTAGTTTTTAGTAAGTCCGGTTCGTTCCACAGGGAAAATCTTTAAACAAAGCTTAACGCTATATTAGTTTACTTTTATAAAAATACAAATATATATATAAGTAATATTATTATTATAAAGGGGGGTTTTTACCGTTTAATGACCGGTTTGTCGATTTTAAAACTTTAGTCGCAGTTAAAACCAAATGTAAAATAATAAATAAATACAAGACTTAATTTAAAGCGTAAAGTAAATAACGATAATGAAATTGCGAATAATAAAAGTGCGATAAAATAAACTTGCGATAATTAAAAAGTACGATAATTAAAAGTACAATTAAATACAATAACAATAAAAATGCGATAATTAGAAGTGCAATTAAATATAAAATAAAGGAAATTAAATATGAAATAAAAGAATTATGCTTATTTAAACTTCCGTAATCATGATGTTTGACGTGTTGATTTTAGTTTTATGCCTATGGGTTAATTGTCCTTTGTCCTGGATTATTTAATATGTCCATACGGATTTGTCCATAATAGTCCATCAGTCATAAATATAAAGAGCGAAAGCCTTCGTCAAATTATTTTTATTCCCGAAGTCAAATATTCCAACTAATTGGGGATTCGAATTGTAACAAGGTTTTAATACTTTGTTTAATGAATACACCAGGTTATCGACTGCGTGTAAACCAAGATTTTACTACTTTGTTAACAATTACACCAATTACCCTTGAATGTAATTCACCCCTGTTTCAACAAGTCTATTAACTATTAATCCAGTTCCGTGTCCGGTAGAATGAATAATTATTGGTATTTATAGATATCCCGCCCACCGTACCCAGTCAAGCGTATGTGGTTATATATAAATACGTCAAATTATAAGTTTGTATATTAAATTAACAAGGTATTGTTTAGTTAATATAAAACTCATTAATAGCCCATAGTCTAATTTCCACAAGTGTCGTTCTTTTATCCAAACCCCAATTATGGTACAAAGCCCAATTACCCAATTTTAGTAATTAGCCCAACATCATGATTACTTCGGATTAAATAAGCATAATAATAACTTAGCTACGAGACATTAAATTAAAAAGGTTGAACATAACTTACAATGATTAAAAATAGCGTAACGTTACACGGACAGAATTTCGACTTACACCCTTACAACATTCGCTAACATACCCTTATTATTAGGATTAAAATTAAAATTAAAATTAAAATATAAATTATAAATATAAATATTACGTATATAGATAGAGAGATGGATATATATGTTATTTTTGCGATCAGAATTCGTTTGCTTTTATAGGGAGTTTCAGTTTTTGGGGCTCCGCGACTCGCGGCATTTTTTCTCTTCAAACTCCGCGAGTCGCGGAGTTTGAAATTCCAGCTCACTCCAAATTGGATCTTAGTCTGCCGACGGTTTATTATATAATATAATATATATATAATTTATATAATTAATTATATATTATATTATATTTATATACATAGTTAACTTGTAATTTTTAGTCCGTTGCGTCGAGCGTTGAGAGTTGACTCTGGTCCCGGTTCCGAATTTTCGAACGTCCTTGCGTACTATTTTATATCTTGTACTTTGCGTTTTGAATCTTGTACTCTTGTAATTTCGAGACGTTTCTTATCAATAATTGGAACCTCTTTGATTGTATTTTGTACTTTTGAGCTTTTTGGTCGTTTGCGTCTTCAATTCGTCGAATTTGTCTTTTGTCTTCACCTTTTATTATTTAAACGAATATCACTTGTAAATAGAACAATTGCAACTAAAAGCTTGTCTTTCTTGAGGAATAATGCTATGAAATATATGTTCATTTTTAGCATTATCAAATATTCCCACACTTGAGCGTTGCTTGTCCTCAAGCAATATCGTCTTGAAATACTAGAATCACTTCTTTATTCTTTACACTTTGTACATCAGTGATTTCTATACGGTGGTATAAACAATGGTAGTAACGATATGGTTTACAGTCCCACATGACTATAAAAATTTAGATCCATTAAGGAATTTGGATCTTTATGAAAACATTTGATCTTTTGAAAATTAAATCTAGTTTTTACCCTAGATAAGTTTTTCGGAATAACCCTTCACCGGTGTTTGCAAAATATTTTTGTGGGTTTGGTGGGTTTCAGATTTGAAAATTTTAGCTCAAAACTTATGGTTTTGTGTCACCCACTTGCTAACCTTGTATTTGGAAAGCAACACGTCCAGTTTACTTGTCCCGTATATTACCTTTCGGTAAACTACCATCCGGTTGTAAAGGAAAGCATTGAACAAGTAACTGTTAAGGCAATGTCCCCTGACATGCTTTTAATTATGGTCTATAACGTGTCGGACGCAATTACTATCCTTGGTAGGAGCAATAGTAAAACTCACCCTTATAATTTTTCGGTCTGGCACAAGGTCCTGTCCTTGACCATGCTATGCAACCACCGTTCTTACGGTTGACACCCGATTTGGTTCAGGTGACATAATGAATTCCAGGTGAATTTCTAGGATTTTACGTTCAATGGTAATGAACGCATTGAAAATGGGTTTTTAGAAAACAAATCGGTTTGTAATTTGATCAAAATATTTTCTCGTTCAAGCTCGAGTTTAGATATCATTGAATTCCATGAGTTTGAATTCTCAATCTTTAAGGTCAATCTCTAGGATTGAGTAATATCAGGCTTAAAAGCCGATTTTTAATCTTTAAGGAGATTATCCTTTCTGGGGATCTGATTCATTAGTCTTATCAAGCTAATTTGCACGGTATCCCCCCCATTGTACGAGATAAATCCTTCTCATGGTTAGGATAAATCTGACCACTTGGCGACCCTGTTTAATGCTGAGGTCCGTGGATTTCTTGCTGATTTTAGTGATGACTTTTCTAGGTTTTTCGTCAACCTACAGCTGGTCTGGACGACAACTTCTTGACCTAAATCAAGAAGCGCGTTTCTTTTTCGGAAGACTTTACTTCCTTTTAATGATGGAATTGATTCATCGTGTAGATCCATCTTTCTTACAGTAAATCAGGTAAAAAAAATTTAGTTTAGTCCAAAGCAAAAGTATTTTCAGTTATTTGTACAAAAATATGTGACATATGTTTTGAATAACTTGGAGAATTTTCCCACACTTGGCTTTTATTTTCCTTTTTATTGTCCTCTATTCCATTTTAAATGAATTTTAACATTTTGGTTTGTTTCTCAATTTATGTCCTTTTCGAGGTAACAATAATTGGTGTTAACACCTAGTTTTATCGTTCATAAATATGTATAAACATGATTTTGAGTTCATTTAGTTGAAAATTTTGAAAATTTTTACTAGAATTGGGTAGTCAGTATATAAGACTAGGGCTGTTTTTTATTATCAGAGAGCACTAGATTCTAATACAACTACTACTTTACTAGTATTTCTAATGGTAACCAAGTGTATAGAGTAAAAATTTTAAAATCCGAAAGAATTTAACCCCTTCCCACACTTAAGATCTTGCAATGCCCTCATTTGCAAGAAATCAGTAACAATTTAAATTATTGAGGGTTATTTGTGTGAAAAGGATTGAATTTTTACCAAAGTTTCCAAATATATTGGCGTTTGTTTGCTGAATGATAAATGGTGCACATCATTTGTTCATTCCGTCTTGTTGTTATTTCACATATATTTTGCATCTTGTCGTCAAAATTAGTTGCTTTTGCTGAACTTAATGCCAGTCTTTGAAAATGCGTTGTTTTACCCTGTTGTGTACATAAGATAAACTGCAAACATATATACATATTTTTGAAGTTTGGTATATTACCCCACATTCAAAAATTATTAAAATCTAAGAATAAAAGTTAGAAAATTATAAAAACTATTACAATATTAACATAAGTATTAAACGTATCAACATTACAAATTACAAAATAAATAAAACTAAGTAGACTAGGGATGATACTGATACCAATAGGGTTCCATGCATAACCATAGGTGCTATAAAATGCTTCGGCTGGGTTATACGTAGGATACGGTGGTTGAATCTCTATAGACCAGGGAGGGAATATGGGCTTTGGAGTAGGAATATAGTTTCTACCTATATGTTGGCAATAAGCTATGATTTGGTTTTGATGAACTTGCCAATCTTCAAATGCTCTCTGTCTAGCATTTTCGTACTCCTGTGAAGCTATAAACCTTTGCATTTCTTGCATTTCATTTCCCCCTCCTACATTACCTTGCTGTTGGTTTCTCTCAACCTGTGGATGTCTACCATGGTATTGTACTGCGGCGTTATTTCGCCTCTTCAAAACTTTCGCACCATGGTATACATTTAAACCTATTGTATCGCGGGGTTCTGGTTCTTCGACTAATAATCCCCCCGACTTATATCCACACCGAGATATTCAGCAATCAAAGTAATAAATATACCACCTCCTATTATGTTATGCGGTCTCATCCCCCTAACCATAGCTGATAAATAATAACCCACATAATAAGGTATACTTACAGCGCTTTGTGGGTCTCGAATACACATATGGTAAAACAAATCCTGTTCATTTACCTTTTCCTTGTTCTTACCTCTTTGTGTAATCGAATTAGCTAAAAACCTATGAATTACTCTTAATTCAGCTCTATCTATATCCAAATAAGAGTAATTTCCCCCTTTGAATCGGTGATGGCTTGTCATTTGACTCCATACACCATGTGTATCAAAATTTTCATCTATCTTTCTACCATTTAGTTTCAACCCTCTACAATCGGCAGATGCTAACTCCTCAGGCGTATATATACGTAAAGCCTGAGCCATGTCTAGTAAAGACATGTGGCGCATCGAACCTCCTAACAAAAATCTAATAAAAGATCGATCGGTTAAACTAGCTACCCGATCATTTAATTCTATACTATACAACAATTCTTCACACCATACTTTATATACAGGTCTACGCATGGTGAATAAACGTACCCAGTCGTTAAAAGTAGAATTACCATACCTTTGTGCAAGTAATTCCCTAATTGGCCCGGCCAATTCTACAGCTTCTAATGGTCCCCATTCTATGACCCTAGGTACCTCAACAACTTTAGAATGAAGAGTATGCAAACCCCTTTGGTATTTTGGATAATCTATCCAAAGTCTGTCAAATCTCAGGTTCGGGTGCAAATCTTCCAAGTGCATATCAGAAAATGTCATGACTGGATGAGGTATATCTTGTTTGTAGAAGTTATCCACCTCCTGTTGTTCCGCATTCTCAGCAGGAGCATTGCGAGCTTGGGATGAAGATTCACCCCTTTCAGTCTGCAAAACACATCAAACACAATTTTTGTGCATCCAAATATGCATTAGTGTCAGCAAAATCATCAATCAAAATAATTACAATGACATGATCAATTTATATCAAACTTAAGCTCATTTTCACATACACTTTTTTAAATAAGCATATACGAAAATGTTTGCCAAGTTCATAAACATTCAACTCAAATAACATGTTAAAATAATCATTACTAGCAATTAAACAAGTTTCAAATGGCATTATCTTTCAAAAAATCAAGTTCATGAATTTTAGACTTGAAAAAGTCTACTTTAATTCTCAAAATCATGTTTAGGCTCAAAGTTTGGATCATTTAACTACCTAAACATGTTACACTACTTAATTTAGCAACAATTCATGACAAAAATCGGCCATAACCTGTTTATATCAAAAAGCCCCAAATTTGCTCAAGAACACAAACCCTAGATTACTCAAAATTTGAAGTTTAAGGCTTCTAATCATGTTAAATAGCATCAATCTAGGTTATACAAGCATAATACAATAACAATTTAAGCATAATTACACTAAAAAGCATCAAAATCGAATTGGGTATAAAATTGCTCAAGAACACTAATTTTCGGATTAAATGGTGTTTAGGTGTAGAAATTTACCGTTTTTCTTGAGTAATTCCTTGATAACATCCTTCTCAACATGATTTTAGTAAAAGATTTGATGATTAACGGTTAAAAATTGTGATTTTGGGGGTATTTTCTCTGGTTTTAGCGCAGTATTTTCGCTGTATGTGTGGTGTGGGTTGTTCAACTGATCAGTTTTTGCGTTTTTATTTTTTTTCTGAGTTTTGGTCCCTCCGCGAGTCGCGGTGTTTGAACCTTCAAACTCCGCGAGTCGCGGAGTTTGTATTTTTTTAAATCTTATACTAATTAAAACAATTAAGTAATTAATTTTAAAATTTTGTTTCCCTTGTTATTTAGGACGAGGTCGTTTCGGATCGATGTCCTAGTCCGTCCCTCGACAAAATTTTAAAATTTGTCTTTTTCAAGCGATTGTTTTAAAAGCTAAGATTTTTGGGGTTTTTTAATGTTTTTGGCATACATTAATTCAATAAGATTAAAAATAATGATAATAAAAGTTCTCGTCCCTCCCTTGGGTAAAGCAATTTCGGTTCAAATACCTAGTCTTCAACTTAAGACGAATTTTAAAAATCATATTTTTAACTTAGCGAGATAAAGTAAATTTTTGTTTTTAAATTCACAATTTAAATATAAAATTCAAAATTAATATTAAAAATTCACACCAAACTTACAATTTAAAATGCATAAAAATAAAATTCATATTTTAAAAATTAAAAATTCACACCAAACTTAATTTAAAAATTCATATTATAAATTCACACCAAACTTATATTAATTTTTCAAATATTTACAATTTTAAATATTTTGATTTTACAAAGTTTACAATATTAATTTAAGATTTATATATTAATTTTAAAAACATGGTAAAAATAAAATTAAAAATCTTTTTGGCTTTTTATCCCACTTTAATCAATCAAATATTATCAAAAATATGCGCCCCTCTTTTCGGTAAATTAATTTCGGTTCCATGACCTAATTTAACTCATGACGAATTTTTGAAATATTTTGGGTTGATTGATTAAAGATATTTATACCTTAAGAAGAAACGTTAAATTTCGCAGTGATGTAATAAATTTTTTTTGAATGATATCAATAATTTCGGTCGCCAAACCTAATTTTGTTCAATACCAATTTAATACTTTATAGCGAACAAATTAGCGTTTATTATCAAAAGGTTAAAAATAAAAAAAAATAAAAATAAAAACTGTACAAACATACCTGTGAAATAGATTTCTTAGTTATATGATCTATCCCATTCATAAGATAGTCGGTTAAATTGGTTTTCCATGGCTACATAGGCGTAACCTCGAGCATTCAGTGTTTTTTTCTTCTAAACATATGAACGGTCCGTCTCTGCATAAAGTAACAAATTCGGTGTTTGAATAGGTTTGATTATTTGAACATTTACCTCCATGTGACCATTTTCCGCATTTGTGACATCTTTCTAGGTGTCGTGCTCTTCTTTTCGCTGCAGATTTTGATTTTCCTTTACCAAATTGTAACTTATTATCTTCGCATCTGGATTCTTTTCTAACTCCGTCCAATCTTTCTCTGATTACTGATACTATTTCACTTGGTAGTGTGTCATTATTACGTTTAGTGATCAAAGCGTGTAGCATTAGACCATGGTTTAGTTCACAGGCAGTCTTCATTTTGTAAAAACCTAAAAAAAATAAAAATTCAGAATGGGGAGAGAAGACTAGTTCTTTAGGGTCTGCTAGGGAAAGACCATTCGGGTTCTATTTTGGAGAACTACACGAAAACAGACAATCTAACTCTAACATAAATACATAAACCCCCTATATTTAGTTGAAATTGTGATTAACATTATTTTCAATTGAATCTTCAACAACTTGTATATCTTTGACTTTTACTTCAATCCATTTGTTGATTTCCTCCGTAACTTTCACAAATTCAACTAACATTGCCTTTTCTTTTGATGATAAATTGGATATTAATCGGTTATATAACTTAAAGTTTCCTTTAATCTTAGCATCGTGAATCCGTTTATAAAGTTTCTTCGTTGAACTGTTAAAAATGGGTTCATCTAATTTCGTATCGTCAACGGCATTCTTTGTGATTGGATCATCATTAAGTGTTTCTTCATCTTCCCCACACTTATGCGTTTTTATTGGTCTAACAGTTTTGGTTTGTGGAGATCTAAACTTTCAGTTCACAAAGGTGATCGATGTATCACCATCCCTAAGTGTCATTCTACCTTCTCTTACATCAATAAATGCCTCGGTGGTTGCTAAAAATGGGCGACCTAGAATTAGAGGAATATCAAGGTTTTCCTCCATATTAATCACTATGAAGTTTGCAACAAAGGTCAAACTTCCCACGTTAACAAGTAAATTATTTGCTATTCCAACCGGGTGTTTAATGGTTTGGTCAAATGATTGAACACCTATTTTGGTTGGTTTTAATTTACCCATGCCTAATCTTTTGTATAAGGAAAGAGGCATAATATTTGCACTTGCTCCTAAATCTGCGAGTCCATTATATACAACACCATCATTAAGTAAGCAAGAAATGATAAATTCAGCCGGGTCTCCTGCTTTAATAAGTCGAGTTGGTTTGTAAACCTTTTTCGGGTGTTCTTTCCTTGGTTCTTTCATTTCTATTTGAATTTCTTGTTCACATTTTTCTCCGTTTCTTGGAATGGGAGGTTTGTATAGGAATTCTTCTTCATCACTAAAATTTGAATCCTCCCTATATTCTAATTTTGATTTTTCATATGTTGTTGATAACATATTTATGTTTTCATTTTGAAGGTTTTCTTGGGTGGTGAAATTATGATTAACTTCATTGTCAACTTCCATCGGACCATGTATGTAATGTTTAACTCTGTGACCATTAACTTTAAATTCAATCCCATTTGAATTTATTAATTCTATCGTTCCGTATGGGAAAACTCTTTTGACTATGAATGGTCCAGACCATCTTGATTTCAATTTTCCAGGAAATAGCTTGAATCGTGAATTGAAAAGAAGAACTCTGTCTCCTTCTTTAAATTCTTTTGAACTTCTGATTCTTTTATCATGCCATTTCTTCGTTCTTTCTTTATAGATTAACGAATTTTCGTATGCTTCATGTCTTAATTCTTCTAATTCGTTTAGTTGACTTAATCGTAGACGTCCGGCTTCATGTAAATCAAGATTACATGTTTTCAAAGCCCAAAATGCTTTGTATTCAATTTCTACTGGAAGATGACATGCTTTTCCATAAACAAGTCTAAAAGGTGTGGTTCCAATTGGAGTTTTGTAGGCTGTTCTAAAAGCCCAGAGTGCATCCTCCAATTTAATGGACCATTCCTTCGGATTTGATCCTACGGTTTTCTCTAGAATATGTTTTAAAGCTCGGTTGGTATTTTCAACTTGTCCACTTGTTTGTGGATGATATGAGGTGGAGATTTTATGAGTTACTCCATATCTTTTAAGAACTTTCTCAAGTTGATTATTACAGAAATGAGTACCCCGATCACTTATTAAAGCTTTCGGTGTTCCAAACCTTGCAAAAAGACGTTTTAAAAAGTTAACTACAACTCGTGCATCGTTAGTTGGGAGAGCTTGTGCTTCTGCCCATTTAGATACATAATCAATGGCTACGAGTATATATAGATTATCATGAGATTTTGGAAATGGACCCATAAAGTCAATACCCCAAATGTCAAATACTTCACATACTTGGATGACATTTTGTGGCATTTCATCACGTTGACTTATTTTTCCGGCCCTTTGACAAGCATCACAGGATTTGCAAAGAAGGTGTGCGTCTTTGTAAATTGTAGGCCAATAGAATCCAGCTTCATAAACTTTTCTTGCTGTTAGTTGAGGCCCATAATGCCCTCCTGTTGGTCCTGTGTGACAATGTTTTAAAATTTTACTAGCTTCATCTCCAAATACACATCGGCGTATTATTCCATCGGGACAACTTTTAAACAGATGTGGATCTTCCCAAAAATAGTGTTTTATATCACTGAAGAATTTCTTTCGTCTTTGGTACGATAATCCTTTTTCAAGGAATCCACAAACTAAGTAGTTTGCATAGTCTGCAAACCATGGAATTTCATTATAATCTATCTTCAATAGATATTCATCAGGAAAGTTGTCTTGTATGGCCGATTCATTTAGAACTTCTAATTCGGGATTTTCAAGACGAGAAAGATGATCAGCGGCGAGATTTTCTGCTCCTCTTTTATCTCGGATTTCAATATCAAACTCTTGTAAGAGTAAGATCCAACGGATTAATCTTGGTTTAGCATCTTGTTTCGAAAATAGGTATCTAAGAGCAGAATGGTCGGTATAGACCACCGTTTTTGCTAGAACGAGATATGATCGAAATTTGTCAAAAGCAAAGACAATAGCAAGGAGGTCTTTTTCAGTAGTTGTATAGTTCGTTTGTGCTCCTTGTAACGACTTACTAGCATAATATATAGGTTGAAATCGTTTTTCAATCCTTTGTCCTAAAACGGCTCCCATTGCAAAATCACTTGCATCGCACATTAGTTCAAATGGTAGATTCCAATTTGGTGTTATCATGATCGGCGCATTAGTGAGTTTCTCTTTAAGAATATTAAAAGATTTGATACACTCATCTGAAAAGATGAATGGAGCATCCTTTTCTAGGAGTTTATTCATAGGAGTGGCAATTTTAGAAAAATCTTTTATGAAACGTCGGTAAAAACCGGCATGCCCTAGAAAACTCCTAACTCCTCTAACATTGGTGGGATGTGGAAGTTTAGCAATTACATCTACTTTAGCTCTATCCACTTCAATTCCTTCTTTTGAAATTTTATGTCCAAGAACGATGCCTTCTTTAACCATGAAATGGCATTTCTCCCAATTAAGTACTAGATTTGATTGTTCGCATCTAATAAGCATTCGTTCAAGATTAGCTAGAAATGTTTCAAATGTATCACCGAAGACTGAAAAGTCATCCATGAAAACTTCCATGCATTCTTCTATCATGTCATGAAAAATCACCATAATACACCTTTGAAAGGTTGCAGGGGCGTTGCAAAGTCCAAATGGCATGCGTTTGTAAGCAAAAGTACCATAAGGGCACGTGAATGTGGTCCTAGTAGGGAAAGTGATCTTTTCTGGTGGCGTCATTTAATTTTCTATAATCAATACACACACGCCATCCTGTTACGGTCCTAGTAGGAATAAGCTCATTTTTCTCATTTGTAATGACAGTCATGCCACCCTTCTTAGGCACGCATTGAACTGGGCTTACCCATGGACTATCAGAGATTGGATAAATTAGACCTGCATCTAGCAGTTTAGTAATCTCTTTCTTAACTACATCTTGCATATTAGGATTTAGTCTTCGTTGGCATTGCACATACGTTTTATGACCTTCTTCCATAAGGATTTTATGTGTGCAATACGAAGGACTTATTCCTTTAATATCATGAATCTTCCATGCAATGGCTGGTTTATGAGCTTTCAACACAGAAATGAGTTGTGATTTCTCATTTTTAGTAAGAGAAGACGATATTATTACAGGTAATTCAGATTCACCATGTAAATAAGCGTATTCCAAATGGTTTGGAAGTGGCTTTAACTCTAATTTCGGTGGTTCTTCTATCGATGATTTATATCGATATCTGTCTTCTTCTTTTAGCATTTGGATTTCTTCTATTGTTGGTTCATATCCATTAGCTATAAGTGTAGCTAATATTTCAGCTTCATCAATTTGTTCTGTTCCTTCTCCTAAAGAACATTCTCCTGTTCCTTGTAATTCTGGAAATTCTTCTAATAATTCTGCATGTTCATCTATAGTTTGAATATAATAACATGTATCATCTGCAGATTGTGGTTGTTGCATTGTTCTATCAACTGAAAAGGTAACACTCTCATCCTCTATACTTAGGGTCAATTTCTTACCGAACACGTCTATCATTGCTTTAGCCGTGTTTAAGAATGGTCTTCCTAATATGAGAGGAACTTGAGAATCTTCTTCCATGTCCAGAACAACAAAATCTACTGGAAATACTAAAGTACCAATTTTAACTAGCATGTTCTCCATTATCCCTCTAGGATATTTTATTGGTCTATCGGCTAGTTGTATTCTTATTCTGGTTGGTTTCAATTCTCCAAGGTCTAGTTTAGCGTATAGTGAATACGGCATTAAATTTATACTAGCACCTAAATCTGCTAATGCTTCTATTGAACTAAGACTACCCAGAAAACATGGAATTGTGAAACTTCCTGGATCAGATAGTTTTTCTGGTATCTTATTCAACAGCACTGCTGAACAATTAGCATTCATGGTAACAGCCGAGAGTTCTTCCATTTTCTTTCTATTTGAGATTAGATCTTTCAAGAATTTAGCATATCTAGGCATTCCTGAAATCACATCAATGAAAGGAAGATTTACATTTATTTGTTTAAACATATCCAAGAATTTGGATTGCTCGGCTTCAAGTTTCTCTTTCTTCATTTTACTCGGGTAAGGAAGTGGTGGTTGGTATGGTTTAACATAAGGTTTAGCCTTAACTGTGTTATCTTCATTAACTTTCTCAACTACCGGTTCTTTTTCCTTATCTTGATCAGGTTGTGGTTCTTGTGGAGTAGGAATAGCTTCATCAGAAGTTACAGGTATTTCAGGTGGTTTAAGTGTTGTACCACTTCTTGTGGTAATGGCTTTAGCTGTTTCATTCCGGGGGTTAGCATTTGTATCACTAGGTAGACTTCCCGGTTTTCTTTCACCTATTAACCTTGCTAGGTTACTTACTTCTTGTTCCAGATTTTGAATAGAAGTTTGTTGATTTCTAAATGCTTGAGCATTTTGTTCATTAGTTTGTTTCTGAGATGTGAAAAACTGCGTTTGAGTTTCAACTAGCTTCATCATCATATCTTCTAAATTCGGCTTTTTATCATCGGTTTGTTGTGGTGGTTTGTTTTGAAAATTAGGTCTTTGCTGATTGTAAGTATTATTGGATACTTGTTGATTGCTAGGACCTTGTTGGTTGTTGTATGGAATATTTCGGTTATAATTCTGGTTTTGATTGTAAATCGGTCTTGGCGGTTGATAATTATTCTGATAATTATTTCCAGGCCTTTGGTTTATGTATGAAATATTCTCTCTTTGTTCCATTGTTAATTCAATACTGAGACAATCTTTTGTCAAATGTGGTCCTCCACACTGCTCACAACTAATTCATATTGAGTGAATATCCTTAGTCATCTTTTCCATTCGTCTCTCGACAGCATCTATCTTTGCGGAAATGGAATCTAAGTCATGGCTAGAATCGGCTCTAGCTGCTTTAGATGATCTAACGATATCTTTTTCTTGGTGCCACTCATGTGAGTGGGAAGCAGTGTTATCAATAATTTTGTAAGCATCAGTTTTGGTTTTCTTCATAATAGAACCACCAGCTGGTATATCTATGTCTTTCCTTGTAGTGATGTCGCATCCTTGGTAGAATATTTGTACTATTTGACAGGTATCTAAACCATGTTGCGGACATCCTCTTAATAACTTTCCAAATCTTGTCCACGCCTCATATAGAGTTTCATTTGGCTTCTGTGTGAACGTAACAATTTCTCCTTGAAGTCTTACGGCTTTAGATGTAGGAAAGAATTGTTTAAGAAAATTTTCAACTAAAACATCCCATGTATCAATCGCCCCTTCAGGTAACGATTCCAACCAATCTTTAGCTTCTCCCTTTAAAGTCTAGGGAAATAACATGAGATATATCTGTTCATCCTCTACTTCTCGGATTTTAAATAGTGTGCAGATCCTATTAAAGGTACGTAGATGTTCATTTGGATCTTCCTTCGGCGCACCACTAAATTGGCATTGATTAGTCACCATGTGTAGAATTTGTCCTTTGATTTCATAATCTGGCGCATTAATTTCTGGATGAGTAATTGCGTGACCTTGGCCAGTGCGTTTAGCTCTCATTCGGTCTTCCATACTTAATGGTTCCAGATTCTCCATAATTGAATTTGTTGAATCCGAATCACTAGAGGATTCTGATTTAATGGTTCGTTCCTCAACAATCTCTGTTTGAATGATTGGTGGTTCCGGAGAAAAGTTTAGTGGTTCAGGATCTACGAATCGTTCCTGAATATTCTTCGGATTCTCAATTGTGAGGTCGGGTTCAAAAAATGGATTATCGGAAATTTGAACTGGAGTACTTGGTCGACTGGATGACGATTCTAAAGAAAAATCAACGGCGCTAAATGTCTTGATCTAGTTACAGGTGGTGAACGTACAAAAGGTGGTGAACGTCTTGCTCGGTGCATTCACTGAATATCCTATTAGTTTTTAAAAGGAAAGAAAAATTATAATAAGTTATCCTATCAATAGACTTTTTTGATTTTGCCCACGTTTCGAATAGCCAAAAGATGCAGCAGAGGGGCAGGATTCTTTTGGTCTCAATATAATTGAGGACTGTTTGGCTCCAATAACCAGGTCCACGTACAAATCCAACTATTACTACGAACCAGAAAATTTTGATGTCTATCAATTTAACTACTTAAAATAAATTTTCGTAATTTTAAGAAATTTAGATAAGAAGTAGAAAAAATTCTAAGTCCTAAAAACTAGAATGACGAGAAATAAGAAAGAAAAAGAGCGTGTCAAAAAAGGTCGAAAAAGAAAAATGGTTGAAAAATAAAAGGTGACGGAAAAATAAAAGAAACTTATAAAACTTAAAAACACTTGACTAACCTAACCTTATTACCACAACTAACTTAAAATTATAATCGCAAATTGAGATTACTAATTGGAATGATAATTGATACATAGGTAAAAGTCGTCTAAAAATAATAAAGCTTACAGGAAAAACTAAATCCCAAATGGAAATAACTTAAAAAGAAACTAAAACTTAAAAAGGCGTCGCAAAATTCTAAAGTACCTAAATCTTAGTCTAAAGAAAAAGCACTTAAGGAATTCTACGGCAAAGCCTAAAAATCTAGAAGTAAAAATAACTATGGCAAAAACTAAGTTTAAAACTAAATATGAGCTAAAAATACAAATATTAAGCTAAAACGATTAAAAAGGGACAAAATATAAAAATAAACTAAAAGTTGTAAAAAGTACAATTTTTATAAATATATTTTATATTATTTATTTATTAAAACTATTAATTTTATATTTTATTTAAACTAATTTAACTAAATAAAACAAATAAATAAAAACTAAACTAAACAATATAATATAAATAAACTTATTAGGGTTTAAAATTAATTAAAATTAATAAAACCCGTAATTAATGCGAATTAGGGTTCCTGTGTACCCGTGTCAGGTCTGCTCCGCGAGTCGCGGTATTCGATGCTTCAAACTCCGCGAGTCGCGGGGTTTCAAAATTCAACTCAGGTACAATTTTGAAATTCGACGCGTTTTTCTTTTTTATTTTTTTATTTTATATTTTCTGTTTTATATTTTCTGTTTTAAAATCTAAAATATTTATATAATAAAAACTTATATTTTAAAAACTAGAATAAAAATAGAACTACTTTATAATTTTATAAATAAAAATCTTAAAACTAGATTTATATATATATTTTTTTTTCGATTTTTTTTTAAATAAAAACAAAATACTTAAATAGAACTTATATAAAAATAAAGAAACTTTATAAAACTTAAATATTTAACAAAATCTTAAAAATACTTATATTTTTGTTTTTCTTTTAATATTTTCGAATATTTAAAACGTATTTTTATAAAAACGAATTTTAATAAAAGTAAACTAAAAATCTTTTTTTTTATATATTTAGCGTTGCGCTTTCGGCTTTTAAGCGAGTCCCCGGCAGCGGCGCCAAAAATACTTGATGTTATGCGAGGTGTATATAAAATAGCTATTAATTTTTAGCAGGAAATACTATTAAATACGATACAATTTTACACAAGATATTTATTTATTTAGAGAATGGATATACTTAAACCTTGCTACAACACTTATAGGCAGTGTACCTAATCGTACAGTAGTGTAGTTTTTAGTAAGTCCGGTTCGTTCCACGGGGAAAATCTTTAAACAAAGCTTAACGCTATATTAGTTTACTTTTATAAAAATACAAATATATATATAAGTAATATTATTATTATAAAGGGGGGTTTTTACCGTTTAATGATCGGTTTGTCGATTTTAAAATTTTAGTCGCAGTTAAAACCAAATGTAAAATAATAAATAAATACAAGACTTAATTTAAAGCGTAAAGTAAATAACGATAATGAAATTGCGAATAATAAAAGTGCGATAAAATAAACTTGCGATAATTAAAAAGTACGATAATTAAAAGTGCAATTAAATACAATAACAATAAAAATGCGATAATTAGAAGTGCAATTAAATATAAAATAAAGGAAATTAAATATGAAATAAAAGAATTATGCTTATTTAAACTTCCGTAATCATGATGTTTGACGTGTTGATTTTAGTTTTATGCCTATGGGTTAATTGTCCTTTGTCCTGGATTATTTAATATGTCCATACGGATTTGTCCATAATAGTCCATCAGTCATAAATATAAAGAGCGAAAGCCTTCGTCAAATTATTCTTATTCCCGAAGTCAAATATTCCAACTAATTGGGGATTCGAATTGTAACAAGATTTTAATACTTTGTTTAATGAATACACCAGGTTATCGACTGCGTGTAAACCAAGATTTTACTACTTTGTTAACAATTACACCAATTACCCTTGAATGTAATTCACCCCAGTTTCAACAAGTCTATTAACTATTAATCCAGTTCCGTGTCCAGTAGAATGAATAATTATTGGTATTTATAGATATCCCGCCCACCGTACCCAGTCAAGCGTATGTGGTTATATATAAATACGTCGAATTATAAGTTGGTATATTAAATTAACAAGGTATTGTTTAGTTAATATGAAACCCATTAATAGCCCATAGTCTAATTTCCACAAGTGTCGTTCTTTTATCCAAACCCTAATTATGGTACAAAGCCCAATTACCCAATTTTAGTAATTAGCCCAACATCATGATTACTTCGGATTAAATAAGCATAATAATAACTTAGCTACGAGACATTAAATTAAAAAGGTTGAACATAACTTACAATGATTAAAAATAGCGTAGCGTTACACGGACAGAATTTCGACTTACACCCTTACAACATTCGCTAACATACCCTTATTATTAGGATTAAAATTAAAATTAAAATTAAAATATAAATTATAAATATAAATATTACGTATATAGTTAGAGAGATGGATATATATGTTATTTTTGCGATCAGAATTCGTTTGCTTTTATAGAGAGTTTCAGTTTTTGGGGCTCCGCGACTCGCGGCATTTTTGCTCTTCAAACTCCGCGAGTCGCGGAGTTTGAAATTCCAGCTCACTCCAAATTGGATCTTAGTCTGCCGACGGTTTATTATATAATATAATATATATATATAATTTATATAATTAATTATATATTATATTATATTTATATACATAGTTAACTTGTAATTTTTAGTCCGTTGCGTCGAGCGTTGAGAGTTGACTCTGGTCCCGGTTCCGAATTTTCGAACGTCCTTGCGTACTATTTTATATCTTGTACTTTGCATTTTGAATCTTGTACTCTTGTAATTTCGAGACGTTTCTTATCAATAATTGGAACCACTTTGATTGTATTTTGTACTTTTGAGCTTTTTGGTCGTTTGCGTCTTCAATTCGTCGAATCTGTCTTTTGTCTTCACCTTTTATTATTTAAACGAATATCACTTGTAAATAGAACAATTGCAACTAAAAGCTTGTCTTTCTTGAAGAATAATGCTATGAAATATATGTTCGTTTTTAGCATTATCAGTAGGTAATACCCGAGAGATATATAAATTCACAATTAATATGTTACATTCTTCGAATCTGATTCAACAAATCATCCATTATACTCCTTACTTTCACAACAATATACATTCTTTTATAGAAATCAAAACAACCATACTCATTCAAAATTTAATTACATATTATGATTTTGAAATCTCAAAATTTAACTTGAGATATGACCAAAATCATCACTCTTAGATCCTTACATCTTTCACAAGCTATATTTTGACTTCAAAACTGTGTTAGAACTTCAAATGTATGTTAACAATTACAATCTGTGTTCAAACCCTTCGAAAATTTCTGAAGACACTTTGAATGATGAGAAATCGAGATGATGATCCAACCACATGTTACCCACAGTTATGTACCCGAAAAACTCTTGAAACCAAAGTAAAAGTTTAAACAACGTATCCGCGTCAGATTCTTTGGTATTTATTAGCAAAAATAACTTTGCAACTCCTATTCAAAGTAGCCAGTTTTGTCACAGCTCCAGCAAGTCAACTTTGACTTTTCAGTCAGACTAACTTTATTATAACCTTGAGATATACACCATCGTTACCAGGGAACCTTTTACATTCCACCACATTATTAGCAGATGTACCAACAACTTCATTACCCTTTGACTTTAGCCTCTCCAAAAAGTCGTTATAATTATTCATTGAAACCCCATCATTTACTCATTCGCATCTTGTAATGAGAATTGCCATACGAATCATTGGGAATTAGCAATCATTATTTTGAAATCTCGCAGCATGTCTACGCCAACAGTTATATGTGTATATATAATGTCTATCTTCTGGACTTAATTTGAATGTGAAGTTTCTGAAAAATACTCCGAACTACGAATTGGTTCTCCGAAAATGGAAAAAATGTTGATGAAGCAGCAAAAACTATAAAGGACTTTAAACGGTAAAAGCTGGATGATAATGATGAAGTGTGCTGGCAAAGCGCAGAAAAAGAAAAGTTTTGGAACTGGAAAACGGATTGAGCAAAGTAGGAAGGAGGCTGTGGACAAATTACAAAGACTGAACCTGACATCAAAGGATCCAAATGATTCAGTACCTGCTGAAGTCATTAACGAATACCTTGCTCCTGACTCTAAACCCCTGCGGACAATATTCTTCATCATCCTCTGATATTAGAAATTTTAAAATATCATCATATCTTTCATTATAAATATCCTCCATATTTCTGAAGATATTTTCTTAATTTTTCTTATTTGAAATCATTTACCTCTTCGTGCTATCTGTATTACATCATAAAAGAAACTATTTTAGTTTCTAAATTCTGAAACATTCAAGTTTAAAATAGGAATATTTTGAAGTAGTGTTGGGAACTGAAGCATGAATTAGTATAATATAATGACACTTGATCAATGTGATTGTATTACAGTAAGTCATGCTGAGTTTCTAAATGGAACATGATGATTCACAGATCATAACATCATCATGTGCCATGTTATACGACTCTTGTATTCTATTTAACCTCTAAAATATCAAGAAAATATTTCTTGATGATTCGGCCTTTTTCCAAGGTATTCTAGTAATTTGACAAGTCAAGATCGTTCCATCACAATTTCTTTCCTAGAACATTAACAATGTTCTTTCCGAAATTCATATCTGTGAATTCTGGACCATTACAAGCAGTGCTTAATCGCAAGAAGAAGAAACGAAAGGACAAAACTCCGAAATAGAAATTGGGGTATAAATTACAGCAAATAAAAGAGAGCATTAACTGTGAATGATAATGATTATAGAAGACAGAAGCAGAGACTTTGAAATATAAGGGAACATATAAAGCCCAACGACAAACCAGAAATTATAAACCATATATATCGATGCATATAGCAATTTAAAGACACGGGAGAACTAGAAACACTATAAACCCAAGAGTATAGTAGAAATAAATAGATTCTTTCGGCGGTAGATGAAAAAGAAGAATGACCGATATGAAAGTTAGAAGTATATCGAGAATCAGAACTGGATGGAGCATATTGATGAATACTTTAAAATATGAGTTGAGGGGGAAAGAATAGAAGGTGATGAAACATGACTAGGAACTTAGAAATCAACAGATTTAACTCACACAATGGCGAAATAAGTGAATCAAACCCTCTAGTGAATAGAATAAGTTTTTTTTTGATTAATTTAGTCAAACCACAACTAAATCAAGTGTGATTAGATCAACACCTAGAGCTATTATTCACCACCTGGGTGATTTGGACTGAGAGAGAATCGGAGGAGCTCACTATATCTGAGTGTGTGTAACAAATGAGAGGCTTAACCTAAAATGAAGAACATAAGACTTTATATACCCCTGCTGTTGACTCACCCATACGATTCATTCATCTTACGTACGAGTTAGCTTCATCAGCTACGGGTGATCACTCACTCGTGTCTTCTCATTTAGGTTGTAATTGTGACTTAGCTCAGCATCAACCGTGCGTATGAGCCTGTCAGCCGTACTAGTGAGGCTTCACTCATACGTCTGACTAAGTCTAACATAGTCAAACATCTAAATCTCGTACCTACAGTTCCTGTAACCACATACAAACATAGATAGGATAATAACGAGTAATCATGGTGGCCTGTAAATTGTTGTACCTGCAATGGATGTGGGTAGATGTCTAGGGACTTGCATAAAATGCATCAGCAGAAGGTGTGAGTTGTAAGGAAACGAAGGAGGTGAATTTATAAGAAAATCTCTGACAGAACAATTAAAATGGACGATCGCATTTAAAGCAGATCCTAATTCCCTTGATTACCGGAGAGTCAAATCTTATTAAGAAGATTTTCTTCAAATCCCTTGAAATCTGGGAATCAATCATATCTACGTCAAATGATAAGATGAATCTACACTTACTCATTTCACTCTTCTATGTTAGCTTCATTCGTACTCTTCATATAAATGGATTGTTTATCCAAATTATTCGCTGATGATAAAACTCTAATTTTCAGCCCGTATGCATCATGAAAACATACTTATTATCATTCACGACCTTTCCACTCAAATTTTGGGACGAAATTTCTTTAACGGGTAGGTACTGTGACCACCCGAAAATTTTCAACCAAATTTAAACTTTAATCTTTATATGTTTCCGACACGATAAGAAATATTTGTTAAGTTAAATTTCAAGAATTTTAAATTATGTTCATACATTCATTCAATCTCAACCAAGTTCCAACGATTCACGAACCATTAAACGAATATGATTATATATGTATATATGTATATATATTATAACTTGAAACGTAAACAAAATATTAGATTAAATACTTTATATGATTGTATCTGTTTTAAAATGTTTATCAATGGAATTAGAAAATAAGATCAAATGATTGAATTATCAGATATATTCAATTATGATTACAAGTCTCTGTTGAAAGGCCCACGTTGATTTGAGAAATCTTTCCATTTTAACAATATTCGGAAAATGGTAAAGTGATTTATAAATAAGAATAAATTGTCAATCATTGAGAACTAGACAAAGGATAGTGGAAGATTGAATCTCATAAAGACTCGATTGATCTATTTAGTTTCAAACGTACAAAAACGTTTTCAGTTTAAAAAGAACTTTATTATTAAAACGTATATAACTTTTATAAATATCTAGAACCACTTTTGACAACTCATTACTTAACTAGTATGATAAAGATAACGATATTTATAAAATATATATAACGATTTAAATTAATATTATATATATTTATACGCGTATTATACGTACATAGTTTTATACTTTTACTATACTTAAACTTTACCTTTACTTTATTTTTACTTTACTTTAACTTTAATAATTCACTTTAATAATTCATACTTTAATAATTCACTTTAATAATTCATACTTTAATAATTCATACTTTAATAATTCACTTTAATAATTCATACTTTAATAATTCACTTTAATAATTCATACTTTAATAATTTACTTTAATAATTCATACTTTAATAATTCACTTTAATAATTCAAAAATCTATTATAAATAGAATTCAATAGGTTTCATTATTTCATACAAACTTGAAAATATTTTTCTCTAAACTGTCTCAATCGATTTACATATATATATATTTACTCCGTATTATTTCAAGATATTATTAGTATACATAAAATATTATGACGGAGTGCTGTCCGAGTGATTTCGAAATTGTTTTTCGAGTAGGATAGGATTAAGGAAATTATGGGTTATAGCTATGGAGGTGATTGAGTATGGTTCATGGGTATGCTCGTGAGGTCAATATAGTGTTTATCATTTCCGTTGCGTCTACGTACCTTTCCTGCAATATTGAATCTCAATATTGATACGTGAGTACTCATAATTTAACTTTTACATACTAATAGTGTATCCCTGACTAGTGCTCGAGTATTTAGGATTATGCATGCTTGTACTTTTGATATTGCCCTTAGACAGATTAGGTTGAATCTTAAATTAGTTACACTTGCGGTTGAGATAAGGTATAAGATATGCATGTCCTTGTAAAGCTAGCAAAAAATTAAGAACTTTTCCTTTAGATATCGAATGGTTTCGATGAACGGATTAGAAGTTATAATCAATTGAATTTTTGATATTTTTATTAAAAATGATTATTATTATCGTCGTTTTTATCGTCGTTCTAGTTTTATCTTATTATTATCATTATTATTATCTTTATCAATAAAAGGGATTTATCATTAAAAATTGTTATTTTTTTTATTATTACTATCGTTATTATCGTTAAAGTCATAATTAGTATTATTATTATTATCCAATTATTATTATTATTATTATTATTATTATTATTATTATTATTATTATTATTATTATTATTATCATCATTATTAATATATATATCATTATTTAAAAATGGTTATTGTTATTGTTATTATTATTATTACTATATTATCATTAAGATAATTATTAGTATTATCGTTAATAATGTTATAGTAACTATCATTATTAATATTAGTGTAATTAAAACAAATATTTGTAACACCTAATTATTTTGATTACTATTATTATCATTATTATGAACACGATATAAAAGACGATTAAAAGCTATTAAACGAAACGATTAGGAAATAATGAGTAAGAGTATCATGATGAAATTAAAATATTATAAGATATTGATTTAGATAAAATTATCGTTCTTATTATTTTTATCATTACTATTATTATTAAAAGTATCGTTAATATTAAAACTATCATTTTAACAAAAATTATCATTTTAATAGAAATGTCATTGTTACTATAAAATATCATTATTATTATTATTTTAAATAGAATTATTATTTTAAAGATAATATTAAAAATTATCGTAAATATTAAAGTTATCATAATTAGAATTATCGTTTTATCATAATGTCATCTTAGTAATTATAAATACTGATATTTTTATAATAATAATTATTATTACAAAATAATACAACTTTTAATTACTATCATTATAGATATTATTTTATCAAATAAATATGTGATACAAACATATTTTACTACGTGTAATAACTTACTTTAATAATACATATCATATTATCTTTATGATATTAAATAAACCCTATAAATTTTATTACTTAATATATATATAAAAGTATATTTTATTATATAAATTTATTATAAAATTTTATTTATTAATAAATAAATTATATTATTTACTCTAATAAATCTTTTAAAAATATAAAACGACGATATTTAAACTATATATTAATCATGTAAAGATTTTTGGAAATTATTTTGAGTCAAATTTACTTTTGTTGACTTTTGCATATTTGTCTCGAGCATTAGGATTGTGGTACACTATGACTTGACCTAATTTGTTAGACAAATATTGACCAACACATAAATTTATATAATTAATTTAGGTTCGTGAATCCAAGGCCAACCTTACACTTGTTCAATGACGTTATATGTATTTTTACTATGAAATACAGTATGGTGAGTTTCATTTGCCCTTTTTACTCTTTACGTTTTTGGGCTGAGAATACATGCAAATGCTTTATTAACTGATTTACAATATTTATATGCGTGAGTTTCATTTGCCCTTTTTTACTCTTTACGTTTTTGGGCTGAGAATACATGTAAGTGCTTTATTAACTGTTTTACAATATTTATATACGTGAGTTTCATTTGCCCTTTTTACTCTTTACATTTTTGGGCTGAGAATACATGCAAATGCTTTATTAACTGTTTTACAATATTTATATGCGTGAGTTTCATTTGCCTTTTTACCCTTTATATTTTTGGGCTGAGAATACATGCGCTGCTTTTATAATTGTTTTATGAAATAGACACAAGTAATTGAAACTACATTATATGGTTGAATTATCGAAATCGAATATGCCCCTTTTTATTAAGTCTGGTAATCTAAGAATTAGGGAACAGGCACCCTAATTGACGCGAATCCTAAAGATAGGTCTATTGGGCCTAACAAACCCCATCCAAAGTATCGGATGCTTTAGTACTTCAAAATTTATATCATGTCTGAAGGAGGATCCCGAAATGATAGGGGATATTCTTATATGTATCTAGTTAATGTCGGTTACCAGGTGTTCACCATATGAATGATTATTTTTGTCTCTATGCATGGGACGTATATTTATGAGAACTGGAAATGAAATTCTTGTGGTCTATTAAAATGATGGAAATAAATGATTATGATAAACTAATGAACTCACCAACCTTTTGGTTGACACTTTAAAGCATGTTTATTCTCAGGTGTTAAAGAAATCTTCCGCTGTGCATTTGCTCATTTTAAAGATATTACTTGGAGTCTTTCATAGCATATTTCGAAGAACGTTGCATTCGAGTCATTGAGTTCATCAAAGATTATTATTAAATCAATTTATAGTTGGATAGTGGATATTACGAAATGGTATGCATGCCTGTCAATTTTTCGATGTAAAGAAAGTTTGTCTTTTAAAAACGAATGCAATGTTTGTAAAATGTATCATATAGAGGTCAAATACCTCGCAATGTAATCAACTATTGTGAATCGTTTATAATGTATATGAATGGGTCCTTTCAGATGGATGATGATGAAGATTTGTCCGTAATGGTTTTGAGTCAGAAGTAAGGTATTCGTTAATGACTTCAGTAGATATTGAATCATTTGGATTCTTTGAAGGCAGGTTTAATCTTTGTGCTTTGTCCACAGCCTCCTTCATGGTCTGCCCAATCTGTTTTCCAGTTTCAAATCTTCTCTTTTTTTTGAGCTTTTCCAACACCTTTTTCTTTATCATCAAACTTTCGACTGTTAAGGTCGTTTACAGTTTTTGCTGCTTCATCGGCATTTTTCAAAATTTCGAGAACTAGTTCGCAGTTCAGGGTGTTTTTCAGAAACTTCACATTCTAAGTATGTAAGTCTTGGAGATAGATGTTATATGTATATATATAACTGTTGGCGTAGAATTGCTGTGAAATTCAAAAATAATGATTCAAGCTTTTGGGTATGGCAAGATGCAGATGAGTACATGATAGGGTTTCAATGAATAACTATAGTGATTTTTTTTCATAGAGGCTTAAAGATCAATGAAGTTGTTGGTAAGTATACTGTTAATGTGGCGAGATATAAAAGGTTCCCTGTTAACAATGATGAAGGGGTAATTGGTATAATAAGGCTTATTCGAATGAACAATTGAAGTTGATTTGCTGGAGCTGTGACAAAACTGTCTATTTTGAAAAGGGATTGAAAAGTTATTTTTGCTAATAAATTCCAAAGGGCCTGACATGGATACGTGTTAAACTATGACTTTGGTTTTGAGAGTTTTTCAGGTGCATGATTGTGGATAACATGTGGTTGGATCATCATCTCGATTGTTCATTATTTGAAGTGTCTTCAGGAATTTCGAGGGGTTGGAACACATATTGTAATCGTTAATATACATATGATGTTCTAGTGTTTTGAATGATACAAATATTTTTCTGGGTTCTATGAATAAAAATGATGTTCTAGCACAGTTTTGAAGTCAAAGTATAGCTTTGAAAGATCTAGGAATCTAAGAGTGATGATATCGGTTATATCTCGAATTGAATTCTGAGATTTTAAAATCAGAATATGTAATTGGATTTGAATGAGTATGGTTGTTTTGATTTCGATAAAAGAATGTATATTGTTGTGAAAGTGGGGAGTATAGTGGATGATTTGCTGAATCAGAATCGAAGAATGTAACATATTAATTATGAATTTATATATCTCTCGGGTATTACCTACCCGTTAAAAGTTTTACAAGTAATATTTTGTACCAGGAAATTTTATTACAGTCTTTATGAAAATATATGTATATTCTCTTCAGATGTAATACAGTTTTAATGAGTTAATATAATATTAAGCTCATTTGATTTTTGGCTGAAATTAGAAATGAATAATATCTAAAACATTAAAGATTATATAATCATCGCGGAATATTTTACTAATGTAATCAATACTTCATTATTTATTCTTATTGATATTTCTTGATGACGGATGTTGATGCTCGTAGAATTCTTAGGAACTTCGCAAGGTACGAATGGTGTTTTCCAGAAAGTTTCGAGTACGTCAGAAATGAAAGTGTAAAATCAAACATATAATTGTATAATACACTTGGTTTATTATGAAATGGAATTCATTGAATTGAAACGGATATTGTAGCTAACGATGGTTAAGTTATTAACGAAGGATGTACATCATAGCATATTAGTAACATGAATTATCCGAGTATCTACTCTTTAAAATTCATGCGTAATAGCTTAGTACGAAAAGATTTGTGGTGGTCTCAAAACTTTATATATGTAAGATATACATATAAATTCTTCAGTGGAAGTGAGTTAATACTTCGTAATTCGTTGATACAATATACTCATTGTTGATTAGTGATGATGTTTGCGGTAATTATGGATCTAGTTGAATTTGTGATGTTGTAGGTGCTGTTGGTGCTGGTGCTGCTTGTATATTTTGTAACGCACGCATCATTGTTGTCAGGGTTTCTATTCTCCCCTGTATCATCTCTATCCATCCATTTATCTTGATTTAACGTTATGATTAGAATAAATAATCTCTAAAACTTTAGAGATTACATAATCACCGTAAAATATTTCTCCGATGAAGTTATGAATCAATACTTCATCGTTTGTTGTTGTTGGTATTATTTGGTATCTATGGTGCGTATGATGTTGATGCTCGCATGACAGATTGTGTAGTTAGGGTTTGCGATGCAGTTGTTGTTGATGGTGGTAATGGTGCTGTTGGTGTTGATGTGGGTGGTGCAATTGGTGTTTGTGGGGCCTGTGATGCTTGTAAGTTCTGCATCAAATTCTTCAAAGCCATCACTCTAGCGTGAAGCTCGTTGACTTCTTCCAATACACCGGGATGATTGGCGGTTGGAATGAGTGAATGAATAAGATCCAGAAGTTTAGATAATATATAATCGTGACGAGATACTCTAGAAATGAGGGTGAAAATGGTGTCTCGGACTGGTTCACCGGTAAGTGCTTCAGGTTCTTCGCCAAGAGGAAAATTTGGTGGGTGGAAAGGATCACCTTCTTCCTGTCTCCATTGATTAAGTCGACTACGAACCCATCCCCAATTCATCCAGAATTGATGATGGCTAATTGGTTGATCCATTTCAGTTACACTACTTTCGGAGATCGAGTGGAAATCCATATCGGAGTAACTGTCGGAATCTGAAGGACTCGAACTAGTTGAGGGCTCCATCTCGTACGATCAGGGAAATGAAATTTGATATGTAATAGATTATAGGATTTAGATTAGTATTCTGCAATACATAATTTACATATGTATATATGATACCAAAATCCCATATGTTAAGGAGGAATTTTCGAAAAATGTCAGGCAGAGTTCACTGTAATAGATATGCTTAGGATATGAAATTTTTCTATACACAATCTATGCAATAAATGCAGTAAGACGCGTTTAGACTTAAGATAATAAGCAGGTAATTTCAGACAAAAATGATAAGCAAAACTTTTGACATGCAGACACGGTCGAAGTCCAGACTCATTAATGCATCATAATATCTATCAGTTAGATACACTAATGCAAGACCTAGTTCGCTAAGACCACTGCTCTAATACCACATGAGACGACACGTCCTAATCCATAAGGACGAATACAATAACATATGATTACATCGCGAGGTATATGACCTCTAAATGATACATTTTACAAACATTGCATTCGTTTTTAAAAGACAACTTTCATTACATCGAAAGATGACAGGCATGCATACCATTTAATAATTTCCCCACTATAAATGACCTAATCTGTCATTTAGTTAATAATAATCTTTATTGATCTCAATGACTTGAATGCAACATCTTTTGAAATATGCCATGAATGACTCCAAGTAATATCTTTAAAATGAGCAAATGCACAGCGGAAGATTTCTTTCAATCCTGAGAATAAACATGCTTTCAAGTGTCAACCAAAAGGTTGGTGAGTTCATTAATTTATCATAAACAATCATTTCGATTAATTAATAGACCACAAGATTTCCATTTCCATTTCTCATAAACATCAACTCATATCAGGCATTTCGCACTGCATAGAGATAAAAATCATTCATATGGTGAACGCTTGATAACTGAACTAACAGGATGCATATAGAATATCCCCATCATTCCAGGACTCTCATCGGATATGATAAATCGAAGTACTAAAGCATTCGTAACCTGAATGGGACTTGTCAAGGTCCATAGATCTATCTTTAGGATTGGCGTCAATTAGGGGCCATTTCCCTAATTCTTAGGCTTCCAAGCTAAAAAGGGGCATATTCGATTTTGATAATCCAACAATAGAATGTTTCGATTACTTGTGTCTATTTCGTAAAACATTTATAAAACATCACATGTATTCTCAGTCCCAAAAATATATATTGCAAAATCATTTAAAAAGGGAGCAAATGAAACTCACTATACTGTATTTCGTAGTAATTATCCATATGACGGCAATGAACAAGTACAAGGTTGGCCTCGGATTCACGAACCTATATTAAGTATATATATTTATATGATGGTCAAAATCTATCTAATAAATTAGGTCAAGTTGTAGTGTATCACAATCCTAATGCTCGAGAATGATATGCAAAAGTTGACAAAAGTCAATTTGACCCAAAATGGCTTCCAAAATTTATACATGTTTATTATATAACTTAAATATAGTCGTTTTATATATATAATATATTTATCAGGTTTTATTAGAGTAAATAATACAAGTCATTTATTAATAAAAATTTTATATTAAAAATTATATATGATAAAAAATATACTTCTATATATCTTAAGTAATAAAATTTATAAAGCTCACTTAATATCATAAAAATATAGTGGTATGTATTATAAATGTAATTATATTACGTGTGATAAAAATATCTTTGTATCACATATTTATTTGATAAAATAATATTAATAATAATAATGAGTAAAAGTTGTATTATTTTGTGATAATAATAATATTAATTATAATAATAACAATATTTATATTTACTAATGATAATAATAATTTTGATAATTAATAATAACCTTTTATAATAATACTAATGTCATTATAATAATATTACTAAGAATGATAAAAATATTATAATCATGTTAATGATAATAACAATGTTAATAATATTGTTGTTATTAATAATAATAATAAAAATGATAAGTTAAATGAAAATATAAGTTTTAAGATTTATAATGATATTTTCTACAACCATGATAATTATAATAATAACAATACTTTTAATAATAATAATTACGATAAAAATATTAAAATAATAGTTTTGATAAAAATATTAATTAATTATTTTAATAATAATAATAATAATAATAATAATAATAATAATAATAATAATAATAATAATAATAATAATAATAATAATAATAATAATAATAATAATAATGATTATTAGATAATAATAATAATAACGACGATAACGATAACGATAACGATAACGATAATAATAATAATAATCATTTTAACAATAATACTTAAAATTATAGATAATTCAATTGACGATATATTTTAATCCGTTCATCGAAATCATACGCTTTCTAAATGAAAAGTTATTAATTTTTCGCCAGCTTTCCAACGACATGCATATCATATACCTTACTTCAGTAGCATATGTATCAAATTCATAATTCATCAAAACTATCTAACGACGAAATTAAACATACAAGCATGCATAATCATATATACTCGAGCACTAGTCGGGGATACATTACTAATATATAAAAGTTAATTTATGAGTGCTTACGTATCAATATGGAGATTCAATATTGCAGGAAAGTATGTAGACGCAACAAAAATGATAAACACTAGATTTGACTCACGAGCATACCCCCGAATAATACCCATAACCTCCATAGCTATAACCCATAATTTCCTTAGCTCTATCCCGCTCGAAAACCCATTTGAAAAATAATTTGCCCATAACCTCGTCGTAGTATTTATGTAAATAATACTAAATATAATACATCCAACTATAAGATTACTAATAATATTAATCTTAATAATATATATATATATATATATATATATATATATATATATATATATATATATATATATATATATATATATAGCAGAGAGGTGAATGAGAGAGTGTGTGTGATTGGAACCAGAACGAGTCGAGCTTTATAGAACTTTTCTGAAATCTTTGGTCATGCGATCGCATGAGTTTAAGTGGGTATGGCCATGCGATCGCATGGCCAGCTGGGGCTGGTCACAATGTTTAACTCATTCTGCCAACACACGTTTTTATTTATATAATATATTTAATCTTTATAATTATATAAATATTATATTATATTTACGTGTATAGTCAACTTGTAAAATTAGTCCCATTGACTTGGACGTTGTCACTCGACTAATATCCCGGTTCCAGTTTTTCAAACGAAGTTTCGTACGCTTAGAAAACTTGCACTTTACGTTACATGACTCGTACCCTTGCCAAAATATAGACTAAAATTATTGATAACTCATATTACACGAAGTGTAACTTATACATGTGAGTGTTTTGGTCATTTGCTTCTATAAATCAATGTCTCGTTATATATACATATGATAATATAATTTTAAATCAAAACGTTTTGTATCTAATTAATATTATATTAAATCACTTTGTAAAGTATATATATATTTACACTTATATTAAAAATATAGATTCGTACATATCGTATGTAATTGAAATATCTATTTAATAATATAATATTTGGTTTTTCAAAACTATTTTTATTTCAAAGTTCATTTTAGAATCGATTAAATAATATAAATTATTATATCATATAACATTTATATTTTAAATCATAAAATTTATTCATGCATCAAATTCTCATAAGTTAACTTATCTAAATATCAATTGATTCAATAATCGAATACTAATATCGTTTATTAAATAATTCAAAATATATATAAACATATTTTTAATTACACATTGGAAGTTATATATATATATATATATATATATATATATATATATATATATATATATATATATATATATATATATATATATATATATATATTCAATTAAATCACGGACCGTTATCATTTATAACTTGTCAAAAGGTTTCTAGAAAAATTCTAATTTTTTAAGATAACGTTAAAACCTTTATCCTTTTTAAAATGACTCGGTAACAATTTGTCAAAAGTGGTTCCAGACATTTGTAAAGTTATATTCCTTTTTAAAGAAGACGTGACACTCAAATCATTGTATATAATTTCTAAAATTTATAATAGTAAAAGATAATGATAATAAATTTAATAATTTACTTCTTGACATATTGTAAAATGTACAAATCTTTCGAAACATATCGTAGTACGTTTTATATCTATTAATTATATTCGAAACCACCTATATATAAGCTCAATATACTTGTCTATATATATATATATATATATATATATATATATATATATATATATATATATATATATATATATATATATATATATATATATACATACATATATATATACATATATATACACGTTTCTCATAACACTCTTTATTTCGTAAATGATTATCTAAAACGAATAAGTATAACGTTATACGTTTAATACTTTGTTAACGTTTTCCAGTCATATATAAATTTCATAACTTATTTTCAAATCAACCACACAGTTAAATGTTTTATTAATATTTCTCAATTTAATAATCACACATATGTATATATTCATACATATCTATTTACACATAATTGTTCGTGAATCATCGAGAGCAGTCGAAGGGTAAATGAATACATGAACATAGTTTAAAGTTTTTGAGATTTCAACATTACAGACTTTGCTTATCGTGTCGGAAACATATAAAGATTAAGTTTAAATTTGTTCGTAAATTTCAGAGTTGTCACAATACATATATGAACTAACAATATTGTATCATAATCATAAACCCTAATTACACAGGTTCAAGTGATGATAAATTCATTATATATATAAACAACTTTGAAATTTTCAGAGAGATAGAAGACTTCTCTTTATTCTAGGATAGATGAAGGATTGTCTACATGTCACCTCCCCCATACCCCACACATGTATGATTGAGTTTTGTTGTTTTTGTTGTTGTTGTTGTTGTTTAGAAATTTTTGCCACACGACACTCAACTTCGATTGCGCATATCTCACTTAAAAACACTATGTATATGTCACATATTTTTTTTCTTGAAAGCACTTTTCGAAGTCAAACTCAAAAGTTAACTTAACATCTTCGTAAAAATGAACGCTGAATTATTTTTATGCTTTATCACCTTGTACCATGCAATGTAAGCTTGTACTTAAAATATAAACTATAACATTCAAATCTCCATAAAAGCTCACTGAAACGCTCACCGAAATGATCAACCTGGATCCGTAAGACACCCCGTAGCATAAGTCTTTGTGGCTAGACATGGCGTCATTATTGCAAGTGCATGTGGCCGCAGCGATTCAGCAATATGCTTTCCTCCAACAACTCACGTCTTCTGACTTTCAGCAACAGTTTTCCACTCAATTTGGTGATCAATCCCGATGCTCTTTGCAGCAACTTGGTGTTTCCTTTATTGAGAACTTTGTCGACTATCTTGCTCGTAACGCCTCGCAAAGAACAGAGGTATGGATAACCACGAAGTTGCTGGAGGTGGAGACTTTGAAAGTTCCGGATTTGGAGGCCAAGCTAGGGTGGCCCAGAAGACTGCAGAGGCATCATGTTTAAACTTGAACAAAGAATTAGGGCAACATGTGCGCACCGAACATGAGCTAGTGGGTGTCGTTGATCAAGCGAAGAAGGAATCGGAAGTCGCGAAGAAGAATTTGGAGCTTGGGGAAATCCAGGTCAAACGCTGGCAAGAGGAGGTGCAGGTAGCGTTAAAAGAGCGCGATGAGGCACTCGATGAGCGTGATGATGCCTGGGATGATATTAAGGCCCTATTCGAATGCCATCCAGTCATTGCGAAACACATAATGGATTCTGAGCATGTATCTGAGCATTTTAATGCACTCCTCGAAGCAGTGAACATACACGAGCGCACCAAATTTCTTCAACTGATTAAGGAAAACTGCGAGCTCCCAATCCTCTTCCCAAAAAGATTAAAGCAGAGCTGGTTGAAAATTCTCAGGAGCGCCATGCGGAGGCTGAAGCCGCGATTATGAAGATTGGGATCCCCAAGCTTGTGGAGTTGAGTTTGAATGAGAATTCTAGTGTTGATGATATCTTTGCGGCTGAGTTTTAGCATCATTGATGTGAACAATATTTATGATCTACGGCCGTAAGTCCCATGTGGACAAGAATTCAAAACAATATATTTTTTTGGTACCGTTGTATGTCCCATGTGGAAAAGCGATGAAACAATTTTAATTTTTGTAATGATGGTAGCTTATTAACTTATTTTGCATGCATGGTTGTGAATAGTTGTATGTGTATCACGAATCAAGAGAAAAAGTGCTCTCTGCATGCTGGTACCCGTAAATTAACCAAAACTTAAGTGTACTTGAGGCCCACTACGTAAAATAATCCAATACTTTAACTAAAACCCTTAAAGAAATTTTTATACTCTTGAGTTACAACATTTTTTGCACTGTCACATACTAGAGGTGCACAGTGTGTGGTTAGGCAATGCTACGGAAACAAACCAATGTTTTTACACTTACAAGTTTCTCTAAGCAAACCAATGCTGAGAAAAAATATTATGCACAAGTGAAACGACTCAACGTGTTTGCTAAAAACCGACCAAATTTTTTATATTTTTATGCAAGGCACTGGTGCGGCACACCTTAACACTGGTGCGGTGCACTGAAAAGGAAGAGCGGCGCTAAATTTGACATTTTTAACATCAGTAGCTTTTTCCACTTTATGGTGCGGCACATCATTCCACAGGTGTGGCGCACCTGACCTGTTGTAGCATTTTTCATTTCAAAAACACCATTTTTACCCATTAGAACTTAACGAAATCACATCCAATTATACCAAATATTCAACACCTGTTTTAATCATCAAAGGACAACATTTTTTAGTCATACGCGAACCATTAAATAAAGGTGACGAATTCGACCCATTACATCAACCGAGAGTAATTGCAACACCATTACACAATTATGTGGATTAAGACTCGATATCCTAACCCAATACCAATAGCATGATCCAGAGGATTTATCCATCCCCAACCAAGGCTGAATACATCTAAAAGCTTTCCCGCCAAGCTCAAGCAACTCATAATCATCTACTCTATCAACTAGAAACCTTCGCCATAACAAAATCGGTACATATAAAAAGCTAAACAACGCGAAAGTAAGCATAAAGCTTAGTGAATGCAATAATTATACATATATGCGTACAACATACCTATTTGCATCCACAACATAACAAAACATGCAATAAGCACCGCAACAAGTATTATGACAATCGTATAATCAAAGTAGCATGCTAAACAACAACAACAACAACAACAAACACTTCATTGTTAACCATAAGCACGGGAATGGTCCTCGCGAATGAACCATCGGTTATTTACAACAACCATTAGTGATACAAACACAGGATTTTCACTAACCCCATGGGTAGCATCGAACACACGAACTAAAGTGACAAATGAGATTTGCCACACCTACCCGCTTCGCACATATTATGGTGATACGAATGCACGATTTTCACCATAACACTCGTAGTGATACAAAAACATGATTTTCACCACCTCACCCGATGTGGTATTGAGCACACGAACTTGATTGAACCGGACACATGGGTAGCACTCTAGTGAATCCGACGCACGGAAATCACTAGACCACATCCACCACAAGTAAATAAATTATATACATACATGCATAATTATTCCACTAACCTTGGAATCTATAGCAACACAATATCGTATAAGCACGATCACCGTCATCACATCCAAGCATGTAATCACCTATATAACACATAGGCATACTATAACGACCCTCATTTTTCCATCTATATAATGCCCGAACAAAAGATTTAAGTATAATGAATAAACTCTAAGTACTAATAAAAGGTCGTTATATACATACAAAATTAACGAACGTTAAATGAATAATAAATTTTATTCAACAACGTACGCGTAAGAATTTTTATAAAAAAAATTTATGTCATAACATGATTACATATAAAATACTTATATTAATTTTGTATTTAGTTAATATATTATACAATTAATAAATACAAGTATATATAAATGTAGTAACATATATAAAACTAATAAAATTATAAAGTAATAATTTAATTAAATAAAAACCACATTTAGTAATTATAATTTTATAAATACCGAATATATATTTATATTTATAAAAATTCGTATTTAATAATTAAATAAAAATAGAAATTTAGTTAGTTAACATTTTTAGAACTATGAAATATATATATATATATATATATATATATATATATATATATATATATATATATATATATATATATATATATATATATATATATATATATATATATATATATATATATATTTTAAAAAGTAGTATTTTTTTATATATAAACTAGATCTAGATCCACTTTTATTTATTTTATTCCTACTTTTAACTTTACTTTTATTTATTTATATTTTGAAATGGTGGCATGACTGGCCATAAATACTTTTAATTTTTTTACAAGACACTAGTTATTTTTTTATATAAACTTTTGTATTTTTTTATTTTCTCTTTACCAAAAATTGTAACTATAAATACCATAGCCTAGTTCACAAATTTTGTACACCAAAAACTTGAAGAATTCTCTCTCAAACCTCTGCAAAAATTATTTTTGTAAGTTCTCTATATTATTTTTATAGTTTTTATTTAGTTTTTATCATATTTTTGTGCTAGTTTTATGTTAAATACCAAATAAATACGAAATTAATTATAATAAATAATGTAAATACATGATAATTAGTATTAAGTATCCTAATGACTATAAAAATTATTTTTATGAATTATACATTCGAATTTATATTTATTAAAAATCAAAAACTGATTTTTTTTTTATATTTGGTATATATAGATATATAATAAATAAATAGTAAACGATTATATATATATGTTTTTACAATTTTCGCTTATCACATATGTTATACAAGTAATTATAAAAATTAATTTTTGATTTAATTGTCAATTTAAATAATTAATTTGTATTTTCTTTAGTTTTGCTACAGTAGCCGAAAACAGTGTTTTTAAAATAAAAAGAGAACTAAATGGTATAATATTTTTATGACTACAATAATTAATAGAAACTACTTTGGAACTATTAAGAAAGTTATAAAAATTATTTTTTTGAATTAATGAATATATATTCATAGTTAATTTCGAATTTAAACTAATAACAATACAAAAGTTGAATTAAATAGTTAAACTATTAATATAATTATACAAATAATTTTTATAAGCTTAATATACTAATATAAGCTCACAAAAATTATTGGTTGAATTAATTTAGTTGATTTAATAATTATTACTTTATAAACTTTGATTTATTGCAAACCGAAAAAGAAATTAGCAATAAATACTTTTACACCATAACAAAAATTTATAAAATTTTCCTAAGTTTATTTTGATCAGTAGAATCTAAGAAAAATATAAGATGTGGTGTTAAACTTGTTTACCTATTTATTTTCATTTTAACTATTAAAACAATTATAAAAAGTAATATTTAATACACAAAACTTAATATTAATGTATAGAAAATTTTTATTATGTTTTATACAAGTTACTTACTGTTATGAAATCAATAAAACACTTGTTAGTATCATTAGATAATTATTGGTGCTTATATTGATCTAAAACATAATTTAAACTATATATATATATATATATATATATATATATATATATATATATATATATATATATATATATATATATATATATATATATATGTATCCTTACATATATATAATATATATATATTAAACACTTATAAGTAAAGTATATAAAGTGTTGTATTTCTATACGCACCTAAAAACGTATTGGAACGGTATATTAGATGGGTATAGATCTTGATCTTTCTCGAGTGGATGGACGCTCGAAAGTCTAGGCGGAGAGTTTGGATTATCGAGTTAAAGGATCCTGTGGCTTAGAAACCTATGACCTGAAAAGGCCATTTTAAATTGAAAGTGTTAGATTGGAAGCTTGTCTAGTATGGAAAGCCTTTCCAAAACGATAAACCTTCTTTAAACTTACTATAAAAGAAAATACTTACACTTATCAAAATACGGGCAAAACATCTAAACTATTCTCAACTTATTCTTAGGTTGACTTCTCTGTGCTTCGATCATCCATACTTTCTCTTTAAGGAATACTTTCACTCACCGAATTACTAAGGTGACTTTCATAGCCCCACTCTTATTGCTATAGCACTTTTTATACTTACTGGGGTGAGACACATGCTGCTTTTATACTTTAAACAACTTAGACACAAGTACGAACCTAAACTGTACTATGACTAGCTTATGCTACTAAGACCCTACAGTGATATTTTTTAACTGCTTTCAGGATAAGGCATTCTTAATTATTGGGGGTAGGCCTATCGGGAGTAACGTCCCCGATACATTTGACCGCGATGTCTTTGTATTACTTAATAATGATTTAAACATGGTGATAAGGTACTGCCAACTTATCATCGGGGCAACAAAACAAACGTTTAGTCTAAAATATCACGAATCAGTACTACTTTTGGATCTGTGTGATCTACTTTTATAACAAATCTTGTGGTCTAAGAACAAACGGTCAATCATATTTGTTAAACCTATGAATTTCACTCAACCTTTTTGGTTGACACTTTTAGCATGTTTGTCTCAGGTACTGAATGATCAGGACCTCTATATCTACTGCTTATGTGATGACTTACTTGGCTAGGATCAAGACTTATCGCATATTTACTTTTCTGCATTTGAACAATTTATAATTCTTGTAACGACATTATTAATCCTTCCGCTGCAAAATTTGGTTTTATTCATATAGTATTTGTTCTCGTATTATAATATGTTGGTTTATTTGATATTAGTAACGTTTCTTCCAGACCCTATTGGGAGGACGTTACAGATTGGTATCAGAGCGAAACCAGGCTGTTATAGAGAACCAGGATTGCATTGTATGTGTGCCTTACTTGTTAGCTAGGGTACCTTAGCGATCTAGGAAACTATAACCTTTCCCGCCTTAGACTTTAAAGCACTTAGGATTACCTTAGAATGTTAAAGCAAAGAGTTCAACCCTACCTCTCATTCTTTACAATCTTAGCTTAAAAATCTAATCAAAATCTCTATCTTAATGTTAGGATGTCAAGCTATCATCAAATAAACAAAATGACTCTTTTCAAACCAGCTGAGAAAGATACTGAAGGATCTTCTACCGAAAAATCAGTTCGAAGCCCACTTTATAGTCCTCCTTCACCACCAATGAACTATAGCCCGAACACTCGTTACAACTCGCGTGGGTCTCCCGAATATTATCCAACCCCGAGAAATGAAAGCAAAGGAAAACATCATGCCAATACTGCTGACTCTCATCAACCGATGAATACTCCCAAACGGAATGCTCTTCAAGACCTCCCTAACTACGATAGTGACTTCTCAGGTTATGAGCCTGAAGAAGAGCCTATTAAAGAATCATCTGAAAACTCATCTCGAAAGAGAAAACAACCCGAACCCGCCGCCACTAGAGAAGCCGATCCATTATTTTGTAATAACATGGAACACGTAAGGGTGAAGTCTGATATCCTCAACATTCAACGAAGTTGTGATAAGAATAAAGAGTATAGTAGGCGCCAAGTTGCTCGGATAGAAATGCGTCTAAACAACCTAGAAAAAGAAAACACAATCTTGAAAGAAATCATCAAAGAGTCCTTCGACTCTCAAACTGAAAAACTAGAAAAACTTGTGAAAAATAACATGGACAAAGTGATGGAGACAGTAATGAAAGTGAAGACTGAGGAAGAACGGAATACCCGTTGGGGAAAGCAATCTCTTACCTACCTCCAAGAACTAGTTGAGTCTAAGATGAAAATAGAGAAAAACCGAATCAATCATCAACTGGCTATCAAGGATTTCAACAACAACTTTGTCAACAGCCGCATCACTAACCTTTACGATAATTTTGAATTCCTCCACGAGAAACAAAAGGAGAAAAATGAAAAGATAGAGAAATTTATGAAGGAAGCTGAGAACGAGAAAAAGAAGAACTAAAACCTATCTTTTGTTTTCCTATTTTCCATTTACCCATCTATGTAAAGGCTTATGCCTAAACTTTTTCCATTCCAAACTCGTGTAATAAAGGCTTATATAATGCCTCGTTTCCAATAATGTTAAGTGTTTATTTAAGCATATTGTCTTATTCACCTATGTGTGTTGTGCAAATGTTATAGATCATGATTGTAAACTTATAACATCTTGATTCTTCAACTAATAATGTATTTATGTTTTGAAGATCAATGGCTCACTCAACTCGTGGTAACAACAACAACAACAACAACAACAATCTTATACCAAATGTCACTCTTTCTACTGAGCAATTTCAATTGCTGCTAGCGGCCGCCCAAGGCAATAATAATAACAACAACAATCATAATGTTCCTTCTAAAACTTGCTCCTATAAAGATTTTAAGAACTGTAGCCCACCCACTTTTAGTGGAAAAGAAGAAGCCGTAGAACTGGTCCGATGGTTTGAAAAGCTAGAATCAATCTTTCGTATCTGTAACTGCGGAGATAATGATCGAGTGAAGTTTTCCACAAGTTCACTCACTGGCAATGCTATAACATGGTGGACTGCTCATGCCAAATCTGTGGGAATAGATAATGCTAATACTACCCCATGGGATGAACTCAAAGGCATGATGATCACTAAGTTTTGCCCAAGAAGTCAAGTCCAAAAGCTCGAAGCTGAGTACTGGGAACTCAGAGTTAAAGGAACCGATATCGAAAGCTATACCAATCGTTTTTTGGAGCTTTCTACCTTATGTCCCGAAATGTTCCCAACTGAAGCCCGCAGGATAGAGCGGTATATCGAGGGTCTACCCGAGGATGTTCAAGGGAATGTGATTTCTGCCGAGAAGGTTACTGTGGATGCTGTGATCCACATGGAACAGAGTTTAATGATGGCTAAACGTAGGAGAGTTTCGGCTAATAAACAAGTCGAAGTTAAAAACGGTGACAATAAGAGGAAATTTGAACCATCTCAGGGTTCAGCTCAAAATGTTAACAAGAAACTGGGAAATGGTACGAGACCCGGTTATCAGGGTACTAGTCCGTTTTGTTCTAAATGTGAAAGGCATCATCCGGGAAAGTGCACTGCTGTGTGTACAATATGTAAGAAGATAGGCCATGCTGCAAAGACTTGTAGAACCCTACCTCAGAATAGAGCCATTGTTCCGGCTAGAGCTCCTCCAACATGCTATACTTGTGGTGAAAAGGGGCATATTAGCCCGAATTGTCCAAAGAAGAAAAATACTCCAGCTACTGGAGAAAATGCTACTGCCAAAGGTCGTGCTTTTGTGATTACTGCTGCAGAAGCCAGTGATGAGGATGAGGTCATTACCGGTACGTACCTCGTCAATAATTATTATGCCACTATTTTATTTGATACGGGAGCCGATAAGAGTTATATGTCAAATGAGTTTTGCACCCTTTTTACTGAAAAGCCCCAAACCCTACAAACCAGACGATTAGTAGAAGTGGCTAATGGGAAGTTAATGAAAGTTGATAAAATATATAAAAACTGCAACCTAATTCTAGCTGATAAGGAATTCAAGATAGACCTTTTGCCGGTCGAGCTAGGTAGTTTCGATGTAGTGGTTGGAATGGATTGGTTAGGTCCATTGAGAGCAGCCATCATGTGTTTCGATAAGACCGTTCAAATTCCGTTAGGAAGTGGAGAAACTCTTATTATCCAAGGCAAACGGAGTTGTTCCAATCTTAATATCATCTCATGTCTTAAAGCCCGTAAGTACCTTGTGAAAGGTTACTCCGCCATACTAGCTCACGTTAAAATGATCGAATTCGAAGAAACGCGTATTGAAAATGTCCCGGTTGTTAAAGATTTTCCCGATGTGTTTCCCGAAAATCTCCCTGGTCTTCCACCGCCTCGTCAAGTTGAATTTCAAATCGATTTATCTCCAGGTGCTGCACCCATTGCTAAAGCACCGTATCATTTAGCACCTTCCGAAATGAAGGAACTTTCTAACCAACTCCAAGAACTTTTGGATCTAGGTTTTATTTGTCCAAGTTCGTCCCCGTGGGGAGCTCCTGTCTTATTTGTCAAAAAGAAGGATGGTACATTGAGAATGTGTATTGATTACCGAGAGCTCAACAAGCTTACCATAAAGAATCATTACCCGTTACCTCGCATTGATGATCTATTCGACCAACTTCAAGGGTCAAGCGTTTATTCTAAGATTGATTTAAGATCCGGTTATCACCAGCTCACAGTCAAGGAGTCTGACATTCCTAAGACTGCATTCCGCACCCGATACGGACATTACGAATTTTGTGTTATGCCTTTCGGTTTAACCAATGCTCCAGCCGTATTTATGGATCTTATGAACCGTGTTTGCAAGCCTTACCTTGATAAATTCGTTATTGTTTTTATCGACGACATCTTGATCTATTCTAAAAGCGAGAAAGAACATGAGCAACATTTACGATTGATTCTTGAACTCTTAAGAAAAGAAAAACTCTACGCAAAATTTTCTAAGTGTGAGTTTTGGCTTAGAACCATACAATTCCTTGGACATGTTGTAGATAGTAATGGAATACATGTCGATCCCGCTAAAATCACCGCTGTTCAGAATTGGGAAGTGCCAAAGACTGCGAAGCATATTCGCCAATTTTTGGGACTTGCCGGTTACTACCGAAGATTTATTAAAGATTTTTCTCTTCTTGCAAAGCCTCTCACCAAGTTAACTCACAAAGGGAAGAAATTCGAGTGGTCCGAAGAACAAGAGTCTGCATTTAAGATTCTAAAAGAGAAGTTGACCACTGCTCCGATCTTATCTTTACCTGAAGGTTCCGACGATTTTGTTGTCTACTGCGATGCCTCGAAACAAGGGTTCGGTTGTGTTCTAATGCAACGCAAGAAGGTTATCGCTTATGCCTCCCGACAATTAAAGAAACATGAAGTTAATTACACCACACACGATTTGGAGTTAGGTGCTGTGGTATTCGCTCTGAAGATGTGGCGACATTATCTATACGGTACTAAGTTTACGATATTCACCGACCATAAGAGTCTTCAGCATGTCTTTAATCAGAAACAGCTAAACATGAGACAGAGACGATGGCTCGAATTGTTAAATGATTATGATTGTGAACTAAAGTATCATCCGGGAAAGGCAAATGTAGTTGCCGATGCTCTAAGTCGAAAGGACGAAGTTAGGCGTGTTCGTGCCTTGAATCTTAAGATCAAATCGAATCTCATCTCTCGAATCTGCGAAGTTCAAGTTGAAGCTATCAAACCTACACTTATCGAAGGAGAAGGACCTATAAATTTCGAAAACCAACTGCAAGTTAAGTCCAATGGTACAAGATACTTTGGTAATCGAATTTGGGTTCCTCGTTATGGTAATCTCCGTGAACTAGTCTTGGATGAAGCACATAAGACTAGGTATTCTATTCATCCCGGTTCTAGTAAAATGTATCAGGATGTGAAAGAGTTCTACTGGTGGCCCAACATGAAAGGTGACATTGCTACTTATGTGAGTAAGTGTCTTACTTGATCGAAAGTCAAAGCCGAGCACCAAAAGCCTTCTGGCCTTCTAACTCAACCCGATATTCCACAGTGGAAGTGGGATGGTATAGCTATGGACTTTATCACAAAATTGCCTAAGACTGCAAATGGCAATGATACGATTTGGGTCATAGTTGATCGTCTCACTAAGTCTGCACATTTCATACCAATCAAAGAGACTGACAGAATGGAAAAGTTAGCTCGACTCTATGTTAAAGAGATTGTTACTCGTCATGGTGTCCCTACTTCTATTATCTCGGATCGCGATAGTCGATTTACTTCCAATTTCTGGATATCCTTGCAAGCGTCTCTTGGAACTCGACTCGACATGAGTACAGCTTATCATCCGCAAACGGACGGTCAAAGTGAACGAACTATCCAAACTTTGGAGGATATGCTACGAGCATGTGTTATCGATTTCGGTAAAGGGTGGGATAAACACCTACCTTTAGTCGAGTTTTCTTACAACAACAGCTATCACTCTAGTATTAAAGCTGCACCATTCGAAGCTTTATACTGTCGCAAATGTAGATCTCCGTTGTGTTGGGATGAACTCGAGGACAGACAATTAACTGGTCCTGAACTTATTCATGAAACTTCCGAAAAGATCGTGCAAATCAAGAAGCGTTTAGAAACCGCTCGTAGTCGACAAAAGAGTTATGCCGACCCTCACCGAAAACCGTTAGAATTCCAAGTTGGAGATAACGTTATGTTAAAAGTATCTCCTTGGAAAGGTGTTATCCGCTTCGGTAAACGAAATAAACTCAGTCCGCGTTATGTTGGACCTTTCAAAGTTATTCAAAGAATCGGTCCCGTTGCGTATCGATTAGAACTTCCAGCTGAACTAAGTCAAGTACATGATGTGTTTCATATCTCAAATCTGAAAAAGTGTCTCGCCGAAGATACTCTTGTTATTCCTTTGGATGATATCCGCATTGATGAGCAAATGCACTTTGTCGAAGAACCTATAGAGATTATGAAAGAAGAGGTCAAACAGACTCGTAAGAGCAACATACCTATTGTTAAAGTCCGTTGGAATTCGCGTAGAGGCCCCGAATATACCTGGGAACGCAAAGACCAAATGATACGAAAATACCCCCATCTCTTCCCAACTGTTGATGAAGCAGACGGGAACTCCACTTAAAACTTCGGGACGAAGTTTTCATTAACGGGGAGGTACTATAACGACCCTCATTTTTCCATCTATATAATGCCCGAACAAAAGATTTAAGTATAATGAATAAACTCTAAGTACTAATAAAAGGTCGTTATATACATACAAAATTAACGAACGTTAAACGAATAATAAATTTTATTCAACAACGTACGCGTAAGAATTTTTATAAAAAAAATTTATGTCATAACATGATTACATATAAAATACTTATATTAATTTTGTATTTAGTTAATATATTATACAATTAATAAATACAAGTATATATAAATGTAGTAACATATATAAAACTAATAAAATTATAAAGTAATAATTTAATTAAATAAAAACCACATTTAGTAATTATAATTTTATAAATACCGAATATATATTTATATTTATAAAAATTCGTATTTAATAATTAAATAAAAATAGAAATTTAGTTAGTTAACATTTTTAGAACTATGAAATATATATATATATATATATATATATATATATATATATATATATATATATATATATATTTTTTAAAAAGTAGTATTTTTTTTATATATAAACTAGATCTAGATCCACTTTTATTTATTTTATTCCTACTTTTAACTTTACTTTTATTTATTTATATTTTGAAATGGTGGCATGACTGGCCATAAATACTTTTAATTTTTTTACAAGACACTAGTTATTTTTTTATATAAACTTTTGTATTTTTTTATTTTCTCTTTACCAAAAATTGTAACTATAAATACCATAGCCTAGTTCACAAATTTTGTACACCAAAAACTTGAAGAATTCTCTCTCAAACCTCTGCAAAAATTATTTTTGTAAGTTCTCTATATTATTTTTATAGTTTTTATTTAGTTTTTATCATATTTTTGTGCTAGTTTTATGTTAAATACCAAATAAATACGAAATTAATTATAATAAATAATGTAAATACATGATAATTAGTATTAAGTATCCTAATGACTATAAAAATTATTTTTATGAATTATACATTCGAATTTATATTTATTAAAAATCAAAAACTGATTTTTTTTTATATTTGGTATATATAGATATATAATAAATAAATAGTAAACGATTATATATATATGTTTTTACAATTTTCGCTTATCACATATGTTATACAAGTAATTATAAAAATTAATTTTTGATTTAATTGTCATTTTAAATAATTAATTTGTATTTTCTTTAGTTTTGCTACAGTAGCCGAAAACAGTGTTTTTAAAATAAAAAGAGAACTAAATGGTATAATATTTTTATGACTACAATAATTAATAGAAACTACTTTGGAACTATTAAGAAAGTTATAAAAATTATTTTTTTGAATTAATGAATATATATTCCTAGTTAATTTCGAATTTAAACTAATAACAATACAAAAGTTGAATTAAATAGTTAAACTATTAATATAATTATACAAATAATTTTTATAAGCTTAATATACTAATATAAGCTAACAAAAATTATTGGTTGAATTAATTTAGTTGATTTAATAATTATTACTTTATAAACTTTGATTTATTGCAAACCGAAAAAGAAATTAGCAATAAATACTTTTACACCATAACAAAAATTTATAAAATTTTCCTAAGTTTATTTTGATCAGTAGAATCTAAGAAAAATATAAGATGTGGTGTTAAACTTGTTTACCTATTTATTTTCATTTTAACTATTAAAACAATTATAAAAAGTAATATTTAATACACAAAATTTAATATTAATGTATAGAAAATTTTTATTATGTTTTATACAAGTTACTTACTGTTATGAAATCAATAAAACACTTGTTAGTATCATTAGATAATTATTGGTGCTTATATTGATCTAAAACATAATTTAAACTATATATATATATATATATATATATATATATATATATATATATATATATATATATATGTATCCTTACATATATATAATATATATATATATATATTAAACACTTATAAGTAAAGTATATAAAGTGTTGTATTTCTATACGCACCTAAAAACGTATTGGAACGGTATATTAGATGGGTATAGATCTTGATCTTTCTCGAGTGGATGGACGCTCGAAAGTCTAGGCGGAGAGTTTGGATTACCGAGTTAAAGGATCCTGTGGCTCAGAAACCTATGACCTGAAAAGGCCATTTTAAATTGAAAGTGTTAGATTGGAAGCTTGTCTAGTATGAAAAGCCTTTCCAAAACGATAAACCTTCTTTAAACTTACTATAAAAGAAAATACTTACACTTATCATAATACGGGCAAAACATCTAAACTATTCTCAACTTATTCTTAGGTTGACTTCTCTGTGCTTCGATCATCCATACTTTCTCTTTAAGGAATACTTTCACTCACCGAATTACTAAGGTGACTTTCATAGCCCCACTCTTATTGCTATAGCACTTTTTATACTTACTGGGGTGAGACACATGCTGCTTTTATACTTTAAACAACTTAGACACAAGTACGAACCTAAACTGTACTATGACTAGCTTATGCTACTAAGACCCTACAGTGATATTTTTTAACTGCTTTCAGGATAAGGCATTCTTAATTATTGGGGGTAGGCCTATCGGGAGTAACGTCCCCGATACATTTGACCGCGATGTCTTTGTATTACTTAATAATGATTTAAACATGGTGATAAGGTACTGCCAACTTATCATCGGGGCAACAAAACAAACGTTTAGTCTAAAATATCACGAATCAGTACTACTTTTGGATCTGTGTGATCTACTTTTATAACAAATCTTGTGGTCTAAGAACAAACGGTCAATCATATTTGTTAAACCTATGAATTTCACTCAACCTTTTTAGTTGACACTTTTAGCATGTTTGTCTCAGGTACTGAATGATCAGGACCTCTATATCTACTGCTTATGTGATGACTTACTTGGCTAGGATCAAGACTTATCGCATATTTACTTTTCTGCATTTGAACAATTTATAATTCTTGTAACGACATTATTAATCCTTCCGCTGCAAAATTTGGTTTTATTCATATAGTATTTGTTCTCGTATTATAATATGTTGGTTTATTTGATATTAGTAACGTTTCTTCCAGACCCTATTGGGAGGACGTTACACATACAAACACATCAAGACCCATTCTCATGAGATAAATAGACATCATTACCCCTTAGTCTAGGAATTTCACCTTGCTAGCCAAAACTCGCCCATTTAAATGCCTAAATGCGCATAAACCCAATTACCACTACGGGTGGTAATTATAACCCATTCTAAAAAGTACATTTCTATCCAAATTTGTACTTGATCCACAAAGACCGACATACATAATCTCCTACGATTACTCGCAATATAGTGATTATACAATAATCAATTTCCAACACTAAACCACACTAGTTCAAATTTGACCCAAAAAGGCACTTGACCCAATTTGACAAAAGTCAAAACACCCATAATCACTAATGGCTAGTGATTATGTCTCCATAATGCCAATTAATACAATTATTCCAAGTACTTATGTACTTATTTCACCAAATATGTGTTAAACACTAGTTTTGACCCAAATTAAAGTGAACACCCAAGTTGACTAACAAACACGTTCGTATGAACATATAAGTTGTTAACACACTTGTACTTTAGTTATTAACACCAAGAACCATTACTAAATACTTCTAAATCTGTCATCAAACCCTAAACCCTCAACATTAGGGTTTCCATACACAAATCATACCTAAAACCCCTAAATTCACAAGAAATATGTCTATAACCCGTCCACTAACTACAATAAACCCAATTTATAAACATAAATGGGTTTCCATCAACACAAAGCTCAAACTCTAACATGAATCTCAGATTAAACAAAGAAATTTGGATTTAAAGCTTATCAGAATACCAATATGTAGCTAAGTAGTGGAATCACTAAGATGCACACGGATTCATGCTACGGACACATCCTTTAAGGTATATCCGCACCTTTACTTTAGGATTCTAGGGTATCCCAGTAGGCCTCATACCAACATTTTGGTGATTCACGATCCCCCTTTCCTTGAGGACCTAAGCCCCGCTCAACATCATCACAAAAGATCCCACACACATTCCCTTCGAATCATGACTCGATGATCGTAACGTCCCACCTTGAGTTCTATGTAAATAGCATGTCACTCTACCTCGTTGGCAATTCACATCGTTGTTGAAGTCTTCAACGGTGCATTCTAACATTTCTTACCGTACCAGACTACCAAAACTTCCTCGAGGAATAATGAAACTCCTCAACCTAGGATTTAGCTCTACACTCAATTCGCGAGGATGGTAACATCCTGTGAACTTATCGTTCACCAAGTGACATGATCATCTTGATTATCATATAATCCCTAGAAGACCTTTCCTCACTCCCATGGAGAAGAGTGACCACTCTGACTCAATGAATTAGTCACCCGTATTCACAACACGTCATCGTCATTCGTGACCTAACAGATAGTTAGCCTCATAGTCGCCGCACCAATCATATCAATCCACCTAGCTCTTAAGAGAAATGGGATTCATCTGTCTCGTGAGCTCAGCAAACACACACAACTCGTCACCGCCCCGGGGTTGCGCATAGCAATTGACATTAAAGTTCATTACCCTACTTTAATTCACATGAAGTATGCACGAAAACCCTCTCAAACTCAACTTTAAAAATTGTTGAATCGTGATCGCCTTACATTCTCCATTTCTATCACCGTTGCACTGAAGGGTCTCTCGCCGGTACCTTATGCACCACATGACTACACCCTCATCAGAGTCGGTTATCACACTAGAAGGTATAGAAGGGGCACCTATCGCAGTGTCAAACAGACTCCCACTACCCCCTACCGAGGTTTAGAATCTCGGTCCTTAGGGTTCCATACATCCGATGTCATCCCATACGCAAGTATATGACCCGAGGTCATACCTAACCGATGAACCTTACGGTTCATTATCCTACCAATCTTCCTTGTAGACACACGCCATATATGAAATTGCCTAAGCTAAGAAATATAGCCTAGCTAACCCTTCACAACACACTAAGAAGTTTCTTGGTAACACCAAGGCTTACAGTACTCCGTACACCAATACATCTATCAATACTGGGAAATTCCATGAGGAACTTACCCTAATTCCACAACCAAACTAACACGAACCGTCATCATAAGGGTCTCACTCCCGCGAGTTTAATGACCCAAGGACACTCCAGTACATCATCGAAGATGACCTACAACCAGAATCACTACCAGATTCACTAACTCCGTACTCAACCGAGTACCAACACAAGACGCACTCAAGAGACCTATTATATCCCAATACGGGATCCAAGTCTATCACATACGTAAGTCGATTATCCTAGGTACGGTAGATAACAACATCAAAGTTAACCTAAATAGTACACCCATTACTTATGGTGACTACTCACGTGCCAAACTCGTGAGTCCACTTACTCACCTTAGATAACCATATCCACTGTAACATTCTTCTATCAGAAATACATCCGATGTGACAATAAGCACATCACCCGAGACCATCATAACCTAGGATCCATTACCAGAATCCTAATTCACCCCCAAATTTCACAAAAAGGCACTTGACCCAATTTAACAAAAGTCAAAACACACATAATCACTAATGGCTAGTGATTATGTCTCCAAAACTCCAATTAATACAATTATTCCAAGTACTTATGTACTTATTTCACCAAACACTAGTTTTGACCCAAATCAAAGTTAACACCTAATTTGACTAACGAAACATGTTCTTATGAACATCTAAGTTGTTAACTCATTTGTAATTTAGTGATTAACACCAAGAACCATGAGTAAATACTTCCAAATCCGTCAACAAACCCTAAACCCTCAACATTAGGGTTTGCATACACATATCATACCCAAAACCCCAAATTCACAAGCAATAGGTCTAGAACCCATCTACTGGATAAACCCAAAAATATATACATAAATGGGTTTCCATTAACACAAAGCTCAAACTCTAACATGAATCTCAAATTAAACAGAGAAATTCTTATTTAAAGCTTACCACAAACACCAAAATGTAGCTAAGTAGTTGAATCGCCAAGATTCACACTTGAATTGGGTAGAAACTAGCTTTCATCTTCACAAAATAACCTCCTCTCACTCTAGAACTTATGTGAGGAAGATGACAATGAAAATGATAAAATGACCTATAGATCTGCCTTTATCTCATTAACTAGTCCATGCAAAATTGCATTCAAATCATCACATTTTCAGCAATTGCAAAACAGTTCATGCACACTTCGGGACACAGGTGTGGCACACCATTTACCTTTCCAGCTTGTAACTTCCACCAAAATGTTCGGGCTCGAGTCAGGGTCGTCTGGGCTTTTAAATCCCTCAATCTGAGTCCGTACGAGAAAGTTTTGAACAAATTGGTGAAAATGCACATAACCTAGCAACATACAGCAAACTTTTGCACATTTAACTCTCGACACTCCAAACACTATATTATCATTAAAAATAATAATATTTCAAGTCACTACTAACATCCCAAAACATCTCAATTGCTCTCGGTATTATTACTATAATAAAATAACTAAAATTTCTGGGATGTTACAACAAGCAAACCAATGCTCATATTTTTAAGTCGATTTTGGCACCCTTTTAGTCTGTGAGGCACTTGGCTAGGGGCAAACCAATTCCCTTTGCCAGACAATTTATTCTAGCATTGTATCAAAACAGGCTTTTGCTGTGCGGGGGCAAGAGGACACCACTTACGTGGGCAGGAACCGCACAAAAACTAATTAACAAAAAAATGTGCGAGTAATATAATTTATTAGTATTAAAAAGTGATTACTACCGCGACACATCCAAATGAATGAAAATTACATTGCAAAAAACAAACTAGTACTTGCAACAAAAAAAAAAGACAATCGTGCTAAAAACTTGGATGATCAATTCCAACTAGCTACATGTAGCATTTCTTCAAGAGTGTCGCGTGCCATGTTCTTTTGATTGGTTTACAGTCTACCGTCGCTAGATGATATGAGCCTCTCCGGCTTATTCCAACAACCTCTATGGTCCCTCCCAACTGTGACCCAACTTTCCATTGTCTTCCGCATCACTTGTTTCATTCCTCCTCCACACTAATTCTCCATGACTGAAAGTGTGAGGGCGCACGCACTTGTAACGATCTTGGATTTTCCAATGTTTATTTATTAATAATAATTATTATTAATACTTGTGATAAAACAAATGTATGTTATTACATTTACTTGTTGCCATGATTAACCGTACTTGATTTTAAATTGCCCGAAACATCTTTGTGACACACGAAACTTGCACGAATAATATTTTCGAGTATTATTTACATTTATGATTAAGTTTTATTAATCATTTTAATTAACTAAGGTTATTAGTTAATTACTTGGGCTTTGTTGGATTTAATTGTTAATTACTTGAACTTGGGACTTTATTAGTATTAATGGACCTATGAAGCCCACCCTACTTCTTTAGTGGACTTATTAGCCCATGCTTACATGTAAGTAACCCATTTATGTGTAACTAGTTTGGTTAGTGCAATTGGAATCTAGTTATCACCTTATCCCCATGAAATCAACTCTAATATCCATCTTTTTAAGCTTTAGCATGCAATAACCTCATGGATCTTTCCCTCCTCCCCTTGGGATGTTGAAACCGTCGGCCTTCATTGGTTTTAGGGGAGTTTCAATTTTTTTTTACTAATTCATTACTTGCAATCTCATTCTCACACTTCACTTCAAACTTACCTCTTAACTTTTCTCTCATTTTCTCTCTAATTCTTGTAAGTATTATGAACAACTCTCCCTTCTTTCTCCTTGATAAAACCGAACCAAAACACCCCTTAATCATCATCATCACTTGTTCTTTGATTATTGTTTTGTTACTTGTTGTAGTTGTTACTTACTTGTAGTTATTACTTACATCTTTTCAAGAATCAAACTTACTAGTTTCATTCTTCATTTATCTTGTTCTTACAAGACATACAAGAACAAAACTCTTTAGTTTATGTTCTACATATAATGCTTTAAAAAGATTTAAGTTCATGAGTTGTGAAAGCATACTTGTAATTCATGTTAGTAAACTTTAAAGTTTACTTTCTTAAAGATCAAGACCTAGGCTTGAATCTTTAAAGTATGAAACTCATGAACTAATTACTTGTTTACTTAGTTTATTCTTTACATTATGCACTTAAATTTCATATTTGTTGGTTGTTATTGGTCAAGTGTTACTAGTTAACTTTGATCTCATTAATCTTGAACTAAAAGTTAACTTTGAAAGTTCAAGAACATGTAAGTAAGTTTTCTTTAATTATAACTTTGTACACTTATGTTAGATCTAGACTTTTGATTCTTGGATCTTCAAGATCAAACTAAGAACTATGTTCTCAAACTTAAGATCTTGATTTCATAAGTTCACTTTCAAGTTTGTAACTTATTATTAGTTTTAAAGTTCATGTATGTGTTAGATCTAAGACTTTGATGCAACTTTAGTTCATCAAAACACTTGCAACACTTAAGTAAGTTGTGCTTTATGTCTTAGACTTACACTTGGGTTATGATGGTCAAACCTTGGTGAAAATGATGCAAACACATCAACGAGTTGTACACTTGAAGTTATATGCATCAAGGATGAGAACCATGATAAGCATCGAGCACCAAGAACCACCGGAACCTACTGACCCTACTGTTCTACTGTTTCTGTGTCTAACCCGTATGACTTGTGAAATGTCCCGTTCTTATTGATTAAAAACGTTCCATATTAATTGATTTCATTGCGAGGTTTTGACCTCTATATGAGACGTTTTTCAAAGACTGCATTCATTTTAAAACAAACCATAACCTTTACTTCATCAATAAAGGTTTAAAAAGCTTTACGTAGATTATCAAATAATGATAATCTAAAATATCATGTTTACACACGACCATTACATAATGGTTTACAATACAAATATGTTACAACAAAATAAGTTTCTTGAATGCAGTTTTTACACAATATCATACAAGCATGGACTCCAAATCTCGTCCTTATTTAAGTATGCGACAGCAGAAGCTCTTAATAATCACCTGAGAATAAACATGCTTAAAACGTCAACAAAAATGTTGGTGAGTTATAGGTTTAACCTATATATATCAAATCATAATAATAGACCACAAGATTTCATATTTCAATACACATCCCATACATAGAGATAAAAGTCATTCATATGGTGAACACCTGGTAACCGACATTAACAAGATGCATATATAAGAATATCCCCATCATTCCGGGACACCCTTCGGATATGATATAAATTTCGAAGTACTAAAGCATCCGGTACTTTGGATGGGGTTTGTTAGTCCCAATAGATCTATCTTTAGGATTCGCGTCAATTAGGGTGTCTGTTCCCTAATTCTTAGATTACCAGACTTAATAAAAAGGGGCATATTCGATTTCGATAATTCAACCATAGAATGTAGTTTCACGTACTTGTGTCTATTTTGTAAATCATTTATAAAACATGCATGTATTCTCATCCCAAAAATATTAGATTTTAAAAGTGGGACTATAACTCACTTTCACATATTTTTACTTCGTCGGGAAGTAAGACTTGGCCACTGGTTGATTCACGAACCTATAACAATATATACATATATATCAAAGTATGTTCAAAATATATTTACAACACTTTTAATATATTTTGATGTTTTAAGTTTATTAAGTCAGCTGTCCTCGTTAGTAACCTACAACTAGTTGTCCACAGTTAGATGTACAGAAATAAATCGATAAATATTATCTTGAATCAATCCACGACCCAGTGTATACATATCTCAGTATTGATCACAACTCAAACTATATATATTTTGGAATCAACCTCAACCCTGTATAGCTAACTCCAACATTCACATATAGAGTGTCTATGGTTGTTCCGAAATATATATAGATGTGTCGACATGATAGGTCGAAACATTGTATACGTGTCTATGGTATCTCAAGATTACATAATATACAATACAAGTTGATTAAGTTATGGTTTGAATAGATTTGTTACCAATTTTCACGTAGCTAAAATGAGAAAAATTATCCAATCTTGTTTTACCCATAACTTCTTCATTTTAAATCCGTTTTGAGTGAATCAAATTGCTATGGTTTCATATTGAACTCTATTTTATGAATCTAAACAGAAAAAGTATAGGTTTATAGTCAGAAAAATAAGTTACAAGTCATTTTTGTAAAGGTAGTCATTTCAGTCGAAAGAACGACGTCTAGATCACCATTTTAGAAAACATAATTCCACTTTGAGTTTAACCATAATTTTTGGATATAGTTTCATGTTCATAATAAAAATCATTTTTTCAGAATAACAACTTTTAAATCAAAGTTTATCATAGTTTTTAATTAACTAACCCAAAACAGCCCGCGGTGTTACTACGACGGCGTAAATCCGGTTTTACGGTGTTTTTCGTGTTTCCAGGTTTTAAATCATTAAGTTAGCATATCATATAGATATATAACATGTGTTTAGTTGATTTTAAAAGTCAAGTTAGAAGGATTAACTTTTGTTTGCGAACAAGTTTAGAATTAACTAAACTATGTTCTAGTGATTACAAGTTTAAACCTTCGAATAAGATAGCTTTATATGTATGAATAGAATGATGTTATGAACATCATTACTACCTTAAGTTCCTTGGATAAACCTACTGGAAAAGAGAAAAATGGATCTAGCTTCAACGGATCCTTGGATGGCTCGAAGTTCTTGAAGCAGAATCATGACACGAAAACAAGTTCAAGTAAGATCATCACTTGAAATAAGATTGTTATAGTTATAGAAATTGAACCAAAGTTTGAATATGATTATTACCTTGTATTAGAATGATAACCTACTGTAAGAAACAAAGATTTCTTGAGGTTGGATGATCACCTTACAAGATTGGAAGTGAGCTAGCAAACTTGAAAGTATTCTTGATTTTATGTAACTAGAACTTGTAGAATTTATGAAGAACACTTAGAACTTGAAGATAGAACTTGAGAGAGATCAATTAGATGAATAAAATTGAAGAATGAAAGTGTTTGTAGGTATTTTTGGTCGTTGGTGTATGGATTAGATATAAAGGATATGTAATTTTGTTTTCATGTAAATAAGTCATGAATGATTACTCATATTTTTGTAATTTTATGAGATATTTCATGCTAGTTGCCAAATGATGGTTCCCACATGTGTTAGGTGACTCACATGGGCTGCTAAGAGCTGATCATTGGAGTGTATATACCAATAGTACATACATCTAAAAGCTGTGTATTGTACGAGTACGAATACGGGTGCATACGAGTAGAATTATTGATGAAACTGAACGAGGATGTAATTGTAAGCATTTTTGTTAAGTAGAAGTATTTTGATAAGTGTATTGAAGTCTTTAAAAAGTGTATAAATACATATTAAAACACTACATGTATATACATTTTAACTGTGTCGTTAAGTCATCGTTAGTCGTTACATGTAAGTGTTGTTTTGAAACCTTTAGGTTAACGATCTTGTTAAATGTTGTTAACCCAATGTTTATAATATCAAATGAGATTTTAAATTATTATATTATCATGATATTATCATCTATGAATATCTCTTAATATGATATATATACATTAAATGTCTTTACAACGATAATCGTTACATATATGTCTCGTTTAAAAATCATTAAGTTAGTAGTCTTGTTTTTACATATGTAGTTCATTGTTAATATACTTAATGATATGTTTAATTATCATAGTATCATGTTAACTATATATATATCCATATATATGTCATCATATAGTTTTTACAAGTTTTAACGTTCGTGAATCACCGGTCAACTTGGGTGGTCAATTGTCTATATGAAACATATTTCAATTAATCAAGTCTTAACAAGTTTGATTGCTTAACATGCTGGAAACATTTAATCATGTAAATATCAATCTCAATTAATATATATAAACATGGAAAAGTTCAGGTCACTACAGTACCTACCCGTTAAATAAATTTCGTCCCAAAATTTTAAGCTGTTGAAGGTGTTGATGAATCTTCTGGAAATAGATGCGGGTATTTTTTCTTCATTTGATCTTCAAGCTCCCAGGTGAACTCGGGTCCTCTACGAGCATTCCATCGAACCTTAACAATTGGTATCTTATTTTGCTTAAGTCTTTTAACCTCACGATCCATTATTTCAACGGGTTCTTCGATGAATTGAAGTTTTTCGTTGATTTGGATTTCATCTAACGGAATAGTGAGATCTTCTTTAGCAAAACATTTCTTCAAATTCGTGACGTGGAAAGTGTTATGTACAGCCACGAGTTGTTGAGGTAACTCAAGTCGGTAAGCTACTGGTCCGACACGATCAATAATCTTGAATGGTCCAATATACCTTGGATTTAATTACCCTCGTTTACCAAATCGAACAACGCCTTTCCAAGGTGCAACTTTAAGCATGACCATCTCTCCAATTTCAAATTCTATATCTTTTCTTTTAATGTCAGCGTAGCTCTTTTGTCGACTTTGGGCGGTTTTCAACCGTTGTTGAATTTGGATGATCTTCTCGGTAGTTTCTTGTATAATCTCCGGACCCGTAATCTGTCTATCCCCCACTTCACTCCAACAAATCAGAGACCTGCACTTTCTACCATAAAGTGCTTCAAACGGCGCCATCTCAATGCTTGAATGGTAGCTGTTGTTGTAGGAAAATTCTGCTAACGGTAGATGTCGATCCCAACTGTTTCTGAAATCAATAACACATGCTCGTAGCATGTCTTCAAGCGTTTGTATCGTCCTTTCACTCTGCCCATCAGTTTGTGGATGATAAGCAGTACTTATGTCTAGACGAGTTCCTAATGCTTGCTGTAATGTCTGCCAGAATCTTGAAATAAATCTGCCATCCCTATCAGAGATAATAGAGATTGGTATTCCATGTCTCGAGACGACTTCCTTCAAATACAGTCGTGCTAACTTCTCCATCTTGTCATCTTCTCTTATTGGCAGGAAGTGTGCTGATTTGGTGAGACGATCAACTATTACCCAAATAGTATCAAAACCACTTGCAGTCCTTGGCAATTTAGTGATGAAATCCATGGTTATGTTTTCCCATTTCCATTCTGGGATTTCAGGTTGTTGAAGTAGACCTGATGGTTTTTGATGCTCAGCTTTGACCTTAGAACACGTCAAACATTCTCCTACGTATTTAGCAACATCGGCTTTCATACCCGGCCACCAAAAATTTTTCTTGAGATCCTTGTACATCTTCCCCGTTCCAGGATGTATTGAGTATCTGGTTTTATGAGCTTCTCTAAGTACCATTTCTCTCATATCTCTAAATTTTGGTACCCAAATCCTTTCAGCCCTATACCGGGTTCCGTCTTCCCGAATATTAAGATGCTTCTCCGATCCTTTGGGTATTTCATCCTTTAAATTTCCCTCTTTTAAAACTCCTTGTTGCGCCTCCTTTATATGAGTAGTAAGGTTATTATGAATCATTATATTCATAGATTTTACTCGAATGGGTTCTCTGTCCTTCCTGCTCAAGGCATCGGCTACCACATTTGCCTTCCCCGGGTGGTAACGAATCTCAAAGTCATAATCATTCAATAATTCAATCCACCTACGCTGCCTCATATTCAGTTGTTTCTGATTAAATATGTGTTGAAGACTTTTGTGGTCGGTATATATAATACTTTTGACCCCATATAAGTAGTGCCTCCAAGTCTTTAATGCAAAAACAACCGCTCCTAATTCCAAATCATGCATCGTATAATTTTGTTCGTGAATCTTCAATTGTCTAGACGCATAAGCAATCACCTTCGTTCGTTGCATTAATACACAACCGAGACCTTGCTTTGATGCGTCACAATAAATCACAAAATCATCATTCCCTTCAGGCAATGACAATATAGGTGCTGTAGTTAGCTTTTTCTTCAATAACTGAAACGCTTTCTCTTGTTCATCATTCCATTCAAATTTCTTCCCTTTATGCGTTAATGCAGTCAAGGGTTTTGCTATTCTGGAAAAGTCTTGGATGAACCTTCTGTAGTAACCAGCTAGTCCTAAAAACTGGCGTATGTGTTTCGGAGTTTTCGGAGTTTCCCACTTTTCAACAGTTTCTATCTTTGCCGGATCCACCTTAATACCTTCTTTGTTCACTATGTGACTGAGGAATTGAACTTCTTCCAACCAAAATGCACACTTTGAAAACTTAGCGTACAATTCTTCCTTCCTCAATACTTCTAACACCTTTCTCAAATGTTCATCGTGTTCTTGGTCATTCTTTGAGTAAATAAGTATGTCATCAATGAAAACAATGACAAACTTGTCAAGGTATGGTCCACACACTCGGTTCATAAGGTCCATGAACACAGCTGGTGCATTAGTTAAACCAAACGGCATGACCATAAACTCGTAATGACCGTAATGTGTTCTGAAAGCAGTCTTTGGAATATCATCTTCTTTCACCCGCATTTGATGATACCCGGAACGTAAGTCAATCTTTGAATAAACAGACGAGCCTTGTAGTTGATCAAATAAGTCGTCGATTCTCGGTAGTGGGTAGTGGTTCTTGATGGTAAGTTTGTTCAACTCTCGGTAGTCGATACACAACCTGAATGTACCATCTTTCTTCTTGACAAACAAAACAGGAGCTCCCCACGGTGATGTGCTTGGTCGAATGAAACCACGCTCTAAAAGTTCTTGTAATTGGCTTTGCAGTTCTTTCATCTCGCTGGGTGCGAGTCTGTAAGGAGCACGAGCTATTGGTGCAGCTCCTGGTACAAGATCTATTTGAAATTCAACGGATCGATGTGGGGGTAATCCCGGTAATTCTTTCGGAAATACATCGGGAAATTCTTTTGCAATGGGAACATCATTGATGCTCTTTTCTTCAGTTTGTACTTTCTCGACGTGTGCTAGAACAGCATAGCAACCTTTTCTTATTAGTTTTTGTGCCTTCAAATTACTAATAAGATGTAGCTTCGTGTTTCCCTTTTCTCCGTACACCATTAAGGGTTTTCCTTTTTCTCGTATAATGCGAATTGCATTTTTGTAACAAACGATCTCTGCTTTCACTTCTTTCAACCAGTCCATACCGATTATCACATCAAAACTCCCTAACTCTACTGGTATCAAATCAATCTTAAATGTTTCGCTAACCAGTTTAATTTCTCGATTCCGACATATATTATCTGCTGAAATTAATTTACCATTCGCTAATTCGAGTAAAAATTTACTATCCAAAGGCGTCAATGGACAACTTAATTTAGCACAAAAATCTCTACTCATATAGCTTCTATCCGCACCCGAATCAAATAAAACGTAAGCAAATTTATTGTCAATAAGAAACGTACCCGTTACAAGCTCCAGGTCTTCCTGTGCCTCTGTCGCATTAATATTGAAAACTCTTCCGCGGCCTTGTCCATTCGTGTTCACCTGGTTCGGGCAATTTCTAATAATGTGGCCCGGTTTTCCACATTTATAACAAACTACATTGGCATAACTTGCTCCGACACTACTTGCTCCGCTATTACTCGTTCCGACACCATTTGTTCCTTTCGTTCTATTAACCCCTGGTCCGTAGACCTCACACTTCGCCACGCTATGACCATTTCTTTTACAGTTGTTGCAAAATTTGGTGCAGAACCCCGAGTGATACTTTTCACACCTTTGGCATAGCTGCATCTGATTGTTGTTGTTGTTGTTGCGGTTATTATTGTTGTTGGGATGATTGTTGTAGTTGCTGTTGTTGTTGTTGTTGGGCCGTTTGTTGTAGTTGCGATTGATGTTGCGATTGTTGGGATAATTGTTGCGATTATTGTTGTAATTGCTGTTGTTGTATTGGTGATTCTTATCACCGTTTTCCTCCCACTTTCCTTTGACTTGCTTCACATTGGTCTCTTCAGCAGTCTGTTCTTTAATTCTTTCTTCAATCTGGTTCACTAGTTTGTGAGCCATTCTACATGCCTGTTGTATGGAGGTGGGCTCGTGTGAACTTATATCTTCTTGGATTCTTTCCGGTAATCCTTTCACAAACGCGTCGATCTTCTCTTCCTCATCTTCGAATGCTCTCGGACACAATAGGCACAATTCTGTGAATCGTCTTTCATACGTGGTAATATCAAATCCTTAGGTTCATAACCCTCTAAGTTCTATCTTGAGCTTATTGACCTCGGTTCTGGGACGGTACTTCTCGTTCATCAAGTGCTTGAATGCTGACCACGGTAGTGCATACGCATCGTCTTGTCCCACTTGCTCTAGATAGGTATTCCACCATGTTAACGCAGAACCCGTGAAGGTATGCGTAGCGTACTTCACTTTGTCCTCTTCAGTACACTTACTTATGGCAAACACCGATTCGACCTTCTCGGTCCACCGTTTCAATCCGATCGGTCCTTCGGTTCCATCAAATTCCAAAGGTTTGCAGGCAGTGAATTCTTTGTAGGTGCATCCTACACGATTTCCTGTACTGCTAGATCCAAAGTTATTGTTGGTATGTAGCGCAGCCTGTACTGCGGCTATGTTTGAAGCTAGAAAAGTACAAAATTCCTCTTCATTCATATTCACGGTGTGTCGAGTAGTCGGTGCCATTTCCTTCAAAATAATCAAATGGAACAAGTTAATCATATGGAATATTAAGAGTAGTTAATAGTATTTCGTAGCATAATATAAACTCATTTATAAAAGCTTTTTCTTCATATTAGCGTTTTATAAGTTTAAATTCGGGTAGTACCTACCCGTTAAGTTCATACTTAGTATCTAATATACAATTCAACTACTACAATTCTATATGAAAAACTGATTATAATAATATTTCGCGTTCAAACTTTTACACAATATTTTACAAACTTACAATACCGCTTATTTTACGTATAGCATGAAATATAGCACACAATAAATTTGTTACAAGATGGTTGTGAAGATAATTCTAGCTAGTACACAAGTCGTTCAGCAAAGGCAATAAAGACACGTAATTCATACGTCCAGAAATAAGTCATGCATTCTGGTTTTACTAGGATTACTTCCCATCCTTGGTCTTGTGGAACATAACCGTTATGGCCGTTGATAAGACAGCGTGTTGTAACGTCGTCAAAGGGACTAGGGTTACGTAATGTCCAACAGTCCCGTAACAATCTAAAAACCTCATTTCTTACCCCAATTACCGACTCCGTCACTTGTGGGAACATTTTGTTTAATAGTTGTAGCCCGATGTTCTTGTTCTCACTTTGGTGAGAAGCGAACATTACTAATCCGTAGGCATAACATGCTTCTTTATGTTGCATGTTAGCCGCTTTTTCTAAATCACGAAGTCCAATATTCGGATATATTGAGTCAAAATAATTTCTTAATCCATTGCGTAAAATATCATTTGGGTTCCCCGCAATATATGCGTCAAAGTAAACACATCGTAACTTATGGATTTCCCAATGTGATATCCCCCATCTTTCGAACGAAAGCCTTTTATAAACCAAGGCATTCTTAGAACGTTCTTCGAATGTCTTACAAACTGATCTCGCCTTAAATAGTTGTGCCGAAGAATTCTGACCGACTCTAGACAAGATTTCATCAATCATGTCTCCGGGTAGGTCTCTTAAAATATTGAGTTGTCTATCCATTTTGTGTTTTTATACTGTAAAATAGACAAGAGTTAGATTCATATAAAAAATACTTATTAATACAAGCAATTTTTACATATATCATAAAGCATAAGCACACTATATTACATATATTACACCACACGAATACAACTATCTTATTCCGACTCGCTTGTTTCTTCTTCTTCGATTTTGGTTCGTTTTGCCAAGTTTCTAGGGATATATGATGTTCCCCTAATACGAGCCGTCGTTTTCCACATTGGTTTAGAAAAACCTGGTGGTTTAGAGGTTCCCGGGTCATTGTTACAACTTAAGGACTTCGGGGGTTGACGATACATATAAAGATCATCGGGGTTGGAATTAGATTTCTCTATTTTTATGCCTTTTCCCTTATTATTTTCTTTTGCCTTTTTAAATTCAGTTGGGGTAATTTCTATAACATCATCTGAATTCTCGTCGAAATCCGATTCATCGGAGAATTGGTAATCCTCCCAATATTTTGCTTCCTTAGCGGAAACACCATTGACCATAATTAACCTTGGTCGGTTGGTTGAGGATTTTCTTTTACTTAACCGTTTTATTATTTCCCCCACCGGTTCTATTTCTTCATCCGGTTCCGATTCTTCTTCCGGTTCCGATTCTTCTTCCAGTTCCGACTCTTCTTCCAGTTCCTCTTCGGGAACTTGTGAATCAGTCCACGAATCATTCCAATTTACATTTGACTCTTCATTATTATTAGGTGAGTCAATGGGACTTGTTCTAGAGGTAGACATCTATCACATAATATCAAACGCGTTAAGAGATTAATATATCACAAAATATTCACATGTTAAAAATATATAGTTTCCAACAAAATTTGTTAAGCAATCATTTTTCAAGTAAACACGGTCGAAGTCCAGACTCACTAATGCATCCTAACAAACTCGATAAGACACACTAATGCAAAATTCTGGTTCTCTAAGACCAACGTTCGGATACCAACTGAAATGTCCCGTTCTTATTGATTAAAAACGTTCCATATTAATTGATTTCGTTGCGAGGTTTTGACCTCTATATGAGACGTTTTTCAAAGGCTGCATTCATTTTAAAACAAACCATAACCTTTATTTCATCAATAAAGTTTTAAAAAGCTTTACGTAGATTATCAAATAATGATAATCTAAAATATCCTGTTTACACACCACCATTACATAATGGTTTACAATACAAATATGTTACAACAAAATAAGTTTCTTGAATGCAGTTTTTACACAATATCATACAAGCATGGACTCCAAATCTCGTCCTTATTTAAGTATGTGACAACGGAAGCTCTTAATAATCACCTGAGAATAAACATGCTTAAAACGTCAACAAAAATGTTGGTGAGTTATAGGTTTAACCTATATATATATATCAAATCATAATAATAGACCACAAGATTTCATATTTCAATACACATCCCATACATAGAGATAAAAGTCATTCATATGGTGAACACCTGGTAACCGACATTAACAAGATGCATATATAAGAATATCCCCATCATTCCGGGACACCCTTCGGATATGATATAAATTTCGAAGTACTAAAGCATCCGGTACTTTGGATGGGGTTTGTTAGGCCCAATAGATCTATCTTTAGGATTCGCGTCAATTAGGGTGTCTGTTCCCTAATTCTTAGATTACCAGACTTAATAAAAAGGGGCATATTCGATTTCAATAATTCAACCATAGAATGTAGTTTCACGTACTTGTGTCTATTTTGTAAATCATTTATAAAACCTGCATGTATTCTCATCCCAAAAATATTAGATTTTAAAAGTGGGACTATAACTCACTTTCACAGATTTTTACTTCGTCGGGAAGTAAGACTTGGCCACTGGTTGATTCACGAACCTATAACAATATATACATATATATCAAAGTATGTTCAAAATATATTTACAACACTTTTAATATATTTTGATGTTTTAAGTTTATTAAGTCAGCTGTCCTCGTTAGTAACCTACAACTAGTTGTCCACAGTTAGATGTACAGAAATAAATCGATAAATATTATCTTGAATCAATCCACGACCCAGTGTATACGTATCTCAGTATTGATCACAACTCAAACTATATATATTTTGGAATCAACCTCAACCCTGTATAGCTAACTCCAACATTCACATATAGAGTGTCTATGGTTGTTCCGAAATATATATAGATGTGTCGACATGATAGGTCGAAACATTATATACGTGACTATGGTATCTCAAGATTACATAGTATACAATACAAGTTGATTAAGTTATGGTTGGAATAGATTTGTTACCAATTTTCACGTAGCTAAAATGAGAAAAATTATCCAATCTTGTTTTACCCATAACTTCTTCATTTTAAATCCGTTTTGAGTGAATCAAATTGCTATGGTTTCATATTGAACTCTATTTTATGAATCTAAACAGAAAAAGTATAGGTTTATTGTCGGAAAAATAAGTTACAAGTCGTTTTTGTAAAGGTAGTCATTTCAGTCGAAAGAACGACGTCTAGATGACCATTTTAGAAAATATACTTCCACTTTGATTTTAACCATAATTTTTGGATATAGTTTCATGTTCATAATAAAAATCATTTTCTCAGAATAACAACTTTTAAATCAAAGTTTATCATAGTTTTTAATTAACTAACCCAAAACAGCCCGCGGTGTTACTACGACGGCGTAAATCCGGTTTTACGGTGTTTTTCGTGTTTCCAGGTTTTAAATCATTAAGTTAGCATATCATATAGATATAGACCATGTGTTTAGTTGATTTTAAAAGTCAAGTTAGAAGGATTAACTTTTGTTTGCGAACAAGTTTAGAATTAACTAAACTATGTTCTAGTGATTACAAGTTTAAACCTTCGAATAAGATAGCTTTATATGTATGAATCGAATGATGTTATGAACATCATTACTACCTTAAGTTCCTTGGATAAACCTACTGGAAAAGAGAAAAATGGATCTAGCTTTAACGGATCCTTGGATGGCTCGAGGTTCTTGAAGCAGAATCATGACACGAAAACAAGTTCAAGTAAGATCATCACTTGAAATAAGATTGTTATAGTTATAGAAATTGAACCAAAGTTTGAATATGATTATTACCTTGTATTAGAATGATAACCTACTGTAAGAAACAAAGATTTCTTGAGGTTGGATGATCACCTTACAAGATTGGAAGTGAGCTAGCAAACTTGAAAGTATTCTTGATTTTATGTAACTAGAACTTGTAGAATTTATGAAGAACACTTAGAACTTGAAGATAGAACTTGAGAGAGATCAATTAGATGAAGAAAATTGAAGAATGAAAGTGTTTGTAGGTGTTTTTGGTCGTTGGTGTATGGATTAGATATAAAGGATATGTAATTTTGTTTTCATGTAAATAAGTCATGAATGATTACTCATATTTTTGTAATTTTATGAGATATTTCATGCTAGTTGCCAAATGATGGTTCCCACATGTGTTAGGTGACTCACATGGGCTGCTAAGAGCTGATCATTGGAGTGTATATACCAATAGTACATACATCTAAAAGCTGTGTATTGTACGAGTACGAATACGGGTGCATACGAGTAGAATTGTTGATGAAACTGAACGAGGATGTAATTGTAAGCATTTTTGTTAAGTAGAAGTATTTTGATAAGTGTATTGAAGTCTTTCAAAAGTGTATAAATACATATTAAAACACTACATGTATATACATTTTAACTGAGTCGTTAAGTCATCGTTAGTCGTTACATGTAAGTGTTGTTTTGAAACCTTTAGGTTAACGATCTTGTTAAATGTTGTTAACCCAATGTTTATAATATCAAATGAGATTTTAAATTATTATATTATCATGATATTATCATGTATGAATATCTCTTAATATGATATATATACATTAAATGTCTTTACAACGATAATCGTTACATATATGTCTCGTTTAAAAATCATTAAGTTAGTAGTCTTGTTTTTACATATGTTGTTCATTGTTAATATACTTAATGATATGTTTACTTATCATAGTATCATGTTAACTATATATATATATATCCATATATATGTCATCATATAGTTTTTACAAGTTTTAACGTTCGTGAATCACCGGTCAACTTGGGTGGTCAATTGTCTATATGAAACATATTTCAATTAATCAAGTCTTAACAAGTTTGATTGCTTAACATGCTGGAAACATTTAATCATGTAAATATCAATCTCAATTAATATATATAAACATGGAAAAGTTCGGGTCACTAAAACTTGGACTACTGTAATTATGATTTTCAGATAGCTCTGTTCGATTAGATAACTTTTCATATAGGACTCATCTTAATCCGAGTTACAGTTTAGGATTTATGGCCCTCCGATCGTCACTATGTCCATTTAACGTTGTGCTGAAAAATTCTGACCTAATCGCACTTAGACAGTCGCCACGGTCAAACGAAGACGAGTTTGCTTCTGTAATTTTTACCACAACTAAAGGACTCATATACAGAGCCATAGCCACTGGTCTCACCTTATTTCAGTAGGTATAGAGGCCGAGGTGACTGACCGAACTCAACCTTTGTTTAAAACTCTTTACTTGAACGAAACTTACTTTACACCTTTTGTTTGATGATGAATGATGATGACCCTTAAGACCTTATTTACATACTTTTAAACCTATTCGGACGATTTACTGACTTAGTACTATTTGACTTAGGTTGAGGACCCATTTGGACAACCTTCATTACTTGCTTACTTTCCAAGACATACTTTACCGCTACTTTATCATTGTGAGTTATAGCATTCCCTTTTTACTTTAACTTATTTTGGAAACTGAGAATACATGCAGATTTTATGTTTTACATACTAGGCACGAGTACTTAAACTTATATATGTGTGGGTTATACAATGGCATAAACATTCCCTTTAGCTCGGTAACGTTTAATCATTGGTTTTTGAACCATGAACGCGAATCTTAGATATGGATCCATAGGGTTTGACATCCCCACTCGGGCTAGTCGCGCTAGAATTTAACGAGTGTTTAATACTTCGTAAACATACGCACTTGCCAAGTGTACTTTCAGGGGTTATAAACATTAAGTTAGTTACCAAGTGCCCACGGTTAACATATACTTATTCATACTATTTTGAAACGCTCTTTGTAGCACTGAAATCTCGTGGCCTACCTTACTTACTGTTATACTTAAACTATCGCTCACCAACCTTTGTGTTGGCATTTTTAAGCATATTTTTCTCAGGTGCTTAAGGTTATTTGCTTCCGCTGTGTACTTGTCTTGCCGTAGACACCCGCTGCTCTAGTGATTATCACCGCATGAACTGTTTATCTTGCATTCAAACTTTAATACATTTGAAACTATGTTTTGTAACGACCTAAGGGTCACATACATTTATTCATGCTTGCTATTCGTAGAAGCATACTGTTGGTGTAAAACAATTGACGTCGGTTATGACGTCATCTTTTTATCGTGAATGCAACTTCTTTTATTACAGCATCTAGTACTTAACCTTGTAATGATCCTGTTGTTGATGATTCGTACACGATGGTTTTGTACGGGGCATCACATTTGGTATCAGAGCATTGGTTGTAGGGAATTAGGTCGCATTAGTGAGTCTAAGACCGACCCGAGTATGATTCACTAATAGGACTAATCTACAAATTGCTAGTTTACTTGTTTCCGCTGAACTTACTGCATGCTGCTGCTTACTTTTACTGCTATGTGCCGCATGCTACTACATGATTTCACTACTGCGTGATATTACTTTCTTTCGATTGCATGCTACTTCTGTACGATTCGTTATTATTGCCATGCTACTTATTGTTATACATGATTTAAACTGTTGGCCTAATACGTGCTTGCTTTATGACTTACTGACATGGAAAAAATTATTTTTCCTTGTTCAGATGTCGGATACTCCACCTGCTATCATTTTGGGCAGTTCAGACTCGTCAGCCACCCCACCTGCTGCTGCTGCCGACACACCGATCCCGCTACCCACGAGTGACCCCGGCGCTTCATCTTCCGGGACTAGCAGCCAAGCGCCTGCCCCAGTGGTTACTTCTAGCGGAGCCCAGGACCCTTCGGAGATTTCAGCTCCATCTGCCTCCGGACCCTCAGGATCACAGCCCCGCTCCGGTGAGATTGTGATTCCCGCGGAGTTCGGGGAAGGTCCTTTCCGTAACCGATATCGCCATTGGTGCCGACGCGCCCCTGATGGACGTCTCATTCTGATCGGACCCGCTAGGTACAGACAGATGATGGCCGCTCAAGGACGGCCAGTTTAGCCACCCGTACAGCCACCACATGATTCGGACGACCCGTCATCCACTGAAGCTTCATCCGACGACACTTCCTCAGACGACTCCAGTGATGATGAGGACCCTGCTGATGCACCTATTCAGCTACCCTCCACCCCGCCGAAGAAGAGGTATCGCTTCGACGGTACCATCATTCCGCGGATCAATGGAGGGAGAGCCTTCACTGACGCATTTGGTCAACGTCGTAGGGTTACCGCCCGTAAGAAGCTTGTGCCGTACCCTGCGGATCCCTTCATCCGTAAGCCTTACCGCCTGGCAGCCTCTACATCTGGAACCGAACCCTCTGCACCACCGGCACCACCAGCACCGCCTGCCCCACCATCTCCCACTGTCGAGGAATTGACAAGGGAGGTGGAGATTCTCCGAGCTCGAGTTGCTGAGCTAGAGGACCAGATGGCCCATGTTATGGACATCCTTCACCCACCTTCACCGTAGGGTTTTTGTTTTTAGATTTCATTATGTAATCTAGTTATAGTTTTATGTTTCACTTATGTATTGTACGGACTTATTCAGATGTATGAAACTTATTATTATTAACGGAACTTTGCGTTATTTAATTCTTGCACGATGTTCTATTTACATTACTGTACGATGATTCTGTGGTATTTGTACCTAGATGCGTTATTTAATAACATGTAATGCTTTGATTCCATGTTGGTTACCATATACTGTATTATTACTATTTGAATGCTGGATTTTGACTTGAGTCAAAATTTTTGTTTAGAACACCATGGCTAATGGTCGATCCACACCTACTGCTGCTCTAATTGAAGAGATGATCCAAGAACGTGTAGCCGCAGTCATTGCAAAAATGCAACCCCAAGCTCCACCGCCACTGCCACCACCACCGGTTATTCAACCCATTCGTAATGGGTGCACTTACAAGGAATTCCAGAGCTGTAAACCACATAACTTCAGCGGCACTGAGGGACCGGTTGGTCTCACCAGATGGTTCGAGAAACTTGAATCAGTATTCCGAGTTAGCAACTGTTCGAAGGACAGCAAAACCAAATTTGCTTCTTGCACGCTATCTGATAGCGCGCTAACGTGGTGGAACACAATGGAACAGGCACAAGGCATTGATGAGGCGTATGCTACGCCATGGGAAGAATTTAAGTGTGCCATGATTGAGGAGTATTGTCCAAGAACCGAGATACAAAAGATGGAATGGAGTTCATGCAGTTAAAGGCCGTTGGGAACGACCTTGATGGTTACAACAGGAGATTTTTGGAGTTAGCCCTGATGTGTCCGACAATGGTCACCCCGGAATTCAAGCGAATGGAAAGGTACTTCTAGGGGCTTCCTAAGAGCATTAAAGGAAACGTCACCTCGTCCAAGCCACCGAATATTCCTGAAGCGATGCGCATGGCGCATACTTTAATGAATTAGATAACCATCGATGAACCGGAGAAAACTAAGACTGAAGCGGGTACTAGTGAGAAGCGCAAATGCGATAACCACAACAACAACAACAACAACAACAGGGGAAGGAACTATGATCAAAACCCGGCGAAACGACATGAGGGTTTTAGAGGAAACAACAACGGTGGAAACCCCAACCACAACAACAACACCAACTCCAACCCGAACTACAAAGGAACCTTACCACAATGCAAGCGGTGCTACAAGCATCATACTGGGTATTGCACTGTTGTTTGTGAGAAGTGCCAACGGACTGGGCATGTTGGAAAAGACTGCAAGGTCACCACTTTGAATGGGAAGCCGAACACCAATGGACCGAAAAAGTGCTACGAATGCAGAGAGACGGGCCATTTCAGAAATGCATGCCCCAACAAAAGAAAAAACAGCGGACCACCCCGTGGTAGAGCTTTCAACGTTAATGCAAGGGACGCCCGAGAAAACCCCGACTTGGTGACAGGTATATTCACTATCAACAATCTTTTAGCTTCTGTATTGTTTGATACTGGTGCGGATAGAAGTTATGTATGTAGATATTTTTGCGATAAGATTAATTGGTCATTAGTCCAGTTGAAAGAGAGTATGCTTGTCGAGGTCTCCAACGGTAAACTTGAAAAAGTTGACCACATTAGTCGAGGAGCTATTATCAACATAGTTGGTGCAGATTTCGAAATTGATTTGATACCAATCAAATTGGAAAGTTTTGACGTGATCATCGGTATGGATTGGTTGAGCAAGGTAAGGGCCGATATTATTTGTGGAGATAAAGCTCTTCGTATACCACACGGAGACGGTGAGCCACTGATCATCTACGGAGAAAGATGTACCTCGAAGCTGAACCTTATTAGTTGCGTGAAAGCGTAAAAGATTATGAAGAAGGGACGTCTTGCTGTCCTAGCGCATGTGAAAACGGTAGAAACTGAGGTGAAGAACGTGAACGATATTCGAATTGTGAACGAATTTTCCGATGTCTTCCCAGAGGAATTGCATGGATTACCGCTGCCGAGAGCCGTAAAGTTTCAGATCAACTTAGTGCCAGGAGCTGCACCTGTAGCTCACGCACCTTATAGACTCGCACCTTCCGAGATGCAAGAATTACAGAGTCAACTACAAGAACTACTTGATCGAGGATTTATCCAACCAAGCTTCTCGCCTTGGGGCGCACCTGTGTTGTTTGTGAAGAAGAAGGATGGATCCTTCCGTATGTGTATCGACTACCGTGAGCTCAACAAATTGACTATCAAGAATCGGTATCCTCTTCCACGAATTGATGATCTTTTTGATCAACTACAAGGATCGAGCATTTACTCAAAGATCGATTTGCGATCCGGTTATCACCAGTTGAGGGTGAAAGAAAGTGACGTGATGAAAACTGCATTCAGGACCCGTTATGGTCATTATGAGTTTCTCGTGATGCCATTCAGTTTGACAAATGCACCTACCATGTTCATGGACCTCATGAATCGTGTCTGCAAGCCGTACTTGGATAAGTTTGTTATCGTCTTCATAGATGATATCCTCATCTACTCTAAGAGCGAAGAAGAGCATGAGCAACACCTCCGACTAGTACTTGAACTCCTAAGACAAGAGCAACTTTACGCTAAATTCTCTAAATGTGAATTTTGGTTGAAGGAAGTACAATTTCTGGGTCATGTTGTGAGCGACCAGGGTATCAAAGTTGACCCCGCTAAGATTGAAGCTATCAGCAAGTGAGAGACCCCCACTACTTTGACTCATATTCGCCAATTCCTAGGTCTTGCCGGTTACTACAGAAGGTTTATTGAAGGTTTTTCGTTGATTGCGCGTCCTTTAACCGCGCTGACTCACAAGGGCAAGAAGTTCATTTGGGAACCCGTACACGAATCGGCATTTCAAACTTTGAAGAAGAAGTTAACCACTGCACCTATCCTATCACTTCCTGAGGGCAGTGATGACTTTGTTGTTTATTGTGATGCATCAAAAAGTGGTTTTGGTTGTGTACTGATGCAAAGATCAAAGGTTATCACTTATGCCTCCCGACAATTGAAGATTCGCGAGCGGAACTACACTACTCATGATCTTGAACTTGAAGCCGTTGTCTTTGCGCTCAAATTGTGGAGACACTATTTGTATGGAACTAAGAGTACTATCTTCACCGATCACAAGAGTCTCCAGCACATCTTTGATCAGAAGCAACTGAATATGAGACAACATCGATGGATCGAGATGCTCAACGACTACGATTGTGAACTCCGTTATCATCCTGGCAAGGCCAATGTTGTAGCTGACGCTTTAAGCCGAAAGGAGAGGATGGCACCTCTTCATGTTAGGGATCTGAACATCACCATTCATTCGAACCTCAACAGCCAGATCAGAGTAACCCAAGATGAGGCTCTCAAGGAGGAGAATATATCTCACGAACATTTGAACATACTTGTCTCTCGATTCGAGGTTAGGGAGTCTGGACTCCGATGTTATGCCGGAAGAATTTGGGTACCTTAATATGGAGATCTACGGAACCTTATACTTGATGAAGCATACAAATCGAGATATTCGATTCATCCTGGAGCGGGCAAAATGTACCACGACCTTAAAGAACAGTATTGGTGGCTGAATCTTAAGAAGGACGTTGCGACTTATGTTGATAAGTGTTTGACTTGTTTGAAAGTTAAAGCCGAGCATCAGAGGCCTTCTGGATTACTGCAACAACCGGAAATCCCACAATGGAAGTGGGAAAGGATAACAATGGATTTCATCACCAAGCTACCAAAGACGATGGGCGGATACGATACTATTTGGGTTATTGTTGACCGCCTTACTAAATCTGCACACTTTCTAGCGATGAAGGAAACGGATACGATGGAGAGACTTGCTCAATTATACATCAAGGAGGTTGTATCTCGTCATGGTGTATCTTTATCGATCATCTCCGATCGCGATCCCCGTTTTACTTCTAGATTTTGGCGTTCTTTGCAAGAAGCCATGGGAACTCGTCTTAACATGAGTACTGCTTATCACCCTCAGACTGACGGGCAAAGTGAATGAACGATTCAGACTTTGGAAGACATGTTGCGTGCATGTGTCATTGATTTCGGAAAGGCCTGGGAAAGGCATTTGCCGCTAGCCGAATTCTCGTACAACAACAGTTATCACTCGAGCATTAATGCCGCACCTTTTGAAGCATTGTATGGCTGCAAGTGCCGATCTCCTATTTGTTGGGCTGAAGTAGGCGAAAAGCAAATCACCGGACCCGAGGTAGTCCATGAAATGACGGAGAAGATTGCTCAGATACAAGCTAGACTTAAGACTGCCCGTGATCGCCAAAAGAGTTATGCCGATCTTAAACGTAAAGACTTTGAATTCAACGTTGGTGATTGTGTAATATTGAAGGTTTCACCTTGGAAGGGTGTGATCTATTTTGGAAAACGTGAAAAGTTAAACCCACGATACATTGGTCATTTAGAAATTTTGGAACTTGTTGGACCCGTTGCTTACCGTTTGGATCTACCAGCACAATTGAGCTCAGTTCATCCTACCTTCCACGTGTCAAACTTGAAGAAGTGTCTTGCTGCACCCGAACTTATCATACCACTGGAAGAACTTACAATTGATGACAAACTCCACTTCATGGAAGAACCTGTTGAAATTATGGATCGTGAGATCAAAACTTTGAAACGCAACAAGATTCTGATTGTCCGAGTACGATGGAATGCCAAACGAGGACCTGAGTTTACCTGGGAGCGAGAGGATCAAATGATGCGGAAGTATCCTCACCTTTTCCCAACTCCTCCATCTACCTCAGCTTAAAATTTCGGGATGAAATTTTCTTTAACAGGTGGGTAATGTAACGACCTTGGATTTTCCAACGTTTATTTATTAATAATTATTATTATTAATACTTGTGATAAAACGAATGTATGTTATTACATTTACTTGTTGCCATGATTAACCGTACTTGACTTTAAATTGCCCGAAACGTCTTTGTGACACACGAAACTTGCACGAATAATATTTTCAAGTATTATTTACATTCATGATTAAGTTTTATTAATCATTTTAATTAACTAAGGTTATTAGTTAATTACTTGGGCTTTATTGGATTTAATTGTTAATTACTTGAACTTGGGCCTTTATTAGTATTAATGGACCTATGAAGCCCACCCTACTTCTTTAGTGGACTTATTAGCCCATACTTACATGTAAGTAACCCATTTATGTGTAACTAGTTTGGTTAGTGCAATTGGAATCTAGTTATCACCTTATCCCCATGAAATCAACTCTAATATCCATCTTTTTAAGCTTTAGCATGCAATAACTTCATGGATCTTTCCCTCCTCCCCTTGGGATGTTGAAACCGTCGGCCTTCATTGGCTTTTAGGGGAGTTTCAATTTTTTTTTTACTACTTCATTACTTGCAATCTCATTCTCACACTTCACTTCAAACTTACCTCTTAACTTCTCTCTCATTTTCTCTCTAATTCTTGTAAGTATTATGAACAACTCTCCCTTCTTTCTCCTTGATAAAACCGAACAAAAACACCCCTTAATCATCATCATCATCACTTGTTCTTTGATTATTGTTTTGTTACTTGTTGTAGTTGTTACTTACTTGTAGTTATTACTTACATGTTTTCAAGAATCAAACTTACTAGTTTCATTCTTCATTTATCTTGTTCTTACAAGACATACAAGAACAAAACTCTTTAGTTTATGTTCTACATATAATGCTTTAAAAAGATTTAAGTTCATGAGTTGTGAAAGCATACTTGTAATTCATGTTAGTAAACTTTAAAGTTTACTTTCTTAAAGATCAAGACCTAGGCTTGAATCTTTAAAGTATGAAACTCATGAACTAGTTACTTGTTTACTTAGTTTATTCTTTACATTATGCACTTAAATTTCATGTTTGTTGGTTGCTATTGGTCAAGTGTTACTAGTTAACTTTGATCTCATTAATCTTGAACTAAAAGTTAACTTTGAAAGTTCAAGAACATGTAAGTAAGTTTTCTTTAATTATAACTTTGTACACTTATGTTAGATCTAGACTTTTGAGTCTTGGATCTTCAAGATCAAACTAAGAACTATGTTCTACAACTTAAGATCTTGATTTCATAAGTTCACTTTCAAGTTTGTAACTTATTATTAGTTTTAAAGTTCATGTATGTGTTAGATCTAAGACTTTGATGTAACTTTGGTTCATCAAAACACTTGCAACACTTAAGTGAGTTGTACTTCATGTCTTAGACTTACACCTAGGTTATGATGGTCAAACCTTGGTGAAAATGATACAAACACATCAACGAGTTGTACACTTGAAGCTATATGCATCAAGGATGAGAACCATGATAAGCATCGAGCACCAAGAACCACCGGAACCTACTGACCCTACTGTTCTACTATTTCTGTGTCTGACCCGTAAGACTTGGGCTACTGTAATTATGATTTTCAGATATCTCTGTTCTAGTAGATAACTTTTCATATATGACTCGTCTTAATCCGAGTTACGGTTTAGGATTTATGGCCCTCCGATCGTCACTATGTCCATTTAACGTTGTGCTGAAAATTCTGACCTACTCGCACTTAGACCATCGCCATGGTCAAACGAAGACGAGTTTGCTTCTGTAATTTTTACCACAACTAAAGGACTCATATACGGAGCCATGGCCACTGGTCTCGCCTTATTTAAGTAGGTATAGAGGCCGTGGTGACTGACCGAACTCAACCTTTGTTTAAAACTCTTTACTTGAACGAAACTTACTTTACACCTTTTGTTTGATGATGAATGATGATGACCCTTATGTAGTGACCCGAACTTTTCCATGTTTATATATATTAATTGAGATTGATATTTACATGATTAAATGTTTCCAACATGTTAAGCAATCAAACTTGTTAAGACTTGATTAATTGAAATATGTTTCATATAGACAATTGACCACCCAAGTTGACCGGTGATTCACGAACGTTAAAACTTGTAAAAACTATATGATGACATATATATGGATATATATATAGTTAACATGATACTCTGATAAGTAAACATATCATTGAGTATATTAACAATGAACTACATATGTAAAAACAAGACTACTAACTTAATGATTTTTAAACGAGACATATATGTAACGATTATCGTTGTAAAGACATTTAATGTATATATATCATATTAAGAGATATTCATACATGATAATATCATGATAATATAATAATTTAAAATCTCATTTGATATTATAAATATTGGGTTAACAACATTTAACAAGATCGTTAACCTAAAGGTTTCAAAACAACACTTACATGTAACGACTAACGATGACTTAACGACTCAGTTAAAATGTATATACATGTAGTGTTTTAATATGTATTTATACACTTTTGAAAGACTTCGATACACTTATCAAAATACTTCTACTTAACAAAAATGCTTACAATTACATCCTCGTTCAGTTTCATCAACAATTCTACTCGTATGCACCCGTATTCGTACTCGTACAATACACAGCTTTTAGATGTATGTACTATTGGTATATACACTCCAATGATCAGCTCTTAGCAGCCCATGTGAGTCACCTAACACATGTGGGAACCATCATTTGGCAACTAGCATGAAATATCTCATAAAATTACAAAAATATGAGTAATCATTCATGACTTATTTACATGAAAACAAAATTACATATCCTTTATATCTAATCCATACACCAACGACCAAAAACACCTACAAACACTTTCATTCTTCAATTTTCTTCATCTAATTGATCTCTCTCAAGTTCTATCTTCAAGTTCTAAGTGTTCTTCATATATTCTACAAGTTCTAGTTACATAAAATCAAGAATACTTTCAAGTTTGCTAGCTCACTTCCAATCTTGTAAGGTGATCATCCAACCTCAAGAAATCTTTGTTTCTTACAGTAGGTTATCATTCTAATACAAGGTAATAATCATATTCAAACTTTGGTTCAATTTCTATAACTATAACAATCTTATTTCAAGTGATGATCTTACTTGAACTTGTTTTCGTGTCATGATTCTGCTTCAAGAACTTCGAGCCATCCAAGAATCCGTTGAAGCTAGATCCATTTTTCTCTTTTCCAGTAGGTTTATCCAAGGAACTTAAGGTAGTAATGATGTTCATAACATCATTCGATTCATACATATAAAGCTATCTTATTCGAAGGTTTAAACTTGTAATTACTAGAACATAGTTTAGTTAATTCTAAACTTGTTCGCAAACAAAAGTTAATCCTTCTAACTTGACTTTTAAAATCAACTAAACACATGTTCTATATCTATATGATATGCTAACTTAATGATTTAAAACCTGGAAACACGAAAAACACCGTAAAACCGGATTTACGCCGTCGTAGTAACACCGCGGGCTGTTTTGGGTTAGTTAATTAAAAACTATGATAAACTTTGAGTTAAAAGTTGTTATTCTGAGTAAATGATTTTTATTATGAACATGAAACTATATCCAAAAATTATGGTTAAACTCAAAGTGGAAGTATGTTTTCTAAAATGGTCATCTAGACGTCGTTCTTTCGACTGAATTGACTACCTTTACAAAAACGACTTGTAACTTATTTTTCCGACTATAAACCTATACTTTTTCTGTCTAGATTCATAAAATAGAGTTCAATATGAAACCATAGCAATTTGATTCACTCAAAACGGATTTAAAATGAAGAAGTTATGGGTAAAACAAGATTGGATAATTTTTCTCATTTTAGCTATGTGAAAATTGGTAACAAATCTATTCTAACCATAACTTAATCAACTTGTATTGTATATTATGTAATCTTGAGATACCATAGACACGTATACAATGTTTCGACCTATCATGTCGACACATCTATATATATTTCAGAACAACCATAGACACTCTATATGTGAATGTTGGAGTTAGCTATACAGGGTTGAGGTTGATTCCAAAATATATATAGTTTGAGTTGTGATCAATACTGAGATACGTATACACCGGGTCGTGGATTGATTCAAGATAATATTTATCGATTTATTTCTGTACATCTAACTGTGGACAACTAGTTGTAGGTTACTAACGAGGACAGCTGACTTAATAAACTTAAAACATCAAAATATATTAAAAGTGTTGTAAATATATTTTGAACATACTTTGATATATATGTATATATTGTTATAGGTTCGTGAATCAACCAGTGGCCAAGTCTTACTTCCCGATGAAGTAAAAATCTGTGAAAGTGAGTTATAGTCCCACTTTTAAAATCTAATATTTTTGGGATGAGAATACATGCAGGTTTTATAAATGATTTACAAAATAGACACAAGTACGTGAAACTACATTCTATGGTTGAATTATCGAAATCGAATATGCCCCTTTTTATTAAGTCTGGTAATCTAAGAATTTGGGAACAGACACTCTAATTGACGCGAATCCTAAAGATAGATCTATTGGGCCTAACAAACCCCATCCAAAGTATCGGATGCTTTAGTACTTCGAAATTTATATCATATCCGAAGGGTGTCCCAGAATGATGGGGATATTCTTATATATGCATCTCGTTAATGTCGGTTACCAGGTGTTCACCATATGAATGATTTTTATCTCTATGTATGGGATGTGTATTGAAATATGAAATCTTGTGGTCTATTATTATGATTTGATATATATAGGTTAAACCTATAACTCACCAACATTTTTGTTGACGTTTTAAGCATGTTTATTCTCAGGTGATTATTAAGAGCTTCCGCTATCGCATACTTAAATAAGGACGAGATTTGGAGTCCATGCTTGTATGATATTGTGTAAAAACTGCATTCAAGAAACTTATTTTGTTGTAACATATTTGTATTGTAAACCATTATGTAATGGTCGTGTGTAAACAGGATATTTTAGATTATCATTATTTGATAATCTACGTAAAGATTTTTAAACCTTTATTGATGAAATAAAGGTTATGGTTTGTTTTAAAATGAATGCAGTCTTTGAAAAACGTCTCATATAGAGGTCAAAACCTCGCAACGAAATCAATTAATATGAAACATTTTTAATCAATAAGAACGGGACATTTCACCTTAAGACCTTATTTACATACTTTTAAACCTATTCGGACGATTTACTGACTTAGTACTATTTGACTTAAGTTGAGGACCCGTTTGGACAACCTTCATTACTTGCTTACTTTTCGAGTCATACTTTACCGCTACTTTATCATTGTGAGTTATAGCATTCCCTTTTTACTTTAACTTATTTTAGGAACTGAGAATACATGCGGATTTTATGTTTTACATACTAGGCACGAGTACTTAAACTTATATATGTGTGGGTTATACAACGGCATAAATATTCCCTTTAGCTCGGTAACGTTTAATCATTGGTTTTTGAACCATGAACGCGAATCTTAGATATGGATCCATAGGGTTTGACATCCCCACCCGGGCTAGTCGCGCTAGCATTTAACGAGTGTTTAATACTTAGTAAACATACGCACTTGCCAAGTGTACTTTTAGGGGGTATAAACGTTAAGTTAGTTACCAAGTCCCCACGGTTAACATATACTTATTCATACTGTTTTGAAACGCTCTTTGTAGCACTGAAATCTTGTGGCCTACCTTACTTACTGTTATACTTAAACTATAGCTCACCAACCTTTGTGTTACGTTTTTAAGCATGTTTTTCTCAGGTGCTTAAGGTTATTTGCTTCCGCTGTGTACTTGTCTTGCCGTAGACACCCGCTGCTCTAGTGATTATCACCGCATGAACTGTTTATCTTGCATTCAAACTTTAATACATTTGAAACTATGTTTTGTAACGACCTAAGGGTCACATACATTTATTCATGCTTGCTATTCGTAGAAGCATACTGTTGGTGTAAAACAATTGACGTCGGTTATGACATCATCTTTTTATCGTGAATGCAACTTCTTTTATTATAGCATATAGTACTTAACCTTGTAATGATCCTGTTGTTGATGATTCGTACACGATGGTTTTGTACGGGGCATCACAGCACTTGTTATAAAACTTAGCAATTTTTTGCTTATTGTTGACCTCACGTACTAATGCAGCCAGCCCTAATTCTTCAATAAAGTTGAGGATTTCATGTAACGTTTCAGAGTTCCGCATCAAAGTTAGCAATGCGGTGTGGGTGTGCCAATTTTTGCAGGTACTGTAGTGACCCGAACTTTTCCATGTTTATATATATTAATTGAGATTGATATTTACATGATTAAATGTTTCCAACATGTTAAGCAATCAAACTTGTTAAGACTTGATTAATTGAAATATGTTTCATATAGACAATTGACCACCTAAGTTGATCGGTGATTCACGAACGTTAAAACTTGTAAAAACTATATGATGACATATATATGGATATATATATATAGTTAACATGATACTATGATAAGTAAACATATCATTAAGTATATTAACAATGAACTACATATGTAAAAACAAGACTACTAACTTAATGATTTTTAAACGAGACATATATGTAACGATTATCGTTGTAAAGATATTTAATGTATATATATCATATTAAGAGATATTCATACATGATAATATCATGATAATATAATAATTTAAAATCTCATTTGATATTATAAACATTGGGTTAACAACATTTAACAAGATCGTTAACCTAAAGGTTTCAAAACAACACTTACATGTAACGACTAACGATGACTTAACGACTCAGTTAAAATGTATATACATGTAGTGTTTTAATATGTATTTATACACTTTTGAAAGACTTCAATACACTTATCAAAATACTTCTACTTAACAAAAATTCTTACAATTACATCCTAGTTCAGTTTCATCAACAATTCTACTCGTATGCACCCGTATTCGTACTCGTACAATACACAGCTTTTAGATGTATGTACTATTGGTATATACACTCCAATGATTAGCTCTTAGCAGCCCATGTGAGTCACCTAACACATGTGGGAACCATCATTTGGCAACTAGCATGAAATATCTCATAAACTTACAAAAATATGAGTAATCATTCATGACTTATTTACATGAAAACAAAATTACATATCCTTTATATCTAATCCATACACCAACGACCAAAAACACCTACAAACACTTTCATTCTTCAATTTTCTTCATCTAATTGTTCTCTCTCAAGTTCTATCTTCAAGTTCTAAGTGTTCTTCATAAATTCCAAAAGTTCTAGTTTCATAAAATCAAGAATACTTTCAAGTTTGCTAGCTCACTTCCAATCTTGTAAGGTGATCATCCAACCTCAAGAAATCTTTATTTCTTACAGTAGGTTATCATTCTAATACAAGGTAATAATCATATTCAAACTTTGGTTCAATTTCTATAACTATAACAATCTTATTTCAAGTGATGATCTTACTTGAACTTGTTTTGGTGTCATGATTCTGCTTCAAGAACTTCGAGCCATCCAAGGATCCATTGAAGCTAGATCCATTTTTCTCTTTTCCAGTAGGTTTATCCAAGGAACTTAAGGTAGTAATGATGTTCATAACATCATTCAATTCATACATATAAAGCTATCTTATTCGAAGGTTTAAACTTGTAATCACTAGAACATAGTTTAGTTAATTCTAAACTTGTTCGCAAACAAAAGTTAATCCTTCTAACTTGACTTTTAAAATCAACTAAACACATGTTCTATATCTATATGATATGCTAACTTAATGATTTAAAACCTGGAAACACGAAAAACACCGTAAAACCGGATTTACGCCGTCGTAGTAACACCGCGGGCTGTTTTGGGTTAGTTAATTAAAAACTATGATAAACTTTGATTTAAAAGTTGTTATTCTGAGAAAATGATTTTTATTATGAACATGAAACTATATCCAAAAATTATGGTTAAACTCAAAGTGAAAGTATGTTTTCTAAAATGGTCATCTAGACGTCGTTCTTTCGACTGAAATGACTACCTTTACAAAAACGACTTGTAACTTATTTTTCCGACTAGAAACCTATACTTTTTTTGTTTAGATTCATAAAATAGAGTTCAATATGAAACCATAGCAATTTGATTCACTCAAAACGGATTTAAAATGAAGAAGTTATGGGTAAAACAAGATTGGATAATTTTTCTCATTTTAGCTACGTGAAAATTGGTAACAAATCTATTCCAACCATAACTTAATCAACTTGTATTATATATTATGTAATCTTGAGATACCATAGACACGTATACAATGTTTCGACCTATCATGTCGACACATCTATATATATTTCGGAACAACCATAGACACTCTATATGTGAATGTTGGAGTTAGCTATACAGGGTTGAGGTTGATTCCAAAATATATATAGTTTGAGTTGTGATCAATACTGAGATACGTATACACTGGGTCGTGGATTGATTCAAGATAATATTTATCGATTTATTTCTGTACATCTAACTGTGGACAACTAGTTGTAGGTTACTAACGAGGACAGCTGACTTAATAAACTTAAAACATCAAAATATATTAAAAGTGTTGTAAATATATTTTGAACATACTTTGATATATATGTATATATTGTTATAGGTTCGTGAATCAACCAGTGGCCAAGTCTTACTTCCCGACGAAGTAAAAATCTGTGAAAGTGAGTTATAGTCCCACTTTTAAAATCTAATATTTTTGGGATGAGAATACATGCAGGTTTTATAAATGATTTACAAAATAGACACAAGTACGTGAAACTACATTCTATGGTTGAATTATCGAAATCGAATATGCCCCTTTTTATTAAGTCTGGTAATCTAAGAATTAGGGAACAGACACCCTAATTGACGCGAATCCTAAAGATAGATCTATTGGGCCTAACAAACCCCATCCAAAGTACCGGATGCTTTAGTACTTCGAAATTTATATCATATCCGAAGGGTGTCCCGGAATGATGGGGATATTCTTATATATGCATCTTGTTATTGTCGGTTACCAGGTGTTCACCATATGAATGATTTTTATCTCTATGTATGGGATGTGTATTGAAATATGAAATCTTGTGGTCTATTGTTACGATTTGATATATATAGGTTAAACCTATAACTCACCAACATTTTTGTTGACGTTTTAAGCATGTTTATTCTCAGGTGATTATTAAGAGCTTCCGCTGTCGCATACTTAAATAAGGACAAGATTTGGAGTCCATGCTTGTATGATATTGTGTAAAAACTGCGTTCAAGAAACTTATTTTGTTGTAACATATTTGTATTGTAAACCATTATGTAATGGTCGTGTGTAAACAGGATATTTTAGATTATCATTATTTGATAATCTACGTAAAGCTTTTTAAGCCTTTATTGATGAAATAAAGGTTATGGTTTGTTTAAAAATGAATGCAGTCTTTGAAAAACGTCTCATATAGAGGTCAAAACCTCGCAACGAAATCAATTAATATGGAACGTTTTTAATCAATAAGAACGGGACATTTCAGTTGGTATCTGAGCGTTGGTCTTAGAGAACCAGAAAATTTTCATTAGTGTGTCTTATCGAGTTTGTTAGGATGCATTAGTGAGTCTGGACTTCGACCGTGTTTTCTTTAAAAATGATTGCTTAACATTTTTGTTGGAAACTATATATTTTTAACATATGAATATTATGTGATATATTAATCTCTTAACGTGTTTGATATTATGTGATAGATGTCTACCTCTAGAACAAGTCCCATTGACTCACCTAATAATAATGAAGAGTCAAATGTAAATTGGAATGATTTGTGGACTGATTCACAAGTTCCCGAAGAGGAACCGGAAGAAGAATCGGAACCGGATGAAGAAATAGAACCGGTGGGGGAAATAATAAAACGGTTAAGTAAAAGAAAATCCTCAACCAACCGACCAAAGTTAATTATGGTCAATGGTGTTTCCGCCAAGGAAGCAAAATATTGGGAGGATTACCAATTCTCCGATGAATCGGATTCCGACGAGAATTCCGATGATGTTATAGAAATTACCCCAACTGAATTTAAAAAGGCAAAAGAAAATAATAAGGGAAAGGGCATAAAAATAGAGAAATCTAATTCCAACCCCGATGAACTTTATATGTATCGTCAACCCCCGAAGTCCTTAAGTTGTAACAATGACCCGGGAACCTCTAAACCACCAGGTTTTTCTAAACCAATGTGGACAACGACGGCTCGTATTAGGGGAACATCATATATCCCTAGAAACTTGGCAAAACGAACCAAAACCGAAGAAGAAGAAACGAGCGAGTCAGAATAAGATAGTTGTATTCGTGTGGTGTAATATATGTAATATAGTGTTCTTATGCTTTATGATATATGTAAAAATTGCTTGTATTAATAAGTATTTTTTTTATGAAACTAACTCTTGTCTATTTTACAGTTTAAAAACACAAAATAGATAGACAACCCAATATTTTAAGAGACCTACCCGGAGACATGATTGATGAAATCTTGTCTAGAGTCGGCCAGAATTCCTCGGCACAACTATTTAAGGCGAGATCAGTTTGTAAGACATTCGAAGAACGTTCCAAGAATGTCTTGGTTTATAAGAGACTTTCATTTGAAAGATGGGGGATATCACATTGGGAAACCCATAAGTTACGATGTGTTTACTTTGACGCATATATTGCGGGGAACCCAAATGCTATTTTACGCAACGGGTTAAGAAATTATTTTGACTCAATATATCCGAATATTGGACTTCGTGATTTAGAAAAAGCGGCTAACATGCAACATAAAGAAGCATGTTATGCTTACGGATTAGTAATGTTCGCTTCTCACCAAAGTGAGAACAAGAACATCGGGCTACAACTATTAAACAAAACGTTTCCACAAGTGACGGAGTCGGTAATTGGGGTAAGAAATGAGGTTTTTAGATTGTTACGGGACTGTTGGACATTACGTAACCCTCGTCCCTTTGACGACGTTACAACACGCTGTCTTATCAACGGCCATAACGGTTATGTTGCACAAGACCAAGGATGGGAAGTAGTCCTAGTAAAACCAGAATGCATGACTTGTTTCTGGACGTATGAATTACGTGTCTTTATTGCCTTTGCTGAACGACTTGTGTAGTAGCTAGAATTATCTTCACAACTATCTTGTATCAAAGTTATTGTGTGCTATATTTCATGCTTTATGTAAAATAAGCGGTATTGTAAGTTTGTAAAATATTGTATAAAAGTTTGAACGCGAAATATTATTATAATCAGTTTTTCATATAGAATTGTAGTAGTTGAATTGTATATTAGCTACTAAGTATGAACTTAACGGGTAGGTACTACCCGAATTTAAACTTATAAAACGCTAATATGAAGAAAAAGCTTTTATAAATGAGTTCATATTATGCTACGAAATACTATTAACTACTCTTAATATTCTGTATGATTAACTTGTTCCATTTAACTATTTTGAAGGAAATGGCACCGACTACTCGACACACCGTGAATATGAATGAAGAGGAATTCCGTACTTTTCTAGCTTCAAACATAGCCGCAGTACAGGCTGCGCTACATACCAACAATAACCTTGGATCTAGCAGTACAGGAAATCGTGTAGGATGCACCTACAAAGAATTCACTGCCTGCAAACCTTTGGAATTTGATGGAACCGAAGGACCGATCGGATTGAAACGGTGGACCGAGAAGGTCGAATCGGTGTTTGCCATAAGTAAGTGTACTGAAGAGGACAAAGTAAAGTACGCTACGCATACCTTCACAGGTTCTGCGTTAACATGGTGGAATACCTATCTAGAACAAGTGGGACAAGACGATGCGTACGCACTACCGTGGTCAGCATTCAAGCACTTGATGAACGAGAAGTACCGTCCCAGAACCGAGGTCAATAAGCTCAAGACAGAACTTAGAGGGTTACGAACCCAAGGATTTGATATTACCACGTACGAAAGACGATTCACAGAATTGTGCCTATTGTGTCCGGGAGCATTCGAAGATGAGGAAGAGAAGATCGACGCGTTTGTGAAAGGATTACCGGAAAGAATCCAAGAAGATATAAGTTCACACGAGCCCGCCTCCATACAACAGGCATGTAGAATGGCTCACAAACTCGTGAACCAAATTGAAGAAAGAATTAAAGAACAGACTGCTGAAGAGGCCAATGTGAAGCAAGTCAAAAGAAAGTGGGAGGAAAACGGTGATAAGAATCACCAATACAACAACAACAGCAATTACAACAATAATCGCAACAATTATCCCAACAATCGCAACATCAATCGCAACTACAACAAACGGCCCAACAACAACAACAACAACAACAACAACAGCAACTACAACAATCATCCCAACAACAATAATAACCGCAACAACAACAACAATCAGAAGCAGCTATGCCAAAGGTGTGAAAAGAATCACTCGGGGTTCTGCACCAAATTTTGCAACAAGTGTAAAAGAAATGGTCATAGCGCGGCGAAGTGTGAGGTCTACGGACCAGGGGTTAATAGAACGAAAGGAACAAATGGTGTCGGAATGAGTAATGGCGGAGCAAGTAGTGTCGGAGCAAGTTATGCCAATGTAGTTTGTTATAAATGTGGAAAACCGGGCCACATTATTAGAAATTGCCCGAACCAGGAGAACACGAATGGACAAGGCCGTGGAAGAGTTTTCAATATTAATGCAGCAGAGGCACAGGAAGACCCGGAGCTTGTTACGGGTACGTTTCTTATTGACAATAAATCTGCTTACGTTTTATTTGATTCGGGTGCGGATAGAAGCTATATGAGTAGAGATTTTTGTGCTAAATTAAGTTGTCCATTGACGCCTTTGGATAGTAAATTTTTACTCGAATTAGCAAATGGTAAATTAATTTCAGCAGATAATATATGTCGGAATCGAGAAATTAAACTGGTTAGCGAAACATTTAAGATTGATTTGATACCAGTAGAGTTAGGGAGTTTTGATGTGATAATCGGTATGGACTGGTTGAAAGAAGTGAAAGCAGAGATCGTTTGTTACAAAAATGCAATTCGCATTATACGAGAAAAAGGAAAACCCTTAATGGTGTACGGAGAAAAGGGCAACACGAAGCTACATCTTATTAGTAATTTGAAGGCACAAAAACTACTAAGAAAAGGTTGCTATGCTGTTCTAGCACACGTCGAGAAAGTACAAACTGAAGAAAAGAGCATCAATGATGTTCCCATTGCAAAAGAATTTCCCGATGTATTTCCGAAAGAATTACCGGGATTACCCCCACATCGATCTGTTGAATTTCAAATAGATCTTGTACCAGGAGCTGCACCAATAGCTCGTGCTCCTTACAGACTCGCACCCAGCGAGATGAAAGAACTGCAAAGCCAATTACAAGAACTTTTAGAGCGTGGTTTCATTCGACCAAGCACATCACCGTGGGGAGCTCCTGTTTTGTTTGTTAAGAAGAAAGATGGTACATTCAGGTTGTGTATCGACTACCGAGAGTTGAACAAACTTACCATCAAGAACTGCTACCCACTACCGAGAATCGACGACTTATTTGATCAACTACAAGGCTCGTCTGTTTATTCAAAGATTGACTTACGTTCCGGGTATCATCAAATGCGGGTGAAAGAAGATGATATTCCAAAGACTGCTTTCAGAACACGTTACGGTCATTACGAGTTTATGGTCATGCCGTTTGGTTTAACTAATGCACCAGCTGTGTTCATGGACCTTATGAACCGAGTGTGTGGACCATACCTTGACAAGTTTGTCATTGTTTTCATTGATGACATACTTATTTACTCAAAGAATGACCAAGAACACTGTGAACATTTGAGAAAGGTGTTAGAAGTATTGAGAAAGGAAGAATTGTACGCTAAGTTTTCAAAGTGTGCATTTTGGTTGGAAGAAGTTCAATTCCTCGGTCACATAGTGAACAAAGAAGGTATTAAGGTGGATCCGGCAAAGATAGAAACTGTTGAAAAGTGGGAAACCCCGAAAACTCCGAAACACATACGCCAGTTTTTAGGACTAGCTGGTTACTACAGAAGGTTCATCCAAGACTTTTCCAGAATAGCAAAACCCTTGACTGCATTAACGCATAAAGGGAAGAAATTTGAATGGAATGATGAACAAGAGAAAGCGTTTCAGTTATTGAAGAAAAAGCTAACTACGGCACCTATATTGTCATTGCCTGAAGGGAATGATGATTTTGTGATTTATTGTGATGCATCAAAGCAAGGTCTCGGTTGTGTATTAATGCAACGAACGAAGGTGATTGCTTATGCGTCTAGACAATTGAAGATTCACGAACAAAATTATACGACGCATGATTTGGAATTAGGCGCGGTTGTTTTTGCATTAAAGACTTGGAGGCACTACTTATATGGGGTCAAAAGTATTATATATACCGACCACAAAAGTCTTCAACACATATTTAATCAGAAACAACTGAATATGAGGCAGCGTAGGTGGATTGAATTATTGAATGATTACGACTTTGAGATTCGTTACCACCCGGGGAAGGCAAATGTGGTAGCCGATGCCTTGAGCAGGAAGGACAGAGAACCCATTCGAGTAAAATCTATGAATATAATGATTCATAATAACCTTACTACTCAAATAAAGGAGGCGCAACAAGGAGTTTTAAAAGAGGGAAATTTAAAGGATGAAATACCCAAAGGATCGGAGAAGCATCTTAATATTCGGGAAGACGGAACCCGGTATAGGGCTGAAAGGATTTGGGTACCAAAATTTGGAGATATGAGAGAAATGGTACTTAGAGAAGCTCATAAAACCAGATACTCAATACATCCTGGAACGGGGAAGATGTACAAGGATCTCAAGAAACATTTTTGGTGGCCGGGTATGAAAGCCGATGTTGCTAAATATGTAGGAGAATGTTTGACGTGTTCTAAGGTCAAAGCTGAGCATCAGAAACCATCAGGTCTACTTCAACAACCCGAAATCCCGGAATGGAAATGGGAAAACATTACCATGGATTTCATCACTAAATTGCCAAGAACTGCAAGTGGTTTTGATACTATTTGGGTAATAGTTGATCATCTCACCAAATCCGCACACTTCCTACCAATAAGAGAAGATGACAAGATGGAGAAGTTAGCACGACTGTATTTGAAGGAAGTCATCTCCAGACATGGAATACCAATCTCTATTATCTCTGATAGGGATGGCAGATTTATTTCAAGATTCTGGCAGACATTACAGCAAGCATTAGGAACTCGTCTAGACATGAGTACTGCCTATCATCCACAAACTGATGGGCAGAGCGAAAGGACGATACAAACGCTTGAAGACATGCTACGAGCATGTGTTATTGATTTCGGAAACAGTTGGGATCGACATCTACCGTTAGCAGAATTTTCCTACAACAACAGCTACCATTCAAGCATTGAGATGGCGCCGTTTGAAGCACTTTATGGTAGAAAATGCAGGACTCCGATTTGTTGGAGTGAAGTGGGGGATAGACAGATTACAGGTCCGGAGATTATACAAGAAACTACCGAGAAGATCATCCAAATTCAACAACGGTTGAAAACCGCCCAAAGTCGACAAAAGAGCTACGCTGACATTAAAAGAAAAGATATAGAATTTGAAATTGGAGAGATGGTCATGCTTAAAGTTTCACCTTGGAAAGGCGTTGTTCGATTTGGTAAACGAGGGAAATTAAATCCAAGGTATATTGGACCATTCAAGATTATTGATCGTGTCGGACCAGTAGCTTACCGACTAGAGTTACCTCAACAACTCGCGGCTGTACATAACACTTTCCACGTCTCGAATTTAAAGAAATGTTTTGCCAAAGAAGATCTCACTATTCCGTTAGATGAAATCCAAATCAACGAAAAACTTCAATTCATCGAAGAACCCGTCGAAATAATGGATCGTGAGGTTAAAAGACTTAAGCAAAACAAGATACCAATTGTTAAGGTTCGATGGAATGCTCGTAGAGGACCCGAGTTCACCTGGGAGCGTGAAGATCAGATGAAGAAGAAATACCCGCATCTATTTCCAGAAGATTCGTCAACACCTTCAACAGCTTAAAATTTCGGGACGAAATTTATTTAACGGGTAGGTACTGTAGTGACCCGAACTTTTCCATGTTTATATATATTAATTGAGATTGATATTTACATGATTAAATGTTTCCAACATGTTAAGCAATCAAACTTGTTAAGACTTGATTAATTGAAATATGTTTCATATAGACAATTGACCACCTAAGTTGATCGGTGATTCACGAACGTTAAAACTTGTAAAAACTATATGATGACATATATATGGATATATATATAGTTAACATGATACTATGATAAGTAAACATATCATTAAGTATATTAACAATGAACTACATATGTAAAAACAAGACTACTAACTTAATGATTTTTAAACGAGACATATATGTAACGATTATCGTTGTAAAGATATTTAATGTATATATATCATATTAAGAGATATTCATACATGATAATATCATGATAATATAATAATTTAAAATCTCATTTGATATTATAAACATTGGGTTAACAACATTTAACAAGATCGTTAACCTAAAGGTTTCAAAACAACACTTACATGTAACGACTAACGATGACTTAACGACTCAGTTAAAATGTATATACATGTAGTGTTTTAATATGTATTTATACACTTTTGAAAGACTTCAATACACTTATCAAAATACTTCTACTTAACAAAAATGCTTACAATTACATCCTAGTTCAGTTTCAACAACAATTCTACTCGTATGCACCCGTATTCGTACTCGTACAATACACAGCTTTTAGATGTATGTACTATTGGTATATACACTCCAATGATCAGCTCTTAGCAGCCCATGTGAGTCACCTAACACATGTGGGAACCATCATTTGGCAACTATCATGAAATATCTCATAAACTTACAAAAATATGAGTAATCATTCATGACTTATTTACATGAAAACAAAATTACATATCCTTTATATCTAATCCATACACCAACGACCAAAAACACCTACAAACACTTTCATTCTTCAATTTTCTTCATCTAATTGATCTCTCTCAAGTTCTATCTTCAAGTTCTAAGTGTTCTTCATAAATTCCAAAAGTTCTAGTTTCATAAAATCAAGAATACTTTCAAGTTTGCTAGCTCACTTCCAATCTTGTAAGGTGATCATCCAACCTCAATAAATCTTTGTTTCTTACAGTAGGTTATCATTCTAATACAAGGTAATAATCATATTCAAACTTTGGTTCAATTTCTATAACTATAACAATCTTATTTCAAGTGATGATCTTACTTGAACTTGTTTTCGTGTCATGATTCTGCTTCAAGAACTTCGAGCCATCCAAGGATCCATTGAAGCTAGATCCATTTTTCTATTTTCCAGTAGGTTTATCCAAGGAACTTAAGGTAGTAATGATGTTCATAACATCATTCAATTCATACATATAAAGCTATCTTATTCGAAGGTTTAAACTTGTAATCACTAGAACATAGTTTAGTTAATTCTAAACTTGTTCGCAAACAAAAGTTAATCCTTCTAACTTGACTTTTAAAATCAACTAAACACATGTTCTATATCTATATGATATGCTAACTTAATGATTTAAAACCTGGAAACACGAAAAACACCGTAAAACCGGATTTACGCCGTCGTAGTAACACCGCGGGCTGTTTTGGGTTAGTTAATTAAAAACTATGATAAACTTTGATTTAAAAGTTGTTATTCTGAGAAAATGATTTTTATTATGAACATGAAACTATATCCAAAAATTATGGTTAAACTCAAAGTGAAAGTATGTTTTCTAAAATGGTCATCTAGACGTCGTTCTTTCGACTGAAATGACTACCTTTACAAAAACGACTTGTAACTTATTTTTCCGACTAGAAACCTATAATTTTTTTGTTTAGATTCATAAAATAGAGTTCAATATGAAACCATAGCAATTTGATTCACTCAAAACGGATTTAAAATGAAGAAGTTATGGGTAAAACAAGATTGGATAATTTTTCTCATTTTAGCTACGTGAAAATTGGTAACAAATCTATTCCAACCATAACTTAATCAACTTGTATTATATATTATGTAATCTTGAGATACCATAGACACGTATACAATGTTTCGACCTATCATGTCGACACATCTATATATATTTCGGAACAACCATAGACACTCTATATGTGAATGTTGGAGTTAGCTATACAGGGTTGAGGTTGATTCCAAAATATATATAGTTTGAGTTGTGATCAATACTGAGATACGTATACACTGGGTCGTGGATTGATTCAAGATAATATTTATCGATTTATTTCTGTACATCTAACTGTGGACAACTAGTTGTAGGTTACTAACGAGGACAGCTGACTTAATAAACTTAAAACATCAAAATATATTAAAAGTGTTGTAAATATATTTTGAACATACTTTGATATATATGTATATATTGTTATAGGTTCGTGAATCAACCAGTGGCCAAGTCTTACTTCCCGACGAAGTAAAAATCTGTGAAAGTGAGTTATAGTCCCACTTTTAAAATCTAATATTTTTGGGATGAGAATACATGCAGGTTTTATAAATGATTTACAAAATAGACACAAGTACGTGAAACTACATTCTATGGTTGAATTATCGAAATCGAATATGCCCCTTTTTATTAAGTCTGGTAATCTAAGAATTAGGGAACAGACACCCTAATTGACGCGAATCCTAAAGATAGATCTATTGGGCCTAACAAACCCCATCCAAAGTACCGGATGCTTTAGTACTTCGAAATTTATATCATATCCGAAGGGTGTCCCGGAATGATGGGGATATTCTTATATATGCATCTTGTTATTGTCGGTTACCAGGTGTTCACCATATGAATGATTTTTATCTCTATGTATGGGATGTGTATTGAAATATGAAATCTTGTGGTCTATTGTTACGATTTGATATATATAGGTTAAACCTATAACTCACCAACATTTTTGTTAACGTTTTAAGCATGTTTATTCTCAGGTGATTATTAAGAGCTTCCGCTGTCGCATACTTAAATAAGGACAAGATTTGGAGTCCATGCTTGTATGATATTGTGTAAAAACTGCGTTCAAGAAACTTATTTTGTTGTAACATATTTGTATTGTAAACCATTATGTAATGGTCGTGTGTAAACAGGATATTTTAGATTATCATTATTTGATAATCTACGTAAAGCTTTTTAAACCTTTATTGATGAAATAAAGGTTATGGTTTGTTTAAAAATGAATGCAGTCTTTGAAAAACGTCTCATATAGAGGTCAAAACCTCGCAACGAAATCAATTAATATGGAACGTTTTTAATCAATAAGAACGGGACATTTCAGGTACAACAGCTTCAGACTCGTATACCAAGTTGAATGGTGTTTCACCAGTACTTTCTTTAGGAGTGGTGCGGTGCACCCAAAGAACATTGGGAAATTCATCTAAATAACATGTGCGAGCATAGCCTAACCTTGCTTTGACCCCTGCGACAATGTACCAGTTACTTACCTCGCATTGCCCATTCGCTTGCGGGTACGCAACTGATGTGAACGTTTGCTTGATATTAAGCTCTTCACACCAATTTTTGAAAGGGTCCCAGCGAATTGTGCTCCATTGTCGCTAATAATCTCATTAGGTATGCCAAAATTGCATACTATATGTTCCCATGAAAAATTTCAAATCGTTTTTTCGAAGATTGTTGCAAGTGGGCACGCTTCGATCCATTTTGTGAAGTAGTCGATTGCTACTACCAGGAAGCGAATATTCCTTGTAAAGTGCAATGTATGTGTAAGATACTAGTGTATAACAGTATAAGGGGTGAAATAAATTAATGTACCTTTGCTGCGAGGGAAAGTTCCGACGATATCGATGGCCCACTTACAAAAGGGCCACGACGATGACACTGACACTGAGATCATTAGATGTGAAGGTTCCCTGCTTACGTGTGCATGTATCTGACATGATTCGCACCATTTTACCACACTTGTTGTGTCCGTGTATATTGAGGGCCAGCAATACCTCATCCGCATGATCTTCGTCGCTATAGATATTTGTCCCGAATGCAGCTCGTATGTGCCTTCATGAACTTCATGAATTCTTTGTTCAGCCTTCGCAGGGACCAAACAACATAACTGTAGGCTCAAGTAATTTCTTCGATATAACGTGCTCCCTTCTAGGACGTACATAGGTGATTTGACCTGAATTCGTTTTGCCTTTATAGAATCCGCATGCAATAACCCGTCGCGCAAAAATGTGATGATAGGTGTCATCCAATTGTTTTCTGACTCTTCTACTAGTCTCACTATAGAACCATAGTTATAGATTTATTCTGGAGTTCTTCAATCAATACTTTTTTCTCCAAGTGCCCAAGAGATAAAGAGGCAATCTTGTTTAACGCATCTGCTTTTCTTTTTTTGCCCTCTCAAGACGTGAGACACTTGGAACAACTCAAATTGCTCCGCAAAGTTTTGCACTAACAACAAGTATTGTTGCATGGCTAGATCATGAGCATCGAAAGTTCCATTGATTTGACTGCACCGTAATTTTGAATCCACAAAGGCGTGCAACTGCTTAACTCCCAATTCTGCGTAATGCACATACCTAACAAAAAAGCTTCGTATTCTGCTTCATTGCTAGTTACTTTAAAGTTAAACTGCAATGCATAAGTATGTTCTTCTCCTTCGGGACTGTTAAGGACAACTCCTGCGGTCGGACCCTCTGCGCTACATGCGCCATGTAACAACCCAAACCAATCCACGACAAAACCCTGTTAAAATTTACAAATAAAAAAAATTTGCTGTCACTGCCACTTGCGCGGCGCGCCACCTGAGGGTGCGCGGCGCGCAAAAGCCTGCTGATCCCGGAAGCTTTAAATGCGAAAATGATTGACTAGTTCCCGACGTCTTTAGATAAAACACTTTTAACCACTCGTTCAATACATGAAAACTATCACGTTCTATTAATAAAATTAGGTTTACGCAGCGGGGCCCACATCGACCCAAATTACCCTTTAAGTACCAAAATATAATTTTCGACCATAAGACTTTAATACAAAACAAATCCGAGCATGGCGATTGGGGATACGCTACCCAATCCTAATAAATCCAAAAGCAAGCCTTCTAAGCAAACTACGCAAGTCCACTAGTCCCCGCTTACCCGAGCCACCGCATCCATGCAAATCTATAAAAAAGTCAACAACGAGAGGGTAAGCTAACGCTTAGTGAATGATAACATACTACATACATATATATGTATAAAATGGACACGCCACACAAATATCAAATACCTCATACGAACTTGTAACACAATTAGTATATCAACATACTCGTAAATACTAACAAGTCGTACACCATCCCAAAACCACATTAGCATGTACTCATCACAATATATATATATATATAACATGATATACAATCACAACACAATATGGTTAACCATAACGCTATGGTGCTACCGGCACGTGGTTCACACCATACGCACTTGAGTCTCACTCGTTTATAGTGCTACCGGCACATGGTTCACACTTCGACGCTACCGGCACGTGGTTCACGCCTCATTTTATAGTGCTACCAGTACGTGGTTCACACTCGATGCTACCGGCACGTGGTTCACATCATTATCATCATAGTGCTACCGGTACGTGGTTCACACACACAATCCACATCACACACATGTTATGGTACTACCGGCACGTGGTTCATACCATAACATTTACAAATAAATACGCCATATACATGAACGCATAATTATTCCACTCACAATATCAACCCTTCGCCATTGGGGTTATATAATCCACATCACACGCCCATGTGATAACGTACACACAAAGTGTGCACCTCATCCAAGGTGGTCAACCAAAACGCAAAACCGTGCCAATTGGACCCATACACAAGTCCATCAAATCCACCTATATGTGAAGTGAGCTCTATAGCCGAGAATCACTTCACCCGACCCGCACCCATCCTACACATACATATGCACATAGGATATTAACACTCACCTTGAAGTCTTGATGGATGCCAAACCAAAATCCGTAATCGCCGATGGAATGTACCTATTCCATTTATCATAAATACAATAACACAATTAGGGTGGATTTACAAATCAACCCGAATTGACAACTAGTGCCATTTTGACCTAAATGCACTTCCAAGCACAAACCGCGCCCAAGCTAACCAATAATCACTAATACAAGTGAGAATGGTCCTAATATGCCAATCGAACCCAATCATAGGTGTTAAACACCTATCTTGCCCAATATGACACTTAAACCCTAATTTGACCCATAAGAAGTCAATATCACACCCTTTGCAAGTTTTAACACCAAAACATATTTAACTCGGTTCTATGCTTCAACCTAATCCATTTTAAGTTTATAAACCTTATTAATTCGACAATTGGGTCATAATCATCACCAAACCCTAATTTTGACCCAAAGTCAAAATTAGTCAACCAACACACCTAAAAGTGTTCCAACACTTCCATAATCACTAAACCTAGTGATTAAACCCAATTACAAGTCCTAATCAAGGCCAATTTGTTCACCAACCCAAAATCCACCAACACTAACAATAAACCCGATTACTAGCATCACTAAACCCACTTCATGAGTCTAAATGGGTTTATCAACAAATTAAGTTCAAACTCTAACTTTGAATAGCAAAATCAACAATGAAATTCGGAGTTAGAACATACCAATACCGCCAAAATGATGCCGTTGACGAGTAGAACAACTTTAATACCCAAGGTTTGACCCGAAACACCCTTCTTCTTCTCCAATTGGAGCTCTCTCTCTCTCTAAAGCTCTACTCTCACTCTAGGGTTTGAAGATGAGAGTGTTTGATGAGTGAAAATGTGATCCAAACTGATCAAAGGATCAGTTTTGATGACCCCAAACCGACCCCAAGTGAAAAGATCAAAGTACCCCTCATTTAGACCTTTTAAAAAGGCTAAAAATTGCATCAGACGGGTTCGGCGCGCCGCTCCGAAAGGTGGAGCGCCGCTCCAACCTTCAGGTCAGTTTTCAGTTTCTTGTTTTGGCCATAACTTTTTGACCGTAGCTCCGTTTTCGATGAATCAAATATCGTTGGAAATGTGATAAGATTTCCTTTCCAATGGTAAGGCTTTGGAACATCAACACAAACTTTATTTGGGGTTGAAAGGATACGTACACACCTTGTCACTTCAGACAACGTCCAGTTTCCTTCGGCGTTCGAGCAAGCAACACGTAAACTTTATACATGCATCGTACACCATAAATACATTATGTACAATAAATATTTGGGTCTTACAACTCTCCCCCACTTAAACCCGATCACGTCCTCGTGATCTTCTCCACTTAACCAATCCGGACCTACTCAACGATCCTCACTCAAGTCCCAATACGAACTTTCCTAGGCAATTCTTCCCAATGGATCACTTTTAACAACTAAAATCGTCAACCGTGATTTATCAAAACCACAATCCGAGCACTAAAACCTGCTCAATTTCCCATATCGGGAAAAACTCAACCAACCTCGTACCGAGATATAAAATCCTTAGCGTACCTTTACCACGGACAACGCTAAAAGTGACCAAGTCTCAACCTAAAGTCAACAATTCGAACGTTGAAGATCGAACCACATGAATCCTCACGGATTACTCTTACCACTAAACATCCTTTGTAGTACGCAATACAACCAATACACCGCTATCCTAACATCATAAGCAACGACTAAAACCAAAAGCGCCCAAAACGACTATGGCAACGCTAATCCTAAGGTGTCCAAAATCGACTATTGTCACACCCGTAACAACACGTGAGCGAAACACGTCTATCACAATCACTAATCACACAACATGGTCCTCACGATCCCACCATCGGTGTATAAAACAACCATTAGATCACTCAACACCGGATGAAGTCAGCGGACCCCGAAGGTCATGCTCCACCAATCAAAAATACTATGATGAAGTCAGCGGACCCCGAAGGTCATGCTTCACCAATCACATACGTACTTTTGGCCTCGAACAACGAGTAGTGCAACATCGCACTCTGTTACACTCTAGTGAACCCTAACGGATACCACTAACCATCCACACAATCGAGCAAGAACCACCTATATCAAACATAGGTACAAAACAATAATTCTCTAAAAGAGAATCCGACACACACATCCCTTAACCGAGGGATTTCACCTTGCTTGCCAAACACATCCATTATCTCTCAACGAGATTTACCACATTACCAACTTGGTGATAATTCAAATCCAAAATCATAAGTACAATTTAACCGAAATTGTACTCTACCACAATCGACCAAATCTAGGTCCCGACACAAGTTTCGATTTACTAAAACATTGTCCGAAATCTCACACTAAAACCTCCTCGTGCGGGAGTGTAACTCCTCCACTTGGAATTACGTTCCATAACCGCATCTCGTACACCCGTACAATGCTACCAAAGGTAGACTTTACCAATAATTGGGTTCGCACGGCCCATCACCATGTCTTGCTCCAACTTTGAGCATACCAAGGATCCTAACCTATCCTTGAATATTTGGAACGAAAAGTGTACCACAAATTACACGAACTATACACTCGCAATCATCCAATTGCTTTAGTTTGTCAAATTTCACCCGATCACTCATGAACCTAAGGGTTTCACTTCGGTACCCTAAGTACAATGTAACCGCAACACAATCGGAGTCGAACACCACGCTAGTAGGTATAAAAGAGGCACCTAATGTCGCGTCACGTAGGCTCCTTTACCAACATACATCAAGATCAACACTCGATTTCAAGAATTTCAATCCACCCGACGAACCTCGTGGTTCATCAACTTCAACGCAAAAGCGAACACGCGCTTAACGACCGGACACCAAAACCCATTTCCATGGTTTGGTAGAAACATTTTCCAAATACTAAGGGATGCTCGGTTGCACCAAGTCTTACGCCCTTCACCCGACAATCCAACGTCACTATAGGGTACTTCCATTAGGAACGTCACCCATATCAATAACATGCACAACACAATTGAGAACTTAGGGGTCTCACTCGAACGAGCTTAACGACCCGGTACCAACCAAAATGCCTAAGCGCCCAAGGATTCGTACCATAGAGTCAAGGCACAACACACCACTTATACGCTCTACTGAGAGCAAACCGGAACCATAAATGTAAACCGTCCGCTCGCTACGAATTATCTCCAACGGAGAATAAAGTTTAGCTAAGACTTACGCACATACCGCATGTTATTACAAACGAACAAAATATAATTTCGTACTAAAAGTACCTGATGTAGCGCTGTTGGGCTTCCGTGCTCCACTTCCCATCATGTATTCGCGCTCTAACCTCCTAACCCGATCGTCATGCGATTCAGAACACTCTGACTTCCGGTGTCCCTCCATCCGGCAAATGAAACACCTGATTGAGCCTAAAGGCACCACCGTACAATCTTGTGCCAAATGACCCCGTTCCCCATACTTAAAGCACATAAGCTTGTAACCCTTCTTACTCTTCTTCTTCACATTCCCGACGCCTTCAGGCGTACTTCGTGCCCTCTTACCATGAGCACCATATAATCCTAACATTGCAAGTACATCTTCATCATCACTACCTCGAGGTTTGGGAAACCTTTTTTCAAACTCTTCTTTTACAACTTTAGTCGCTTGGTCTCGGACCATTTCCGTCATTTGTCCTTCGACCAACTCCTTAGTTACTTCCCTAACTTTGCCGGTGAAAACCGAGACATATTGCTCAAACACGGCCTCAATCTTTAACGTTAAATCATCCTTCCCTTCGTGAATAGGCTCACTCGTTCCGCATCCATCTTCCGTTTTCATTCTAAGGGATGCAAACGATTAGATCACGAACGTATAGACCACACGCACAACACCGTCCCATCTTGCTAAACACTCATCGTACATCACTTGTTAGACATGATTTGCACCCGTAATAAGGTTTGCAAGTCCTTATTACGCATACACGCCGTATCAACTTGTTAGTACAACGACCGCCTCGCTTGATGATATAAACAAACACAAACAAAATTCTACGCAATATAGACACACGCGAGAATTATTATCACAACACAAAAGTATATTAATGATACCCACATTACTAATATAAACGTTAGTCCACCTACAAATAAGACACTAACTATAACCTATTCCGACCCGTAATCCTACAAGTCCCGCAACAAATTAAGCACACACAAAAGTCTAAGTCTAGGTACCTATCTCAAGTCAACTAAATCCCTTAGACCATGCTTTGATACCACTTGTAACAACCCAAACCAATCCACGACAAAACCCTGTTAAAATTTACAAATAAAAAAAATTTGCTGTCACTGCCACTTGCGCGGCGCGCCACCTGAGGGTGCGCGGCGCGCAAAAGCCTGCTGGTCCCGGAAGCTTTAAATGCAAAAATGATTGACTAGTTCCCGACATCTTTAGACAAAACGCTTTTAACGACTCGTTCAATACATGAAAACTATCACATTCTATTAATAAAATTAGGTTTACGCAGCGGGGCCCACATCAACCCAAATTACCCTTTAAGTACCAAAATACAATTTTCGACCATAAGACTTTAATACAAAACAAAGCCGAGCATGACGATTGGAGATACGGTACCCAATCCTAATAAATCCAAAAGCAAGCCTTCTAAGCAAACTACGCAAGTCCACTAGTCCCCGCTTACCCGAGCCACCGCATCCATGCAAATCTATAAAAAAGTCAACAACGAGAGGGTAAGCTAACGCTTAGTGAATGATAACATACTACATACATATATATGTATAAAATGGACACGCCACACAAATATCAAATACCTCATACGAACTTGTAACACAATTAGTATATCAACATACTCGTAAATACTAACAAGTCGTACACCATCCCAAAACCACATTAGCATGTACTCATCACAATATATATATAACATGCTATACAATCACAACACAATATGGTTAACCATAACGCTATGGTGCTACCGGCACGTGGTTCACACCATACGCATTTGATTCTCACTCGTTTATAGTGCTACCGGCACATGGTTCACACTTCGACGCTACCGGCACGTGGTTCACGCCTCATTTTATAGTGCTACCGGCACGTGGTTCACACTCGATGCTACCGGCACGTGGTTCACATCATTATCATCATAGTGCTACCGGCACGTGGTTCACACTCACAATCCACATCACACACATGTTATGGTACTACCGGCACGTGGTTCATACCATAACATTTACAAATAAATACGCCATATACATGAACGCATAATTATTCCACTCACAATATCAACCCTTCGCCATTGGGGTTATATAATCCACATCACACGCCCATGTGATAACGTACACACAAAGTGTGCACCTCATCCAAGGTGGTCAACCAAAACGCACAACCGTGCCAATTGGACCCATACACAAGTCCATCAAATCCACCTATATGTGAAGTGAGCTCTATAGCCGAGAATCACTTCACCCAACCCGCACCCATCCTACACATACATATGCACATAGGATATTAACACTCACCTTGAAGTCTTGATGGATGCCAAACCAAAATCTGTAATCGCCGATGGAATGTACCTATTCCATTTATCATAAATACAATAACATAATTAGGGTGGATTTACAAATCAACCCGAATTGACAACTAGTGCCATTTTGACCCAAATGCACTTCCAAGCACAAACCGCGCCCAAGCTAACCAATAATCACGAATACAAGTGAGAATGGTCCTAATATGCCAATCGAACCCAATCATAGGTGTTAAACACCTATCTTGCCCAATATGACACTTAAACCCTAATTTGACCCATAAGAAGTCAATATCACACCATTAGCAAGTTTTGACACCAAAACATATTTAACTCGGTTCTATGCTTCAACCTAATCCATTTTAAGTTTATAAACCTTATTAATTCGACAATTGGGTCATAATCATCACCAAACCCTAATTTTGACCCAAAGTCAAAATTAGTCAACCAACACACCTAAAAGTGTTCCAACACTTCCATAATCACTAAACCTAGTGATTAAACCCAATTACAAGTCCTAATCAAGGCCAATTTGTTCACCAACCCAAAATCCACCAACACTAACAATAAACCCGATTACTAGCATCACTAAACCCACTACATGAGTCTAAATGGGTTTATCAACAAATCAAGTTCAAACCCTAACTTTGAATAGCAAAATCAACAATGAAATTCGGAGTTACAACTTACCAATACCGCCAAAATGATGCCGTTGACGAGTAGAATAACTTTAATACCCGAGGTTTGACCCGAAACACCCTTCTTCTTCTCCAATTGGAGCTCTCTCTCTCTAAAGCTCTACTCTCACTCTAGGGTTTGAAGATGAGAGTGTTTGATGAGTGAAAATGTGATCCAAACTGATCAAAGGATCAGTTTTGATGACCCCAAACCGACCCCAAGTGAAAAGACCAAAGTACCCCTCATTTAGACATTTTAAAAAGGCTGAAAATTGCATCAGACAGGTTCGGCGCGCTGCGCCGAAAGGTGGAGTGCCGCTCCAACCTTCAGGTCAGTTTTCAGTTTCTTGTTTTGGCCATAACTTTTTGACCGTAGCTCCGTTTTCGATGAATCAAATATCGTTGAAAATGTGAAAAGATTTCCTTTCCAATGGTAAAGCTTTGGAACATCAACACAAACTTTATTTGGGGTTGAAAGGATACGTACACACCTTGTCACTTCAGACAACGTCCAGTTTCCTTCGGCGTTCGAGCAAGCAACACGTAAACTTCATACATGCATCGTAAACCATAAATACATTATGTACAATAAATATTTGGGTCTTACACGCCATCAGTATATGATTCCCTCGGGCTGATAGGTAGTGCAGGAAATTCTTGATGTTCAACAGATGCTTCAACTTCCACTAGTAGTTCTGCCAAATAATATGCCATAATCTAGCCCTTGACCGCGCTACGCGAAGAAAAGCTAATTTCGTACTCTCCAAGCTCACTTTCCCATTTGACCATGCAGCCTAATACCTCCGGTTTATGCAGGACCTGTATTTAAAATTATACAAGTGTTAATTAATGTGCAATACTTCGATTATTGCCACAACAAAATAAAAAGTACCTGCTTAATTGGTTGATCTGTTAGTGCCACGACATGTTGAGATTAGAAATATCGACACAACCGTCTAACATTATGTACCAACGCATACACGAGCTTTTATGTTGATGAGTAGTTTATTTCGCTTCTCGACAGAGTTTTACTTACAAAGTAAACAGGCATTTGAACCTGAGAAATCCGCAGGGCTACTTGTGTAGAAAAATATTGGAAACGACAATGGGTTTAGAAGATGTACCTTTCCACGATCCGCAATAATTATGGAACTAACCGCCTCTTTAGATGCTGCTATTTATAACGTTAGCGTTTCACCTGCTATTGGTGCTGTTAAAGTTGGTAATATCGCCAGCACCTTTTTCATGACCTGAAACGCACGTTCCGCATCTTGTGTCCACACAAAATCTTTCTATTTTGAGATGCCTTTTTGCGACTTTAGATAGAAATCGTGTGATACACGCCAGCTTTCCTGTTAAACTCTGAACATCCTTTTTTGATCATGGGTGAAGGTAAATTATCTACAGCTTTAATTTTCTTAGGATTTTCTTTAATTCCACGTGTTGTGACAATATGACCTCGAAACTTACCTTCTTCTTCACCGAAACAACATTTAAGCGGATTGAGCTGCATGTTTATCTTGCGTAATGATGCAAAGGTTTCCAGTATATCTGTGAGCATTTGGTCCTCAGTGTTGCTTTTAATGACCAAATCATCAACATACGCTTCGAGATTGCAGCGATTTGATGCTTAAAAGCAGCATTAATAATGCGCTATTACGTCGCACCAGCGTTTTTCAATCCAAACAACATTTTAGTATAACAATGAATGCCTTGAGGTGTGTTAAACACCATCTTGTCCTCGTCTTTGACTACCATCAGAATTTGATGATATCCTTTGTAAGCATGTAGATAACACTTATAATGGAATTCGGAGAGCAGTTCAACCTTCCAATAAAATTTTACCAAAGGATAATTATCTTTGGGGCATGCTTGTTAATGTCTTTGAAACCAACGCACATTCGCCAATTACCGTCGCCCTTTTTAACGAGATCTGGGTTTGCAACTCACGTCTAATACCTTACTTCCTGTAGTATGCTAGCTTTCACATGTTTATCAACTTCTAAGTACAACCAGTCACTATGGTCAGATGCCAAGTAGCGCTTCTTCTGCGGCATAGGCGTGAGCGATTGGTTGACGTTTAGCTTATTTTCTGCAACGTCATGTGGTACTCCCGTAATATCCGCCTCTCGCCATACAAAAACATCCGCTTTTGCCAATAGTATTCCATGAATCTTTTGCTTTGTTTCTTGCGACAATCCGCTGCCATTTGTAATCTTCTTATCTAGGTAAAGGTGATTAGCGATGACCGTACCACTTCTGATTTGCACAACTTCACTAGGTATTTCTAATGGTGCGACCACACCACATAGTTGTCTGGGTATGTAAGAAGATATTATAGAAATACCTCCTTGCGTTAGTAATTTTATCATCCCATGGACGACGGATGGTACTGCGCCGAATTTTTTCAAAAAGGAGTGTCCCAGCAGTGCTTTGTATCTAGATATCGAACGAACAACATAAATATCCACATCCTCTATGCGTGAAAACTGAGGGTGGTTGCACATGTGTAGTTCTGGTAGTGGTAGGAACAACATGGGGACCATTTTCTAATTCCTAGCCACTTCAACATTTCTCCGCTGGCCTACCCTCGAGGCCTTTACCATGTTGATGGTTATGTCCAGGGCCTTCTCCTTGTTAGCCTTTTTCTGCGACACATAAATTTTCTTGCATTCCATCCGACGCACTGGTATTCCCTTTATCTTTCGCACTGGTCTTCCCTTTATCTTTCTTTGGTGGTTTTAGATGATCGAGCTTCTCTGCCTTAAGCGCTTCCAGTACGCGCTTCATTAAGTTCTTACACTTGTCTGTGTCATGATTATATTTCCCATGAAAATCACAGTATTTTGATTTATCCATTTTCCCAAACTCAATCAAGGGAGCTGGGATTGTGAAAGTTGCGCAAATTGGATATGTTGCCAAGATTTCCTTTGGCATTTTTGACAAGCTTTTAATCAGCGCATAAATTTGAATGCTAATTCCCTGCTGGTTGTTTCAAAAACCACCATTATTATGCCGTCCTTTATCGTTATGGACGGGTCCTCCACTTGAAAATCGGTTTCTAGAATTATTATATCGATTCTGTTCCCTTGAACGATCATTATCATTGTCTTTTTCTCATTATGATGACTAGTGCCTGGTACCTCACTGTCTTCATAACCACACATATAATCATGGCATTCCTTAAGTGCCTCTGCGTAAGTGGCAGGCACAGTATGACACAATCGTTTCACCAAAGTAGGGTGACGTTCTGAATTGATCCCATGAATGAGTCCAGAGATCTGTTGTTCAGGTTTTAAATCAGGAATGCGTAAACATTCATTAGTGTATAGTGTGAAGAATTCTCCTAGCGACTCATTTGCGTAATATCATGACACTCGATGTGAGTACGCTTGTGTGGCAGCTTATTTTTGTATTGCATAAGGAATTTTATGCGCAAGTCGATGAATTAAGTGATGCTCACCGCATGAAGCCTATTAAACCATTCACGTACAATGTGTTGTAGCGTCATTGGAAAAATCTGACATGTCACAGGGTCTACCCAAATTTTGGGTGTGCATGGCGCCTTTAAATCTTTGGAGAAAATCATCCGGGTCTAATAGACCATTGTATATGCCCAAAGTGCTTGGTATCTTTGGCGCGTTTGGGAATGGATACATAGATATATGCCAAAGAAACTTGTCGAAGGTCGTGGGAAATTCGAAAGGCTGCGATACAGGTTCGCCTTCAAACCCAACGGAAAACCTCTTCATCATATTTTGGACTTAATTCATAATCGGGCTGCGCAAATAAAGGCAGCATTTCAGGTGGTGCTGCCTGCATAAGCTGTCCTGCGAGGTTTTCCTAGCTTTGAGGGTTTGGTATGAATGATTGCCCCACATTCATTTGCGGGTACTGCCAAGGCTGATACCCTGGGAAAGAGGGATAATTTTATACCATGGAATAAATAGTCATCTGTGTTACTGAAGTTTGTTGATGCGACTAAACCTGCGCGGGCTGCGATGATTGCGGATAGACCGCAAGACAGACCGCAGACTACACCGATTGTTGTGGACAAAAATTTAGTGGTACCCAGAAGAAGTAGTGTCTGGAATAATTCCATACCCCAAGCTATTAAGCATCATTTGTGCACTTGTTGGTGTGAGAAACTGCGAAACATGCTGAGCCTACTGCTACAGCTGCCATGGTTGTTGTGGTATAAACACTAACTGTTGTTGTGGAGGATTTGGGATGCCATTATTCGGAAGCGAAACAGTTGTGCAATAAATTGGCATTTGACCACACTAAACAATGTGAGGACCAATTGTTTTGCCATTTAATTCGACCAAGGAAACCCTAGGATCCGATGTCGTGACATTAAATTCCAACCTCTTTGGAGCTACCGGGGACGGTGGGGGGAGTAACCCCATCCGGGAAGAGTGGTTTATATCTAAGAAAAATGTTTATGTAACTAGGGTGGGCCTCCGACGCCGTGTTAGCTCCACTAGTCGTATCCAAAACCTGAGTTTTGGTGGTTGAGTTCCTTGATCGCCAACCTTTGATGGTCCCGACGAAGTCATTATTCTGTTAAAAAAAGTTGAAAAAATCGATTTTTTCAAAAAAAACGTAGCCTAATAATTCATAAATAGCACTAAAAGAAAATGCTAGAATTAGTTTAGCTCTCAACGAAAGCACCAATTGATCATGCATAGATTTTTCATAAGGAGTTCTATCCACAATTTACAAATAATTTTGGGTTTAAGGATCTTAGTATTTAGGTCTCTCGTCCCGCTACCGTGAACAACCCGGATTGATATGATGATATCGATGGGGTGGCTAAATGGTGAAGTCCACCATTGATTGCGTTTGTCATTCAATGGCTTGAAAAGGTTGTAGGTAATTGTCGACATGGACTACATGTTAACCTTGAAGATGAACAAATCAAAATATTGAGGATTACATAACTCGACCGTCGATGGTGATGACAGAGTATGATCTAGGAAATTGTGTTGTGTTTTGATGAGGTTTTAGGGTTTTGTATTTATAGAAAACCCTACGTTCTAGAATCATATAGGATTATCGTAATCCTTTCCATAACTAACCTCCCAGAATCTCTAATATAATTATGGAAAACATACCGTACTTGATCAACAAGAAATTAGCCATAGTCATGCGGATAAGCACACGCAACAACCGGATGCTGCATACCAAGTGACGAACGAGGTGGAGTCCGTATTGACTTTGTGTTGACGTCATAGGACTTGATGCGAACTGGCGCATTCTTATGTGCGAAATTCGTGCCTGTGAATATGTGCCTGATTAATATTAAACATAGAGAGAATAAGAATTATTTATTTACATAATTTTCTCTACATTTTAATATTAATAATTATAATTATTAATTATTATTACAATTAATATCACATCATCTAAATTAGCATGTTACAACTATTAATGTTACAACCTTAAAAGAATGTGATGAGTTCAGCATCAACCCCCTTTATTAAGATAGAATAGATTGATAGTAACCATTGTTTTAAAATGATGTTGAACTGTCAAAAAATTTCTCAGGAGAACTCGAGAAATTTGAGGCAATTTTATCGATTCGTTTGTAATTCGTTGTAAATCGGAAGCTTATTGACTCGGAAAAGTTGACTGGAAAAATTGGGTGAAAGAAGATGCTGACGTAAAGCTGTCAAGTGAACCATATTACATCAATTTAACACTTTTTGAAATCATAATCCGTTTCTGATTTTCACATTATAAAACAAAATCTTTTTGTGGCATTGGAAAAGTTATATTACTTTTTTTGACAATTTTAAAATTTTATGTTATGTTTTCGAACCATTTCAACCATACAAAAACTATTGAAAATCGGTACAAACTAAGGAGAATATGAAGATAAAAAAAAACGTACTCCATCCGTTAAAAACAAAACAGTCAATATTAACTTTTTGTTAGATTTAAGATATAATAATGAATTGTCTAATTTGTCATTCATTTAATGTAGTTATAAAGAGTAACTAACATATTAATAGATATATTTTAGAGTTGAATTTTTCAAAATTAAAAGAGACATAAGTGATAATTTAATAATATTTAATGATTATATTTAAAGAAACAGACAATAATTTTAGAATAAACAAAAATAAAAAGACGGACGACTTTTTTAAGACGGAGGGAGTACAACCAAGCGGGCAAGGACTCAACAAGCTCGATTCGAAAAAAAAAAAAAACTCGAGCTAACCGCAACTAAAACATGAAAACCTAATAGAGCAAATAAACTCGAAACTTACAAACTGTATATTGTTGTTGATAAAATAAAGCATGTATGCAATTGATATCAAGTGAAATTGGGTGGAGATTTCAATCTAATGTGAAGCATGATTTCTTATTATCATAGTATTTTATATTTGTTCATTAAATCAAATCTCAATCAATCAATCAATTAAATTAAATTAAACACCATTTGGCCAACCAAAACCTATACACCTACTCTACAAATAATTCAACTATGTCACCAACTATTCTAATTCCTAAATATTTTACTCATTCGGTTCTATACCTATCGTTCACTATTCCTTTTATTCCTTTTAGAATTGGTAGTGATATCTACATAATCAATTTTTACAAATACACAATCAAACATGTTTTACAGTGTTGTATAGTACAACACTGTAAAGCATGTTTGGTTGTGTATTTGTAAAAATTGGTTGTGTAGATATCATCACCCTTTTAGAATGGATGATGATATGTACATAACTACTTTTTAAATATACACAACCAAATATGTTTTACAGTGTTGTACTGTACAACACTGTAAAGCATGTTTGGTTGTGTATGTGTAAAAAGTGGTTGTGTACATATCACTTCCCTTTTAGAATGTAAGAAATTAATTGTTCACTTTTATAAATGTGTAAGATAATGTAAAAAAAATCTTTTGTACCCCTACTTTATACATTTAAGATAAAAAAAAAATAGGTGAAAAATAAGAGATAAACTGAAAAGTTAACGGAAAAATACATATGTCAGGTACTTTTTCTTAAACTTTGTATTTTTTGTCTGAGAATAATAGATTTGAGATGGAATGACTATTATTAATCGACTAATATAACCACAATATAATTTCTTTTGCTCTTATGAGCATGATAATTCTTTTAAAAAAATATTCTCTCTATCCGAAAAATGTCCCTAATTAAATTTCTCTCAATTTCTTATATATACTCGTATGAATGAATTGACTGTTTCGCTCTCCTTTGATAATTATTCGAATTCTAATTCTAATTTAATTCTACGTTTAATTTAATGTTAATTTAGTAAATTTCAATATATTACCATTTTCATGATAAAATTGTTATATGGACTATAAACTTTTACCCTTTTATTTATAAAAATGGTTGAAGTGGAACTTTAACTAATCTTTATAGAACCACAACTTTATTAGGACTTTTAGCAACAAACTAGATAACAAAAAATAATAATAATACAAGCTTACAATGACTTTAGAAGTCAATTATTTCAATTGAGTAATGATATATCCACCATAACTACGCATAATTTAGTTGTACATTACAACCTATTAATGCACATTTTATGATGGAAGAAGTAATTTCAATTGTGGATATAAATCAATCTAAATGAGCATGACATTTACTTGACAACGAAGAATAAGAAAAACTTTTGATACCCCTGCAGACTAATATTCAATGACAAAGATACCCTTTAGGTAATATAATATTGATTTGATCAGTAATCCCATGGATTGTATTGATATATTTATAATAATTCATCTCTCCTTATAATATACGCCAAGAAGATAACTCCAATAGGAAACATCCATAGAACCCAAAACAAAGTCGCCACGATAACATAAAACCGATCATTAGAATTAGATGAAACAAGCCAATTATCAAACCAAGTCATCCATTCGGACTATGAACCAAATCTATCAATATCAATGATGTGTGTAAAAATGTGGGCTTGTGCTTACTTTATTTTTAACTTTTAAATTTATATTATCTAAATTATTTTTATTACTTTTAACACATTACAGACAACAGTCCCGATCAGTGTAGTATAGTAAATCGTAATCTAGGTTATCGTCCCAAGAGACGCGTAGCGAATTTAAGTTGTATTTTATTCTTTAGTCTAAACTCTTAGGAAAGAATTAGAAGTATTTACTATTATTATTATTATTATTATTATTATTATTATTATTATTATTATTATTATTATTATTATTATTATTATTATTATTATTATTATTATTATTATAGATTATAATTAGCTTTTGGTAAGACTATACTAGGAAAGATAAAATATGAGTTGATTGTAATTCAAATATATTAAGAGAGTGATTATTCGGCCTTTTGAGTCATAAGTGATTTCACATATTAGGAGTTAAACACACATTAACTAAGTTATTATGTAAAGCTAACATCATAACTTATAGCATTCGTATAACTAAATGATAAATATCATCTAAATCTTGTTGTGAGGATACAGATAATCATTCAAATGACAAATATATAAGCTAATAAACCTAGAGATGGCAATGGATATTCCAACCATGGATATTCATCCGATCCGATCCGATCTATTTATAATGGATATGGATGATCTAAATGGACGATAAATGAATGGATATGGATATGGATATGGATGATCTAAGTATTTTGTGGATCGGATATGTATGACAATTTACCATTAATGGATATATCCATTATCACCTGAAATAGATCTATACATACATATATACGTAGTAAGATATAAACATATACATCTACATATAAGCGTTATGAAGGTTACAATTAATAAACTGTTAGTAATAATATTAAACGTTACATATTTAGAGTGGTTTAAACATATATTTACTTACATTGTAACATATTTTGCTCAATTAAAGTCACATACAACGACATGATACAATCAAAACAAGTGTAATAACCAAAAACTAAGGATTATACATTCACATTTATTATAATCTACATTCAATTTTCAAAATCGTTTTTAGATTAATATTGTACTGAATATCCAATGGATATCCATTAATCCGCTTAATCCATTAGACACGGATATGGATCGATGAAATAAAACTAAAAGGATATGGATATGAATGAAAAAAAATTAAATGGATATGGATGTGGATATGGCGTCACCCGATCCATATCCGATCTATTGTCATTCATAAATAAACCTAATCAGATTAATTGTATTCAATAGCTAATAATTAACCTTAATCGGATTCTCATGCAATTGACAAATGAATTAACAAAAATCAGGGTTCTTTTGAATAAGCCTAACAAAGTGATTTTACTATATAAGCACAATTAAAGTTCATCCGTTTATTACTACGAATGATTCTTAGCTACATTTCATGCAATAGAAAGACTCTGTCCAATATGGTTAATCTTAAAAATTTGATAGATCGAGCAAACGAATACTTAGAATTAATAATTAGTTAATCTCAACTTTTATTTACCTAATCATTAAGCATGCAAATAAAGATCAAAATCATAGCAGCAATAAAAAGAATAAACACAATCATAGAAACATAGTTACACAGTTCTTGTCACAGACCAGAAACTGTGTAAATTCAGCATCAAAGCCGTCGTTTTAGAGGGAGTCCAGCTGGCGGCTGTAAACCCAGAAGCCGACGGTTGCATCCTTAAATGACTTAATAAAACGAATGGTCACTTTAGTTTGTCAAATCTTACAACTTTAGTCACTATGGTGTTTTTTTTTTTGGCAAGTTTGGTCACCGGAGTTTTAAAATCTTGCAAGTTTAGTCACTCTTTCTAACAGACGTTAATTTATGCTACTAAGTCGCATCACATGCCTAGCACATGAGGGTATTTTAGTCATTCTAATTTTCTCTTCAGCTTTTAACTCCATCTTCTCCGTAGTTTTTTCTTCACCTGATTCTTTTCTACTAAATAACAAACGCTAATTTTTTTCATCTTCACAAATAAAAACCCCAAAATAAAAATTTATCATTACAAACAAATTATGAAATTCACATGGGTCAACAGATAGCAACTGACACAAATTACGTAAGACACTCATTAGTGCAGCGTGGTCACCTTGTAACCATCACCATCGCGCCACCATCACCCCACTATGGGGCGTGATGGACCCAAAAAACTCTTGGCGTGAGAGCTGCATCACGAGCAGAGAAAATGGCGTGAGGGAGTGTTGGCCAATCAAAATCGTCCAGATCTGTTGGAGTTGGGTGTATTATGATTTAATTTATTTGGTGTATTTTAATTTTTATAGATGAAGATGATGAAGAAAAAATGCTTGAAAATAAATGTGCAGATGAACAACCCAGATCTAAGTTTGTTGGGAAGAGGGTAAATGAACGAATTTACATTTTTTTATCCCTAGCTCTTGTGTGAGTTTACATTTAAACTTCAAACTTAAAAAATGAAAAAACAACATAAATATAAATATATCTATATCTATGTAAATAATATGATAACTAACCAAAAAATATTTTAGATTAATTAATTTAATTAATATATTATAAATTAATAATAAATAACTCAAACAAAAATAAAAATGTCGGACTAATCTAACTCATCTCACAACCACTACAAACTTCATCACGCCATCACACCAGCACCTTTCCCAACTCAGCACTATACCCCACAAAAAACTCCATCACCCCCATCACGCCCATCACCATTAATAAATAAGGTCTAAGTATGAAACTAATTCTTTAATCAATTAATCAATGAAGTAAACGCAAAAAGGAACAAATCGTACATAAATAAATAGTTACAGCGACTGTATTATACACCAAATTCGTCCAATCTCGTAATAAAGCCGGAACTGCAAACATAATGATGGATCTGGTACAGTTGGTCGAGGTTTATTTTCGATCTTTAACTTCTAAAAGGATTTAAAAAGATCAAAATTTCAACTGATATCAACAAAATAAGCACCTAAAATTGCAACTGATATGAACAAACATCATCTGTAATCTATTTCATCATTATCGTACATAGTCATCGTCTTACATCATAATCATTACCCAGATCTATTTCCGACGACATCAAATTCAATGTCTAACCACTCAAAAGTTGAAATCCAACAAATAAAATAACAAAACACTAACAAATTATACCTAGAGAATAAAGAAGGCAGCTTCAGTTCACAAATCCAGTAATGCAAAATTAAAAATAGCAGCAACACGTCGTCTTCTGGAAGATGTGACGCTGGTGGTAAGGAGTTGCAGATTTGAACGTTGGTCGCTTATATCTCGCCGATGGAAATCGAGACTGTGAATGTGATTTACGACGATGAATGAGATTTGCACGGTGGTTTAGATTTACAGTGGTGGCGGCGAATGAGTTCTGCAAATAACAAAGTTTCTTATAAAAACCATCCAGGCATAGCCTGGATGGCCACCGACACTTCCAGTGAAGGGAGCCACCCGGGTTCGATTCTTGGCACTGCCATCTCGTTCAAAAAGGGAGCTCACTTGAGGATGCTTTACCTGGTAACCGTGAGGGTCGGCTTGCGATTTACCCGGGGGTTTACCCGCTGCGTTGGGGCCAATGTGCCTACTTCGTAGTCGGGGTTCCACTGTCACCCAAAAAAAAAAAAAAAAAAGAGTTTCTTATAAACAAAGTTTTTTTACATAGCTAGTCCTAACTCTTGAAAATTATATGCTTCGTCCCTGTGGTTTTAAGTCCAAGCGGCGGTGGTCCCTGTGATATTCGTTAAATTACGTCACTAGTCCATAACTTAAAATCTCATTTACAAAATCTCGTATTACTTGAGATTTCAGGGTTAACAAAAAAAAAAGAAGAAGAATATTTAATTTGTTGCAGGTGGTTAATATGTTGAAGATGGATAAATTAAGCCCAGAATTACGGGAAATTATTAATGTCAACATGGATAACGTGCAAGAAAGGCGTAGTGCACGTGAGGCTTTTAAGGATATACAGCTTAACATTGATCATCTTTTGTTCAAGGTGAATTACCCAAAAATGTTGGAACAATGGATAATGCATGTATGGTGTGCAAGTATTACTTTATAGATATTGATTATTAATAATTGATAATAATATATGATATTAAATGTTTTAGTCAGTTGATTATCTGGTTGATATATGTGAAAGATGCAATCCTCAGTTTCATATTTTTGTTATAGCAACAATATGGTACCTGGAAGTTTCTCAGATTCAAATTAAGCCAGAAAACCTGGGAAATTAGACTAATTTATGATAATTTGGATGTTTTAAAAAGATGAAGATTAGTTTATGCAAAAGACAACATATGTTGATATACCTTATCTATAAAAAAAGATCAATTTTTTGATTAGAAATTTCATGTCTTTATTGAAATTTATGAGACTAGAGGCTATTTAGTTCCTATTCGTTCCGTGTTAGGTTTAAATATTTGAATGTTTTGCAGATCAAGTATGATGGATTGAAGACAAAGGAGGTAATTAGTTAACTTTGTCTTATGTTTCGAGAATTTAAAACTTAACACCTCATTATTTTTAAGAGTTATGGACTAACGACGTAATTTAACCAAGACCACAGAGACCACTGCCGTTTTGACTTAAAACCACATGGACGAAGCATATAATTTTCAAGAGTTAGGGACTAGCAACGTAATTTAACCAAGACCACAGAGACCACCGCCGTTTGAACTTAAAATCACAAGGACGAAGCATATAATTTTTAAGAGTTAGGGACTAGCAACGTAATTTAACTAAGACCACAGGGACCATCAGTGTAATTAACTCTTTTTTTTTTTAGAAAGAGTGACTAAACTTGCAAGATTTTGAAACCCCGGTGATTAAACTTGAAAAATAAAAAATATAAAATCATAGTGACTAAAGTTGCAAGATTTGACAAACCACAATGACCATTCGTGTAATTAAGTCTCCTTAAATCTCTGATTTTTCTGTTTTCGGTCAAATAACTACTTTGAACGTTTAGTTCATAGTAGAAGATGAGCAGAAATAGTTAACAGTCAGAATAAACATAATAAAATAGATGCAATAAATTAAATATAAAAGTACCTTAAAAGAAGAAGAACTTGAATTAACTTGAATGTAAGACCTCATATTTATAGCACATAGAGCTTTAAATGATGTACGTATAGTGGATAAAGCATAGTTTCAAAGTTAAAAGGTCAGAATCTGCCCAGACATGGGTGCGCGCCGCGCACGTGGCCTGCGACAGAATTCAACCTTTTTCTATTTTAAGTTTAATGAGGGGCTTTTTGGTCTTTTCACTTGAGGCCGGATCTCAGGCCTTATCAGCTGGGTTGGATCCACTTTTGGATCATAATTCACATCCACAAACACTCTCAAGTATCTTAGAGAGAGAGGGAGATTTCTAGAGAGAGATTTGGGGTTTTGGTGAAGAAGGAGTTCGAAGTGATCAAAAGCTCGGGTTTTAAAGTTGTTCACCTCGTTCCTAGCTACGTTTTGGTTGTTGTGGTAAGTTCTAACTCCAAATTTCATTGTTTGATTTTGATATTCAAGTTAGGGTTTGAACTTAAATTGTTGAGAAACCCATTTTAACTCATGAAGTGAGTTTAGTGATGCTAGTAATCGGGTTTATTGTTATTGTTGGTGGATTTTGGGTTGGTGAACAAATTGGCCATGATTAGAACTTGTAATTGAGATTAATCACTAGGTTAGTGATTATGGAAGTATTGGAACCCTTTTGGTGTGTTTGAAAGGCTAATTTTGAATTGAGTCAAAATTAGGGTTTATGGGTGATTGTGAAATTTTAAGTATTTTACATTTATGATTGGGTTAATTTGGCATATTAGGACCATTGTCACTAGTGTTAATGATTATTGTTAGTTTGGGCGCGTTTTGTGTTTGTTAGTGCAATTGGTCGAATTTGCACTAAGTGTCAAATTGAGTTGGTTGTAAATCCACTCTAAGTGTGTTGTTGTAATTGTGATAATGGAATAGGTACTTTCCATTGACGAGTTGCGGATTACATGGAAGCATTCATCAAGGCGACAAGGTGAGTGTTAATATCCTATGTGCATATGTATGTGTAGGATGGGTGCGGGTCGGGTGAAGTGATTCTCGGCTATAGAGCTCACTTCACATATAGGTGGATTTGATGGACTTGTGTATAGGTCCAATCGGCACGGTTGTGCGTTTTGGTTGACCACCTTTGGCGAGGTGCACGTTTTGTGTGTACATTATCACACGTGGTTGTGATGTGGATGATATAACCCCAATGGCGAAGGGTTTTGGATATGGAGTAGTGAGTCGCGTGTGTATGCGGATTCACGATGACGCGTATAGTTTCGGTCATCTTATTGAATTGTGAAAGTGAATCTCATGTAGTTCGGATTCACGGTGACGCGTGTAGTTCGGTCATCTTATTGAGGTAGTGATCTCGTGTGGTTTCAGATTACTAAGGCTCGTGTAGTTCGGCCAACCTTGATGTTGTGTTGTTGAAGATAGTAGTCTCATGTGTATGCCGATTTACTAAGGCTCGTGTAGTTCGGCCAATCTTCATTGTGGTAATCTTTTGGTTTCCGTATTCGGGTTAAGGGGTTAACCTTGGGCGGTTTACGCCTTGTTGTATATTGTTGTATTATTGTGATGTAGCTAACCCTCCGGGTGTAGCTTGTTGGAATCGTTCATAGCGGCGTTGGTGAACTTACTTGTTGTTGTTAGCATGTTGCTTAGTGATCGTACGGTATGCTTAGCTTAGCTTGCCTTTATGCTTGGATGCTCCGGTATGCGGTATTTGTTTAATTGTGTGGCGTGTCCATTTTATACATATATATGTATGTAGTATATTATCACTCACTAAGCATTAGCTTACCCTCTCGTTGTTGACTTTTTTTTTATAGATTTGCATGGATGCGGTGGCTCGGGTAAGCGTGGGACTAGTGGGCTCGCATGGTTGCTTTAGAAGATCTTGCTTTTGGATTGATTAGGATTGGGTAGCGTATCCCCACTCGCCATGCTCGGTCTTTATTTTGTGTTAGAAATCACGTGGTCCAAAACTTGTATTTTTGTACGAAAGTCGTAAAACGACCGATGTGGGCCCGATGTCGTAAAACTCATTTTATTATTGGAACGTGTTAGTTTTAACGAGTATTAAATGTTGTGTAAACCGTTTCGTCTAAAAGTGTCGTGAAGTCGAAGATCATTAAACGAAAAATGGAAAATTCGGACAGAAGCTGCCAGGCCTTGTGTGCGCAGCGCACTAGGTGTGGTGCACTCAGCGCACCCTACTGTTAAAAAAAAAAAATATTCCGCATGTTTGGTTGGTTAACGGGTTGGGTTGTTACAAGTGGTATTAGAGCATGGTCTAAGGGATTTAGGTGACTTGAGATAGGTGCCTAGACTTAGACTTTTGTGTGTGCTTATTTGTTGCGGGACTTGTAGGTGTACGGGTCGGAATGGGAAATGTGGTTAGTGCCTTAATTGGTAGGTAGACTAACATTTATATTAATATGTGGATATTATTAATATACGATTGCGTTATGTTTGTATTTATGTTGCGTTGCGAATATCATCGAGCAAGATAGTCGTTGTACTAACAAGTTGATATGGCGTGTGTGCGTAATAAGGACTTGCAAACCTTATTACGGGTGCAAATCGTGTCTAACAAGTAATGTACGACGAGTGTTGAGCAAGATGGGGCGGAGTTGTGCGTATGGTTTTATACGTTCGTAGACTAATCGTTTTGCATTCTTTAGAATGACGACGTGAAACGAGATCGAGATGAATGATGAGGAGTTTAACTCTAGAGTTGCGGCCACCGTTGCAGAGCAAATGAGTGCGTTACGAGAAGAAATGGATAGGAAGTATTCCGAATTTCGAAATAGCGGAGAAATGGAGCATTGTCTTAAGAGATTCATGAGGACTAAACCTCCGACGTATGACGGGAAACCGGATCCTTTGGTAAGCACAACTTGGATCTCGGATGTCGAAGGGTGTTTTCGTACTATTGAATTCCCTCCCGAGAAAAAGACAAGACTCGTTACTAGTTTGTTGCGGGATAGGGCGAAGGTTTGGTTGGATGGTAAGATTGATCTTGTCGGTGGTGAGCCGTTTATGGCGTTATCGTGGGACGATTTCAAGAAGGAATTCTTCGAGGAGTTCCGGACTTCGGCCGACTTGTCGGAATTGCGTAATGAGTTGCGAAATTTGCAACAGGGTTCTATGGATTTAAATACTCTCAAGACGACCTTTATGGTGAAGGCTCGTTTTTGCCCGGAGTATTTAGGGAATGATCGGTTGTTAATGGAGGATTTCTATCGGACTTTGAATGATGACTTGAAGAATAAGATTAGACGGGGTTACGCGAAGTCGTTTGCAGAATTATTCGCCGTGGCTAGGGGTTTTGAGTCGTATTCGCTATCAAAGAAGTGTGAACCTTCAAGTGAGAGAAGGGTTATTTCGTATGGTGCTCCAAGTAAGAGGACTAAGGGTGCGATTGTGAGCACGGGTGGTACACGGACGAGTATATCGGATTCTAGTGCGTCTAGATGTTACAATTGTGGAGTGAGGGGTCACAAGTCTTGGGAATGTTCGGTGCCAAAGAGTGATGGCATGGTGTGCTTCAATTGCCAAGAGGAAGGACATCGTAAGTCGGAGTGTCCCAATTTAGCGGGGACGGGTGCGACGAGGAGACATTAAGGTACGTTTCGTTTTAATAAATATGTCCTTTTGATTATTTATTAAGCGCCGTTTGAGTTTGAGTTGTTAAGTGCATTGTGTTGTGCATGATATTGTTAAGGGTGACGTTCCTAATGGAAGTACCCTATGGTGATGTTTTGATTGTTGGGCGAAGGGCGTAAGACTTGGTGCAACCAAGGATTCCTTAGTATTTGGGAAATGTTTCTACCAAGCCATGGAAATGGGTTTTGGTGTTCGGTTGTTAAGCGGTTCGCTTTTGTGTTGAGATTGGTGAACCGTGAGGTTCGTCGAGTGGTTGGAATCCTTGAGATCGAGTGTTTGACCTCGATGTATGTTGGTAATGGAGTCTACATGACGCGACGTTAGGTGCCTCCTTCATACCTACTAGCGTAGTACTCGACTCCGATTGTGTTGCGGTTACATTGTACTTAGGGTACTGGAGAGAAACCCTTAGGTACATGAGTGACAGGGTGAAATTTGACAAGCTATAGCAATTGGATGGTTGCGAGTGTGAAGTTTGTGTAGTTTGTGGTACACTTTTCGTTCGAAGTGTTTGAGGATTGGTTGAAATCATTCGTATGCTCAAGGTTGGAGCAAGATATGGTGATGGGTCGTGTGAACCCAAATTGTTGGTAAGGTCTACCTTTGGTAGCATTGTACGGTTGTACGAGTTGTGGATATGCAACGTAGTTCCAAGTGGGGGAGTTACACTCCCGCACGAGGAGACCTTAGGGTGAGAATTCGGATAATGCTTTTAGTAGATCCGAAATTTGTGTCGGGACCTAGATTTGGTCGATTTGTGGTAGAGTACAATTTTGGTTAAATTGTACTTATGATTTTGGATTTGAATTATCACCGAGGTGATAATGTGGTAAATCTCGTTGAGAGATAATGGACGTGTTTGGCAAGCAAGGGGAAATCCCTCGGTTAAGGGATGTGTGTGTCGGGTTCTCTTTTGGGAAATTGTTGTTTTGTACCTATGTTCGATATAGGTGGTTCTTGCTCGATTGTGGGAATGGTTAGTGGTATCCGTTAGGATTCACTATAGTGTAGCAGTGCGCGATGTTATACTACTCGTTGTTCGAGGCCAAAAGAGCGTTGATTGGTGAAGCATGACCTTCGGGGTCCGCTGACTTCATCATGGGAGTAGTGCTATATTGGTGAAGCATGACCTTCGGGGTCCGCTGACTTCATCATGGGATTAGCGTTATATCGGTGAAGCATGACCGTTGACGGGGTCCGCTGACTTCATCCGGTGTTGAGATTTGGAAGTGGATCGCGTGTGTTTGCGGATTCACGATGACGCGTGTAGTTCGGTCATCTTATTGTGGAAGTGAGTCGCGTGTAGTTCGGATTCACAAATGACTCGTGTGTTTGCGGTCATTATATTGCGGAAGTGAGTCTCGTGTAGTTCGGATTCACAAGTGACGCGTGTGGTTGCGGTCATTCTTTTGGGATAGTGACTCTCGTGTAGTTCGGATTCACTAAGGCGCGTGTAGTTCGGCCAATCCCGATTGTTGTTGCGAGGAAGGTAGTGAGTCGCGTGTAGTTCGGATTCACTAAGGCGTGTGTAGTTTTCGGCCAGCCTTCATGTTGTGTGATCTATCGGTTGTTTTATACACCGATGGTGGGGTCGCAAGGACCGTGTTGTGTGATCTATTGGTTGTTTTATACACCAATGGTGGGGTCGTAAGGACCATGTTGCGTTGGGAACTATTGGTTGTTTATACGCCAATGGTGGGGTCGCGAGGACCATGTTGTGTGGTTAATGATGCGATAGCCGTGTTTCGCTCACATGTTGTTACGGGTGTGACGATAGTCGATTTTGTACACCTTGAGATTTGCGTTGCCATGGTCGTTTTGGGCGCTACCGGTTTTAGCCGTTGCTTATGATGTTACAATAGTGGCGTATTGGTTGTATTGCGCACTACAAGGGATGTTTAGTGATTGGTGTTACCCGTAAGGATTCGTTTGGTTCGGTCTTCATCGTTTTGGGTTTTTGACCTAAGGTTGAGACTTGGTTGCTTTTAGCATTGTACTCGGTAAGGGTACGCTAAGGGATTGATATCTCGGTAAGAGATTGGTTGATTTTGCCCGATGTGAGGGAATGAGCAAGTTTTAGTGCTCGAATTTGCGGATTTGATAAATTGCGGATGACGATTAGTTGTTAAAGGCGATTCATTGGGAAGAAGTGTTTAGGAAAGTCGGATTGGGACTTATGTTTGAGGACCGTGGTGTGTGGTCCGTTTGGTTATGTGACGAGGATCACGAGGACGTGATCAATTCTAAGTGGGGGAGAGTTGTAAGACCTCATATTTATGGCACACAGAGTTTTAAATGATGTACGTATAGTGGATGAAGCATAGTGTAAAAGTTAAAAGGTCAGAATCTGCCCAGACATGGGTACGCGCCGCGCACCATAAGGTGTGCGCGCCGCGCACCATAAGGTGTGCGCGCCGCGCACGTGGCCTGCGACATAATTCAGCCTTTTTCTATTTTAAGTTTAATGAGGGGCTTTTTGGTCTTTTCACTTGAGGCCGGATCTCAGGCCTTATCAGCTAGGTTGGATCCACTTTTGAATCATATTTCACATCCACAAACACTCTCAAGTATCTTAGAGAGAGAGAGGGAGATTTCTAGAGAGAGATTTGGGGTTTTGGTGAAGAAGTACTTCGAAGTGATCAAAAGCTCGGGTTTTAAAGTTGTTCACCTCGTTCCTAGCAACATTTTGGTTGTTGTGGTAAGTTCTAACTCCGAATTTCATTGTTTGATTTTGATATTCAAGTTAGGGTTTGAACTTAAATTGTTGAGAAACCCATTTAAACTCATGAAGTGAGTTTAGTGATGCTAGTAATCGGGTTTATTGTTATTGTTGGTGAATTTTGGGTTAGTGAACAAATTGGCCATGATTAGAACTTGTAATTGAGATTAATCACTAGGTTAGTGATTATGGAAGTATTGGAACCCTTTTGGTGTGTTTGAAAGACTAATTTTGAATTGAGTCAAAATTAGGGTTTATGGGTGATTTTGAGAATTTTAAGTGTTTTACATTTATGATTGGTTAATTTGGCATATTAGGACCATTGTCACTAGTGTTAGTGATTTTTGGTTAGTTTGGGCGCGTTTTGTGTTTGTTAGTGCAATTGGTCGAATTTGCACTAAGTGTCAAATTGAGTTGGTTGTAAATCCACTCTAAGTGTGTTGTTGTAATTGTGATAATGGAATAGGTACTTTCCATTGACGAGTTGGGATTACTTGGAAGCATTCATCAAGGCGACAAAGTGAGTGTTAATATCCTATGTGCATATGTATGTGTAGGATGGGTGCGGGTCGGGTGAAGTGATTCTCGGCTATAGAGCTCACTTCACATATAGGTGGATTTGATGGACTTATGTATAGGTCCAATCGGCACGGTTGTGCATTTTGGTTGACCACATTTGGCGAGGTGCACGTTTTGTGTGTACATTATCACACGTGGTTGTGATGTGGATGATATAACCCCAATGGCGAAGGGTTTTGGATATGGAGTAGTGAGTCATGTGTGTATGCGGATTCACGATGACGCGTGTAGTTTCAGTCATCTTATTGAATTGTGAAAGTGAATCTCGTGTAGTTCGGATTCTCGGTGACGCGTGTAGTTCGGTCATCTTTTTGAGGTAGTGATCTCGTGTGGTTTCGGATTACTAAGGATCGTGTAGTTCGGCCAACCTCGATGTTGTGTTATTGAAGAAAGTAGTCTCGTGTGTATGCCGATTTACTAAGGCTCGTGTAGTTCGGCCAATCTTCATTGTGGTAATCTTTTGGTTTCCGTATTCGAGTTAAGGGGTTAACCTTGGGCGGTTTACGCCTTGTTGTATTATTGTGATGTAGCTAACCCTCCGGGTGTAGCTTGTTGGAATAGTTCATAGCGGCGTTGGTGAACTTACTTGTTGTTGTTAGCTTGTTGCTTAGTGATCGTACGGTATGCTTAGCTTAGCTTGCCTTTATGCTTGGATGCTCCGGTATGCGGTATTTGTTTAATTGTGTGGCGTGTCCATTTTATACACATATATGTATGTAGTATATTATCACTCACTAAGCATTAGCTTACCCTCTCGTTGTTGACTTTTTTTTATAGATTTGCATGGATGCGGTGGCTCGGGTAAGCATGAGACTAGTGGGCTCGCATGGTTGCTTTAGAAGATCTTGCTTTTGGATTGATTAGGATTGGGTAGCGTATCCCCAATCGCCATGCCCGGTCTTTATTTTGTGTTAGAAATCACGTGGTCGAAAACTTGTATTTTTGTACGAAAGTCGTAAAACGGCCGATGTGGGCCTGATGTCGTAAAACTCATTTTATTATTGGAACGTGTTAGTTTTAACGAGTATTAAATGTTGTGTAAACCGTTTCGTCTAAAAGTGTCGGGAAGTCGAAGATCAATAAAAGAAAAATGGAAAATCCGAAGAGAAGCTGTCAGGCCTTGTGCGCGTAGCGCACTAGGTGTGGTGCGCTCAGCGCACCCTACTGTTATAAAAAAAAAAATTTATTCCGCGTTTTTGGTTGGTTAACGGGTTGGGTTATTACATTGAATAAAAACTTGAATTCAATACAAAAGGAATAACTTCGAACTTGAAAGAAAACTCTAAGTACTAAAGAAATCATATTTAATTCGTAGCTAACCTTTAAACTGAATGTAAATTGAAAACTGCAAAATTCGGCCTCTATTTATAATTTTCGAAAACCGACACCATAGCTGGTGGCTATAAAAGGTATAGCCGGCGGCTCTAGTTACTTGGAGAAGAGGAAATCTTCCGGAGCATTAAATTTCCAAAAACATGTCATAGCTGGCGGCTATAAAAGGTATAGCCGGCTGCTATAATGCATAACTTGACTTGAAGTAGAAGAAAAACTTGAACGGCAAAATTTTTACTTTTTCTTCCATAGCCTCCAGCTTTAATGGCCATATTTAGATTCTATTAAATACTAAAGCCGGCGGCTATCTTGATTTTATTTTAGATATCTGTCTCGCGGTCGTTTTGACAGGTGAATCTCTTTACTCGGAGTCCGAATAATCGAGATATGGCCAAAACTGTGACAACGCGTAAATTTTTCAAATTCAGAATTTCTTCAATATGTAGCTCACATTGCACCAACTTCTTGCATATTATCCAATAATCAACATTAACATAATAAAACATCAAAAGATCATAATATTGACTATAAACATATAAATTATACTAGATATGTATATTTTGGGCCGTATCAAATCCCTCACAATTAAACTTTGTCTGTCCTCAAGCAAATAATTAATATAAAAATATATTTAAGCTAAATCAAGTTTTAGAACTATGGAAAACTCGTAACTTTAGAATTTTCCAAGAGATGATAAAAATTAAATCCTAATAATCTATCTCACTGACCTTTATCATGTGTTCACAAAGTCAAGAGATATCATTTCATTATATACTTGTGATATAGGAAAATCTTTACCTAATTACAAAAATTAACTAAGTAGCAAAGGAGAACTAACTTTCGGGTTGACATCCATGTTGGGTTAACGGGTTGGTCAAGACACGAGAATTAAAATGGGCGTAAAATCGGAAGCAAAATGCAAAGTCAAAAAAATATCTAATTATTAAAGTTTAGTTATTTTTATAAGAACTAGTCTGAACTAGAGTAAGGAACACAAGTGTCCTAATGTTCATTAAATCAGATTTATACAACAGTTGGTCATCATTGGATTCTTTTATTTTTTAACTTGAGCTTTTAAAAGTGTGTAATTCTCATTGAAACTCTTTTCTCCCACTCTAATCACTCTTATTAGCCTTCATTGGGCTCTATTTCTTTCTAGTTCTTTTGCTTTCATGTTTTTCAAATAGCTTCACATTTTACAAATTTTTTAAGTTGGCCCTCATTGTGACTTAATATCTACAAAAAATCACGTTTTTACCCCCGATATGAAGCCCCAAATCAATAACGTAATTAAATTTATCGAAGAAATAACCGTTTTTTTGTTTATTTGGTAGATCAAGTGATTACAAAGATGATGCAAGAAGAAACGAAGAAAGCGGACTTAAAACGTAGAATCTAGAGCGAAAACGGTGAAAATCAAGTTACGACTTCGGAAGCCAAGTTACGATCCCGGAAACAAGCAAATCAGGGAAAGCTATATGGCCTCGGCACACGGCCTGGTAATACAGCCTGCCATAAGCCATACGGCCTGCCAAGATCTGGGCCATACGGCTTGGCCAGCCGGCCTGCTAGTGCACACAGCTTGGTCATACGGGCCTGGAACACGGCCTGCCATGGCTTGACACACAGCTTGCCATGACATAGATGGCCCATTTAAAGGGTCATTTGTCACCCATTTCAACACACTTCTCTTTTCACTCTCTCATTACAATTTAGTTCTATTTCTAAAAGATTAATGATTTTAATGCCTTCTTACCTCCGAGCGGGAAATTAGTACCCGAAGGCAAATGCCGAAGATTGTAATAGGAGCGTTCTAGAGAATGTCAGCACTTGTAACGATTAAGACCTCGTTTGTAAGCGGTGAACACCTTCCTTAACTTAATAATATGAATTTGTTATTTTAAGTTACTTTAATTTTGCATGCTTGTCTATCTGTTATAATTGTATACTATATGTTGAATATTCGATCTGAAACTTATACTTTATTATGTGGAAACCTTGTCGGGTTTAGAAGTCTAAATTACAGACTACCCTTTCCGATTACCCACGTGGTTATAACCTAGTGTTAGGACATGATCATTCCTAGGATAGAAGGTAAGTAGTTATCTGTGGTTAACATTACAATAGGGTTAAGTACTGATATGGCCGAAAAGGACGGTTTTATTTATGCGGTGTCGTTAGGTCGCAAGGCTTCAAGAACGGCTTATCAAAAGAGAGAACAGTAGTTTTAAATTTATATTTTGCGGGGCCTAAATTGTACTACTCCTTATTATGAGTAAGGGAAGTATGACCTAGGGTCGTATTTTTAAGATATTAGTAGAATCGAACATATAATTAAAGCTTAAGATAATCCTAATGTGAAGGAGTAGTGGTTTGTTACCTAAATTTGGGTTTTCTAGTTTATAAGATAAAGTAAAGTAAATGCGATAAAATTTGTAATTCAGATAAGGTTAAAACAAGCGCATACTATGATTTCATTAGTTACTTTACCGAGATTGTAGAATGCTGGCTCATGAATAGGTAGTGACCTTGTATTCATTACACTAGTCTAAAATGCCCCTGTCATAAGACATGTCACTGAGTAATGCGTTCGGCTTAAAGATTTTGAATAGACAGCAACGTCCCTTACCCCCAACGCCCGTGCAGTTTGACTACAGGCATACACGTTCAGACAGCTCATCTAATTGAGCGACTCGGTTGGGTGATGTATTAACATTCCACAAAGGTCTAAACATTCTTAAGCATAATAGGATACAGGGTTTTCCATATCCGAGATACGTGATGTGTTTCATTGCTTTCGTTAATTATTTGGTTTAAAAGATAGTTAGGCCCTTAAAAGAGTTCAACCATAAAGAACACCATGGCCAAGTCGAGTTTGACTTCCATGAACACGTTCAGTTATCATAACGGTCCAATCCTTTATATGTTTAAACAAACAGTTCCTTAATTAACCAAGAATCCCTCAAGCGGGGTGCAATACTTGAGATCGCGTTATGGTGAAGTGTACTAATCAGCACTGACCGGGTTCCATGGCCTTACTTAGTAGAGGTACAGCTTACAACAACCGTTATGTTTTAGCGTGCACGTACGAAGTTTATATGCTTGGTGACTACAATAGCATGGTTTAGGATCGACAATGTACTAGGGGTCTAGTTAGATGTTTCACTACGAAAGAGTCCTCAGTCGGAGTCCAAGGCTCAGTGGACTTACTACAACAGGTGTGCCTCAGTCAAACTTACGTTGTATCCGATAGACTTCTCTTACCAAGGGCTGACACAGATAGTGTACTATGAATTGGGGTTCACGACTTCCCAATAATAGAGCCGATAACTATGTTCTATTAGTTGAAAAAGTGATTAAGTTTAAAGCATAATCGAAAAGCATTTTGACAACATACACAAACCATAATATTATTTCGACATTATAAATGATTACATCATATCATACACTAAAGATAACTACCCGCTAATCATGGCAACAATATCACAAAGCATAATGATGAAATACATTATATAAAGATAAAGGATAGAAGTACCATTAGATGAAACGAGTTCTGAATACAAAAGTGACAACTTCAAACTCCAGACCGCTCCTAATACAATCTTCGGCGTTCTTCTCCGGGTACTAGGTTTCCCGCACGGAATCGAAGACCTTCAAATTATGACTAATAATGTAGAAAGAGAGAGAGAGAAGTGAATTGAAGTGTGTGTAAAAATGGATGACAAAGACCCTTTAAATAGAAGTGATTTTTGCTTGCAAACGGATGGCAGGCCGTTTGGCAAGCCGTTTGCAGGGCTCGTTTGCAATGGTGGCCCGTTTCTGATGCCCGTTTTCTTGGGCAGTGTGGCAAGACGTTTTTCATTATGGCAAGCCATTTGGTAGGCTGTTTGGCTTGGTGATTTTGCTGGATCGTAACTTGATTTACTTGATCGTAGCTTGGTTTCTTGTCTTTCACCGTTTTCGATCTAGAATCTTCGTTCTAGCTCTGATTCTCCTGATTCTTTTTGCACCGTCTTCGTAATCACTTGATCTTCAATTTTAACCAATGAAGCGGGTATTTGGCGATAAAGATTGGAACTTTATTGTTTTCGGGCCTCAATACTGGGGCGAAAGCGTGTCTTTTTAGCCGATATCAAGTACCTACGTATAGATAGTCATCTATCTGTCAGAGAAGAACTGACCACTTAAGTTATGATTAGAGTAGGTAACATAGCATTCAGTGAACACTGACTTACTCAAAACAATGGTTCGTATAAGAAACAAGATCCTTGTGATATTGTAAGATGATCCGGAGTCGACTAACTAATCATAAAGGATAGACCTTTAACCTAGTTGGCAGTACCTTAGGAAATCTGAGATTGCACATCTATTATTATTAAAGCATAACTAGGTATTAAGTAAAGATTGTGATAGCAGTTGAACCAACTAGGATTAAGAAAAGCCGAGACCTTTCTTAGGTATATCACTTTATTCATGTACCTAGGATTCCATCCACAAGGTCGTTTAAACCAATTAAAGTTAACGTTGAGAGTAGGTATATCTTTCTTGGTCAGAATCTTCAAAGCCCGAATTCTCAGTGACAAATTGATTAGGTTAACTACCCAACTCATGTTCATTCTAGAAAGTTAATCTTTATTAACAAATCACCATCAGCATTGAATATATCACATACATATCCCTTTATTTTATGAACATTTAACACCTTACTTAGAATCAACCTATCACTACTTGTCATTAGGTTGTCTATAGATGAACTTTGATCCCACATTATTGATAATCGTACAAAAATATGAATTTGAGTTATACTTACCGCTTACTCGTTATAGGAAGACAAGTAGGTGAAATATAGCTAAGAAACCCAACTAAATATAAATAATAAAACCACCGCCTCCATGTGATTCCTCAGATTGAGAATTTGTGACCTAACGACACTGTATAAACAAAACCGTCTATTTTAGCCATATTAGTAGGTAATTGCTGATTTTGTCAAGATAACTGAGAATCTTGAGTGGTGTCTATGAAAGACAATTATGCGAATTTGGAGGTTGGATTTTCCAAACAGTCTCCAATTATATTGGAACCAAAAGGATCATGTCTCTCCGTTGTCAATCTGGCCACTTGTTTCAAAGATACCTTGTTAGAAACAAGGATGCTTAGCAATCAGAATGCTTGTCATAATATGATTTAAAAGTCATCTTTAGGAAACCCTAGATATAATAATAAAACCTTTATAGAATTTCAAAAATGGATCTAAATTCTGACGAATATGAAAACCGGATAGTTTCATCCGACTTAGAGATTTCTTCACTTTTAGAAAATTTTTATTCCAACGAACCAGGATTCGACCCTTTTCACGATACACAAGGGAGATTCAGTCTTAACGAACTCCTACATATGGAAGATGAAATACGGGAAGTTACCCGACCTTGTTCAAATATCCAATTCTCATCACATTCATACCAAAAGACCGATACGTAGATAATCCAAACACTCCATTTATTTGGACCGTATCGAAGGATGGATATCTATCAAGCATTTATCCAACAATTCTTTAAATTTTCCATTCTCAAAGCTCCACATGAATCAAATGCATGACCTACGTAATTGTGTGCATACTCTTCAACAACTTTCAAAAGAATGTGGAGAAGAGATTCTTTCTCAAGTATTGAGATGACTAAATTAGAATAAAATCAGACTTAGACCTATTTGTAAGTTTACTGCCTCAGATCGATGATAAAGAATTTTCCCAAATTCGCATCAATTGATACGTTGTAGTGATGGTATCTGAATTAAAATACATAACAGAAGACGAAGACCCTAACCCAATCTCCAAATATAAAGATAAAGATTTCTTCTACTTTGATCACCAAATTTAAAGATTCCGAAATTGTCCAAGTTTTTACTACGTCAAAATTTATATTTACGACTCGTCAGAAGAAGATTATCCTAGAAATATCATAAAATCTAAGATTTACTATTGGAATTCCTGATGCTGGGGAGGATCAAATTTTTCAGAATGTAGTGTTAAAACTTCTTTTCGAACTCAATTATCGAGATGACGGACTAAGGGACAGAATTTGAAACACTAAAAAGGTTAGGTGGGCATTAGTTCAGTTAATAGATGACATCAAAAATCTACAAAATATGAGCGTAAACTGCTAAGCGATTTCGAAAGATTTTCATTAAATTCCGCTAATCTGCTCCGGACATTCAAAGAAGCCCTGAATTTGTATTTCTTTCGTCGTCATTTTTGAAAATAAATTTGAAGGATAATCGGAATCTTTGTAATCGTTGTTCATTTTAATAAATTATTTTTTAAATGTATTTTTTAATTTATTTTTTAAAATACAATGTCGGATAAGATGAAACCACAGATTTAAAAATCTGACAAGTTTGTTAAAACCCGAGAGTTGGGTCGAGGAACGAGCCTGCAAAACTGCATGGACCCATTTTCCTTTTCTTTTTCTTTTCTTTCCTTCCTCTTTCTCTTTTCTCATTTCTTTTTCTTCTTCTTTTTCTCTTCTCCTTCCTCCTTCCCCTTTGCTCTCGGCCGAAACAACACATACACACACCATCATCATTTCTTGACCAAATCAAAAGCTTTAACGCTCTAAACTTGTTCTCTCGTGTCGTTTAAACTAGTTTCCGTGTCCGATTTCGTGTTTAAGGTACTCTTCTTGCTTAATATTCGAATTTTACCTAGGGTTAAATTTTTGACTTTTGTTAAATTTATGTTTTTATGCTTGATTATGTGTTCTTACATGCTTAATTAGACAATGTGGTTAATGCATGCTAGTTTTTAGGCACAATTGAGGCTTATAAGTTCACTTGTAGCATATGAATCGTTCATTTAGGTTTTGACTTGAATATTGGGTGAATTTTTGGGATTTTGGTTAGTTTGTTGCTAATAAACTAGCTTAAAAGAGTTGTTTACACGAACTAGTAACTTTGGAACAAGGTTTTTTAGCCAAATTTTTGAAACTGGAAGATCGGAAAAACGTATGAAATAAGTTTTGGAGTTAAACCTATTGTTAAAACGTTTTTAAAACTTAGGATGACTTGATAATTTATCAATATTTAGGATATCGTGGACTTCAAATAAAATTTCGAATATAGTCTTTGAATTTCCTTAAAATGTACGTTTTGTCCAAAACTAATTTTTTCAAAATTCGGTGATAATACGGAACTCGTAAACATCGTTATAGAAACGATTATTGATTTATAACTAGTTAAGGTAATTAATAATGACCATTCAGACTGTTATAAGCTTAAAAATAGACATCTTTGCCAAAAATGCTTATTACGTACTAACTCACTATAATTAATATTTTTTAGGTATTATATGTTTGCAATCACTGGTACATTTTCAATTATGTTAGAAATATATTATAGTGTAACTAGACATATTTTATGGTAATTTTGGCTATAATTATGCAATAACAGGAATATGGAAAGTATCAATTTTAAAGACCTCCTTTCAAAAAAATTTCAAACATATTATGCACTTTTTCATAAAATTGTTATACGAGTTTATTCATTTTTTTGGAACATAACCTACGTCTCCTAATTCTTTTTGTAGATGGCTAACCGGACATTTATCACACCGGAGTACGATCTACCAGAATGTCTACGTGAACAAAATTATCCTACTGTTTACGAGCTGTTTATGAGAAATTGGATGAACCAATGAAAAGATTTCCTCAAAACCATTGATTGGGAAGTGTTAGAACAATGTGGTTGGGCTACTGAGATGAAAAATATCCTCTAGTTTAGGGTCAGAAATAAAACGCATTGAGCTTGGTTGCAATTGTTCGACATCAATGATGTAAGTAACTAGAGGGGAGGTGAATAGTTACTTAATACGTTTTTAACAATTTTTCAATTGATCACCAAATTCGATTTTACTTTGATCAACCAACTCAACTCAAACTTGATGTGTGTAGTGTATATGTTCAAATGATAAATGAAGTAATGTAAAGAACATAGACACAAGGATTTATAGTGGTTCGGGTGGATGTTAACTAATCCACCTTAATCCACTCCCCGATTACACTAATCGGGATTTGTTGCTTCACTAAGCACTTTTCTCCAAACCCGGTGGAGATCCGATTTACAAGTCTTCAATCTTCTTTAGTAGACAACAAACCTAATCTTTCTATCCCTTTGAAAGATCAACTTCTGGAGTGACCCGAACTTTTCCATGTTTATTTATATTAAATGAAATTGATATTTACATGATTAAGGGTTTCCAACATGTTAAGCAATCAAACTTATTAAGACGTGATTAATTGAAATAGGTTTCATATAGACAATTGACTACCCAAATTGACCGGCGATTCACGAACGTTACAAATTCATAAAAACTACATAATGATATATATATATATATATATATATATATATATATATATATATATATATATATATATATATATATATATATATATATATATATATATATATGTATATGTATATATATATGTATATATATATATAGTTAACATGATATTATGGTAAGTATGTACCTCATTAAGTATTTTAACAATGAGTTATATACATAAAAATGAGTCTATTAAATTAAGAAACTCGAAACGATATATATAACGATTATCGTTATAACAACTTCTTACTAAATACATATGAATCATATTATGATATTGTTACACAATGTTTAAATATGATAATTGATAAGTAATCATATCATTAAGTATATTAACAATGAACTACATATGTAAAAACAAGACTACTAACTTAAGGGTTTCGAAACGAGACATATATGTAACGATTATCGTTGTAACGACATTTAAATATATATATATATATATATATATATATATATATATATATATATATATATATATATATATATATATATATATCATATTAAGATATATTAATACATCATATTATCATGATAATATAATAATTTAACATCTCATTTGATATAATAAACAATGGGTTAACAACATTTAACAAGATCGTTAACTTAAAGGTTTCAAAACAACACTTACATGTAATGACTAACGATAACTTAACGACTCAGTTAAAATGTATATACATGTAGTGTTTTAATATGTATTCATACACTTTTGAAAGACTTCAAGACACTTATCAAAGTACTTCTACTTAACAAAAATGCTTACAATTACATCCTCATTCATTTTCATCAACAATTCTACTCATATGCACTCGTATTTGTACTCGTACAATACACAGCTTCTAAATGTATTTAATATTGATATATACACTCCAATGATCAGCTCTTAGCAGCCCATGTGAGTCACCTAACCATGTGGGAACCATCATTTAACATCTATCAAGAAATATCTAACAAAACAACAAACTAATGGAGACTATATGACAACATACATTCACGTTTCCTAACACACTCACAAACACATTCACTTTTCAATTTTTATGCATCAAACTAAACTCTCTCAAGTGGTCTTCCTTTGTTCTAAGTGTTCTTCATCATCTTAAACAAAATCTAGCTCAATCTAGTTCATAAATCCATACATAAATCAAGTTATAAAACAACTACTCAAGAACACACCAACAACACTTCCAAGTTTGCTAGCTTACTTCCAATCTTGCAAATCCACTTTGAGTGATCATCCAACCTCAAGAAATCTTTCTTATTTACAGTAAGATATCTTTCTAATACAAGATAATACTCATATTCAAACTTTGATTCAATTTCTATAACTATAACAATCTAATTTCGAGTGAAAATCTTACTTGAACTTGTTTTTGTGTCATGATTCTACTTCAAGAACTTTCAAGTCATCCAAGGATCCTTTGAAGCTAGATCTATTTTTCTCATTTCCAGTAGGTTTATCCATAAAACCTGAGGGAGTAATGATGTTCATAACATCATTCGATTCATATATATAAAACTACCTTATTCGAAGGTTTAAACTTGTAATCACTAGAACATAGTTTAGTTAATTCTAAACTTGTTCGTAAACAAAAGTTAATCCTTCTAACTTGAATTTTAAAATAAACTATACACATGTTCTATATCTATATGATATGCTAACTTAATGATTTAAAACCTAAAAACACGAAAAACACCGTAAAACCGTATATACGCCATCGTAGTAACATCGCGGGCTGTTTTGGGTTAGTTAATTAAAAACTATGATAAACTTTGATTTAAAAGTTGTTATTTTGGGAAAATGATTTTTCTTATGAACACGAAACTATATCCAAAAATCATGATTAAACTCAAAGTGGAAGTATGTTTTGCAAAATGGTCATCTAGACGTCGTTCTTTCGACTGAAATGACTACCTTTACAAAAACAACTTGTAACATATATTTCTAACTATAAACTTATACTTTTTCTGTTTAGATTCATAAACTTAAGTTCAATATGAAACTATAGCAACTTGAATCACTCAAAACGGATTTGAAACGAAGAAGTTATGGGTAAAACAAGATTGGATAATTTTTCTTGTTGTAGCTACGTGAAAATTGGTAACAAATCTATATTAATCATATCCTAGCTAACTCATATTGTATTATACATTTATTCTAATATATTATCTAATCTTGGGATACCATAGACACGTATGCAAATGTTTTGACATATCATATCGACCCATGTATATATATTATTTGGAACAACCATAGACACTCTATATGCAGTAATGTTTGGAGTTAGCTATACAGGGTTGAGGTTGATTCCAAAAATATATATACTTTGAGTTGTGATCTAGCCTGAGACGTGTATACACTGGGTCGTGGATTGATTCAAGATAATATATATCAATTTATTTCTGTACATCTAACTGTGGACAACTAGTTGTAGGTTACTAACGAGGACAGCTGACGTAATAGACTTAATAAACTTAAAACATTAAAATGTATTAAAAATGTTGTAATTATATTTTGAACATACTTTGATATATATGTACATATTTGTTATAGGTTCGTGAATCGACCAGTGGCCAAGTCTTACTTCCTGACAAAGTAAAAATCTGTGAAAGTGAGTTATAGTCCCACTTTTAAAATCTAATATTTTTAGGATGAGAATACATGCAGCTTTATAAATGTTTTACAAAATAGAAACAAGTACATGAAACTACTTTCTATGGTTGAATGATCGAAGCCGAATATGCCCCTTTTTACTTGGTAACCTAAGAATTAGTAAACCAGTCTACTAATTGACGCGAATCCTAAAGATAGATCTATTGGGCCCAACAAACCCCATCCGTTGTAGCGGATGCTTTAGTACTTCGAGTTTTTATATCATGTCCGATGGATGTCCCGGAATGATGGGGATATTCTTATATGCATCTTGTTAATGTCGGTTACCAGGTGTTCACCATATGAATGATTTTTATCTCTATGTATGGGATGTATATTGAAATATGAAATCTTGTGGTCTATTATTACGATTTGATAAATATATAGGTTAGACCTATAACTCACCAACATTTTTGTTGACGTATAAAGAATTTTTATTCTCAGGTAATTATTAAGAGCTTTCGCTGTTGCATGCTAAAATAAGGACAAGATTTGGTGTCAGCATGCTTGTATAATATTGTTTAAAACTGCATTCGAGATTTACTTTGTTGTAACATATTAATATTGTAAACCAATATGTATTGGTAGTGTGTAAGTGTGATATTTTTTAGATTATCATTTCTGGATAATCTAGGTGATGTCCTTTTAACCTTGTCGATAAAATAAAGGTTATGGTTTGTTTTAAAAACGAATGCAGTTTTTGAAAAATTTCTCATATAGAGGTCAAAACCTCGCAACGAAATTAATTAATATGGAATGTTTATATTCAATATGAACGGGACATTTCAGTTGGTATCAGAGCGTTTGTCTTAGAGAACCAGAATTTTTGCATTAGTGTGTCTTACTGAGTTTGTTAGGATGCATTAGTGAGTCTGGACTTCGGCCGTGTTTTTCTTCAAAAACGATTGCTTAACATTTTTTGTTGGAAACTATATATTATTAACATGTAAATATTATGTGATATATTATGTGATATATTAATCTCTTAACGTGTTTGATATTGTATGATAGATGTCTACCTCTAGTACAAATTCCATCAACTCACCTAATAATAATGAAGAGTCAAATATACTTTGGGAAGATTCACAAATTCCCGAAGAGGAACCGGAAGAGGAGGAACCGGAAGAGGAGGAACCGAAAGAAGCGGAACCAGAAGAGGAGGAACCGGAAGAGGAGGAACCAGAAGAAGAAGAGGTTTCGGAGGAAGAAATATTGATACCTACAGTAAATCGATTAAATAAAAGAAAATCCTCAACCAACGGACCAAAGTTAAAAATGGTCAATGGTGTTTCCGCCGAGGAAGCAAAATATTGGGAAGATTACCAATTTTCTGATGAATCGGATCCCGATGAGGATTCCGATGATGTTATAGAAATTACCTCGACCCAATTTAATAAAGCAAAAGAAAATAATAAGGGAAAAGGTATAAAAATAGAGAAACCTGATTCCAACCCCGATGAACTTTATATGTATCGGCAACATCCTATTTCCTAAATTGTAACAATAACCCGGGAACCTCTAAACCACCAGGTTTTTCTAAACCATTGTGGAAAACGACGGCTCGTATTAGAGGAACACCATATATCCCTAGAAAATTAGGAAAACGAACCAAGTCCGAAGAAGAAGAAACCAGTGATTCAGATTAGAGGGTTGTAATCATGTTGTGTATTATATGTATTGTAGTGTGCTTGTACTTTTATGTTCTATGTAAAAATTCTTTGTATTGTTTGTTAATTATCTTTTACGAATCTAATCCTTGTCTATTTTACAGTATAAAAACAAAATGGACGTTAAGGGTAGACAACCGAATATTTTAGAAGACCTACCAGAGGATATGATTGAGGAAATCTTTTTTAGGGTCGGTCAAAATTCATCAGCACATTTAGTTATGGCTGTGATGCCCCGTACAAAACCATCGTGTACGAATCATCAACAACAGGATCATTACAAGGTCAAACACTATATGCTATTTCAAAATACGTTTGCATTCACGATAAAAGGTGATGTCTTAACCAACATCAATGTTTTACAACCAAAGTATGCTTCAATGAACAAAAGCAAATATAATAGTGCGTGACCCTTAGGTCGTTACAAATCATAGTTTCAAAAGTATTAAAGTTATGAATGCAAGATAAACAGTTCATGCGGTGATAACTCTAGAGCAGCGGGTGTCTACGGCAAGACTAGTACACAGTGGAAGAAACCTTAAGCACCTGAGAAAAACATGCTTAAAAACATCAACACAAAGGTTGGTGAGCTATAGTTTAAGTATAACAGTATGTAAGGTAGGCCACGAGATTTCAGTGCTACAAAGAGCGTTTCAAAACAGTATGATAAAGTATATGTTAACCGTGGGCACTTGGTAACTAACTTAACATTTATACCCCCTGAAAGTACACTTGTCAAGTGCGTATGTATACGAAGTATTAAACACCCATTAAATGCAAGCGCTACTAGCCCGAGTGGGGATGTCAAACCCTATGGATCCATATCTAAGATTCGCGTTCACCGGTTCAAAGACCAATGACTAAACGTTACCTAGCTAAGGGGAAAGTTTATGCCGTTGTATAACATATACATATATAAGTTTAATTACTCGTGCCTAGTATGTAAAATGTAAAATGTGCATGTATTCTCAGTTCCCAAAATAGTTAAAGTAAAAAGGGATGCTATAACTCACAATGATAAAGTAGCGGTAAAGTCGAGTAGGGAAATAAGCAAGTACGTAGGTCCGGAAAGTCCTCAACCTAAGTCAAATAGTACAAAGTCAGTAAATCGTCCGAATAGGTTTAAAAGTACGTAAATAAGGTCTTAAGGGTCATCATCAATCATCATTAAATAAAATGTGTAAAGTAAGTTTCGTTCAAGTATAGAGTTTAAAACAAAGGCTGAGTTCGATCAGTTACCACGGCCTCTATACCTACTGAAATAAGGTGAGACCAGTGGCCATGGCTCCGTATATGAGTCCTCTAGTTGTGGTAAAAATTCCTGAAGCAAACTCATCTTCGTTTGACCGTGGCGACGGTCTAAGTGCGAGTAGGTCAGAATTTTCAGCACAACGTTAAAAGGACATAGCGACGATCGGAGAGCCATAAATCCTAAACCGTAACTCGGATCGAGACGAGTCCTAAATGAAAAGTTATCTACTCGAATAGAGATATCTGAAAATCATCTTTACAGTAGCCCAGGTCGTACGGGTCAGACACAAAAGTAGTAAAACTGTAGGTCCGGTGGGTTCTTGGTGTTCGATGCTTATCACGGTTCTCATCCTTGATGCATATAGCTTCAAGTGTATAACTTGTTGATGTGTTTACATCATATTAACAAAGGTTTCACCATCATAACATTTGTGTAAGTCTAAGACATGTAGCACAACTCAATTAATTGTTGTATGTAGTTCGATGAACCAAAGTTACATCAAAGTCTTAGATCCGACACATACATGAACTATAAAAGTAATATTAACCAAGTTTTGACTATTATGACACAAGTGTAGGTCTAAGACATGTAGCACAACTCACTTAAGAGTTGTATGAAATTTGATGAACCAAAGTTACATCAAGGTCTTAGATCTAACACATACATGAACTTTAAAACTAATATTAAGTTACAACTTGAAAATAAACTTATAAAATCAAGATCTTAAGTTGTAGAACATAGTTCTTAGTTAGATCTTGAAGATCCTAGACCCAAAAGTCTAGATCTAACATAAGTGTACCAAGTTATAATTAAAGAAAGCTTACTTACATGTTCTTGAACTTTTAAAGTTAATTTTAGTTCAAGAAAGTATGAGATCAAGACTAACTTGTAATACTTGACCATTTAAATCTACAAACATGAAATTAAACTACATAATATAAAGAAATAAACTAAGTAAACAAGTAATACGTTCATGTGTTTCATACTTTTAAAGATTCAAGCCTAAGTCTTGATCTTTATAAAGTAAACTTTAAGTTCACAAACATGAATTACAAGTATGAGTTTAACAACTATGAACTTACAATCTTTTGATACTTTAAGTGTAGAACATAAACTAGGAAGTTTTGTTCTTGTATGTTCTTCAAATAACAAGATAAAATGAAGAATCAAACTAGAAAGTTTGGTTCTTAGTAACTAGTAAAGAATAACTACAACAACAAGTAAGTAAGTAACACTAACAAACAAGTAATCAAACAACAACCAAAGAACAAATGATGATGATGATTATGTTTGGTTCGGTTTTAGAAGGAAAAGAAGAGAAGAAAATGTTCAAGTTACTTACAAGTATTTGAGAGAAAAAGAGAGAAAAGTTATGCAAGTAAAAGTGTGTTTGTGAGAAATGAGGATGCAAGTGTATCAAGTAGTAAAATTTTTTTTGAACTCTTCCCCAAGGCCTATAGGCCGACGGCCTGCATCAAAGAAGGGGGAGAGGAGTTGTCTACTAGTTTATGCATGTTAAAGTCTACAAAAGTTGGTTAATAGATGGCATATGCATGGGAAGAACAAGTAACTAGATTCCAAGTCTTTAAACTAACTAGTTAAGTCATAATGATACTTACATGTGTAAAATGGGCTAGTTAAGTCCATATAAGATGTAGGGTGGGCTCTTTAAGTCCATGTATAAATATAAAGCCCAAGTTCCAAGTTTGTAGCAATTAAACAAATAAAGCCCATGTAATTAACCATTAATACTTGTTAATTTAAAATGATTAATAAGGCTTAATCATGAATGTAAATGATATTTAAAAATATCATTCGTGGAAAGTTCATGTGTCACAAAGACGTTTCGGGCATTCAAAAGTTAATCGCGGTAACAAGTAAATGTATAACAATACATTCATTTAATCACAAGTATTAATAATAATTATTAATAAATAACGTTGGAAAATCCAGGGTCGTTACATTACCCACCTGTTAAAGAAAATTTCGTCCCGAAATTTTAAGCTGAGGTAGATGGAGGAGTCGGGAAGAGGTGAGGATACTTCTGCATCATTTGATCCTCTCGTTCCCAAGTAAACTCAGGTCCTCGTTTGGCATTCCATCGTACTCGGACGATCGGAATCTTGTTGCATTTCAAAGTTTTGATCTCACGATCCATAATCTCAACTGGTTCTTCCACAAAGTGGAGTTTGTCGTCAATCATAAGTTCCTCAAGTGGTATGATAAGTTCAGGTGCAGCAAGACACTTCTTCAAGTTTGACACATGGAAGGTAGGATGAACTGAGCTCAATTGAGCTGGAAGATTCAAACGGTAAGCAACGGGTCCAACACGTTCGAAGATTTCAAAAGGACCAATGTATCGTGGGTTTAACTTTCCACGTTTTCCAAAATGGATCACACTTTTCCAAGGTTCAACCTTCAACATTACACGATCACCAATGTTGAATTCAAAGTCTTTACGTTTAAGATCGGCATAACTCTTTTGACGATCGCGGGCAGTCTTAAGTCTAGCTTGAATCTGAGCAATCTTCTCCGTTGTTTCGTGGACTACCTCGGGTCCGGTGATTTGATTTTCTCATACTTCGGCCCAACAAATAGGAGATTGGCACTTGTGGCTATACAATGCTTCAAAAGGTGCGGCATTAATGCTTGAGTGATAACTGTTGTTGTACGAGAATTTGGCTAACGGCAAATGCATTTCCCAGGCCTTTCTGAAATCAATGACACATGCACGCAACATGTCTTCCAAGGTCTGAATCGTTCGTTCACTTTGCCCGTCGGTCTGTGGGTGATAAGCAGTACTCATGTCGAGACGAGTTCCCACGGCTTCTTGTAAGGAACACCAAAATCTGGAAGCAAAATGGGGATCGTGATCTGAGATGATCGATAAAGGTACACCATGACGAGATACAACCTCTTTGATGTATAGTTGAGCGAGTCTCTCCATTGTTTCCGTTTCCTTCATTGCTAGGAAGTGTGCAGATTTAGTAAGGCGGTCAACAATAACCCAGATGGTATCGTATCCGCCCACCATCTTTGGTAGCTTGGTGATGAAATCCATAGTTATCCTTTCCCACTTCCATTGCGGTATTTCTGGCTGTTGAAGTAACCCAGAAGGTCTCTGATGCTCAGCCTTAACTTTCGAGCAAGTTAAACACTTACCAACATAGGTTGCAACGTCTTTCTTAATATTCAGCCACCAATACTGTTCCTTAAGGTCGTGGTACATCTTGCCCGCTCTAGGATGAATCGAATATCTCGACTTGTGTGCTTCATCAAGTATAAGGTTCCGTAGATCTCCATAAAGAGGTACCCAAATTCTTCCGGCATAACATCGGAGTCCAGACTCCCTAACCTTGAATCGAGAGACGAGTATGTTCAAATGTTCATTAGATATATTCTCCTCCTTGAGAGCCTCATCTTGGGGTACTCTGATCTGGCTGTTGAGGTTCGAATGAATGGTGATGTTCAGAGCCCTAACACAAAGAGGTGCCATCCTCTCCTTTCGGCTCAAAGCGTCAGCTACAACATTGGTCTTTCCAGGATGATAGCGAAGTTCACAATCATAGTCGTTTAGCATCTTGATCCATCGATGCTGTCTCATATTCAATTGCTTTTGATCAAAGATGTGCTGGAGGCTCTTGTGGTCGGTGAAGATAGTACTCTTAGTTCCATACAAATAGTGTCTCCACAATTTGAGCGCAAAGACAATGGCTCCAAGTTCAAGATCGTGAGTAGTGTAGTTCCACTCATGAATCTTCAATTGTCGGGAGGCATAAGCGATAACCTTTGATCTTTGCATTAATACACAACCAAAACCACTTTTCGATGCATCACAATAAATGACGAAATCGTCACTGCCTTCAGGAAAAGAGATAAGATAGGTGCGGTGGTCAACTTCTTCGTCAATGTTTGGAATGCTGATTCGTGTGCGGGTTACCAAATGAACTTCTTCCCTTTGTGAGTCAGCGCGGTCAAAGGACGCACAATCAGAGAGAAACCTTCAATAAACCTTCGGTAGTAACCGGCGAGACCTAAAAATTGGCGAATATGAGTCGGAGTAGTGGGTGTCTCCCACTTGCTGATAGCTTCAATCTTGGCGGGATCAACTTTGATACCCTGGTCGCTCACAACATGACCCAGAAATTGGACTTCCTTCAACCAAAATTCACACTTGGAGAATTTGGCGTAAAGTTGCTCTTGCCTCAAAAGTTCAAGTACTAGTCGGAGGTTTTGCTCATGCTCTTCTTCGCTCTTAGAGTAGATGAGGATATCATCTATGAAGAAGATAACAAACTTATCCAGGTACGGCTTGTAGACACGATTCATAAGATCCATGAACATGGCAGGTGCGTTGGTTAATCTGAATGGCATCACGAGAAACTCATAATGACCATAACGAGTTCTGAACACAGTTTTCATCACATCACTTTCCTTCACCCTCAACTGGTGATAACCGGGCCGCAAATCGATCTTAGAGTAAACACTCGATCCTTGAAGTTGATCAAAAATATCGTCAATGCGGGGAAGAGGATACCGATTCTTGATTGTCAATTTGTTGAGTTCACGGTAGTCAATACACATACGGAAGGATCCATCCTTCTTCTTCACAAATAAAACCGGTGCGCCCCAAGGCGAGAAACTTGGTTGGATAAACCGTCGATCTAACAGCTCTTGTAGTTGACTCTGTAATTCTTGCATCTCGGAAGGTGCAAGTCTATAAGGTGCGCGAGCTACAGGTGTAGCTCCTGGCACTAAGCCGATCTAAAACTCTACTGCTCTCGGCGGCGGTAATCCAGGCATTTCTTCAGGGAAGACATCGGAAAATTCGTTCACAATTCGAACGTTGTTCACACTCTTCACCTCGGTTTCTACCGTTTTCACATGCGCTAGGACAGCAAGACGTCCCTTCTTCATGATCTTTTGCGCTTTCACGCAACTAATAAGGTTCAGCTTCGAGGTACATCTCTCTCCGTAAATGATCAGTGGCTCACCATCTCCTTGCGGTATACGAAGAGCTTTGTCTCCACAGATAATGTCAGCCTTTATCTTGCTCAACCAATCCATACCGACTATCACGTCAAAACTTTCCAATTTGATAGGTATCAAATCAATTTCGAAATCTGCACCAGCTATGTTGATAATAGCTCCTCGACTAATATGGTCAACTTTCTCAAGTTTTCCATTGGAGACCTCGACAAGCATACTCTCTTTTAACGGGACTAATGACCAATTAATCTTATCGCAAAAATATCTACATACATAACTTCTATCGGCACCAGTATCAAATAAGACAGAAGCTAATAGATTGTTGATAGTGAATATACCTGTCACCAAGTCGGGGTTTTCTTGGGCGTCCCTTGCATTAACGTTGAAAGCTCTACCACGGGGTGGTCCGCCTTCTTTTCTTTTGTTGGGGCACGCATTTCTGAAATGGCCCGTCTGTCCGCATTCGTAGCACTTTTTCGGTCCATTGGTGTTCGGCTTCCCATTCAAAGTGGTGACCTTGCAGTCCTTCCCGATATGCCCAGTCCGTTGGCACTTTTCGCAAACAACATTACAATACCCAGTATGGTGCTTGTAGCACCGCTTGCATTGTGGTAAGGTTCCCTTGTAGTTCAGGTTTGAGTTGGTGTTCAGATTGGGGTTTCCACCATTGTTGTTTCCTCTGAAACCCTCATGTCATTTCGCCAGGTTTTGATCATAGGTCCTTCCCCTGTTGTTATCCCATTTGCGCTTCTCACTACTACCCGCTTCAGACTTAGCCTTCTCCGGTTCATCGATGATAATTTGATTCATTAAAGTATACGCCATGCGCATCGCTTCCTGGACATTTGGTGGCTTGGACGAGGTGACGTTTCCCTTAATGCTATTAGGAAGTCCCCAAAAGTACCTTTCCATACGCTTGAATTCCGGGGTGACCATTGTCAGACACATCAGGGCTAATTCCAAAAACCTCCGGTTGTAACTATCAAGGTCGTTCCCAACGGCCTTTAACTACATAAATTCAATCTCCATCCTCTGGATCTCGGTCCTAGGGCAATATTCCTCAATCAGGGCCCCTTTGAATTCCTCCCATGAGGTAGCAAATGCCTCATCGATACCTTTTACTTGAGCCAATGCGTTCCACTATGTTAGCGCGTCGTCAGACAGTGTGCATGAAGCAAACTTAGTTTTATTCTCCTCTGAACAGTTACTGACTCGAAACACAGATTCTAACTTCTCGAACCATCTAGTGAGACCAACCGGCCCCTCTGTTCCACTGAAGTTATCGGGTTTACAGCTCTGAAACTCTTTGTACGTACACCTATTATGAATGGGCGGGATAACCGTTGGCGGTGGCGGTGGAGCTTGGCGGTTTCTTTCTGCTAAGGCTGCGGTGACTCGTTCATTGATCATATCTTCGATTTGGGCTGCGGTAGGTGTGGATCGTCCGTTGGCCATGATGTTCTAAACAAAAATTTTGACTCTAGTCAAAATCCAGTATTCAAATAGTAATATTACAGTATATGGTAACCAACATGGAATCAACACATCACATGTTTATTAAATAACACATCTAGGTACAAATACCACAGAATCATACAGTAACGTAAATAGAACATCATGCAAGAATTAAATAACACAAAGTCCCATTAATAATAATAAGTTGCATACATCTGAATAAGTTCGTACAATACATAAGTGAAACATAAAACTACAACTAGATTACAAAATGAAATCTAAATACAAAAGCCCTACGGTAAAGGTGGGTGTAGGATATCCAATACATGAGACATCTGGTCCTCGAGCTCAGAAACTCGAGCTCGGAGGATCCCCACCTCCCTTGTCAATTCCTCAACAGTGGGAGATGGTGGGGTAGGCAGTGCAGGTGGTGCGGGTGGTGCAGGTGGTGCGGGTGGTGCAGGTGGTGCAGATGCAGACGGTCCGGCTCCAGAAATAGTCAGTACATAACGGGGTGCCTTACGCACAAGTGGGTCGGCAGGGTACGACACAAGCCGCTTACGGGCAGTAACCCTACGATGCCGACCAAATGCGTCAGTGAATGCTCGTCCTCCATTGATCCCCGGAATAATGGTGCCATCAAAGTGGTACCGCTTCTTCGGTTGGGTGGAGGGTGGCTGAACAGGTGCATCAGGGTCCTCCTCGTTGGAGTCATCATCACTCGAGTCATCTTTGGATGGGTCATCGGATGAAGAATCATCAAAATCATGCGGTGGTGGCTGCACGGGTGGCTGAACTGGCTCTTCTCGGGCGGCCATCATCTCTCGGTATCTGGCGGGTCCGATCGGAATGAGACGTCCATCAGGGGCGCGTCGGCACCAATGGCGATACCGGTTACGGAATGGACCTTCCCCGAATTCCGCGGGAATCTCAATCTCACCGGAGCGGGGCTGTGACACCGAGGGTCCGGGGGCAGATGGAGCTGGAATCTCCGGAGGGTCCTGGGTTCCGTCTACAGTAACCACTGGAGCAGGTGCATGACTGCTAGCTCCTGAAGACGAAGCGCCGGGATCACTGGTGGGTAACGGGATCGGTGGATCGGCAACATTGGCAGGTGTAGTGGCTGAAGTGTCTGAACTGCCCAAAATGATAGCAGGTGGAATATCCGACATCTGAACAAGGAAAAATAAATTTTCCATGTCAGTAAGTCATCAAGCAAGCACGTATTAGGCCAACAGTCGAAATCATGTATAACAGTAAGTAGCATGGCAATAACAACAAGTATCATGCAATTGAAAGCAGATAATAGCATGCAGTAGTGAAATCATGTAATAGCATATGGCATGTAGCAGTAACAGTAAGCAGCAGCAAGCAGTAAGTTCAGCAGAAACAAGTAAACTAGCAAGTTGTAGATTAGTCCTATTAGTAAATCCTACTCGGGTCGATCTTAGACTAACTAATGCAACCTAATTCCCTACAACCAATGCTCTGATACCAAATGTGATGCCCCATACAAAACAATCGTGTACGAATCATCAACAACAGGATCATTACAAGGTCAAACACTATATGCTATTTCAAAATACGTTTGCATTCATGATAAAAGGTGATGTCTTAACCAACATCAATGTTTTACAACCAAAGTATGCTTCAATGAACAGAAGCAAATATAATAGTGCGTGACCCTTAGGTTATTACAAATCATAGTTTCAAAAGTATTAAAGTTATGAATGCAAGATAAATAGTTCATGCGGTGATAACTCTAGAGCAGCGGGTGTCTACGGCAAGACTAGTACACAGCGGAAGCAACCTTAAGCACCTGAGAAAAACATGTTCAACACAAAGGTTGATGAGCTATAGTTTAAGTATAACAGTATGTAAGGTAGGCTACGAGATTTCAGTGCTACAAAGAGCGTTTCAAAACAGTATGATAAAGTATATGTTAACCGTGGGCACTTGGTAACTAACTTAACGTTTATACCCCCTGAAAGTACACTTGGCAAGTGCGTATGTATACGAAGTATTAAACACCCGTTAAATGCTAGCGCTACTAGCCCGAGTGGGGATGTCAAACCCTATGGATCCATATCTAAGATTCGCGTTCACCGGTTCAAAGACCAATGACTAAACGTTACCGAGTAAGGGGAAAGTTTATGCCGTTGTATAACCCACACATATATAAGTTTAAGTACTCGTGCCTAGTATGTAAAACGTAAAATGTGCATGTATTCTCAGTTCCCAAAATAGTTAAAGTAAAAAGGGATGCTATAACTCACAATGATAAAGTAGCGGTAAAGTCGAGTCGGGAAATAAGCAAGTACGTAGGTCCGGAAAGTCCTCAACCCAAGTCAAATAGTACTAAGTCAGTAAATCATCCGAATAGGTCTAAAAGTATGTAAATAAGGTCTTAAGGATCATCATCAATCATCATTAAACAAAAGGTGTAAAGTAAGTTTCATTCAAGTATAGAGTTTAAAACAAAGGCTGAGTTCGATCAGTCACCATGGCCTCTATACCTACTGAAATAAGGTGAGACCAGTGGCCATGGCTCCGTATATGAGTCCTCTAGTTGTGGTAAAAATTCCAGAAGCAAACTCGTCTTTGTTTGACCGTGACGACGGTCTAAGTGCGAGTAGGTCAGAATTTTTCAGCACAACATTAAAAGGACATAGCGACGATCGGAGAGCCATAAATCCTAAACCGTAACTCGGATTAAGATGAGTCCTAAATGAAAAGTTATATACTCGAACAGAGATATCTGAAAATCATCTTTACAGTAGCCCAGTTCATACGGATCAGACACAGAAACAGTAAAACAGTAGGTCCGGTGGGTTCTTGGTGTTCGATTCTTATATCGGTTCTCATCCTTGATGCATATAGCTTCAAGTGTACAACTCGTTGATGTGTTTACATCATCTTAACCAAGGTTTTACCATCATAACATTTGTGTAAGTCTAAGACATGTAGCACAACTCAATTAAGTGTTGTATGTAGTTCGATGAACCAAAGTTACATCAAAGTCTTAGATCCGACACATACATGAACTATAAAAGTAATATTAACCGAGTTTTGACTATTATGACACAAGTGTAGGTCTAAGACATGTAGCACAACTCACTTAAGAGTTGTATGAAGTTTGATGAACCAAAGTTACATCAAGGTCTTAGATCTAACACATACATGAACTTCAAAACTAATATTAAGTTACAACTTGAAAATAAACTTATAAAATCAAGATCTTAAGTTGTAGAACATAGTTCTTAGTTAGATCTTGAAGATCCTAGACCCAAAAGTCTAGATCTAACATAAGTGTACCAAGTTATAATTAAAGAAAGCTTACTTACATGGTCTTGAACTTTTAAAGTTAATTTTAGTTCAAGAAAGTATGAGATCAAGACTAACTTGTAATACTTGACCATTTAAACCAACAAACATGAAATTAAAGTACATAATATAAAGAAATAAACTAAGTAAACAAGTAATAAGTTCATGTGTTTCATACTTTTAAAGATTCAAGCCTAAGTCTTGATCTTTAGAAAGTAACTTTAAGTTTACAAACATGAATTACAAGTATGAGTTTAACAACTATGAACTTACAATCTTTTGATACTTTAAGTGTAGAACATAAACTAGGGAGTTTTGTTCTTGTATGTTCTTCAAATGACAAGATAAAATGAAGAATCAAACTAGAAAGTTTGGTTCTTAGTAACTAGTAAAGAATAACTACAACAAGTAAGTAAGTAACAATAACAAACAAGTAATCAAACAACAATCAAAGAACAAATGATGATGATGATTATGTTTGGTTCGGTTTTAGAAGGAAAAGAAGAGAAGAAAATGTTCAAGTTACTTACAAGTATTTGAGAGAAAAAGAGAGAAAAGTTATGCAAGTAAAAGTGTGTTTGTGAGAAATGAGGATGCAAGTGTATCAAGTAGTAAAAAAAAATTTTGAACTCTTCCCCAAGGCCTATAGGCCGACGGCCTGCATCAAAGAAGGGGGGAGAGGAGTTGTCTACTAGTTTATGCATGTTAAAGTCTAAAAAAGTTGGTTAATAGATGGCATATGCATGGGAAGAACAAGTAACTAGATTCCAAGTCTTTAAACTAACTAGTTAAGTCATAATGATACTTACATGTGTAAAATGGGCTAGTTAAGTCCATATAAGATGTAGGGTGGGCTCTTTAAGTCCATGTATAAATATAAAGCCCAAGTTCCAAGTTTGTAGCAATTAAACAAATAAAGCCCATGTAATTAACCATTAATACTTGTTAATTTAAAATGATTAATAAGGCTTAATCATGAATGTAAATGATATTTAAAAATATCATTCGTGGAAAGTTCGTCTGTCACAAAGACGTTTCGGGCATTCAAAAGTTAATCGCGGTAACAAGTAAATGTATAACAATACATTCATTTAATCACAAGTATTAATAATAATTATTAATAAATAACGTTGGAAAATCCAGGGTCGTTACAATGGCGAAATTAACTTGTCAAACATTTGAAAGACTTTCCAGAAATGCCTTAGTTTATAAAAGGCTTTCCTTTGATAGGTGGGGTATATCACTTTGGGGAGACCGTAAGTTACGTCGTGTTTTCTTTAAAGCGTTAAATGCGGGGAACCCAAATGCAATTTTACGCTAAGAGTTAAGAACCTATTTTGACTCAACATATCCTAACATAGAATTTCGTGAGTTAGAAAGAGCTTCTAATATGCAAAATAAAGAAGCATGTTATACTTATGGGTTAATGATGTTCGCTTCTTACCAAAGTGAGAAAAAGAACATCGGATTACCACTTTTAAAAAAAAACCTTCCCACAAGTGACGGATTCAGTAGTTGGGGTGAGAAACAAGGTTTTTAGATTATTACGGGGCTGTTGGACATTACGAAATCCTCGTCCTTTTGACGACATTACAACATGCTGCCTAGCCAATGGTCATAACGGTTACTTTCCACAAGACCAAGGATGGGAAGTCGTCTTAGTAAAACCAGAATGCATGACTTGTTTCTTGACTTATGAAGTACGTGTCTTTATTTCTATTGCTGAACAACTTGCGTATTAACTAGAATTGCCTTTATAGCTGCCGAGTAGCAATGTTATTATGTGCTATATTTCATCCTATATGTATAATAGTGGTATTGTAAGTTTGTAAAATATTGTATAAAGTTTGAACGCGAAATATTATTGTAATAAGTTTTTCATATAGAATCGTAGTAGTTGAATTGTATAATAGCTGCTAAGTATGAACTTAACGGGTATGTACTACCCGAATTAAAACTGTAAAATGCTAATATGAAGAAAAAGCTTTTATAAATAAGTTCACATTATGCTACGAAATACTATTGACTACTCTTAAATTCTATATGATTAACTCAATTCTTTTGGCTATTTTTGAAGGAAATGGCACCGAGGACTCGTCAGAACTTGAACATGAGTGAGGAAGACTTCCGTGTTTTCCTTGCTGCGAACATAGTCGCAATGCAGGCAGCAATGCAAAATAACAACAATAACTCTGGTTCTAGCAGTGGAACAAATTCTACAAGAAATCGTGTAGGATGTTCCTACAAAGAATTCACTGCCTGCAAACCTTTGGAATTTGATGGAACCGAGGGTCCAATCGAATTGAAACGGTGGACCGAGAAGGTTGAATCGGTGTTTGACATAAGTAAATGTACTGAAGAAGACAAAGTAAAGTACGCTACGCATACCTTCACAGGTAATGCGTTAACATGGTGGAATACCTATCTCGAATAGGTAGGACAAGATGATGCTTACGCAATACCGTGTTCAGCATTCAAGCAGTTGATGAACGAGCAGTATCGTCCCATAAACGAGGTCAATACGCTCAAGGTAGAGCTTAGAGGATTATGAACACAAGGTTTCCATATCACCACGTACGAACGATGATTCACAGAATTGTGCCTATTATGTCCCAGAACATTTGAAGACCAAGCATTTGTAAAAGGGTTACCGGAAAGGATTCAAGAAGACGTGAGTTCACACGAGCCCACCTCCATACAAAAGGCAAGTCGAATGGCTCTCAAATTAGTGAACCAGATCGAAGGAAGGATTAAAGAGCAGGAGACCGAAGAGGCTAACATGAAACAAGTCAAGAGAAAGTGGGAAGAAACCAATGACAAGAGTCACCAATACAACAACAACAATCACAACCACAATCGCAATAACTATCCCAATAACCGCAACATCAATCGTAACAACAACTTCAACAAACGTCCCAACAACAACTACAATAACCGTCCCAACAACAATAACAACAACAAAAACAGCAACAACAACAATCCCAACAACAATCTCAATAACAACAATGGCAATAAAAACCAAAACAGCCATGCCAAAGATGTGAAGAGCATCACCCGGGGTTCTGCACGACATTTTGTAACAGGTGCAAAAGAAATGGTCATAGCGCGAAGAAGTGCGAAATCTATGGACCAATGCATAACAGAACTAAAAGAACAAATAATGTCGGAATGAATAACACCGCCATAGTTTGTTTTAGATGTGGAAAACCGGGCCACTTTAGTAGAAATTGCCCGAATCAGGGGAATACTAATGGGCAGGGCCACGGAAGAGTTTTCAATATTAATACGGCAGAAGCGCAGGAAGACCCGGAGCTTGTTACGGGTACGTTTCTCATTGACAATAAATCTTCTTATGTTTTATTTGATTCGGGTGTGGATAGAAGCTATATGAGTAGAGATTTTTGTGCTAAACTAAGTTGCTCACCGACGCCCTTGGATAATAAATTTTTACTCGAATTAGCGAACGGTAAATTAATTACAGCAGATAATATATGTCGGAATCGAGAAATTAAACTGGTTAGCGAAACATTTAAGATTGACTTGATACCAGTAGAGTTAGGGAGTTTTGATGTGATAATCGGAATGAACTGGTTGAAAGAAGTGAAAGCAGAGATCGTTTGTTACAAAAATGCAATTCGCATTATACGAGAAAAAGTAAAACCCTTAATGTTGTAAGGAGAAAAGAGCAACGCAAAGTTAAATCTTATTAGTAACCTGAAGGCACAAAAACTAATAAGAAAAAGTTGCTATGCTGTGCTAGCACACGTCGAGAAAGTCAAATCCGAAGAAAAGAACATCAATGATGTTCCCGTCGCAAAAAAATTTCCCGATGTATTTCCGAAAGAATTACCGGGACTACCTCCACACCGATCCGTTGAATTTCAAATAGACCTTGTACCGGGAGCTGCACCAATAGCTCGTGCTCCATACAAACTCGCGCCCAGCGAAATGAAGGAACTTCAGAGCCAATTACAAGAACTTTTAGAGCGTGGTTTCATTCGACCAAGCACATCACCGTGGGAAGCTCCTGTTTTGTTTGTCAAGAAGAAGGATGGTACATTTGGGTTATGTATCGACTACCGAGAGTTAAACAAACTTACCATCAAGAACCGCTACCCACTACCGAGAGTCGATGACTTATTTGATTAACTACAAGGCTCGTCGATTTATTCGAAGATTGATTTACGTTCTGGGTATCATCAAATGCGGGTGAATGAGGATGATATTCCAAAGACTGCTTTTAGGACGCGTTACGGTCATTACGTGTTTATGGTTATGCCGTTTGGATTGACTAACGCACCAGCTATGTTCATGGACCTCATGAACTGAGTGTGTGGGCCATATCTTGACAAGTTTGTCATTATTTTCATCGATGACGTACTTATTTACTCGAAGAATGATCAAGAGCATGAAGAACATTTGAGAAAAGTGCTAGAGTTGCTGAGAAAAGAAAAACTGTACGCTAAGTTTTCAAAGTGTGCATTTTGGTTGGAAGAAGTTGAATTCCTCGGTCACATAGTGAACAAAGAAGGTATTCAGGTGGATCCAGCAAAGATTGAAACCGTTGAAAAATGGGAAACCCCGAAAACTCCGAAGCATATACGCCAATTTTTAGGACTAGCTGGTTACTACAGAAGGTTCATCCAAGATTTTTCCAGAATAGCAAAACCCTTGACTGCATTAACGCACAAAGGGAGGAAATTTGAATGGAAGGATGAACAAGAGAAAGCGTTTCAATTGTTAAAGAAAAAGTTAACTACGGCACCTATATTATTATTACCTGAAGGGAATGATGATTTTGTGATATATTGTGACGCTTCAAAGCAAGGTCTCGGTTGTGTATTAATGCAACGAACGAAGGTAATTGCTTATGCATCTAGACAATTGAAGATTCACGAGCAGAATTATGCGACGCATGATTTGGAATTAGGCGCGGTTGTTTTTGCATTAAGGTCAAAGCGGAGCATCAGAAACCATCAGGTCTACTTCAACAACCCGAAATCCCAGAATGGAAATGGGAAAACATTACCATGGATTTCATTACTAAATTGCCAAGGACTGCAAGTGGTTTTGATACTATTTGGGTAATAGTTGATCGTCTTACCAAATCAGCACACTTCCTGCCAATAAGAGAAGATGACAAGATGGAGAAGTTAGCACGATTGTATTTGAAGGAAGTCGTCTCCAGACATGGAATACCAATCTCTATTATCTCTGATAGGGATGGCAGATTTATTTCAAGATTCTGGCAGACATTACAGCAAGCATTAGGAACTCGTCTAGAAATGAGTACTGCTTATCATCCACAAACTGATGGGCATAGCGAAAGGACGATACAAACGCTTGAAGACATGCTACGAGCATGTGTTATTGATTTTGAAAATAGTTGGGATCGACACCTTCCGTTAGCAGAATTTTCCTACAACAATAGCTACCATTCAAGCATTGAGATGGAACCGTTTGAAGCACTCTATGGTAGAAATTGTAGGTCTCCGATTTATTGGAGTGAAGTGGGAGATAGACAGATTACGGGTCTGGAGATAATACAAGAAACTACCGAGAAGATCATCCAAATTCAACAACGGTTGAAAACGCCCAAAGTCGACAAAAGAGCTACGCTGACATTAAAAGAAAAGATATGGAATTCGAAATTGGAGAGATGGTCATGCTTAAAGTTGCACCTTGGAAAGGTTTTGTTCGATTTGGTAAATGAGGGAAATTAAATCCAAGGTATATTGGACCATTCAAGATTATTGATCGTATCAGACCAGTAGCTTACCGACTTGAGTTACCTCAACAACTCGCAGCTGTACATAACACTTTCCACGTCTCGAATTTGAAGAAATGTTTTGCTAAAGAAGATCTCACTATTCCATTAGACGAAATCCAAATCAACAAAAAACTTCAATTCATCGAAGAACTTGTCGAAATAATGGATCGTGAGGTTAAAAGACTTAAGCAAAACAAGATACCAATTGTTAAGGTTCAATGGAATGCTCGTAGAGGACCTGAGTTCACTTGGGAACGAGAAGATCAGATGAAGAAGAAATACCCGCACTTATTTCCAGAAGATACGTCAACACCTCCAACTGCTTAAAATTTCGGGACGAAATTTATTTAACGGGTAGGTACTGTAGTGACCCGAACTTTTCCATGTTTATTTATATTAAATGAAATTGATATTTACATGATCAAGTGTTTCAACATGTTAAGCAATCAAACTTGTTAAGACGTGATTAATTGAAATAGGTTTCATATAGACAATTGACCACCCAAATTGACCGGCGATTCACGAACGTTACAAATTCGTAAAAACTATATATATATATATATATATATATATATATATATATATATATATATATATATATATATATATATATATATATATATATATATATATATATAACATGATATTATGGTAAGTATGTACCTCATTAAGTATTTTTACAATGAGTTATATACATAAAAATGAGACTATTAAATTAAGAAACTCGAAATGATATATATATATATATATATATATATATATATATATATATATATATATATATATATATATATATATATATATATATATAACGATTATCGTTATAACAACGTCTTACTAAATACATATGAATCATATTATGATATGGTTACACTATGTTTAAATATGATAATTGATATGTAAACATATCATTAAGTATATTAACAATGAAAGACTACTAACTTAAGGGTTTCGAAACGAGACATATATGTAACGATTCTCGTGTAACGACATTTAAATGTATATATATCATATTAAGATATATTAATACATCATATTATCATGATAATATAATAATTTAACATCTCATTTGATATAATAAACAATGGGTTAACAACATTTAACAAGATCGTTAACTTAAAGGTTTCAAAACAACACTTAGATGTAACGACTAACGATGACTTAACGACTCAGTTAAAATGTATATACATGTAGTGTTTTAATATGTATTCATACACTTTTGAAAGACTTCAAGACACTTATCAAAGTACTTCTACTTAACAAAAATGCTTATAATTACATCCTCATTTATTTTCATCAACAATTCTACTCATATGCACTAGTATTTGTAGTTGTACAATACACAGCTTCTAAATGTATTTACTATTGGTATATCAGCTCTTAGCAGCCCATGTGAGTCACCTAACCATGTGGGAACCATCATTTAACATTTAGCAAGAAATATCTAACAAAACAACAAACTAATGGAGACTATATGACAACATACATTCACGTTTTCTAACACACTCACAAACACATCCACTTTTCAATTTTTATGCATCATACTAAACTCTCTCAAGTGTTATTCCTTTGTTCTAAGTTTTCTTCATCATCTTCAACAAAATCTAGCTCAATATAGTTCATAAATCCATACATAAACCAAGTTATAAAACAACTACTCAAGAACACACCAACAACACTTCCAAGTTTACTAGCTTACTTCCAATCTTGCAAATCCACTTTGAGTGATCATCCAACCTCAAGAAATCTTTCTTATTTATAGTAATATATCTTTCTAATACAAGGTAATACTCATATTCAAACTTTGATTCAATTTCTATAACTATAACAATCTTATTTTGAGTAAAAATCTTACTTGAACTTGTTTTTGTGTCATGATTCTACTTCAAGAACTTTCAAGTCATCCAAGGATCCTTTGAAGCTAGATCTATTTTTCTCATTTCTAGTAGGTTTATCCACAAAACCTGAGGTAGTAATGATGTTCATAATATCATTCAATTCATATATATAAAACTACCTTATTCGAAGGTTTAAACTTGTAATCACTAGAACATAGTTTAGTTAATTCTAAACTTGTTCGCAAACAAAAGTTAATCCTTCTAAATTGACTTTTAAAATCAACTAGACACATATTCTATATCTATATGATATGATAACTTAATGATTTAAAACCTGAAAACACGAAAAACACCGTAAAACCGGATATACGCCGTCGTAGTAATACCGCGGGCTGTTTTGGGTTAATTAATTAAAAACTTTGATAAACTTTGATTTAAATGTTGTTCTTCTGGGAAAATGATTTTTCTTATGAACATGAAACTATATCCAAAAATCATGGTTAAACTCAAAGTGGAAGTATGTTTTCCAAAATGGTCATCTAGACGTCGTTCTTTCGACTGAAATGACTACCTTTAAAAAAACGACTTGTAACCTGTATTTCCGACTATAAACTTATACTTTTTCTGTTTATTTCATAAACTTAAGTTCAATATGAAACCATAACAACTTGAATCACTCAAAACGGATTTGAAACGAAGAAGTTATGGGTAAAACAAGATTGGATAATTTTTCTTGTTGTAGCTACGGGAAAATTGGTAACAAATCTATATTAATCGTATCCTAGCTAACTCATATTTTATTATACATGTATTCTAATATATTATTTAATCTTGGGATACCATAGACACGTATGAAAATGTTTTGACATATCATATCGACCCATGTATATATATTATTTGGAACAACCATAGACACTCTATATGCAGTAATGTTAGAGTTAGCTATACAGGGTTGAGATTGATTCCAAAAGTATATATATACTTTGAGTTATGATCTAACCTAAGACGTGTATACACTGGGTCATGGATTGATTCAAGATAATATATATCAATTTATTTCTGTACATCTAACTGTGGACAACTAGTTGTAGGTTACTAACGAGGACAGCTGACTTAATAGACTTAATAAACTTAAAACATTAAAACGTATTAAAAATGTTGTAATTATATTTTGAACATACTTTGATATATATGTACATATTTTTTATAGGTTCGTGAGTCGACCAGTGGCCAAGTCTTACTTCTCAACGAAGTAAAAATCTGTGAAAGTGAGTTATAGTCCCACTTTTAAAATCTAATATTTTTGGGATGAGAATACATGCAGCTTTATAAATGTTTTACAAAATAGACACAAGTACATGAAACTACTTGCTATGGTTGAATGATCGAAGACGAATATGCCCCTTTTTACTTGGTAACCTAAGAATTAGTAAACCAGTCTACTAATTGACGCGAATCCTAAAGATAGATCGATTGGGCCCAACAAACCCCATCCGTTGTAGCGGATGCTTTAGTACTTCGAGTTTTTATATCATGTCCGATGGATGTCCCGGAATGATGGGGATATTCTTATATGCATCTTGTTAATGTCGGTTACCAGGTGTTCACCATATGAATTATTTTTATCTCTATGTATGGGATGTATATTGAAATATGAAATCTTGTGGTCTATTATTACGATTTGATAAATATATAGGTTAAACCTATAACTCACCAACATTTTTGTTGACGTTTAAAGCATGTTTATTCTCAGGTGATTATTAAGAGCTTCCGCTGTTGCATGCTAAAATAAGGACAAAATTTGGTGTCAGCATGCTTGTATAATATTGTTTAAAACTGCATTCGAGATTTACTTTGTTGTAACATATTAATATTGTAAACCAATATGTATTGGTTGTGTGTAAGTGTGATATTTTTTAGATTATCATTTCTGGATAATCTAGGTGATGTCCTTTTAACCTTGTCGATAAAATAAAGGTTATGGTTTGTTTTAAAAACGAATGCAGTCTTTAAAAAACGTCTCATATAGAGGTCAAAACCTCGCAACGAAATCAATTAATATGGAACGTTTATAATCAATATGAACGGGACATTTCAACTCCAACCTAGATCAACTTGTCTTCACATTAGACAAGTATTAATCTCTAAATAAGATTAATCAACTTTCTAAGTCCCTTTAAGGAAGTAGATCACTAAGCTAGCTTATGCTTCCACTAATTGAAGTTACAAGACTTATACACTCTGCAATGATTATCCTAACACAATACTAGGACACACATTACATTAAGTAAACTCACAAGATAAATGATTTTGATTAGTAAGTTTACAACAACCCAATTCTATATCTATAAGATCATAGAATCTTCTCTTGCTTGATCACATTTAAGTAGTAGTTGATGCACTTGTGATCACTGGATATAAGCCTTTGAAATGTGCAAGAGGGTCAGCTTCAAATGCACTTAAATGTTTGCCTTTTATAGTGGGATTCAAAAAATAGTCGTTGACACACGGTTGCCTGCACGGTCGACTGTGGAGCGACCGTGCGTGCTCCAGTCTAAAATTGGTATCCGTTGTATAGCCGTTTAACTCAGATTTGAATACCACATTTTGGCACCTTTACTCCTTCTAGCACCTGCAAAAGAAACCAAATATCCTATACAAGTACTATATGCATTATGTGTGTGAGATTTGGTCTTATTGCATGAAAGTGACTAATCATTCCAAAAGTGGCAAACCCAACATTCTTGAAGAAGTGTTTTGATTGATATTTAGGGAAATTTCAGTTTGGTCAAGACTTAGTTAGTCACATTAATGCTCTTGGCTCAATTCTAAAGGCTAGTCACTATATCATTAACTTCCTAGTTCCAATTAATCACAAGTCATGTTTCATTTGAGTTTAGTTAGGGATTAATTGAATAATGTCTCTATAAGATAATCATGAAGTATGTAGAGACATTAAAGTTAAGTTATTCTTGAACAAGCAATCACACTTAGTTACTTAGACTAGACCAAATAGACAATTGGCTATAGTTTCATTGTGAACCATTTTACACTTAATCTATTGGAGTAGGTTAGTTACTTGAATCCTAACTAATGACATGGCAAACATATTAATCAAGTTGACAAGTTTCTGAGTATTAAGCATTATTAGCAAGTAGCAAGTAATACTCACATAGCAAGGGATAGTTATTCTAGGATCAATCATATAGATACTTGCACAACTTATAATTCAAGCACTTAATAAGTTTAATGTGCAATATAACACATTACATGATTAATGCGTAAGCACACATTAATGTCCAACACATGCACAAGGGAAGAGCAATCTCTAATTGGGACTTGGTGACCATCCTAAATGTATCTAAGTGTGTTTTAGGATTACAAGTCATTTCTAGTTTAACCTTGAGAGCATTGTTCTTCATTTAGCCTAAAATAATCACTAAGTCATTTCTAATAGCAATTATTGTTCTAGTGATATTGGCTTAAGTGTGTTGGTACTTGATGATCATACTAAGGATATCTAGATAAGAATTAAGATCACAAGTTGTTGATTAACACTTATGTGTTATGCCTAATCTTGGTTAATTTGTCATTAAGATGTCATTAGGCGTAATTAATCACAATTAGTATTTTTATGACCAAAAATCAATTGAGTATGGAGAAGGCATCTATTCTAAGCATGTTGAGAAAGGTTTCATGAATTATAGATGTCAGGAACTAGTCAAACTTTATTTGGTCAAAAACAGTGACAGAAGAAACTGCGGTCGCACTGCGGTTGACCGTGGTGGCGACCGTGCAACTTTTTTTCACAAAACTGCGTTGCAAATCAGTTTGGAATTTCACGGTTGACTATGCAGTCGACCGTACCTCGACCGTGTGTTTACCTGAACTTTTAATTTCATTCTTTAACTTATATTTGACTTGGTCGTTTGCAAGATAAAGTATGGATTAGTGACCTTGCATGTTTTATGTTAAGATGTTAGTCATCACTTAAAACTACATTCAACCAACATTCTCTCCCTTTTTGATGATGACAAACATACAAGTGATGAGGAACATTTTGCTATAAATACGTAAGTGTTAACAATCACTTGTATCCATCTTTCTTCCCCTTTTGTCAAAGCAAAAAGGTTATTTCCACTAGAACTTAAAAGGACCCCTCCTAATCCACCTGGACGAATACATTACATTTGGTTACATCGTGAGGTACTTGACCTCTATATGATACATTTTACAAACATTGCATTCGTTTTTAAAAGACAAACTTTCATTACATCGAAAGTTGACAGCATGCATACCATTTCATAATATATCCAACTATAATTGACTTAATAATAATCTTGATGAACTCAACGACTCAAATGCAATGTCTTTTGAAATATGTCATGAATGACTCCAAATAATATCTCTAAAAATGAGCAAATGCACAGCGGAAGATTTCCTTCATACCTGAGAATAACCGTGCTTTAAAGTGTCAACCAAAAGGTTGGTGAGTTCATTAATTTATCGTAATCATTCATTTCGATCATTTTAATTGACCACAAGATTCTCATTTTTCATAAATAACATTACAATTTCAAGTGTAATAAAAATCATTCGTATGATGAACACCTGGTAACCGACATTAACATAATGCATATAGAATATCCCCCGCATACTCGTAAGTATGCAATAAATATTGGCAATCGCAATCACCATTTAAATCGAAGTACTAAAGCATTCCAAATTCCAGAATGGGGTTTGTTAGGCCCATAGATCTATCTTTAGAATTCGCGTCAATTAGGGGCCATTTCCCAAATTCTTAGGCTACCAGACTTGAAGGGGCGATATTCGGTATAGTAATCCAACCATAGAATGTAGTTTTAAGTACTTGTGTCTATTTCGTCAAACATTTATAAAAGCAGTGCATGTATTCTCAGCCCAAAAATATATATTGCAAAAGCATTTAAAAAGGGAGCAAATGAAACTCACTATACTGTATTTTGTAGTAAAATTACACATGACGGCATTGGACAACTGAACAATGCAGGGTTGGCCTCGGATTCACGAACCTATATCAATTATATATATTAAAACATATAATCACAATCAAGCAAGTTTATATATTAATACTTTAATTATTTATATGTTATGTTAATAAATTATAACTATTTTATATATTTTAACTAAATACTTAATAATTAAATTCTTATTAAAGTATTTTTATGTATATCATTTATTATGAATATTATATATTAGTGTAATAAATATTATATAATGTATTAAAATTAATATTTACTTATATGATTAAGATATATTTATATTTTATGTATCTTAATTAATGTTATATAATTTTAGATAATACGTTTTATTTTAAAGAAAATAGTATGTAATATAGTCACGATATATGCAGTAACTATGTTTTTATATAAGTATCTTTTGTTTAAAATAATAATTATAATATACTAAAGTAATGATAATATTAACAATTTACTTTAATAATGATAATACTAGTCATTTTATTTGTAGTAATAATAATACCATAATAATAATAGTGATAATAATAATAATAATAATAATAATAATAATAATAATAATAATAATAATAATAATAATAATAATAATAATAATAATAATAATAATAATAATAATAATAATAATAATAATAATAATAATAATAATAATAAAATTTATACCATCATCATAACATATCATCATCATCATTCTATGTTTATCATCATACGATCTTCATTATCATCATTTTATATATCACCATACATCATCATCTAATCATCGACTAAATCATCATCATCATCTTTGTACATCCATCATCATCATCATCTAAACCTCATCATCGACATCATTATACTGTTGCTACTATGATCATAATTATCATCTTTTTCATAATCATTGATCTTATCATCATTATTAACATCATAACCATCATCATTGTTGTCTCGTGATTTCATCATCATACACATACATCACCATCGTTACAGCTCGATCGTCCTCATCATCGTTACCATCATTTTATCTTCATTCACGGTCACTATCATCATCACAACTTTTACATAATCACAGACTCATTATGATCATCTCAGTCGTCATTATATTCATACCACAGAATTACCATAATCGTTCACTATTTTACCATTATTCGTAGAATTATCAACATCATCATTTATCAACAAATCTTCATCGTCATACGTTCCATCACTTTCATCAATCCCTCAGCCCAAGAGAAAAGTAGATCATGGCCCAACCAGCAAAACAGGAACGTGACCCAACAGACTTATGGCAGCCCATCAGCGAATTAATTCTCGGCCCAACATCAATGTATATAATCGGTCCATTAAATAAACAAGTTTACGTTGTACCGGCCCAAGGAAAGAATAGAAATTAAAGTTAGATTGCAAAGTAGTGGAAGTATACGTGTAACACATCTTGTTACTTTGTCTTCATTATCAATATGCTACGTATCATTGTCTTCTCCCTTTTCGTTAGAAAACAAAATCAGTAACATCGTGAGTAGGAACAAAATTTGAACAATAAGTGGTTATGTCACGATCATCATCTATATCTCGAACTCTTCATCGATCATTCGTTGTAATCTTGAACAAAAGTAGGAATGTACCGTAGGATTGGCAGGTAGTGTTGGAGCTTGTATATATGAAAACAGGAGACTAAATTGGGTGTTGTAGGGGTGGTGCTTCAATGGTATTATTAACCAAAAAATAACCGAAGAGACTGTATCATCTTGTGAGGGTTTAATGGAGGTGATTAGCGTTGGTGACCGGGTATAGCACAGGAAACTTGCCTTCGATATTCTTGTGAGTTTTGGTGGTGACTCGATGAAGAAAATGGTTCGAAAGGGAAATAGATACAAACAATTATGGGTTCGGTGATGGATGATGGTATTGTGGTGATGCAATTGAAATGGTTAGTTGTTTATGGTGGCGAAAATAAAGGGTGACAGCAGCCCCAACTTGGCTTGCTTGTTGTCGAGCTTGGATAGAAAAAGAAATAGTAGAAGTAGTAGCAATAATAGTGGTGATAATTGTTTTGGTGCTCGCCACAGAAAAAGAGAAACACAAGTGGTCTTAAGTTGATGATTGTAGTAGAAGGGTGGTGGTTTATGTGGGTTTCATGTTGGTGGTTCGTGGGCTGTAAACACAGAAAGCAATCGAGCATCAATAGTTGTTGGTTGTGTTGAATTTTGGTAGCTCACGATGGTGGCAACATGAGGTTGATCAAAGAATTAAGATAGGTGAAGGTAGGGTGATCTTTTGTTGGGTTGGTCAGACAAGAAAGTAAAGGAAGAAACAGAAAATGCAAGTAGTAATCACAAGTGGGTGTGGTGATTAACTTCAAATGCAAGTATCATATAAATAATATCATATAATAATTAATTAATTTAACTTGTGAAAAAAATAAAGCCATCGGTCCTTTTTAACTTGTACTACCGACACTATTTTATGGACTGGGTTTTGTGATCCGTTGGTAATTGGTAGCGGATAAAAGTCTTTGGAAAAATCCCAAATTTTTAAATTAACTATATTTATTTATTTTGGTCATTATGTTATAAAATTCGATCATTAATTATTAAATAAAAATTACATTAATTATTCACTCCTAACCCCAAGTAAAATATAAAAAGTTTTAAAATTTAATAACTAGATCCTAAATACATTTTTAGTAAGCCTAAAGTTTATAGAACTCATTTTCGTATCACCGTTTATTTTAAAATTACATAAGTTTGAATTTAACTTGCTTAATATCAATCGAAACATCAAACGAGTATTACAATCATTTAATATTTATTTTTAATATACTTTATTTATATACAGAGATATATTTTAAACAATAATTATTATAATATCCTATTTTTATTTTATTAATTTTTAATAAAAACAACATATAATACTTCAAATTATATTTTGAATTATTATTTATATATACATACACACATACCTATTTATAATTAATTGTTTGTGAATTGTCGAGAGCAGTCGAAGGTCAATTGAATATATGAACATCGTTCCAAAATTTTCTAGACTCAACATTACATACTTTGCTTATCGTATCGAAATCATATAGTGATTAAGTTTAAATTTGGTCAAAAATTTCTGGGTCGTCACAGTACCTACCCGTTAAAGAAATTTCGTCCCGAAATTTGAATGTGGTTGTCATGGTTAACAATAGAAATGTTTTCATGACGATTATGAGCTGATAAATAGAGTTTTATTACTGTTGAGTAATATGGTTAAGATAATTCGATTACTTGAAGAGTACGAGTGGAGCTATCACAAAAGAAGGAAATGAGTAAATGCAGGTACGTATTAACCGGTGACGTAGTCACAGTTGATTTCCGGAATACAAGGATTTTATAGGAAAATCTTCAAAATCTAAAAGATTTGATTCTTCGGCGAATAAGGAAATTAGGATCTCTTTAATTAAATGCGGTCATCTGTCGCGATTGTTACGTCTGATTTTTCCTTTATAAAATAAACTCTTCTTTCCCATTATTCTCACCATTCCTATACTTTCTTTCTTAGTTCGTACATCCAAAAGATTGTGAAATGCTTAATCCAGTTCTAATCCTTGATATTTTGCTAATTATCATTTCTGTCATCCTTTTTTTCAATCTTCCACCAGAAGAATCTGTTTACTTTTACTATTACCTTGGGGTGATACTATTCTTAATTCTACTGTGTCTTTATATTGCTATTCGTATTAATATCCACGGTTTGTAACCTCCGTGTTGTTATTGGGCTTTATATTTTCTCTTATATTTTGGAGCTCTTTGCCTTTTTATTCTCTTCTCTACCTCTCGTAAGACGAGTAACGGTCCAGAATTCGTAAGTATAGAGTTTCGAATGAACTTCATGTTCTACACAAGAAAGAGCGTAATTGTACGATTTGATTTGTCAAATTACCAGAATTACTGAGAATAGAACTATCAAGAATATATTTTCTTGATATGTTCAGAAGTTAAGCAGAATAAAAAAGTTATGTAACATGGCAATTGATGACGTTATGATCTGTGAATCATCACGTTCCATTAGAAACTCAGCATAACTACTGTAATATAATCACGTTGATCAAGTGTCATTATATTATACAAATTCATGCATTAATTTTTTTTTTACATTTCTCCAGAATTCATTCATAAATTAAACTTAGATTTTACAGAAGTTTCCAATATAATGAAACACAGGAAGCACGAAGAGGTATATAATTTCGGACGAGAATATTTATGAAAATATCCTCAGAAATATCGAAGATATTTATGATGAAATTTTGGAATTTCCAAGTTCGAAGGCTGATGAAGAAAAATTTTCCGCAAGATTTTAACATGACTTCGGAGCAAGATATTCTCTAAAGATTTCAACGGATCCAGAATTACCTGGATTCTTTGAATATAGGGTATGATCCTTGTATTTGTCCTTGGTCTCCTTCGTGGTTAGCTCAATCCGTTTTCCAGTTCCAACTTTTTCGAGCTTTTCCAACATACTATCCTTTATCATCAAACTTCCGATGATTAAGGTCGTTTACGGTTGTCTACGGTTTCTGCTGCTTCATTCAGCTTTTTCAACATTCAGAGTATTGATTTGTAGACTGAGTGCTTTTCAGAATTTCAGAATGAAAGATCATAATTCTAAGAGATAAATGTTATACATATAACTGTTGATGTAGATATGCTGTGAGTTTTCAAAGTACTGATTGCTGATTCCAGGTAATTGGTATGGCAGTTCTCGTTACAAGATGCGGATGAGTATATGATAGGGTTTCAATGAATAAATATAATGATTTATCAGAGAGATTTAAGCCAAGAAGCAACAACGTTGCTGGTACGTCTGCTGGTAATATGGTGGAATATAAAAGGTTCCCTGGTAACGATGACGAAAAGCAACTTATATAATCAAGATTATAATAAGGCTAATCCGAATGAAAAATTGAAGTTGATTTGCTGAAGCTGTGACAAAATTGGCTAATTTGAAAAAGAATTGTAATGTTATTTTCGGTAATAACAATGCCAAATGAGCTAGCACAGATACGTGTTAAACGTTTACTCAGGTTCCGAGAGTTTTCAGGTGTATAACTATATGCATCAATCTTTTCTTCTGTAGATGAAGTGTGGTTGGTTCACCTCTTAGTTGAGGTGTTTTCAAGAATCATGAAAGGTTTAAACGCAGATTGTAATCGTCGAGATATAAATGAGGTTTAAGATGCAATCAAGTGGCAAACTTTAAGAATTGTTTAGTTTCATATGTTATAATCAATATTTTAATTCATTTTAATTGTCCAATATTGACAGTCCACAGTTAGCAGTCCACAATTTGTAGTTCAACAATTCATATATAGTTTAATATATAATATTCAAATTAAGTAATACGTGTCGTGACCTGTTATATACATGTCTCAGACTCGATCACAACTCAAAGTATATATATTATTGTAGAATCAACCTCAACCCTGTATAGCTAACTCAAGCATTACTGCATATAGAGTGTCTATGGTTATTCTAAATAATATATATAGATGCTTCGATATGATATGTCAAAACCTTGTATACGTGTCCCGATATTTAAAGTGCATAAAATAAATAACATAAATTAAATGATGATAAATAAAATTGCGAGAATTAAAATTGCAATAATTAAATTGCGATAAATAAATGTAATAAGGAATTAACAGTTAGCTAGGAACAGTTAGCTAGGATTTTGTTAGCGTGGTTTCTTAACAGAATTTCTTATAGTTAATTTGTTTGTTTCTAACAAATTTTTATTTTGTCCAATGTTTTTCTTCATTATGCCACTTGTTAGATTCTGATAAGTCAAAATCCAAATATGAAATTGAATGAAAATGATTATTCCGTGGTGAACAGATTCGTATATCTGTGGATGTAAGTAGGATAGTAAATGATTGTTGAATCAGATTCGAAGAATGTACAATGTAACTTATTAATGTGAAATCTAAATATTCCTCGGGTATTCCCTACCCGTTAAAATATTTTCACCATTAACAGTTTGTACAAAAGAATTTTTAATTACAATCTTTATGAAAATATACTTACATATATATTTTCTTCAGATATAATCATGGATTTAATGAGTTAATATAATATTAAGCTCATTTGATTTACCGTTAGAACTAGAATACATAATCTCTAAAACATTAGAGATTACATAATCGCCATGAAGAAAGAAGATAATTGATGTAGAATGATACGTAGAACGATGATTATACTCTAGGTACAGAATGATATAGATGTTGAGGCATGGATTTTTGATGGTGCTGGTGCTGTTTATTGATGGTACTGTTGGTGCCGATGATGTTGCTGAAGCTGGTAAATTTTGCACCATATTCTCCAAATTGATTATTCGAGCACGAAGTTTGTTGACTTCTTCTATTATTCCGGGATGATTGTCGGTCGGAACGATTGGATGAATAAGGTTTAGAATTGTGGATAGAATATAATCATTGGGAGATATCCTGGAAATGAGGGTGAATATGGTGTTTCAGACAGGTTCGCCGGTAAGTGCTTCAGGTTCTTCGCCAAGAGGGAAAATCGGTGGATGGAAGGGATCACCTTCTTATTGTCTTTAATGATCTAGTAGACTACGAACCCATCAGATGAATTGGGGATGACTGATTGGTTGATTCATTCTGGTGATGCTGCTTTCGGAGCTTATGTGAACATCCATGTCGGAATCTAAGAGACTTGAACTAGTGGCGAGTTCCATTTCGTACGATTGAGTAAAGGGTTTTTCTGTATGAAATGATTTTCGGATATTGTATCATATTCTAATTACATAGAATACCTAAACATAGTACAGAAGATCCCGTAAATTACGGAGGGAATTAAAGAAACGTGTCAGAAAAAGTCTACAGTAACAGATACGCTAAGATATGAATTTTTGTCTATACACTATTCATGCAATCATTGCAGTAAGATGTGTCTAGACTAAAAATAATAAGTAGGTAATTTCCTAAGGATGATAAGCAGGTAATTTTCGACACAAAATGATAAGCAAAACGTTTGACATGCAGACACGGTCGAAGTCCAGACTCACTAATGCATCTAAACAACTATCAGTTAGACACACTAATGCAAGACCTAGTTCGCTAAGACCACCTCTCTGATACCAACTGAAAGGACCCGTCCTAATCCACCTGGATGAATACATTACATTTGGTTACATCACGAGGTACTTGACCTCTATATGATACATTTTATAAACATTGCATTCGTTTTTAAAAGATAAACATTCATTACATCGAAAGTTGACAGCATGCATACCATTTCATAATATATCCAACTATAATTGACTTAATAATAATCTTGATGAACTCAATGACTCGAATGCAACGTCTTTTAAAATATGTCATGAATGACTCCAAATAATATCTCTAAAAATGAGCAAATGCACAGCGGAAGATTTCCTTCATACCTGAAAATAAACATGCTTTAAAGTATCAACCAAAAGGTTGGTGAGGTCATTAGTTTATCGTAATCATTCATTTCCATCATTTTAATTGACCACAAGATTCTCATTTTTCATAAATAACATTACACTCGCAAGTGTAATAAAAATCATTCGTATGATGAACACCTGGTAACCGACATTAACATAATGCATATAGAATATCCCCCGCATACTCGCAAGTATGCCATAAATATTGGCAATCGCAATCACCATTTAAATCGAAGTACTAAAGCATTCCAAATTCTAGAATGGGGTTGGTTAGGCCCATAGATCTATCTTTAGGATTTGCGTCAATTAGGGGCCATTTCCCTAATTCTTAGGCTACGAGACTTGAAGGGGCGATATTCAGTATAGTAATCCAACCATAGAATGTAGTTTTAAGTACTTGTGTCTATTTCGTCAAACATTTATAAAAGCAGTGCATGTATTCTCAGCCTAAAAATATATATTTCAAAATCATTTAAAAAGGGAGCAAATGAAACTCACTATACTGTATTTTGTAGTAAAAATACACATGACGGCATTGGACAACTGAACAATGCAGGGTTGGCCTCGGATTCACGAACCTATATCAATTATATATATATATTAAAACATATAATCACAATCAAGCAAGTTTATATATTAATACTTTAATTATTTATATGTTATGTTAATAAATTATAACTATTCTATATATTTTAACTAAATACTTAATAATTAAATTCTTATTAAAGTATTTTTATGTATATCATTTATTATGAAAATTATATATTAGTGTAATAAATATTATATAATGTATTAAAATTAATATTTACTTACATGATTAAGATATATTTATATTATATGTATCTTAATTAATGTTATATAATTTTAGATAATACGTTTTATTTTAAAGAAAATAGTATGTAATATAGTCACGATATATGTAGTAACTATGTTTTTATATAAGTATCTTTTGTTTAAAATAATAATTATAATATACTAAAGTAATGATAATATTAATAATTTACTTTAATAATGATAATACTAGTCATTTTATTTGTAGTAATAAAAATATACCATAATAATAGTGATAATAATAATAATAATAATAATAATAATAATAATAATAATAATAATAATAATAATAATAATAATAAAAATAATAATAATAATAATAATAATAATAATAATAATAATAATAATAATAATAATAATAATAATAATAATAATAATAATAATAATAATAATAATGATAAAATTTATACCGTCATCATAACATATCATCATCATCATTCTAGTTTTATCATCATTTTATATATCACCATACATCATCATATAATCATCGACTGAATCATCATCATCATCTTCGTACATCCATTATCATCATCTAAACCTCATCATCGACATCATTATACTGTTGCTACTATGATCATAATTATCATCTTTTTCATAATCATCGATCTTATCATCATTATTAACATCATAACCATCATCATTGTTGTCTCGTGATTTCATCGTCATACACATACATCACCATCGTTACATCTCGATCGTCCTCATCATCGTTATCATCATTTTATCTTCATTCACGGTCACTATCATCATCACGACTTTTACATAATCACAGACTCATTATGATCATCTCAGTCGTCATTATATTCATACCACAGAATTACCATAATCGTTCACTGTTTTACCATTATTCGTAGAATTATCAACATCATCATTTATCAACGAATCCTCATCGTCATACGTTCCATCACTTTCATCAATCCCTCAGCCCAAGAGAAAAGTAGATCATGGCCCAACCAGCAAAACAGGAACGTGGCCTAACAGACTTATGGCAGCCCATCAGCGAATTAATTCTCATCCCAACATCAATGTATATAACCGGTCCATTAAATAAAAAAGTTTACATTGTACCGGCCCAAGGAAAGAATAGAAATTAAAGTTAGATTGCAAAGTAGTGGAAGTATACGTGTAACACATCTTGTTACTTTGTCTTCATTATCAATATGCTACGTATCATTGTCTTCTCCCTTTTCGTTAGAAAACAAAAGCAGTAACATCGTGAGTAAGAACAAAATTTGAACAATAAGTGGTTATGTCACGATCATCATCTATATCTCGAACTCTTCATCGATCATTCGTTGTAATCTCGAACAAAAGTAGGAATGTACCGTAGGATTGGCAGGCAGTGTTGGAGCTTGTATATATGAAAACAGGAGACTAAATTGGGTGTTGTAGGGGTGGTGCTTCAATGGTATAATTAACCACAAATAACAGAAGAGACTATATCATCTTGTGAGGGTTTAATGGAGGTGATTGACGTTAGTGACCGGGTATAGCACAGGAAAATTGCCTTCGATATTCTTGTGAGTTTTGGTGGTGACTCGATGAATAAAATGGTTCGAAAGGGAAATAGATACAAACAATTATGGGTTCGGTGATGGATGATGGTATTGTGGTGATGCAATTAAAATGGTTGGTTGTTTATGGTGGCGAAAATAAAGGGTGACAGCAGCCCCAACTTGGCTTGCTTGTTGTCGAGCTTGGATAGAAAAAGAAACAGTAGAAGTAGTAGCAATAATAGTGGTGATAATTTTTTTGGTGCTCGCCACAGAAAAAGAGAAACACAAGTGGTCTTAAGTTGATGATTGTAGTAGAAGGGTGGTGGTTTATGTGGGTTTCATGGTGGTGGTTCGTGGGCTGTAAACACAGAAAGCAATCGAGCATCAATAGTTGTTGGTTGGGTTGAATTATGGTAGCTCACGTTGGTGGCAACATAAGGTTGATCAAAGAATTAAGATAGGTGAAGGTAGGGTGATCTTTTGTTGGGTTGGTCAGACAAGAAAGTAAAGGAAGAAACAGAAAATGCAAGTAGTAATCACAAGTGGGTGTGGTGATTAACTTCAAATGCATGTATCATATAAATAATATCATATAATAATTAATTAATTTAACATGTGAAATAAAAAAAATAAAGCCATCGGTCCTTTTTAACTTGTACTACCGACACTATTTTATGGACTGGGTTTCGTGATCCATTGGTAATTAGTAGCGGATAAAAGTCTTTGGAAAAATTCCAAAATTTTAAATTAACTATATTTATTTATTTTGGTCATTATGGTATAAAATTCGATCATTAATTGTTAAATAACAATTACATTAATTATTTACTTCCAACCCCAAGTAAAATATAAAAAGTTTTAAAATTTAATAACTAGATCCTAAATACGATTTTAGTAAGCCTAAAGTTTATAGAACTCATTTTCGTATCACTGTTTATTTTAAAATTACATAAGTTTGAATTTAACTTACTTAATATCAATCGAAACATCAAACGAGTATTACAATCATTTAATATTTATTTTAAATACACTTTATATATATATAGAGATATATTTTAAACAATAATTATTATAATATCCTATTTTTATTTTATTAATTTTTAATAACAACAACATAAAATACTTCAAATTATATTTCGAATTATTATTTATATATACATACACACATATCTATTTACAATTAATTGTTCATGAATCGTCGAGAGCAGTCGAAGGTCAATTGAATATATGAACATTGTTCCAAAATTTTCTAGACTCAACATTACTGATAATGCTAAAAACGAACATATATTTCATAGCATTATCTCTCAAGAAAGACAAGATTTTAGTTGCAATTGTTCTATTTACAAGTGATATTCGTTTAAATAATAAAAGGTGAAGGCAAAAGACAGATTCGACAAATTGAAGACGCAAATGACTAAAAATCTCAAAAGTACAAAATACAATCAAAGTGGTTCCAATTATTGATAAGAAACGTCTCAAAATTACAAGAGTACAAGACGCAAAACGCAAAGTACAAGATATTAAATTATACGCAAGGACGTTCAAAAATCCGGAATCGGGACCAAAGTCAACTCTTAACGCGCGATGCAACGGAGCTAAAATTACAAGTCAACGGAGTACAAGAATATAATATAATATATATAATTATATTTAATTATATATATTATATTATATATATTATATTATATAATAAATAAATAAGCAGCCCACGTTTTTAAAGACTTTTGAGCTCTCCCAGCTAGCCATGCTATCGCATGGCCTGGAAGAACAAAAACCATGCGATCGCATGGCCCTGAAATCCAGGCCTGGTCCTATAAATTCGCGTGTTTTGGCTCAGTTTATAGATATATATCCATCTCTCTATCTATACGTAAATATATTTATATTTATATTATAATTTTAATTTTAATTTTAAATTCTAATAATAAGGGTATGTTAGCGAATGTTGTAAGGGTGTAAGTCAAAATTCTGTCCGTGTAACGCTACGCTATTTTTAATCACTGTAAGTTATGGTTAATGTTATTTTTAATTTAATGTCTCGTAGCTAAGTTATTATTATGCTTATTTAAGACAAAGTAATCATGATGTTAGGCTAAAAATATTAAGATTGGGTAATTGGGCTTTGTACCACAATTGAGGTTTGGACAAAAGAACGACACTTGTGGAAATTAGACTATGGGCTATTAATGGGCTTTATATTAACTAAACGATACCTAGTTAAATTAATATATAGACTTATAATTTGACGTATTTATATATAACCACATACGCTTAACTGGGTACGGTGGGCGGGATATCTATAAATACCAATAATTGTTCATTTTATCGGACACGGAACTGGATTAATAGTTAATAGACTTGTTGAAACATGGGTGGATTACATTCAAGGGTAACTGGTGTAATTGTTAACAAAGTAGTAAAACCTTGGTTTACACGCAGTCGATAACCTGGTGTATTCATTAAACAAAGTATTAAGACCTTGTTACAATTCGAATCCCCAATTAGTTAGAATATTTGACTTCGGGAATAAGAATAATTTGACGAAGGCTTTCGCACTTTATATTTATGACTGATGGACTATTATGGACACATCCGTATGGACATATTAAATAATCCAGGACAAAGAACAATTAACGCATGGGAATAAACTAAAATCAACACGTCAAACATCATGATTAAGGAAGTTTAAATAAGCATAATTCCTTTATTTCATATTTAATTTCCTTTATTTCATATTTAATTGCACTTTTAATTATCGCACTTTTATTTATTGTCATTGTATTTAATTGCACTTTTAATTATCGTACTTTTTAATTATCGCAATTTTATTTTATCGCACTTTTATTTATTGCAATTTCATTATCGTTATTTACTTTACGCTTTAAATTAAGTTATATTTATTTTTAATATTTTACATTAGGTTTTAACTGCGACTAAAGTTTTAAAAATCGACAAACCGGTCAGTAAACGGTAAAAACCCCCTTTTATAATAATAATATCACTTATATATATATATATTTGTATTTTTATAAATTTAAAACTAATATAGCGTTAAGCTTGTTTAAGAGTTCCCTGTGGACGAACCGGACTTACTAAAAACTAAACTACTGTACGATTAGGTACACTGCCTATAAGTGTTGTAGCAAGGTTTAGGTATATCCATTCTATAAATAAATAAATATCTTGTGTAAAATTGTATCGTATTTAATAGTATTTCGTTGTAAAAATAATACTATTTCCTAGTACACCTCGCAGACATCAAGTATTTTTAGCGCCGCTGCCGGGGACAATTCTGCTTAAACGCCGGAAGCGCAACGCTATATATAAAAAAAAATTTATTAATTTTTAGTTTACTTTTGTAAAAATACGTTTTTGTAAAAATACGTTTTAAGAAAAAAAAGAAAAAAAATATAAAAAGAAAAAAGAAAAATTATATATTTTTAATAGTTTGTTATATATATATATATATATATATATATATATATATATATATATATATATATATATATATATATATATATATATATATATATATATATATATATATATATATATATATATATATAAAACTATAAGGTTTCTTTATTTTTATTTTGTAAAAATATAAGTTTTATTTAATTTATATAAATATATTATATAAATATATAAAACTGAAAACTGAAAAAAAAAATAATAAAAACATTCGGGCCACTACACTGTAGCAGCCCAACAACTGAACTGGATCCGAGGCCCATGCGATCGCATGGCTGTATAACTGAGTTTTCATGCGATCGCATGATTAGAAAAGACAGGTCTGAAACATCTGATCCATCGAATTAGGGTTTAATTATTATTTTTATTATTAATTAAAAACCCTAATTAGGGTTTAGTTTTTAATATTATTTAGTTTTAGTTTAATTAGTTTATTTTAATTATAAAATTAATAGTTTTATAAAATAAATAATATTTTTATAAAAATTGTACTTTTTACAACTTTAAGTTTATCTTTTTATATTTTGTTTCTTTTTATTCCTTTTAGCGTAATATTTTTATTTTTCGCTCGTATTTAGTTTTAAGTTATAGTTTTTGCCATAGTTATTTTTACTTCTAGATTTTTAGGCTTTACCGTAAAATCCCTTAAATGCTTTTTCTTTAGACTAAGATTTAAGTGCTTTAGAATTTTGCGACACCGTTTTTAAATTTTAGTACCTTTCTAAGTTATTGCCATTTGGGATATAGTTTTTCTTTTAAGCTTTAATATTTTTAGACGCAACTTTTAATTCTTAGTTTTTAGTTCCTTTTTAAGTTTTGACGCGCTACTTTCTTATTTTTATTTTTCGACCTTTTATTTTTTGACGTTTTTCGACGCGCTCTTTTTCTTTCTTATTTCTCGACATTCTAGTTTTTAGGACATAGAATTTTTCTATTTCTTCTCTAAAATTTCTTTAAATTACGAAAAATTATTTTAAGCGGTTAAATTGATAGACATCAAAATTTTCTGGTTCGTAGTAATAGTTGGATTTGTACGTGGACTGGGTTATTGGAGCCAAACAGTACTCAATTATATTGAGACCAAACGAATCATGCCCCTCTGCTGCATCTTTTGGCTATTCGAAACGTGGGTAAAATCAGAAAAGTCTATTAATTTGATAACTTATATAATTTTTCTTCCTTTTTAAAAACTAATAGAATATTCAGTGAATGCACCGAGCAAAACGTTCACCACCTTTTGTACGTTCACCACCTGTAACTCGATCAAGACATCTAGCAAATATTGTCGCCGTTGATTTTTCTTTAGAATCGTCATCCAGTCAACCAAGTACTCCAATTCAAATTTCCGATAATCCTTTTTTCGAACCCAACCTCACAATTGAGAATCCGGAGAATATTCAGGGACGATTCATAAATCCTGAACCACTAATCTTTCCTCCGGAACAACCAATCATTCAAACAGAGATTATTGAGGAACCAACCATTAAATTAGAATCCTCTAGTGATTCAGATTCAACAAATTCAATCATGGAGAATCTGGAACCTCTAAGTATGGAAGACCGAATGAGAGCTAAACGCACTGGCCAAGGTCACGCAATTACTCAACCTGACATTAATGCGCCAGATTATGAAATCAAGGGACAAATCCTACACATGGTAACAAATCAATGCCAATTTAGTGGTGCGCCGAAGGAAGATCCAAATGAACATCTTCGTACCTTTAATAGGATCTGCACTCTATTTAAAATCGGAGAAGTGGAGGATGGACAGATATATCTCATGTTATTTCCCTGGACTTTAAAGGGAGAAGCCAAAGATTGGTTAGAATCGTTACCTGAAGGGGCGATTGATACATGGGAGGTTTTAGTTGAAAAATTTCTTAAACAATTCTTTCCGGCATCTAAAGCCATAAGACTTCAAGGAGAAATTGTTACGTTCACACAGAAGCCAAACGAAACTCTATATGAGGCGTGGACAAGATTTGGAAAGTTATTAAGAGGATGTCCGCAACATGGTTTAGACACCTGTCAAATAGTACAAATATTCTACCAAGGATGCGACATCACAACAAGAAAAGACATCGATATAGCAGCTGGTGGTTCCATTATGAAGAAAACCGCAACTGATGCTTACAAAATTATTGATAACACTGCATCCCACTCACATGAGTGGCACTAAGAAAAAGATATCGTTAGATCATCTAAAGCAGCTAGAGCCGATTCTAGCCATGACTTAGATTCCATTTTCGCAAAGATAGATGCTGTCGAAAGACGAATGGAAAAGATGACTAAAGATATTCACTCAATACGAATTAGTTGTGAGCAGTGTGGAGGACCACATTTGACAAAAGATTGTCTCAGTATTGAACTAACAATGGAACAAAGAGAGAATGTTTCATACATAAACCAAAGGCCTGAAAATAATTATCAGAATAATTATCAATCGCCAAGACCGATCTACAATCAAAATCAGAACTATAACCGAAATGTTCCATACAACAACCAACAAGGTCCAAGTAATCAACAAGTATCCAATAATACTTACAATCAGCAAAAACCTATTTTTCAAAACAAACCACCACAAACCGATGATAAAAAGCCAAATTTAGAAGATATGATGTCAAAGCTAGTTGAATCTCAAACGCAATTTTTCACATCTCAGAAACAAACCAATGATCAAAATGCTCAAGCATTTAGAAATCAACAAGCTTCTATTCAAAATCTGGAACAAGAAGTAAGCAAGCTGGCAAGGTTAATAGGTGAAAGAAAACCGGGAAGTCTACCTAGTGATACAAATGCTAACCCCCGGAATGAAACAGCTAAAGCCATTACCACAAGAAGTGGTATTACACTTAAACCACCTGAAATACCTGTAATTTCTGATGAAGCTATTCCTACTCCATAAGAACCACAGTCTGAACAAGATAAGGAAAAAGAACCGGTAGTTAAAAAGGTTAATGAAGATAACACAGTTAAGGCTAAACCTTATGTTAAACCATACCAACCACCACTTCCTTACCCAAGTAAAATGAGAAAAGAGAGACCTGAAGCCGAGCAATCCAAATTCTTGGATATGTTTAAACAGATTAATGTAAATCTTCCTTTCATTGATGTGATTTCAGGAATGCATAGATATGCTAAATTTCTGAAAGATCTAATCACAAATAGAAAGAAAATGGAAGAACTCTCGGCTGTTACTATGAATGCTAATTGTTTAGCAGTGCCGTTGAATAAGATACCAGAAAAATTATCTGATCCAGGAAGTTTCACAATTCCATGTTTTCTGGGTAGTCTTAGTTCAATAGAAGCATTGGCAGACTTAGGTGCTAGTATAAATCTAATGACGTATTCACTATACGGTAAACTAGACATTGGAGAATTGAAACCAACACGAATAAGCATACAACTAGCTGATAGATCAGTAAAATATCCTAGAGGGATAATGGAGAATATGCTAGTTAAAGTTGGAACTTTAGTATTTCCAGTAGATTTTGTTAGTCTAGATATGGAAGAAGATTCTCGAGTACCTCTCATATTAGGAAGACCATTCTTAAACACGGCCAAAGCAATAATAGACGTGTTCGGTAAGAAACTGACCCTAAGTATAGAGGACGAGAGTGTTACCTTTTCAGTTGATAGAGCCATGCAACAACCGCAATCTGCAGATGATACATGTTATTATATTCAAACTATAGAATCACATGCAGAATTGTTAGAAGAAATAACAGAATTACAAGGAACAGGAGAATGTTCTTTAGGAGAAAGTACTGAACCAATTGATGAAACTGAAATGTTAGCTACACTTATGGCTAATGGATATGAACCAACAACAGAAGAAATTCAAATGCTAAAAGAGGAAGACAGATATCGATATAAATCATCGATAGAAAAACCACCGATAATAGAATTAAAGCCACTTCCAAACCATTTGGAATACGCTTATTTACATGGTGAGTCTGAATTACCTGTAATAATATCGTCTTCTCTTACTGAAAATGAAAAATCTCAACTCATTTCTGTGCTAAAGGCTCATAAACCAGCTATTGCATGGAAAATTCATGATATTAAAGGAATAAGTCCTTCATATTGCACACATAAAATCCTTATGGAAGAAGGTCATAAAACGTATGTGCAACGCCAACGAAGACTAAATCCTAATATGCAAGATGTTGTTAAGAAAGAAATTATTAAACTGCTTGATGCAGGTTTAATTTATCCAATTTCTGATAGTCCATGGGTAAGCCCAGTTCAATGCGTGCCTAAGAAGGGTGGCATGACTGTCATCACAAATGAGAAAAATGAGCTTATTCCTACTAGGACTGTAACAGGATGGCGTGTTTGTATTGATTATAGAAAATTAAATGACCCCACCAGAAAAGATCACTTTCCCTTACCTTTTATTGATCAAATGTTGGAAAGATTAGCCGGAAATAGTTACTATTGTTTTCTTGATGGTTTTTTCAGAAATTTTCAAATTCCAATAGCACCCGAGGACCAAGAGAAAACCACATTCACGTGCCCTTATGGTACTTTTGCTTACAAACGCATGCCATTTGGACTTTTCAACGCCCCTGCAACCTTTCAAAGGTGCATGATGGCGATTTTTCACGATATGATAGAAGAATGCATGGAAGTTTTCATGGATGACTTTTCAGTCTTCGGTGATACATTGAAATCATGTCTAGTTAATCTTGAACGAATGCTTATTAGATGCGAACAATCAAATCTAGTTCTTAATTGGGAGAAATGCCATTTCATGGTTAAAGAAGGCATCGTTCTTGGTCATAAAATTTCAAAGGAAGGAATTGAAGTGGATAGAGCTAAAGTAGATGTAATTGCTAAACTTCCACATCCCACCAATGTTAGAGGAGTTAGGAGTTTTCTAGGGCATGTCGGTTTTTACCGACGTTTCATAAAAGATTTTTCTAAAATTGCCACTCCTATGAATAAACTCCTAGAAAAGGATACTCCATTCATCTTTTCAGATGAATGCATCAAATCTTTTAATATACTTAAAGAACAACTCACTAATGCGCCAATCATGATAACTCCAAATTGGAATCTACCGTTTGAACTTATGTGCGATGCAAGTGATTTTGCAATGGGAGCCATTTTAGGACAAAGGATTGAAAAACGATTTCAACCTATATATTATGCTAGTAAGACGTTACAAGGAGCACAAACAAATTATACAACTACTGAAAAAGAACTCCTTGCTATTGTCTTTGCTTTTGACAAATTTCGATCATATCTTGTTCTAGCTAAAACGATGGTCTATACCGACCATTCTGCTCTTAGATACCTATTTTCAAAACAAGATGCTAAACTAAGATTAATCCGTTGGATCTTACTCTTACAATAGTTCGATATTGAAATCTGAGATAAAAAGGGAGCAGAAAATCTCGTCGCTGATCATCTTTCTCTTCTTGAAAATCCCGAATTAGAAGTTCTAAATGAATCGGCCATACAAGAAAACTTTCCTGATGAATATCTATTGAAGATAGATTATAATGAAATTCCGTGGTTTTCAGACTATGCAAACTACTTAGTATGTGGATTCCTTGAAAAAGGATTATCATACCAAAAACGAAAGAAATTCTTTAGTGATATAAAACACTATTTCTGGGAAGATCCACATTTGTTTAAAAGTTGTCCCGATGGAATAATACGCCGATGTGTATTCGGAGATGAAGCTAGTCAAATCTTAAACCATTGTCACACAGGACCAATAGGAGGGCATTATGGGCCTCAACTTACGCAAGAAAAGTTTATGATGCTGGATTCTATTGGCCTACAATTTTCAAAGACGCATACCTTCTTTGCAAATCCTGTGATGCTTGTCAAAGGGCCGGAAAAATAAGTCAACGTGATGAAATGCCACAAAATGTCATTCAAGTATGTGAAGTATTTGACATTTGGGGTATTGACTTTATGGGTCCATTTCCAAAATCTCATAATAATCTCTACATTCTCGTTGCCATTGATTATGTATCTAAATGGGCGGAAGCACAAGCTCTCCCAACTAACAATGCACGAGTTGTAGTCAACTTTTTAAAACGTCTTTTTGCAAGGTTCGGAACACCGAAAGCTTTAATAAGTGATCGGGGTACTCATTTTTGTAATAATCAACTTGAGAAAGTTCTCAAAAGATATGGAGTAACTCATAAAATCTCCACCGCTTATCATCCACAAACAAGTGGACAAGTTGAAAATATCAACCGAGCTTTAAAACGTATTCTAGAGAAAACCGTAGGATCAAATCCAAAGGAATGGTCCATGAAGATGGAGAATGCACTCTGGGCTTTTAGAACAGCCTACAAAACTCCAATTGGAACCACACCTTTTAAACTCGTTTACGGAAAAGCATGTCATCTTCCAGTAGAAATTGAACACAAAGTATTTTGGGCTTTGAAGACATGTAATCTTGATTTACATGAAGCCGGACGTCTACGATTAAGTCAGCTAAACGAATTAGAAGAATTAAGACTTGAAGCATATGAAAATTCGTTAATCTATAAAGAAAGAACGAAGAAATGGCATGCTAAAAGAATCAGAAGTTCAAAAGAATATAAAGAAGGAGACAGAGTTCTTCTTTTCAATTCACGATTCAAGCTATTTCCTGGAAAATTGAAATCAAGATGGTCTGGACCATTCATAGTCAAAAGAGTTTTCCCATACGGAACAATAGAGTTAATAAATTCAAATGGGATTGAATTTAAAGTTAATGGTCACAGAGTTAAATATTACATACATGGTCCGATGGAAGTTGACAATGAAGTCAATCATAATTTCACCACCCAAGAAAACCTTCAAAATGAAAACATAAATATGTTATCAACAACATATGAAAAATCAAAATTGGAAAATAGAGAGGATTCAAATTGGAGTGATGAAGAAGAATTCTTATATAAACCTCCCATTCCAAGAAACGAAGAAAAATGTGAACAAGAAGTTCAAATAGAAGTGAAAGAACCAAGAAAAGAACACCCGAAAAAGGTTTACAAACCAACTCGACTTACTAAAGCAGGAGACCCGGGTGAATTTATCATTTCTTGCTTGCTTAATGATGGTGCTGTATATAATGGACTCGCAGATTTAGGAGCAAGTGCAAATATTATGCCTCTTTCCTTATACAAAAGATTAGGTATGGGTAAATTAAAACCAACCAAAATAGGTGTTCAATCATTTGACCAAACCATTAAACACCCGGTTGGAATAGCAAATAATTTACTTGTTAACGTGGGAAGTTTGACCTTTGTTGCAAACTTCATAGTGATTAATATGGAGGAAAACCTTGATATTCCTCTAATTTTAGGTCGCCCATTTTTAGCAACCACCGAGGCATTCATTGATGTAAGAGAAGGTAGAATGACACTTAGGGATGGTGATAAATCGATCACCTTTGTAAACCGAAAGTTTAGATCTCCACCAACCAAAACTGTTAAACCAATAAAAACGCATAAGTGTGGGGAAGATGAAGAAACACTTAATGATGATCCGGTCACAAAGAACCCCGTTGATGATAAGAAATTAGATGAACCCGTTTTTAACAGTTCAACGAAGAAACTTTATAAACGGATTCACGATGCTAAGATTAAGGGAAACTTTAAGTTATGTAACCGATTAATATCCAATTTATCGCCAAAAGAAAAGGGATGTTAGTTGAATTTGTGAAAGTTACGGAGGAAATCAACAAATGGATTGAAGAAAAAGTCAGAGATATACAAATTGTTGATAATCCAATTGAAAATAACGTTACTCACAATTTCAACACCACATCTAACTAAGTGTGGGGAGGTTCGAATCTTTTTAGGGTAATATGTATTTCTGTTAGAATTAGATGTTCTATTTTCGTGTAGTTTTCGAGAATGGAACCCGAATGGTCTTTCCCTAGCAGACCCTAAAGAACTAGTCTTCTCCCCCCATTCTGAATTTTTAATTTTTTTTAGGTTTTACGAGATGAAGACTTCCTGTGAACTAAACCATGGTCTAATGCTACACGCTTTGATCACTAAACGTAATAATGACACCCTTCCAAGTGAAATAGTATCATTAATCAGAGGTAAATTGGACGGAGTAAGAAAAGAATCCAGGAACAAAAATAATAAGTTACAATTTGGTAAAGGAAAATCAAAATTCGCAGCGAAAAGAAGAGCACGACACCTTGAAAGATGTCACAAATGCGGAAAATGGTCACACGAAGGAAAATGTTCGACGAATCAGACATATTCTAATACCGAATTTGTTACTTTATGCAGAGACGGACCGTTCATATGTTTAGAAGAAAAAACGTTGAATGCTCGAGGTTACGCCTATGTAGCTATGGAAAACCAATTAGTCCGACTATCTTATGAGTGGGCTAAATCAGGTCGCTAAGAATTCTATTTCACAGGTAAGTATGTACAGTTTTTATTTTTATTTTTATTTTTATTTTTAACCTTTTGATAATAAACGCTAAATCATTCGCTATAAAGTATTAAATTGGTATTAAATAAAATTTGGTTTTGCGACCGAAATTATTGATATCATACAAAAATTTATTACATCACTGCTAAATTTACCGTTTATTCTAAAGTTATAAATATCTTTAATCAATCAACCCAAAATATTTCAGAAATTCGTCAGGAGTAAAACTTTTACTAGGTAAAATAGCCGAAATTGCTTTACCGAAAAGAGGGGCGTATATTTTTGACAATATTTGATTGATTAAAGTGTGATAAAAGACCAAAAAGATTTTTAATTTTAATTTTTACTTTGTTTTTAAAATTAATATTAAATTATTATTGTAAACTTTTTAAAATCAATATATTTAAGTTTGTAAATATTTTAAACTACTATTTTTAATATAAGTTTGTAAAATTAAAAATATTAATTATATTTAAATGAATTTTTAATTTTATGCATTTTAAATTTAAGTTTGGTGTGAATTTAAAAACAAATATATACTTTATTTCAATAAGATAAAAATATGATTTTTAAAATTCATCGTGAGTTGAAGACTAGGTCATTGAATGGAAATTGCTTTACCCGATGGCGGGACGAGAAATTTTATTATCATTATTTTTAATCTTATTGATCTAAAGTTTGCCAAAAACATTTAAAAATAAAACAAAAACAAACAAACGCCAATATGTTTGGAAACTTTGGTAAAATTTAATCATTTTTCTACGCTAATCACCCTCAATAATTTAAATTGTTACTGATTTCTTGCAAATGAGGGCATTGCAAGATCTTAAGTGTGAGAAGGGGTTAAATTCTTTCGGATTTTTAAATTTTTTTTATTTATACACTTGGTTACCATTAAAAATACGAGTAACGCAGTAGTTGTATTAGAATCTAGTGCTCTCTGATAATAAAGAACAGCCCTAGTCTTATATACTAACTACCCAATTCTAGTAAAATTTTGCAAAATTTTTAATTAAATGAATTCAAAATCATGTTTATACATATTTATGAACGATAAAACTAGGTGTTAACACCGAAATTATTGTTACCTCGGAAAGGACATAAATTGAGAAACAACCCAAAATGTTAGAATTCATTTAAAATGGAATAGAGGACAATAAAAAGGAAAATAAAAGCCAAGTGTGGGAAAATTTACCAAGATATTTTAAACATATATCACATATTTCTGTAACAAATAATTGAAGATACTTTTGCTTTGGACTAAACTAAACAGTTTTACCCGATTTACTGTAAGAAAGATGGATCTACACGATGAATCAATTCCATCATTAAAAGGAAGTAAAGTCTTCCGAAAAAGAAACGCGCTTCTTGATTCAGGTCATGAAGTTGTCGTCCAGACTAGCTGTAGGTTGAAGAAAAATCTAGAAAAGTCATCTCTAAAATCAGCAGGAAATCCACGGACCTCAGCATCAAACAGGGTCGCCAAGTGGTCAGACTTATCCTAACCATGAGAGGAACTGTCTCATAAAATGGGGAGGACGCCGTGCAAATTAGCTGGATAAGACTAATGAATCAGATCCCCAGAAAGGATAATCTCCTTAAAGATCAAAAATCAGCTTTTAAGCCTGATATTACTCAATCCTAGAGATTGACCTTAAAGACTGAGAATTACAAACTCATGAAATTCAATGATATCTAAACTCGAGCTTGAACGAGAAAATATTTTGATCAAAATTATAAACCGATTTATTTTCTAAAAACCTATTTTTAATGCGTTCATTACCATTGAACGTAAAATCCTAGGAATTCACCTGGAATTCATTAGGTCACCTGAACTAAAATCGGGTGTCAACCGTAAGAACGGTGGTTGCATAGTATGGTCGAAGACAGGATCTTGTGTCAGACTGAAAAATTATAAGGGTGAGCTTTACTATTGCTCCTACCAAGGATAGTAATTGCATCCGACACATTATAGACCATAATTAAAAGCATGTCAGGGGACATTGCCTTAACAGTTGCTTGTTCAACGCTTTCCTTTACAACCGGACGGTAGTTTATCGAAAGGTAATATATGGAGCAAGTATACTGGACGTGTTGCTTTCCCAATACAAGGATAGCAAGTGGGTGACACAAAACTGCAAGTTTTGAGCTAAAATTTTCAAATCTGAAACCCACCAAACCCACAAAAATAATTTGCAAACATCGGTGAAGGGTTATTCCGGAAAACTTATCTAGGGTAAAAGCTAGATTATATTTTCAAAAGATCAAATGTTTTCATAAAGATCCAATTTCCTTAAAGGATCTAAAATTTTATAGTCATGTAGGACTGTAAACCACATCGTTACTACCATTGTTTATACCGCCGTATAGAAATCACTGATGTACAAAGTGTGAAGAATAAAGAAGTGATTCTTGTATTTTTATTTCAAGAGTATATTGCTTGAGGACAAGCAACGCTCAAGTATGGGAATATTTGATAATGCTAAAAACGAACATATATTTTATAGCATTATCCCTCAAGAAAGACAAGCTTTTAGTTGCAATTGTTCTATTTACAAGTGATATTCGTTTAAATAATAAAAGGTGAAGACAAAAGACAGATTTGACAAATTGAAGACGCAAACGACCAAAAAGCTCAAAAGTACAAAATACAATCAAAGTGGTTCCAATTATTGATAAGAAACGTCTCAAAATTACAAGAGTACAAGACGCAAAACGCAAAGTACAAGATATTAAATTATACGCAAGGACGTTCGAAAATCCAGAACCGGGACCAAAGTCAACTCTCAACGCGCAATGCAACGGAGCTAAAATTACAAGTCAACAGAGTACAAGAATATAATATAATATATATATAATTATATTTAATTATATATATTATATAATAAATAAATAAGCAGCCCACGTTTTTAAAGACTTTTGAGCTCTCCCAGCTGGCCATGCGATCGTATGGCCTGGAAGAATAAAAACCATGCGATCGCATGGCCCTGAAATCCAGGCCTGGTCCTATAAATTCGCGTGTTTTGGCTCAGTTTATAGATATATATCCATCTCTCTATCTATACATAAATATATTTATATTTACATTATAATTTTAATTTTAATTTTAAATTCTAATAATAAGGGTATGTTAGCGAATGTTGTAAGGGTGTAAGTCGAAATTCTGTCCGTGTAACGCTACGCTATTTTTAATCACTGTAAGTTATGGTAATGTTATTTTTAATTTAATGTCTCGTAGCTAAGTTATTATTATGCTTATTTAAGAAGAAGTAATCATGATGTTAGGCTAAAAATATTAAGATTGGGTATTTGGGCTTTGTACCATAATTGGGGTTTGGACAAAAGAATGACACTTGTGGAAATTAGACTATGGGCTATTAATGGGCTTTATATTAACTAAACGATACCTCGTTAAATTAATATATAGACTTATAATTTGACGTATTTATATATAACCACATACGCTTGACTGGGTACGGTGAGCGGGATATCTATAAATACCAATAATTGTTAATTTTACCGGACACGGAACTGGATTAATAGTTAATAGACTTGTTGAAACAGGGGTGGATTACATTCAAGGGTAATTGGTGTAATTGTTAACAAAGTAGTAAAACCTTGGTTTACACGCAGTCGATAACCTGGTGTATTTATTAAACAAAGTATTAAGACCTTGTTACAATTCGAATCCCCAATTAGTTTGAATATTTGACTTCGGGAATAAGAATAATTTGACGAAGGCTTTCGCACTTTATATTTATGACTGATGGACTATTATGGACAAATCCGTATGGACATATTAAATAATCCAGGACAAAGAACAATTAACCCATGGGAATAAACTAAAATCAACACGTCAAACATCATGATTACGGAAGTTTAAATAAGCATAATTCCTTTATTTCATATTTAATTTCCTTTATTTCATATTTAATTGCACTTTTAATTATCGCACTTTTATTTATTGTCATTGTATTTAATTGCACTTTTTATTATCGTACTTTTTAATTATCGCAATTTTATTTTATCGCACTTTTATTTATTGCAATTTCATTATCGTTATTTACTTTACGCTTTAAATTAAGTTATATTTATTTTTAATATTTTACATTAGGTTTTAACTGCGACTAAAGTTTTAAAAATCGATAAACCGGTCATTAAATGGTAAAAACCCCCTTTTATAAAAATAATATCACTTATATATATATATATATATATATATATATATATATATATATATATATATATATATATATATATATATATATATATATATATATATATATATATATATATATATATTTGTATTTTTATAAATTTAAAACTAATATATCGTTAAGCTTGTTTAAGAGTTCCCTGTGGACGAACCGGACTTACTAAAAACTACACTACTGTACGATTAGGTACACTGCCTATAAGTGTTGTAGCAAGGTTTAGGTATATCCATTCTATAAATAAATAAATATCTTGTGTAAAATTGTATCGTATTTAATAGTATTTCGTTGTAAAAATAATACTATTTCCTAGTACACCTCGCAGACATCAATTACATACTTTGCTTATCATATCGAAATCATATAGAGATTAAGTTTAAATTTGGTCGAAAATTTCCGGGTCGTCACAGAACTAAGCTCGCCTTTAGAACAAAACTCCCCCTTAAATTGTGCACGTTGGAAAAACATATATTAAAACATAACAAGCACATATTTTATTCAAAGCAAGCACGAAACATAGTGATGCATATATGAAAATATGCATGGAGGGTACAGTGGATCAATCCTAAGTTTGTTCTACATGAGATGAGATGTGCTTGGGTGAGATGAGCATTTTCCATAAAGAAGATTGTTCAGAAAGCATCGCAGGATCTTGTGAGTTCGATGATTCTGACGATGAGAGATGGACATTTGAGTGGAGGATAATAGTGCAATGAACTGGTCATCTTTCACACTATCATCAGATCCTGTAACACTCCAGGCTGGTGTGTTCTCTCCTTCTGTTTCTTCGTTAATCGGTCAAACTGAATCGTAGTTGATTGGGAGGGAGGTTAGACCAACAGGATGTACGTCACGAACACACAGTTGTGTGAAGAGCTTCATTAAGTATGCTCCATAGGGAAGACAGAGAGAGATTCATTGTACACCAATCCATTCATCCTCTTTGCCATGAATAGTGCCATGTTGACTTGAATTCGGTGTTGGATACACCAGAGTAGTGAGGCTTCACAGGCATGAACGTTTGTGGATAGTGTTTCCCCATTGCAGTAGATATTGTGATTTATGACTTTGAGCCAAAGGTCAAACTTAGGCGCAAGATGATTTTCCTTAAGACCATCACTTTGGATTTCAATGTGATTGATTGGCCTTTGACAAAAGGTGTTGACGATGTCACCTTTTGTGACAAATTCGGGAAGACAGAGGAGATATGGACTATAGGAGAAACATTCCACGCCTTCATCGGGAACATGCATGAATCTTCCAAAGTCCTTAAGAGACATGGAAAACCATTTGTCAAACAACTAAAATTTGACGTTATTTGGGGTAGTGAATTCATAGTTAGCGTAGATTTCACAAACAAGAGTAGAGTGAATGGTACCTTATAAGGTTAAGAATGAATCCCATTTTATGTAAGCAAAATTTTCGAGAAGCTCTTTCAAAAAATGCTCAATAGTGACCATACAACCTTCGGCAATTGGTCTAGTGCTAACCATTTGTCAGTTGCGATTGATCACATCTCGTTCTTTCTTGGGTGTTAGGAAAGTGATTGTCAAAGGAGTCGGAAACTGAAGATGACAAGTCAATCACAAAAGGATTGTTAGGAGAGTTGTTTGCTTGACTCATTTTGAGTGAGATGGTGTAGTGAGTTTTGTATCATAATCTACTCAATTTAAAGGGAAAAAGATGAACCATCATTTAATCTTTCATTCCTTTTTGGAGTAATTGAATCTTTTGAGAATTTTGATCATATTCAAGTATGTTAATTTGTGAATGATACTTTGAAACCAGATCCAATTAGTTTTGAGAGGTTCAATGTGCATTTATTTTTCCAGGAGAGAGAAGAACAAGTGTCAGACACATACACGGTCGATGCTACGGTCGACCGTGTAGTTGACCGTGTGAGAACTGTTAGAAGCATAAATTAACTAACTTAAATTAAACAGATTCTAACCAAGAAATATTCAAACAGTCACACATTCAATTATTACAAACAAGTTATTCAACCAACATTTTAACCTCTCTCACTTTCTTCACCTTCCAATTCTCACATCACTACTACTTCGACATGAAAATGCCTTTTTCGCTTTCTTTAGTAGCCGGCTGATCTTGGATTGATACTTCTTTATCTTAGCTTGATTTAAGTAGATTCGTTCAGCTTTTGAATCATGATCCAAGCCATAAAAATGATCATTAGCTTCATCTGGAAACTGTTCTTCATCACTATCAGATATATCTTCCAAGTTGATCTGAGAGTTGGTCATGGTTTCATAAACCCTTTCAATCTCATCAGAGTCATCTTCATCATCCCACCCCATCAATGTTAATGTATGATGATTAAATATTTGATAGGTTGGATTTATGCGAATGTCATCTGTTGCCTTTAATTTGACAAATAACTTCGTAAGATGCATTCCATAAGGAAGAGCTCTTGTTGAGTCCTTTGGCACATTGCTCATTCGTATGGCCATAAAGTATGACATGTTTACTGGAATTTGCATTTCTAGGCACCAAAGAAGAGCCATCTGAACAGCATGAATATGTAAGCAATTTCCCATTCTACAGTACACATTGTAGTCGATCACTGTGTTCCATATTCGGAACTTCTTTTGTAGGTGTTTGCTCAACACTCCTTAATTGAGAATTTCTCCTCTCGGAGCATTATCTTCACACAGTGTTCAAATAGCATCATCTTTATTGATGAAATCATGAAGATAGGTCAGACTGTGTCCTGTGTTGAAGAACCTTTCTCCATTTGCTGGAACATCTAGAAGTTTTCCAAAATCTTGTAGTGTTACTGTAGTTCTTGAAGCTTTTAGCCTAAAGGTAACTGAACCGTTGGTATAGACGAAGCTAGAGTAAAAGTCTCGAACGAGTGATGGATAATTTGGTCCATCTAGATCAAGAAATACATTCCAGTTTCAATCTAAGAAAGCTGCCACCATTTTAGGAAAATCTTTTGCTTCAATTCTCCTTCCTTCTGCTATTGTTCGATCTTTCACTCTTTCTCTGTTAAGTGTTGATTGGTGTGGGCGAAAGTTAGATGAGCTTTATCCTCGATTTGCCATTTTCTGCACATTGACACTTTTAATTAATTCAAAGTGCATAATTCAATTGTAGGCAACAAGTTTTGCAAACTTTAATTATCATCAATACTTAGACGTTTTGATGTTAATGTTCTTCACATTTTCACTTTTCATTAGTGTCAATGAGTTTGTAACTAGATTAAGATTTTCACAAAGTTCATATGTGTTCTAGACTTTTGAAATTATCATCAATACATGTTTTGACATTCAACATCATTACACTCAATTTGCAACAATGTCATTCATATCATATGAACAATGCTTCTATGAAAATCTAACCTAAATGTATAATGAACCCTAGAATTATCCAAAATTAAATCAATGCATACAATAATCATTACTACAATCGTTTCTAAATTGTTCTTAAAGAACAATTTCAATTGTTTGCATTAATTTAGGTTTTGATTCATTCTAGTTAGGGTTTCTTCATAACCCTAATTTATCATACAAACACAATTGAATGTTAGGAAAGCAAGGATTAATCATACCGAAAGTAGGAATTGAAATTGAAGGAATGAGCGTTCTTCTCCGTGCGGTCGATCTCCTCAGCCGTGTGTAGGTGTGTGTGTTTTGAAATGGGTTGAAAAGAAATAAAAGTGAGGGTTTAATTTAATTTAAAACAGAATCAGACCACGCACGGTCGAAGCACGGTCGACTGTGGTGTTAGCCATGTAGATATTTTTCCACGCACAGGACAGGAGTCTGCGGCCAAGTATACGGTCAGCCGTGGTACTGCCGTGGATCCTTCTGATTACTCGTTTCTTCACTTCTTCTTTTTTCGAATGCGTTTTGATGATTCTTAGGTTCTATAGAATACTTGAGGGCACGTTTTCTTTTCCCAACATTGAATGATTACATCCTCCTGATGTTTAATCATCAATGACACGTAATATACTATATCTATATGTATATATATTTATATTCAATCACACATAGTATACACAAAATGCATCAATCTAGTATTTAGCATGCAATACATGTTTTCACATAAACACACAATCCTAAGGCAAGTAAGCTTTCTACACTTGATCTTTTAAAATCATTTTTCAAAAACAATTTGCATTTGTAAGAAAAACCTTTCTTTTATACAAAGTCTTTTGAGAAGGTTATTCTCATTAGCATTTTGATCATTGATTTTAATTGATTTTAAGATTACCCAATTCCCGACTTATCCCTGCCATGGAATTGCTAGCTTGGTCCATTTTTCCAATGTTTTCAATTTTCCTAATAATAGACAATGGACTTTGATTACAAGATTTGTGTTTGCTAGAGTCGTGACATACATTCATTTCATGTTTACCTCTTGATGAATCACAAATAGTTATCCTTTCAAGTTTTCTTTTCAAAGAGTTATTTTCATCAATTAAAACTTTGTTAAGTTGTCTAACTTTGTGTAATTCTTTCTCCAAAAGTTTTACTTTGTCACGACTACTATCATACACAAATTTAATAATCTTGTAATCATCTAACAATTCTTCATAATTAGAAGGATAGAATACATGTACCTCATTGCAATCCATGCTTGAGACATCGTCTTCTTTGAATGGAGATTCAACCTCTTCTTCACTTTGACCATCTTGATCCACATCATTTCAAGAACTCACGAGGCAAAAGTCTTCATCTTCATTCAACCCTTTTTCTTGAAAATCACCAACCCTTTCCAAACCCTTCTCTATTCATTTACCCTTTAAACTCCTAGAGTTTAAATCTTCTTGAGAACATAGTGAGTCCCAACATTCTTTTACACTTTCACATGAGATTATCTTTAATCGTTCTTCACTAGGAAGAATTCCATGAAGTAGTGAGTTGATCCGAGAATCGTTGACTCAAGTTTTTGCACAAAACTAATTTTGACGCTTTCACGATCATTTGTAGTGAATGATTTGAGCAATTGCTCTGATACCAATTGTAAGCAACTAGGGGGGTGAATAGTTACTTAATACGTTTTTAACAATTTTTCGATTGATCACCAAATTCGATTTTACTTTGTTCAACCAACTCAACTCAAACTTGATGTGTGTAGTGTATATGTTCAAATGATAAATGAAGTAATGTAAAGAACATAGACACAAGGATTTATAGTTGTTCGGGTGGATGTTAACTAATCCACCTTAATCCACTCCCCGATTACACTAATCGGGATTTGTTGCTTCACTAAGCACTTTTCTCCAAACCCGGTGGAGATTCGATTTACAAGTCTTCAATCTTCTTTAGTAGATAACAAACTTAATCTTTCTATCCCTTTAAAAGATCAACTCCAACCTAGATCAACTTGTCTTCACGTTGGACAAGTATTAATCTCCAAATAAGATTAATCAACTTCCTAAGTCCCTTTAATGAAGTAGATCACTAAGCTAGCCTATGCTTCCACTAATTGAAGTTACAAGACTTATACACTCTGCAATGATGATCCTAACACAATACTAGGACACACATTACATTAAGTAAACTCACAAGATAAATGATTTTGATTAGTAAGTTACAACGACCCAATTCTATATCTATAAGATCATAGAATCTTCTCTTGCTTGATCACATTTGAGTAGTAGTTGATGCACTTGTGATCACTGGAGATAAGCCTTTGAAATGTGCAAGAGGGTCATCTTCAAATGCACTTAAATGTTTGCCTTTTATAGTGGGATTCAAAAAATAGCCGTTGACACACGGTTGCCTGCACGGTTGACCGTGGTGTGACCGTGCGTGCTCCAGTCCAAAATTGGTATCCGTTGTATAGTCATTTGACTCAGAACACCACTTTTTGGCACCTTTACTCCTTCTAGCACCTGCAAAAGAAATCAAACATCCTATACAAATACTATATGCATTAAGTGTGTGAGATTTTATCTTATTGCATGAAAGTGACTAATCATTCCAAAAGTGGCAAACCCGTCATTTTTGGAGAAGTGTCTTGATTGATATTTAGGGAAATTTCAGTTTGGTCAAGACTTAGTTAGTCACATTAATGCTCTTGGTTCAATTCTAAAGGCTAGTCACTATATCATTAACTTTCTAGTTCCAATTAATCACAAGTCATGTTTCATTTGAGTTTAGTTTGGGATTAATTGAATAATATCTCTATAAGATAATCATGAAGTATGTAGAGACATTAAGGTTAAGTTATTCTTGAACAAGCAATCACACTTAGTTACTTAGACTAGACCAAATAGAAAATTGACTATAGTTTCATTGTGAACCATTTTACACTTAATCTATTGAAGTAGGTTAGTTACTTGAATCCTAACTAATGAGCACATGGCAAACATATTAATCAAGTTGACAAGTTTATGAGTATTAAGAATTATTAGCAAGTAGCAAGTAATGCTCACATAGCAAGAGATAGTTATTCTAGGATCAATCATATAGATACTTGCACAACTTATAATTCAAGCACTTAATAAGTTTAATGTGCAATATAACACATTACATGATTAATGTGTAAGCACACATTAATGTCCAACACATGCACAAGGGAAGAGCAATCTCTAGTTGGGACTTGATGACCATCCTAAATGTATCTAAGTGTGTTTTAGGATTACAAGTCATTTCTAGTTTAACCTTGAGAGCATTGTTCTTCATTTAGCCTTAATTAATCACTAAGTCATTTCTAATAGCAATTATTGTTCTAGTGATATTGGCTTAAGTGTGTTGGTACTTGATGATCATACTAAGGATATCTAGATAAGAATTAAGATCACAAGTTGTTGATTAACACTTATGTGTTATGCCTAATCTTGGTTAATTTGTCATTAAGATGTCATCAGGCGTAATTAATTACAATTAGTGTTTTTATGACCAAAACTCAATTGAGTATGGAGAAGGCATCTATTCTAAGCATGTTAAGAAAGGTTTCATGAATTATAGATGTCGGGAACTAGTCAGACTTTATTTGGTCAAAAACGGTGACAGAAGAAACTGCGGTCGCACTGCGGTTGACCGTGGTGGCGACCGTGCAACTTGTTTTCACAAAACTGCGTTGCAATTCAGTTTGGGATTTCACGGTTGACTATGCGGTCGACCGTACCTCGACCGTGTGTTTACCTGAACTTTTAATTTCATTCTTTAACCTATGTTTGACTTGGTCATTTGCAAGATAAAGTATGGATTAGTGACCTTGTGTGTTTTATGTTAAGATGCCAGTCATCACTTATGCATATGTGTGTGTCATCATCAAAACATATTCTTTAGTTGATTACACTTTGGTTAATTATACTTAAGTTTATTGTTTAGTGTATTAACCCACATTCAACCAACAAATGAGTTTATATATGTTGAGTCGTATGTAGAATTTATGGCTACCTGGGAATTTGTTGACAGTATTTTGGCAAATGAGTACAACACAAGGGCATGTATACACTTTCTTCACCAAAATATTGTGCACTATTTGACGTTAGCAAAATTCGCTCTTCATCTCCGGTTATATAAGCGTGAGCACTTAAACCGTTAGGTTTTCACCCATGGGTATACTTCATTGGATATGAGGGTTTATATTCAAGGATTTTAGAGTACGTACACTAGCACTGGACCTTGGGCGGTCAAAAAGAAAGCCTCAAATTTCAATAACCCAATACACCGTCTTGTTCATCACCTTATATCAAAATCTCTTCTTCCAAAAGCTTGATATGGTGGGCACGTGACCATGAACGATATTCGACTCGCATTCCATGTTTTCAAACACAAATGTTCAAGTTACCTACATGTTAGCAAAAGCATTTACTACTGAAAGAAATTCTCCAAAAACTTGTTGGCCAGTCTTGGGGGCAGTGGTTACTCGCTTACTTAAGCGAATGTGTTTGTTAACTGATATCGGTGAGATGGGATATAGAGAGAACATGGAATGCAAGTTTATGGAACATGTTAGATGTTAAAACATATTCCCTAATTACTTTCCATAATTAAGAATTAGTTGTTCCTTACTCCACGTTTAACCCTAAAATCCCTAATCATAATCCTATATAAAGGTCTCTAACTTATAACACATGAATAATAACTATAAACGTATATATGAACTATATATGATAAACATTAATTATATATATATATATATATATATATATATATATATATATATATATATATATATATATATATATATATATATATATATATATATATATATATAAAACAAATATCAATTATTTATATAAATTATAAATAACTATGATGATGATGATGATGATCCAACTAACCATAAGCCTTATTATTAGGTTAACGCTTCGAACTTTGTTACTACGTTCATACACATTTTTATGATAGCTTTTGCACCCAAGGTGAGTTCATAGTCCCAACTTTTATACTATTTACTGTTTTAAACTATGGGATGAGAATACATGCTTCTTTTACTGTTTTACAACATTGACACGAGTACTAAAACTTGATATGCATGAGTAGATAACCAAAAGCCTATAGCTAGAATACGTTAATTATGCGCAAATCACAAAGGTAGATCTATCAAGGTTTAATAACCTCACCCCGCCAACTGGAGGTGTTTGTTACTTCGTAAAACTGTCTTTAAAAACTAAACTAAGGGTAAAACAGAAGACTCAAGGGATACCATGCGCGGTGTTATGTGCCGTAGTTCGAGTGCTCATGTCATATACACAATTTTATAAACATTATAAAAAACTGAAATCTTGTGGTCTATACATTTTATTATGAACTTAAACCTATGAATTCACTCAACCGTTGTGTTGAATTTTTAGCATGTTTATTCTCAAGTACTAGATGATTTACTTTTTCTTTTTTCTTAGAGGTCGCATGCTGCATAACCGGAGATCCATTCCTTATTTTAAACTTTGATTATTCGCATTTGGGTTTTTAAACATATAAAAATCGTGAAATGTACTATGTTACTTTTAATCGTTTACTTCTTACGGAAATTTTAACCCATTGGAAACGTCTAAAATTACCAATGTGAATATTTTTTGGAAAACGTCTCATATAGAGGGCGTAACCATTACTATGGGACCTTGTATTAACATTCCGTCAAGTGGATTTTGGCGGGGTGTTATATAAGTGATTGACAATATTTCATGAATCCCAAAGTTTGAATAAATAAGGGTTTGATATCAGAATTCAAACATGCAAACACAAAGATCAAGTTTGAGACCATATCTCTCGTGTCACATATCCATTTGTGCTGAATCCAATTCTGAGACTTAGATCTTTTTGTTAGCTACAAGAGCTATTTGATAACTTTCCTCAAGTTTCGAACACCAACTTTTCATATATTAATTAAAATAGTAAAACTCAACTAAAAAGTATAACAGATTAACCTAAGCTTCACAAGACACTAAAGTTTATTATAAAGATTAAAATCTTGAAAACAATCCATTTTTAAAGATTTTCACACATATGTAAAGTGAAATCACTATCTGGACAGATTCCAATGTAGAAGCTCATAACTACATCATGGAAAGATCATATCTCTCTCATCCCTTAACCATTGAGGATGAATAAACTTCTGGTTTTTTAAAATTAAGTTGCATTGGCATATTATAGGCCTATGATTGCTCTTTCAAAGTATTGAACCCCTAATACATCATGTATGTCTCAGAAGAAAAACTCAGAATTCAGCAGACACATACAATTTAAGAATTAATTTAAAGTACTTATACTCAACCAAAATGGATGAGCCATATGTTAAAAGATAGGTATTAACTTATACTAACGCATAGTAGAAAGATTTAAGAATAAAGATTGGAGAATACAATAGTTATGGAAGTTTGAAAGTCAGATTACAATTCTAGACAGAGCTGAAAATTCTTTGCATGTTGTTTAAAACACCATATTTCACATAATCTTGTTAATGGTTGATATCACCTATTTTATAGATGTTTTACAAATCTTTTTATGAAGATATCTTGCCCATTTAAGCTAAATTATATTATATTTTCATGAATATTTAAAGTATTATAGGATTGGAATGGTATAAATGTTCGTAGGTGAAAAGGTGAAATTTGGTGCTAAAATGATGAAAAATTGAAAGTTATAGGATGAGAGTGGAAATGTGTTAAATTTATGTTAATCCAGCCAAACAGCCGCCATCTATCCCTATAGCTACCAGCCGCTTTGAAGATTGAAAAGTTTGAAGATACATGAAGGAGTCGCAGTTTATCCATTTAGCCGCTGGAAGGAAATTTAAACAGCCGCCAACTATTTACTTCACCACCGGATGATTCATGAGAAACGTTTGAAGGAGCCGTCGGCTAATCAAATAGCCTCTGGCTAAATGTCAAAAACTTTGAAGGGAGTTAGAAGATAACATGTCAGAATAAGATTCGAGAAACATGGAAGAGCCGCTGGACGTTTGGGCCATAACATACTCATACGGACTCTGATTGAGGTAAATAGAAAACCCAAACTTTTTTTTTCAAGGAGATCTACAACATTCATTTAGGTCGTGATTGAAGATTATGTGAAGACAACCACCGACTATCTAGAAAGCCACCGGCTATTTTGCGTATGAATTATTTAAGGTTTAATGGATTTTCACTATAAATAGAGAGCCTTTCTTTCAGTTTTAAACATTCAATTTTGCTGTTTTCTTTCAGTTTTGTAAACCTTTAGGGGTTTGGAATGTGAGGTTTTAGTTTAAACATACTAGTTTAGCTTTTCCTTTTTGCTTTGTAGTAAGGGTTATGCCCGAACGCTTATCTTTTCTGCTTTTGTTAGGTATCTCTTCTTAAATTTATTTCTTTTATTGCTTTCATTTACTGATTTCTTTTAATGCTTTAATATAATAATATAATATATTGCTTTAATTTAATTAATGTATTTTATTGCTTTTGTTTATTTTATGTCTTTCTTTAATTTATTTGCTTTTACTAACTCAATTACGTCTAGTTTATTAGTGTTCACTTGTAATGACATGAACCCTAGTTAGGATTAAAAGTATTTAAAGGGTTTACCACTTGTATGGTTTAGCATTCTATTGCCGAATTAAAGAACAATAGGTTATCTAGATGGTTTAGATTAAATCGTATATCTAGGTCGAGGGTAGGATCGATGAACCTAGTTAATCCTAAAACTTGCACCTACTAGTATGTTATAGGTAAACCTAGATCGTGAGGATATTGTTAAAAGTGATCTAGCCGACAATATTGGACTTGCTAGTATACTACTAAGTATTGAAACCTAGATGAGCTATGCGACGTTTGTAGTAATGAAACAATAGCAACACGGCAGGAAGATTGGAGTAATGGAGTTGCTAAGGAAGACAACATTTCTGCTCAGACTTTAAAGATGATGGAATCTAGGCTAGAAGATCTTACCTTTCACTTCAAAACTTTTCTGTTCCTAAACAAAGTCACGAAGCTACTAAAACCAATCTACGGTATCCTTACCCTAGATGGGCCTATAAACAACAAAATAACTCGAACAGGAATATAATATTTCCTCTGAACAAACCTTCTTACTCTCAAATGATTTAGTTGATTTAATGACCAAACAATTTAATACGAATCTTCAAGTCATAGAATGCCAAAATAAGTTTGATGGTTTGATAAAAACCTTTGAAGAACTGATAACGAACTTTCATCTTACTCTAAAATAGTTAACAGCTAAAATTGAAACGTAATATGAAGAGTTTGATACCCTAGTAATAACTAGAGGAGAAAAAGAAACAACCATTAATGATATTTCCACAAATAAAGAATATACCGCAACACCAAACCTTTTCGATATGGAACCTGTCTCCATAGACCATAGTGTCAATCCAACGGACCCTGTATTCCCTAAAGTTCCAAAAATTATTCTGCGAGCTCGCAAACATTTTGCGGGTAGGCTTAGGAAAGAGTGGCAGGAAGGTGAATTTTCTAAATATTGGAATATCGTCAAGAATGTACATTTGAATGTACCACTAGTTGAAGCTTTAGTCGAAATGCCAAATTGTGCTTGATTTTTCAAAGAATTAATTTCAAACAAGGGAGAGATTAAAACAAATAGTTAGCTTGCTCATAAGTGAGGGGTGTTCATTTGTGTTACGACATTGTATTTCCCATAAGTTAGGAGATACATGAAGATTTACTGTACCTTGCTACCTGCAAGATGTCCAAATCAGCAATACTTTGGCAGATCTGGATGCCAGTGTAAACTTAATTAAGAAGTTAGGATTTAAAGATTTAACTTTGACCAGAATGACTATCCAACTTGCAGACAGATCAATTAAACTCCCTCGTGGAATTTTTGAGGATGTCCTAGTTAGAGTGGATAAGTTCGCATTCCCCGTAGATTTTATCAACATGGATATTAAGGAGGACAGCAAAGTTTCGATCATACTTGGTAGACCATTCTTGAATACTGCCAAGGTTGTGATCGATGTACACGAGAAATCTTTAAACTAAGGGTTGGTTCTGAGGAAATCACCTTCAATAATCAACAACTCATTCGACATCCAAGGGAAGATGACATCAGTCTGATAGACTCTGTTCAAGAATTCGTAAACGAATATCTAGAGGAAACCATGGCCGTATGTAGCAAAAACCAAATTTCTAAAAGACTGTTTCTAACACTGCATGAAGAAAAAACCATCACATACTCAGCCATTGAACCAAATCAGCAAGAGCCTCCAATATCCAAAAGTAATTTCTAGGGCACGACTACATCCATGGCACCCCTAGGACAAGGCATTTCATTACCTCTATTAAGGAGAAGACCACATGAAAAAATAGATTTCATTGCGGTATTTCAGGAATCAGGGTTAACTAAGAACTGTGAGGAAATTTCTGAACCATTCATTGAAATGAAGGAAGAGGTTTCTGGAGATGAATCATTAAGAAGGACAATTTCTATAATGAAGGAATAGATAGCATCAGTTACCGCTCTAAAAGAAGAAGGAGAATCGGAGTTCCAAGAAGGATACTACTTAGTGGATAGAAAGTAAATCTCTAGGATGAAACCATCTATCGAAGAGCCACCAAAACTAGAGCTCAAGGAGTTGCCCAAGCATTTAATGTATTCATTCTTAAAAGAAGAATTACAGCTCCCGGTCATCAACTCTAAAGAAGTCACGCCACATGAGAAGGCAGAAATTATAAAAGTATTGAAGTTACATAAGAAAGAAATTATCTGTAAGATTTCAGATACCAAAAGGATCAGTCCAAAGCATTTCACTCATAAGATCTTCATGAAGGATGACCTCAAACCATTAGTTCTAAGACAACGAAGGGTGAATCTAATGATTCAAAAGGTCTTCAAGAAAGAAGTAATTAAACTTCTGGATGCCGGTCTGATCTATCCGATTTCTGATTCACCATGGATCAGCCCTGTACAGGTCCTATCGAAGAAAGGAGGGATGATCGTTGTTAAAAACAAGAACAATAATCTTGTACCAACACAAGAACTTTCTGGTTGGAGGGTCTGCATAGATTATCATAATTTGAATGTTGCAACCCGGAAAGATCATTTCCCGATCCCATTAATCTATCAAATGTAGAAAGATGGTTAGGAAACGGGTTCTATTGTTTCTAGATGGTTTTACTAGTTACTTTCAAATTCCACTCGATCTAAAGGACCAAGAGAAAACAAGAATAAAATTAGACAAAGCTAACCCGATTGACGACTTCTCTGTCTTCGGAAGTACCTGTTCTTTGTGCCTTTTAACCTTGAAAAAATGCTCACTCGGTGTGAAGAATCAAACCTAGTTTTGAACTGGGAGATATGTCACTTCATGGTTAAAGAAGAAATAGTTTTAGGACATAAGATATTAAAATCGGGAATTGAAGTCGACAAAGCTAAGATAGAAATAATAGCTAAACTTCCTAAACCTACCAATGTGAAATCCGTACGGAGTTTTCTAGGGTACGCCCCCGTCGCTTCATCAAGGACTTTTCAAAGATTACCAGACCTATCATTCACCTCCTTGGAAAGGAAGTTCCATTCGCCTTTATACATGAATGTATTCAAGCCTTCAACTATCTAAAAGATTAATTCACACATGCACCAATAATTACAGCTCCCGATTAGAGATTACCATTTAAGGTCATGTGTGATGCCCACAATTTTGTTGTTGGAGCCATGTTAGGACAACAAAGGGACAAGCATTTCCACCCAATCTACTATGCTAGTAAAACGCTAACCAGAGCTCAAGATATCAGAAATAGATTTCTGTAAAAATAACTTATGAGCTTAGGATAAGCCGAAATAGGATTTCAACTCAGTGATACCCCTTGGTACGCCAATATAGCAAACTCTTGAGTTGCAGGGGTAGTCCAGAAAGGAATGAGTACATCTTGAAGATGAATACTGCCTGTCCAGACCAAATAATCAGAAGTTGTGTTGACAAAAAGCAAGCAATGGGAATACTACACCAATGTCATCACAGACAACTAGAGGTTATCACAAAGCAAATCTGACTGCAAGAAAGATCTACGATCCAAGCTTCTACTGGCCTACCATATTTAGAGATGCGCAATATTTAATGAAATGTAGCGATGCTTACCAATAACAAGGAATCATTTCTGCAAGGAATGAAATTTTACACATTAACACCCAAGCTTGTGAAATGTTTGACATATGGGGATTGGATTCCATGGGACCATTTCTCAAAACCAACGGAAAGGAGCACGTCCTCGTAGCGGTAGATTATGTCTTCCGATGGGTAGAAGCTTAAGTATTTTCAACCAATGATGCCAAGGTCGTCACCAATTTCCTAAGAAGACTCTTTTTCCGATTTGAAGCTCCACGAACAATCATTAGCAATAGGGCACACATTTTTGCAATATTCAATTCATGAAGGTGATGCAACAATATGGAGTACTCGCAAGAGGTCCACTACTTATCATTCGCAGACTAATGGACATGCAGAAGTCACGAACAAAGCACTGAAAAGAATTATGGAATGCACTGTCGGTCACTATGGGAACAAATGGGTCGAAAAGTAAGATGATCCTATGTGAGAATTTCGTATCGCCTACAAGAATCCTTGGCACTATGCCATACCGGATCATCTATGAAAAAACATGTCATCTTCTAGATATGGAATACAAAGCTCTCTGGGCAATAAAGACTTGTAACCTCGATCCTTCAGAAATTAGTAAACATCGAAAAATTAAAAAGAATGAACTCACAAAATTAAGGGACCTTGGATATGAGACTTCATATAACTACAAGGAACGAACTAATTTTTCCCCAGGTGATATGGTCTTACTTTTCAATTCATGATTCAAGAAATATTCTGGTAAGTTTAAATCAAGATGGAGTGGTCCGTTCAAAGTTATACAAGTCCTTCCTGTGACAACCCTCATTTTTCGATTCTTGAAAAGACTAAATTACCTATAGGGTTTCTTTGCATGTTTATCTGTGTATTAATTACTAGGGTTTTATTTGAAACCTAATGAATGCGAAGTAAATCAACGTTGACCTAATATCTAGTTTTAAGTCAACAATATGCATATGTTAATTAAAGTCATATTATGAAATGTGACTTTAGTTAATAATATTATATGAATTTAAAATACATATATAACATAAATTAATTAAAGCATATATTAAAATGATAATATACTTTAATTAATATAAATAAAATAAGTATTTAAATAAAGTGTGATACTTTTAAAAATTATAAAACTATAATGTAATTAAACTAAATTTATTAAAAGATAAAATAATATGGTTTATTAGTTATATAAAATGAAATTATCATTATTTATTTTCGGATATTGAATAAATAATAATTCTAGAATGTTCTAAATTATTAAATAAATATAAAAAACTAGAATATTCTTAAAGATAAATATGGAAAATATAAAAAAATTAATTTCTATTTATTTTTAATTAAAAAATTTGGCCTATATCTTATTTATGGAAAAAATATTATTTTTTTCATTTTTAATTAATTTGTATCTTTTTCTCCAAGTTAATTCACCCTATAAATACAACACCACCCTCATAATTTTTTTTACAAACCTTAGAGCTCTCTAAACCATAAGAAAAGATTTAAGTCTTTTATTAATTTTTTATACTTATTTTCATTTTTTTATTTATTTATTTTTAGCCGAATCTTGTTCTAATTTTTAATAAATATGAAACGAATTTAATAAATCCTAAATAATACATTATAAATACTATTATGTATTATGGGTTATAGGAAAAATAATATTACAGTTTTATAACTCGTTTTTATATTTTTAATTAATTAAAAACAGTAAAACTGTATATGTATATGTAATCGGTATGTATATATATGTAAAAAAATATAAATCTTGCTAATCAAATTATGTAATTATTTTTACAGTAAAGTAACATACATATAATAATTATTCTGATTAAAATATATTTTATATATATTAAATACAAATTTATATTGAATTAGTCTTATTTTTGTTAACAGAAAAGAGAAAAATACAAAACAAATTGAATAAAATTTCATATTTTCGTGATATCTGATCTAAAAACATATTACTATTATTCTAACACTAAAATATAGTTTTTGGTCATATCTCGAGTTGAATTTTGAGATTTCAAAATCAGAATATGTAATTAAATTTTGAATGAGTATGGTTGTTTTGATATCTATACACATAGTTCTCAAAGCAGAGGAGGAAGGGAGAATAGTAGTAAAACATATAAAAATATTTATAAAAATTATTGGAATATTATTTATAATTGATTTCGAATTATGTATTAAATAAACATAGAAACTATGTAAAATTCGTAATAAATATTTTTATTAATAATAAAATATATATAAAAATATTTATGAGTTTATTTAACTTGTCTAGACCTGCGAAAATTATAAATATAATTATTTGGGTCACAAAAGTATTTTATCCATAATTAAACTTGTTTTGGGATTAAATAGGGAAAGTGAATAAAAATAAATGGAAAATAAATACAAAAACTTAATAGAATTAATTTTATAAATTTTCCTACTGATTAATATGTTTAACTAACTTTATAAAAATTATTTAAATAACTTTTAGATATTTAATGGAATTAAAAATGAATTTACATGTATTTGTATATAAATCGGCTATTAAAAAATATATATATATATATATATATATATATATATATATATATATATATATATATATATATATATATATTAAATCAAATTAAATTATTTTAATATGTGGTCAGTAGATAAGTATGAAATATTAACTTTTATAGTTATCTAGTCATTTAATTAATTATTTAATTATTTGTGTACTTTATTTGGTTATTAAATTAATATATAATACTCATATGATAAATAAATAATAATTAATAATAATTAATAAAGATAATGTTATAAGATTTGTACAATTATAATAATGATTATTATCTAATATAACATACGAATCTAATTAAACTTATATAATTATAATCTAAATAAATTATAATGTAACATTAATTAAATAATAAAACATTTTTATAATGATACTTACATGGATTATATTATTATTCAAGTAACTTAATAATGTGATGTATTCATATACTCACACAATTAATGGAAACCAAAAACATATTGATAAACTTATAACTTACACAAACTTCACCGCTACTTACGGTCGTAAGTGAATGATGTCTAGGTTGCCATTATGGGATAAGGTTGTAGATCTCGAATATCACGACATAGTTTCTGATCAAGAGTCCTGGCCCCCGGTTACATCTGGTCATTCCAGACTTATTTGGTAGCACCGAGGTTTGAGCAAGGTTGTATAAACATCAATGTGGTTATGGTGGACACGCAAACACTTGAAAACAACTCTTAAGTTCACTTAGGATTTTCATTGTCATTTGGATACTTCTGATCAAACTTATATATCTCTAGGTTGAGATCTCGATTTCTATTTTCGATTGTGGATTTTCTTCTTCGTGCTATTCTAAGGTGAACTTCATAGCCCCATTTTTACATACTTTATTGAATTTTGTAAACCTTGGGGTGAGACACATGCTTGTTTTTAAATGATTTACAAATTAGACATAAGTGCCTAAACTTTTTGATATGCAACTTCGTGAGACTTTTTTAAACATGTATTTATACTTGTATTCTTACATGCAAATCCCCACCATAATATCATTAATTGCTGAAATTAAAATGTTGCAAGCTTAATTATTGTGAGTAGGCCTATTCAGAGCGACGTCTCTACCCATTGACCGATCGTCAAGGGGTACATAATAATGATTACCGACACCCGTACAGTATCAGGGATTAATGTTTAGCTCGATATTATAACTCCTGGCATATTGATTATTTTGATATTTTTGAACTAAATCTTGTGGTCTAAAACTTTATTATGATTATTAAACCTATGATATTCACTCAACCATTGTGTTGACATTTTAAGCATGTTTGTCTCAGGTGATGATTAGCTTATGTGCTGCTTGATGTTGCTTTGTTACGCGTGCTGCCTTGCATTTTGAGTCTCGCATATTATTTATGATTTATTAAACAATTGTTATTTATTTACAATGGATTTATAATGTAAAACTTTATTTCTTTTCTGCTGCAATACAAATCTTTCTTTTATAAAACGTCTCATATAGAGCCGTTCTCTTTATATACTTGTGTTGTGATATTGAAAAGTCATATTTACCCCCGGCCCTATTTGGGGGTGTGACACTTCCACATGGAGCCGTAGAATTAGAAAGACCTACTGGGAACTTTAAGGTTAATGGCCACCGACTCAAAGCATATTTAGAAGACCACCCTAGGGAAGAAGAATCGTTTCCCTTGATCCACCTTAACTTTAAGTCAACCAGGTATTTTTGGAAAGTTGAGCTATAAAGACTTTTAAACAAAGCGCTCTTTGGAGGAATCTTAAGCTTATCTTAATGATTTTTATTTATGCATTTATTTTATCTATGATTTACTATAACATGTGTAATAACCCTAAGTATTTCTCCTACTCATGTATTGTTACTAAAAGTATTTTGGAAATCCTCATTACTTCGTTTGTTGTGTATTTGAAATTTCTTAGAATTACATGTTTGATGAATATGTTAGGCATATGCTGTAACGACCCGACTTTTTCGACTTACTTTTGTGCTTGTTACTTTCTGTGAAACTGCGTATTTGTGCGTACTGTGTTGGTTTATATTCTGGGATATTATTTCATGATTAATTACTTTCATTCATACCATACAACGTGCCACTAAGTACTTAGTTACTTAACTTGAGCCCCGAATGCTTTTATGACCGTTAGTGTCACTTGACTTTGAGAACGAGCTATATGTTTTGGTACACGTTTAACTTTTGTCGTAATTGGAATATTTCAACTATGTAATACTAATTGTTATTTCCTAATAACAATTACTTGGGTTTTTGGTTGCTTAATTACGCTTAGTAATTTACTTATGCTCACTAGTTACTCTTGTTGGACTTTCTACCTTGTTGGACTCAAGCCCACCCTACTCTAGCTAATGGACTATTTAATTAACCCAATTTTAATAAGTTTATAACCTATAAAAATGTAAGATAAAAACCCATTTATAAGAGTGAACATACTAGCATTTTTGTTAACCATAATCACAAATGTTGCATGGGATCCTAACAATAAGCACCACCTTCAGACCACCACTAACCAAAAAGAAAAAAGGTGTCCCCCTTGTCCCCCCATGTACCCACGACTACCACTACCAATCCTCACTATATATACCAAGCAAATCTCATCTATTTCACACTTGATCTCATTTAAATTTTACACACACTTACTCCCTAATTCTCTCTCTAGTCTTTCTCATTCTAAAAAGTGTAAGTTTTAAATTTTCTTCTTCTTCATAGAATCGACATCATCATCATCACTAAAGGATCAAGCTTTTTAGCTTCTTGATCTTGTTATATCTTGAAGATTCAAACTTTGATTTGAATCCTTCAAGAACATGAAAGATTCAAGCTCTCTAGCTTCGAATCTTCATTGCTTTGTTGGATCTAAGTTTTCTAGCTTATGATCCCTTTATTTTGTTAAAAAGATCAAAACTTGTATTTATGATCTTCATGTAACTTGAAGATCTAGCCTTTTGCTTTAAGGATCTTCAAGAACATTAAAGATCCAAGCTTTCTAGCTTAAGGTTTCATTATTTTGTTAAATATCTTAGCTTTTTAGCTTATGGTCTCATTACTTTTACTAGATCTTAGCTTTCTAGCTTATGGTCTCATTAATCTTATAAAGATCCAAGCTTTCTAGCTTAGGGTTTCTTAATACTTAAGTATCTAAGTTATTATTGTAGATCTCACTTGCTTGGAACCTTTTTATGATTTTTATGGTGATAAAAATCAAGTCTTCACCATCTCATATGATGAAGATGCATAAACTTGTGTAAAAAGGACAAAGGTTGAAGCTTTATTGTGTTTATGCAATAAAGAGGCAACCTTGATGCTCAAAACTTGTAGAATGTTAGCTTTTACTCTTAGTTGTGTGTTTATGGTTGAAACTTGGTCAAAGTGATGCTAAAACATTAAAGAGTTGTACACTTGAAGCTTACACGCATCAAGGATGAGAACTATGATGAGCATCAAGCACCAAGAAACCCACCGGAGCACTTGTTTGCTATTTTTAGGGGTCTGATCAGACTCCTAGGACCTCTGGAAAAATTATTTTCAGATAGTTCGTTTCGAGTAGATGAATTTTCATTTAGGACTCGCCTAAATTCGATATACGGTTTAGGATTTATAGCCTTAGTCACTACGTCGTTGTAACGACGTGCTGAAAATTCTGACCTACTCGTGCTTGAACCGTCGCCACGGTCAAACGACATTGAATTAGGATCTGAAAATTGGATAGTGGTTAGAGGACTCACATACGGAGCCTTGGCCACTAACCACACGTCTTTTCGATTTGTATAGAGGTCGTAGCAGGTGTCCGAAGTCAGCCTTTTGTTTTGATCTCTATTCTTGTTGAAAACTTACTTTAGATTTTACGAATGATTATGATGATAATGATACTTAAGAATTAATTTATTCACTTTTAAACTTTTGGGGACAATATACTGACTTAGTGACCTTTGACTTGGGTTGACGACCTTTCAGACTGACTTACTGCCTGCATACTTTTCATATCGACTTTTACTGCTTATTCACTGTGAGTTATAGCTTCCCTTTTTACTTTACTATTTTTGGGACTGAGAATACATGCACTTTTTATGTTTTACATACTAGACACGAGTACTTAAACTTTATATATGTGTCGGTGACATAACAGCACAAATATTCCCCTTAGCTCGGTAACGTTTAGTTATTGGTTTATGAATCGGGGAACGCGAATCTTAGATGTGGATCCATAGGGTTTGGCATCCCCACTCGGGCTAGTCGCGGTAGCATTCAACAAGTGTTTAATACTTTGTAAACAGACGCACTCGCCAAGTGTACTCTTAGGGGGTAATATTAAGTTAATTAGTTACCGGGTGCCCACGGTTAAGCATATACTTTTCATACTATTTTGAATACGAAATCACGTGATCTACATTACATTACTGATTACAAACAAACTATAGCTCACCAAAATTCGTGTTGACCTTTTAAGCGTGTATTTCTCAGGTGCTTAGACGTTGTTGCTTTCGCTGTTAGACTTGCTGTCTTGGTGTTATAGACTTGCTGTTACAGACTCGTTGTGTTAGACTTCCACTGCATTACTTAGAGATGTCTCAATCATGGAACTTTTATTTTGCATTCGCAACTTATGTTATTTTGAATAATGGCTTTGTAACGACCTTTGTGTCACATTATCTCTTGTAAAACGTTATCTTTTCATGAATGCAAAACTTGTTTTAAAACAACATGTAGTATTATACCGTGTAATGGACCTGTTGTTGACGATTCGTACATGATGTATTTGTACGGGGCGTCACATTTAGTATCAGAGCATTGGTTGTAGGGAATTAGGTTGCATTAGTGAGTCTTGACCGAGCCGAGTAGGATTCGCTAGTAGGACTAATCTACAACTTGCTCGTTTACTTGTTACTGCTTAATACTATTGTTGCATGCTACTGCTTACCTTTACTGCTATGTGAACTTGCTGTATGCTACTGCTATTTTCTCGCTACTGCATGCTACCATCTGCCTTTGATTGCATGTTACCTTTGTTTGATACTATTAATATTGCCATGCTATGTACTGCTAGGATGCTGCAGTGCCTGATTACGTGCTTGCTATATGTCTTACTGACATGAAAAAAGTTATTTTTTCCTTGTTCAGATGTCGAACATGCCGCCCATGACCTTTGACTTCGAGAGTGACTCAGATACGTCTGCTACCTCGCCTACTATTGTTGCTGACTCACCGCTACCCTTCGGCGACTCTGCCGATTCGTCTTCTGAAGATAGTAGACACACGCTTGACCTAATGGACATCTCAGATGGAGATGAGGATCCCGAGGAGATTCCAGCAGCACCCAGCCCTAGACTCCCGGGGCCACATCACCATTCCGGTGGTACTGTGATTCCTGGGGGAGACGAGGGCGGTCCCTTCGATAACGAGAATGGACATTGGATTAGACGCACCGCTGACGGATGTGTCGTACCGATTACACCTGGCAGATATCGACTTATGACCACCGGCCAGACGCTTTCTCCCGCCCCTGAAGTACATGCACTACGTTCAGACGATTTGGACGGATCATCATCCGACGACACCAGCGAGGAGGATCCCGAGGAGGATTCTGAGGAGGATCCCGAGGAGGATCCCGTGCAGCCAACCTCTACCCCGCCGAAGAAGCGGTACCGCTTCGTGAAATGTCCCGTTCTTATTGATTAAAAATGTTCCATATTAATTGATTTCGTTGCGAGGTTTTGACCTCTATATGAGACGTTTTTCAAAGACTGCATTCATTTTTAAACAAACCATAACCTTTATTTCATCAATAAAGGTTTAAAAAGCTTTACGTAGATTATCAAATAATGATAATCTAAAATATCCTGTTTACACACGACCATTACATAATGGTTTACAATACAAATATGTTACAACAAAATAAGTTTCTTGAATGCAGTTTTTACACAATTTCATACAAGCATGGACTCCAAATCTTGTCCTTATTTAAGTATGCGACAGCGGAAGCTCTTAATAATCACCTGAGAATAAACATGCTTAAAACGTCAACAAAAATGTTGGTGAGTTATAGGTTTAACCTATATATATCAAATCGTAACAATAGACCACAAGATTTCATATTTCAATACACATCCCATACATAGAGATAAAAATCATTCATATGGTGAACACCTGGTAACCGACAATAACAAGATGCATATATAAGAATATCCCCATCATTCCGGGACACCCTTCGGATATGATATAAATTTCGAAGTACTAAAGCATCCGGTACTTTGGATGGGGTTTGTTAGGCCCAATAGATCTATCTTTAGGATTCGCGTCAATTAGGGTGTCTGTTCCCTAATTCTTAGATTACCAGACTTAATAAAAAGGGGCATATTCGATTTCGATAATTCAACCATAGAATGTAGTTTCACGTACTTGTGTCTATTTTGTAAATCATTTATAAAACCTGCATGTATTCTCATCCCAAAAATATTAGATTTTAAAAGTGGGACTATAACTCACTTTCACAGATTTTTACTTCGTCGGGAAGTAAGACTTGGCCACTGGTTGATTCACGAACCTATAACAATATATACATATATATCAAAGTATGTTCAAAATATATTTACAACACTTTTAATATATTTTGATGTTTTAAGTTTATTAAGTCAGCTGTCCTCGTTAGTAACCTACAACTAGTTGTCCACAGTTAGATGTACAGAAATAAATCGATAAATATTATCTTGAATCAATCCACGACCCAGTGTATACGTATCTCAGTATTGATCACAACTCAAACTATATATATTTTGGAATCAACCTCAACCCTGTATAGCTAACTCCAACATTCACATATAGAGTGTCTATGGTTGTTCCGAAATATATATAGATGTGTCGACATGATAGGTCGAAACATTGTATACGTGTCTATGGTATCTCAAGATTACATAATATATAATACAAGTTGATTAAGTTATGGTTGGAATAGATTTGTTACCAATTTTCACGTAGCTAAAATGAGAAAAATTATCCAATCTTGTTTTACCCATAACTTCTTCATTTTAAATCCGTTTTGAGTGAATCAAATTGCTATGGTTTCATATTGAACTCTATTTTATGAATCTAAACAAAAAAAGTATAGGTTTCTAGTCGGAAAAATAAGTTACAAGTCGTTTTTGTAAAGGTAGTCATTTCAGTCGAAAGAACGACGTCTAGATGACCATTTTAGAAAACATACTCCCACTTTGAGTTTAACCATAATTTTTGGATATAGTTTCATGTTCATAATAAAAATCATTTTCTCAGAATAACAACTTTTAAATCAAAGTTTATCATAGTTTTTAATTAACTAACCCAAAACAGCCCGCGGTGTTACTACGACGGCGTAAATCCGGTTTTACGGTGTTTTTCGTGTTTCCAGGTTTTAAATCATTAAGTTAGCATATCATATAGATATAGAACATGTGTTTAGTTGATTTTAAAAGTCAAGTTAGAAGGATTAACTTTTGTTTGCGAACAAGTTTAGAATTAACTAAACTATGTTCTAGTGATTACAAGTTTAAACCTTCGAATAAGATAGCTTTATATGTATGAATCGAATGATGTTATGAACATCATTACTACCTTAAGTTCCTTGGATGAACCTACTGGAAAAGAGAAAAATGGATCTAGCTTCAATGGATCCTTGGATGGCTCAAAGTTCTTGAAGCAAAATCATGACACGAAAACAAGTTCAAGTAAGATCATCACTTGAAATAAGATTGTTATAGTTATAGAAATTGAACCAAAGTTTGAATATGATTATTACCTTGTATTAGAATGATAACCTACTGTAAGAAACAAAGATTTCTTGAGGTTGGATGATCACCTTACAAGATTGGAAGTGAGCTAGCAAACTTGAAAGTATTCTTGATTTTATGAAACTAGAACTTTTGGAATTTATGAAGAACACTTAGAACTTGAAGATAGAACTTGAGAGAGTTCAATTAGATGAAGAAAATTGAAGAATGAAAGTGTTTGTAGGTGTTTTTGGTCGTTGGTGTATGGATTAGATATAAAGGATATGTAATTTTGTTTTCATGTAAATAAGTCATGAATGATTACTCATATTTTTGTAATCTTATGAGATATTTCATGCTAGTTGCCAAATGATGGTTCCCACATGTGTTAGGTGACTCACATGGGCTGCTAAGAGCTGATCATTGGAGTGTATATACCAATAGTACATACATCTAAAAGCTGTGTATTGTACGAGTACGAATACGGGTGCATACGAGTAGAATTGTTGATGAAACTGAACGAGAATGTAATTGTAAGCATTTTTGTTAAGTAGAAGTATTTTGATAAGTGTATTGAAGTCTTTCAAAAGTGTATAAATACATATTAAAACACTACATGTATATACATTTTAACTGAGTCGTTAAGTCATCGTTAGTCGTTACATGTAAGTGTTGTTTTGAAACCTTTAGGTTAACGATCTTGTTAAATGTTGTTAACCCAATGTTTATAATATCAAAAGAGATTTTAAATTATTATATTATCATGATATTATGATGTACGAATATCTCTTAATATGATATATATACATTAAATGTCGTTACAACGATAAACGTTACATATATGTCTCGTTTCAAAATCATTAAGTTAGTAGTCTTGTTTTTACATATGTAGTTCATTGTTAATATAATTAATGATATGTTTACTTATCATAATATCATGTTAACTATATATATAACCATATATATGTCATCATATAATTTTTTTACAAGTTTTAACGTTCGTGAATCACCGGTCAACTTGGGTGGTCAATTGTCTATATGAAACCTATTTCAATTAATCAAGTCTTAACAAGTTTGATTTCTTAACATGTTGGAAACATTTAATCATGTAAACATCAATCTCAATTAATATATATAAACATGGAAAAGTTCGGGTCACTACAGTACCTACCCGTTAAATAAATTTCGTCCCGAAATTTTAAGCTGTTGAAGGTGTTGACGAATCTTCTGGAAATAGATGCGGGTATTTCTTCTTCATCTGATCTTCACGCTCCCAGGTGAACTCGGGTCCTCTACGAGCATTCCATCGAACCTTAACAATTGGTATCTTGTTTTGCTTAAGTCTTTTAACCTCACGATCCATTATTTCGACGGGTTCTTCGATGAATTGGAGTTTTTCGTTGATTTGGATTTCATCTAACGGAATAGTGAGATCTTCTTTAGCAAAACATTTCTTCAAATTCGAGACGTGGAAAGTGTTATGTACAGCCGCGAGTTGTTGAGGTAACTCAAGTCGGTAAGCTACTGGTCCGACACGATCAATAATCTTGAATGGTCCAATATACCTTGGATTTAATTTCCCTCGTTTACCAAATCGAACAACGCCTTTCCAAGGTGAAACTTTAAGCATGACCATCTCTCCAATTTCAAATTCTATATCTTTTCTTTTAATGTCAGCGTAGCTCTTTTGTCGACTTTGGGCGGTTTTCAACCGTTGTTGAATTTGGATGATCTTCTCGGTAGTTTCTTGTATAATCTCCGGACCCGTAATCTGTCTATCCCCCACCTCACTCCAACAAATCGGAGACCTGCACTTTCTACCATAAAGTGCTTCAAACGGCGCCATCTCAATGCTTGAATGGTAGCTGTTGTTGTAGGAAAATTCTGCTAACGGTAGATGTCGATCCCAACTGTTTCCGAAATCAATAACACATGCTCGTAGCATGTCTTCAAGCGTTTGTATCGTCCTTTCGCTCTGCCCATCAGTTTGTGGATGATAGGTAGTACTCATGTCTAGACGAGTTCCTAATGCTTGCTGTAATGTCTGCCAGAATCTTGAAATAAATCTGCCATCCCTATCAGAGATAATAGAGATTGGTATTCCATGTCTGGAGACGACTTCCTTCAAATACAGTCGTGCTAACTTCTCCATCTTGTCATCTTCTCTTATTGGTAGGAAGTGTGCTGATTTGGTGAGACGATCAACTATTACCCAAATAGTATCAAAACCACTTGCAGTCCTTGGCAATTTAGTGATGAAATCCATGGTAATGTTTTCCCATTTCCATTCCGGGATTTCGGGTTGTTGAAGTAGACCTGATGGTTTCTGATGCTCAGCTTTGACCTTAGAACATGTCAAACATTCTCCTACGTATTTAGCAACATCGGCTTTCATACCCGGCCACCAAAAATGTTTCTTGAGATCCTTGTACATCTTCCCCGTTCCAGGATGTATTGAGTATCTGGTTTTATGAGCTTCTCTAAGTACCATTTCTCTCATATCTCCAAATTTTGGTACCCAAATCCTTTCAGCCCTATACCGGGTTCCGTCTTCCCGAATATTAAGATGCTTCTCCGATCCTTTGGGTATTTCATCCTTTAAATTTCCCTCTTTTAAAACTCCTTGTTGCGCCTCCTTTATTTGAGTAGTAATGTTATTATGAATCATTATATTCATAGATTTTACTCGAATGGGTTCTCTATCCTTCCTGCTCAAGGCATCGGCTACCACATTTGCCTTCCCCGGGTGGTAACGAATCTCAAAATCGTAATCATTCAATAATTCAATCCACCTACGCTGCCTCATATTCAGTTGTTTCTGATTAAATATGTGTTGAAGACTTTTGTGGTCGGTATATATAATACTTTTGACCCCATATAAGTAGTGCCTCCAAGTCTTTAATACAAAAAAAACCGAGCCTAATTCCAAATCATGCGTCGTATAATTTCGTTCGTGAATCTTCAATTGTCTAGACGCATAAGCAATCACCTTCGTTCGTTGCATTAATACACAACCGAGACCTTGCTTTGATGCGTCACAATAAATCACAAAATCATCATTCCCTTCAGGCAATGACAATATAGGTGCCGTAGTTAGCTTTTTCTTCAATAACTGAAACGCTTTCTCTTGTTCATCATTCCATTCAAATTTCTTCCCTTTATGCGTTAATGCAGTCAAGGGTTTTGCTATTCTGGAAAAGTCTTGGATGAACCTTCTGTAGTAACCAGCTAGTCCTAAAAACTGGCGTATGTGTTTCGGAGTTTTCGGGGTTTCCCACTTTTCAACAGTTTCTATCTTTGCCGGATCCACCTTAATACCTTCTTTGTTCACTATGTAACCGAGGAATTGAACTTCTTCCAACCAAAATGCACACTTTGAAAACTTAGCGTACAATTCTTCCTTCCTCAATACTTCTAACACCTTTCTCAAATGTTCACCGTGTTCTTGGTCATTCTTTGAGTAAATAAGTATGTCATCAATGAAAACAATGACAAACTTGTCAAGGTATGGTCCACACACTCGGTTCATAAGGTCCATGAACACAGCTGGTGCATTAGTTAAACCAAACGGCATGACCATAAACTCGTAATGACCGTAACGTGTTCTGAAAGCAGTCTTTGGAATATCATCTTCTTTCACCCGCATTTGATGATACCCGGAACGTAAGTCAATCTTTGAATAAACAGACGAGCCTTGTAGTTGATCAAATAAGTCGTCGATTCTCGGTAGTGGGTAGCGGTTCTTGATGGTAAGTTTGTTCAACTCTCGGTAGTCGATACACAACCTGAATGTACCATCTTTCTTCTTGACAAACAAAACAGGAGCTCCCCACGGTGATGTGCTTGGTCGAATGAAACCACGCTCTAAAAGTTCTTGTAATTGGCTTTGCAGTTCTTTCATCTCGCTGGGTGCGAGTCTGTAAGGAGCACGAGCTATTGGTGCAGCTCCTGGTACAAGATCTATTTGAAATTCAACGGATCGATGTGGGGGTAATCCCGGTAATTCTTTCGGAAATACATCGGGAAATTCTTTTGCAATGGGAACATCATTGATGCTCTTTTCTTCAGTTTGTACTTTCTCGACGTGTGCTAGAACAGCATAGCAACCTTTTCTTATTAGTTTTTGTGCCTTCAAATTACTAATAAGATGTAGCTTCGTGTTGCCCTTTTCTCCGTACACCATTAAGGGTTTTCCTTTTTCTCGTATAATGCGAATTGCATTTTTGTAACAAACGATCTCCGCTTTCACTTCTTTCAACCAGTCCATACCGATTATCACACCAAAACTCCCTAACTCTACTGGTATCAAATCAATCTTAAATGTTTCGCTAACCAGTTTAATTTCTCGATTCCGACATATATTATCTGCTGAAATTAATTTACCATTTGCTAATTCGAGTAAAAATTTACTATCCAAAGGCGTCAATGGACAACTTAATTTAGCACAAAAATCTCTACTCATATAGCTTCTATCCGCACCCGAATCAAATAAAACGTAAGCAGATTTATTGTCAATAAGAAACGTACCCGTAACAAGCTCCGGGTCTTCCTGTGCCTCTACCGCATTAATATTGAAAACTCTTCCACGGCCTTGTCCATTCGTGTTCTCCTGGTTCGGGCAATTTCTAATAATGTGGCCTGGTTTTCCACATTTATAACAAACTACATTGGCATAACTTGCTCCGACACTACTTGCTCCGCCATTACTCGTTCCGACACCATTTGTTCCTTTCGTTCTATTAACCCCTGGTCCGTAGACCTCACACTTCGCCGCGCTATGACCATTTCTTTTACACTTGTTGCAAAATTTGGTGCAGAACCCCGAGTGATTCTTTTCACACCTTTGGCATAGTTGCTTCTGATTGTTGTTGTTGTTGCGGTTATTATTGTTGTTGGGATGATTGTTGTAGTTGCTGTTGTTGTTGTTGTTGTTGTTGTTGTTGTTGTTGGGCCGTTTGTTGTAGTTGCGATTGATGTTGCGATTGTTGGGATAATTGTTGCGATTATTGTTGTAATTGCTGTTGTTGTTGTATTGGTGATTCTTATCACCGTTTTCCTCCCACTTTCTTTTGACTTGCTTCACATTGGCCTCTTCAGCAGTCTGTTCTTTAATTCTTTCTTCAATCTGGTTCACTAGTTTGTGAGCCATTCTACATGCCTGTTGTATGGAGGCGGGCTCGTGTGAACTTATATCTTCTTGGATTCTTTCCGGTAATCCTTTCACAAACGCGTCGATCTTCTCTTCCTCATCTTCGAATGCTCCCGGACACAATAGGCACAATTCTGTGAATCGTCTTTCGTACGTGGTAATATCAAATCCTTGGGTTCGTAACCCTCTAAGTTCTGTCTTGAGCTTATTGACCTCGGTTCTGGGACGGTACTTCTCGTTCATCAAGTGCTTGAATGCTGACCACGGTAGTGCGTACGCATCATCTTGTCCCACTTGCTCTAGATAGGTATTCCACCATGTTAACGCAGAACCTGTGAAGGTATGCGTAGCGTACTTCACTTTGTCCTCTTCAGTACACTTACTTATGGCAAACACCGATTCAACCTTCTCGGTCCACCGTTTCAATCCGATCGGTCCTTCGGTTCCATCAAATTCCAAAGGTTTGCAGGCAGTGAATTCTTTGTAGGTGCATCCTACACGATTTCCTGTACTGCTAGATCCAAGGTTATTGTTGGTATGTAGCGCAGCCTGTACTGCGGCTATGTTTGAAGCTAGAAAAGTACGGAATTCCTCTTCATTCATATTCACGGTGTGTCGAGTAGTCGGTGCCATTTCCTTCAAAATAGTTAAATGGAACAAGTTAATCATACAGAATATTAAGAGTAGTTAATAGTATTTCGTAGCATAATATGAACTCATTTATAAAAGCTTTTTCTTCATATTAGCGTTTTATAAGTTTAAATTCGGGTAGTACCTACCCGTTAAGTTCATACTTAGTAGCTAATATACAATTCAACTACTACACTTCTATATGAAAAACTGATTGTAATAATATTTCGCGTTCAAACTTTTATACAATATTTTACAAACTTACAATACCACTTATTTTACATAAAGCATGAAATATAGCACACAATAACTTTGATACAAGATAGTTGTGAAGACAATTCTAGCTAGTACACAAGTCGTTCGGCAAAGGCAATAAAGACACGTAATTCATACGTCCAGAAACAAGTCATGCATTCTGGTTTTACTAGGACTACTTCCCATCCTTGGTCTTGTGCAACATAACCGTTATGGCCGTTGATAAGACAGCGTGTTGTAACGTCATCAAAGGGACGAGGGTTACGTAATGTCCAACAGTCCCGTAATAATCTAAAAACCTCATTTCTTACCCCAATTACCGACTCCGTCACTTGTGGAAACGTTTTGTTTAATAGTTGTAGCCCGATGTTCTTGTTCTCACTTTGGTGAGAAGCGAACATTACTAATCCGTAAGCATAACATGCTTCTTTATGTTGCATGTTAGCCGCTTTTTCTAAATCACGAAGTCCAATATTCGGATATATTGAGTCAAAATAATTTCTTAACCCGTTGCGTAAAATAGCATTTGGGTTCCCCGCAATATATGCGTCAAAGTAAACACATCGTAACTTATGGGTTTCCCAATGTGATATCCCCCATCTTTCAAACGAAAGTCTCTTATAAACCAAGACATTCTTGGAACGTTCTTCGAATGTCTTACAAACTGATCTCGCCTTAAATAGTTGTGCCGAAGAATTCTGGCCGACTCTAGACAAGATTTCATCAATCATGTCTCCGGGTAGGTCTCTTAAAATATTGGGTTGTCTATCCATTTTGTGTTTTTAAACTGTAAAATAGACAAGAGTTAGATTCATAAAAAAAATACTTATTAATACAAGCAATTTTTACATATATCATAAAGCATAAGAACACTATATTCCATATATTACACCACACGAATACAACTATCTTATTCCGACTCGCTCGTTTCTTCTTCTTCGGTTTTGGTTCATTTTGCCAAGTTTCTAGGGATATATGATGTTCCCCTAATACGAGCCGTCGTTGTCCACATTGGTTTAGAAAAACCTGGTGGTTTAGAGGTTCCCGGGTCATTGTTACAACTTAAGGACTTCGGGGGTTGACGATACATATAAAGTTCATCGGGGTTGGAATTAGATTTCTCTATTTTTATGCCCTTTCCCTTATTATTTTCTTTTGCCTTTTTAAATTCAGTTGGGGTAATTTCTATAACATCATCGGAATTCTCGTCGAAATCCGATTCATCGGAGAATTGGTAATCCTCCCAATATTTTGCTTCCTTGGCGGAAACACCATTGACCATAATTAACTTTGGTCGGTTGGTTGAGGATTTTCTTTTACTTAACCGTTTTATTATTTCCCCCACCGGTTCTATTTCTTCATCCGGTTCCGATTCTTCTTCCGGTTCCGATTCTTCTTCCGGTTCCAACTCTTCTTCCGGTTCCTCTTCGGGAACTTGTGAATCAGTCCACAAATCATTCCAATTTACATTTGACTCTTCATTATTATTAGGTGAGTCAATGGGACTTGTTCTAGAGGTAGACATCTATCACATAATATCAAACACGTTAAGAGATTAATATATCACATAATATTCATATGTTAAAAATATATAGTTTCCAACAAAAATGTTAAGCAATCATTTTTAAAGAAAACACGGTCGAAGTCCAGACTCACTAATGCATCCTAACAAACTCGATAAGACACACTAATGCAAATTTTCTGGTTCTCTAAGACCAACGCTCGGATACCAACTGAAATGTCCCGTTCTTATTGATTAAAAACGTTCCATATTAATTGATTTCGTTGCGAGGTTTTGACCTCTATATGAGACGTTTTTCAAAGACTGCATTCATTTTTAAACAAACCATAACCTTTATTTCATCAATAAAGGTTTAAAAAGCTTTACGTAGATTATCAAATAATGATAATCTAAAATATCCTGTTTACACACGACCATTACATAATGGTTTACAATACAAATATGTTACAACAAAATAAGTTTCTTGAATGCAGTTTTTACACAATTTCATACAAGCATGGACTCCAAATCTTGTCCTTATTTAAGTATGCGACAGCGGAAGCTCTTAATAATCACCTGAGAATAAACATGCTTAAAACGTCAACAAAAATGTTGGTGAGTTATAGGTTTAACCTATATATATCAAATCGTAACAATAGACCACAAGATTTCATATTTCAATACACATCCCATACATAGAGATAAAAATCATTCATATGGTGAACACCTGGTAACCGACAATAACAAGATGCATATATAAGAATATCCCCATCATTCCGGGACACCCTTCGGATATGATATAAATTTCGAAGTACTAAAGCATCCGGTACTTTGGATGGGGTTTGTTAGGCCCAATAGATCTATCTTTAGGATTCGCGTCAATTAGGGTGTCTGTTCCCTAATTCTTAGATTACCAGACTTAATAAAAAGGGGCATATTCGATTTCGATAATTCAACCATAGAATGTAGTTTCACGTACTTGTGTCTATTTTGTAAATCATTTATAAAACCTGCATGTATTCTCATCCCAAAAATATTAGATTTTAAAAGTGGGACTATAACTCACTTTCACAGATTTTTACTTCGTCGGGAAGTAAGACTTGGCCACTGGTTGATTCACGAACCTATAACAATATATACATATATATCAAAGTATGTTCAAAATATATTTACAACACTTTTAATATATTTTGATGTTTTAAGTTTATTAAGTCAGCTGTCCTCGTTAGTAACCTACAACTAGTTGTCCACAGTTAGATGTACAGAAATAAATCGATAAATATTATCTTGAATCAATCCACGACCCAGTGTATACGTATCTCAGTATTGATCACAACTCAAACTATATATATTTTGGAATCAACCTCAACCCTGTATAGCTAACTCCAACATTCACATATAGAGTGTCTATGGTTGTTCCGAAATATATATAGATGTGTCGACATGATAGGTCGAAACATTGTATACGTGTCTATGGTATCTCAAGATTACATAATATATAATACAAGTTGATTAAGTTATGGTTGGAATAGATTTGTTACCAATTTTCACGTAGCTAAAATGAGAAAAATTATCCAATCTTGTTTTACCCATAACTTCTTCATTTTAAATCCGTTTTGAGTGAATCAAATTGCTATGGTTTCATATTGAACTCTATTTTATGAATCTAAACAAAAAAAGTATAGGTTTCTAGTCGGAAAAATAAGTTACAAGTCGTTTTTGTAAAGGTAGTCATTTCAGTCGAAAGAACGACGTCTAGATGACCATTTTAGAAAACATACTCCCACTTTGAGTTTAACCATAATTTTTGGATATAGTTTCATGTTCATAATAAAAATCATTTTCTCAGAATAACAACTTTTAAATCAAAGTTTATCATAGTTTTTAATTAACTAACCCAAAACAGCCCGCGGTGTTACTACGACGGCGTAAATCCGGTTTTACGGTGTTTTTCGTGTTTCCAGGTTTTAAATCATTAAGTTAGCATATCATATAGATATAGAACATGTGTTTAGTTGATTTTAAAAGTCAAGTTAGAAGGATTAACTTTTGTTTGCGAACAAGTTTAGAATTAACTAAACTATGTTCTAGTGATTACAAGTTTAAACCTTCGAATAAGATAGCTTTATATGTATGAATCGAATGATGTTATGAACATCATTACTACCTTAAGTTCCTTGGATGAACCTACTGGAAAAGAGAAAAATGGATCTAGCTTCAATGGATCCTTGGATGGCTCAAAGTTCTTGAAGCAAAATCATGACACGAAAACAAGTTCAAGTAAGATCATCACTTGAAATAAGATTGTTATAGTTATAGAAATTGAACCAAAGTTTGAATATGATTATTACCTTGTATTAGAATGATAACCTACTGTAAGAAACAAAGATTTCTTGAGGTTGGATGATCACCTTACAAGATTGGAAGTGAGCTAGCAAACTTGAAAGTATTCTTGATTTTATGAAACTAGAACTTTTGGAATTTATGAAGAACACTTAGAACTTGAAGATAGAACTTGAGAGAGTTCAATTAGATGAAGAAAATTGAAGAATGAAAGTGTTTGTAGGTGTTTTTGGTCGTTGGTGTATGGATTAGATATAAAGGATATGTAATTTTGTTTTCATGTAAATAAGTCATGAATGATTACTCATATTTTTGTAATCTTATGAGATATTTCATGCTAGTTGCCAAATGATGGTTCCCACATGTGTTAGGTGACTCACATGGGCTGCTAAGAGCTGATCATTGGAGTGTATATACCAATAGTACATACATCTAAAAGCTGTGTATTGTACGAGTACGAATACGGGTGCATACGAGTAGAATTGTTGATGAAACTGAACGAGAATGTAATTGTAAGCATTTTTGTTAAGTAGAAGTATTTTGATAAGTGTATTGAAGTCTTTCAAAAGTGTATAAATACATATTAAAACACTACATGTATATACATTTTAACTGAGTCGTTAAGTCATCGTTAGTCGTTACATGTAAGTGTTGTTTTGAAACCTTTAGGTTAACGATCTTGTTAAATGTTGTTAACCCAATGTTTATAATATCAAAAGAGATTTTAAATTATTATATTATCATGATATTATGATGTACGAATATCTCTTAATATGATATATATACATTAAATGTCGTTACAACGATAAACGTTACATATATGTCTCGTTTCAAAATCATTAAGTTAGTAGTCTTGTTTTTACATATGTAGTTCATTGTTAATATAATTAATGATATGTTTACTTATCATAATATCATGTTAACTATATATATAACCATATATATGTCATCATATAATTTTTTTACAAGTTTTAACGTTCGTGAATCACCGGTCAACTTGGGTGGTCAATTGTCTATATGAAACCTATTTCAATTAATCAAGTCTTAACAAGTTTGATTTCTTAACATGTTGGAAACATTTAATCATGTAAACATCAATCTCAATTAATATATATAAACATGGAAAAGTTCGGGTCACTACACTTCGATGGTACTGTTATTCCAGGGATTAATGGAGGTAAGCCGTTCGTGAATGCACATGGACAGTTAGTTTGGGTCACAGCCCGTAAGCGGGTTGTACCGTATCCTGCCGATCCATTTGTGCGTAAGGTAGCCCGCTCAGTGCCGTCTACTTCTAGTACTACATCCGCATCATCTGCACCACCTGCCCTACCAGCATCTCCCACCGTCAAGGAACTGACAAGGGAAGTGCATGTCCTCCTTGCTCGGGTAACTGAGCTGGAGGACCAGATGACCCACCTGATGGACATAATTTACCCACCCTCACCCTAGGACTGTTGTATTAGATTTCTTTATGTATCCCGTTAGTAGTTTCCTGTTTTTCATTTATGTATTGAACGAACCTTATGCTGTTGTATGCAATTTTCTTACTATGAATGGAATTATTGTTGTTGATTTATTGTACGGCGTTTTATTACATGTTAGCTTTTGTGCTATCTGCTGCTTGTTTGCCATGCTTAGTTAACGTGTATTGTGTTGCTTCCATGTTGTTTACCTTATGTCGTGACGTTGTTGGTTAATGGATTTTGACGTTAGTCGAAATTTTTGTTTGGAAGATCGATGGCTAATGGAAGTGGTCCAAGGGAAATGCCCACATCAGCACAGATTGAAGAGATGATAGCCGCTCGAGTAGCCACGGCCATGGCGAATGCCAACCCCCAAGCTCCACCGGCTGACCAGAACATCCAGAATGGATGCACTTTCAAGGAATTTCAGAGTTGTAAGCCCCACAATTTCAGTGGAACAGAAGGGCCAGTTGGGCTGACGAGATGGTTTGAGAAGTTGGAATCTGTGTTCCATGTGAGTAACTGCTCCGAAGGGAATAAGACAAAGTTCACATCCTGCACTTTGTCGGATGGCGCTTTGACTTGGTGGAATATGTTTAGCCAGGCTCAGGGAATTGACGAAGCTTATGCTACACCATGGGAGGAGTTTAAGAGGGCTATGATTGAGGAGTAATGCCCCAGAACCGAAATTCAGAAAATGGAAGCGGAATTTTGGGAACTGAAAGTTGTAGGAACTGACCTTGATGCCTACAACCAAAGGTACTTGGAGTTAGATTTAATGTGCCCCACAATGGATACTCTGGAGTACAAACGAATTGAGAGGTACCTGTGAGGACTCCCCAAGGACATTCAGGAAAATGTCACTTCTTCGAAATCAGCAAATGTCCCAGAAGCTATGGGCATGGCGCACACCCTGATGAATCAAATTACCCGTCAAGATCCAGAGAAGGTGAAATTAGAATCGAGTGCTAGTAATGGGAAACGTAAGTGGGACGGCAACAAGGGAAAAGGTTTTGACCAGAACCCAGCTAAGAGGTATGAGAATTTTAAGGGAAACAACGACTGGAGGAACCCTAACCCGAACCCTAGCTCTAACCCTAACTACAAAGGTACCCTTCCTCAGTGTAAGAGATGCTACAAGCATCATATTGGACACTGCAACGTAGTGTGTGAGAAGTGTAAAAGGGTTGGACACGTCGACAGAGATTGTAAGAGCACCACCCCAGCTGTGAGGACAAACCCAAGTAGACCAAGGAAGTGCTATGAGTGCGGTCAACAGGGCCACTTCATGAATGAATGTCCCAACAAGAAGAAGGATGGTGGGCCAGCACGTGGAAGAGTCTTCAACATGAACACCAGAGATGCCCGCGAGGATCCTGACTTGGTTACATGTACATTGAATATCAATAAACTAGTAGCTTCTGTCCTGTTTGATACCGGTGCCGATAGGACTTATGTATGTAGACACTTTTGCTCTAAGATAGATTGGTCGTTAGTGCCTTTGGATGAGAGTATACTTGTTGAGGTAGCCAATGGAAAGCTTGAGAAAGTTGACCAAATTGGCCGAGGAGGTATAATAAACTTGGCTGGTGTGGATTTCGAGATTGATATGATACCCATTAAGTTGGGGAGCTTTGATGTGATAGTCGGAATGGACTAGTTGTCCAGGGTGAAAGCAGAAGTTATCTGTGGAGAGAAGATTCTTCGTATACCACGCAAAGATGGTGAGCCACTGATTGTTTACGGAGAGAGATGTAGCCCGAAGCTGAACCTTATTAGTTGCATGAAGGCACAAAAGGTTATGAAAAAGGGGCGTTTTGCTGTTTTGGCGCATGTGAAGAAGTTAGAAACTGAGGTGAAAAGCGTGGATGATGTGTGAATTGTGAACGAATTTCCCGACGTCTTTCCAGAAGAATTTTCGGGATTACCGCAGCCGAGATCAGTGGAGTTTCAAATCGTTCTAGTGCCAGGAGCTGCACATGTAGCTCGTGCACCTTATCGACTTGCACCTTCCGAACTGCAAGAGTTGCAGAGTCAACTACAGGAACTACTAGACCATGGATTTATCCGACCGAGTTCATCGCCTTGGGGTGCACCTGTTTTGTTCGTGAAGAAGAAGGACGGATCTTTCTGTATGTGTATCGATTATCGGGAACTTAACAAGTTGACGATTAAGAATCGGTATCCCCTTTCCAGAATTGACGATCTTTTCGATCAGCTGCAAAGATCCAGTGTCTACTCCAAGTTTGATTTACGATTAGGTTATCACCAGTTGAGGGTGAAGGAGGGCGATGTGCTGAAGACTGCGTTTTGAACTCGTTATGGTCACTATGAGTTTCTGGTGATGCCATTCAGTTTAACCAACGCACCTACCATATTTATGGATCTAATGAATTGTGTATGCAAGCCGTACCTGGACAAATTCGTTATCGTATTCATAGACGATATCCTAATCTATTCCAAAAGCGAATAAGAACATGAGCAACATCTTCGACTCATGCTTGAACTCTTGAGACAAGAGCAACTCTATGCCAAATTCTCCAAGTGTGAATTTTGGTTGAAGGAAGTCCAACTTCTTGGTCATATTATGAGCGATCAGGGTATCAAATTCGATCCCGCAAAGATCGAATCCATCAGCAAGTGGGAAACCCCCACTACTCCTACTCATATCCGCCAATTTTTAGGCCTCGCCGGTTATTACCGTAGATTCATCGAAGGTTTCTCTTTGATTGTGCTTCCATTGACCGCATTAACTCACAAAGGGAAGAAGTTCGTTTGGGCAACCGAGCAAGAGTCGGCATTTCAAACCCTGAAGAAGAAGTTAACCACCGCTCCTATTCTGTCCCTTGCCGAAGGTAGTGATGACTTCGTTGCGTATTGCGATGCCTCCCGACAAGGTTTTGGGTGTGTATTGATGTAACAGAAGAAGGTTATTGCTTACGCCTCTCGATAAATGAATATTCACGAGTGAAACTACACTACTCACGATCTATAACTTAGAGCCGTTGTCTTTGCACTCAAACTGTGGAGACACTATCTGTATGGAACCAAGAGTACCATCTTCACCGACCACAAAAGCCTCCAACACATCTTTGATGAGAAGTAACTGAATATGAGACAGTGTCGATGGATCGAGACATTGAACAACTATGATTGTTAAATTCGTTACCACCCTGGCAAGGCAAATGTTGTAGCCGAAGCCTTGAGCCGAAAGGAAAGAATGGTACCTCTTCGTGTCCGAGCCTTGAACATCACCATTCATACGAATCTCAATAGCCAAATCCGTGTAGCCCAAGAGGAAGCTCTCAAGGAGGAGAATATTGCTCAAGAGCACTTGAACATTCTCGTTTCTCGATTCGAGGTCAAGGAGACTGGACTCCGATATTTTGCCGGAAGAATTTGGGTGCCTAGTTATGGAGATTTACGAAGCCTTATTCTAGACGAAGCCCATTAGTCAAGGTATTCTATTCATCCAGGAGCTGGTAAGATGTACCACGACCTCAAGGTTCAATATTGATGGCCAAACCTCAAAAGGGATATTGCTACGTATGTTGGAAAGTGTTTAACTTGTTCCAAGATCAAAGCCGAACATCAGAAGCCGTCTGGGTTACTTCAGCAACCCGAAATCCCGCAATGGAAGTGGAAGGGAATAACGATGGACTTCATCACGAAGCTACTGAAGACGGTAGGCGGTTCTGATACCATCTGGGTTATCGTTGACCGTCTTACCAAATCTGCTCACTTCCTAGCCATGAAGGAAACTGATACGATGGAGAAACTCGCGCAACTATACATAAAGGAAGTTGTATCTCATCACGGTGTACCCTTATCGATTATTTCAGACTGAGACGCCCGTTTCGCTTCTAGATTTTGGCGTTCTTTACAAGAAGCTTTGGGAACACGTTTAGATATGAGTACTGCGTATCACCCGCAAATCGATGGACAGAGCGAACGCACGATTCAAACCTTGGAGAACATGTTACGAGCTTGTGTTATTGATTTTGGGAAAGCTTGGGAAAAGCATTTGCCACTGGCCGAATTCTCTTACAACAATAGCTATCATGCAAGCATTAAGGCCGCACCTTTCGAAGCCTTGTATGGTTGCAGATGTCGTTCTCTTATCTGTTGGGCTGAAGTAGGTGAAAAGCAACTCACCAGACCTGAACTCGTCCATGAAACAACCGAGAAGATTGTCCAAATTCAAGCAAGGCTCAAGATGGCCCGTGATCGTCAAAAGAGCTATGCCGATCTTAAGCGTAAAGATCGCTAATTCCAAGTAGGTGACCGAGTGATTTTAAAGTCACACCTTGGAAAGGTGTAATCCGTTTCGGAAAGCTGGGGAAGCTAAATTTGCGATATAAAGGTCCTTTTGAAGTCTTGGAGCGTGTTGGACCCGTTGCTTACCGTTTGGATCTTCTGACTCAGTTGAGTGCAGTTCATCCCACTTTCCACGTGTCGAATCTGAAGAAATGTCTTGCTGAACTAGAACTTGTCATACCTCTTGAGGAGCTTACAATTGATGACAAACTCTACTTCGTGGAAGAACCTGTTGAAATTATGGACCATGAGGTCAAGACCTTGAAACGCAACAAGATTCCAATTGTCCGAGTCCGTTCGAATGCTAAACGAGGACCCGAGTTTACTTGGGAATGAGAGGATCAGATGATGCAGAAGTATTCTCACCTCTTCACAACTCTACCGTCTACCTCAGCTTAAAATTTCGGGACGAAATTTTCATTAACAGGTGGGTAATGTAACGACCCGACTTTTTCGACTTACTTTTGTCTTGTTACTTTCTGCGAAACTGCGTATTTATGCGTACTGTGTTGGTTTATATTCTGGGATCTTATTTCATGATTAATTACTTTCGTTCATACCATACAATGTGCCATTAAGTACTTAGTTACTTAACTTGAGCCCCGAATGCTTTTACGACCGTTAGTGTCACTTGACGTTGAGAACGAGCTATATGTTTTGGTACACATTTAACTTTTGTCGTAATTGGAATATTTCGACTACGTAATACTAATTGTTATTTCCTAATAACAATTACTTGGGTTTTTGGTTGCTTAATTACGCTTAGTAATTTATTTATGCTCACTAGTTAGTCTTGTAGGACTTTCTACCTTGTTGGACTCAAGCCCACCCTACTCTAGCTAATGGACTATTTAATTAGCCCAATTTTAATAAGTTTATGACCCATAAAAATGTAAGACAAAAACCCATTTATAAGAGGAAACATACTAGCATTTGTGTTAACCATAATCACAAATGTTGCATGGGATCCTAATAATAAGCACCACCTTTAGACCACCACTAACCAAAAAGCAAAAAGGTGTCCCCCTTGTCCCCCCATTTACCCACGGCTACCACCACCAATCCTCACTATAAATACCAAGCAAATCTCATCCATTTCACACTTTATCTCATTCACATTTTACACACACTTACTCCCTAGTTCTCTCGTCTTTCTCACTCTAAAAAGTGTAAGTTTTAAGTTTTCTTCTTCTTCTTTTCTTCTTCATAGAATCAACATCATCATCATCACTAAAGGAACAAGTTTTTTAGCTTCTTGATCTTGTTATATCTTGAAGATTCAAACTTTGATTTGAATCCTTCAAGAACATGAAAGATTCAAGCTCTCTAGCTTTGAATCGTCATTGCTTTGTTGGATCTAAGTTTTCTAGCTTATGATCCCTTTATTTTGTTAAAAGATCAAAACTTGTGATTATGATCTTCATGTAACTTGAAGATCTAGCCTTTTGCTTTAAGGATCTTCAAAAACATTATAGATCCAAGCTTTCTAGCTTAGGGTTTCATTATTTTGTTAAAGATCCTAGCTTTTTATCTTATGGTCTCATTACTTTTACTAGATCTTAGCTTTCTAGCTTATGGTCTCATTAATCTTGTAAAGATCCAAGCTTTCTAGCTTAGGGTTTCTTAATACTTAAGGATCTAAGTTATTATTGTAGATATCACTTGCTTGGAACCTTCTTATGATTTTTATGGTGATAAAAATCAAGTCTTCACCATCTCATATGATGAAGATGCATAAACTTGTGTAAAAAGGACAAAGGTTGAAGCTTTATTGTGTTTATGCAATAAAGAGGCAACCTTGATGCTCAAAACTTGTAGAATGTTAGCTTTTACTCTTAGTTATGTGTTGATGGTTGAAAATTGGTCAAAGTGATGCTAAAACATTAGAGAGTTGTACACTTGAAGCTTACACGCATCAAGGATGAGAACTGTGATGAGCATCAAGCACCAAGAAACCCACCGGAGCACTTGTTTGCTGTTTTTAGGGGTGTGATAAAACTCCTAGGACTTTTGAAAAATTGATTTTCATATAGTTCGTTTCGAGTAGATGACTTTTTGTTTAGGACTCGCCTAAATCCGATATACGGTTTAGGATTTATAGCCTTCCGAAAGTCACTACGCCGTTGTAACGACGTGCTGAAAATTCTGACCTACTCGCGCTTGAACCGTCGCCACGGTCAAACAACATCGAGTTAGGATCTGCAAATTGGACAGCGGTTAGAGGACTCACATACGGAGCCTTGGCCATTGAACCCGCATCTTTCGATTTGTATAGAGGTCATAGCAGCTGTCCGAAGTCAGCCTTTTGTTTTGATCTCTATTCTTGTTGAAAACCGACTTTAGCTTTTACGAATGATGATGATGATGATGATGATACTTAAGACTTAATTTATTCACTTTTAAACTTTTGGGGACAATATACTGACTTAGTGACCTTTGACTTAGGTTGACGACCTTTCGTACCGACTTACTACCTGCATACTTTTCATATCGACTTTTACTGCTTATTCATTGTGAGTTATAGCTTCCCTTTTTTACTTTACTATTTTTGGGACTGAGAATACATGCACTTTTTATGTTTTACATACTAGACACGAGTACTTAAACTTTATATATGTGTGGGTGACATAATGGCACAAAGATTCCCCTTAGCTCGGTAACGTTTAGTCATTGGTTTATGAATCAGTGAACGCGAAACTTAGATATGGATCCATAGGGTATGGCATCCCCACTCGGGCTAGTCACGCTAGCATTCAACGGGTGTTTAATACTTCGTAAACAGACACACTCGCCAAGTGTACTTTTAGGGGGTAATATTAGATTAAGTTAGTTACCGGGTGCCCACATTTAAGCATATACTTTTCATACTGTTTTGAATACGAAATCTCGTGGTCTACATTACATTACTGATTACAAACAAACTATAGCTCACCAACATTCGTGTTGACCTTTTAAGCATGTATTTCTCAGGTGCTTAGACGTTGTTGCTTCCGCTGTTAGACTTGCTGTCTTGGTGTTATAGACTTGCTGTTACAGACTCGCTGTGTTAGACTTCCGCTGCATTACTTAGAGATGTCTCAATCATGGAACTTTTATTTTGCATTCGCAACTTATGTTATTTTGAATAATGGCTTTGTAACGACCTTTGTGTCACGATATCTCTTGTAAAACGTTATCTTTTCATGAATGCAAAACTTGTTTTAAAACAGCATGTAGTATTATACCGTGTAATGGACCTGTTGTTGACGATTCGTACATGATGGTTTTGTACGGGGTGTCACATATGCCTCCTATAAAAAGGAAAGACATATGCCTCCTGTAAAAAGGAAGGGGACATAGAACGTGATTTCGAAGAGTATTAGTACTCACAGACCGACCACAGGTCAACTGAAACTGAGGGTTAAGATTAATGCTGACATAAGTGATGATGACCAGAGACCACCACATCTGAGGTTGATGGCACGACTGGTGCCACATGCTGAGTATCCTTAGTGGTCTACTGAACCACGACCATATGCTAAGGTATTTCACTACGGAGTGACCTTCGCCAATCCTGTAGTTACCTGACACTTTCTTCAGGACCAGCGTAACATGTACATCATAGTGGGAGTACTGTGTCGATTTGTAGAGATTCCATCTGGCATGATGAGACCATCTTCGTATAGGCTTGAGCACCAATCTCTGCCTATACGTAGAGCTACACCTCCTCCTCTCGACCCATCTCTTGATGCTTCCGTTGCTTTTGCTCTGGCACCTACCATCACCACTCCCCCACCTGTTATCGACGCCCCATGACCTAATAACCAGATCTCACTGATTCCACCTCCCGTTGATCCTACTATTTGCTTACACCTCTTCGAAATACCCATCACTCTTTAGCTTGTCACCATTCAGCCATTCATTCCACTATACACTCTAGTTGGTCAGGTGTTTGGTATCACCTCTACCTGCTAGCGCATGAGACAAAATTCTTGTAACTATGGGATGGTAATAAATGGGCGTGATAAATTGGCAGGTGATGTGTCAAAAGTGTTTGCAGTAGTGCTTTATCTTTTAGTCAAACTTTTAAATTTATAATGTCTTAAATTACGTTTTACTTTTAACACCCTAATGAGTAATAAAATCTGATCATATGTAATATAGTATTTAGTAAGTTAAAGTTCGTCCCAAGAGAACGGGTGAATTCAAAGATATAAGTTTAGTTTGAGATTTGATTGCGTTGATTAACAAAGAAATAAGAAATAAATAAATTTCAAGTAAATAAATTAAAGGAATAAACAATAGTAAACGAAACACATGCTTGAACCTTTAACACCTTGATCACAATTACATTTATTTAAGATTAAGCTTTGCTAACATTAATGATGACCTAAGAATATCTAATCCAAGACTAGTTGATCAAGTTAATTATAGAATAGATGTCTAGATTTATTGCATGCTTAAGACCTGATAGAAAGTTTAACATGATTAATTAAACCCTGATTATAGTTACTACCTATAACCCACACCAATATAATAATCGTATTTACTATAATATTGAAGTTTTAGACATCTATCATACAATAGCAATCACGTTAAGAATTTAATATATCACATAATATTTACATGTAAAAATATATAGTTTCCAACAAAAAGTGTTAATCAATCGTTTTTAAAGTAAACACGGTCGAAGTCTAGACTCACTAATGCATCATAACAAACTCGATAAGACACACTAATGCAAATTTCTGGTTCTCTAAGACCAACGCTCTGATACCAACTGAAATGTCTCGTTCATATGGATTATAAACGTTTAATATTAATTGGTTTCGTTGCGAGGTTTTGACCTCTATATGAGACGTTTTTCAAAGACTGCATTCATTTTTAAAACAAACCATAACCTTTATTTTATCGACAAAGGTTTAAAGGACATAGCGTAGATTATCAAATAATGATAATCTAAAATGTAGCGTTTACACACGACCATTACATAATGGTTTACATTAATATGTTACAACAAAAGGTAATTCCGAATGCAGTTTTTAAACAATATAATACAAGCATGCTGACTCCAAATCTTATCTTTAATTAGCATGCAACAGCGGAAGCTCTTAATAATCACCTGAGAATAAACATGCTTAAAACGTCAACAAAAATGTTGGTGAGTTATAGGTTTAACCTGTATATATCAAATTGTAATTAATAGGCCACAAGATTTCATTTTTCATAGCAACATACAGGAACACTCATCTGTATATAAAATTATTCATATGATGAACACCTGGTAAGCGACATTAACAAAATGCATCAAGAATATCCCCATATATACAGGTACACTCATCTGTATATAAAAATTGAAGTACTAAAACATCCATAAACTGGATGGGGCTTGCTGGGCCCGATAGATCTATCTTTAGGATTCGCATCAATTTGAGGGTCTGTTTCCAAATTCTTAGGCTACCAAGCTTAAAAGGGTGATATCTGGTATAATGATTCAATCATAGAACATAGTTTCAAGTACTTGTCCCTATTTTGTAAAACATTATTAAAACTACATGTATTCTCATCCCGAAAATATTCGATAGTAAAAATGGGACTATAACTCACTTTCACAAATTTTCAATTCGTCGGAAATAAGACTTGGCCACGGGTCGATTCACGAACCTATAACAAATATATACATATATATCAAAGTATGATCGAAATATATTTACAATATTTTTATTACGTGTTGACGACTTAAGTTGTTAAGTTAGAAGTCCAACATTAGTAGTCCACAATTAGTAGTCCACAGTTAGTAGTACATAAATAAATTTACATATGCATAATATCTCGAATCAATCAACGACCCAGTGTATACATGTCTCAGACTCGATCACAACTCAAGGTATATATATTATTTTAGAATCAACCTCGACCCATTATATGTTAACTCGAGCATTACCGCATATAGTGTCTTACGGTTATTCCAAAATAATATATATAGATGATGTCAATATGATATGTCAAAACATTGTATATGTGTCTATGGTCTATCAAGGTATATACATACATATATATATATATATATATATATATATATATATATATATATATATATATATATATATATATATATATATATATATATATATATATATATATATATATATGTATGTATATATAGGATAAGTTAGTTAGAATATGGTTAGTATAGATTTGTTATAAAAATTTTCGTAGCTAAAACTAGTAATTTTAACCAATTTTGTTTTACCCATAATTTCTTCGTTATAAATTCGTTTTGAGTGAATCAAGTTGCTATAGTTTCATTGTTAATATACATAATGAGATACTTAAATATCATTTCATCATGTTAAACATATATATATGTTCATATATATATTATCATGTCATATACAAGTTATAACGTTCGTGAATCATCAAACAAACTGGGTGGTCAAAAGTTAACACAAAATCCGTTTCAATTAATCAGGTCTTAACAAGTTTGATTGCTTAACATGTTGGAAATATTTAATCATGTAAATATGAATCTCATATAATATATAATCATGGAAAAGTTCGGGTTATGACAACTAGCATGAAATATCTAACAAAATAACAAACTAATGGAGCCTATATGGAGACTCCATATTCACGTCCACATGCACACACACAAACACATTTCCATTTCAACTTTCATGCATCAAATTGATCTCTCTCTTGTTCTCGCATTATGTTCTAAGTTTTATTCATCATCTTCATCAAGTTGTACATCAATCTAGCTCATAAACTTAACCTTTGATCACCATACAAAACAACTACTAAAGAACACATCAAAAACACTTTCAAGCTTCCAAGACTACTTGCAAGCTTTCTAATCCATTCCAAGTAATCATCTAAGATCAAGAAACCTTTGTTATTTACAGTTGGTTATATTTCTAATTCAAGGTAATATTCATATTCAAACTTTGATTCGATTTCTATAACTATAACTATCTTAATTCTAGTAGTAATCTTACTTGAAATTGTTTTCGTGTCATGATTCTATTTCAAGAACTTCCAAGCCATCAAAGATCCATTCAAGCTCAAGATTATTTCTTGTATTTTCCAGTAGGTTTACCTACTATACTTGAGGTAGTAATGATGTTCATAACATCGTTCGATTCATACTTATATATCTATCTTATTCGAAGAAAATAACTTGTAATCACTAGAACATAGTTTAGTTAATTCTAAACTTGTTCGCAAACAAAGTTAATACTTCTAACTTTACTCTTAAAAACAACCAAACACATGTTTTATATCTATATGATATGCTAACTTAATGATTTAAACTTGGAAACACGAAGAACACCGTAAAACCGGACATACACCGTTGTAGTAAAACCGGAGGCTGTTTTGGGTTGTAAAAATAAAAACTATCTTAATCTTTGAATTTAAAGTTTATTTTCTAGAAAAATGATATTTTATATGAACATGATACTATATCCAAAAATAATGGTTTAACACAAAGTAAAAGTATGTTTTTCAAAATGGTCATCAAGGTGTCGTTCTTTCGACGGAAATGACTACCTCTTTCAAAAACGATTTGAAACCTGTAACTCTGACTATAAACCTATACTTTTTCTATTTAGATTATTAAATTTCGGTTCGATACGAAACCATAGCCATTTGATTCACTCAAAATGAATTTGTAATGAAAAAGTTATGGGTAAAACAAATTGGATAGAATTACTAGTTTTAGCTACGAAAATTTTATAACAAATCTATACTAACCATATCCTAGCTAAATTATCCTATATCCTACATGTATTTATACATATCTTGATCCCTTATTAGTAGAAATACAAATTATAATAGTCGGGGTTAATTCTACGACAATATATTATAGTCTTAATAATAATCGTAAGACACTATATATATATATATATATATATATATATATATATATATATATATATATATATATATATATATATATATATATATATATATATATATATATATATATATATATATATGACTTGATATCCATAGACACGTATACAATGTTTTGACATATTATGTTGACATCATCTATATATATTATTTTGAATAACCCATAAGACACTATATGCGGTAATGCTCGAGTTAGCATATAATGGGTCGAGGTTGATTCTAAAATAATATATATACCATGGGTTGTGATCGAGTCTGGGACATGTATACAATGGGTCGTGGGGTGATTCAGACAATATATATATTATGTGTCTTAATTATATTAAGACAATATATAATAGTGTTAGTTAATTCTAACACGATACACACACACACACACAATATATATATATATATATATATATATATATATATATATATATATATATATATATTGTGGACTACTAATTGTGGACTACTAACGTTGGACTGCTAACTTGACAACTTAATATGTTAAAACGTAAATAAAAATTTATATGAATATATTTCCATCATACTTTGATATATATGTATATATTTGTTATAGGTTCGTGAATCGACCCGTGGCCAAGTTTAATTCTCGACGAATTGAAAATCTGTGAAAGTGAGTTATAGTCCCATTTTTACGATCTAATATTTTTGGGATGGGAATACATGCAGTTTTATAAATGTTTTTCAAAATAGACATAAGTAATTGAAACTACATTCTATGTTGAATTACTATATTGGATATCACCCTTTTTGAACTTGGTAACCTAAGAATTATTGCTTATTATAATTGCCACTAATTGACGCGAATCCTAAAGATAGATCTATGGGCTTTGACACGCCCCAGTCAGAGAATTTGAACTGCTTTAGTACTTCGATTTTTCTCTACAGACGAGTGCTTCTGTGATGGGGATATTCTAGATGCATTCTGTTAATGTCGATTACCAGGTGTTAAATCATATGAATGATTTTTATGGCTATTTATGAAAAATGAAATCTTGTGGTCTATTATTAATTTGATATATATGTTAAACCTATAACTCACCAACATTTTTGTTGACGTTTTAAGCATGTTTATTCTCAGGTGATTATTAAAAGCTTCCGCTGTCGCATGCTAATTAAAGACAAGATTTGGAGTCTACATGCTTGTATAATATTGTTTAAAAACTGCATTCGAGAACTTATGTTGTTGTAACATATTATTATTATAAACCATTATGTAATGGTCGTGTGTAAACGTTATAATTTTAGATTATCATTACTTGATAATCTATGTTATTTCTTCAAAACCTTTGTCGATAAAATAAAGGTTATGGTGTGTTTTAAAAACGAATGCAGTCTTTGAAAAACGTCTCATATAGAGGTCAAAACCTTGAAATGAAACCAATTAATTTGAAACGTTTATAATCGATATGAACGGGGAATTCCATTCACTTGGCGTGTTCATTTCCAAATCCGCATCCCATAATTTAGTATCTTACACGGAAGCCGATTGGGCTGCATGCCCGGATACTCGACGTTCGACTTCAGTTTATTGTGTTTACTTGGGTAATAATTAGATTTCATGGTCCTCTAAACGTCAACCTACCGTTCCTTGATCTAGTGCTGAGGCCGAATACAAAGGTGTTGCTAACGTTGTGGCAAAGTCTTGTTGGATCCGAAATTTACTTTTTGAGTTACACTTTCCTATTAACAGGCTACACTTGTGTACTGTGATAATTTCAGTGCCATCTATCTCTCCGGTAACCCCGTTCAGCATCAGCGGACTAAACACATAAAACTTGATATCCATTGTGTTCGTGAAAAAGTTTCCAAGGGACAAGTCCGTATCGTTCATGTTCCTACGCGCTTTCAGCTCGTTGACATTTTCACAAAAGGATTACCACGCATACTCTTTGAAGAATTCCGCTCCAGTCTCTGCTTTCGGAAACTGAAACTCTAGACTGCGGGGGAGTAATAGTCAGCATATATTTAATGGTCCATATGTATTCATTGTATGTTTTTTTTTTTTTTTTAGCAAAATAACGAAAACTTATACATCTTCAACAAAAAAAGATACAAGAGAGAACCCGAAGAGGCTCGAACCTAGAAACCGTTGATCAAACATACTATCTATGTATTCATTGTATGTACTCATGTATCATTCATTCCTTATTATTGTGAGTAGTCTAGCAGGCCCTAGCATGGCTTATTCACTCTTGTATATATAGTGTTTGTATTGGAATGAAAGCCTCAAGGAATTGTTACATCCTTTACTCTTATGTATTTTTCGACTTTAGATTATGCTCGGCGTAATACTCAACATACATACTCACTCACAGCAAGGTTGTGTTGAAACTTACCGAAATACATGATACACGTTATAAGCAGGCTCTATTGGCGTTGACATATAATAGGGGTTATATAATATAACTACACTGTAAAGCATAGTCTATTGATGTATAACTTACCGAAGACATAGACCTCCTTTCTAGGAAGTCTCTATTCCACTTCATAATTCTTATAACTAGTTCAATTTATTCTCAATATTCACACCTTATCTTTGCTTGCTTCATTTATTTTCTTGCATTTTAATATATATATTTGAAAGAAAATCAAAACAAAAACAAGTTGTTGCTATTTATTTCAAAAGTTACCTGACTAAACGTAAATAGAACGATCTCATGTTATACTAAATGCTTATTCGTTATAACAAACAAATATGTAATATGTTGCAGTTTGAGCTTCATCGATATATAGATTATAAGTATCTGATCGCGAGTGCACACACGAAAGAAAGAAAGACGACCCCGGCAATTTAATAAGCTTTCTAATCAAATCCACAAGAGAAACAATACCTTTAAATGTACGTATATTGACATTTACTTTTACTTAACTGGTATTCTTAGCTTGTATATATTTCAACATATGTTGTTGCAAGTTGCAACAACTTTCACCAACATTTCCACGCGTCTAGAAACGATTAAAATAATTTTTTGTTTAAACGTGTAGTGTGATGTTGTAAAAGGTTAGGTAGATTGCTTGAGTTTTATGCACCTAAAACGATTAGAATAATTAATTAAATAGACTTATTTAAATGGTTGGTTTTGGTAGTTTACACTCAATAACATATTTAATTCTTTTACTTAACTTTCTTGCTTTGGAGCTCTAAATAAACAAAACTTGCTATATACACAGTCCCTCCACGTTAAATTTTACTCTTCCCGTCATAAAATAAAATATTTATACTTATTGGATTTGGACATAAATTTGATAAATATATTTAACCAAATTAATTAAAGAATTATATGATCGCGATCAATAAATAAGGATAAATTGTCGACTTTAATGATTGATTTTTTCAAACGGAGAAATAAGTTAGAAACTCACGAGAAGAACACAAAACAAATTATAAAGGATTATTCATCCAGGAAAACCAAACACAAGAATAACTACATATAAATTCAAATAACATGACTTTCTTCATAAGTGACAAAATGAAAAGGATGTCATTGCGAAATCTCTGAAGTGTTCATAGAGTGCAACTAACGATCACTTTTCCATGTCGCAAGTTGGGGAGGATCCAAAAGCGCACAATTACAAGAGTAATTTATTGCCAAGTACGATTAAATGACAATTTATCCTCCATTGTTAGCAACATTTTAGAGGAAGTTACGGTTTTTCCTAAAGGTGAAAGATGATTAATTACAAGAATAATGATCATGTCTACTGCCGTTCTAATAGAGAAACTTACAGACAATTATTACGGTTTTTTTATATTCTTCTAGCTTGCCCGTTAGTCACATTTTCAGTTTATATTGTTATGTAAATAGCGATATTAAAAAAATAAAAAAAAATATAAGAATTATTTAAGAGCCCGTGGTGTTGGGAAATTTATTCTCTTGAGTTTAAGAGCTCGTGGTGTTGACAAATTTTAAAAATTCTTTTTTTGTTTAAGATCCCGTAGTGTTGACGAATTTTAAAATTTCTTTTGAGTTTAAAAGCCCGTATAAAATTTAAAAGTGATTTTGGGTGATATTAGTAACTCAATGTCTACAATTTTTTTCTCTCACCATTAATATCTTTTTAATATATAAATAATATACTTCGTAATATTTAAAGTACAATGAAACTTTGTAATGAAACGTAACATTAGTAAAGTATAAGTTATATTATTTTAAAATTATTATATAAAACTATTTTTTGAATAAAAGTCTAACCCGCGAATTTAATTTTAGAGAAGTTGTTATTCATTTCAACAAAATAAGTTGTTAGTCATTTCAAAAAAATAATAGTATTCGGGGGAGTCGTCATGTATAATTAATATTATAATAGTTATATTTGCGTGTTCATAAATATTTTAAGGACCTAAACTGTAAATTCAAATCACTTTCATATTTATTGTTAAAAAGAAATGTTCTGTTGGTTCGTACCATGAATATTTTTTTTATTAATTTAAGAATAATTAAATGGTTAATAACAATATTAATATGTAAAATGATTTATTAACATATGTTTTCATATGTGTGTGATAATTTAAGTAATGATTTTTGTGATGAATATTTTGTTTTTTATTATTTGTACTTGATTTAACCATATATACTAATGGGGACAAAAAATTTGATCGTTTTGGCTCCATTCCCACCCAAATTTTGTCAAAAACGACAATAGTGGAAAAAAGAGGGGAAAAAACCAAACAACCCATCACACTATTTTTTATACTAATGGGGACCAAAAATTTGGTCGTTTTGGCCCCATTCCCACCCATATTTTGTCAAAAACGACAATAGTGGGAAAAAGAGGGAAAAAAACCAAACACTCCCTCACACTATTTTAAACTTTTTAAATTAGGTCGCCATATTAGGGGTATAAAATGAAACTTATTATTTTAATTAAAAATTTTAATCAAACTTCACCTGTATTTTTAACGGGATATATCTTTCCGCTCGCCTCGCGTTAAATTTTTTCGAACCCACCGTTCAATTCAAAAAAATCTTGCGAACACAACGGGAATAACTATACGCGAAACGGACACTTCTAAAAAAACGCTAAATACCTCGGATATAGACACACCTATATTAAGTGTATCAAAAATCACCCGTAGCAAAACGTTTTTACTTATGTATATACATAACGCTCCGTTAACTATGCATACGTAACCCGAAAGGCCCCGCGGCATCGCGCGGGCCCATTTTACTAGTTCTAAAAGAAACTAACTAATTTCAAAATAGCAAATGAAGAATAATATCACAAGGCCGTTCAAGTGTCCTTGTTGCCCTACTGAGGCGCAAGTAGGTCAACCACCATACACCTTCTTCATCACTGAGAAGATTATAATTCAATTGAAAAAGTTTATGTTACTAAGATTTTGGTAGGAAGATATGGAGGTGTTGGCGGTGGAGTATCGTGTGTGTCATTTTTGGTTTCACATTTATCGGGTAACGTTTAGAAAAGAGTTCATGTATATAATATTCTTAAATAACTTAAAACTTATAAGTAAGTGATGACTCATCAATTTTATAATATTAAGATTAGAGTTTAAAATTTAAATTTTTAAATTTTCAGGTTAATATTCATTGTATAGATTTAGAAAAAAAATTTTGTAGCAAGTTAACATACATGTTAAGAAATTATCATAAACTTAGCATACATCGATTAGATGTATAATAATTTGTTAACATAAATGATACATCTGATGTATGTTAACGTGCTGTAAAAAATATATATATATATATTTTTTCTGAATCTACACAATGAATAATAATCTTAGAATTTTTTTTTTTTAATTTAAGCTCCAATTTTAATGTTATAAAAATAACAATTTACTTATCCTCTTATCCCCAGAAGGGGTGCTTAGCTCTCAATCTTATATATATATATATATATATATATATATATATATATATATATATATATATATATATATATATATATATATATATACATACATACATATACATACATACATATATATATATACATACATATATATATTATATATATATATATATATATATATATATATATATATATATATATATATATATATATATATATATATATATATATATAGGGTAGGGATCCCCTGAGAACTTTAGTACTGTGAGAACCTGAGAACTCATAGTCGAACAATAAATTGACGCGGCCGAACAAAAAGTAGGGTTAGTTGAACAAAAAAAAAAGGGCGAACCATTTTGTTGTATTAGAACAAATTTGAGCTGCATCTTTATTTTATAGAACAAATAATTATAGAACAACAAATTGTAGAACATGTTCGAATTATCCAAAAATTGCTCGAATTCATCTATTTTTATTCGGCTGCTAGTGTTTTTGTTCGAATATCACCATGTTCTACATGCACAAAATCAAAATTGGTTCTACATTTCTGTTCTACACATCATGTTATAGAAAAATGTAGAACGTAAGTGTTCGACTTTCACCTATTTTTTTCAGAAAACAACATTTTTTTTTTTTTTGATTTAGCCCGATTTAGGGTTTTGGGTTTTCGGGTTTACTCCGTAAACCCTTAACCCTAAACCCTAAACTCTAAACCATTCGTGTAAAAAACTCATTCTAAACCCTAAATCTAAACCCTAAACCCTAAAATCTAAATCCTAAACCCTAAAATCTAAACCCTAATTTAATTTGATGAAAATTGATGTAGAACAAGTGTAGAACAACATGTTCTACATACTGTTCTACATCATGTTCTACATAAAATGTAGAACCAAGCAAACAAATGCATCTAAAGACAAAAAATAAAAATTGTTCGACTAGGGTAGTTTTTTGTTCGGCCGCGTCTCACTTTTTGCTCGAATAGGAAAGTTCTCAGGGTTCTCATTCTAAAAATGGTTCTCATTTGATCCCTCTACTATATATATATATATATATATATATATATATATATATATATATATATATATATATATATATATATATATATATATATATATATATATATATATATATATATATATATATATATATATATATATAAGCGAAAAGCAATAATTCAAATAAATTAGATACAAGGGTGTAGAATAAATTTCAAAATAATACTGATCTTGTTGGTGCATATTTACAATTCCTAGTTCTATGAACGTTATCTTGTACTTCAGTCATGTAATATTGAATTATGTAATGGGATTCGTGACTATTGAATGTTTGATATTGTTCGTAAATGTGTTAAACAATAGTTAAACTGACCAGACAGTCGTATGACTAATAGAGACAGTCAATCGACTGAAGACACTGGCTGTCGATAGTGTAAGATCGGTGTAACTTGATCATCGATTGACTTAACAAGACAGTAGCCGATTGTTATCATTCCTAGACCTCCAACCCACCGAATAACACCTTCTGGGCATCGTTCTAATCTAGATTAAGGTCTAAGTTCGACTAATTCGTTCTTGTGAGCAACTCGTTATTCGATTGAGTCCAAGTCTAGTGTTTTCCGCCTCTAGATCGAGTCAAGATTGATTCCAAGGTCCAGAGACAACGTCTACAGATCTTAAGGTACATTTTTGAGTAAATCCAATGATCTACTTACGATATACATGAGCAACCTTAAGAGTCGAACGTACAAACAGAATCAACATACTTGAACAAACCTTACGACAATGAGAAAAACACTATCAAACTAGACAACATGACCACTAAGACAACTAAAAACTATGCGGCTTCAGTAACACTGGACCTGTGACCCTTTTATTGAAGGATTACTTTAGGTTTCCCATGATCGAGTTAACTTGAAAAAATCTACTCGAGAGGAACCACCGTTATCCACCAAAACCTGCGCCGTTTTGCTTATCTCCGACACCTTTTCTCTGACCACCCTATTCTCTAATAATTCCTTTACTTTCTGTTCCACCTCCTCAGCAATCACAAACCCGTTTTCCGACATTTTCATCGCAAGTGCCACCTTCAATTCTTGCACCAAATACGCTCTATTCATCTTTTGTTCTGCATACAACGGCCACGCCAATATTGGCACCGCAGCGACCACTGCTTCAAGAATCGAGTTCCACCCACAATGACTCACAAATCCACCCACCGAATAATGACTAAGTATGGCCGGCTGCGGGGCCCAGTTTTTCACAACCAAGCCCCTATCTTTTATCCTTTCTAAAAACCCTTCAGGCAGAACATCATCAAGGTTGAAATCTTCACCATGTGACTTCAACTCTTTTATATCGTATCGCACTACCCACAAAAACCGCTGTCCACTTTTTTCTAACCCAATCGCTATTTCCTTCAACTGATCCTTCTTAAACACATGACCCATACTCCCAAAGGCTAAAAAAACCACACTTTTAATCGGTTGCATGTCTAACCATTTCAAACACTCATTTTCACTAGGATCGTAAAGTACTCTAGCGTTACCGTTAGCGGTCAAAGGCCCGACTAGATAAACATTAGGGATTCGCCCATCAGCCGGGACGCATTTACCATCACGAAATGCGTCCACAGCTCTTCGTTCCAGCTCGACAAAACCATTCACAATAATACCGCTACAGTTGACCATATTACTCGCAACTTTTATTAAGTTTTTATACGAGCTATGCTCTTGATCTAGCATAAGTTTGTCAATATCAGAAGTAGCAATTCTAGGCACTCCAGGGATATCTAAGTAAGCGTTCTCAACATCATTCTTTTTGGAGATAGTTTTGTTGTGAATTGTTATGAGATATAAGAACTGATAAAGAATCGAAACCCCCGTTATCCAAAAAAAGTAAGTCGGAATGTTTAAATTTACAGAAGTTTGATACGATTCGTTTGAAAAGAAATCAAGAAAAACCGCTTTGATGGTTGATGTTTGTGAGATGGATACAAGTGTGTTATGTAATATTGGGTTGTAAAGTTCAGGGATACCGAAAGCGCGATCTTTGATATCGGGATAGAAATCAGGTGGAAAAGGGATGGTTGGGAAGTTGTGGAAACTGATAAAAGGGAGAGTAGGAGAAACTGCATTGATGTATTTGTGAGTTGAACTGATTTCAAAAGGTGCAGGAATTATGAAGATAATAATAGAGAGTGAAGGGTGATGATTGTGAATCAATTTTGCAAATTCAACAAATTGAGCTAAATGGCTCATTCCTGGAAAAGGATATAAAACAACTGTAGCACCAACAGATTCCATTTTGCAAATTTGTATATATTAATAATAATAATAATAATTAATTTGATCAGGAAGAATACTGTGAGAATGATCAAATATTATGTAGAAGAAGTCGTCTTGCTACATGCTATTTTTATAGCCCCTGAGCCCATAAATAAATATTTCACTCCTGTATAATAAAAAGTTTACAATTAAAATAACATCCACATATTGAGTTTTAAATATGACTGGAGTATTAGAAAAAATCTCATCAAACTCTTTTGCGGATACAGATCCGATTAAGATGTAAGAAAAATTTATTGTACTCGAATACATTTTCAATGTAACATTTAACACGGCAGATAGTTAAAGCGACGTTTATTGCAAATCTTTAAGAGCTCTGTTTTTAAGCATATTTGACTACTTGTAATAACGAGTAATAATTTCTGCGCGTGAGGTGGTTTTGGTCGGTTATTTATCTGGATTAGCACCTGAATCGTGAAATATTTTTCTAATTAAGTATTTCGCCCTTACAAGGCTCCGATTACACGAAATCTCAATTACGATAAGACAGGAACGGATTTTGTTTTCAGACAAAAAAAAGTCAAAATCAAGTATCAGAGGGAATGTGTATAAATCATTTATGTTCTTATGAAAGCAAAATCTCATACTCCCTCCGTCCTAATTTAATAGTCTTGTTTTTGTTTTTGAGACATCCTAAATTAATAATCCACTTCCATAAAAAGATAAAAATAATGAGGTATAATTTCTTTATACCCTTACTTTATGCATGTAAAATAAAACAGTATGTTATATGTTAAAAGTAAAAGTTAAAACTGTAAAGTAAATAAAAAGTACAGTGTGATAATAGTTATTAAGCTTGTAGGAATTTAACAAGTTCATAAAACATGTACTTATGGTTAACATGATTACAAAACCAATTTGAATAATGTTAAAGCAAGCGGAAGCAAAAGATTAGTTCATGTTTATATGTAAATTCATTTAGTTAAATTCCATGATAATATCAAGTCTTGAATCTATGCTTACAAATAAGAGCAAGAAAGTAAGATTGTACCTTCTCAAGCTTGTTGAGGGTTGCTAACAAGGTTGCAAGATGATGAAGAAGATGATGAAAATGAGCTTCTAACTTGAAGCCTCAAGTGTGTAATACCCCAAGCTTTTAACCCCAACACTCTTGCCTTTAGTTAGGATTTGTTAGACACTTAATTAAGCTTGCAAAAAAAAATTTAAGAACCTCTTCTTCACCCAAAAAGGCCACGGCCAGACCAGTATTTTTGGGAGCACTTGTGCAGTTTTTTTGCTATGTTTTGATGTGTATTTTCAAGTATCACTAGTCTCCAACAAGCCCTTGGTTAATATGCATATGGAGAATGGGAAAATGCTTTGACCAAGAAGGAATCTAAGCATGTGTGTGCACTTCCAATGCCACTTCCCTTACATATTATAAAATAAGTTTTATAAAATAAAAGGATTAGATTTTATAAAACTCTTTATAATACTTCCATATATATATATATATATATATATATGTATATATATATATATGTATATATATATATATATATGTGTATATATATATATATATATATATATATATATATATATATATATATATATATATATATATATATATATTTGTTATGTACATTTATTATTTTCATTTTATAAAACCAAAACTTTATAAAATGTAACATAACAAAATCAATTATTTAACCCATAAATAATTTAAACTTAGTTATATAAATTATTCCATAATTTATATGTATACACATCAAGTAAAATCTCAGAAAACCATTTTTCTTAAAATTCAAGTGTCATGTATTTGATCAATGATCCAATTATTAAGATCAAATACTTATAAGGTGTCGGTAAGCTTGTTATTGGGTATGACCCGACTTGGATCATAACACATTAGCCACATTAATTTAATATGTCTCTCGGGCATACGAAATACCTTCAATCTCCCACTTGCACGAGAAACATAAGAAATTAATGCAAGTGACGGATACCACCTAACGACCGTCCATCACCCCCACTATGTTGTGACTTTGTGCCATTCAATAACATCATCCTTTTCGAGTTCCCATCTCGAATGTGAATAGGTGAATCTTTCATTATTTCCTTTCATCCTAGATGTCATGTTAAATCCAAGAGACACAGAGTGATCACTCTCTTCTAGATTTAACTTTATCAGGCCTTAGACATCTGACTCTCAACGAATAAGAGGGACAGATTCCATCTTGACTACATACGTCCTAAATATATATACCTTGTATTATACCTGAGCTCTTCCTTATGAACTACCATATTTCAGAATAGCGAAGGAAAGAATCAAGGCACAATGCTTGGTAAATATCCGAACCCAATATGTATCTCAGGTCAGAGGATACAATGATATTCGCCTTTACTCAAGGTTACATGTGATCAACCACAAATGCTCCATTTAGTAAATCTAGAGGGCGGGTCTTCCAATATTTGTATCCCACAAATATCTATGAACCTTGGTTGCAACCTTGCCCTACATTCATCCCGTGAATGTATACCTATCCAAGTTCATAATAGTCTAAACCTCACACTTGTTCCCACAAATGTAATCGACTACGGAATTTAGAACAATTACTTATTCATGGATAAAATATGCAAAATAGGAACTTGACTCAAAATAAATTAATACCATAATTATATTTATGAGTTTGAACAATTTCGTTCCGTTACAATACTTAAAACAGATCATGACCAATCACTAGAATATCGAAGCCCTAGTGCACAAACATGTCCTGCATGTTTTGCTCCATGTAAGAGCTTCGTGAGAGGATCCGCTATATTAAGATCTGTGTGAACTTTGCGAATACATATCTTTCCCTTTTCAACTTCATCCCTTATGTAGTTGAATCTCCGCTCAATGTGACGTGTCTTTTGGTGAGCACGAGGTTCCTTGATTTGAGCAATCGCACCCTCGTTGTCACAAAAGATCTCAAGAGGGTCCTGAATGGAAGGGACTACTCCTAAGTCGTCGATGAATTTCTTCATCCATGCAGCTTCCTGAGCTGCCAATGATGCGGCAATGTACTCCGACTCTGTAGTGGATAATGCAACAACATCCTGTTTTGAACTCTTCCAAGAGACCGCACCTCCATTTAACGTGAAGACATAACCGGACTGTGATCGAGAATCATCTCGATCAGTTTGAAAACTCGCGTCCACGTAACCTTTTACAGCGAGTTCCTCCTCACCAGACCCATATATTAGAAACATATCCTTAGTCCTCCTAAGGTATTTCAATATACTTTTGACAGCAATCCAATGACTGTTTCGTGGGTTATTCTGGTATCTACTTGTCAGGCTTAGAGCACATGACACATCCGGTCTCGTGCATATCATTGCATACATGATTGACCCAATAGCAGATGCATATGGGACTTTCTTCATTCTCTCCTGTTCATCTTTTGTGGTGGGGCACTGAGATGAACTGAGAAGTGTTCCCTTTTGAATAGGTACCAAACCTTTCTTAGAGTTCTCCATCTTGAACCTTTTCAAGATCTTTTCAATGTATGCACTTTGATTCAAACCTATCAGTTTCTTGGATCTATCCCTGTAGATCCCAATCCCCAAAACGTATTGTGCTTCTCCAAGATCCTTAATGGAGAAGCATTTACTTAGCCAAGTTTTGACACCTTGCATTGCCGGAATATCATTTCCAAATAACAATAAATCATCCACATATAGTACAAGGAACATGATAGTGCTCCCACTAGCTTTCTTGTATACACAAGCTTCATCACCATTTTTAATGAAGCCAAATTTCTTGGCCTCCTCATTAAAACGATGATTCCACATTCTAGATGCTTGTTTCAAACCGTAGATTGACTTCTTTAACTTGCATACCTTTTTAGGATATTTCGGATCAAAAAAACCTTCAGGCTGAACCATATAGACATCTTCCTCAAGATGTCCATTTAGGAAGGCGGTCTTGACATCCATTTGCCATATTTCATAATCATAATGAGCAGCAATGGCAAGTAATATCCTAATAGACTTTAGCATTGCCACCAGCGAAAAAGTTTCATCATAGTCAACCCCTTGAGTTTGAGTGAAACCTTTTGCTACAAGTCTAGCTTTATATGTATCCAAGTTTCCATGTATGTCGGTTTTCATTTTGAAAAGCCATTTACAATCAACTAGCCTTGAGCCAGTCGGTTGTGTAACAAGTTCCCAAACTTGGTTTTCATACATGGATTGCATCTCAGCGTTCATGGCTTCCTGCCATTTATCTTTATCAATCCTTGATATAGCATCTTGGTAGTTTGTTGGTTCATCCAAATCAACCACATAGCAACCATCCATGAGAAACCCATATCTCTCAGGAGGATTACTAATCCTACCAGATCTGCGAACGTCTTGTGTATTTTGATCATCCATTTGATCACTCTCAACATTTTCATGTTGAGTGCTAGTGTCAGCCAATTTTGTATCATGTACTTGATCTTGAACCTCTTCAAGATCTATCTTCCGTTCACTATTTCCTTCCATTAGGAACTTAGTTTCAAGGAATTCCGCCTTCCGAGCAACAAATACATTCTGCTCGGATGGATCATAGAAATAATATCCCATATCACTCTTGGGATATCCTATGAAGATACACTTCGTGGATCGAGCATTCAACTTATTAGGGACGTAACGCTTAGGATAAGCTTCACATCCCCATACCTTTAAGTATGATAGAGATGGAGGTTTTCCAAACCACATCTCATGAGGTGTTCGTTCCACTTTCTTGGTTGGGGCCATATTTAAAATACGAGCCGCGAAGCATAGACAATAACCCCAAAATGATAGAGGTAACGAGCTTCTAGCCATGATAGATCGAACCATATCCATTAGGGTTCGTTTCCTCCTTTCGGAAACTCCATTAAGTTGTGGTGTCCCGGGTGGAGTAAGTTGCGAGATAATCCCACAACTTCTAAGATGATCTTGGAAAGCATCGCTTAGGTATTCACCTCCTCTATCGGTACGAAGTACCTTGATTGTCTTATTGAGTTGATTTTGTACTTCGCTTTGATACTCTTTGAATGCTTCAAAAGTTTCGTCCTTATGTCTTAACAAGTAGACATATCCGAAACGACTGAAGTCATTAATGAAAGTAACGAAGTATCTTTTACCATTCCTAGTTATGGGCTTAAAGGGTCCACATACATCCGAATGTATTAATCCCAATAAGTCCTTAGCCCTTTCGTAGGTCCCTTTGAAAGGTGCTTTAGTCATTTTGCCTTGTAAACAAGATTCACATACATCAAACGAGTCTAGTTCATTTGATTTCAAAAGGCCATTCTTTTGAAGTGTATGCATTCGATTCTTGTTTATGTGACCAAGGCGACAATGCCATATGTAGGAATCACTCAAATCCCTTTTGAGTTTCTTGGTGCTAGTATGGTATATTGAGCAACTAGATGATGTGTCATCATGAACCAATTCATAAATTCCATTTGAAGGCGAAGCCTTAAAATAGAATACATTATCTAAATAAACGTGGATATCATCATTAACAAAATTAAGATAAAAACCACATTGTTTTAAACGGGAAACTGAAATAATGTTTCGATATAAATCCGGTGCATACAAAACATTGTTCAAAATAAGTTCCAAACCACTTGGAAGCTTTAATATAAAGTTTCCTTGAGCCTTCACTTGCACTTTGGCTTCATTACCCATAAAGAGGCTTGATGTTCCCGTTTGCTTGCTACTTCTTTTGAACCCCTGCAAAGAATTGCAAATGTGAGTTCCACATCCAGTGTCTAATACCCATGTATTAGAAGAAGTAATACTAAGCTCTATATATACCATATATATATTACCTGAGGTTTGCCCCGCATCCCTCTTTTCCTTCAACTCCTTAAGGTAGACCGGGCAGTTTCGTTTCCAGTGACCCATTTCACCGCAACCGAAGCACGGGTCTTCCTTGGGGTTTGCTTGTCCGGCAACCTTTTGCTTCTTGTTCTTGTTTTTGGTTGGGGTAACCATCCTCCCCTTTCCCTTACCTTGATGGGCGGGTCCTTTCCTCTTAGCCGCCTTTGGCTTAGAGGCGTTATTACCTTTGGACCTACCATCATTGATCATTAGCACGGGTGAAGCCCTCTTACCCATGCTAGCTTCGGCCGTCTTAAGCATGGCATGTAATTCGCCAATGCTCTTATCCCATCCATTCATGTTATAATTTAACACGAATGTGTCAAACCTCTTTAACAATGAGTTAAGGATAAGGTCTGTGGCTAATTCATTAGACACATTGCAATTTAGACGGTTTGCTCGATCAATCAGGCTTTTCATCTTAAGGACATAAGATGAAACGGATTGGGTGTTGTCCATCCGACATGAATGAAGCGCTCAGACCGTTTCAAAGCGCTCGACACGAGCTTGTTGAAGGAACATCTCCTTCAACTGAATGATCATGTCATATGCACTATGATGCTCAAAATCCTTTTGGAGTTCGGGTATCATAGTCCCAAGCATGATGCAAGAAACTTGCAACGAATCGGTGCAATATTTCTCCCAATAAGCCATGGCTTCCGTATCATCCTCGTCCGGTTGATCGGGAATGGGGTCTTCCAACACATACGCCCTGTCCTCTAGTTTGAGGACAATTCTTAGATTGCGGAACCAATCCATGAAGTTCGTATGGTTGAGTTTTTCCTTTTCGAGGATTGACCTCAACGATAGGTTGTTAAAGTTAATAGGTGCGTTAGGGATGTTGTTGTTGTTATTGGTGGCCATCTACAAAATTTAACAAAGTTGTTTAAGTATCAATTTTAATTTAACAATCAATACCCTTTAAATCCAATTGATATTTATTAAATTTTAGAATCCAACGGTAAACCAAATTTCGGTTAGGTGACCTTTATCCCGTCATTTGATTTAGCTAGGTAGTCATTGTATGACAATTGCAATCCTTTTGCAACTTCTAAGTTATGGGATCATGCAATCCTTTTGCATGGCATATTATCCCATCAACGCCTATTTGTTCATCATGCTTCGGTGACCCTAAGTTCATGATTTCCAAATCAAGTCGTCCTACTTGTATAGACATGTAAACTTAGCATACAAGTGGTTAGGTGACCTTTATCCCACAAGTGTGCGAAATTTACCTTAATCATATTAGTTTGCTCATAATGGTTAGGTGACCTTTATCCCATTATAAGTTTCCTAATATTTTTTAAGTGTCATACAATAGGATGGCGTTTAAACTTGTTGACCTAGTGTAAAGGGTTTTAAGTTTCCTTTAATTCTAGTATGAGAAAACAATTTATGCCATACACCAACATGCATTTAGTGTATGGTGTAGTGACCCGCACTTTTCCATGTTTATATATATTAATTGAGATTGATATTTACATGATTAAATGTTTCCAACATGTTAAGCAATCAAACTTGTTAAGACTTGATTAATTGAAATATGTTTCATATAGACAATTGACCACCCAAGTTGACCGGTGATTCACGAACGTTAAAACTTGTAAAAACTATATGATGACATATATATGGATATATATATAGTTAACATGATACTATGATAAGTAAACATATCATTAAGTATATTAACAATGAACTACATATGTAAAAACAAGACTACTAACTTAATGATTTTTAAACGAGACATATATGTAACGATTATCGTTGTAAAGACATTTAATGTATATATATATCATATTAAGAGATATTCATACATGATAATATCATGATAATATAATAATTTAAAATCTCATTTGATATTATAAACATTGGGTTAACAACATTTAACAAGATCGTTAACCTAAAGGTTTCAAAACAACACTTACATGTAACGACTAACGATGACTTAACGACTCAGTTAAAATGTATATACATGTAGTGTTTTAATATGTATTTATACACTTTTGAAAGACTTCAATACACTTATCAAAATACTTCTACTTAACAAAAATGCTTACAATTACATCCTCGTTCAGTTTCATCAACAATTCTACTCGTATGCACCCGTATTCGTACTCGTACAATACACAGCTTTTAGATGTATGTACTATTAGTATATACACTCCAATGATAAGCTCTTAGCAGCCCATGTGAGTCACCTAACACATGTGGGAACCATCATTTGGCAACTAGCATGAAATACCTCATAAAATTACAAAAATATGAGTAATCATTCATGACTTATTTACATGAAAATAAAATTACATATCCTTTATATCTAATCCATACACCAATGACCAAAAACACCTACAAACACTTTCATTCTTCAATTGTCTTCATCTAATTGATCTATCTCAAGTTCTATCTTCAAGTTCTAAGTGTTCTTCATAAATTCTACAAGTTCTAGTTACATAAAATCAAGAATACTTTCAAGTTTGCTAGCTCACTTCCAATCTTGTAAGGTGATCATCCAACCTCAAGAAATCTTTGTTTCTTACAGTAGGTTATCATTCTAATACAAGGTAAAAATCATATTCAAACTTTGGTTCAATTTCTATAACTATAACAATCTTATTTCAAGTGATGATCTTACTTGAACTTGTTTTCGTGTCATGATTCTGCTTCAAGAACTTCGAGCCATCCAAGGATCCGTTGAAGCTAGATCTATTTTTCTATTTTCCAGTAGGTTTATCCAAGGAACTTAAGGTAGTAATGATGTTCATAACATCATTCGATTCATACATATAAAGCTATCTTATTCGAAGGTTTAAACTTGTAATCACTAGAACATAGTTTAGTTAATTCTAAACTTGTTCGCAAACAAAAGTTAATCCTTCTAACTTGACTTTTAAAATCAACTAAACACATGTTCTATATCTATATGATATGCTAACTTAATGATTTAAAACCTGGAAACACGAAAAACACCGTAAAATCGGATTTTCGCCGTCGTAGTAACACCGCGGGCTGTTTTGGGTTAGTTAATTAAAAACTATGATAAACTTTGATTTAAAAGTTTTTATTCTGAGAAAATGATTTTTATTATGAACATGAAACTATATCCAAAAATTATGGTTAAACTCAAAGTGGAAGTATGTTTTCTAAAATGGTCATCTAGACGTCGTTCTTTCGACTGAAATGACTACCTTTACAAAAATGACTTGTAACTTATTTTTCTGACTATAAACCTATACTTTTTCTGTTTATATTCATAAAATAGAGTTCAATATGAAACCATAGCAATTTGATTCACTCAAAACGGATTTAAAATGAACAAGTTATGGGTAAAACAAGATTGGATAATTTTTCTCATTTTAGCTACGTGAAAATTGGTAACAAATCTATTCCAACCATAACTTAATCAACTTGTATTGTATATTATGTAATCTTGAGATACCATAGACACGTATACAATGTTTCGACCTATCATGTCGACACATCTATATATATTTCGGAACAACCATAGACACTCTATATGTGAATGTTGGAGTTAGCTATACAGGGTTGAGGTTGATTCCAAAATATATATAGTTTGAGTTGTGATCAACACTGAGATACGTATACACTGGGTCGTGGATTGATTCAAGATAATATTTATCGATTTATTTCTGTACATCTAACTGTGGACAACCAGTTGTAGGTTACTAACGAGGACAGCTGACTTAATAAACTTAAAACATCAAAATATATTAAAAGTGTTGTAAATATATTTTGAACATACTTTGATATATATGTATATATTGTTATAGGTTCGTGAATCAACCAGTGGCCAAGTCTTACTTCCCGACGAAGTAAAAATCTGTGAAAGTGAGTTATAGTCCCACTTTTAAAATCTAATATTTTTGGGATGAGAATACATGCAGGTTTTATAAATGATTTACAAAATAGACACAAGTACGTGAAACTACATTCTATGGTTAAATTATCGAAATCGAATATGCCCCTTTTTATTAAGCTGGTAATCTAAGAATTAGGGAACAGACACCCTAATTGACGCGAATCCTAAAGATAGATCTATTGGGCCTAACAAACCCCATCCAAAGTACCGGATGCTTTAGTACTTCGAAATTTATATCATATCCGAAGGGTGTCCCGGAATGATGGGGATATTCTTATATATGCATCTTGTTAATGTCGGTTACCAGGTGTTCACCATATGAAGGCTTTTTATCTCTATGTATGGGATGTGTATTGAAATATGAAATCTTGTGGTCTATTATTATGATTTGATATATATAGGTTAAACCTATAACTCACCAACATTTTTGTTGACGTTTTAAGCATGTTTATTCTCAGGTGATTATTAAGAGCTTCCGCTGTCGCATACTTAAATAAGGACGAGATTTGGAGTCCATGCTTGTATGATATTGTGTAAAAACTGCATTCAAGAAACTTATTTTTTTGTAACATATTTGTATTGTAAACCATTATGTAATGGTCGTGTGTAAACAGGATATTTTAGATTATCATTATTTGATAATCTACGTAAAGCTTTTTAAAACTTTATTGATGAAATAACGGTTATGGTTTGTTTTAAAATGAATGCAGTCTTTGAAAAACGTCTCATATAGAGGTCAAAACCTCGCAACGAAATCAATTAATATGGAACGTTTTTAATAATAAGAACGGGATATTTCAGTTAGTATCCGAGCGTTGGTCTTAGAGAACCAGAATTTTGCATTAATGTGTCTTATCGAGTTTGTTAGGATGCATTAGTGAGTCTAGACTTCGACCGTTTTTACTTGAAAAATGATTGCTTAACAAATTTTGTTGGAAACTATATATTTTTAACATGTGAATATTATGTGATATATTAATCTCTTAACGCGTTTGATATTATGTGATAGATGTTTACCTCTAGAACAAGTCCCATTGACTCACCTAATAATAATGAAGAGTCAAATGTAAATTGGAATGATTCGTGGACTGATTCACAAGTTCCCGAAGAGGAACCGGAAGAAGAGTCGGAACCGGAAGAAGAATCGGAACCGGAAGAAGAATCGAAACCGGATGAAGAAATAGAACCGGTGGAGGAAATAATAAAACGGTTAAGTAAAAGAAAATCCTCAACCAACCGACCAAGCTTAATTATGATCAATGGTGTTTCCGCCAAGGAATCAAAATATTGGGAGGATTACCAATTCTCCGATGAATCGGATTCCGACGAGAATTCCGATGATGTTATAGAAATTACCCCAACTGAATTTAAAAAGGCAAAAGAAAATAATAAGGGAAAGGGCATAAAAATAGAGAAATCTAATTCCAACCCCGATGAATTTTATATGTATCGTCAACCCCCGAAGTCCTTAAGTTGTAACAATGACCCGGGAACCTCTAAACCACCAGGTTTTTCTAAACCAATGTGGAAAACGACGACTCATATTAGGGGAACATCATATATCCCTAGAAACTTGGCAAAACGAACCAAAACCGAAGAAGAAGAAACAAGCGAGTCGGAATAAGATAGTTGTATTCGTGTGGTGTAATATATGTAATATAGTGTGCTTATGCTTTATGATATATGTAAAAATTGCTTGTATTAATAAGTATTTTTTTTTATGAATCTAACTCTTGTCTATTTTACAGTATAAAAACACAAAATGGATAGACAACCCAATATTTTAAGAGACCTACCCGGAGACATGATTGATGAAATCTTGTTTAGAGTCGGTCAGAATTCTTCGGCACAACTATTTAAGGCGAGATCAGTTTGTAAGACATTCGAAGAACGTTCCAAGAATGCCTTGGTTTATAAAAGGCTTTCGTTCGAAAGATGGGGGATATCACATTGGGAAATCCATAAGTTACGATGTGTTTACTTTGACGCATATATTGCGGGGAACCCAAGTGCTATTTTACGCAATGGGTTAAGAAATTATTTTGACTCAATATATCCGAATATTGGACTTCGTGATTTAGAAAAAGTGGCTAACATGCAACATAAAGAAGCATGTTATGCTTACGGATTAGTAATGTTCGCTTCTCACCAAAGTGAGAACAAGAACATCGGGCTACAACTATTAAACAAAATGTTCCCACAAGTGACGGAGTCGGTAATTGGGGTAAGAAATGAGGTTTTTAGAGTGTTACGGGACTGTTGGACATTACGTAACCCTCGTCCCTTTGACGACATTACAACACGCTGTCTTATCAACGGCCATAACGGTTATGTTCCACAAGACCAAGGATGGGAAGTAATCCTAGTAAAACCAGAATGCATGACTTGTTTCTGGACGTATGAATTACGTGTCTTTATTGCCTTTGCTGAACGACTTGTGTACTAGCTAGAATTATCTTCACAACCATCTTGTATCAAATTTATTGTGTGCTATATTTCATGTTATATGTAAAATAAGCGGTATTGTAAGTTTGTAAAATATTGTGTAAAAGTTTGAACACGAAATATTATTATAATCAGTTTTTCATATAGAATTGTAGTAGTTGAATTGTATATTAGCTTCTAAGTATGAACTTAACAGGTAGGTATTACCCGAATTTAAACTTATAAAACGCTAATATGAAGAAAAAGCTTTTATAAATGAGTTCATATTATGCTACGAAATACTATTAACTACTCTTAATATTCTGTATGATTAACTTGTTCCATTTGACTATTTTGAAGGAAATGGCACCGACTACTCGACACACCGTGAATATGAATGAAGAGGAATTCCGTACTTTTCTAGCTTCAAACATAGCCGCAGTACAGGCTGCGCTACATACCAACAATAACCTTGGATCTAGCAGTACAGGAAATCGTGTAGGATGCACCTACAAAGAATTCACTGGCTGCAAACCTTTGGAATTTGATGGAACCGAAGGACCGATCGGATTGAAACGGTGGACCGAGAAGGTCGAATCGGTGTTTGCCATAAGTAAGTGTACTGAAGAGGACAAAGTGAAGTACGCTATGCATACCTTCACAGGTTCTGCATTAACATGGTGGAATACCTATCTAGAGCAAGTGGGACAAGACGATGCGTACGCACTACCGTGGTCAGCATTCAAGCACTTGATGAACGAGAAGTACCGTCCCAGAACCGAGGTCAATAAGCTCAAGACAGAACTTAGAGGGTTACGAACCCAAGGATTTGATATTACCACGTATGAAAGACGATTCACAGAATTGTGCCTATTGTGTCCGGGAGCATTCGAAGATGAGGAAGAGAAGATCGACGCGTTTGTGAAAGGATTACCGGAAAGAATCCAAGAAGATATAAGTTCACACGAGCCCGCCTCCATACAACAGGCATGTAGAATGGCTCACAAACTAGTGAACCAGATTGAAGAAAGAATTAAAGAACAGACTGCTGAAGAGGCCAATGTGAAGCAATTCAAAAGAAAGTGGGAGGAAAACGGTGATAAGAATCACCAATACAACAACAACAGCAATTACAACAATAATCGCAACAATTATCCAACAATCGCAACATCAATCGCAACTACAACAAACGGCCCAACAACAACAACAACAACAACAACAACAGCAACTACAACAATCATCCCAACAACAATAATAACCGCAACAACAACAACAATCAGAAGCAGCTATGCCAAAGGTGTGAAAAGTATCACTCGGGGTTCTGCACCAAATTTTGCAACAAGTGTAAAAGAAATGGTCATAGCACGGCGAAGTGTGAGGTCTACGGACCAGGGGTTAATAGAACGAAAGGAACAAATGGTGTCGGAACGAGTAATGGCGGAGCAAGTAGTGTCGGAGCAAGTTATGCCAATATAGTTTGTTATAAATGTAGAAAACCAGACCACATTATTAGAAATTGCCCAAACCAGGAGAACACGAATGGACAAGGCCGTGGAAGAGTTTTCAATATTATTGCGGCAGAGGCACAGGAAGACCCGGAGCTTGTTACGGGTACGTTTCTTATTGACAATAAATCTGTTTATGTTTTATTTGATTCGGGTGCGGATAGAAGCTATATGAGTAGAGATTTTTGTGCTAAATTAAGTTGTCCATTGACGCCTTTGGATAGTAAATTTTTACTCGAATTAGCAAATGGTAAATTAATTTCAGCAAATAATATATGTCGGAATCGAGAAATTAAACTGGTTAGCGAAACATTTAAGATTGATTTGATACCAGTAGAGTTAGGGAGTTTTGATGTGATAATCGGTATGGACTGGTTGAAAGAAGTGAAAGCAGAGATCGTTTGTTACAAAAATGCAATTCGCATTATACGAGAAAAAGGAAAACCCTTAATGGTGTACGGAGAAAAGGGCAACACGAAGCTACATCTTATTAGTAATTTGAAGGCACAAAAACTAATAAGAAAAGGTTGCTATGCTGTTCTAGCAAACGTCGAGAAAGTACAAACTGAAGAAAAGAGCATCAATGATGTTCCCATTGCAAAAGAATTTCCCGATGTATTTCCGAAAGAATTACCGGGATTACCCCCACATCGATCCGTTGAATTTCAAATAGATCTTGTACCAGGAGCTGCACCAATAGCTCGTGCTCCTTACAGACTCGCACCCAGCGAGATGAAAGAACTGCAAAGCCAATTACAAGAACTTTTAGAGCGTGGTTTCATTCGACCAAGCACATCACCGTGGGGAGCTCCTGTTTTATTTATCAAGAAGAAAGATGGTACATTCAGGTTGTGTATCGACTACCGAGAGTTGAACAAACTTACCATCAAGAACCGCTACCCACTACCGAGAATCGACGACTTATTTGATCAACTACAAGGCTCGTCTGTTTATTCAAAGATTGACTTACGTTCCGGGTATCATCAAATGCGGGTGAAAGAAGATGATATTCCAAAGACTGCTTTCAGAACACGTTACGGTCATTACGAGTTTATGGTCATGCCGTTTGGTTTAACTAATGCACCAGCTATGTTCATGGACCTTATGAACCGAGTGTGTGGACCATACCTTGACAAGTTTGTCATTGTTTTCATTGATGACATACTTATTTACTCAAAGAATGACCAAGAACACGGTGAACATTTGAGAAAGGTGTTAGAAGTATTGAGGAAGGAAGAATTGTACGCTAAGTTTTCAAAGTGTGCATTTTGGTTGGAAGAAGTTCAATTCCTAGGTCACATAGTGAACAAAGAAGGTATTAAGGTGGATCCGGCAAAGATAGAAACTGTTGAAAAGTGGGAAACCCCAAAAACTCCGAAACACATACGCCAGTTTTTAGGACTAGCTGGTTACTACAGAAGGTTCATCCAAGACTTTTCCAGAATAGCAAAACCCTTGACTGCATTAACGCATAAAGGGAAGAAATTTGAATGGAATGATGAACAAGAGAAAGCGTTCAGTTATTAAAGAAAAAGCTAACTACGACACCTATATTGTCATTGCCTGAAGGGAATGATGATTTTCTGATTTATTGTGACGCATCAAAACAAGGTCTCGGTTGTGTATTAATGCAACGAACGAAGGTGATTGCTTATGCGTCTAGACAATTGAAGATTCACGAACAAAATTATACGACGCATGATTTGGAATTAGGCGCGGTTGTTTTTGCATTAAAGACTTGAAGGCACTACTTATATGGGGTCAAAAGTATTATATATACCGACCACAAAAGTCTTCAACACATATTTAATCAGAAACAACTGAATATGAGGCAGCGTAGGTGGATTGAATTGTTGAATGATTACGACTTTGAGATTCGTTACCACCCGGGGAAGGCAAATGTGGTAGCCGATGCCTTGAGCAGGAAGGACAGAGAACCCATTCGAGTAAAATCAATGAATATAATGATTCATAATAACCTTACTACTCAAATAAAGGAGGCGCAACAAGGAGTTTTAAAAGAGGGAAATTTAAAGGATGAAATACCCAAAGGATCGGAGAAGCATCTTAATATTCGGGAAGACGGAACCCGGTATAGGGCTGAAAGGATTTGGGTACCAAAATTTGGAGATATGAGAGAAATGGTACTTAGAGAAGCTCATAAAACCAGATACTCAATACATCCTGGAACGGGGAAGATGTACAAGGATCTCAAGAAACATTTTTGGTGGCCGGGTATGAAAGCCGATGTTGCTAAATACGTAGGAGAATGTTTGACGTGTTCTAAGGTCAAAGCTGAGCATCAGAAACCATTAGGTCTACTTCAACAACCCGAAATCCCGGAATGGAAATGGGAAAACATTACCATGGATTTCATCACTAAATTGCCAAGGACTGCAAGTGGTTTTGATACTATTTGGGTAATAGTTGATTGTCTCACCAAATCAGCACACTTCCTGCCAATAAGAGAAGATGACAAGATGGAGAAGTTAGCACGACTGTATTTGAAGGAAGTCGTCTCCAGACATGGAATACCAATCTCTATTATCTCTGATAGGGATGGCAGATTTATTTCAAGATTCTGGCAGACATTACAGCAAGCATTAGGAACTCGTCTAGACATGAGTACTGCCTATCATCCACAAACTGATGGGCAGAGCGAAAGGACGATACAAACGCTTGAAGACATGCTACGAGCATGTGTTATTGATTTCGGAAACAGTTGGGATCGACATCTACCGTTAGCAGAATTTTCCTACAACAACAGCTACCATTCAAGCATTGAGATGGCGCCGTTTGAAGCACTTTATGGTAGAAAGTGCAGGTCTCCAATTTGTTGGAGTGAAGTGGGGGATAGACAGATTACGGGTCCGGAGATTATACAAGAAACTACCGAGAAGATCATCCAAATTCAACAACGGTTGAAAACCGCCCAAAGTCGACAAAAGAGCTACGCTGACATTAAAAGAAAAGATATAGAATTTGAAATTGGAGAGATGGTCATGCTTAAAGTTGCACCTTGGAAAGGCGTTGTTCGATTTGGTAAACAAGGGAAATTAAATCCAAGGTATATTGGACCATTCAAGATTATTGATCGTGTCGGACCAGTAGCTTACCGACTTGAGTTACCTCAACAACTCGCTGCTGTACATAACACTTTCCACGTCTCGAATTTGAAGGAATGTTTTGCTAAAGAAGATCTCACTATTCCGTTAGATGAAATCCAAATCAACGAAAAACTCCAATTCATCGAAGAACCCGTCGAAATAATGGATCGTGAGGTTAAAAGACTTAAGCAAAACAAGATACCAATTGTTAAGGTTAGATGGAATGCTCGTAGAGGACCCGAGTTCACCTGGGAGCGTGAATATCTGATGAAGAAGAAATACCCGCATCTATTTCCAGAAGATTCGTCAACACCTTCAACAGCTTAAAATTTCGGGACGAAATTTATTTAACGGGTAGGTACTGTAGTGACCCGAACTTTTCCTTGTTTATATATATTAATTGAGATTGATATTTACATGATTAAATGTTTCCAACATGTTAAGCAATCAAACTTGTTAAGACTTGATTAATTGAAATATGTTTCATATAGACAATTGACCACCCAAGTTGACCGGTGATTCACGAACGTTAAAACTTGTAAAAACTATATGATGACATATATATGGATATATATATAGTTAACATGATACTATGATAAGTAAACATATCATTAAGTATATTAACAATGAACTACATATGTAAAAACAAGACTACTAACTTAATGATTTTTAAACGAGACATATATGTAACGATTATCGTTGTAAAGACATTTAATGTATATATATCATATTAAGAGATATTCATACATGATAATATCATGATAATATAATAATTTAAAATCTCATTTGATATTATAAACATTGGGTTAACAACATTTAACAAGATCGTTAACCTAAAGGTTTCAAAACAACACTTACATGTAACGACTAACGATGACTTAACGACTCAGTTAAAATGTATATACATGTAGTGTTTTAATATGTATTTATACACTTTTGAAAGACTTCAATACACTTATCAAAATACTTCTACTTAACAAAAATGCTTACAATTACATCCTCGTTCAGTTTCATCAACAATTCTACTCGTATGCACCCGTATTCGTACTCGTACAATACACAGCTTTTAGATGTATGTACTATTGGTATATACACTCCAATGATCAGCTCTTAGCAGCCCATGTGAGTCACCTAACACATGTGAGAACCATCATTTGGCAACTAGCATGAAATATCTCATAAAATTATAAAAATATGAGTAATCATTCATGACTTATTTACATGAAAACAAAATTACATATCCTTTATATCTAATCCATACACCAACGACCAAAAACACCTACAAACACTTTCATTCTTCAATTGTCTTCATCTAATTGATCTCTCTCAAGTTCTATCTTCAAGTTCTAAGTGTTCTTCATAAATTCTACAAGTTCTAGTTACATAAAATCAAGAATACTTTCAAGTTTGCTAGCTCACTTCCAATCTTGTAAAGTGATCATCCAACCTCAAGAAATCTTTTTTTCTTACAGTAGGTTATCATTCTAATACAAGGTAAAAATCATATTCAAACTTTGGTTCAATTTCTATAACTATAACAATCTTATTTCAAGTGATGATCTTACTTGAACTTGTTTTCGTGTCATGATTCTGCTTCAAGAACTTCGAGCCATCCAAGGATCCGTTGAAGCTAGATCCATTTTTCTCTTTTCCAGTAGGTTTATCCAAGGAACTTAAGGTAGTAATGATGTTCATAACTGAAATGTCCCGATCTTATTGATTAAAAACGTTCCATATTAATTGATTTCGTTGCGAGGTTTTGACCTCTATATGAGACGTTTTTCAAAGACTGCATTCATTTTAAAACAAACCATAACCTTTATTTCATAAATAAAGGTTTAAAAAGCTTTATGTAGATTATCAAATAATGATAATCTAAAATATCCTGTTTACACACGACCATTACATAATGGTTTACAATACAAATATGTTACATCGAAATCAGTTTCTTGAATGCAGTTTTTACACAATATCATACAAACATGGACTCCAAATCTTGTCCTTATTTTAGTATGCAACAGCGGAAGCTCTTAGTATTCACCTGAGAATAAACATGCTTTAAACGTCAACAAAAATGTTGGTGAGTTATAGGTTTAACCTATATATATCAACTCGTAACAATAGACCACAAGATTTCATATTTCAATACACATCCCATACATAGAGATAAAAATCATTCATATGGTGAACACCTGGTAACCGACATTAACAAGATGCATATATAAGAATATCCCCATCATTCCGGGACACCCTTCGGATATGATATAAATTTCGAAGTACTAAAGCATCCGGTACTTTGGATGGGGTTTGTTAGGCCCAATAGATCTATCTTTAGGATTTGCGTCAATTAGGGTGTCTGTTCCCTAATTCTTAGATTACCAGACTTAATAAAAAGGGGCATATTCGATTTCGATAATTCAACCATAGAATGTAGTTTTACGTACTTGTGTCTATTTTGTAAATCATTTATAAAACCTGCATGTATTCTCATCCCAAAAATATTAGATTTTAAAAGTGGGACTATAACTCACTTTCACAGATTTTTACTTCGTCGGGAAGTAAGACTTGGCCACTGGTTGATTCACGAACCTATAACAATATATACATATATATCAAAGTATGTTCAAAATATATTTACAACACTTTTAATATATTTTGATGTTTTAAGTTTATTAAGTCAGCTGTCCTCGTTAGTAACCTACAACTAGTTGTCCACAGTTAGATGTACAGAAATAAATCGATAAATATTATCTTGAATCAATCCACGACCCAGTGTATACGTATCTCAGTATTGATCACAACTCAAACTATATATATTTTGGAATCAACATCAACCCTGTATAGCTAACTCCAACATTCACATATAGAGTGTCTATGGTTGTTCCGAAATATATATAGATGTGTCGACATGATAGGTCGAAACATTGTATACGTGTCTATGGTATCTCAAGATTACATAATATACAATACAAGTTGATTAAGTTATGGTTGGAATAGATTTGTTACCAATTTTCACGTAGCTAAAATGAGAAAAATTATCCAATCTTGTTTTACCCATAACTTCTTCATTTTAAATCCGTTTTGAGTGAATCAATTTGCTATGGTTTCATATTGAACTCTATTTTATGAATCTAAACAGAAAAATTATAGGTTTATAGTCGGAAAAATAAGTTACAAGTCGTTTTTGTAAAGGTAGTCATTTCAGTCGAAAGAACAACGTCTAGATGACCATTTTAGAAAACATACTTCCACTTTGAGTTTAACCATAATTTTTGGATATAGTTTCATGTTCATAATAAAAATCATTTTCTCAGAATAACAACTTTTAAATCAAAGTTTATCATAGTTTTTAATTAACTAACCCAAAACAGCCCGCGGTGTTACTACGACGGCGTAAATCCGGTTTTACGGTGTTTGTCGTGTTTCCAGGTTTTAAATCATTAAGTTAGCATATCATATAGATATAGAACATGTGTTTAGTTGATTTTAAAAGTCAAGTTAGAAGGATTAACTTTTGTTTGCGAACAAGTTTAGAATTAACTAAACTATGTTCTAGTGATTACAAGTTTAAACCTTCGAATAAGATAGCTTTATATGTATGAATCGAATGATGTTATGAACATCATTACTACCTTAAGTTCCTTGGATAAACCTACTGGAAAAGAGAAAAATTGATCTAGCTTCAACGGATCCTTGGATGGCTCGAAGTTCTTGAAGCAGAATCATGACACGAAAACAAGTTCAAGTAAGATCATCACTTGAAATAAGATTGTTATAGTTATAGGAATTGAACCAAAGTTTGAATATGATTATTACCTTGTATTAGAATGATAACCTACTGTAAGAAACAAAGATTTCTTGAGGTTGGATGATCTCCTTACAAGATTGGAAGTGAGCTAGCAAACTTGAAAGTATTCTTGATTTTATGTAACTAGAACTTGTAGAATTTATGAAGAACACTTAGAACTTGAAGATAGAACTTGAGAGAGATCAATTAGATGAAGAAAATTGAAGAATGAAAGTGTTTTTAGGTGTTTTTGGTCGTTGGTGTATGGATTAGATATAAAGGATATGTAATTTTGTTTTCATGTAAATAAGTCATGAATGATTACTCATATTTTTGTAATTTTATGAGATATTTCATGCTTGTTGCCAAATGATGGTTCCCACATGTGTTAGGTGACTCGCATGGGCTACTAAGAGCTGATCATTGGAGTGTATATACCATTAGTACATACATCTAAAAGCTGTGTATTGTACGAGTACGAATACGGGTGCATACGAGTAGAATTGTTGATGAAACTGAACGAGGATGTAATTGTAAGCATTTTTGTTAAGTAGAAGTATTTTGATAAGTGTATTGAAGTCTTTCAAAAGTGTATAAATACATATTAAAACACTACATGTATATACATTTTAACTGAGTCGTTAAGTCATCGTTAGTCGTTACATGTAAGTGTTGTTTTGAAACCTTTAGGTTAACGATCTTGTTAAATGTTGTTAACCCAATGTTTATAATATCAAATGAGATTTTAAATTATTATATTATCATGATATTATCATGTATGAATATCTCTTAATATGATATATATACATTAAATGTCTTTACAACGATAATCGTTACATATATGTCTCGTTTAAAAATCATTAAGTTAGTAGTCTTGTTTTTACATATTTAGTTCATTGTTAATATACTTAATGACATGTTCACTTATCATAGTATCATGTTAACTATATATATATCCATATATATGTCATCATATAGTTTTTACAAGTTTTAACGTTCGTGAATCACCGGTCAACTTGGGTGGTCAATTGTCTATATGAAACATATTTCAATTAATCAAGTCTTAATAAGTTTGATTGCTTAACATGTTGGAAATATTTAATCATGTAAATATCAATCTCAATTAATATATATAAACATGGAAAAGTTCGGGTCACTACAATACCTACCCGTTAAATAAATTTCGTCCCGAAATTTTAAGATGTTGAAGGTGTTGACGAATCTTCTGGAAATAGATGCGGGTATTTCTTCTTCATCTGATCTTCACGCTCCCAGGTGAACTCGGGTCCTCTACGAGCATTCCATCGAACCTTAACAATTGGTATCATGTTTTGCTTAAGTCTTTTAACCTCACGATCCATTATTTCGACGGGTTCTTCGATGAATTGAAGTTTTTCGTTGATTTGGATTTCATCTAACGGAATAGTGAGATCTTCTTTAGCAAAACATTTCTTCAAATTCGAGATGTGGAAAGTGTTATGTACACCCGCGAGTTGTTGAGGTAACTCAAGTCGGTAAGCTACTGGTCCGACACGATCAATAATCTTGAATGGTCCAATATACCTTGGATTTAATTTCCCCCGTTTACCAAATCGAACAACGCCTTTCCAAGGTGCAACTTTAAGCATGACCATCTCTCCAATTTCAAATTCTATATCTTTTCTTTTAATGTCAGCGTAGCTCTTTTGTCGACTTTGGGCGGTTTTCAACCGTTGTTGAATTTGGATGATCTTCTCGGTAGTTTCTTGTATAATCTCTGGACCCGTAATCTGTCTATCCCCCACTTCACTCCAACAAATCGGAGACCTGCACTTTCTACCATAAAGTGCGTCAAACGGCGCCATCTCAATGCTTGAATGGTAGCTGTTGTTGTAGGAAAATTCAGCTAACGGTAGATGTCGATCCCAACTATTTCCGAAATCAATAACACATGCTCGTAGCATGTCTTCAAGCGTTTGTATCGTCCTTTCGCTCTGCCCATCAGTTTGTGGATGATAGGCAGTACTCATGTCTAGACGAGTTCCTAATGCTTGCTGTAATGTCTGCCAGAATCTTGAAATAAATCTGCCATCCCTATCAGAGATAATAGAGATTGGTATTCCATGTCTGGAGATGACTTCCTTCAAATACATTCGTGCTAACTTCTCCATCTTGTCATCTTCTCTTCCTCATCTTCGAATGCTCCCGGAGATAATAGGCACAATTCTGTGAATCGTCTTTCGTACGTGGTAATATCAAATCCTTGGGTTCGTAACCCTCTAAGTTCTGTCTTGAGCTTATTGACCTCGGTTCTGGGACGGTACTTCTCGTTCCTCAAGTGCTTGAATGCTGACCACGGTAGTGCGTACGCATCGTCTTGTCCCACTTGCTCTAGATAGGTATTCCACCATGTTAACGCAGAACCTGTGAAGGTATGCGTAGCGTACTTCACTTTGTCCTCTTCAGTACATTTACTTATGGCAAACACCGATTCGACCTTCTCGGTCCACCATTTCAATCCGATCGGTCCTTCGGTTCCATCAAATTCCAAAGGTTTGCAGGCAGTGAATTCTTTGTAGGTGCATCCTACACGATTTCCTGTACTACTAGATCCAAGGTTATTGTTGGTATGTAGCGCAGCCTGTACTGCGGCTATGTTTGAAGCTAGAAAAGTACGGAATTCCTCTTCATTCATATTCACGGTGTGTCGAGTAGTCGGTGCCATTTCCTTCAAAATAGTCAAATGGAACAAGTTAATCATATAGAATATTACGAGTAGTTAATAGTATTTCGTAGCATAATATGAACTCATTTATAAAAGCTTTTTCTTCATATTAGCGTTTTATAAGTTTAAATTCGGGTAGTACCTACCCGTTAAGTTCATACTTAGTAGCTAATATACAATTCAACTACTACAATTCTATATGAAAAACTGATTATAATAATATTTCGCGTTCAAACTTTTACACAATATTTTACAAACTTACAATACCGCTTATTTTACATATAGCATGAAATATAGCACACAATAAATTTGATACAAGATGGTTGTGAAGATAATTCTAGCTAGTACACAAGTCGTTCAGCAAAGGCAATAAAGACACGTAATTCATACGTCCAGAAACAAGTCATGCATTCTGGTTTTACTAGGATTACTTCCCATCCTTGGTCCTGTGGAACATAACCGTTATGGGCATTGATAAGACAGCGTGTTGTAACGTCGTCAAAGGGACGAGGGTTACGTAATGTCCAACAGTCCCGTAACAATCTAAAAACCTCATTTCTTACCCCAATTACCGACTCCGTCACTTGTGGGAACGTTTTGTTTAATAGTTGTAGCCCGATGTTCTTGTTCTCACTTTGGTGAGAAGCGAACATTACTAATCCATAAGCATAACATGCTTCTTTATGTTGCATGTTAGCCGCTTTTTCTAAATCACGAAGTCCAATATTCGGATATATTGAGTCAAAATAATTTCTTAACCCATTGCGTAAAATAGCATTTGGGTTCCCCGCAATATATGCGTCAAAGTAAACACATCGTAACTTATGGATTTTCCAATGTGATATCCCCCATCTTTCGAACGAAAGCCTTTTATAAACCAAGGCATTCTTGGAACGTTCTTCGAATGTCTTACAAACTGATCTCGCCTTAAATAGTTGTGCCGAAGAATTCTGACCGACTCTAGACAAGATTTCATCAATCATGTCTCCGGGTAGGTCTCTTAAAATATTGGGTTGTCTATCCATTTTGTATTTTTATACTGTAAAATAGACAAGAGTTAGATTCATTAAAAAAAATACTTATTAATACAAGCAGTTTTTACATATATCATAAAGCATAAGCACACTATATTACATATATTACACCACACGAATACAACTATCTTATTCCGACTCGCTCGTTTCTTCTTCTTCGGTTTTGGTTTGTTTTGCCAAGTTTCTAGGGATATATGATGTTCCCCTAATACGAGCTGTCGTTTTCCACAACGGTTTAGAAAAACCTGGTGGTTTAGAGGTTCCCGGGTCATTGTTACAACTTAAGGGCTTCGGGGGTTGACGATACATATAAAGTTCATCGGGGTTGGAATTAGATTTCTCTATTTTTATGCCCTTTCCCTTATTATTTTCTTTTGCCTTTTTAAATTCAGTTGGGGTAATTTCTATAACATCATCGGAATTCTCATCGGAGAATTGGTAATCCTCCCAATATTTTGCTTCCTTGGCGGAAACACCATTGACCATAATTAACCTTGGTTAGTTGGTTGAAGATTTTCTTTTACTTAACCGTTTTATTATTTCCCCCACCGGTTCTATTTCTTCATCCGGTTCCTCCTCTTCCGGTTCTGATTCTTCTTCCAGTTCCGACTCTTCTTCCGGTTCCTCTTCGGGAACTTGTGAATCAGTCCACGAATCATTCCAATTTACATTTGACTCTTCATTATTATTAGGTGAGTCAATGGGACTTGTTCTAGAGGTAGACATCTATCACATAATATCAAACGCGTTAAGAGATTAATATATCACATAATATTCACATGTTAAAAATATATAGTTTCCAACAAAATTTGTTAAGAAATCATTTTTCAAGTAAACACGGTCGAAGTCCAGACTCACTAATGCATCCTAACAAACTAGATAAGACACACTAATGCAAAATTCTGGTTCTCTAAGACCAACGCTCGGATACCAACTGAAATGTCCCGTTCTTATTGATTAAAAACGTTCCATATTAATTGATTTCGTTGCGAGGTTTTGACCTCTATATGAGACGTTTTTCAAAGACTGCATTCATTTTAAAACAAACCATAACCTTTATTTCATAAATAAAGGTTTAAAAAGCTTTATGTAGATTATCAAATAATGATAATCTAAAATATCCTGTTTACACACGACCATTACATAATGGTTTACAATACAAATATGTTACATCGAAATCAGTTTCTTGAATGCAGTTTTTACACAATATCATACAAACATGGACTCCAAATCTTGTCCTTATTTTAGTATGCAACAGCGGAAGCTCTTAGTATTCACCTGAGAATAAACGTGCTTTAAACGTCAACAAAAATGTTGGTGAGTTATAGGTTTAACCTATATATATCAAATCGTAACAATAGACCACAAGATTTCATATTTCAATACACATCCCATACATAGAGACAAAAATATCATTCATATGGTGAACACCTGGTAACCGACATTAACACGATGCATATATAAGAATATCTCCATCATTCCGGGATCCTCCTTCGGATATGATATAAATTTCGAAGTACTAAAGCATCCGGTACTTTGGATGGGGTTTGTTAGGCCCAATAGATCTATCTTTAGGATTCGCGTCAATTAGGGTGTCTGTTTCCTAATTCTTAGATTACCAGACTTAATAAAAAGGGGCATATTCTATTTCGATAATTCAACCATAGAATGTAGTTTCACGTACTTGTGTCTATTTTGTAAATCATTTATAAAACCTGCATGTATTCTCATCCCAAAAATATTAGATTTTAAAAGTGGGACTATAACTCACTTTCACAGATTTTTACTTCGTCGGGAAGTAAGACTTGGCCACTGGTTGATTCACGAACCTATAACAATATATACATATATATCAAAGTATGTTCAAAATATATTTACAACACTTTTAATATATTTTGATGTTTTAAGTTTATTAAGTCAGCTGTCCTCGTTAGTAACCTACAACTAGTTGTCCACAGTTAGATGTACAGAAATAAATCGATAAATATTATCTTGAATCAATCCACGACCCAGTGTATACGTATCTCAGTATTGATCACAACTCAAACTATATATATTTTGGAATCAACCTCAACCCTGTATAGCTAACTCCAACATTCACATATAGAGTGTCTATGGTTGTTCCGAAATATATATAGATGTGTCGACATGATAGGTCGAAACATTGTATACGTGTCTATGGTATCTCAAGATTACATAATATACAATACAAGTTGATTAAGTTATGGTTGGAATAGATTTGTTACCAATTTTCACGTAGCTAAAATGAGAAAAATTATCCAATCTTGTTTTACCCATAACTTCTTCATTTTAAATCCGTTTTGAGTGAATCAAATTGCTATGGTTTCATATTGAACTCTATTTTATGAATCTACACAGAAAAAGTATAGGTTTATAGTCGGAAAAATAAGTTACAAGTCGTTTTTGTAAAGGTAGTCATTTCAGTCGAAAGAACGACGTCTAGATGACCATTTTAGAAAACATACTTCCACTTTGAGTTTAACCATAATTTTTGGATATAGTTTCATGTTCATAATAAAAATCATTTTCTCAGAATAACAACTTTTAAATCAAAGTTTATCATAGTTATTAATTAACTAACCCAAAACAGCCCGCGGTGTTACTACGACGGCGTAAATCCGGTTTTACGGTGTTTGTCGTGTTTCCAGGTTTTAAATCATTAAGTTAGCATATCATATAGATATAGAAAATGTGTTTAGTTGATTTTAAAAGTCAATTTAGAAGGATTAACTTTTGTTTGCGAACAAGTTTAGAATTAACTAAACTATGTTCTAGTGATTACAAGTTTAAACCTTCGAATAAGATAGCTTTATATGTATGAATCGAATGATGTTATGAACATCATTACTACCTTAAATTCCTTGGATAAACCTACTGGAAAGGAGAAAAATTGATCTAGCTTCAACGGATCCTTGGATGGCTCGAAGTTCTTGAAGCAGAATCATGACACGAAAACAAGTTCAAGTAAGATCATCACTTGAAATAAGATTGTTATAGTTATAGGAATTGAACCAAAGTTTGAATATGATTATTACCTTGTATTAGAATGATAACCTACTGTAAGAAACAAAGATTTCTTGAGGTTGGATGATCTCCTTACAAGATTGGAAGTGAGCTAGCAAACTTGAAAGTATTCTTGATTTTATGTAACTAGAACTTGTAGAATTTATGAAGAACACTTAGAACTTGAAGATAGAACTTGAGAGAGATCAATTAGATGAAGAAAATTGAAGAATGAAAGTGTTTGTAGGTGTTTTTGGTCGTTGGTGTATGGATTAGATATAAAGGATATGTAATTTTGTTTTCATGTAAATAAGTCATGAATGATTACTCATATTTTTGTAATTTTATGAGATATTTCATGCTAGTTGCCACATGATGGTTTCCACATGTGTTAGGTGACTCACATGGGCTGCTAAGAGCTGATCATTGGAGTGTATATACCAATAGTACATACATCTAAAAGCTGTGTATTGTACGAGTACGAATACGGGTGCATACGAGTAGAATTGTTGATGAAACTGAACGAGGATGTAATTGTAAGCATTTTTGTTAAGTAGAAGTATTTTGATAAGTGTATTGAAGTCTTTCAAAAGTGTATAAATACATATTAAAACACTACATGTATATACATTTTAACTGAGTCGTTAAGTCATCGTTAGTCGTTACATGTAAGTGTTGTTTTGAAACCTTTAGGTTAACGATCTTGTTAAATGTTGTTAACCCAATGTTTATAATATCAAATGAGATTTTAAATTATTATATTATCATGATATTATCATGTATGAATATCTCTTAATATGATATATATACATTAAATGTCTTTACAACGATAATCGTTACATATATGTCTCGTTTAAAAATCATTATGTTAGTAGTCTTGTTTTTACATATTTAGTTCATTGTTAATATACTTAATGACATGTTTACTTATCATAGTATCATGTTAACTATATATATATCCATATATATGTCATCATATAGTTTTTACAAGTTTTAACGTTCGTGAATCGCCGGTCAACTTGGGTGGTCAATTGTCTATATGAAACATATTTCAATTAATCAAGTCTTAATAAGTTTGATTGCTTAACATGTTGGAAACATTTAATCATGTAAATATCAATCTCAATTAATATATATAAACATGGAAAAGTTCGGGTCACTACAATAACATCATTCAATTCATACATATAAAGCTATCTTATTCGAAGGTTTAAACTTGTAATCACTAGAACATAGTTTAGTTAATTCTAAACTTGTTCGCAAACAAAAGTTAATCCTTCTAACTTGACTTTTAAAATCAAATAAACACATGTTCTATATCTATATGATATGCTAACTTAATGATTTAAAACCTGGAAACACGAAAAACACCGTAAAACCGGATTTACGCCGTCGTAGTAACACCGCGGGCTGTTTTGGGTTAGTTAATTAAAAACTATGATAAACTTTGATTTAAAAGTTGTTATTCTGAGAAAATGATTTTTATTATGAACATGAAACTATATCCAAAAATTATGGTTAAACTCAAAGTGGAAGTATGTTTTCTAAAATGGTCATCTAGACGTCGTTCTTTCGACTGAAATGACTACCTTTACAAAAACGACTTGTAACTTATTTTTTTGACTATAAACCTATACTTTTTCTGTTTATATTCATAAAATAGAGTTCAATATAAAACCATAGCAATTTGATTCACTCAAAACGGATTTAAAATGAAGAAATTATGGGTAAAACAAGATTGGATAATTTTTCTCATTTTAGCTACGTGAAAATTGGTAACAAATCTATTCCAACCATAACTTAATCAACTTGTATTGTATATTATGTAATTTTGAGATACCATAGACACGTATACAATGTTTCGACCTATCATGTCGACACATCTATATATATTTCGGAACAACCATAAACACTCTATATGAGAATGTTGGAGTTAGCTATACAGGGTTGAGGTTGATTCCAAAATATATATAGTTTGAGTTGTGATCAATACTGAGATACGTATACACTGGGTCGTGGATTGATTCAAGATAATATTTATAGATTTATTTCTGTACATCTAACTGTGGACAACTAGTTGTAGGTTACTAACGAGGACAGCTGACTTAATAAACTTAAAACATCAAAATATATTAAAAGTGTTGTAAATATATTTTGAACATACTTTGATATATATGTATATATTGTTATAGGTTCGTGAATCAACCAGTGGCCAAGTCTTACTTCCCGACGAAGTAAAAATCTGTGAAAGTGAGTTATAGTCCTACTTTTAAAATCTAATATTTTTGGGATGAGAATACATGCAGGTTTTATAAATGATTTACAAAATAGACACAAGTACGTGAAACTACATTCTATGGTTGAATTATCGAAATCGAATATGCCCCTTTTTATTAAGTCTGGTAATCTAAGAATTAGGGAACAGACACCCTAATTGACGCGAATCCTAAAGATAGATCTATTGGGCCTAACAAACCCCATCCAAAGTACCGGATGCTTTAGTACTTCGAAATTTATATCATATCCGAAGGGTGTCCCGGAATGATGGGGATATTCTTATATATGCATCTTGTTAATGTCGGTTACCAGATGTTCACCATATGAATGATTTTTATCTCTATGTATGGGATGTGTATTGAAATATGAAATCTTGTGGTCTATTATTATGATTTGATATATATAGGTTAAACCTATAACTCACCAACATTTTTGTTGACGTTTTAAGCATGTTTATTCTCAGGTGATTATTAAGAGCTTCCGCTGTCACATACTTAAATAAGGACGAGATTTGGAGTCCATGCTTGTATGATATTGTGTAAAAACTGCATTCAAGAAACTTATTTTGTTGTAACATATTTGTATTGTAAACCATTATGTAATGGTCGTGTGTAAACAGGATATTTTAGATTATCATTATTTGATAATCTACGTAAAGCTTTTTAAACCTTTATTGATGAAATAAAGGTTATGGTTTGTTTTAAAATGAATGCAGTCTTTGAAAAACGTCTCATATAGAGGTCAAAACCTCGCAACGAAATCAATTAATATGGAACGTTTTTAATCAATAAGAACGGGACATTTCATATGGTTCTTATGAAAATCCATTTTCATGTCATGTAACAATGCCAATTTTATTACTTTGATATAAACCATTTTATATGTGCAATCCGTTTCTAATTCTTAATAACCATTTATTAACGTCTTTTGCCATTTGAATTTAACCAATTAAATTGTCATTTTAGTTTGTTGTTAACTTGTGTGATTAACTTGTAGCATACATACAATCCACAATCATACTATAAACAACCAAGCATGCAAAACAACATGTTCACAATCAAGCCTTTTGGTAAGCATTTTGTTTAGCCGAAAACAAAATGCCACCGGGTAAGGGGTAATTACACAAAGTAGGAGATTTCAAATCTCCCACTTAACCTTGCATCCAAATGCTTCTTCATGTGTTCTTCAAGTCTTAATCATTCTTCATCATTTTACAAAATATATCCTAATACATTTTGTCTAAAAAATGAAATTACAACCTAATCTATTTTACATACCAAATATAAAATAAATTACATAAACAAATGAATTATTACATGCCAAATGAATAAATATTATTACAAACCAATTGAATAAATATCAATCAACCATGCATGCAACCAAACACAAGGTCAAGGCTTAGATTGTGAACTTTAACTACATAAGAGATAGGCAATACAGAATCACAAGTGATTGGCAGTACGGAATCAAAAGTGATTGGCAGTACAGAATCACAAGTGATTGGCAGTACAGAATCACAAGTGATTGGCAGTACAGAATCACAAGTGATTGGCAATACAGAATGCAGAATCACAAGTGATTTTGGCCAAAATGACAAACCGCCCAAAATCGAAAATTTTACATTCTACTTCATGCATGTTCATAGAATGCAAAATTATAGTGGGTTTAATAACCATCTCGAAGCATATTTCAACAACTTCAGCTCTAGATACCATTGTAGGAATTTAACAAGTTCATAAAACATGTACTTATGGTTAACATGATTACAAAACCAATTTGAATAATGTTAAAGCAAGCGGAAGCAAAAGATTAGTTCATGTTTATATGTAAATTCATTTAGTTAAATTTCATGATAATATCAAGTCTTGAATCTATGCTTACAAATAAGAGCAAGAAAGTAAGATTGTACCTCCTCAAGCTTGTTGAGGGTTGCTAACAAGGTTGCAAGATGATGAAGAAGATGATGAAAATGAGCTTCTAACTTGAAGCCTCAAGTGTGTAATACCCCAAGCTTTTAACCCCAACACTCTTGCCTTTGGTTAGGATTTGTTAGACACTTAATTAAGCTTGTAAAAAAAAAATTTAAGAACCTCTTCTTCACCCAAAAAGGCCACGGCCAGACCAGTATTTTTGGGAGCACTTGTGCAGTTTTTTTGCTATGTTTTGATGTGTATTTTCAAGTATCACTAGTCTCCAACAAGCCCTTGGTTAATATGCATATGGAGAATGGGAAAATGCTTTGACCAAGAAGGAATCTAAGCATGTGTGTGCACTTCCAATGCCACTTCCCTTACATATTATAAAATAAAAGGATTAGATTTTATAAAACTCTTTATAATACTTCCATATATATATATATATATATATATATATATATATATATATATATATATATATATATATATGTATGGAAGTATTATAAAGAGTTTATATATATATATATATATATATATATATATATATATATATATATATATATATATATATAATTGTTATGTACATTTATTATTTTCATTTTATAAAACCAAAACTTTATAAAATGTAACATAACAAAATCAATTATTTAACCCATAAATAATTTAAACTTAGTTATATAAATTATTCCATAATTTATATGTATACACATCAAGTAAAATCTCAGAAAACCATTTTTCTTAAAATTCAAGTGTCATGTATTTGATCAATGATCCAATTATTAAGATCAAATACTTATAAGGTGTCGGTAAGCTTGTTATTGGGTATGACCCGACTTGGATCATAACACATTAGCCACATTAATTTAATATATCTCTCGGGCATACGAAATACCTTGAAAGCTGTGTACCTTTTTATCTATGGACTATTATATTGGGACGGAGAGAGTATATACAAGAAATGAAAGGGTGCAATTAAAGGACACAATATTTCAATGTAAAGATGCAACCTTTCGTTCACCTGTTCGAAAATAGTGGGATTTTAACTTTTTAATACCACAATTTCTATAATAGTATCAAGTTAACTCTTACGGGGTTTAAACTCTGTTGAATTAAATGTAAAGTATAAATATTTATCTTTTTTAATATTGAACTAGTTTAAAACCCGCGAATTCGCGGGGCTATGTTTTAATTTTTATCTTAATTGACTTATACGTTTATAGCTTTATATATACTTTTATTATATTACATGTATATAAAAACAGAATTGGAATCTTCATACATAGTTATTATAGTTTTTCAGTGTATGTTTGTGATTTTTCGCGTTTATGGCTTCATATATCCACTTGCCAGAAGTTGCACATGAATTACATAAAATCATTCTGAATCTTTTAACTCACGTTTTAGCAATGATAGATAATGTCTATTTTAGAGAATTACTAAGAATCTAATAACTAAAGTAAAAATACGCTACATGCCTAAAACCTTTACTAACTTAGCTTAGTAGAAAGTTTTGAATTACATTTTTAAATCTTTTTCAACTCACAGTTTCATACCTGAATAGGTTAGACATGTAACAAAGCCATTAAGTACATAAAATAATGAATTGAATACTTTTCAATCTATATAATAACCCAGATATAAAACTTAAATCAGTAATGAATCATAATCAATACGATAATCCACATATAAAACTCAAATTACTAATGAATCATGTAGGACCATATGAGCTTAATAATTAGTTATATAAATGTTGTAATGTGAAACACCTATATAATTACAATGAACTATAAAGAGTTAAAACATAAATGAACATAAACAGAGGGGAGACTATCAGACAACAATTAGCCAATATAGATTTACGAATTATAATAGATTCTTCATTGGTAGAATGGAAAGAACTGGAGGAAGAGGAACCCACAGAGAATGAATGGGAAGATCGAAAAGTTGGAACAAAAAAAATATTGTTTGCTTCAGAAAGACTGAAGACCTAAATAAGCACAAAAACAACAATCATTGACATAAGAATGACGATAAAATTCAAAGCATATAGCAACTACAATGTAACGAATAAGTAGAAGCAAGCATCACATATTTATATAATGATTTTACTATACTAACTATACAAATTCATCCAACATCGACATATCATTAGCAGCTTGTACAAAACCTATTAAATTTATGTACACATATGATTGATTACGTGAAGGTGGGTAGATAATGAACCACTAACTGCAGCAATGCAGATTTTGTTGGAGGGAAAGCCACATTACATTACAACCTACATTAAAAAATATAATATCGCAATGGGAAAATGAAAGCAAAACAAAATAAAAATAAAAAAAGGTAGCTTTCATGATGCCATTACTATTGTGCTGCCGGTAAACATTTATAGCAGCTGAATTTGAGGAATCAGAAATAACACAATAAAATCATAATGTTGTGTAATAGTAAGACTAATGTGAGAAATACACATGATTTATGATTACAAATATATTGATAGTGTACACTAATCACATGTAATCGCATATGATTCCAATGATACAACTACGTATATATACATATTTGCTAAGTTATATACATGAGTGAATATGCACACAAAAATAATACAGTCAACAATATATATACACCAAAAACCATTTTAACACTGTATACACTTTTGTAACCATTTTAATATTAAGTATTATATTAATATCTATGTATAAGTATACTAACCGAAAACGGCACCCAGTAGAAATTTCCATTCCAAGACATCAACAACGTTGACCAAACAATACAGGTCATTTTGAATCTCGAAAGATTCGCATTATTGGACTTAGTTGTCCTATATATGATGACTTAAAGTCGTGTTCTATCAATGGAACCTTATAAATGAACCTTAGTGAATCTAAATAACGACATTCAATAAGTCAAAACTAAAGACGATATCTAGATGGTACTGTATTCAATTCCTATAATTTAATGTATACAATGAAACTGAATGAAATAAACACATACTTATCTTCAGTAAAGGTGTTATACACATATATAAACTACTCCATTATATCGGTCATTAGTCAAAATAAAAACTGATTTGTAGGGTATATTGAAATAATATAATGAAAGTGTTATGTGTTAACTTTAACCCTTTAATATTACCATTATGTATACGTTGCTCATTGACTTTATACCTAATTTTACTTTGTACTTGGAAAACCAAAAACAGATGAAAAGATCCATCACCACCAACCAGGCTCTTGTTTCATATTTGATGATGTGAACATCATTGTCTATTGTTTATCAAACATAAAATAACAACCATAAAGAAACGTCAACTCTTAATTATAAATGAAAAGTAGATGTGTGAACTCAAACCATCTACTTATATATTCGAAAAGGGTCAAATGGACGAAACAAAATGTTTAGAAAAAGATCATGTTAAATGGGCTTAAAGTTGCCGAACACGTCCACGTGTATCTCTAATACATACATCCTCCCAAGTAGCTTAATTCCATAAAAACATATTGGCATTGCAGTAAGATAGCATTCAATATTATTTTAACACGTTTATTGTTAGCATAAATTCATTGAGACGGATATGAAGCATTATAGATCAGCACAACCCGACCAAGACCAGTTTCGACATGAACTAAAATTGGCACGTGACCTATTACCAAACCCAACTGTTGCCATCTCAATTCGAAAAATATAAACACGAAAAACAATTACCTAGAGTTTTATTCGAAAGGATGGTGGTATTAGCAAGATCCTCATTAACTGACACAGCTAGTGGTGGCCCAGGCATGCACGCACGCATCTCATGCTATGAGAAATAAAATAAAGGCCGCATAGGTTAGTAGCAACAACATCAATGCATATATAAGCAAAAGAGGTTATAAATATCTCACGTACTCATTTAAGATAAAAAAATATATATGGGGATTGAACGTGGGTCTCCATTAGAAATTCTCTAGCCTACCTCTTTCGGGTTGGCGATACGGTAAGATACATCTGCACTGAAGCTTTTTAATTAAAATTAGTATGAACAGTAAGATGATGTGCAAGTGAAAAGTAAACACCTTACACTTTTTTGCATGGATTTTAAATAAATTTATAGCAGACAAGCCTAATACAAATAGAAATGAAATCAAAAGGAATATAAATTATGTAATGAATATGCAAATATCAACACCAACAATAACCCGTCTACACCTCTAGACACAACAAAAATAAAATCAAATATGATGCATGTACATACAACAAATTCAAATTTCGATATAAACCACTGCCTACTGTGATTGTTGATAAACGTTACAAACATATCACACACATCACCTCTTATAAAAAGTTAAAAACTCCTTATAGTTGACTATAGCCATAATTAATAACTTTTCGAGGTGCAACACCTCAAAGGTTAAGTCTTCGATATGATTTGACTCCCTTGATTATCAATTCTTCATTTATGTACAGCTTAGCCCAGAGATAGTACTTGTGGGTTGTGGCATACCTTGATTTAACAATTTAATAGTATGCACCATGTTAATTTTCTTTCACACTTATCATTTACGAACAATCCTCAAACTAACTTTACCATCATGATCTTTAGTTACTAATCATGAAGTAATAATAATACTATAAACCCTGTATATATACATTATTAAATAGATATGTGGGATACCAAGTTCAGCACTCATATAAACAAGTGACTGTCAAAATTCAAGGAACTAAAGGTTACATATGAAGAGTCCAATTTGATTAACTTCTTAAATTCATATGTCTTCACACAGTATGCAAATCCCTTGTGGCCAGAGATATCAATAGCGTCATCAAGTGTAACATCATGTTGGCACTTAAGAACACCATCTTTGCTACCTAAAATTTCGGTTTCAATGGAGTCTGCATGTTCTTAACTCCTCTCAGTAAAATCCAAAAATAGACAAATGAAACGACCCAATCCGTATTCAACCCGAATAATTTATTTTTATAATAAACCATTCACACGTCACTTAAATGGTTACATGATTTCGACCGGTTCATACGAAACGTTAAACATTCTACAAGTTTAAAGTTTACAAGGTAGGCACAAAGGCCTTTAATCAAATGTGTTACAAGTTCGACCTTAAAATGATAGTTTTAAACCAAACGACACATGAGCATGGTTTGGGGCTAAACTATCCAAACCAATGGGCTGTCCTCCAAAAGCTTCGCCTAAGCAACCAACATGGGAACCTCTAATTCCCGGCAACCCCTTTCCCTTTCTCCATACTTGTACCTAAAAAGTAAACAACGAGAGGGGTAAGCAAAGCTTAGTGAATGCAATAATTATACACATACATATATAACCCACTTACTCGCAATCACAACACAAATACCTCATACACGCTAGCAAACTAAATAGCATACCATCGTAAAGTAAAATGCTAAATCCTCAAGACCACAAGCTAGCATAAACAATAGCATATATTACCCGAACAAAATAATATGCTATACTACAACACATAACCATGGTTAACCATATCGCACTCAAGGGAACGGTACTCGTACAATGACCGTTGGTACTCGCATGGTGACTGTTAGTATACACTAACCCCCTAGGTGGTCGTCCGCACTTACCGAACCACCCTTCACGCACATGTGGTCTCCATCGCACAAAAGAGTAGTGAATCCATACGCCCGGATAACACTATAGTGAATCCACACACCTGGATAACACTAACCACAAGTCCGCAAACAAATAAACTATATACGCATATATATAATTTTTCCACTCACCTTAATGCCTTCGGTAAATGAGAAATCAAGCTTGCAACCTTCAATGTAACGTACCTATTACATTACGCATATAATAAACATACAAACTAGTTGGACTAAACACCAACTTTTAACTCTTGTGCATTGAATGACCCAATTGCATTAAATGACCCATTTACACCAAAACCGCCCATTCAAGGCCAAGACTTATCGTTAATCACTAAAAGCTAGTGATTAAAGTCTAATAACACCAACTAACACAATTTAGGGTATTTTCATACCCATATTGCCCAACTAGGTCAACCGTTACCCATTTGACTCATTTAACATCAAGACCCATAATTTGGTCAAACTTTAACCCATTACAAAACCTTTCACTAATACATAAGTGTATCAGTGATTTAACAACAAAATTAACTCTATGAACACCAAATTACATGACTAAACCCTAGATTACAAACCTTAGGGTTTCCATACATCAAGTTTAACCCAAATCCACTCATTTAACTCCCAAATGGGTCTTACAAGTCACACATGAACAAACCCTAGCTATAAATCAATTTGAACTCAAAACTCAGAGTTAAGACTTACTAACACTATCACAACATAGCTAGAGATGTAGGGAACAACTTTAAAACTTGGACTCGGGCAAGACTTGGTTTTCTTCTTCCCCAAAGTGAGCTCTCTCACTCTAAAACTCTACTCTCTCTCTAGAATTTAATTTGATGTAGGTGAAAGAATGTTTAATGAGTTAAGGATAAGCTTCTATCAGTTTTTAAGTCCCCAAACCGTTCATCATGTGAAAAGACCAAAACACCCCAAAAGATACCCCTAAAAACGGGTCAATTTAGTCAGTTCAGCGACTTCGTCATGTTTCGAGACAACCTGTCGCTTTTCGCGATGACCAGGATGCGACAAACATCACCAAATCGCAATAAAGTGGTCAGGTGGAGGGGTTTCATGTTGTCGCGTTTCAGACGCACTTGTCGCGTTTCGCGACTTTAGTGACCCGAACTTTTCCATGTTTATATATATTAAATGAAATTGTTATTTACATGATTAAGTGTTTCCAACATGTTAAGCAATCAAACTTATTAAGACTTGATTAATTTAAATAGGTTTCATATAGACAATTGACCACCCAAGTTGACCGGTGATTCACGAACGTTAAAACTTGTAAAAACTATATGATGACATATATATGATTATATATATAGTTAACATGATATTATGATAAGTAAGTATCTCATTATGTATTTTAACAACGAGTTATATACATAAAATTGAGTTTATTGAACTAAGAAACTCGAAACGATATATATAACGATTATCGTTATAACAACTTCTTACTAAATACATATGAATCATATTAAGATATTGATACACTATGTTTAATCATGACAAATGATAAGTAAACATGTCATTAAGTGTATTAACAATGAACTACATATGTAAAAATAAGAATACTAACTTAATGATTTCGAAACGAGACATATATGTAACGATTATCGTTGTAACAACATTTAACTTTATATATATATATCATACTAAGATATATTAATATATCATAATATCATGATAATGTAATAATTTAACATCTCTTTAGATATAATAAACAATGGGTTAACAACATTTAACAAGATCGTTAACTTAAAGGTTTCAAAACAACATTTACATGTAACGACTAACGATGACTTAACGACTCAGTTAAAATGTATATACATGTAGTATTTTAATATGTATTCATACACTTTTGAAAGACTTCAAGACACTTATCAAAATACTTCTACTTAACAAAAATGCTTACAATTACATTCTCGTTCAGTTTCATCAACAATTCTACTCGTATGCATCCGTATTCGTACTCGTACAATACACAGCTTTTAGATGTATGTACTATTGGTATATACACTCTAATGATTAGCTCTTAGCAGCCCATGTGAGTCACCTAACATATGTGGGAACCATCATTTGGCAACTAGCATGAAATATCTCATAAAATTACAAAAATAATAGTAATCATTCATGACTTATTTACATGTAAACAAAATTACACATCCTTTATATCTACTCCATATACCAACGACCAAAAACACCTACAAACACTTTCATTCTTCAATTTTATTCATCAAATTGATCTCTCTCAAGTTCTATCTTCAAGTTCTAAGTGTTCTTCATAAATTTTATAAGTTCTAGTTTCATAAAATCAAGAATACTTCCAAGTTTGCTAGCTTATTTCCAATCTTGTAAAGTGATCATACAACCTCAAGAAATCTTTCTTATTTACAGTAATATATCTTTCTAATACAAGGTAATACTCATATTCAAACTTTGATTCAATTTCTATAACTATAACAATCTTATTTCGAGTGGAAATCTTACTTGAACTTGTTTTCGTGTCATGATTCTGTTTCAAGAACTTTCAAGCCATCCAAGGATCCTTTGAAGCTAGATCTATTTTTCTCATTTCCAGTAGGTTTATCCATAAAACCTGAGGTAGTAATGATTTTCATAACATCATTCGATTCATATATATAAAACTACCTTATTCGAAGGTTTAAACTTGAAATCACGAGAACATAGTTTAGTTAATTCTAAACTTGTTCGCAAACAAAAGTTAATCCTTCTAACTTGACTTTTAAAATGAACTAGACACATGTTCTATATCTATATGATATGCTAACTTAATGATTTAAAACCTGAAAATACGAAAAACACCGTAAAATTGGATATACGCCGTCGTAGTAACACCGCGGGCTGTTTTGGGTTAGTTAATTAAAAACTATGATAAACTTTGATTTAAAAGTTTTTCTTCTGGGAAAATGATTTTTCTTATGAACATGAAACTATATCCAAAAATCATGATTAAACTCAAAGTGGAAGTATGTTTTCCAAAATGGTCATCTAGACGTCGTTCTTTCGACTTAAATGACTACCTTTACAAAAATGACTTGTAACCTGTATTTTCGACTATAAACTTATACTTTTTCTGTATAGATTCATAAACTTAAGTTCAATTTGAAACCATAGCAATTGGATTAACTCAAAACGGATTTAAAACGAAGAAGTTATGGGTAAAACAAGATTGGATATTTTTACTTGTTGTAGCTACGTGAAAATTGGTAACAAATCTATATTAATAATATCCTAGCTAACTTATATTGTATAATATATATATATATATATTCTAATATATTATGTAATCTTGGGATACCATAGACACGTATGCAAATGTTTTGACATATCATATCGACCCATCTATATATATTATTTGGAACAACCATAGACACTCTATATCCAGTAATGTTGGAGTTAGCTATACATGGTTGAGGTTGATTCCAAAAATATATATACTTTGAGTTGTGATCTAGCCTGAGACGTGTATACACTGGATCGTGGATTGGGTCAAGATAATATATATCAATTTATTTCTGTACATCTAACTATGGACAACTAGTTGTAGGTTACTAACGAGGACAGCTGACTTAATAAACTTAAAACATTAAAACATATTAGAAATGTTGTAAATATAATTTGAACATACTTTGATATATATGTACATATTTGTTATAAGTTCGTCAATCGACCAGTGGCCAAGTCTTACTTCCCGACGAAGTAAAAATTTGTGAAAGTGAGTTATAGTCCCACTTTTAAAATCTAATATTTTTGGGATGAGAATACATGCAGCTTTATAAATGTTTTACAAAATAGACACAAGTACATGAAACTACTTTCTATGGTTGAACGATCGAAGCCGAATATGCCCCTTTTACTTGGTAACCTAAGAATTAGTAAACCAGTCTACTAATTGACGCGAATCCTAAAGATAGATCTATTGGGCCCAACAAACTTCATCCGTTGTAGCGGATGCTTTAGTACTTCGAGTTTTTATATCATGTCCGATGGATGTCCCGGAATGATGGGGATATTCTTATATGCATCTTGTTAATGTCGGTTGCCAGGTGTTCACCGTATGAATGATTTTTATCTCTATGTATGGGATGTATTGAAATATGAAATCTTGTGGTCTATTATTATGATTTGATAATAAAATAGGTTAAACCTATAACTCACCAACATTTTTGTTGACATTTTAAGCATGTTTATTCTCAGGTGATTATTAAGAGCTTCCGCTGTTGCATACTAAAATAAGGACAAGATTTAGAGTCCATGCTTGTATGATATTATGTAAAACAGCATTCAAGAAACTTATTTTTGATGTAATATATTCATATTGTAAACCATTATGTAATGGTCGTGTGTAAACGGTATATTTTAGATTAAAATTATTTGATAATCTACGTAATGCTTTTTAAACTTTTATCGAGAAAATAAAGGTTATGGTTGTTTTAAAAATGAATGCAGTCTTTGAAAAACGTCTCATATAGAGGTCAAAACCTCACGACGAAATCAATTAATATGGAACGTTTATAATCAATATGAACGGGACATTTCAGTTGGTATCCGAGCGTTGGTCTTAGAGAACCAGAAATTTGCATTAGTGTGTCTTATCGAGTTTGTTAGGATACATTAGTGAGTCTGGACTTCGACCGTGTTTTCTTTAAAAATGATTGCTTAACACTTTTGTTGGAAACTATATATTATTAACATGTAAATATTATGTGATATATTAACCTCTTAATGTGTTTGATATTGTGTGATAGTTGTCTACCACTAGTACAAATCCCATCGATTCACCTAATAATAATGAAGAGTCAAATATATTTTGGGAAGATTCACAAATTCCCGAAGAGGAACCGGAAGAAGAGGAACCGGAAGAGGAGTAACCGGAAGAGGATGAACCAGAAGAAGAGGAACCGGAAGAGGAGGAACCGGAAGAGGAGGAACCAGAAGAAGAAGAGGTTTCGGAGGAAGAAATATTGATACCTATAGTAAATCGATTAAATAAAAGAAAATCCCCAACCAACGGACCAAAGTTAATAATGGTCAATGGTGTTTCCGCCGAAGAAGCAAAATATTGGGAAGATTATCAATTTTCCGATGAATCGGATCCCGATGAGGATTCTGATGATGTTATAGAACTTACCTTGACCCAATTTAATAAAGCGAAAGAAAATAATAAGGGAAAAGGTATAAAAATAGAGAAACCCGATTCCAACCCCGATGAACTTTATGTGTATCGGCAACATCCGTATTTCCTAAAATGTAACAATGACCCGGGAACCTCTAAACCACCAGGTTTTTCTAAACCATTGTGGAAAACGACGGTTCGTATTAGAGGAACACCATATATTCCTAGAAAATTAGGAAAAAGAACCAAGTCCGAAGAAGAAGAAACCAGTGGTTCAGATTAGAGGGTTGTAATCATGTTGTATATTATATGTATTGTAGTGTGCTTGTACTTTTATGTTCTATGTAAAAATTTCTTGTATTGTTTGTTAATTATCTTTTACGAATCTAATCCTTGTCTATTTTACAGTATAAAAACAAAATGGACGTTAAGGATAGACAACCGAATATTCTAGAAGACCTACCAGAGGATATGATTGAGGAAATCTTGTTTAGAGTCTGTCAGAATTCATCAGCACATTTAGTTATGGCGAAATTAACTTGTCAAATATTTGAAAGACTTTCCAGAAATGCCTTAGTTTATAAAAGGCTTTCCTTTGATAGGTGGGGTATATCACATTGGGGAGACCGTAAGTTACGCCGTGTTTTCTTTAAAGCATTAAATGCGGAGAACCCAAACGCAATTTTACGCTACGGGTTAAGAACCTATTTTGACTCAACATATCCCAACATAGGATTTCGTGAATTAGAAAGAGCTTCTAACATGCAACATAAAGAAGCATGTTATGCTTACGGGTTAGTGATGTTCGCTTCTTACCAAAGTGAGAAAAAGAACATCGGATTGCAGCTTTTAAATAAAACCTTCCCACAAGTGACGGATTCAGTAGTTGGGGTGAGAAACAAGGTTTTTAGATTATTACAGGGCTGTTGGACATTACGAAACCCTCATCCTTTTGACGACATTACAACATGCTGCCTAGCCAATTGTCATAACGGTTATTTTCCACAAGATTAAGGATGGGAAGTCGTCTTAGTAAAACCTGAATGCATGACTTGTTTCTAGACTTATGAATTACGTGTCTTTATTTCTTTTGCTGAACAACTTGCGTATTAACTAGAATTGCCTTCATAGCTGCCGAGTAGCAAAGTTATTATGTGCTATATTTCATCCTATATGTATTATAGCGGTATTGTAAGTTTGTAAATTTTGTATAAAGTTTGAACGCTAAATATTATTATAATAAGTTTTTCATATAGAATCATAGTAGTTGTGTTGTATAATTACTGCTAAGTATGAACTTAACGGGTAGGTACTACCCGAATTAAAACTATAAAATGCTAATATGAAGAAAAATCTTTTATAAATAAGTTCATATTATGCTACGAAATACTAATGACTGCTCTTAAATTCTATATGATTAACTCAATTCTTTTGGTTATTTTGAAGGAAATGGTACCGGCGACTCGTCAGAACTTGAACATGAGTGAGGAAGACTTTCGTGTTTTCCTTGCTGCGAACATAGCCGCAGTGCAGGCTACAATGCAAAATAACAATAACTCCGGATCTAGCAGTGGAACTAATTCCGCAAGAAATCGTGTAGGATGCTCCTACAAAGAATTCACTGCCTGCAAACCTTTGGAATTTGATGGAACCGAAGGACCAATTAGATTGAAACGGTGGACCGAGAAGGTTGAATCGGTGTTTGCCATAAGAAATTGTACTGAAGAGGACAAAGTTAAGTACGCTACGCATACCTTCACATGTACGCCGTTAACGTGGTGGAATACCTATCTCGAGCAGGTAGGACAAGATGCTGCTTACGCAGTACCATGGTCAGCATTCAAGCAATTGATGAACGAGCAGTATCGTCCCAGGAACGAGGTCAATAAGCTCAAGGTAGAGCTTAGAGGATTACGAACGCAAGGTTTCAATATCACCACGTACGAATGACGATTCACAGAATTGTGCCTATTGTGTCCCAGAACGTTTGAAGACGAAGAAGAGAAGATCGACGCATTTGTAAAAGGGTTACCGGAAAGAATTCAAGAAGATGTGAGTTCACACGAGCCCGCCTCCATACAAAAGGCAAGTCAAATGGCTCACAAATTAGTGAACCAGATCGAAGGAAGGATTAAAGAGTAGGCGACCGAAGAGGTTAACATGAAACAAGTCAAGAGAAAGTGGGAAGAAACCAATGATAAGAGTCACCAATACAACAACAACAATCACAACCAAAATCGCAACAACTATCCCAATAACCGCAACATCAATCGCAACAACAACTTCAACAAACATCCCAACAACAACTAAAATAACCGGCCCAATAACAATAATAATAACAACAACAACAACAACAATAACAATCCCAACAACAATCTCAATAACAACAATGGCAACAAAAAACAAAAACAGCCATGCCAAAGATGTGAAGAGCATCACCTGGGGTTCTGCACGACATTTTGCAACAGGTGTAAAAGAAATGGTCATAGCGCGAAGAAGTGCGAAATCTACAGACCAATGCATAACAGAACTAAAGGAACAAATAATGTTGAAACAAATAATACCGCCATAGTTTGTTTTGGATGTGGAAAACCGGGCCACTTTAGTAGAAATTGCTCGAATCAGGGGAATACTAATGGGCAGGGCCGCAGAAGAGTTTTCAATATTAATACGGCAGAAGCACAGGAAGACCCGGAGCTTGTTACGGGTACGTTTCTCATTGACAATAAATCTGCTTATGTTTTATTTGATTCGGGTGCGGATAGAAGCTATATGAGTAGAGATTTTTGTGCTAAACTAAGTTGTTCACCGACGCCCTTGGATAATAAATTTTTACTCGAATTAGCAAACGGTAAGTTAATTACAGAAGATAATATATGTCGTAATCGAGAAATTAAACTGGTTAGCGAAACATTTAAGATTGACTTGATACCAGTAGAGTTAGGGAGTTTTGATGTGATAATCGGTATGGACTGGTTGAAAGAAGTAAAAGCAGAGATCATTTGTTACAAAAATGCAATTTGCATTATACGAGAAAAAGGAAAACCCTTAATGGTGTACGGAGAAAAGAGCAACGCGAAGTTAAATCTTATTAGTAACCTAAAGGCACAAAAACTAATAAGAAAAGGTTGCTATGCTGTGCTAGCATATGTCGAGAAAGTCAATTCTGAAGAAAAGAACATCAATGATGTTCCAGTCGCAAAAGAATTTCCCGATGTATTTCTGAAAGAATTACCGGGGCTACCTCCACACCGATCCATTGAATTTCAAATAGACCTTGTACCGGGAGCTGCACCAATAGCTCGTGCTCCATACAGACTCGCACCTAGCGAAATGAAGGAACTTCAGAGCCAATTACAAGAACTTTTAGAGCGTGGTTTCATTCGACCAAGCACATCACCGTGGGGAGCTCCTATTTTGTTTGTCAAGAAGAAGGATGGTGCATTTAGGTTGTGTATCGACTACCTAGAGTTGAACAAACTTACCATCAAGAACCGCTACCCAGTATCGAGAATCGATGACTTATTTGATCAACTACAAGGCTCGTCAATTTATTTGAAGATTGATTTACGTTCTGGGTATCATCAAATGCGGGTGAAGGAGGATGATATTCTAAAGACTGCTTTTAGAACGCGTTACGGTCATTACAAGTTTATGGTTATGCCGTTTGGATTGACGAACGCACCAGCTGTGTTCATGGACCTCATGAACCGAGTGTGTGGGCCATATCTTGACAAGTTTGTCATTGTTTTCATCGATGACATACTTATTTACTCGAAGAATGATCAAGAGCATGAAGAACATTTAAGAAAAGTGCTAGAGTTGCTGAGAAAAGAAAAACTGTACGGTAAGTTTCAAAGTGTGCATTTTGGTTGGAAGAAGTTCAATTCCTCGATCACATAGTGAACAAAGAAGGTATTCAGGTGGATCCAGTAAAGATTGAAACCGTTGAAAAATGGGAAACCCCAAAAACTCCGAAGCATATACGCCAATTTTTAGGACTAGCTGGTTACTACAGAAGGTTCATCCAAGATTTTTCCAGAATAGCAAAACCCTTGACTGCATTAACGCATAAAGGGAGGAAATTTGAATGGAAGGATGAACAAGAGAAAGCGTTTCAATTGTTAAAGGAAAAGTTAACTACGGCACCTATATTGTAATTACCTGAAGGGAATGATGATTTTGTGATATATTGTGATGCTTCAAAGCAAGGTCTCGGTTGTGTATTAATGCACCAAACGTAGGTAATTGCTTATGCGTCTAGACAATTGAAGATTCACGAGCAGAATTATACGACGCATGATTTGGAATTAGGCGAGATTGTTTTTGCATTAAAGACTTGGAGGCACTACTTATATGGGGTCAAATGTATTATATATACCGACCACAAAAGTCTTCAACATATATTTAATCAGAAACAACTGAACATGAGGCAGCGCAGGTGCATTGAATTGTTGAATGATTACGACTTTGAGAATCGTTACCACCCGGGGAAGGCGAATGTGGTAGCCGACGCTTTGAGTAGAAAGGACAGAGAACCCATTCGAGTAAAAGCTATGAATATAATGATTCACAATAACCTTAGTTCTCAAATAAAGGAGGCGCAGCAAGGAGTTTTAAAAGAGGGAAATTTAAAGGATGAAATACCCAAAGGATCAGAGAAGCATCTTAATATTCGGGAAGACGGAACCCAGTATAGGGCTGAAAGAATTTGGGTACCAAAATTTGGAGATATGAGAGAAATGGTACTTAGAGAAGCTCATAAAACCAGATACTCAATACATCCTGGAATGGGGAAGATGTACAAAGATCTCAAGAAACATTTTTGGTGGCCAGGTATGAAATCCGATGTTGCTAAATACGTAGGGGAATGTTTGACGTGTTCTAAGTCAAAGCTGAGCATCATAAACCATCAGGTCTACTTCAACAACCCGAAATCCCAGAATGGAAATGGGAAAACATTACCATGGATTTCATTACTAAATTGCCAAGGACTGCAAGTGGTTTTGATACTATTTGGGTAATAGTTGATCGTCTCACCAAATCAGCACACTTCCTACCAATAAGAGAAGATGACAAGATGGAGAAGTTAGCACGACTGTATTTGAAGGAAGTCATCTCCAGACATGGAATACCAATCTCTATTATCTCTGATAGGGATGGCAGATTTATTTCAAGATTCTGGCAGACATTACAGCAAGCATTAGGAACTCGTCTAGACATGAGTACTGCCTATCATCTACAAACTGATGGGCAGAGCAAAAGGACGATACAAACGCTTGAAGACATGCTACGAGCATGTGTTATTGATTTCAGAAACAGTTGAGATCGACATCTACCGTTAGCAGAATTTTCCTACAACAACAGCTACCATTCAAGCATTGAGATGGCACCGTTTGAAGCACTTTATGGTAGAAAGAAAAGGTCTCCGATTTGTTGGAGTGAAGTGGGGGATAGACAGATTACGGGTCCGGAGATAATACAAGAAACTACCGAGAAGATCATCCAAATTCAACAACGGTTGAAAACCGCCCAAAGTCGACAAAAGAGCTACGCCGACATTAAAAGAAAAGATATAGAATTTGAAATTGGAGAGATGGTCATGCTTAAGGTTGCACCTTGGAAAGGCGTTGTTCGATTTGGTAAATGAGGGAAATTAAATCCAAGGTATATAGGACCATTCAAGATTATTGATCGTGTCGGACCATTAGCTTACCGACTTGAATTACCACAACAACTCGCGGCTGTACATAACACTTTCCACGTCTCAAATTTGAAGAAATGTTTTGCTAAAGAAGATCTCACTATTCTGTTAGACAAAATCCAAATCAACGAAAAACTTCAATTCGTCGAAGAACCCGTCGAAATAATGGATCGTGAGGTTAAAAGACTTAAGCAAAACAAGATACCAATTGTTAAAGTTTGATGGAATGCTCGTAGAGGACCCGAGTTCACCTGGAAATGAGAAGATCAGATGAAGAAGAAATACCCACACTTATTTCCAGAAGATACGACAACAACTCCAACTGCTTAAAATTTCGGGACGAAATTTATTTAACGGGTAGGTACTGTAGTGACCCGAACTTTTCCATGTTTATATATATTAACTGAAATTGTCATTTACATGATTAAGTATTTCCAACATGTTAAGCAATCAAACTTGTTAAGACTTGATTAATTTAAATAGATTTCATATAGACAATTGACCACCCAAGTTGACCGGTGATTCACGAACGTTAAAACTTGTAAAAACTATATGATGACATATATATATGATTATATATATAGTTAACATGATATTATGATAAGTAAGTATCTCATTAAGTATTTTAACAATGAGTTATATACATAAAATTGAGTTTATTGAATTAAGAAACTCGAAACGATATATATAACGATTATCGTTATAACAACGTCTTACTAAATACATATGAATCATATTAAGATATTGATACACTATGTTTAATCATGATAAATGATAATTAAACATGTCATTAAGTGTATTAACAATGAACTACATATGTAAAAACAAGACTACTAACTTAATGATTTCGAAACGAGACATATATGTAACGATTATCGTTGTAACAACATTTAACTGTATATATATCATACTAAGATATATTAATATATCATAATATCATGATAGTGTAATAATTTAACATCTCTTTAGATATAATAAATAATGGGTTAACAACATTTAACAAGATCGTTAACCTAAAGGTTTCAAAACAACATTTACATGTAACGACTAACGATGACTTAACGACTCAGTTAAAATGTATATACATGTAGTGTTTTAATATGTATTCATACACTTTTGAAAGACTTCAAGACACTTATCAAATACTTCTATTTAGCAAAAATGCTTACAATTACATCCTCGTTCAGTTTCATCAACAATTCTACTCGTATGCACCCGTATTCGTACTCGTACAATACACAGCTTTTAGATGTAAGTACTATTGGTATATACACTCCAATAATCAGCTCTTAGCAGCCCATGTGAGTCACCTAACATATGTGGGAACCATCATTTGGCAACTAGCATGAAAGATCTCATAAAATTACAAAAATATTAGTAATCATTCATGACTTATTTACATGTTAACAAAATTACACATCCTTTATATCTAATCCATATACCAACGACCAAAAACACCTACAAACACTTTCATTCTTCAATTTTCTTCATCAAATTGATCTCTCTCAAGTTCTATCTTCAAGTTCTAAGTGTTCTTCATAAATTTTATAAGTTCTAGTTTCATAAAATCAAGATTACTTCCAAGTTTGCTAGATTACTTCCAATCTTGTAAAGTGATCATCCAACCTCAAGAAATCTTTCTTATTTATAGTAATATATCTTTATAATACAAGGTAATACTCATATTCAAACTATGATACAATTTCTATAACTATAACGATCTTATTTCGAGTGGAAATCTTACTTGAACTTGTTTTCGTGTCTTGATTCTGCTTCAGGAACTTTCAAGCCATCCAAGGATCCTTTGAAGCTAGATCTATTTTTCTCATTTCTAGTAGGTTTATCCACAAAACATGAGGTAGTAATGATGTTCATAACATCATTCGATTCATATATATATAACTACCTTATTCGAAGGTTTAAACTTGAAATCACTAGAACATAGTTTAGTTAATTCTAAACTTGTTCGCAAACAAAAGTTAATCCTTCTAACTTGACTTTTAAAATGAACTAGACACATGTTTTATATCTATATGATATGCTAACATAATGATTTAAAACCTGAAAACACGAAAAATACCGTAAAACTAGATATACGCCGTCGTAGTAACACCGCGGGCTGTTTTGGGTTAGTTAATTAAAAACTATGATAAACTTTGATTTAAAAGTTTTTCTTCTGGGAAAATAATTTTTCTTATGAACATGAAACTATATCCAAAAATCATGATTAAACTCAAAGTGGAAGTATGTTTTCCAAAATGGTCATCTAGACGTCGTTCTTTCGACTTAAATGACTACCTTTACAAAAATGACTTGTAACCTGTATTTCCAACTATAAACTTATACTATTTCTGTATAGATTCATAAACTTAAGTTCAATATGAAACCATAGCAATTGGATTCACTCAAAACGGATTTAAAACAAAGAAGTTATGGGTAAAACAAGATTGGATATTTTTACTTGTTGTAGCTACGTGAAAATTGGTAACAAATCTATATTAATCATATCCTAGTTAACTTATATTGTATAATACATATATTCTAATATATTATGTAATCTTGGGATACCATAGACACGTATGCAAATGTTTTGACATATCATATCGACCCATCTATATATATTATTTGGAACAACCATAGACACTCTATATGCAGTAATGTTGGAGTTAGCTATACAGGGTTGAGGTTGATTCCAAAAATATATATACTTTTAGTTGTGATCTAGCCTGAGACGTGTATACACTGGGTCGTGGATTGGGTCAAGAAAATATATATCAATTTATTTGTGTACATCTAACTATGGACAACTAGTTGTAGGTTACTAACGAGGACAGCTGAATTAATAAACTTAAAATATTAAAACGTATTAGAAATGTTGTAAATATATTTTGAACATACTTTGATATATATATGTACATATTTGTTATAGGTTCGTGAATCGACCAGTGGCCAAGTCTTACTTCCCGACGAAGTAAAAATTTGTGAAAGTGAGTTATAGTCCCACTTTTAAAATCTAATATTTTTGGGATGAGAATACATGCAGCTTTATAAATGTTTTACAAAATAGACACAAGTACATGAAACTACTTTCTATGGTTGAACGATCGAAGCCGAATATGCCCCTTTTACTTGGTAACCTAAGAATTACTAAACCAGTCTACTAATTGACGCGAATCCTAAAGATAGATCTATTGGGCCCAACAAACCCCATCCGTTGTAGCGGATGCTTTAGTACTTCTAATTTTTATATCATGTCCGATGGATGTCCCAGAATGATGGGGATATTCTTATATGCATCTTGTTAATGTCGGTTGCCAGTTGTTCACCGTATGAATGATTTTTATCTCTATGTATGGGATGTATTGAAATATGAAATCTTGTGGTCTATTATTATGATTTGATAATATATAGGTTAAACCTATAACTCACCAACATTTTTGTTGACATTTTAAGCATGTTTATTCTCAGGTGATTATTAAGAGCTTCCGCTATTGCATACTAAAATAAGGACAAGATTTGGGGTCCATGCTTGTATGATATTATGTAAAACTGCATTCAAGAAACTTATTTTTGATGTAATATATTCATATTGTAAACCATTATGTAATGGTCGTGTGTAAATGGTATATTTTAGATTATCATTATTTGATAATCTACGTAATGCTTTTTAAACTTTTATCGATAAAACAAAGGTTATGGTTGTTTTAAAAATGAATGCAGTCTTTGAAAAACGTCTCATATAGAGGTCAAAACCTCGCGACAAAATCAATTAATATGGAACGTTTATAATCAATATGCATGGGACATTTCAGCGACGTCCTCAGACGCGATAGACATGCTCAAAATGCGATAAAAGGCCTGATCACCCTAATTTCTAACATTCAATCCAGTTACACTAAACCAAGGTTAAAGCTAAACATACAAAATGTTAAATACGCACCTCGGACTATATACTCGAAAAACGAGATGTTACAACTCTCCCTCACTTGAATCAGAGCGCGTCCTCGCGATCCAAGCCGCATGACAAGCCGGAAGATACACCAAAACAAACTCTTCGGGTTCCTACGTAAACTTGGAACCCTTCCGATGACGCCATTGCACTTTGTACGGTCTAACATCTTTGTTTCGCAACCTCTTTACCTTATCATCTAGTATTGCAATTGGCTCTTCAACATACTCTAATTTGTTTTTTAGAGCAATCTCATCTAACGGCACCCAAGTCGAGTCATCCGCAAGACACTTACGGAGATGAGAAACATGAAATGTGTTATGGATTCCCACAAGCTCTTCGAGTAACTCTAGTCTATAAGCGACCTCACCAACACGAGCCACAATTATGAAAGGCCCAATAAACTGAGGAGCCAACTTTCCTTGTTTTCGGAACCGGATAACACCCTTCCACGGCGAAACCTTAAGCATCACCATGTCACCTTCTTGAAACTCAATCGGTCGCCTTATTTATCGGCATAAGATTTTTGTCTATCTTGTGCCGCCTTTAGTCGAGCCCGAATCATCTCAATCTTACTATTCGTCTCTAAAACTAAATCGGTACTCCCGATTTCTTTTTGTCCCACTTCACCCCAATAAATAGGAGTTCAACACCTTTGCCCATAAAGCATCTCATACGGTGGCATTCCAATACTAGCGTGATAGCTATTGTTGTATGAGAATTCCACCAAAGGCAAGTGCTCATCCCAACTACCACCGAAATCAATAACACACGCCCGTAGCATATCCTCTAACGTTTGATTCGTACATTCTGTTTGACCGTTCGTTTGAGGATGATACGCCGTGCTCATCTTCAATTGAGTACCCATATCTTCATGAAACTTACTCCAAAACCGAGACGTGAAACGAGTATCTCGATTCGAAACAATAGATATAGGGACCCCATGCCTTGATATCACCTATTTGATAAACAACTTAGACAAATCCTCCGATGATATCGTCTCCCGGATAGGAAGAAACAATGCACTTTTCGTCAACCGATCAACTATCACCCAAATCCTATCAAATTGGGTTCTCGCCGTCTTTGGTAATTTTGCAATGAAATCCATGGTAATATGCTCCCACTTCCATTTTGGGATTTCTAACGGTTGCAACATACCATACGGCTTTTGGTGTTCGGCCTTTACTTGCAAACATGTGATGCATTGTTCAACATACTTAACAACATCACGCTTCATGCCGTGCCACCAATACTCTTTCTCTAAATCAATGTACATCTTCGTCGCACCAGGATGAATGGAATAGTTTGACTTATGTGCTTCATCTAGTGGCACTTTTTGGTAATCGCCCATTCTAGGCACTCACACTCTTCCTTGAAAGGACAGCAAACCATGCGGGCCTAAGGTAATAGACTCCGTTTGCCCCATGATTCGTTCTTCATGCTTGTTGTTAACAAAAGCTTCAATTTGAATCTCACCAAAACTTTACATGAAAATCGTTAGTAATAATCATGCGTAACGATCCTACTCGTATCGCCGGATGTTGCCTCTTTCGACTCAAAGCATCCTCGACCACATTTTTCTTACCCGGATGGTAAAGTATCTCACAATCATAATCCTTTACCACATCCATCAACCTACGATGACAATAATTCAAATCTCGTTGGTCAAAGAGATGCTTTAAACTCTTGTGATCCGAATAAATCGTACACTTGACACCATACAAGTAGTGGCGCCAAAATTTAAACGCATGAACCACCGCTGCCAATTCAAGATCATGAGTCAGGTATCTCTTTTCGTGTTCCTTTAATTGTCGAGAGGCATAAGAGATGACTTTACCTTGTTACATTAGAACACACCCGAGCCCATTTAATGAGGCATCATAATATCTTCTACATCTTCCGACAACACTAAGATCGGAGCTTGATACAACTTTTCTTTCAACAATTGGAAAGCAATCTCTTGCTCATTTTCCCAATTAAGTTTCGCGTTCTTCCTTGTCAACTTTGTTAACGGAGAGGCAATTTTAGAAAAGTCTTGGATAAACCGACGATAATAACCGGCCAATCCAGAAAACTTCGAATTTCCGTAGGCGTAGACTGTTGTCCCCAACTCTTTACCGTCTCTATCTTCCCCGGATCTACTTGAATACCTTCTTTGTTCACAATATGGCCAAGGAATTGAACTTCCCTTAGCCAAAATTCATACTTGGAGAATTTAGCATACAACTTCTCCTTCCGCAACGTCTTCAACACTTCACGCAAGTGATGTTCATGTTCCTTCATACTCTTCGAATAGACAAGTATGTCGTCAATGAACACAATTACCGACTTGTCCAAGATAGGTTGGCACACTCGGTTCATAAGATCCATGAATGCTGCTGGTGCATTCGTAAGACCGAAAGGTATAACTACAAACTTGAAATGCCTATAACGAGTTTGAAAGGCCGTTTTCTCAATATCTTCCTCACGGACCCGCATTTGGTGATAACCGAACCGTAAGTCAATTTTAGAAAAATGAGTCGTGCCTTGGAGTTGATCAAACAAATCGTCAATCCGAGGCAATGGATAACGATTCTTGATCGTCACTTTATTCAACTCCCGATAACCGATACACATCCGCATACTACCATCCTTCTTCTTTACGAACAAAACCGGAGCGCCCCATGGAGAAGCACTCGGTCGGATAAAACCCTTTTCAAGAAATTATTGGGTTTGATTCAACAACTCTTGCATTTCCGTTGGTGCTAAACGATAAGGAGTTTTAGCAATGGGAGTAGCCCCCGGAACCAACTCAACGCGAAATTCAACTTGCCTTTCCGCCAGAACACCCGGTAACTCATCCGAAAAGACGTCTTCGAATTCATTAACAACCAGAATTTCACGAATGGATGGTGGCACTTCACGAGTATCAACTACATGGGCAATAAAAGCCACATCACCACTACTAAGAAAATGATGTGCCCGTGCATAAGTGCATAATGGCACAAGTTTTCTTCGTTTCTAGCCATGAACAATTAACTCTCCCCCACTTGGGGTCTTCACATGAATAGACTTCTCATGGCATGCAATATTGGCTCTATAATGATTGAGCCAATCCATACCAATGACAATATCAAACTCACCCAAAGTCATCGGGATAAGATCGATTTTAAAGGTTTCGGCACCAAACACAACATTACAATCTTTACACACATCAACCCCTAGCATCGTCTTACCATCCACTATTTCAACTTCTACCGGATGACTTAACTTAGCTAGCGGTTTGTTAAGCTTAGACACGAATCGAGGTGGCACAAATGACAAATTAGCACCACTATCAAATAGTATCCTTGCCATATTAGAGTTAACCATGAAAGTACCTGAGACAACTTCACTAGATTCGTTAGCCTCATCATTGGTCATTAAGTAATTTCGTCCCCTAGTCGTACCCGCTGCCTTCTCTAGCCTTTTAACTTGATCGGTGCGCAAATCGGGACACTCCGACTTCTGGCGTCCTTCTTTATTACAATTAAAACAAGTGAGTTTTGTCGTTGCCCGGTTCGTGCAATCACGGGATAGATGCCCGTATTCCCCACAATTATAACACCGAGGGTTGTATTCTTTAAAACCACCCTTCTTCACACTCCCGACGCTCTCACTCGCACCCCTACTCTTCTTGTTCGAGTGACTAGTAGCTTCAAACTTTATTTTGCCAAAAGTAAAGCCACTCTTTTTCGAAACGAGCGACTCAAAACCCTTAGCTATGTCAAACAACTCATCAAAAGTTTTCACCGAGTTCCTACTAATCTTCTCTTGGTAGTTGTCGTTCAAGGTTCGATAGAAATCTTCCTTTAACATGTGATCATTTCCGACATACTCCGGGCAAAATTGGGTCTTTGATAAGAAAGTGGACTTGAGAGTGTTCAAATCTATCGACCCTTGCCTCAAAGCACGTAACTCATCCTTAAGTCTCGAAAGATCGGCTGAAGTTCGGTACTCCTTGAAAAATTCCGTCTTGAATTCATCTCACGTGAATTCCATACATTGTTCCTCACCATAAAGCCGAATCTTTTCGTCCCACCACATTTTGGCATCACCCCTTAACATGCTACTTCCGTACCTCGTATTCTTTTTGAGAGGGCATTCACAAGTACGGAAAGCCCCCTCCATATCGGAGACCCAACGATTGCTCTTTATTGGATCCCATTCACCATCAAAAGTGGGAGGTTGAGCATCCTTGAAATTCTTATAATAGAATCTCGCCTTCCAACATTATCTTCGTGAAGAATAATCTTAACTTGTTCCTTGACTAGATCAACTACTTTCTCGTCAATCGAATCTAGGAACATTTTTCTAACGTCCTCCAAAAAGGCCGCATGATGTTTTTGTATAATGGCCTCAACCTTGGCCGTGAACTCGAAATCCTCGCCCGTACCTCCATTATCGGTGTTGTGTCCGTTTCTCATCTTCATTCTATAAAACGGAATAGGTTAAACAACGAAATGAAACGAAAGGACATGACATGTACATATATATATATATATATATATATATATATATATATATATATATATATATATATATATATATATATATATATATATATATATATAGACACACACACACACACACACACCCCTCACCGCCCCATCTTGCTCAACAATTGTAGTACATCGCTTGTTTGATACGATTTGAACCCGTAACAATCGTAGCTAGTTAATGGTGTATCCTATCGTATACACGCATAAAGGCACAATATTTGCATGAAAATAGCATTAAAAATACTGAGAACAATGGTTTTGTGAAACTGTCCGACAAGCGTTCTCCGCTGTACAGGCTGCTTCCGTCATGCATAAGCCCTGAAGGCCGCCTAGCGCTTAAGCCCTGAACAGAGAGAGCCACATTCAGTGTAAACTTCGAATCATGAATAACAGAATGTATCATCATCTGACACGTGTCCCCAAACAATCCGGTGGATCTGTCACTATAAATAGACCCCTTGGGTCATCATTTTACACATTCAGACATTATGACAACTTGTGAGCAGAGACTTCACCTTTCTCTCTCACATAGTACTTTCTCTTACTAGAAGTCATCCGGCTAACCGCTAAACGCTAAACGGATAACAGATTGATTAAGCCACCCTACAGATTTCCCGATCTGTGTACCGGGTCTGCAGGGATTATTTCCCAAGGGTGAAAATCAATCGGCAATACTCCCCCACCTTTAGCTAGATCACTTCTATCATTGTGCTAACACACTAAGCCTTACCTCATAAGGAAATAGGTGTTAACAATGTCTCCATCCACTAATGCAAAGAACACGTGAAACGAAAAAGGAACAAAAACAACTGAAGCTCCATTCACAAATGTACTTGAAGCAGTCAACAATCCATTAACTGAAGACATGATAACTGTAGAGGATGTACCTGTTCCGCCACCGGACGGTACGATTGAAGAAACAGTTGCTAAAACTACAGAAAGTCTTAAGCGTTTGGAAACTAATTCAGAGAAAAGGCCAGTAATCGAAGAAACAACAACCAAAAGTGCAGAAAGGCTTCCAAATCTTGTTACTAATCCAGAGAGGCGACCATTGATTCAACCACAACGATGTCCATCATTCATATCTTTTCGACGGATGGCGGATGACAAAGACAAGCAAATCATGAAAAGGCAATCTATATCAAAGTACAGGTTATCCTGACTACTTGACAAACTGGGCAGTCTTATTGATGACTCTGAGGATGATAATGACTTGAGCTATATTAATAATGATTCTGATGATGAGATTGATGATAAAGATGAGTTCATGTCTGAGAACCAGGTAGCGTTGCTTTTAAATGATATCCTTAAGCAGACAGCTCCGACAAAATATAAGCAACGTTTAGCGCAGCCCGCCGTCCGTGCTGTGGCTGTGGATAATTTTTTCTCACTAATTACTGGAGAGCAAGCTACAAAGCCACCAGCTATGGCAGAATCTGCTCAATGTTTTATTGATCGAATTGCTAACTATCCGTTGCCTAGAAATCTTGGCATACCGGCAATTGGAGTTTATAATGGTACAACAGATCCTGAAGATTTTCTTACTATGTTTGAGGGTGCGATGAGGTTACAGCATTGGGATGACGAGGTAGCTTGTCATATGTTTCCAATGGTGTTGCAGAAAATGGCAAGGGAATGGTTTGCAAGCTTAATGTCAAGGAGTATTACAAGTTACTTGGATCTTCTAGCGAAGTTTGTTATGCAATATCAAAATCTCTGTAGTTATACTTTGACACATCTTGATGCACATGAGATAACAATGCATCATAATGAGTCCTTGAGTAATTTCATGAAGCGATACATGCTTGAAGCACAAAAGATACCTGATTGTCCAGAGTCACAGCTAGTGTCCAGTTTCATTTTCTGTTTGGATCAGCGAAGGTTTAGTGCACTTGTTCATACATTAAGGTATGATTTGCCAAAAACTCTGCATCAGGCGTTGGAAGTTGCACAAAAACATGTTCGCGCTGGTGAGCGAGGACTAAGAAAGTTTGATGGAAGCAGCAGTAGCAAACCACACAATGGAGGGCTCTACTTTGACAGAAATCAGAGGAGGAATGACAATTCCAATGGTGGATGGAGAGACAACAATCATCCCAATGATTTTCATCACAACAGAAGGCCAATAGAGAGGCATTCATTGATAATGGTGCTGACTAAAACTCCAAAAGAGATTCTTTTCACTGAGCCAATCCGGACTACTTTCAATCCTCCGGCACGTATGGAGGAAATAGAGGGTCCAAAAAGTGAACTATGGTGTGATTTTCATGAGGCATGGGGCCATGATACAGATAATTGCAAATCTCTAATGAGAGAAATCATCGCAAAGATCAAACCAGGAGAATTAAATCACTTGTTTCCAGGAAAACAATATAGGAGAAATGATCCTCGTAGGAAATTTAGATGGCAGAAGAATGATGGTGGAAGAGGTCGTCGAGGTGAGAACAGAAGAAGGGAAGAGCATGGCGGAAGGGATAACAGAAACCAGTATGGAGACCGGATAACGGAGCGTGAGCCACCTCCAGATGTTGTAATCAAAATGGTGTGGTTGAATGGTAGTCACTATGAGGATAGTGAGCAGTCGGATAACAATGTTGATAGCTGGAGATATGCTCCAATCATTTTTCAACCAGTTCAAAATTGGGCCTTGTCCGTTCAACCAGTGGTCATTTCAGCAGTAAATACGGATACTGGTAGTAAAGCTGATATCATTTATTAGCATTGTTTGAAGGCTTTTCCACGGCATGTGCAGGATAGAGCTAGGCGGACGAGTTTAAAGGTTTCAGGATTGACGGGAGCACCGGTGAACGCCATGGGGCGAATTCGTTTAGAGGTTGTTATGGGAATATTCCCATTACTAAGAACTGAAACAATCGAATTCACTATTTTGGATGACAATTCTCGATTCAATGTCCTTTTTGGAAGGACAGCGTTGGCTAAATTTAGAGCAATTACATCAACTGCTCATGCAGAAATCAGATTCCCAACTCCTAACGGAGTAGCTGCCATACATTCACAGTATGTGGCACCAACTAGGGAACTTTCCACATTTGCAAATTTACCTGATGGCAGAACAAATCAGAGAAGGTGTAATCGGTTGTTCAGAGAGGATGAAGTTCAGGAATTTTTCATACCATGATCAAACTTTCAAGCCGGATAGCGCTGGGCGCTTGGCGTGTGAAGACTAGTTTGTTAGCATTTTCTGAAGAACAAAGTTTATCAATTTACTGTAAACCATTGTGGTTATTTTATAGTGCCTATGTTAGCAATTGCATACATTAAACATTCATGATGTACTAATTAGGCTTGATCCACCTAAATTCGTCATAAATTGTTTATGTACTGCACAATATTGATCAATAAAATTTTATATTTTTCTTATTCAAAGTGCTGCCTGTGACAAATGTAAAACATTGCATTTATATCCCGCCCACAGAAGGAGAGTATTTTTATACCTCCGATGGCGGAAGCTTTTGTGCCGGCCAGCAAAAAAGGCACAAGGGATCGGCTAGAAAACGTTAAAGTTTTACTAGAACGCGCCGAGGCAAAATACAAAAACCAGATACTTGTCATGACAAACATTATAAAAAATTTACTTCACAGAACGAAAGAAGTTTCTATATTTTATGAAGGCAAAAATATTTCACAATTCTTCTTCATATACTTTATGACGGAAGGCGTATGATGGACAGATTACTAATTCATAACCACTCTTCAAAAATACTTCATATTCCTCATTAATTTAATGACGGAAAGCATATAGTGGACTTCAAAGGTCCTTCTAACTATTTGAAAGCATAATATTTACAAAGTGAAATTTCAAAATTTCATATGATATTAATTCATCAGAAATTAATAATGCAATGCATCTACATACGAATTACTTCAAGCACTTTTCAATGAGATTTAATACGATAATCAATATGCAATTGTACATAGAAGATTTATTGTATGCTTAAGTGCATAACAGGTTTGTTTTACACAAGAAACGTCAAAACTTTGGTGCAAGAAAATATAATCATTAACACAGCATATGTTTATGGCATCAAAAGCGTCAAAGTTTATTAAAAATATTATTCATCAATAGTTACAAAATTTATGCAAACTCTACACCAAGCACATCCTAGGCAGATAACTCTTCTCTGCTGCACACCTCATCATAAACATCAATCTTAAGGCTTGTCAGTTTGTCTCTTGCCTCATTAACCCTCTCTAAAGTTCCAGGGTGCATCAAGTTAGCAATAGCAGGAGGAAAAGGCTAGTTTGGGGCAAGACGCTTGGTAATTTTATCAGTAACATCAGAAATGGAATGAGCAATCGTGGCATCAACATAATCATTATAAGGATTCCCAACAAGTTGAGATCCAAGAACCTTAGCTATTATGCCCGGTATCCCTTTCTTCAGTTGGGCAAAATTACCTTCCACTGCCTCCGCCCTCCGGAGTAGTTCAGCAGCCTTTTCCTTTTCAGCATTCAGCTCTAATTTGCAGGCATTCAGTTAACTCTCCAACTCGCTAGCCTTCAGCTTCTTTTCCTCAGTCTTCTTCTTCTCAGCTTCATCCATTCTCTCTTTCTCCTCTCGCAAAACCACATCAACATCTTGAGCACCATTTAGCTCAGCTTCTTTAGCTTTCAAAGCATCTTGAGCACCTTTTAGCTCAGTTTCTTTAGCCTTTAGCATATTCTGAACATCAGCTAATGCACGTTCAGCATCCATAGCTCTTTTGAGAGCATTTGTACCTTCAGCCCTTTCAGAACGGGCTATCTCCAGAATAGACTCTTGATGTGTCTGCAGTTGCAGAGTGGCTTTCAGATAGCTCATCAGTAACACAGCAGCAGCATTAGTTGATTGCCTAAGTTGTTGAGAGCAGAGAACAGCGAAGTAGGGGTTTAGCTCAGGAGGAGCACAACCCTGTAATAGAAGAATGTTATGGTTAATATCACTAATTCATGTGCAAGCACGTGCATACAAATTGTGTTTTCATTTATACTTGAGGAAGTGTAGTGAAATCTGCACACTTAGTAGCAGGGTTATCAATAAACGCCTGCAGGGCGGTCAGATGAGCAGGAATTGATGACTCTTGAATGTTTGATGATGTGACCGGAGGGATGGTGGTGCTGGGGGGTGAAGAATGATAGGAGGCGTCGTCCTCCGACCTCTGCTCATAAAATTCAGCTTCATCAAATATAGTAAAGTTCTGCTCAGGAGTTTTCAGAACTTTATCTCCTTGGCTTTCAAGGTTCTCCTCCGGCCTCCACTCACCACCTTCAGCAGCTTTTTCTTGGTTATCATCAGAATCTACTAAAATTACTAACATAAATAAATTAGAAAACATAACAGTTATAAGCAAAGATATATGCAGTATCAAGAAAGGGCAGAATGGGCATACTTCTTCTATGTTTCAGCTTTGGGCTTCCCTCAGTTCTTTTTGCCCTCTTAGCGCCTATGCTCTTCTTACGTGTCTTTTAGACCGGAGGAGGAGTGGGGAGCGTCTCACCAGTAATGTCCACTGAGCCTGTTGTTTGCTGCTCAGTGGTGGTGTCCTCCGTTGTCTGTTCAGAGTCGAACTCACTGTCAGAACTGCTATTATTGCTTTCTTCCCCCTTTCAGCAGTAGCAGTAGCAGCAGTAGCCTCAGTCTCAGCTGCAATCCTCTCTGCCTCCAGCTGGGCAGGCGTTTTATCACGGGCAGTGATAACCACATCATCCTCAAGATTGAGGGATAACAGAGCTAACCGAACAAGCATTTCGGTGTTTGCGGCAAAAATTACACAAAGGCAAAAATAGCAATATAAGTAACAAAAACATAAAGTAGACAGACATTTATGTACATTAGGATGATCATATCACATCCTATCATTGTTTTCTGACGGAGTACTGGCACAGAAGTAGTTGGCCATTCCTGGCTTACTCTGCACAACACAAGAATTCCCTCATACTTTTCATATGATCTGGGCGGAAGGTAGAGATCTTTTAGATGATCTACTATGCGTCTCTCTGCATTGGTTATCTTAACACCCTTTCCCACACCAGAATCTAAAGGCTTCCATTTCCGGACAACGGAATACTCTTCCGGAATTACTGTCTCGTCAACAAAGAAAAAAGGACTCTTCCAATCTTTTAAGTTTGACACTTTATTAGCACCAACAAAATGTGCATTTCGTTTATTGTCAATAGTAAGCTAACATCGGCTAATTGTATGAATTCTAAACAGAGAAATAAAAACCTTAAGGCGAGGTTTAATGTTAATGGCATTGCAGTACATTTCAAACAGGATAAATTTTTGAAGACCATGGGGATGTATTTGGCTAAGGCAGGCTTTATAATATCTAAGGATGCGAAGGAAAAATGTAGTAAGCGGAACACGGAGATTGCCGTAAGTAATTTGTAAAGCATATAAAGAAATTTTTCCAGCAGGAAGATCGTTGGCAGTTTGCCTGTTGGTAGGAAGAACAGGGTTGTATTGATTAAGATGGCAAAAATCAATCTTCAAGCCGTCCAAATGGCTCGCCGTTAATGATGATGCCATTGTGCTAACCTCAGGCAGATCAGTGGTTTCTGGAGAAGAAACCTCAACATGTTCTTGGCCAGTACTCGGTGCAGAAGCCATGGTAATAAAGTAAAAAGATAATAACAAGAAAGAAATAGCAGTAAGATGAAGTATAACTGACCTTGGAAGACGATAAACCTTAAAGAGTTGAAAGATGAAGAATGTGATGAAGATTTGGGGAAGAAATATGATTTTTGGATCTGGGCAAGGTAAAAAAGTGAAGGTAAAAGGGTTATGATGGTTTATATAGGAGTTCATCGATGCAATTTTTATAGACAAGATTGTGACACGTGTACGGGCACGTTTAAACGTGGGGTACGAAATAACACTTTTTACAGCAGGAGGTGTGTGGAGATTCTCAACCATTTATAATTAATCATCAGAGCATCAGTAAATTTCGTCTGCAATTAATGCCTGTAACGTTTTTCCCGATGCAAATGGCAAATGTGAAGACTAGTTTGGCATGCATTAGCAGAAGTTTAACAACTTAATCCTTTTTCAAATGCTTAAGTCATTAAACTGGGGGGACTTAATGGTGTATCCTATCGTATACACCCATAAAGGTACAATATTCACATAAAAATAGCATCAGGAACACTGAGAACAATGGTTTTGTGAAACTGTCCGACAAGCGTTCTCCACTGTACAGGCTGCTTCCGTCATGCATAAGCCCTGAAGGCCGCCTAGCGCTTAAGCCCTGAACAGAGAGTGCCACATTCAGCGTAAACTTCGGATCACGAATAACAGAACGTATCATCATCTGACACGTGTCCCCGAACAATTTGGTGGATCTGTCACTATAAATAGACCCCTTGGGTCGTCATTTTACACATTCAGACATTCTGACAACTTATGAGCAGAGACTTCACCTTCCTCTCTCACATAGTACTTTCTCTCACTAGAAGTCATCCGGCTAACAGCTAAACGCTAAACCCTAAACGGACAACAGATTGATTAAGCCACCCCACAAATTTCCAGATCTGTGTACCAGGTCTGTAGGGATTATTTCTCAAGGGTAAAAATCAATTGGCAACACTCCCCCATCTTTAGCTAGATCACTTCTAGTATTGTGCTAACACACTAAGCCTTACCTCATAAGGAAATAGGTGTTAACACTAGTCATTGCTACGCAAGCACGTCGCATTAACTTGCTAGTACAACGTCTATCTCGCTTGATGATTGCAAACACAATGCAAAATAATTAGCGTAAGGTTAGTTCACATAAACCTAGGCACTAACCAATCCCTGTCCGACCCGTCTCCTACAAGTCCCGCATAAAATGCATACACAATAAAGTCTAATCTAGGCACCTATCTCAAGTCACCTAAATCCCTTAGACCATGCTCTGATACCACTTGAAATGACCCAACCCGTATTCAACCCGAATAAATTTTTTTTTATAATAAACCATTCACACGTCACTTAAATGGTTACATAATTTTGACCGGTTCATACGAAACATTAAACATTCGACAACTTTAAAGTTTAAAAGGTAGGCACAAAGGCCCTTAATCAAATGTGTTACAAGTTTGACCTTAAAATGATAGTTTTAAACCAAACGACGCATGAGCATGGTTTGGGGCTAAACTATCCCAAACAATAGGCCGTCCTCCAAAAGCTTCGCCTAAGCAACCAACATGGGAACCTCTAAATCCCGGAAACCCCTTTCCCTTTCTCCATACTTGTACCTAAAATGTAAACAACGAGAGGGGTAAGCAAAGCTTAGTGAATGCAATAATTATACACATACATATATAACCCACTTACTTGCAATCACAACACAAATACCTCATACACGCTAGCAAACTAATTAACATACCATCGCAAAGTAAAATGCTAAATCCTCAAGACCACAAGCTAGTATAAACAATAGCATATCTAACCCGAACAAAATAATATGCTACACTACAACATATAACCATGGTTAACCATATCGTACATAAGGGAATGGTACTCGCACAATGACCGTTGGTACTCGCACGGTGACCGTTAGTATACAGTAACCCTCTACGTGGTCATCTGCACTTACCGAACCACCCTTCACGCACATGTGGTCTCCATCGCACAAAAGAGTAGTGAATCCACATGCCTGGATAACACTATAGTGAATCCACATGCCCGGATAACACTAACCATAAGTCCGCAAGCAAATAAACTATATACGCATATATATAATTATTCCACTCACCTTAACGCATTCGGTGAATGAGAAATCAAGCTTGCAACCTTCAATGTAACATACCTATTACATTATGCATATAATCAACATAAAAACTAGTTGGACTAAACACCAACTTTTAACTCTTGTACATTTAATGGCCCAATTGCATTAAATGGCCCATTTACACCAAAACTGCCCATTCAAGGGCAAGACTTATCGTTAATCACTAAAAATAAAGTCTAATAACACCAACTAACACAATTTAGGGTATTTTCAAACCCATCTTACCCAACTAGGTCAACCGTTACCCATTTGACTCATTTAACATCAAGACCCATAATTTGTTTAAACTTGAACCCATTACAAAACCTTTCACTAACATATAAGTGTATTAGTGATTTAACAAAACAATTAACTCTATGAACACTAAATTACATGACTAAACCCTAGATTACAAACCTTAGGGATTCCATACATCAAGTTTAACCCAAATCCACCCATTTAACCCCCAAATGGGTCTTATAAGTTACACATGAACAAACCCTAGCTATAAATCAATTTGAACTCAAAACTCAGAGTTAAGACTTACCAACACTATCACAACGTAGCTAGAGATGTAGGGAACAACTTTAAAACATAGACTCGGGCAAGATTTGGTCTTCTTCTTCCCTAAAGTGAGCTCTCTCACTCTAAAACTCTACTCTCTCTCTAGAGTTTAATTTGATGTAGGTGAAAGAGTGTTTAATGAGTTGAGGATAAGCTTCTATCAGTTTTTAAGTCCCCAAACCGTTCATCAAGTGAAAAGACCAAAACACCCCAAAAGATACCCCTAAAAACGGGTCAATTTAGTCAGTTCAGCGACTTCGTCGCGTTTCGCGACAAGCTGTCGCGTTTTGCGACAACCTGTCGCATTTCGCAATGACCAGGACGCAATAAACATCACCAAATTGAGATAAAGTGGTCAGGTGGAGGAGTTTCATGTTGTCGCGTTTCAGACGCACTTGTCGCGTTTCACGACGTCCCTAGACGCGATAGACATGCTCAAAACGCAATAAAAGGCCTGATCAACCCAATTTCTAACATTTAATCCAATTAAACTAAACCAAGGTTAAAGCTAAACATACAAAAGGTTAAATACACACCTCGGACTATGTACTCAAAAAATGGGATGTTACATCAAAACAAAAATAAAGATGTGAACAATTACACAGTGCTAAAGGCTTACTTAGATTATAAAAAAAACTTCTAAATTTTATAGAATCAATATATATAATTGTCTAATATGACATATATAAGAAATAGTATCAATCGCTAGAACCAAGGAGAAATTTTCTAAAAATAGGACTCCTTTTAGGCAAAAAATATTAGAGGTCAACCAATCTTAACCAATCCACACTCAAAACTACCAATTTTGAATCCTCACTATCCAACCCGACTAAGAATTAAAAAGGGACTATAATTTGAGAAATATTTGTCCTCCTCTCACGTACCACGAACATGGATAGTTGACCTATTTAAGGATGATTCCATTCACATTGAGCTAAAGTAACAAAAATGTTACACCGATTCTCAAACCTTTGACCAGGATTTCATACTAATTTTTATTATCATAAGGTAATGCCGTTGTGTCTGTTGTTTCGCTGCCCATTTTGTGCACCCCATAGTGACGTTTTCTAGTCCCTTAAACAACTTCAACAGTACATGAGAATCCACTCAATACAGACACGTTGTGAATTAGAGACAATTGATCTCAAGGTTCATTTGAAGAAAATGATGCAGAAATTAGTAGTTGGTCATCAAGAGAAAGGCAAAAATGAATCGAAATAGCGATTTAAAAGGCTAAAAATGAAAAGTAACATGCAATGTACCATGTTAATAAGCTTTATGACTTCGAGATTCTCAATATTTCCTAGGTCTTATGATGTTAGAGCAAGCCATTAAAATCACGAGCTAGAACCGGTACCGTATAGCTAATGTACTGGTTTTGCCCTGCTTAGAAGAAAAAAAATTGGTTGCGTTTAATTGCATAATTTACATAATGCTTTAGTTCGATTTTTCTAAAAAATTTAGATGTGTCCTCTAAATCTATAGAGTCAATAACGATAAACATGCTCAAATATATTATTGTTAAGTTTAGAAACATGAGTCCTATTTTAGCTATAATTTGAAAAACTACTAAAAACTACAAAATTGAATTTTGAGAGGTACAGTTTGTTGATTAACTAAAACAGTTCTCTCCCACCTCAAAATAATCTTATTGTAAATTCCACAACACAAGTGTTATATATAGACAGTTAGCATATCTATACTTACTGTTCGTGATATCACTAAAGCCTGTAGGCTCTAACACGAAAAACACCTATATTCATTGAATGTTGAAACTGTGGCGACAATTTACTCATTAATAACCTGATAAGAAGCACAATACTTCAACAAATTTGTTGTGATTCCGATCACATTTTATTATATAGATTGACAACAGAACATTATAAACATGTTTACAATTTAAATACATATCAAATCTAAATTCACATATAAAAACAACAATTTTCATCAATTACAACAAACCTTATCTCAATTCGTGGTGCATTCAATACATACATACAAAAATCATTCAAACCCTAACAGAAAGTCAAAAACCCTAAAACCCCAAATAAGGTCAAGGTCAAATAGTCACAAAAAACTAACCTTTTCAACAGCAACCTTTGTTCTTGCTGAAGCAATGATGTAAATGGTAGCAGCCATGCTCACGATTTGACCCAAAATGAAACCTCAATTCCAAATACTAATCGTCGTGGCATTGTGTTGTTGGCAGGTCTTCATTAAAAAACTCAATATTATTATTCACAGGCCACTTCACATCGCGGATCCTTGAATTGTTCTTCCTTTTTCCTTGTGAGGATAGTTCAGGTGCCGATTTTTCATCTTCAAAGTTTCATCAGCATCAATTTCGGATTTACACGATAACAATCGAGATACGTCGAGTAATTTGGGGCTGAACATGTGCCGTTTTGCGGTAAGAGTTAGGGTTTTTGTAACTGATAAATGCGTGAAGTGTAGTTGAAGATGTGAAACCCCGCTTTTGATTTAGCTCTTGCGTGTATTTTAGGGGCATTTTAGTCTCCTTTATTTAAATCGTAGGTTTATGATGTCATAAAGGTGAGGTGGTGAGACGACCCGTCCTAATCCATAAGGACGAATACAATAACATGTGATTACATCGCGAGGTATTTGACCTCTATATGATACATTTTACAAACATTGCTTTCATTTTTAAAAGACAACCTTTCATTACATCGAAAGTTGACATGCATGTATACCATTTTATAATATCCAACTTATAAATGACCTAATCTGTCATTTACTTAATAATAATCTCTATTGAATTCAACGACTTGAATGCAACATCTTTTGAAATATGCCATGAATGACTCCAAGTAATATCTTTAAAATGAGTAATTGCACAGCGAAAGATTTCTTTAATACCTGAGAATAAACATGCTTTAAAGTGTCAACCAAAAGGTTGGTGAGTTCATAGGTTTATCGTAAACAATAAAATTCGTCATTTTGATAGACCACAAGATTCAAATACAGTACACCTATCTCGTGTACAAAACCATTTTTCATAATGCTTAGCAGAGTAGGTTCATATCCTTTTCTCACCCGTAGGTTGCCTCGCGATTTTTAAATAATCGTGCACATATCTCGTGCACAAAACTGATACACATAACCTGTGTATAAAAATCATTCTCTCGATACATACATTCATTTCGATTTCATTGCTCAACATGTAACCGACCTTAACATATAATGCGCATAAATAATATCTCCAAAACCGAACCTCTCGTCTGTATAATATATAAACTTCGAAGTACTAAACACCACGCCCACTAGCTCTTCCGTCTAGTGAACATTCTGGGTGGGGGTGTTAAAACCGGTAGCTACCTTTAGGATTCGCGTGAATTAGGGCCATACCCGTTTCTAATTCTTAGGTTACCAAGCAATAATAATTAGGGAAAAATATTCACATCAATTGGTGGCAATTATCATGTCCACATAATTCAATAATAATCCACAGAACTTCCGTCTGTATAATAATTCATTCGAGGAATGTTTTGGTTGTGTCTATCTCGTCAAACATTTATAAAAGCATTTCATGCATTTGTAGTTCAAAAATATATTTCAAAAGCATTTAATAAAGCAGTTATAAAAACAGCGCATGTATTCTCAGTCCCAAAAATATAAAGAGTAAAAGGGAGCAAATGAACTCACAATACGATATTTTGTAGTAAAAATATGCATATGACGACACTGAACAAGTGCAGGGTTGGCCTTGGATTCACGAACCTATATCAAGTATATATATTAACACATATAATCACATAATTCCTCCTACATAATATTTATATATTAAGTGTTGTAGTTATATAAATATATATATACTTTATTTATATTTTATATCTTCAGTTATATTTTGTATATAGTTATTTTGTAAATAATCAATATTCATACATATAGTTATATATATATATATATATATATATATATATATATATATATATATATATATATATATATATATATATATATATATATATATATATATATATATATATATATATTTGTAGTTGGTATTCTATCAAAAATCAATAAGTTATTATATGTAATATTTATATAATAATGTTATTATGTTTGTAGTAATAATAATACTAATAATAATGATAATAATATTATTAATGATAAAATTAATAATAATAATAATAATAATAATAATAATAATAATAATAATAATAATATTAAATAAATATAATAATATAAATAATAATATTAATGATATAAATAGAAATTATACCCTCATGTATCAATATCATCATCATGGATCTTATAACATCATCATCATAATCGATCATCATCGAAGTCATCATACAAATATATCATTATCGTTTTCATGATCATCTCCTTCCATCATCATTAATCATCTTCATGTTTATCATAACACCATCATCATTAATTTCATTAATTTCATTAACATGATAACACAATTGTTATTGTATTATCATCGTTATTTTCACAGCTCACCATCATCGTTGCTTCCTGTATTCATCATCCTCATCGTTTACACTATCAAGAATCCTAACCATTTTCATAATCCTAAGTCACGCATCATTTTCAACTTATGTATATCATCATCAATACATAAGCTTGTTGCCACCTTCATCATCTCATTAACTTCTAATCCTAATTTATTTCATTAGTTACCCGTCACCATGTTGTCCAGATTTTGTATCCCCAACAGTTTTTCACACGCCCAACTAACTAGCCGATTAAAAGCCCAATTCCTTAAATACCACAAGCCCAAATAACTAATCATAGTCCGATTATTTAACAGATATGTTTAAGAGTAAAAATTTCTGTCAGCCATGACATATAACGAATAATACAATGATTCTTGGTGGGGTTATTGATTGGCAAGCATGGAATTAATTTAGTCAAGTGGGTTGCCAAAAGGGTTTTGTTGGCCAACAAACAAGAAAAGTAGATAATTTGATTATAAATAGAAACAAGGCTGCTGTCATCGTGAATTAACAAAACCAAAGAAAAAAAAATAGTTGTGCAATAATTTTTTGTATTTAATTGATGATGTTGGTTTGAGCTGAAGCAAAAATGAATTGAAAGAAAAAAATAATAATACGACAGTGTGGTGATCATGGTGGAAGAGGGTTTCAATTTTGGTGGTTAATGTGTGTTTCGAAACAAGAAGACTAGCAGTTGCATGAGCTTTTAAACGAAACAAAAACATGATGGAAGTAGCTGTAGTAGGTGTAAGCGGGTTCGTGGTGTTGATTCTCGGTTTGCAGGTGGTTTCTCTAATGGTGGTTATTGCTTGTGGTGTTTGGTTTTATCACAAATAAGAAACAAGGAGAGGAAGGGTGGCGATTGATTTGTGTTTTAACTCGAACAAAATAGAAGACAAACAGGTGTATTCTTCCTCCTGTTTGAATACCACTGAAACAGTAGTAGTATTATTGGTATGTGATATAGGTTGTGGTATTCGGATGCCTTAACAGATAGAAGAAGAAGAAAGAAAAAGTAAACGAGGGGATGGTGGGAGTTGCGAGGTGTTCGGTGGTGGTTTAAAGAGATTATTGACAACAGGAGGATGTGATGGGGAGGGTGAAGATATTGTTTGACATTTATAATTGTTTGAGGAAGATAGGTTGTGAGTTTTATCAAAGAGAAAGAAGATGGTTGTTTTATAACAATGAGAATCGACATGAAGAATCAATCGTACACTAAAAATAAAGAACGATGTCGATTGCTAACAAATTTTTGGATTTGTCCTAGTGTTTTAGATTCTGATTTGTACGAAGAAAACCAATCAACTACAGTTTAAAAAGGATTGGAAACAGAATACGTTCCCTTCTGTGTTTATACATGTATATACAGTGTTTATATATTTATATATCTGTATATGTATTTAATTATATACGTAGTTGTATTTTGCATATGTATATCTTCTATCTCCCTATATAATCTGTCTATATATATAACCATAAATAAAGTAGTGATAATAGTATACTAATAAGTCAATTCATTTGTGAAGAAGAGATGTAATGAAACAAAATCTGTTACAAGTTATTTTCAATCACAAACAAACACAATATAATAACAAGTAGTAGATGGCGGCCAACATGAAATAATAAATATTCTAATTCATTTATTGTTGAGATTGATTGGTAACAAGCATTGTTTGTGAGGTTGACAGAAAACAGAATGTACTCTATATGCATGTATATATAAAAGTGTGTAAAGAATCAATCAAGAAAAGAAACAAAATTTAACACAGTATTTGAAATAATAATTATAATATAATAATAATTAATAATTTAAACGTGTGAATTAGATAATAATTCTACCGACAGTTTTTATGGACTATTATTTCGTTCTCCGTTGTTACTCAGTGGCGAATTAAAAAGTCTTCGGAAAAATCCCAAATTTTTACAGTAATTATATTTATTTATTTTAGTCATTATGATATAAAATTTGATCATTAATTTATTAAATAAAAATTACATCAACTGTCCCTCTCATTTCTGGGTAAAATATAAAAAGTGTTAAAACTTAACAAATAGTTTCTAAATACAGTTTTAATAAGCCTAAAGTTTATAGAACTCATTTTCGTATCACCGATTATTTTAAAATTACATAAGTTTGAATTTAACTTGCTTAATATCAATCAAAACATCAAACGAGTATTACAATCATTTAATATTTATTTTTAATTTTTTTTATTTATAAATAGAGATATATTTTAAATAATAATTATTATAATATTCTATTTTTATTTTATTAATTTTTAATAACAATAGCATATAATACTTCAAATTATATTTCGAATTATTATTTATATATTCATACACACATATCTATTTACAATTAATTGTTCGTGAATCGTTGAGAGCAGTCGAAGGTCAATTGAATATATGAAACAGTTCAAATTTTTTGAGACTCAACCTAACAGACTTTGCCTATCTTGTCAAAATCATATAAAGATTTAAGTTTAAATTTGGTCGGAAATTTCCGGATCGTCACAGTACCTACCCGTTAAAGAAATTTCGTCCCCGAAATTTGATCGAGATCGTCATGGCTAACAATATGAATGTTTTCCTTACGAACAGGAGCTGATAATTAGAGTTTTATTACTATTGAGTAATATGGATAAGATAATTCGATTACTCGAAAAGTACGAGTGAAACTATCGTAAAAGAGTGCAATGAAAAAGTAAAGTTTCGTCATATCTTTTGATGTAGTCACGATTGATTTCCGGAATTCAAGGGAAAATATAGGATTATCAAGAAAATATGTTACTGATATGTTTACAGATTATATAGAATGTAAGAGTCCTGTAACATGGCACATGATGACGTTATGGTCTGTGAATCATCACGTTCCATTAGAAACTCAGCATGACTTACGGTAATATAATCATGTTGATCAGGTGTCATTATATTATACTAACTCATGCTTCAGTTTCCAACACTACTTCAATAACATTCATATTTTAAACTTGAAGGTTTCAGAATTTAGAAACTAAAATAGGTTCTTTTATGATGTAACACAGATAGCGCGAAGAGGTAAATGATTTCGGATAACAATAGTTATGAAGATATCTTCAGAAACATCTGAGATATTTATAATGAAAGATATGATGATATCTTAGAACACTTAAGATCAGAGGATGATGAATAATATTGTCCTCAAGGGTTTAGAGTAAGGAGCAAGGTATTTGTTAATGAATTCAGTAGATACTGAATCATTTGAATTCTTTGAAGGCAGATTTAGTCTTTGTGATTTGTCCACAGCCTCCTTCATGGTTTGCCCAATCCGTTTTCCAGTTCCAACATTTCTGAGCTTTGCCAACCTACAATTCTTTGTCATCAAACTTTTGACTGTTAAGTCGTTTACAGTTTTTGCTATTTCATCAGCATTTTTCCAATTTCGAAGAACTAGTTCGCAGTTTGAGGTGTTTCTCAGAAACTGCACATTCGAAGTATGTAAGTCCAGGAGATAGACGTTATATGTATATATATAACTCTTGGCGTAGAAATGCTGCGAGATTCAAAATACTGATTGCTAATTCCCGGTGGTTGGTATGGAAATTATTGTTACAAGATGTAGATGAGTACTTGATAGAGTTTCAATAAATATAATAATTTTTTGGAAGTCAAAGATCAATGAGGTTGTTGATAAATTTACTGCTAATCTGGTGGGATATAAACGGTTCTTCGGTAACGATGATGAAAAGGCAACATATATATCGAGGTTATAATAAGGCTTATTCGAATGAAAAGTCGAAGTTGTCTTGCTGGAGCTGTGACAAAATTTGCTATTTTGAAAAGGAATTGCAAAATTATTTTCGGTAATAACAATGCCAAAGGAGCTAGCACATATACGTGTTAAACGTTTACTCAGGTTCCAAGTGTTTTCCGGTGCATGACTATATGCATCAATCTTTTCTTCCGTAGATAAAGTGCGGTAGGTTCATCCTCTCGATTGAGATGTTTTCAAGAATCATGAAAGGTTTGAATGCAGATTGTAATCATCAAGATATAAATGAGGTTTAAGATGAAATCAAGTGGCAAACTTGAAGAAATGTTTAGTTTCATATGTTATAATCAATATTTTAATTCATTTTAATTGTCCAATGTTGGTAGTCCACAGTTAATAGTCCATAGTTAGCAATTCAATAATTCATATATAGTTTAATATATAATATTCGAATTAATTAATACGTATCGTGACCCATTATATACATGTCTCAGACTCGATCACAACTGAAAGTATATATATTATTTTAGAATCAACCTCAACCCTGTATAGCTAACTCGAACATTACCGCATATAGAGTGTCTATGGTTATTCCAAATAATATATATAGATGCGTCGATATGATATGTCAAAACCCTATATACGTGTCCCGATATTTAAAATGCATAAATAACAGTATTTAAATGACGATAATTAAAGTGCGTAAAATAAATAACAGAAATAAAATGACGATAAATAAAATTGCGAGATGTGACAACCCAGAAATTTCCGACCAAATTTAAACTTGATCTTTATTCGATTTCAACACGATAAGCAAAGTCTATAATGTTGAGTCTCGAAAATTTTGAAACTATATTCATGAAATCAATTACCCTTTGACTGTGCTCAACGATTCACGAACAACTAATTGTAAATAGATATGTGTGTATGTATATATAAATAATAATTCAAAATATAATTTGAAGTATTATATGTTGCTGTTATTAAAAATTAATAAAATAAAAATAGGATATTATAATAATTATTATTTAAAATAAATCTCTATATATAAATAAAGTATATTAAAAATAAATATTAAATAATTGTAATACTCATTTGATGTCACGATTGATATTAAGTAAGTTAATTTCAAACTTATATGATTTTAAAATAAACGGTGATTCGAAACTGAGTTCTATGAATTTTAGGCTTACTAAAAATGTATTTAGGATCTAGTTATATTTTTTTTCTCTTTCTATATTTTAACCAGAAATGAGAGGGACAGTTGATGTAAATTTTATTTAACAAATTAAGGATCGAATTTTATACCTTAATGACCAAAATAAATAATGATATTTAATTTAAAAATTTGGGATTTATCCGAAGACTTTTATTCGTCACTAATTTACAACGGAGTGCGATACAACAGCCGTGAGAAATTATCGACAGAAATAATGGCTAGTACCTGCACGTTTATTTTACTTATATTATTATATTCATCAAATTGTAAACTTATGTATATAAATATGTATGTTACATATTTATGAAGAAAACCACACACCACCATCTTCCACATTACAAAGCTACTACCGGCCACCAATCACAACCGCTGCCACCGCCCTTCAACCATACCACCACAACACCTTCACAAATCACCACCTTCCATCTCCACTCTCAACCTTGAATCACCACTAAACACCTACAAGCTCGGACTATTTTTCTTTCAGTTTCTATACGAACCCACAATCACCAACTTCATTATCATTATGCTCCTACTTATGTTCAAACCATGTGCTACAGCCTGCATCAGAAACCAATCACCACTCGTTACCTACTGTTTCGTTTCTGTTTATATAACCATGAAATACCAAAAACAACCACAAAACCCACCACTTCAATCGGACACTTTGACACCACCTGCAATCCATTTTCTATTACTGTGCTGATCATCTCTGGATAGTGTTCGAACAAGACCCAGACTCTAAACCTACAAAAACTACTCATGATGGCCTGCTACTGCTCGCCTGCTATATTGTTTCTGTTTTTCTAATCGAGAACCACCATCCAATCTCATGCTCGACAACCACCATCCGTAACCCAAAAACCATCACAACCACTACCACCTCACTCTTTTCTCTATCTCTATCCTCTCTCTCATATTTTTTTGTCTGTCCAAATAGCCCACGAAAAACTCATCTGCTACTTCTGTTTATTTTCGAACCCATCACAGAAACCCTAGTGAAAACCATAACCTTTAAACTCACCTGCAACCTTGTTAACTTATACAGCCTTTAGGTTCCTGCTACGATGCAAAAGAAAAAGTTCCTACTATTAAACCTATCTATTTCTATCTCTGTCGAACAAAGGTATATGAAATTCGTGATTAAATAAAGATGATACCTGAGATAATGGAAAGGAAGATGAACACACGGTTGTAGCTGGGTTACCATTATTTCTGTAGCTGTAAGAATCTGTTTTTCTGTTTTCCTTTGCCCATTGAATAAATTAAATACCAAGAAAACCGACCCACTATCTTTTGTCTCTCTTTTCTTTTGGTTATAGTTTTCCACCGACAGAATAACACCTTTTGATATTAATAAATGGGTTAATGGACTTCTAGAGAGGGCTGCTATATTTCAGTGCTCAATTGGGCCGTGACCCAACCCAAATTGTCTGTTGGGCTGTGCTATTACCTGTACATGGTCACAGGAAATCGTTGTATATATATATATATATATATATATATATATATATATATATATATATATATATATATATATATATATATATATATATATATATTCTGTTAAGATTAAAAACGCAAACAAAGAAGATGATGTTATTTTGGTAATAAGATTGATGATATTGATAGTCGGAGATAATACATCGAAGTGATGATGTTATGAACAATAATTGATAATAACGGGTATAAAGATGTTAAGATAATGGTATAATCATGATTTTATGTGTTAACAAAAACGTATATGAGATTATCTATTATGATGAACGATAAAGAAAGATGTTAATAATATGATGGTGAGGATGATGATCGTAAGATGATGTTGATGATGGTTAAGAAAGGATAACAGATTCATACATGTTAATTATATAATCGTGCGGTTTAATTTAGAAACAAACTATTGGAGCAATGGTTGGGTGTGTGTTTGCTGAACGAGAGGTCACGGGTTCGAGCCCTGTTCGGGGCATTTTTTTTATAAAGCTATGGAAGGTAGTTTTCAATGTCAAAATTTTATCATTATTATTATTAGTATTATAATTATCATTATTATTATTTATCATTATTATTATGATTATAGTAACTATAATTGCTTTTAATATTATTATTACTAATATTATTAATATGTAAGTATTAGCCCTAAGTATTATTAGTAATACTATCACAATTAGTATTAATATGATTATTAATATTGTTATTATTATTAAACTTATTATTATCATTAATATTATTAGTAGTAAAGTGGTTATTTTTATAGTTAGTATTGTTATCAGTACTGATATTGCTTTAAACATACATATATTTCGACGCAATATCATTTATATTTCATCGGCTTTTACCGAAACGAAGACATTCAAATGCATAATTCACGAGAAAAACGACAAAAGTAAATGCGAGCTTAAAGTTTGAAGAAACGACGATAAAACAACGATAAAACGACAGATTTAAACCAAATATATATCAAGATAATGTTTACCCGAATGCAAGTTCAAGATGATCGAAGAAGAAGAGTTCAAAAGAAAGTTCCAAGTAGATATACGTCAACACGGGGTGAACAAAGAATAAACGAAAAAATAAAAATAAGAAAGCTGTCAAATACTCCTACGCGAAACGTGTGCAATGCTACGCGAAACGCGTAGTATTTTTGCCCTACGCGGATCGCGTATACCCCTACGCGAAACACGTAATGTTGCCACCAGATCCAGATTCCTAAAGCAAATGGGACGGTGGCTTTATGATTAATTATAATACTTTTGCAAACTTTATAGGATGTACACAGCAAAGCAGATCAAGTTCACATCACTTTTGACCTACTACTTCAAGAGAGAAATGTTATATACGGAGTACTAAGTACACAGAGAAAAGACACAGAGATAGGAATCCAACAGAACACATTTTGATACAGCTCCAAAATTATATACAACAACATTTACATCATTCAATTATTTTTAGTTACTGTATTTTATTTTCAAGTACCAATATTACTTTCAGTCCAAGATTCAATATTTAAGATAGTTTCAGTTTTAAGGGTGTATTGTTCGTGATTAAGGGTATTATTGTACGAGTGCAAGGGTGTTGTTATTGTAAATTTTCTACCATTTTGAAGTTAATGAAAGTGAAGATTTTCGTAAGTATATCCTATTAAAATTATCGTTATCAATATTTATCGTTATTATTATGTTTGTAAATTTATATTTTTATGTTTACCCTAGCATAATGAGTAACTAATTTCCCTAGTGTTTGCTTAGATGTAGAGCACCTAGTAAAATGGATTGTTATCATTTGTAAAAATTAAAATGTAACTTAAGTATTTTTAACATTGAGCCTAATTAAAAGAACTATTATTATGTATTTGGATATTTAACTCCTGTCACTTAATTTGTTAGATTAAAATAACGAAAGTTATTTTTAGCTATATAAATTAAGCTTCAACATTAAAAGTGATCTAGACGAACTTATGAATAATTTATTAACACTAAATTAGAAATAAAGTTCTGTGGTTTGGGTAATATCACTAGTCATATAATAGTGAAATTATAAAAAGGGAAACCGTTATAATTTGGGTTTTGGCGAAGGTCAAAATTGGGTTGGATCTTAATTTAAATACTTAAGAACTAGTAACTATCTAAATGGAATCCGATGAAAATTAGATTTAATTTAGTTAGTCATAACTTTATATTTATTCGAAAGAAAAATATAAAGTTTTATACTAAATCATTTTAATAGGTCTTAAACTCAAAACAATCCATGGATCTAGAGGTGACACATTTAAGTAAACACTCCCATTATATATTGCAAATTATTATTATTATTTACGTATTATTATTCAGCAAAACTAAAAAATATAAATCAAAATACTCGAATTTGTACCAGAACTATTTGTCACATCGAATATAGCTTACGCGGATCGTGTATTATCCACACGAAACGCGTACCATCAATATTATACGCGGAACGCGTATAAATCTACGTGAAACGCGTAAGTATTATATCAGTACTGTTATGAATTTTATTTAAATTCCAAGTTTTAACTTAAATCCTTTATTATTTTTTTTAAGTAATTAATTTATACTTAGTGTAATTATTATAATTTCCTATAAGTCATTTTTATTATTCAGTTAATTTAAATAAATTTGTATTATAATTTATTGCTCAAAACAAAATTCTAATCAATTAGTTTTATTAAAAGTTATTATTTTATTAATTATCATTTAGTAATAAACTTATTTAGATCACAAATAGTATAGTTTCAATTAATTCATTTTTAAGTTAATAATTATAAATAATGTATTCGTATAAATTAATAAGTAATATAATTAAGTTAAGATTAAGTTATATTTTATTATTATTATGTAGTAATATAAACTCCTAATCCAAAACCCCCTTTAAATAAGTTTAACTTCAAAGACTATTAAAAAATAATTTAAACACTGTCTCCCTGTGGAACGAACCGAATTTACCAACAAACTAAACCACACGAATAGGACTAGTTGCCTATATATGTGTGAAACCAAACTGAATTCATTAAAACACCACATATAAAATAAGTCAATTCGTGTAACAAAACAATTCAAATCCGTTCATAAATAAAGGTACTGTTTCAACGCATCAACTTTTTGGCGCCGCTGCCGGGGAGCAGTTTTGTTTAAAAGATTTTAATAGACTTTAGGTTATTCAATCCTTTTATAGGAATTCATTCTTAGAAAAGCTTTTGGGTTTATAAATTCATAATAGAAATTAATGCATGAATTTACGTTCCTCCAACACTCAATTAACTCCTCCATATCCTAAACCCGAAAGAGAATTTCACGAACGTTTAAGAGCTCAAGAAGTAGAGTCTCTCGCCGAGGATTTAGAATCACTTTCATTGCATTCTAACTCTGAACCAGATATTCAACCAATCATAGAGCCAGTTATTAAGGAAGAAGAAGAGATGGCTGTTACAAATCAAACGATGGAAGCATTAATGAAGGCGACAAGAACAGGTCAAGGCCACGCAATTATCCAACCTACGATGACTGAGGACTTTGAAATAAAAGGTCAATTCCTTCACATGGTGACTAATACATGCCAATTTGGTGGAGCTCCAAATGAGGATGCTAACGAGCATCTTCGTAAATTTGTAAGAATTTGCAAGCTATTCAAAATTAAGGATGTCTCCGATGAAGTCGCATGTTTGAAAATCTTTCCATGGTCCCTAAAAGACGATGCAAGAGATTGGCTAGACTCATTACCAGAAGGCTATATCGAAGACTGGAATGATATGATGGACAAGTTCTTGTCAGAGTTCTTCCCTGCTTCAAAAGCAACCAAATTGCAAAGTGATATAAACCACTTCAAACAAAAGCTTAATGAGACTCTTTATGAAGCTTGGACCCGATTCAATAAAATGCTTAGGGTATGTCCTCAACACGGGTTGAATACATTCCAAAAAGTCTAAATATTCTATAAAGGAGTAAACGTGGCTACTAGAAAAGATATAGATGTTGCAGCTGGAGGTTCGATCATGAAGAAAATACCGGAAGACGCTCACACTATCATTGCCGATATAGCAGCACAATCTCATAATTGGCATCAAGAGATAGAATTCTCTAGATCATCAACCGTTGCTAATATCGAAAGCAATGATGAAATTGCTTCTTTAAAAGTTCAAATGGAAAATCAAGCAAGACAAATTGAGAAAGTAACCAAGGAAATGCATGCTATCAGGGTAGGATGTGAAATGTGCCAAGGCCCCCATCTTACTAGAGATTGTGATAAAACAACGATGGAAGAGCAAGCAAATTTCTTAGGTTACTTGCGAAAAGGTGAAATGAATTTCAACGATTTTCCAGCGATAGAAGCAAATAACCGAAAATATCCTCCAATTAACAGCTACCAAATAGGAGGACCTTCAGGATTAAATAATAATAACTATCAAGGAGGAATTCTAGTTTATCAAAATAACCGGAATTTCCCAAATCAAAATCAAAATCAAAGAAATCCACCACCACGTTACAATAACCTAAACAACCGAAATCAACCTCAACGAATTTATTAAAATAATTTCCAACACAATCAACCACAACCACAAGCACTTATGCAACCATAATCTGAAAAGAAATCCGGTTTAGAAGATCTCTTAAGAGATTTATGGTTAAGCACGAGCAAACTGCGGAAATTCAAACTCAACAAATTCGAAATCAACAAGCTACGATTCAGAATTTAGAAAGAGATGTTGGAAGGATCTCACAGTTACTATCAGAGAGGCCACCAGGCGCTCTCCCCTCAAATAATCAAGTGAATTCCAACAACAATCAAACAAGGAATGAGCATGTAAATGCTATAACTACTAGAAGTGGTTTAACTGTTAACCCAGAAAATAGTAAAACCTCAGAAGTTCCTTTATCTTCTTCTAGTTTACAAGAACCTGTTAATATAAATGAACACGTTAAGAAAGAACAAGAGAAAAATGATCCACCTGAGATCATATCAAAGAAAAGTGAAGAAACACCAGTGAAGGTGCACAAGGCACCTATTCCATACCCAAAGGCATTAAAGAAAGACAAACTCGCGAGCCAATATAAGAGATTTGCAGATATGATCAAGCAAATTAGCATTAACATGCCACTCGCGGAAGTTCTTAGGGGTATGCCAAATTATGGAAGATTTATCAAGGATCTCATAGCCGATAAGGGTAAATATGAAGAGGTTTCAACCACATTCCTCAATGAGGAATGCTCAGCAATTTTACAAAAGCAAAAGATGCCACTGAAACTCGAAGATCCTGGTAGTTACATTATTCCGTGTCTGATGGGAGATTCAGTAATGTACGATGCATTAGCTGACTTAGGCGCAAGTATCAATCTTATGCCACACTCCTTGTACTTAAAACTAAACCTAGGAGATCTAAAACCAACTAGGATGTGTATACGCCTAGCAGATAGAACTTTTAACTATCCTATTGGTATTGCCGAAAACCTACCAGTTAAAGTCAATCATTTAATCTTTCCTGCCGACTTCGTTGTCCTTGAAATGGAAGAAGATAGCAAGGTTCCCCTAATTCTAGGGCGACCATTTCTAAATACCGGTGACGCAATTGTGCGTGTAAAAGATAAAAAGCTTAGTCTAGGTGTAGGGGAAGATAGAGTTACCTTAAACATAGATAAAGCTATGAAACAGCCTATCTCCTTCGATGACGAATGTTATAAGTTAGACATTGTTGATTTGTGTGTTGAAAAAGAATTGCAAGAATTACTAAATATAGACACCTCAAACTTCACCCCAATGAGTGAAGGTGATGAATTCGATGTAGAGCTTGAACTTGAAGAATTGATGAAAATAGTCATCGATGAAGATTGAAGAAAATCCCAAGGAAGATGAACCCTTTGAAGAAATTACCGATGGTAATAGGTTCCGGATAGAATCTTCCTTGGAAGAACCACCCACCTTGGAACTTAAAGAACTCCCGAAACATTTGGAGTATGCTTATCTCCAAGGTACATCACAATTACCTGTTAGAATCTCATCAAAACTTTCCAATGACGAAAAGAGTAGGTTAATGTCCGTTCTAAAAACTCACAAGAAAGCGATTGCTTGGAAAATAACCGATATTCTAGGGATTAACCCCGCTTATTGTACTCATAAGATTCTAATGGAAGAAGATTTTAAACCCGTGGTACAAAGACAATGAAGGTTAAACCCTAACATGAAAGAAGTTGTCAAAAAGGAGGTTATCAAGTTACTTGATTCCGGGTTAATATACCCTATATTCGATAGCCCATAGGTTAGTCCTGTTCAAGTGGTACCTAAGAAAGGGGGTACAACTGTTATTCTTAATGATAAAAATGAACTTGTTCCTACAAGAACAGTCACTGGCTGGAGAGTCTGTATAGACTACCGTCGTTTAAACGACGCCACAAGGAAAGATCATTTCCCTCTTCCTTATATTGACCAAATGCTAGAACGTTTAGCGAGAAAAGAGTACTATCGTTTCCTTGATGGATTCTCCGGTTATTTTCAAATTCCCATCGATCCAAAAGACCAAGACAAGACAACATTTACTTGTCCATTTGGTACATTCGCATACCGACGAATGCCGTTCGGATTATGCAACGCGCCAGGCACCTTTCAAAGGTGTATGATGGCAATATTTCACGACATGATAGAAGGAAGTATGGAAGTCTTTATGGACGATTTCTCTGTTTTTGGAGACTCCTTCGATTCATGCCTTTCAAACCTCGAGCGAATGTTAATTCGTTGTGAGGAATCAAATCTTGTTTTAAATTGGGAAAATGCCACTTCATGGTGAAGGAAGGCATTATTTTAGGACACAAGATTTCTCGAGATGGAATGGAAGTAGACAAAGCTAAGATTGATGTAATCTCAAAGCTTCCTCCTCCAACTAACGTTAAAGGAATTCTTAGTTTCTTAGGTCATGCGGGATTCTATCGACGATTCATAAAGGATTTTTCCAAAATCGCTCGACCCATGACTAAACTTCTCGAGAAAGACAGTACATTCGACTTCAATGACGAATGCTTACAAGCTTTCTCCATTCTAAAAAATAAACTTACGAATGCACCCATTATGGTATCACCCGACTGGTCCAAACCTTTCGAGTTAATGTGTGATGCTAGTGATTTTGCGATGGGAGCTGTTTTAGGTCAACGTCAAGATAACAAATTTCAACCAATCTACTACGCAAGTAAAACACTTACAGGAGCTCAGTTGAATTACACAACTACTGAGAAGGAGCTTCTTGCAGTAGTTTTTGCCTTCGATAAGTTTAGATCTTACTTAGTGTTATCTAAAACAATTGTTTATACCGATCATTCAGCCCTAAAGTACTTATTCAAAAAGCAAGATGCTAAACCTAGACTAATTCGTTGGATTCTTCTCCTACAAGAATTCGACAATGAAATTAAGGATAAAAAAGGAGCTGAAAATCTCGCTGCAGATCACTTATCCCGTCTTGAAAATCCTAACTTAGAAACACTCGACGAATCTGTTATTCACGATACTTTTCCGGACGAGTTCCTTATGAGAATTGAAACAGAAGAAGAAATTCCATGGTTTGCGGGCTATGCTAATTATCTAGCCGCGGGAATTCTTGTTAAAAATCAAACTTATCAGCAAAAGAAGAAATTCTTTGCTGATCTGAAGTTTTACTTCTGGGAAAGCCCTAACCTCTTTCGTATAGGGGCTGACCAAGTTATTCGTCGATGTGTATACGGCAAAGAAGCGCAACAAATTCTAGAGCACTGTCATGAAGGACCGGCTGGTGGACATTTCGGACCAAGCTATACAGCCAAAAAGGTTTTTGACTCAGGTTTTTACTGGCCTACAATTTTTAAAGATGCATACAATATGGTAAAAACTTGTGATGCTTGTCAAAGATCTGGAAATATCTCCAAGAGAGACGAAATGCCACAACAAAGCATCCTAATATGCGAAATATTAGACATTTGGGGTATTGACTTCATGGGTCCATTCCCCGCTTCTAACAAATGCAAATACATTCTCGTGGCAGTCGATTACGTTTCTAAATGGGCTGAAGCAAAAGCCCTACCCACTAAGGATGCTCGAGTTGTTGTCAGCTTTCTTAAAAATCTTTTCTCGCGTTTTGGGATTCCAAAAGCATTAATCAGTGATCGTGGAACTCATTTTACAAATCAACTACTCGAGAAAGTGCTAAAAAAGTACGGAGTTAATCATCGTTTCTCAACTTCTTACCACCCTTAAACGAGTGGCCAAGTTGAAAACACAAATCGAGGTCTTAAACGAATTTTAGAAAGAACGGTTAAAAATAATCCTAAAATCTGGCATCGAAAGTTAGATGATGCGCTTTGGGCATTTAGAACCGCATTTAAAATGCCCATTGGTACTACACCTTTCCGATTAATTTATGGTAAGGCGTGTCATCTACCTGTTGAAGTTGAACACAAGGCATACTGGGCTCTAAGAGAATGTAATACCGACCGTGTGAAAGCCGGAGAAAACCGATTCTTGCAACTAAATGAATTAGATGAATTAAGACTACAAGCGTATGAAAACTCTAAAACATACAAGGAGAAAACTAAAAGATGGCACGATGCACGGTTAAAAGAAAAGAAAGAATTTGAACAAGGGGATAAAGTATTAGTATTCCAATCACGTTTTAAGTTTTCACCTGGGAAACTTAGATCCCGGTGGACTGGGCCATATATAATAAAACAAGTTTTTCCATCTGGATATACAGAATTATATAGCAAAGACGGTGGAACTTTCAAAGTGAACGGTCATCGACTCAAATTATACTTTAAAGGAATCAATACTACGGAAAGAGACGAGATCACATTCTACCCTAAGGACAAGTAAATTCAGGGTAACTTTAAAATTTTCAACTCCATTCTCGAACTTTATTTTCGTCTTTAAGAGTGGGGTTTGTTCGGTCTTTCCCTAGCAGACACTAAAGAACTAGTCTTCTCCCTCCATTTTACCTTTTTATTTTTTTTATTTTCGCTTTTATTTATTGTTTATTTTCAAGATGCGCAATCAATATGTCTACAACCATTTCCTTTTGATGTGCGATAAGATTTTACCGAGAGATGTGGTTTTAGATATAAAGAGAAGATGCAATCAAGCGAGTAAATAAATAAGGCAAAAACTTAACGAGAAAAATTATGCCAAAGAAAAATCAAAATCAGCAAAGAAACGTCAAGCGTGTCATTTGGGCAAGTGTGTAAAATGTGGAAAACCAGCTCATTATGGAAATTGCCCAAAGAACCAGACGGACTCTAATTACGAGTACGTAACCTTATGCCGAGAAGGGCCTTTTAAATGTTCAAAGGAAAACCTCTTAAACCAACGAGGTTACGCCTACGAAGCCATGGGGGGCGAAATGATGCGACTCCACTACGAGGCGAGTCAACGCGGTTTCACAATCTAATTCTTTTTCTCGCCAATTGTGTGTTTGTGAATTTTTGTAATTTTGTACATTTTTGTGTGTTTATGTTTTGGTGTGTTTTAGTTGGTATTTGTTTATTGTGTTTTTATTAAAAAGGGTCTACCATTTAAAATTGATAAACCTTGAGTTTAACCTGTTTTCATTAAAAACGATAATGTTAAGTGTAACAACTGAATTGTCGTTCTTCAAATTGCACGAAATTTATTGTTGGATTCATAATATATCTTTTAAATAGTAAACCACCAAAAACAACAGAAAAATTAAAACTACAAAAAATATACTTTTTATCAATAACCGTAAAGATATATAACTTGTAAACTTTTGTCGTGGGCAATGATAGGTGTAACAACCGAGATTGTCTCTACCTAGTTAATAGGAAACAAAGTTTTAAGTTTGAAAATTAGTTAGTTTGAAAAATTTTTAAAAAATAGAAGGTATTTTAAATTCATTTAATTTTTATTTTTCATGTACTTGTTTTTAATTTTAAAATTTTAATTTTCTTTTAATTTTAAAAATTTAAAAAAAAGAAAAATATAGAGTGTTTTGTTTTATTTTTAAGTTGTTTTTGAAAAATATTAAAATTTTAACTTTTAAAGTATTAAATCTTATAAATTGAAATTAAAATTTATAAATGGATAAAGACTAGGTATACCAACCGAAATTTCTGTTACAACAAATATAAATTTAAAATTGATATTTTGAAATTTAAGTACTTATAAAGTTGAAAAAAAAAATAATAAAAAAAAATAGAATGTTTTGTTTTCTTTTTGTTTTCGTAAAATATTAAAAACTTTAACTTTTAAAGAATTAAATTTTATAAATTGAAATTTAAAATTTATAAACGAATAAAGACTAGGTATAACAACCGAAATCTTCGTTACAACAAATATACATTTATAAAAAGATATTTTAAAAATTTAAATACTTATAAAGTTGATAAAAAAGAATAAAACTTACGCGAAACGTGTGGTAAACCACGCGAAACACGTACAATCAGAAACCACGCGAAACGCGTAGCCCTACGCGAAATGCGTAGCCCTACGCGAAACGCGTAAGTTGAAATGTCAGATAGGATAACTGGTCAACCAGCACTTATCCTCCACACTTATTTTTTTTCTCTGCTGTGGACGAGAGGTAGGAGCAAAAACCCCAAAAATCACACCCAAAAACTAAATTAACACTCCCAATCTTCCCCAATTCTTCCATCTATCAACATGCCGAGATTGGGATTATTTAGAATGAGAGCTGTTAACCAACAACAAGGGGAAGAACAAGTAACACCGAAAATGGAACAACAACTTCGGAATCTGCACCCGAACCTGAGATTTCCTTATGATTTACCTAACCGATTACAAAAGGTACTTACGATGATGAGATTCGACATAGCGAAACACGAAAGCATTATTGTGATAAAAAGGATTGGCTATGTTCATATAATAAGCATTTTACAATCTCCAATTGCTTAACAAAGAAAGTTCCAAACACTTTACACTTTTTGTCCTCTCAAATTTATACATTTAATCTGATTTTATGTAATGAGGGCATTACATAATCTTAAGTGTGGGTTAGGAGTATATAAATTCTCGAGAACTTATAATTTAGTGGTTTTTATGAAATTTTTTTTCAATTTTTAAACAAATATAACTAATCAATTTTTAAGGTAATTACGAGCAATTAAAGATTAGGTGTCAAAAACTGAAATTATTGTCTCCATACATTAAAAATACATAAGTTTATTTGATTAAAACCTATAAAAGAAAACCAAGTATAACAGAATTTATAAACCCATATGTTTAGAACCATTTATCACATGTTTCTATGAAGTTTATTGCAGATATCATTGCTTTGTAATGTATAAACCTGAATATCTTATTAAGGAAGTAAAGTCTTCCATAATGACACACTTGCTAACTTATGTTAGAAGATGTAGTCCAGAACAGCTGTAGGTTGACGAAAAATCTTGAAAAGTCATCTCTATCATCGGCAGGAAATCCACCTCACCTCAGCATCAAATAGGGTTTTTGGTGGTCAGACTTATCCTAACCATGAGATGGATCTGTCTCGTACAATGGGGGGGGGCACATTGCAAATTAGCTTTTAAGACTAATGAATCTAATCCCCAGATGGATGATCTCCGTAAAGATCAACCGCATCTATGTTTGACTGCGGTCAACATACATATGCCATAACAAATTGAGGTGTGCAAACTCATGGTTCACCGATGATATTTGGACACGATATAATTTTATTCTAAAACTTATGCTATTTTATGAATTATATTGTGTAAAACCATTTTTAGGACATTCGGTTTCAAGTTCCATGATACTTCAATCATGGGGGTGGATAGCTTGCTAATCGCTGACTGAGGCTTCGGTTCTCAGTTACCCTCAACCGGAATTTGAGGTTAAAACCGGAAAACGTGTCTAGTGTAAAAACTAGCATGACATTTTAAAAAATCATAAAACGTTTTCACAAGGTCCAATTTTCCCTAAGGATCCAAAATTTTAAACCTAATCACGAGTTTCTATTTTGTTTCTGTTGCCAGAATTTCATTTCGTGTGGTGTGCGTGTGATCTAATAAATATTGTGTAGTGTTTCCAACTTATTCCATATAGCGTGTGTTTCATTTCGTGTAGCGTGTGTTGTGTGATTAAATGTTCGATATGGAAAAATATGTAATGTTCCAATTCTATTTAGAAGATGTAATTGCTTGAGGCAAGCAACGTTCAAGTGTGGGGTATTTTGATATTGCTTTAAACATACATGTATTTCGACGCAATATCATTTATATTTCATCGGCTTTTACCGAAACGAAGGCATTCAAATGCACAATTCACGAGAAAAACGACAAAAGTAAATGCGAGCTTAAAGTTTGAAGAAACGACGATAAAACAACGAAAAAACGACGGATTTAAACCAAATATATATCAAGATAATGTTTACCCGAATGCAAGTTCAAGATGATCGAAGAAGAAGAGTTCAAAAGCAAGTTCCAAGTCGATATACGTCAATACGGGGTGAAAAAAGAACAAATGAAAAAATAAAAATAAGAAAACTGTCAAATACTCCTACGCGAAACGTGTGCAATGCTACGCGAAACGCGTAGTATTTTTGCCCTACGCGGATCGCGTATACCCCTACGCCAAACACGTAATGTTGCCACCAGATCCAGATTCCTAAAGCAAATGGGACGGTGGCTTTATGATTAATTATAATACTTTTGCAAACTTTATGGGATATACACAGCAAAGCAGATCAAGTTCACATCACTTTTGACCTACTACTTCAAGAGAGAAATGTTATATACGGAGTACTAAGTACACAGAGAAAAGACACAGAGATAGGAATCCAACAGAACACATTTTGATACAGCTCCAAAATTATATACAACAACATTTACATCATTCAATTATTTTTAGTTACTGTATTTTATTTTCAAGTACCAATATTACTTTCAGTCCAAGGTTCAATATTTATGATAGTTTCAGTTTTAAGGGTGTATTGTTCGTGATTAAGGGTATTATTGTACGAGTGCAAGGGTGTTGTTATTGTAATTTTTCTACCGTTTTGAAGTTAATGAAAGTGAAGATTTTCGTAAGTATATCCTATTAAAATTATCGTTATCAATATTTATCGTTATTATTATGTTTATATATTTATATTTTTATGTTTACCCTAGCATAATGAGTAACTAATTTCCCTAGTGTTTGCTTAGATGTAGAGCCCCTAGTAAAATGGATTGTTATCATTTGTAAAAATTAAAATGTAACTTAAGTATTTTTAACATTGAGCCTAATTAAAAGAACTATTATTATGTATTTGGATATTTAACTCATGTCACTTAATTTGTTAGATTAAAATAACGAAAGTTATTTTTAGCTATATAAATTAAGCTTCAACATTAAAAGTGATCTAGACGAACTTATGAATAATTTATTAACACTAAATTAGAAATAAAGTTCGGTGGTTTGGGTAATATCACTAGTCATATAATAGTGAAATTATAAAAAGGGAAACCGTTATAATTTGGGTTTTGGCGAAGGTCAAAATTGGGTTGGGTCTTAATTTAAATACTTAAGAACTAGTAACTATCTAAATGGAATACGATGAAAATTAGATTTAATTTAGTTAGTCATAACTTTATATTTATTCGAAAGAAAAATATAAAGTTTTATACTAAAACATTTTAATAGGTCTTAAACTCAAAACAATCCATGGATCTAGAGGTGAAACATTTAAGTAAACACTCTCATTTATATATTGCAAATTATTATTATTATTTACGTATTATTATTCAGCAAAACTAAAAAATATAAATCAAAATACTCGAATTTGTACCAGAACTATTTGTCACATCGAATATAACTTACGCGGATCGTGTATTATCCACACGAAACGCGTACCTTCAATATTATACGTGGAACGCGTATAAATCTACGCGAAACGCGTAAGTATTATATCAGTACTGTTACGAATTTTATTTAAATTCCAAGTTTTAACTTAAATCCTTTATTATTATTTTTAAGTAATTAATTTATAATTAGTTTAATTATTATAATTTCCTATAAGTCATTTTTATTATTCAGTTAATTTAAATAAATTTGTATTATAATTTATTGCTCAAAACAAAATTCTAATCAATTAGTTTTATTAAAATTTATTATTTTATTAATTATCATTTAGTAATAAACTTATTTAGATCACAATTAGTATAGTTTCAATTAATTCATTTTTAAGTTAATAATTATAAATAATGTATTCGTATAAATTAATAAGTAATATAATTAAGTTAAGATTAAGTTATATTTTATTATTATGATGTAGTAATATAAACTCCTAATCCAAAGCCCCCTTTAAATAAGTTTAACTTCAAAAACTATTAAAAGTAATTTAAACACTGTCTCCCTGTGGAACGAACCGGATTTACCAACAAACTAAACCACACGAATAGGACTAGTTGCCTATATATGTGTGAAACCAACATGAATTCATTAAAACACCACATATACAATAAATCAATCCGTGTAACAAAACAATTCAAATCCGTTCATAAATAAAGGTACTGTTTCAATGCATCAAGTACTATTAGTATTATTATCATCAACACGATTTTATATAAACATAATTTTATCATCATTATTATTAAAAGTATCATTATTAAAATTATTAGAATTTTCACGAAAATAAGTATTATTATTATTATCATGACCATTAAGATTATCTTTTGTTAAAAGTTACATTTTTATTTTTATTTTTATTACTTTATTAATACTATTATTATCACTATCATTATTACTATAAATAAAGTGATAAATGTTAGTATCTATAATTAATAGTTTCAATATCATTATTAAATCTAATTATTTATTATCATTATTTTGGTATCATCATTAATTTAGCAAATAAATGGTTTTTGTATATAAGTATATTTAATACGCATAATTTTACTATATTTATATATGAGATGAAAATATGTGAATAAATAATAAAATTTATAAAGTATTAAATATATAAATTAGATCATTAGTAATAATATACAAATTTATTCGATTACTATTATATATTTTAATATATATATGAATAATTTAGGTTCGTGAATCCGAGGCCAATCTTGCACATGGTTCAGTTTCATCATGTGTTTTTACTACAAAATACAGTATTGTGAGTTCATTTGATTCCCTTTTACTCTTTACATTTTTGGGACTGAGAATACATGCGCTGTTTTTACAACTGCTTTATTAAATGCTTTTGAAATATATTTTGAACCGCGAATACATGAATTGCTTTTATAAATGTTTGATGAGATAGACACAAGCAAAACATTCCTTGAATGAATTATGTGGACATGATAATTGCCACCGTTGAATTATGTGGACATGATAATTGCCACCGTTGAATTATGTGGACATGATAATTGCCACCGTTGAATTATATGGACATGATAATTGCCACCGTTGAATTATGTGGACATGATAATTGCCACTATTGAATTATGTGGACAAGATAATTGCCACCATTGAATTATGTGGACATGATAATTGGTACCAATTGATGTGAATGTTATGTATCGAGAGAATGATTTTTATACACAGGTTATGTGTATTAGTTTTTGTGCACGAGATATGTGTACGGTTACTAAGATTTATGAAAAATGGATTTTGTACATGAGAAAGGTGTACTGTATTTAAAAGATATCGCATGTACATTACAGGTTGGTGTAGGATTCGGGCACATTTGTACCATGCAGCATTTAAATCTTGTGGTCTATAAAAATGATGAATTTTATTGTTTACGATAAACTTATGAACTCACCAACCTTTTGGTTGACACTTTAAAGCATGTTTATTCTCAGGTATGAAAGAAATCTTTCACTGTGCATTTGCTTATTTTAGAGACATTACTTGGAGTCGATCATCGCAATGGGACCAGATGTTGGTGACTTCGTCCAGATGGATTAGGACGGGGTATGACATGTGGTATCAGAGCGGTGGTCTTAGTAAACCAGGTCTTGCATTAGTGTGTCTAACTGATAGTTGTTAGGATGCATTAATGAGTCTGGACTTCGACCGTGTCTCAATGTCAAAAGTTTTGCTTATCATTTCGTGTCAAAAATTACCTGTTTATCATTTTTAGGAAATTACCTTCTTATCATTCTTAGTTGAGACGACCCGTCCTAATCCATCTGGATGAATACATTACATTTGGTTACATCGCGAGGTATTTGACCTCTAAATGATACAATTTTACAAACATTGAATTCATTTTTAAAATACAAACTTTCGTCACATCAAAACTTGACGGCATGCATACCATTTCATAATATATCCAACTATAATTGACTTAATAATAATCTTGATGAACTCGACAACTCGAATGCAACGTCTTTTGAAATATGTCATGAATGACTCCAAGTAATATCTTTAATGTGAGCAAATGCATAGCGGAAGATTTCTTTAATACCTGAGAATAAACACGCTTTCAAGTGTCAACCAAAAGGTTGGTGAGTTCATTAGTTTATCATAAACAATCATATTCATCATTTTAATAGACCACAAGATTTTCATTTCTCATAAATACACATCTCATATCAGGCATTTCGCAAACTGCATAGAGATAAAAATCATTCATATGGATTGAACACCTGGTAACCGACCTTAACAAGATGCATATAGAATATCCCCCAGTATACAGCATGCAGCTAATATAATAAATAATATAAGAAAAGCGCATGTATTCTCAGTCCCATAAGCATTTAAAAAGGGAGCAAATGAAACTCACAATACTGTATTTTGTAGTAAAAATACATATGACGATACTGAACAATGCAGGGTTGGCCTTGGATTCACGAACCTATATCATTTGTATATTTATTAATATACATAATTGTAATCGAAAATACGCACGCACACACACACACACACACACACACACACACACACACACATATATATATATATATATATATATATATATATATTTATATATATATATATATATATATATATATAAATTTATTAGTTACATCCTTTTTATATATCTTTGTTGTTATTTAGGATTTATTCTAAACTTCATTAAAAACATATTCTTTATTTATGTAAATCATATCTTAACTTATATGTTATATATATTTACTTTATATATATATACATATATATATATATATATATATATATATATATATATATATATATATATATATATATCATTACTATAATTAATATATATACTTTTAGTTATCTTGATATCTATATATATTTATATACACATATGTTTAGTATTATATTTAAAAATCGATATTGTATAAGTATTTTAAAGGTTAGTCTGTTTGATATATAGTTATATGGGATATTATTTTAATTATAATAAATGTAATAAGTGTCTTTTATGAAACTAATATTTATTTGTTAAAAATGGTGGTTTTGATAATAATAAGTTTATTAATAATAATAATAATAATAAATTTATTAATAATGATAATACTAATAATAATAATAATAATGATATTTTTGATAATGATGCTTATGTTAATGGTAATAATACTAATAATTATAAAAGTGATACTAATACTAATATTAGTGAAAATAATAATAAGTTGTATCATTTTCTTAATAATAATAATATTTTCCATGGTATTTATGTTTACACAATAATAATGATAATACATATATTAGTTGTTAATAAATATAATAATAATGATAATAATAAAATAATAATAATAATAATAACAATACTCTTAGTTATAACTATAATCATAATGGTAATAATGATAACAAATGCTTAAATGTCAAATTTATAATAATGAATACATTAATTGTGTTAATAATAATAATAATGGTTATATTCCTATAATTATGTTTGTAATATTAATTATGATACTAATAAAAATTATATTACTAGTAATACTAATAGAAACAATAACAATAATAATAATAAAAACAATAATAATAATAACAATAATAATAATAATAATAATAATAATAATAATAATAATAATAATAATAATAATAATAATAATAATAATAATAATAATAATTTTAAAAAATTGAAATCTACCTTTAAGAAGGGTTTCTAAAAAGAAAAGCCTCAAACGAGGCTCGAACCCGCGACCTCTCGAAACCCCGAAACACTACTAACCATTGGGCTGTGGCCCATTTATCTGTTTTGTAACCCATCAAATTTATTATAACCCGTTAACCTTTCTTCTTCTCTTCCATATTTCCATTAATTGGAAATTCGCAAAAACTCATAACAACAAATTACAGGTTCAGTTGAGATTTGGATTTGAAACAAAACGAACGTACATGAGTGTTCAGAATAGAAAGAAGGAAAGGAAAAAAAAATAATTGAAGCAGCAGCAAAAGCTCAATGAGGGAGATGAACTCCCAAAATTGATTTTAAAATTCAAGCACTTTTAGACTACGATTACTACATGAAATATGTAGTAAATCCTTCAAAGAATATTCTTGCATCATTAATTGAATCAGAAACATAAACACCGATTCGAATTTCATGTTGAACACATTGGTTGACTTTTGAATTTAAAACTTTGACTCAACAATTAGAGCTCGATAGAAAGAATTGGGATCTGAAACATTACAGGTAGTTTGAATAGACAATTCCTAACACAATAGCATTTTTAGTTTTTGAAATTTAATTAGAGTTTGGGTTATGAATAAAAAGTATGATGAACAGAGGAGTTTGAGTCGTTATTTGGATTTCTGTTTTCATTCTTCATGTACCAGAAATTGTGAATTTGATAATTGATAATGAGGGTGGAAGACTTGAATGATTTATATCAATATCGGGGTTTGATTGTTTTATGAAGTGGTTGTGGCTCGACATAAACCAGGCAGGAAGGAAAAAAATATATATAAAATAGATAAAAATTGATGCTGATTGTAAACGGGTTTTGTTTTGCATCCTGTAATATGAGAATGACATGTAACAATATAAGATAGGAAAAAAATTCAATTAAAATTTGATAGTGATACACTTCAATAATCTCGCAGAAGTAAAGACAGAGGGAAAAGAATAGAAGAAAAAAATATATATTAAAAAAGGGATGATGACATTGTTATGTACTGGAAATCGATTTGGATTTGTAAATCAGAGACAGAAACAAAACCATTAAAAGATTGATAGCTACCTGCAACTGAAAATGTAATTTATATGTATTTACATATGTATACACTGTATTTATATATCTTAAATTTTTGATATTTATATTTACAAGTATAAATATGTTAATATTATTAATAAAGTAACTAGTAATAATAATTGATAATTAATAATATTATTACTAAAAAATGATAATTTTAAATAATTTAATTACTAACAATAATATTAAAATGATAATAACAATCTCCCTACTTATTAAAAGAGGAGCAAAATAATGAAATAATTTTTCATTTTAACTCTTAAAATCTAATCCTAACCATTAGAGTGAAATAAGTTAGCCTCATCTAACCATTCATTCAAAATCCGAAAATTTATTATAATCATTTTTAGGCTTCATAATTCAATGTCTAATCTACCCTTAAAACAAAACAAATTTACAACATTTGAAATTTGAATAATATTCTTCCCACTAATTATGCTTAATTACCTTCAATTATTTATTTCTTCCTAAAAATAGAACCTCCTACCCAATTAATATTTTAATTAATTATATAAAAGTAAACAAACGTACTCTTTATTTTACATGAAATAATGAATTTTTATAAAATTTATATTATCATTTCGTAATTTGAATGTTTTAATAATTTGTATGTTTTTATTTCTCTCGGTATACTACATGTGTCCTTAAATAAAAAATAAAAAAATTATAATAAAATAAAAATAATAAATAAGGGTACTGCTATTATAACTATAAGAAATAAGAATAAGAACAACATCATCATCCTCATTCCTCACCACTAATAATCTATGAACGAGCCTATTAATCAAAAACATATTTCCATCTTTAATTTGCTAAATTTTTCCCTTAAATGGTTCAAATCAAATTATTCAGTTAATTTTCTCCAATAATAGGAAAGTGTTTGACCAAAAAAATATCATTAGGTTATTTTCCGGATGCAAATTCCTAAATTTGATTTCACTTCCATTCTTTTCTCAATCTATTCTTATCTTATTGAAGTCGTTCAACACTACATTTAAGTTGAGATGTTTCTATTTCGATCTCAATTCCAATCTCTTCCGTAATTTACTCGATTGATGGTTATTTCAAAAAATAACAGCCACATTTTTTCAATAGAATTAGGGTTTCGGAATCAACACTCATGGGTTATAAAAGGAGATTATTTCTCATTCATTTCATCACTCTCATTCCAAACTACCAATTCATTCTTTTTATTTACTTTGTCAGTTAAACCAAATGGCTTCAAACCAAGAATTCGTCCCTTTGAATATGTTGAACAATGAGTTGACTAATCCTTCAGTTCGAATCAAGGTGTTCTCGGTCTGGAACGGGAACTACTGGACCAATCCGAACATTTTAGCATCCATTGAGATGGTATTCATGGACGCGATGTATTATTTTGTATATAATACTAATTGTTAATAAGACTATGTTAATCACAGATACAGTTGATAATAATGATCTATTTGTACACTAGTATTAGTTAACTTTATGTGGTTAATACACAGGGTAACAAGATTGCTGCTACAAGTCCGAAGAAGTTGATTACATTTTTTCATAGAACATTTGTTGAAGGTAATTTTTTGGATCTGACCGGTTTTGGTGTTGTCCCTTACGAAGAACGGAACTATAGGATGGAAGCCAATGAGTGGAAGGTTGTTTTGTTTCTACAAACTATGATTCGCAGGGCTGCACCTTTTGTAATACAGAAAGATGGTTTTGTTCCTTTGTCATATATTGATGTTAATGAATGGAACGTTGATGGGTTCACTGCTTTTGTTAAGTATGATACATGCCATCTAACCATAGATTATATATACTTTTATATTATTTATGATTTACACATTATTAGCATTCAAAACTAAAGGGATTTCTTTATATTTTGTTTACAGATGTTCATTGAAATCAAATGGGATAAAGGAAGTGCTAAGAAGTCAATTACTTTTTACTTTCGTGATTTGGCGTATGAATACTCAACTCTATTGAAATATTAATTATTTTCCTTTGATTAATTTAATAAATTATCATTTATCAAAAACAAAACTTATACTATTTTAATGTTTAATGCAGTGGTACCCATATTAAGTGTACGTTATGGTCAAATCTTACTGACCATCTTTATCAGTATGTTGAGGCACATAAAGAAGATAAGTCTTTAATAATCTGCCTCATAAACAACTGCAAGCTAAGTGATTTTAAGGGTTAGCATACAATAGTATAAATAATACACAAGGCGTGATTAAGCCTTGAAATAATTTAAATTCAAGATAGTTTTACATATTCAGTATGCACAACAGGTCCGCATGTTAGTAACCAAATTTATGGATGCCGGTTCTTTATTGATGAAGACATAAGAACTATCAATGCTTTCAAAACTGCATATGTCATATTCTCTTGATACATTACTCATGCTTAAACTACAAAAGCAAATCCATAAATTTTATGGTAAAAAAATACTAATGTCGTCATATTATGCAGGAGTTGAAGTTATAGACATAATAATAATGCTTACATATCATAAAGTTTTTAGCAAATATAACACAAATAGTTCATAAAGTAATAAATGATATACCAAAAAAATAAAAATAAAAACTCATGATTCAATCATTACGAATTCACAATGTTTGTTCTTTCATTATTTATGATTCAAATAATGCCTTGAAGCCAACTTAACATCTGGAGTTCTACCTCTGGTCAATAAGGATGATTTGGTGTTGTCAACCAATGAGACCTTCAAAGCCAAGAAATTTCACGAGCTTCCTAAAGTAATAATGGCAGATGTTCATCAAATTCAAAAGGTGAAAATTTGGTAACTTAAATCGAGTCTTTTTTATGCTTAACACAGATTAATTATAATATGAGTTGCTTAAAGCTAAGTGTTGATGTTCATTCTGTTTTCAAAACAATTTTCATCAGGTTAAAAGCTTTGTCATATGCGGTAAAGTTGACAACATTTGTGATGGTGATGGTTGGTTTGGATTTCATTGTCAACAATGCAAGAAGAAGGTGCAACTAATGTATTGTTTGGATCAAGAAAAGCCTGATTACTTCTTCACCACATGTGATAAAGAAGTTTTTGATGTCACCCCTAAGTATGTGTGATGCCCCGTACAAAACCATCGTGTACGAATCATCAACAACAGGATCATTACAAGGTCAAACACTATATGCTATTTCAAAATACGTTTGCATTCATGATAAAAGGTGATGTCTTAACCAACATCAATGTTTAACAAACAAAGTATGCTTCAATGAATAGAAGCAAGGATAATAGTATGTGACCCATAGGTCGTTACAAATCATAGTTTCAAAAGTAATAATGTTTATGAATGCAAAATAAACGTTCATGCAGTGACATCTCTAAAGCAGCGGGTGTCTACAGCAAGACTAGTACACAGCGGAAGCAAACTTAAGCACCTGCGAAAAACATACTTAAAAATGTCAACACAAAGGTTGGTGAGCTATAGTTTAAGTATAACAGTATGTAAGGTAGGCCATGAGATTTCAGTGCTTCAACAAGCGTTTCAAAATAGTATGTAAAGTATATGTTTAACCGTGGGCACTTGGTAACTAACTTAACGTTTATACCCCATGAAAGTACACTTGGCAAGTGCGTATGTTTACGAAGTATTAAACACCCGTTAAATGCTTGCGCTACTAGCCCGAGTGGGGATATCAAACCCTATGGATCCATATCTAAGATTCGCGTTCACCGGTTCAAAAACCAATGACTAAACGTTACCGAGCTAAAGGGAATGTTTATGCCGTTGTATAAACCACACATATATAAAGTTTAAGTACTCGTGCCTATTATGTAAACGTAAAATGCTCATGTATTCTCAGTTCCCAAAATAGTTAAAGTAAAAAGGGATGCTATAACTCACAGTGGTAAAGTAGTGGTAAAGTCGAGTCGGGAAATAAGCAAGTACGTTGGTCCGGAAAGTCCTCAACCTAAGTCAAATAGTACTAAGTCAGTAAATCGTCCCAATAGGTTTAAAATTATGTAAATAAGGTCTTAAAGGTCATCATCATTCATCATCAAACAAAAGGTGTAAAGTAAGTTTCGTTCATGAAAAGAGTTTAAAACAAAGGCTGACTTCGATCAGTCACCACGGCCTCTATACCTACTGAAATAAGGTGAGACCAGTGGCCATGGCTTCGTATATGAGTCTTTTTGTTGTGGTAAAAATTCCAAAAGCTAACTCGTCTTCATTTGACCGTGGCGACGGTCTAAGTGCGAGTAGGTCAGAATTTTCAGCACAACGTTAAAAGGACATAGTGACGTTCGGAGGACCATAGATCCTAAACCGTAACTCGGATTAAGATGAGTCCTAAACGAAAAGATATCTACTCGAACAGAGCTAACTGAAAATTATCTTTACAGTAGCCCAGGTCGTACTGATCAGACCTAGAAACAGTAAAACAGTAGGTTCCAGTAGGTTCTTGGTGCTTGATGTTCATCACGGTTCTCATCCTTGATGCATATAGCTTCAAGTGTACAACTCGTTGATGGGTTTACATCATTTTTACCAAGTTTTGACCATCATAATACAAGTGCAAGTCTAAGATATGTAGCACAACTCACTTAAGTGTTGCAAGTGTTTTGATGAACCAAAGTTACATCAAAGTCTTAGATTTAACACATACATGAAATATAAAAGTAATATTTGAACTACAAACTAGAAAGTAAACTAACTAATCAAGATCTTAAGATGTAGATCATAGTTCTTAGTTAGATCTTGAAGATCCAAGAGCCAAAGGTCTAGATCTAAAGTTATTAAGTTAAATCTAACACAAGTGTATGAAGTTATAACTAAAAAGTTATACTTCTATGTTCTTGAACTTTTAAAGTTAACTTTAGTTCAAGAAAAATGAGATCAAAGTTAACTAGTAACACTTTACCAACAACAACATGATTCATGAATTTAAAAAGTGCAAGAATGAAGTAATAAACTAAATAAACAAGTAACTAGTTCATTGTTGTTCATACTTTAAAGGTTCAAGCCAAAGTCTTGATCTTTAGGAAAAGTAAACTTTAAGTTTACTAACATGAGTTACAAGTATGATTTTTACAACACATGAACTTTAATCTCTTAAAACTTTAAAGGTAGAACCATAAACTAGTAAGTCTAGATTCTTGTAAATACAAGATAAAATGAAGAATCAAACTAAAGAGTTTGATTCTTGAATACTAGTAAGTAATAACTAAAATAACAAGTAAGTAAGCTACAACAAAGAACAAGTAACAAATTAACAACAAAAGAATGATGATGAGAGGTGTATGCCACGGTTTTGCAAAGAAGAAAAGAAGAGAGAAAACTAGTTCAAGTTACTTACAAGTTTGAGAGAATATGAGAGAAAAAGAAGTAAGTTTGATGTGTGTGTGTAAAGTGAAATGGAACTAGTAAAGAATGCAAGTAATAAGTGATACAAAAAATGAAACAAAAACCCTCTCTTGCTCCATGTACGCCGACGGTATTGGGATCAAAAGGGGGAAGGAAAGAGTCCATAAGGTTCTTGCATGTAAAGGTTCAAAAAGATGGTTATTAGATGTATTTTCATGGGGATAAGATGTAAGTATATTGTAACTAGTCTTCCATGCATTAACCATCTAGTTCCATCTTAAGAGTAATACTTGCATTTATAAAGTGGGCTTATTAATCCATTTAATGTGTAGGGTAGGCTCTTAAGTCCATTAACACTAATAAAAGCCCAAGTTCCATTAGTTAACAAATAAATCCAATAGAAGCCCAAGTAATTAACTAATAACCTTAATTAATTAAATGATTAATAAGACTTAATCATGAATTTAAATAATACTCGAAAATATTATTCGTGAAATGTACGTGTGTCACAAAGACGTTTCGGGCATTTAAAAGTCAATCATGGTAACAAGTAAATGTATAACAATACATTCATTAAATCACAAGTATTAATAATAAATATTAATAAGTAAACGTTGGAAAATCCAGGGTCGTTACATTACCCACCTGTTAAAGAAAATTTATTCCCGAAATTTTAAGCTAAGGTAGATGGAGGAGTCGGGAAAAGGTGAGGATACTTCTGCATCATTTGATCCTCTCGCTCCCAAGTAAACTCAAGTCCTCGTTTAGCATTCCATCGTACTCGGACGATCGGAATCTTGTTGCATTTCAAAGTTTTGACCTCACGGTCCATAATTTCAACAGGTTCTTCCACAAAGTGGAGTTTGTCGTCAATCGTATGTTCTTCCAGTGGTATGATAAGTTCGGGTGCAGCAAGATACTTCTTTAGGTTTGACACGTGGAAGGTAGGATGAACTGAGCTTAATTGTGTTAGAAGATCCAAACGGTAAGCAACGGGTCCAACACGCTCCAAGATTTCAAAAGGACCAATGTATCATGGGTTTAACTTTCCACGTTTTCCAAAACGAATCACACCCTTCCAAGGTGCAACCTTCAACATTACACGGTCACCAACGTTGAATTAAAAATCTTTACGTTTAAGGTCTGCGTAAATCTTTTGACGATCACGGGCAGTCTTAAGTCTTGCTTGAATCTGAGCAATATTCTCCGTTGTTTCGTGGACTACCTCGGGTCCGGTGATTTGCTTTTTGCCTACTTCGGCTCAACAAATAGGAGATTGGCACTTGCGGCTATACAATGCTTCAAAAGGTGCGGCATTAATGCTCGAGTGATAACTGTTGTTGTAAGAAAATTCGGCGAGTGGCAAATGCCTTTCCCAGGCCTTTCCGAAATCAATGACACATGCACGCAACATATCCTCCAAAGTCTGAATCGTGCTTTCACTTTGCCCGTCAGTCTGTGGGTGATATGCAGTACTCATGTCGAGGCGGGTTCTCATGGCTTCTTGCAAAGAAAGCCAGAATCTAGAAGCAAAACGGGGATCGCGATCTGAGATGATCGATAAAGGTACACCATGACGAGATACAACCTCTTTGATGTATAGTTGAGTAAGTCTCTCCATCGTATCCGTTTCCTTCATAGCTAGAAAGTGTGCAGATTTGGTAAGACGGTCAACAATAACCCAGATGGTATCGTATCCGCCCACCGTCTTTGGTAGCTTGGTGATAAAATCTATTGTTATCCTTTCCCACTTCCATTGTGGGATTTCCGGTGGTTGAAGCAACCCAGAAGGTCTTTGATGCTCGGCTTTAACTTTTGAACAAGTCAAACACTTTCCAACATAAGTGGCAACGTCCTTCTTAAGATTCGGCCACCAATACTGTTCTTTAAGATCGTGGTACATCTTGCCCGCACCGGGGTGAATCGAATATCTCAACTTGTGGGCTTCATCTAGTATGAGGTTTTGTAGATCTCCATAACAAGGTACCCAAATTCTTCCGGCATAACATCGGAGTCCAGTCTCCCTAACCTCAAATCAAGAGACAAGTATGTTCAAATGTTCGTGAGATATATTCTCCTCCTTGAGAGCCTCATCTTGGGCTACTCGGATCTGGCTGTTGAGGTTCGAATGGATGGTGATGTTCAGAGCCCTAACACGAAGAGGTGCCATCCTCTCCTTTCGGCTTAAAGCGTCAGCTACAACATTGGCCTTGCCAGGGTGATAACGGAGTTCACAATCGTAGTCGTTCAACGTCTCGATCCATCGAAGCTGTCTCATGTTCAGTTGTTTCTAATCGAATATGTGCTGGAGACTCTTGTGGTCGGTGAAGATAGTACTTTTCGTTCCATACAAATAGTGTCTCCACAATTTGAGCGTAAAGACAACGGCTCCAAGTTCGAGATCGTGAGTAGTGTAGTTCCGTTCGTGAATCTTCAGTTGACGAGAAGCATAGGCAATAACCTTTGATCTTTGCATCAGTACATAACCAAAACCGCTTTTCGAAGCATCGTAATAAACGACAAAATCGTCACTGCCTTCAGGGAGATATAGGATAGGTGCGGTGGTTAACTTCTTCTTCAAAGTTTGGAATGCCGATTCTTGTGCGGGTTCCCAAATGAACTTCTTCCCTTTGTGAGTCAGTGCGGTCAAAGGACGCGCAATCAGAGAAAATCCTTTAATAAACCTTCGGTAGTAACTGGCGAGACCTAGGAATTGGCAGATGTGAGTTGGAGTAGTGGGGGTCTCCCACTTGCTGATAGCTTCAATCTTGGCGGGATCAACTTTGATACCCTGGTCGCTCACAACATGACCCAGAAATTGGACTTCCTTCAACCAAAATTCACACTTGGAGAATTTGGCGTAAAGTTGCTCTTGTCTCAAGAGTTCAAGTACTAGTCGGAGGTGTTGCTCATGCTCTTCTTCGCTCTTAAAGTAGATAAGGATATCATCTATGAAGACGATAACAAACTTATCCAGGTACGGCATTCAGACACGATTCATGAGATCCATGAACACGGCAGGTGCGTTGGTTAAACCGAATGGCATCACGAGAAACTCATAATGACCATAACGAGTTCTGAATGTAGTCTTCATCACATCACTCTCTTTCACCCTCAACTGGTGATAACCGAATTGCAAATCAATCTTAGAGTAAACACTCGATCCTTGTAGCTGATCGAAAAGATCATCAATTCGTGGAAGAGGATACCGATTCTTGATCTTCAATTTGTTGAGTTCACGGTAGTCGATACACATACGGAAGAATCCATCCTTCTTCTTCACAAATAAAACAGGTGCACCCCAAGGCGAGAAACTGGGTTGGATAAATCCACGGTCTAGTAATTCTTGTAATTGGCTCTGTAATTCTTGCATCTCGGAAGTTGCGAGTCGATAGGGTGCGCGAGCTACAGGTGCAGCTCCTGGTACTAAATCGATCTGAAACTCTACTTCTCTTGGCGGCGGTAATCCAGGCAATTCTTCAGGGAAGACATCGGAAAATTCATTCACAATTCGAACGTCGTTCACACTTTTCACCTCGGTTTCTACCGTTTTCACATGTGCTAGGACGGCAAGACGTCCCTTCTTCATGATCTTTTGCGCTTTCACGCAACTAATGAGGTCAGCTTCGAGGTACATCTCTCTCCATAAATGATCAGTGGCACACCATCTCCTTGCGGTATACGAAGAGCTTTATCTCCACAGATAATGTCGGCCCTTATCTTGGTCAACCAGTCCATACCGATGATAACATCAAAGCTTCCCAACTTAATAGGTATCAAGTCAATCTTGAAATCCACACCAGCTATGTTGATAATGGTTCCTCGACTAATATGGTCAACTTTCTCAAGTTTTCCATTGGCGACTTCGACAAGCATACTTTCTTTTAACGGGACTAACGACCAATTAATCTTATCGCAAAAATGTCTACATACAAAACTTCTATCGGCACCAGTATCAAATAGGATAGAAGCTAATAAATTTTTGATAGTGAATATACCTGTCACCAAGTCGGGATTCTCGCGTGCATCCCTTGCATTAACGTTGAAAGCTTTACCACGGGGTGGTCCGCCGTCTTTTCTTTTGTTGGGGCACGCATTTTTAAAATGGCCCGTTTGTCCGCATTCGTAGCACTTTTTAGGTCCATTGGTGTTCGGCTTCCCATTCAAAGTGGTGACATTGCAGTCATTCCCGATATGCCCAGTCCATTGGCACTTTTCACAAACAACGTTACAATACCCAGTATGGTACTTGTAGCACCGCTTGCATTGTGGTAAGGTTCCCTTGTAGTTGGGGTTGGAGTTCCCACCGTTGTTGTTTCCTTTGAAACCCTCATGTCGTTTCACCGGGTTTTGATCATAGGTCCTTCCCCTGTTGTTATCCCATTTGCGCTTCTCACTACTACCCGCTTCAGACTTAGACTTCTCCGGTTCATCGATGATAATTTGATTCATTAAAGTATGTGCCATGCGCATTACCTCCGGGACATTGGGTGGCTTGGACGAGGTGACGTTTCCCTTAATGCTCTTAGGAAGTCCCTAAAAGTATCTTTCCATACGCTTGAATTCCGGGGTGACCATGGTAGGACACATCAGGGCTAGTTCCAAAAACCTCCGGTTGTAACTATCAAGGTTGTTCCCAACAGCCTTTAACTGCATAAATTCAATCTCCATCTTTTGGATCTCAGTCCTAGGCCAATATTCCTTAATCAGGGCCCCTTTGAATTCCTCCCATGGGGTAGCAAATACCTCATCAATACCTTTTGCTTGAGCCAACGTGTTCCACTACGTTAGTACGCCGTCAGACAGAGTGCATGAAGAAAACTTGGTTTTATTCGCTTCTGAGCAGTTACTAACTCGAAACACGGATTCTAATTTCTCGAACCATCTAGTGAGACCAACCGGCCCCTCTGTTCCACTGAAGTTGTGGGGTTTGCAGCTTTGGAACTCTTTGTAAGTGCACCCATTACGAATGGGTTGAATAACCGGTGGCGGTGGCGGTGGAGCTTGGGGTTGAATTTCCACAATGGCCGCGGCTACCCTTTCGACAATCATCTCCTCGATTTAGGTTGCGGTAGGTGTTGATGTTGATCATCCGTTGGCCATGGTGTTCTAAACAAAAATTTTGACTCAAGTCAAAATCCAGTATTCAAATAGTAATAATATAGTATATGGTAACCAACATGGAATCAACACATCACATGTTTATTAAGTAATACAACCAGGTACAAATACCACAGAATCATAGAGTAACGTAAATAGAACATCGTGCAAAAATTAAATAACACAAAGTTCCATTCATTAATAATAATAAGTTGCATACATTCGCATAGTTTCGTATAATACATAAGTGAAACATAAAAATACAACTAGATTACATAATGAAATCTACTACAAAAGCCCTACGGTGATGGTGGGTGTAGGATGTCCAATACGTGGGACATCTGGTCCTCGAGCTCAGTTACCCGAGCACGGAGGATCTCCACCTCCCTCATCAGTTCCTCGACAAAGGGAGTGGGTGGGGTAGGCGGTGCAGTCTGTACGGGTGGTGCTGGTGGAGCTGGTGGTGCAGACGGTCTGGCTCCAGAAGTAGAGTCTGTAAAGCGGTAAGGCTTACGGATGAAGGGATCAGCAGAATACGGCACAAGCCGCTTACGGGCGGTAACTCTACGACGCCGACCATATGCTTCAGTGAATGCTCGACCTCCGTTGATCCCCGGAATAATGGTGTCGTCGAAACGGTACCGCTTCTTCGGCAGGGTGGAGGGTGGCTGAACAGTTGCGTCATCAAGGTCCTCCTCGTCGGAGTCATCGTCACTAGAGTCGTCTGTGGATGGGTCGTCAGATGACGGGTCATCTGAATCATGTGGAGGTGGCTGCACGGGTGGCTGTACTGGCTCTCCTCGGGAGTCCATCATCTGTCAGTATCTAAAAGGCGGGATCAGTACGAGTCATCCATCAGGAGCGCGTCAGCACCAACAAATTCCGCGCGAATCATCTGATTACGGAATGGACCTTCCCCAAATTCCGCGTGAATCACAACACCACCGGGATGGTGCTGTGGCTCCTGAGGTACCGGGGCAAGTGGAGCTGGAATCTCTGGGAGGTCCTGGGCTCCGTCTGCAGTACCCACTGGGGCAGGCGCATGACTACTAGCTCTGGAGGACGAAGCGCCTGGATCACTAGAGTGTGTCATCGACGGGATCGGTGGATCGGCAACAGCGGCAGGTGAAGTGGCTGAAGTGTCTGAACTGCCCAAAATGATAGCAGGTGGAATATTCGACATCTGAACAAGGAAAAATAAATTTTCCATGTCAGTAAGTCATAAAGCAAGCACGTATTAGGCCAAGTAACTACAACAATCTAAATCATGTATAACAGTAATTAGCATGGCAATAATAACGAATCGTACGGAAGTAGCATGCAATCGAAAGCAAATAATAGCATGCAGTAGTGAAATCATGTAGTAGCATACAGCATATAGTAGTAAAAGTAAGCAGCAGCATGCAGTAAGTTCAGCAGAAACAAGTAAACTAGCAAGTTGTAGATTAGTCCTATTAGTGAATCCTACTCGGGTCGGTCCAGACTCACTAATGCAACCTAATTCCCTACAACCTAGCTCTGATACCAAATGTGGTACCCTGTACAAAACCATCGTGTACGAATCATCAACAACAGGATCATTACAAGGTCAAACACTATATGCTATTTCAAAATACGTTTGCATTCATGATAAAAGGTGATGTCTTAACCAACATCAATGTTTAACAACCAAAGTAGGCTTCAATGAATAGAAGCAAGGATAATAGTATGTGAGCCATAGGTCATTACAAATCATAGTTTCAAAAGTAATAATGTTTATGAATGCAAAATAAACGTTCATGCGGTGACATCTCTAAAGCAGCGGGTGTCTACAGCAAGACTAGTATACAGCGGAAGCAACCTTAAGCACCTGAGAAAAACATGCTTAAAAACGTCAACACAAAGATTGGTGAGCTATAGTTTAAGTATAACAGTATGTAAGGTAGGCCACGAGATTTCAGTTCTTCAACAAGCGTTTCAAAATAGTATGTAAAGTATATATTTAACCGTGGGCACTTGGTAACTAACTTAACGTTTATACCCCCTGAAAGTACACTTGGAAAGTGCGTATGTTTACGAAGTATTAAACACCCGTTAAATGCTAGCGCTACTAGCCTGAGTGGGGATGTCAAAACCTATGGATCCATATCTAAGATTCCCATTCACCGGTTCAAAAAACCAACGACTAAACGTTACCGAGCTAAAGGGAATGTTTATGCCGTTGTATAACCTACATATATATAAAGTTTAATTACTCGTACCTATTATGTAAAACGTAAAATGCGCATGTATTCTCAGTTCTCAAAATAGTTAAAGTAAAAAGGGATGCTATAACTCACAGTGGTAAAGTAGTGGTAAAGTAGTGGTAAAGTCGAGTCGGGAAATAAGCAAGTACGTAGGTCCGGAAAGTCCTCAACCTAAGTCAAATAGTACTAAGTCAGTAAATTGTCCCAATAGGTTTAAAAGTATGTAAATAAGGTCTTAAAGGTCATCATCATTCATCATCAAACAAAAGGTGTAAAGTAAGTTTCGTTCATGAAAAGAGTTTAAAACAAAGGCTGATTTCGGTCAGTCACAACTGCCTCTATACCTACTAAAATAAGGTGAGACCAGTGTCCATGGCTCCGTATATGAGTCCTTTAGTTGTGGTAAAAATTCCATAAGCAAACTCGTCTTCGTTTGACCGTGGCGACTGTCTAAGTGCGAGTAGGTCAGAATTTTCAGCACAACGTTAAAAGGACATAGTGACGTTCGGAGGACCATAGATCCTAAACCGTAACTCGGATTAAGACGAGTCCTAAATGAAAAGTAATCTAATCGAACAGAGCTAACTGAAAATTATCTTTACAGTAGCCCAGGTCGAACTGATCAGACCCAGAAACAGTAAAACAGTAGGTTCCAGTGGGTTCTTGGTGCTTGATGTTCATCACGGTTCTCATCCTTGATGCATATAGCTTCAAGTGTACAACTCGTTGATGGGTTTACATCATTTTTACCAAGTTTTGACCATCATAACACAAGTGCAAGTCTAAGATATGTAGCACAACTCACTTAAGTGTTGCAAGTGTTTTGATGAAACAAAGTTACATCAAAGTCTTAGATTTAACACATACATGAAATATAAAAGTAATATTTGAACTACAAACTAGAAAGTAAACTAACTAATCAAGATCTTAAGATGTAGAACATAGTTCTTAGTTAGATCTTGAAGATCCAAGACCCAAAGGTCTAGATCTAAATTTATTAAGTTAAATCTAACACAAGTGTATGAAGTTATAACTAAAAAGTTATACTTCCATGTTCTTGAACTCTTAAAGTTAACTTTAGTTCAAGAAAAATGAGATCAAAGTTAACTAGTAACACTTGACCAACAACAACATGATTCATGAATTTAAAAAGTGCAAGAATGAAGTAATAAACTAAATAAACAAGTAACTAGTTCATTGTTGTTCATACTTTAAAGATTCAAGTCAAAGTCTTGATCTTTAAGAAAAGTAAACTTTATTTTTACTAACATGAGTTACAAGTATGATTTTTACAACACATGAACTTTAATCTCTTAAAACTTTAAAGGTAGAACCATAAACTAGTAAGTCTAGATTCTTGTGTGTTCTTGTAAATACAAGATAAAATGAAGAATCAAACTAAAGAGTTTGATTCTTGAATACTAGTAAGTAATAACTAAAATAACAAGTAAGTAAGCTACAACAAAGAACAAGTAACAAATTAACAACAAAAGAATGATGATGAGAGGTGTATGCCACGGTTTTGCAAAGAAGAAAAGAAGAGAGAAAACTAGTTCAAGTTACTTACAAGTTTGAGAGAATATGAGAGAAAAAGAAGTAAGTTTGATGTGTGTGTGTAAAGTGAAATGGAACTAGTGAAGAATGCAAGTAATAAGTGATACAAAAAATGAAACAAAAACCCTCTCTTGCTCCATGTAGGCCGACGGTATTGGGATCAAAAGGGGGAAGGAAAGAGTCCATAAGGTTCTTGCATGTAAAGGTTCAAAAAGATGGTTATTAGATGTATTTTCATGGGGATAAGATGTAAGTATATTGTAACTAGTCTTCCATTCACTTAACCATCTAGTTCCATCTTAAGAGTAATACTTGCATTTATAAAGTGGGCTTATTATTCCATTTAATGTGTAGGGTGGGCTCTTAAGTCCATTAACACTAATAAAAGCCCAAGTTCCATTAGTTAACAAATAAATCCAATATAAGCCCAAGTAATTATCTAATAACCTTAATTAATTAAAATGATTAATAAGACTTAATCATGAATGTAAATAATACTCGAAAATATTATTCGTGAAATGTACGTGTGTCACAAAGACGTTTCTGGCATTTAAAAGTCAATCATGGTAACAAGTAAATGTATAACAATACATTCATTAAATCACAAGTATTAATAATAAATATTAATAAGTAAACGTTGGAAAATCCAGGGTCGTTACAGTATGTGTAATTTTACATGCACCATTTCTTAAAATTACTTACTTATAAGGTTTTAATCATTAACCTTTTTGGTTCAGAATTCGCATGAATATAAGCGTGGTGGATAAAACTGGCAAATTGAAGATTACTTTGTTTGAGACACAATTGGCAACAATGGTAAACAAGAGTGTAATTTATCTATTTAGAAGATAATTTATCTTATTTTTTATTTTTTTTGTGGAAATGCTTTGTTGATAAAGTAGACTTTTTAGCAATGAACAATTTCTCAAATCAAATCTTTGAAAATCTTGGAAAAATATCCGTAGTTAGCAGCTTCTATGATCAGTTAGTTTTACAATTATGACATTAAAATTTCATAATTTTTGTGAATTTAATTAAATTAATCTTCTTCTACAGGCCGATGAATTGCGTATTTCAACATTTGAAAAATTACAACCGATACTCACTATAAGGCAAAGATCTTTGGCATGGATCGCACTTCACAATTACCAAAAAAGATTAATTTAATTTAATCACTAATGGCAAGCAATACATATATAACAGTTTTAGTATTCGTTTATATGGTATCAAGAACTTGAATAAAAGTGTATGGAAAACGAATGTTATTTCTTGTATATATTATTATAAGGCTTATTTTCGGCCCATCACTTAGCTTTTCAATTACTATATGAATCGATCATTTCATAATTTCCCATAGATCAAATTCTCATTCAACTATTTATTTTTAACTTAACCCGCGAAGTCGCGGGTCTTTAACTAGTCTTATTAGTTATAATAATATTAATATTATAAATGATAATGATAATATTAATAATAATAACTTATACATATTAAATTATATTTATATATTTATATCTCATATCAAAATTAATAATATTAATAATACAAATATTAATATCAATATTAACATTAGTAATACTAATGAAAGTAATAATAATAATATTGATATATCATTTAGATTCTAATTTGTAATTTCAAATAATGTATTAACTTTACATTTCATTACTTACGTAATACTTATTCTATAATATATTTGAATATTTGAATATTAAAATATTTATATATATTTTATATATATATTACAACATACATATTATACTAATTGTATATAGAATTTATATTTATTTATTTTAATAACATCTTGATTATTTTGTATATTACTCTACCTATTTAATTCAAATTAAAATATACACTTATATTTATATTTACGTATATACATATTTATTTACATAGTTATTTACACACAATTGTTCGTGAATCTTCGGGAATAGTCAAATGTTAAATGAATTCATGTAAATAGTTTCAAAATTTTGTAACTCAATTTTACAGACTTTGCTTATCTTGTCAAAACTATATGAGATATAAGTTTAAATTTGGTCGGAAATTTCCGGGTCGTCATAATACCTACCCGTTAAAGAAATTTCGTCCCCAAAATTTGATCGATGTCGTCATGGTTGACAATAAATATGTTTTCATGACGAATATGAGCTGGAAATTAGAGTTTTATCATCATTGAGTAATATAGATAAAACAATCTGATTTTGTGAAGAGTACGAGTGAAGTTATCATAAAAGAGTGAAATGAATAAATGTAGATTCGTCATATCTTTTGACGTAGATAGAATTGATTTCCGGAGTTCAAGGGATTTAGAGAAAATCTTGTAATAAGATTTGATTCTTCGGTAATTAAGAAAATTAGAATCCTCTTGGTTAAATGCGATGATCTGTTTTGATTGCTCTGTTGGATATTTCACTATAAATTCATCTCCTTTATTTCATTATTTCCACACTCCCATTTCTATTTCGGAGTTTCATTCATTTGTTTTCTCTTTTTGCCATTAAGCACAGCAAGTAATGATCCAGAATTCGTAGGTATGAAGTTTCGAATGAACATAGTTAATGTTCTAAGAAAGAAACGGTAATAGCACAATTTGACTTGTCAAATTACCAGAATTCAAGGGAAAAGATAGAACTATCAGGAAAATATATTCTTGATATGTTTACAGATTAGATAGAATGTAAGACTCGTGTAACATAGCACATGATGACGTTATGATATGTGAATCATCACATTCCATTAGAAAACTCAGCATGACTTACTGTAATATAATCACGGTGATCAAGTGTCATTATATTATACTAACTCATACATCCGTTCCCAACACTTACTTCAAAAGCATTCATATTTTAAAATTGAATTTTTTAGAATTTAGAAACTAAAACAATTTCCCTTCTGATGTAACACTGATATCGCGAAGAGATAAATAATTTCAGATAAGAATAGTTATGAAAATATTTTCAGAAATATCGAGGATATTTATAATGAAAGATACGATGATATCTTGGAATTTCTAATATCGAATGATGATGATGAAGATTTGTCCGTAAAGGTTTAGAGTCAGGAACAAGATATTCGCTAATGACTTCAGCAGATATTGAATCATTTGAATTCTTTGAAGGCAGGTTTATTCTTTGTGATTTGTCCACAACCTCCTTCATGGTTTGCTCAATCTATTTTCTAGTTCTAACATTTCTGAGTGTTGCCAGCATACTATTCGTTATCATCAAACTTTCAACGGCTAAGGTCGTTTATGGTTGTCTACCGTTTCTGATGTTTCATTCAGCTTTTTCACAATTTGGCGTATTGATTCGTAGACTGAGTGCTTTTTACAATTTCAGAAAAGAAGATCATAATTCTAAGAGATAAGTGTTATATGTATACCTATAACTGTTGATGTAGAAACGCTGCGAGATTTGAAATACTGTTTGCTGATTCTCGGTAATTGGTATGACAATTCTCGTTAAGATGTGGATGAGTATATGAATAGGTTTTAACGAACAAATATAATGGTTCTTCGAAGAGACTTAAGTCAATAAATAATGAAGTTGCTGGTGAGTTTACTGCTAATGAGGTGGAATATAAAGGGTTCTTCGGTAACGATTATAAAGGTGTAATCTTTATTATAAGGTTTATTCGAATAAAACATTGAAGTTGATTTGTTGGAGCTGTGTCAAAATTGGCTAATTTGAAAAGAATTTGTATTGTTATTTTCAGAAATATCAATGCCAAAGGAGCTAGCACAGATACGTGTTAAATGTTTACTCAGGTTCTGAGTGTTTTCAGGTGCATAACTATATGCATCAGTCTTTTCTTCCGTAGATGAAGTGCGGTTGTTTCATCCTCTAGATTGAGGTGTTTTCAAAAATCATAAAAGGTTTGAACGCAGATTGTAATCGTCAAGATACAAATAAGGTTTAAGATGAAATCAAGCGGCAAACTTGAAGAAATGTTTAGTTTCATATGTTATAATATTCAATAATTCAATAATAGTCCACAGTTAGCAATTCAATAATTCATATATAATTTAATATATAATATTTGAATTAATTAATACGTATCGTGACCCGTGTACATGTCTCAGACTCGATCACAACTCAAAGTATATATATTATTGTAGAATCAACCTCAACCCTGTATAGCTAACTCTATCATTACTGCATATAGAGTGTCTATGGTTATTCCAAGTAATATATATAGATGCGTCGATATGATATGTCAAAATATTGTATACGTGTCCCGATATTTAAAATGCGTAAATAACAGTATTTAAAGGACGATAAATAAAGTGCGTAAAATAAATAACAGAAATTAAATGACAATAAATAAAATTGCGAGAATTAAATTGCGATAAAATAAATTGCAATAAATAAAATGTAGTCAGTTAGCTAGGATTTTGTTAGCGTGGATTCTTAACAAAATTTTTCATAGTTAATTTGTCTGTTTCTAACAAATTTTATTTTTGTCCAGTGTTTTCTTCATTAAGCCACTTTTTGAATTCTGATAGATCAAAATCCAAATATGAAATTGAATGAAAATGGTTATTCTGCGGTGAACGGATACGTATATCTGTGGGTGTAAGTAGGATAGTAAATGACTGTTGAACCAGATTCGAAGAATGTACAGTGTAACTTATTTATGTGAAATCTAAATATTTCTCGGGTATTACCTACCCATTAAAATATCTTCACCATTAATCGTTTGTACAAAAGAATTTTTAATTACAATCTTTATGAAAATATACTTACATATATATTCTCTTCAGATGTAATCATGGATTTAATGAGTCAATATGATATTAAACTCATTTGATTTACCGTTAGAACAAGAATATATAATCTCTAGAACATTAGAGATTACATAATCGTCATGTCGAACGGAGATAAATGATGTAGATCGATTCGTAGAACGATGATTATGATTGAGGTACATAATGAGATGTTGAGGCGTGTGATGTTGAAACATGGGTTGTTGGTGGTACTGGTATTGATGTTGGTGGTATTGTTGGTGCCGGTGATGTTACTGAAGCTGGTACGTTTTGCACCATATTTTCCAAGGCTACAACTCGGGCGCGGAGCTCGTTGACTTTATTACTCCAGGATGATTGTCGGTAGGAACGAACGAATGAATAAGGTTTAGAATCTGGCTTGTGATATAGTCGTGGCGAGATACTCAGGAAATGAGAGAAAAAATGGTATTACGAATAGGTTCGCAGGTAAGTGCTTTAGGTTCTTCGCCAAGAGGTGATTTCGGTTGATGGAAAGGATCACCTTTTTCTTGTCTCCATTGATTAAATCGACTACGAACCCATCAGATAAATTGGGGATGGCTGATTGGTTGATTCATTCCGGTGACGCTGCTTCCAGAGCTTAGGTGAACATCCATGTCGGAATAGCTGTCGGGTTCCGAAGAACTTGCACTAATGGCGAGTTCCATTTCGTACGACTGAGTAAAGGATTTTTCGATAGGAAATGATTTTCGGCTATCGAATGGTATTCTAATTACATAGAATATCTATATATATAGAACAAAAGATTTCGTAGATTACGGAGGAATTTATGGAATATATCAGGCAAAGTTTACAGTAACAGATACGCTACGATATGAATTAGCAGATACGCTAATATATGAATTTTGTCTATACACTATTCATGCAATCAATGTAGTAAGATGTGTCTAGACTAAGAATGATAAGCAGGTAATTTTCGACACGAAATGATAAGCAAAACTTTTGACATGCAGACACGGTTGAAGTCGAGACTCACTAATGCATCCTAACGACTTATCAGTTAGACACACTAATGCAGACCTGGTTCGCTAAGACCACCGCTCTAATACCACATGAGACGACCCATCCTAATACATCTGGATGAATACATTACATTTGGTTACATTGCGAGGTATTTGACCTCTAAATGATACAATTTTACAAACATTGCATTCGTTTTTAAAAGACAAACTTTCGTCACATCGAAACTTGACGGCATGCATACCATTTCATAATATATCCAACTATAATTGACTTAATAATAATCTTGATGAACTCGACAACTCGAATGCAACGTCTTTTGAAATATGTCATGAATGACTCCAAGTAATATCTTTAATATGAGCAAATGCACAGCGGAAGATTTCTTTAATATCCGAGAATAAACATGCTTTCAAGTGTCAACCAAAAGGTTGGTGAGTTCATTAGTTTATCATAAACGATCATTTTCATCATTTTAATAGACCACAAGATTTTCATTTCTCATAAATACACATCTCATATCAGGCATTTCGCAAACTGCATAGAGATAAAAATAATTCATATGGATTGAACACCTGGTAACCGACCTTAACAAGATGCATATAGAATATCCCCCAGTATACAGTGCGCAGCTAATATACTAAATAATACCTCGAAGTACTAAAGCATCCATACCCTGGATGGGGCTCGTTGGGCCCGATAGATCTACCTTTAGGATTCGCATCAATTAGGGGCCATTTTCCTAATTCTTAGGTTACTAGACTTGAAGGGGCGATATTCGGTTTCATAATCCAACCATATAATGTAGTTTTGATTACTTGTGTCTATTTCGTCAAACATTTATAAAAAAGCGCATGTATTCTCAGTCCCAAAAATATATATTGTAAAAGCTTTAAAAAAGGGAGCAAATGAAACTCACAATACTGTATTTTGTAGTAAAAATACATATGACGATACTGAACAATGCAGGGTACACACACACACACACACACACACACACACACACACACACACACACACATATATATATATATATATATATATATATATATATATATATATATATATATATATATATATATATATATATATATATATATATATCATTTCTATAATTAATATCTATACTTTTAGTTATCTTGATATCTTTATATATTTATATACACATATGTTTAGTATTATATTTAAAAATCGATATTGTATAAGTATTTTAAAGGTTAGTCTGTTTGATATATAGTTATATGGGATATTATTTTAATTATAATAAATGTAATAAGTGTCTTTTATGTAACTAATATTTATTTGTTAAAAATGGTGGTTTTGATAATAATATTTTATTAATAATAATAATAATAAATTTATTAGTAATGATAATACTAATAATAATAATAATAATAATGATATTGTTGATAATGATGCTTATGTTAATGATAATAATACTAATAATTATAAAAGTGATACTAATACTAATATTAGTGAAAATAATAATAAGTTATATCATTTTATTAATAATAATAATATTATCCATGGTATTTATGTTTACACAATAATAATGATAATACATATATTAGTTGTTAATAAATATAATAATAATGATAATAATAAAAATAATAATAATAATAACAATACTCTTAGTTATAAATATAATCATAATGGTAATAATGATAACAAATGCTTAAATGTCAAATTTATAATAATGAATACATTAATTGTGTTAATAATAATAATAATGGTTATATTCTAATAATTATGTTTGTAATATTAATTATGATACTAATAATAATTATAATACTAGTAATACTAATAGTAACAATAACAATAATAATAATAACAACAATAATAATAACAATAATAATAATAATAATAATTTTAAAAAATTGAAATCTACCTTTAAGAAGGGTTTCTAAAAAGAAAAGCCTCGAACGAGGCTCAAACCCGCGACCTCTCGAAACCCCAAAACACTCCTAACCATTGGGCTGTCGCCCATTTATCTGTTTTGTAACCCATCGAATTTATTATAACCCGTTAACCTTTATTCTTCTCTTCCATATTCCCATTAACCGAAAATTCGCAAAAACTCATAACTACAAATTACAGGTTCAGTTGAGATTTGGATTTAAAACAGAACGAACGTACATGAGTGTTCAAAATAGAAAGAAGGAAAGGAAAAAAAAAATAATTGAAGCAGCAGCAAAAGCTCAACGAGGGAGATGAACTCCCAAAATTGATTTTAAAATTCAAGCACTTTTAGACTACGATTACTACATGAAATATGTAGTAAATCCTTCAAAGAATCTTCTTGCATCATCAATTGAATCAGAAACATAAACATCGATTCAAATTTCATGTTGAACACATTGGTTAACTTTTGAATTTAAAACTTTGACTCGACAATTGGAGCTCGATAGAAAGAATTGGGATCTGAAACATTACAGGTAGTTTGAATAGACAATTCCTAACACAATAGCATTTTTAGTTTTTGAAATTTAATTCGAGTTTGGGTTATGAATAAAAAGTATGATGAACAGAGGAGTTTGAGTCGTTATTTAGATTTCTGTATTCATTCTTCATGTACCAGAAATTGTAAATTTGATAATTGATAATGAGGGTGGAAGACTTGAATGATTTATATAAATATCGGGGTTTGATTGTTATATGAAGTGGTTGTGGCTAGACATATACCAGGCAGGAAGGAAAAAAATATATAAAATAGATAGAAATTGATGCTGATTTAAAACGAGTTTTGTTTTGCATCGTGTAATATGAGAATGACATGTAACAATATAAAATAGGAACAAAATTCAATTAAAGTTTGATAGTGATACACTTCAATAATCTCGCAGAAGTAAAGACAGAGGGAAAAGAATAGAAGAAAAAAATATATATTAAAAAAGGGATGATGACATTGTTATGTACTGGAAATCGATTTGGATTGGTAAATTCAGAGACAGAAACAAAACCATTAAAAGATTGATAGCTACCTGCAACTGAAAACGTAATTAATATGTATTTACATATGTATACACTGTATTTATATATCTTAAATTTTTGATATTTATATTTACAAGAATAAATATGTTAATATTATTAATAAAGTAACTAGTAATAATAATTGATAATTAATAATATTATTACTAAAAAATGATAATTTTAAATAATATAATTACTAACAATAATATTAAAATGATAATAACAATCTTATTAGTTATAATAATATTAATATTATAAATGATAATGATAATATTAATAATAATAACTTATACATATTAAATTATATATATATATATTTATATCTCATATCAAAATTAATAGTATTAATAATACAAATATTAATATCAATATTAACATTAGTAATACTAATGAAAGTAATAATAATAATAATAATAATAATAATATTGATATATCATTTAGATTCTAACTTGTAATTTCAAATAATGTATTAACTTTACATTTCATTACTTACGTAATACTTATTCTATAACATATTTGAATATTTAAATATATATATATATATATATATATATATATATATATATATATATATATATATATATATATATATATATATATATTACAACATACATATTATACTAATTGTATATAGAATTTATATATATTTATTTTAATAACATCTTGATTATTTTGTATATTACTCTACCTATTTAATTCAAATTAAAGTATACACTTATATTTATATTTACGTATATATATTTATTTAAATAGTTATTTACACACAATTGTTCGTGAATCGCCTGGAATAGTCAAATGTTAAATGAATTCATGTAAATAGTTTCAAAATTTTGTAACTCAATATTACAGACTTTGCTTATCTTGTCGAAACTATATGAGATATAAGTTTAAATTTGGTCAGAAATTTCTGGGTCGTCACATTAGTCTAGACACATCTTACTGCATTGATTGCATGAATAGTGTATAGACAAAATTCATATCTTAGCATATCTGCTAATTCATATTTTAGCTTATCTGTTACTGTAAACTCTGCCTGACATATTCCGTAAATTCCTCCGTAATCTACGAAATTTTTTGTTCTATATATATAGATATTCTATATAATTGGAATACCATACGATAGCCGGAAATCATTTCACATCGAAAAATCTTTTATTCAATCGTACGAAATGGAACTCGCCACTAGTTCAAGTCCCTCGGATTCCGATATGGAGTATCACTAAAGCTCCGAAAGCAGTATAACCGGAATGGATCTACCAATTAGCCATCATCTATTCTGGATGAATTGGGGATGGGTTCGTAGTTTACTAAATCATTGGAGACAAGAAGAAGGTGATCCCTTTCATCTACCACATTTACCTCTTGGCGAAGAACCTGAAGCACTTACCGGTGAACCTATCTGAAACACCATTTTAGCCTCATTTCTAGAGTAGCTCATCACGATTATATTCTATCCACAATTCTAAATATTATTCATCCGCTCGTTTCGACCGAAAATCATCCCGGAATAATAGAAGAAGTCAACGAACTTCGCGCTCGAGTAATCAACTTAGAAAATATGGTGCAAAACATACCAGTTTCAGCAACATCACTGGCACCAACAGTACCATCAATAACAGCACCAGTACCATCAACAATCCATGAATCAACATCTCATTCTATACCTCAAGTATAATCACTGTTCTACGTATCGATATACATTAATTGTCTTCCTTCTTCATGGCGATTATGTAATCTCTAAAGTCTTAGAGATTATTTATTCTAGCTCAAACCGAAAAGCAAATGAGATTAATATCATATTAACTCATTAAATCCATGATTACATCTGAAGAAAATATATATGTAGGTATATTTTCATAAAGATTGTAATTAAAAATTCTTTTGTACAAACTGTTAATGGTGAAACCATTTTAACGGGTAGGTAATACCCGAGAAATATTTTGACTTCACATTAATAAGTTACACTGTACATTCTTCAAATCTGATTAAACATTCATTTGCTATCCTACTTACATCTACAGAGATACGAATCCGTTCACCGCAGAATAACCATTTTCATTCAATTTCATATTTGGATTTTAAACTATCAGAATCCAACAAGTGGCATAATGAAGAAAACATTGGACAAAAATAAAACTTGTTAGAAACAAACAAATTAACTATGAGGAATTTTATTAAGAATCCACGCTAACTGTTCCTAGCTAACTAATTACATTTTATTTATCGAAATCTAATTATCGCAATTTATATTCTCGCAATTTTAATTATCGTCATTTAATTTCTGTTATTTATTTTACGCACTTTTAATATCTGGACACGTATACAAGGTTTTGACATATCATATCGACTCATCTATATATATTATTTGGAATAACCATAGACACTCTATATGCAGTAATGCTTGAGTTAGCTATACAGGGTTGAGGTTGATTCTACAATAATATATATACTTTGAGTTGTGATCGAGTCTGAGACATGTATATAATGGGTCACGATACGTATTAATTAATTCAGATATTATATATTAAACTATATATGAATTATTGAATTGCTAACTGTGGACTATCAACTGTGAACTATTAACATTGGACAATTAAAATGAATTAAAATATTGATTATAACATATGAAACTAAACATTTATTCAAGTTTGCCACTTGATTTCATCTTAAACCTCATTTGTATCTTGACGATTACAATCTGCGTTCAAAACCTTTCATGACTCTTGAAAACACCTCAATCGAGAGGATGATCCAACCACACGATACCTACGAAAGGAAGAACTTATGCATATGGGCATGCACCTGAAAAACTCTTGGAAGCTAAGTAGAAGTTTAAAATGAACTTATAGTTCCTTGGCATTGTTATTACCAAAAAATAACTTTGCAACCTCTTTCCAAATTAGCCAAAATTGTCACAGCTCCAACAAGTCAACTTCGACTTTTCAGTCGGACTAGCCTTACTATAACCTTGATATATATGCGTGCTCTTTTACTGTTACCGGGGAACCATTTATATTCTATCATATTACCAGCAGATGTACCAGCAACCTCGTCGCTCCTTGGTTTAAATCTCTCCGAAAAATCACTATATTTATCTATTGAAGTCTCATCATGTACTCATTCGCATCTTGTAACAAGAATTACCATACCAATTACCGGGAATTAGCAAATATGTATTGTGAGTCTCGCAACGTTTCCACATCAACAGTTATATGTATCCATATAACATTTATCTCTTAGAACTATGATCTTCCATTCTGAAATTCTAAAAAGCACCCAGACTGCGAATTAATACTCTGAATTTTGAAAAGTTGAATGAAGCAACAAAAACTGTAAACGACCTCAACAGCCAAAAGTTAATGATAAAGAATTGTATGTTGGCAAAGCTCAGAAAAAGTTTGAAACTGAAAAATTGATTGAGCAAACTACGAAGGAGTCTCTGAACAAATCACAAGGACTAAACTTGTACATTAAGAATTCTGATGATTCTGTTTCTGATGAAATCTTTAGCGAATACCTTGCTTCTGACTCCAAACTCTTGCGGACAAATTTTCTTCACCATCCTTCGATATTAAAAATTCCAAGATATCATCGTATCTTTCATTATAAATATCCTCCATATTTCTGAAGATATTTTCATAACTATTCTTATCTGAAATCATTATTCTCTACGTGCTATCATTGTTACATCATATAGAAACTGTTAGTTTCTATAATCTGTAAACTTTCGAGCTTAAAATATGAATGTTATTGAAGTAATGTTGGGAACTGATGCATGAGTTAGTATAATATAATGACACTTGATCAACGTGATTATATTACAGTAAGTCATGCTGAGTTTCTAAATGGAACATGATGATTCACAGATTATAACATCATCATGTGTCATGTTACATAACTCTTTCATTCTGATTAACTTCTGAACATATCAAGAAAATATATTCTTGATAGTTCTATTCTTAGTGATTCTGGTAATTTGACAAATCAAATTGTGCTATTACGTTCTTTCTCATTTTGAACATTAAGTTCATTCGAAACTCCATACTTACGAATTCTGGACCATTACTCGCTTTACTAGAGGTCGAGAGGAGAATAAAAAGGTAAAGAGCTCCAAAATATAAGAGATAATATAAAGCCATATAAAAACACGGAGGTTACAAACCGTGGATATTAATACGAATAGTAATATAAAGACACGGTAGAATTAAGAATAGTATCACCCCAAAGTAATAGTAAAAGTAAACAGATTTTTCTGATGGAAGATTGAAAAGAAGGATGACAGAAATGATAATTAGGAAAATATCAAGGATTAGAACCAGATTAAGCATTTTCACAATCTTTTGGATGTACGAACTAAGAAATAAAGTATAGGAATGGTGGGAATAATAGAACGGAAGAGTTTAATTTATAATGGAAATATCAAACAGAGCAATCGAGGTAGATCACGGTAATTAAATTATAGAGATCTTAATTCCCTTATTCACCGAAGAATCAAATCTTTTAGATTTCAAAGATCTTCTTTAAATCCCTTGAATTCCGGAATTCAACCATGACTGGTCAAAAGTTATGATGAAATATGTCTTTCTCATTTCACTATTTAGTGATAGCTTCACTCGTACTCTTCATAAATGAAATGTTTTATCCATATTACTCACTGATGATAAAAACTCTAATTTCTAGCTCGTATGCGTCGTGAACACATATTTATTGTCAGCCATGACCATCCCAATCAAATTTCGGGACGAAATCTCTTTAACGGGTAGGTACTGTGACGGCCCGAAAATTTCTGACCAAATTTAAACTTGATCTTTATTCGATTTCGACACGATAAGCAAAGTCTGTAATGTTGAGTCTCGAAAATTTTAAAACTATATTCATGAAATCAATTACCCTTTGACTGTGCTCGACGATTTACGAACAACTAATTGTAAATAGATATGTGTGTAGGTATATATAAATAATAATTCGAAATATAATTTGAAGTATTATATGTTGTTGTTATTAAAAATTAATAAAATAAAAATAGGATATTATAATAATTATTATTTAAAATAAATCTCTATATATAAATAAAGGATATTAAAAATAAATATTAAATGATTGTAATACTCATTTGATGTCCCGATTGATATTAAGTAAGTTAAATTCAAAATTATATGATTTTAAATTAAACGGTGATTCGAAACCGAGTTCTATGAATTTTAGGCTTACTAAAAATGTATTTAGGATCTAGTTATTAAATTTTAACACTTTTTATATTTTTACCCAGAAATGAGAGGGACAGTTGATGTAAATTTTATTTAACAAATTAAGGATCGAATTTTATACCATAATGACCAAAATAAATAATGATATTTAATTTAAAAATTTGGGATTTATCCGAAGACTTTTATTCGTCACTAATTACAATGGGGTGCGATACAGCAGCAGTGAGAAATTGTCGGCAGAAATAATGGCTAGTACCTGCACGTTTATTTTGCTTATATTATTATATTCATCAAATTGTAAACTTATGTATATAAATATGTATGTTACATATCTATGAAGAAAACCACACACCACCATCTTCAACATTACAAAGCTACTACCGGCCACCAATCACAACTGCTGCTACTGCCCTTCAACCATTCCACCACAACATTTTCACAAATTACCACCTTCCATCTCCACTCTCAACCTTGAATCACCACTAAACACCTACAAACTCGAACTATTTTTTTCTGTTTCTATACGAACCCACAATCACCAACCTCGTTATCATTATGCTCCTACTTATGTTTGAAGCATCTGCTATAGCCTTCATCGGAAACAAATCACCACTCGTTACCTACTGTTTCGTTTCTATTTATATAACCATGAAATACCAAAAACAACCACAAAACCCACCACTTCAATCGGACACTTTGACACCACCTGCAATCCATTTTCTATTACTGTGCTGATCATCTCTGGATAGTGTTCGAACAAGACCCAGACTCTAAACCTACAAAAACTACTCATGATGGCCTACTACTGCTCGCCTACTATATTGTTTCTGTTTTTCTAATTGAGAACCACCTTCCAATCTCAGGCTCAACAACCACCATCCGTAACCCTAAAACCATTACAACCACTACCACCTCACTCTTTTCTCTATCTCTATCCTCTCTCTCATATTTTTCTGTCTGTCCAAACAGCCCACGAAAAACTCATCTGCTACTTCTGTTTATTTTCAAACCCATCACAGAAACCCTAGTGAAAACCATAACCTTTAAACTCACCTGTAACCTTGTTAACTTATACAGCCTTTAGGTTCCTGTTACGATGCAAAAGAAAAATTTCCTACTATTACACCTATCTGTTTCTATCTCTGTCGAACAAAGGTATATGAAATTCGTGATTAAATAAAGATGATACCTGAGATAATGGAAAGGAAGATGAACACACGGTTGTAGCTAGGTTACCATTATTTCTGTAGCTGTAAGAATCTATTTTTCTGTTTTCCTTTGCCCATTGGATAAATTAAATACCAAGAAAACCGACCCACTATCTTTTGTCTCTCTTTTCTTTCGGTTATATTTTTCCACCGATAGAATAACACCTTTTGATATTAAGAAATGTGTTAATGGACTTCTAGAGAGGTCTGCTATATTTCGGTGCTCAATTGGGCCGTGACCCAACCCAAATTGTCTGTTGGGTTGTGCTGTTAGCTGTACATGGTCACAGGAAATCGCTGTATATATATATAATTATGTTAAGATTAAAAACGCGAACAAAGAAGATGATGTTATTTTGGTAATAAGATTGATGATATTGATAGTCGGAGATGATACATCGAAGTGATGATGTTATGAACAATAATTGATAATAACGGGTATAAAGATGTTAAGATAATGGTATAATCATGATTTTATGTGTTTACAAAAACGTATCTGAGATTATCTATTATGATGAACGATAAAGAAAGATGTTAATAATATGATGGTGAGGATGATGATCGTAAGATGATGTTGATGATGGTTAAGAAATGATAAAAGATTCATACATGTTAAGTATATAATCGTGCGGTTTAATTCAAAAACAAACTATCAGAGCAATGGTTAGGTGTGTGTTTACTAAACGAGAGGTCACGGGTTCGAGCCCTGTTCGGGGCATTTTTTTTTTATAAAGCTTTGGAAGGTAGTTTTCTATGTCAAAATTTTATCATTATTATTATTAGTATTATAATTATCATTATTATTATTTATCATTATTATTATGATTATAGTAACTATAATTACTTTTAATATTGTTATTACTAATTTATTAATATGTAAGTATTAGCCCTAAGTATTATTAGTAATACTATCACCATTAGTATTAATATGATTATTAATATTGTTATTATTATTAAACTTATTATTATCATTAATATTATTAGTAGTAAAGTGGTTATTTTTATAGTTAGTATTGTTATCAGTACTATTAGTATTATTATCATCAACACGATTTTTTATAAACATTATTTTATCATCATTATTATTAAAAGTATCATTATTAAAATTATTAGAATTTTCACGAAAATAAGTATTATTATTATCATGACCATTAAGATTATCTTTTGTTAAAAGTTACATTTTTATTTTTATTACTTTATTAATATTATTATTATCACTATCATTATTACTATAAATAAAGTGACAAATGTTAGTATCTAAAATTATTAGTTTCAATATCATTATTAAATCTAATTATTTATTATCATTATTTTGGTATCATCATTAATTTAGCAAATAAATGGTATTTGTATATAAGTATATTTAATACGCATAATTTAACTATATTTATATATGAGATGAAAATATGTGAATAAATAATAAAATTTATAAAGTATTAAATATATAAATTACATCATTAGTAATAATATACAAATTTGTTCGATTACTATTATATATTTTAATATACATATATGAATAATTTAGGTTCGTGAATCCGAGGCCAATCCTGCACATGGTTCAGTTTCGTCATATGTGTTTTTACTACAAAATAGAGTATTGTGAGTTCATTTGATTCCCTTTTACTCTTTACATTTTTGGGACTGGGAATACATGCGCTGTTTTTACAACTGCTTTATTAAATGCTTTTGAAATATATTTTGAACTGCGAATACATGAAATGCTTTTATAAATGTTTGAAGAGATAGACACAAGAAAACATTCCTCGAATGAATTATGTGGACATGATAATTGCCACCGTTGAATTATGTGGACATGATAATTGCCACTGTTAAATTATGTGGACATGATAATTGCCACCATTGAATTATGTGGACATAATAATTGCCACCATTGAATTATGTAGACATGATAATTGCCACCATTGAATTATGTGGACATGATAATTGCCACCAATTGATGTGAATGTTATGTATCGAGAGAATGATTTTTTTATACATGTTATGTGTATTAGTTTTTGTGCACGAGATATGTGTACGGTTACTAATATTTATGAAAAATGGATTTCGTACACGAGAAAGGTGTACTGTATTTAAAAGATATAGCATGTACATTACAGGTGGGTGTAGGATTCAGACCCATTTGTATCACGCATCATTTAAATCTTGTGGTGTATCAAAATGATGAATTTTATTTTTTACGATAAACTTATGAACCCATCAACCTTTTGGTTGACACTTTAAAGCATGTTTATTCTCAGGTATGAAAGAAATCTTCAGCTGTGCATTTGCTCATTTTAGAGACATTACTTGGAGTCGATCATCGCAATGGGACCAGATGTTGGTGACTTCGTCCAGATGGATTAGGACGGGGTATGACACGAGAATTAAAATTGCGATAAATATATTGCGATAAATAAATGTAATAAGGAATTAACAGTTAGCTAGGAATAGTTAGCTAGGATTTTGTTAGCGTGGATTCTTAACAAAATTTCTCATAGTTAATATGTTTGTTTCTAACAAATTTTATTTTGTCTCATGTTTTCTTCATTATGCCACTTGTTGGATTCTGATAAGTCAAAATCCAAATATGAAATTGAATGAAAATGGTTATTCTGTGGTGAACGGATTCGTATATCTGTGGATGTAAGTAGGATAGTAAATGACTGTTGAATCAAATTCGAAGAATGTACAGTGTAATATTATTAATGTGAAATCTAAATATTCCTCCGGTATTACCTACCCGTTAAAATATTTTCACCATTAACAGTTTATACAAAAGAATTTTTAATTACGATCTTTATGAAAACATATATACATATATATTTTCTTCAGATATAATCATAGATTTAATGAATTAACAAGATATTAATCTCATTTGCTTTTCGGTTTGAGCTAGAATAAATAATCTCTAAGACTTTAGAGATTACATAATCGCCATGAAGAACGAAGATAATTGATGTAGAACGATACGTAGAACGATGATTATACTCGAGGTACTGAATGAGATGTTGAGGCATGGATTGTTGATGGTACTGGTGCTGTTACTGATGGTACTATTGGTGTCGATGATGTTGCTGAAGCTGGTAAATTTCGCACCATATTCTCCAAATTGATTACTCGAGTGCGAAGTTCGTTGACTTCTTCTATTATTCCAGGATGATTGTCGATCAGAACGAGCGGATGAATAAGATCTAGGATTGTTGATAGAATATAATCGTATCAAGCTACTCTAGAAATGAGGCTGAAAATGGTGTTTCAGATATGTTCGCCGGTAAGTGCTTCAGGTTCATCGCCAAGAGGTGAATTCAGTTGGTGGAAAGGATCACCTTCTTCTCGTCTCCATTGGTTAAGTCGACTACGAACCCATCCCCAATTCATCCAGAATTGATGATGGCTAATTGGTTGATTCATTCCGGTGACGCTGCTTTCGGAGCTCGAGTGGATATCCTTATCAGAATAGCTGTCGAAAGCCGAGAAACTTGAACTGGTTCAGGGATCCATATCGTACTATCAGATGAAAGATTTTCTATATGAATTAGATTATAAGATGTAGATTAGTGTAAAGACCCGTCCTAATTCATAAGAATGAATATAATAACATATGATTACATTGCGAGGTATTTGACCTCTATATGATACATTTTACAAACATTACATTCGTTTTAAAAGACAAACTTTCATTACATCGAAAGTTGATTGGCATGCATACCATTTCATAATATCCAACTATAAATGATCTAATCTGTCATTTACTTAATCATAATCTTTTCTGAACACAACAACTTGAATGCAACGTCTTTTGAAATATGCCATGAATGATTCCAAGTAATATCTTTAAAATGAGCAAATGCACAGCGGAAGATTTCTTTCAATCCTGAGAATAAACATGCTTTAAATTGTCAACCAAAAGGTTGGTGAGTTCATTAGTTTATCATAATCGATCATTTTCATCATTTTAATAGACCACAAGATTTCATTTCCATTTCTCATAATATACGTCCCATGCATAGAGACAAAAATATCATTCATATGCATTGAACACCTGATAATCGACATTAACAAGATGCATATAGAATATCCCCATCATTCCGGGACACCCATCGGACATGATACATTTCGAAGTACTAATGCATTCCAAATTACAGAATGGGGGTTGTTAGTTCCCGTAGATCTACCTTTAGGATTCGCGTCAATTGGGGCCAATTCCCTAATTCTTAGATTACCAGGCTAAAAGGGTGTGACGCCCCATTCCAAATCATCATGTACGGACCATCAACAACAGGATCATTACAAGGTCAAACACTATATGCTATTTCAAAATACATTTGCATTCATGATAAAAGGTGATGTCTTAACCAACATCAATGTTTTACAACCCAAAAGTATGCTTCAATGAATAGAAGCAAGGATAATAGTATGTGACCCATAGGTCGTTACAAATCATAGTTTCAAAAGTAATAATGTTTGAATGCAAATAAAACGTTTCATGCGGTGATAACTCTAACAAGCGCAGCGGGTGTCTATGTAGTGACCCGAACTTTTCCATGTTTATATATATTAAATGAATTTTATATTTATATCATTAAGCGTTTCCAACATGTTAAGCAATCAAAATTGTTAAGACTTGATTAATTGAAATAGGTTTTATATAGACAATTGACCACCCAAGTTGACCGGTGATTCACGAACGTTAAAACTTGTAAAAACTATATGATGTCATATATATGGATATATATATATATATATATAGTTAACATGGTATTATGATAAGTAAACATATCATTAAGTATATTAACAATGATCTACATATGTAAAAACAAGACTACTAACTTAATGATTTCGAAACGAGACATATATGTAACGATTATCGTTGTAACGACATTTAATTGTATATATATCATATTAAGATATATTAATATATCATAATATCATGATAATGTAATAATTTAACATCTCATTTGATATAATAAACAATGGGTTAACAACACTTAACAGGATCGTTAACCTAAAGGCTTCAAAACAACATTTACATGTAACGACTAACGATGACTTAACGACTCAGTTAAAATGTATATACATGTAGTGTTTTAATATGTATTTATACACTTTTGAAAGACTTTAAGACACTTATAAAAATAGTTCTACTTAATAAAAATTCTTACAATTACATCCTCGTTCAGTTTCATCAACAATTCTACTCATATGCACCCGTATTCGTACTCGTACAATACACAGCTTTTAGATGTATGTACTATTGGTATATACACTCCAATGATCAGGTATTAGTAGCCCATGTGAGTCACCTAACACATGTGGGAACCATTATTTGGCAACTAGCATGAAATATCTCATAAAATTACAAAAATATTAGTAATCATTCATGACTTATTTACATGTAAACAAAATTACACATCCTTTATATCTAATCCATATACCAACGACCAAAAACACCTAAAAACACTTTCATTCATCAATTTTCTTCATCAAAGTGATCTCTCTCAAGTTCTATCTTCAAGTTCTAAGTGTTCTTCATAAATTCTATAAGTTCTAGTTTCATAAAATCAAGAATACTTCCAAGTTTGCTAGCTTACTTCCAATCTTGTAAAGTGATCATCCAACCTCAAGAAATCTTTCTTATTTACAGTAATATATCTTTCTAATACAAGGTAATACTCATATTCAAACTTTGATTCAATTTCTATAACTCTAACAATCTTATTTCGAGTGGAAATCTTACTTGAACTTGTTTTCGTGTCATGATTCTGCTTCAAGAACTTTCAAGCCATCCAAGGATCCTTTGAAGCTAGATATATTTTTCTCATTTACAGTGGGTTTATCCACAAAACCTGAGGTAGTAATGATGTTCATAACATCATTCGATTCATATATATAAAACTACCTTATTCGAAGGTTTAAACTTGTAATCACTAGAACATAGTTTAGTTAATTCTAAACTTGTTCGCAAACAAAAGTTAATCCTTCTAACTTGACTTTTAAAATCAACTAAACACATGTTCTATATCTATATGATATGCTAACTTAATGATTTAAAACCTGAAAACACGAAAAACACCGTAAAACTGGATATACGCCGTCGTAGTAACACCACGGGCTGTTTTGGGTTAGTTAATTAAAAATGATGATAAACTTTGATTTAAAAGTTGTTCTTCTGGGAAAATTATTTTTCTTATGAACATGAAACTATATCCAAAAATCATGATTAAACTCAAAATGGAAGTATGTTTTCCAAAATGGTCATCTAGACGTCGTTCTTTCGACTGAAATGACTACCTTTTCAAAAACGAATTGTAACCTGTATTTCTGACTATAAACTTATACTTTTTCTGTATGGATTCATAAACTTAAGTTCAATATGAAATCATAGCAATTGGATTCACTCAAAACGGATTTAAAACGAAGAAGTTATGGGTAAAACAAGATTGGATATTTTTACTTGTTGTAGCTACGTGAAAATTGGTAAATAAATCTATACAAATCATATCCTAGCTAACTTATATTGTATTATACATGTGTTCTAATATATTATTTAATCTTGGGATACCATAAACACGTATGCAAATATTTTTACATATCATATCGACCCATCTATATATATTATTTGGAACAACCATAGACACTCTATATGCAGTAATGTTGCAGTTAGCTATACAGGGTTGAGGTTGATTCCAAAAATATATATACTTAGAGTTGTGATCTAGCCTGAGACGTGTATACACTGGGTGGGTCAACATAATATATATCAATTTATTTCTGTACATCTAACTATGGACAACTAGTTGTAGGTTACTAACGAGGACAGCTGACTGAAAATATTTAAAACATTAAAACGTATTAAAAAATGTTGTAAATATATTTTGAACATACTTTGATATATATGTACATATTTGTTATAGGTTCGTGAATCGACCTGTGGCCAAGTCTTACTTCCCGACGAAGTAAAAATCTGTGAAAGTGAGTTATAGTCCCACTTTTAAAATCTAATATTTTGGGATGAGAATACATGCAGCTTTATAAATGTTTTACAAAATAGACACAAGTATGCAAAACTACATTCTATGGTTGGATTATTAAACTGAATATCGCCCTTCAAGTCTGGTAGCCTAAGAATTAGGGAAATGGCCCTAATTGACGCGAATCCTAAAGATAGATCTATTGGGCTTAACAACCCCCATTCAGGTTATGGATGATTTAGTACTTCGATATTATTATACAGACAAGAGGTTCTGTTTTGGGGATATTCTATGCATTAAGTTAACGTCGGTTACCATGTGTTCAACATATGTATGATTTTTATCTCTATGCAGTTTGCGAAATGTCTGATAAGAGATGTGTTATAAAAATGAAAAATCTTGTGGTCTATTATTATGATTTAATAATATGTAGGTTAAACCTATAATTCACCAACCATTTTGTTGACGTTTTAAGCATGTTTATTCTCAGGTGATTATTAAGAGCTTCCGCCGTTGCATACTAAATTAAGGACAAGATTTGGAGTCCATGCTTGTATAATATTGTTTAAAAACTGCATTCGAAGACTTATGTTGATGTGTAATATTATTGTAAACCATTATGTAATGGTCGTGTGAAAAACGCTATATTTTAGATTATCATTATTTGATAATCGTCGTAATATTTTAAAGGTTATGGTTTGTTTTAAAATCGAATGCAGTCTTTGAAAAACTTCTCATATAGAGGTCAAATCCTCGCGACGAAATCAATTAATATGGAACGTTTATAATCAATATGAACGGGACATTTCAGTTGGTATTTGAGCGTTGGTATTAGAGAACCAGAAATTTGCATTAGTGTGTCTTATCGAGTTTGTTAGGATACATTAGTGAGTCTAGACTTCGACCGTTTTTTCTTTAAAAAAGATTGCTTAACACTTTTGTTGGAAATTATATATTATTAACATGTAAATATTATGTGATATATTAACCTCTTAATGTTTTTGATATTGTGTGATAGATGTCTACCACTAGTACAAATCCCATCGACTCACCTAATAATAATGAAGAGTCGAATATAATTTGGGAAGATTCACAAATTTCTGAAGAGGAACTGGAAGAAGAGGAACCGGAAGAAGAGGAACCGAAAGAAGAGGAATCAGAAGAGGAGGAACCGGAAGAAGAAGAGGTTCCGGAAGAATAAATATTGATACCTATAGTAAATCGATTAAATAAAAGAAAATCCTCAACCAACAGACCAAAGTTAATAATGGTCAATGGTGTTTCTGCCGAGGAAGCAAAATATTGGGAAGATTATCAATTTTTCGATGAATCGGATCCCGATGAGGATTCCGATGATGTTATAGAAATTACCTCGACCCAATTTAATAAAGCGAAAGAAAATAATAAGGGAAAAGGTATAAAAATAGAGAAACCCGATTCCAACCCCGATGAACTTTATATGTATCGGCAACATCCATATTTCCTAAAATGTAACAATGACCTGGGAACCTCTAAACCACCAGGTTTTTCTAAACCATTGTTGAAAACGACAGCTCGTATTAGGGGAGCATCATATATCCCTAGGAAATTAGCAAAACGAATCAAGTCCGAAGAAGAAGAAACGAGTGAGTCGGATTAAAGAGTTGTAATCATGTTGTGTAATATATGTAATATAGTGTGCTTGTACTTTTATGTTCTATGTAAAAATTGCTTGTATTATTTGTTAATTATTAATGGTGTATCCTATCGTATACACACATAAAAGGCATAATGGTTGCATAAAAGTAGCATCAGGAAGGCTGGAAACAACAGTTTTGTGGAGTTGTCCGTCTAGCGTTCTCCGCTGTACACGCTGCTCCGTCATGCTTAAGACCTGAAGGCCGCCTAGCGCGTAAGCCCTGGCAGGAGAACGCCACCATCAGCGTAAATTTCGGATCACAAGTAACAGAACGTATCATCATCTGACACGTGTCCCCAAGCAATCTGGTGGATCTGACACTATAAATAGACCCCTCGGGTCGTCATTTTACACAGTTCAGATATTCTGATAACTTTGAGAGCTGAGACTTCACTTCTCTCTTTCTCTCTCTACTTTCTCTCACTAGAAGTCATCCGGCTAGCACTTCTACGCTCTACGGACGACAGATTGATTAAGCCACCCCACAAGTTTCCACACTTGTGAACCGGGTCTGCAAGGATTATTTCCCAAGGGTAAAAATAAATCTGCAACACTCCACCCTCCTAAAGCTAGATTACTTCTAGTATCTTGTTGACACACTAAGCCTTACCTCATAAGGAAATAGGTGTTAACAATGGCGCCATCCATTAATGCAAAGAACACACTAAACGGAAAAGGAACAAAAACAACTGAAGCTCCATTTGTACTTGAAGCAGTCAATAATCCATCAAGTGACGACATGATAACTGTTGAAGATGTACCTGTTCCACCACTAGATGGTACGATTGAAGAAACCGTTGCTGAAACTATAGAAAGGCTTAAACATTTGGCAACTAATTCGGAGAAAAGGCCAATAATCGAAGAAACGACGGCCAAAAGTATAGAAAGACTTCCAAATTTTGTTGCTAATCTAGAGCGACGACCATTGATGCAACCACAGCGATGTCCATCATATATACCTTTTCGGCGGATGGCTGTTGGGAAAGACAAGCAAATAATGAAAAGGCAATCCATATCAAAATACAAGTTATCCAGGCTACTTGACAAGCTGGGCAATCTTATTGATGATTCTGGGGATGATAACGACCTGAGCTATGATAATAACGACTCTGATGATGAAATTGACAAAGATGAGTTCATGTCAGAGAAGCAGGCAGTGTTGCTTTTAAATGATATTCTTAAGCAGACAGCCCCGGCAAAATATAAGCAACGCTTAGCGCAACCCTCCGTCCGTGCTGTGGCCGTGGACAATTTCTTTGCCCTCATTACTGGAGAGCAAGCCACCAAGCCACCAGTTATGGCAGAATCTACACAGTGTTTCATTGATCGAATTGCTAATTATCCATTGCCCAGAAATCTTGCTATACCAACAATTGGAGTTTATGATGGCACAACGGACCCGGAAGATTTTCTGACTATGTTTGAAGGTGTTATGAGGTTGCAGCATTGGGAAGATGAAACTGCATGTCATATGTTTCTTATGGTACTGCGGAAAATGGCACGCGAATGGTTTGCTAGTTTGCCACCAAGGAATATTACCAGTTTTCTTGATTTGAGAGCAAAATTTGTGATGCAATACCAAAATCTACGGAGCTGTACTCTGACACATCTTGATGCACACGAGATCACAATGCATCATAATGAATCTTTGAGCAATTTTATGAAGCGTTATACACTTGAAGCACAGAAGATCCCTGATTGTCCAGAATCACAGCTTGTATCTGGTTTTATTTTCTATCTGGACCAGCGACAGTTTAGTGCACTTGTTCATGCATTACGGTATGACTTGCCAAAAATTTTCCATCAAGCGTTGGAGGTTGCACAGAGGCATGTTCGAGCTGGTGAGCGTGGGTTGAACAAGTTTGATATTGGCAGCAGTAGCAAGCCGCACAACGGAGGACGGTATTTTGACAGAAATCAGAGAAGGAATGACAATTCAAATGGAGGATGGAGAGGAAACAATCACCCTAATGATTTCCACCACAACAGAAGGCCAATAGAAAGGCACCCGCTAATAATGGCGATTACCAAAACTCTAAAAGAGATCCTCTTCACTGAACCAATTCGGACCACTTTCAATGCTCCAGCACCTATGGAAGAAAGGGAGGGTCCAAAGAGTGAGTTGTGGTGCAATTTCCATGAGGCTTGGGGCCATGATACAGACAATTGCAAATCTTTGATGAGAGAAATCATAGCGAAAATCAAGGCAGGAGAACTGAATCATTTGTTGCCTGGAAAACAGTACAGAAGGAATGATCCTCACAGGAAATTTGCGTGGCAAAGGAATGATGGTAACAGAGGATGCCGTGGAGAGAACAGAAGAGAGCAGCATGGTGGAAGAGATAATCGGAACCAACCGTAGTACGGAGACCGGATCACAGAGCGCGAGACAACTCCAGAAGTTGTAATCAGGATGGTTTGGATCAACGACAGTTATTATGAAGAAGGTGAATCATCAAACAGCAATTTGGACAGCTGGAGATATGCTCCAATTATCTTTCAGCCAATTTAGAATTGGGCGTTGTCCATCCAACCAGTGATCATTTCAGCAGAGATAGCAAATAAGTTTGTCAACTGTATCTACACAGATACGGGAAGTGAAGCTGACATCATTTACTGGCATTGCTTGAAGACTTTTCCAAGGCAAGTGCAGGGCAGAGCTAGGCAAACAAGGTTGAAAGTTTCTGGATTAACGGGAGCACCGGTAAATGCCATGGGGCAGATTCGTTTAGAAGTTGTTATGGACACATTCCCATTGTTGAGGACAGAAACAATCGATTTCACAATCATAGATGGAAATTCTCGATTTAATGTCCTTTTTGGAAGGGCAGCGTTGGCTAAATTCGGAGCGATAACATCGACAGCTCATGCAGAGATCAGGTTCCCAACTCCTAATGGAGTAGCCGCCATACATTCATAGTATGTGGCACCGGCTAGGGAGAGATCCACATTTGTGAACTTACCAGAAGGCAACGTAAACTGGAGAAAGCATGATCGGTTATTTAGTGATGATGAAGTTCAGGAGTTTTTCATTCCATAATCAAGTGTGTAGGCCGGATAGCGCTGGGCGCTCGGCGTATGAAGAAGCAAATCTCAGTATGTTATCAAGAACAAAAGTTTATTATCAGAGCAGTTTTTTAGCATTTTTATGAAGACATTGCCTTTTACAATCATTGTATTCATGCCAAAATACACATGTTTGGCATTTGAAGAACATATTTTCGCATTATATGAAGAGCAACGTTTATCAATTTACTGTGAACCCTTGTGGTTATTTTACAGTGCATATGTTAGCAATTACATACATTAAATATTCATGGCGTACTAATTAGGCTTGATCCACCTAAATTCGTCATCAATCGTTTATGTATTGCACAGTACCGAACAATAAATTTTATATTTTTCTTAAACAAAGTGCTGCCCGTGACAAATGTAAAACATTACATTTATAACCTGCCCACAGAAGGAGTGTATTTTTAAAATACCTCCGATGGTGGAAGCTTTTGTGCTGGCCAGTAAAGGCACAAGGGATCGGCTAGAAAACGTTTAAGTTTTACTAGAACGCACCGAGGCATGATACAAAACTCAGATACTTGTCATGACAAAAATTATAAAAACTTATTTCACAGAATGAAAAGAAGTTTATATATTCTATGAAGGAAAAATAATTAGCAATTCTTCCTCATATACTTTATGACAGAAGGTGTAAGACGAAGAGTCTATTGATTTGTAATCATTCTTCTAAAACACTTCATAATTCTTCCTCATTAATTTTATGATGGAAAGCGTGTAATAGAATTCAGACATCATATTAATTTAGCAAAACTTAATACTACAAGGCGTCTACATATGAATTACCTTATACACTTTTCAAAATGATTTGCTCAATTATACACTACACAATTGTGTATAGAAATTTTATGCTCGGGTGCATAATCGATTGGTTTTAAAGCATTAAGCATCAAAATATTTGTAACAAGCATGTAAACACACATAGTCATCACAATAAAGTCAGTATGTTTATAATGTCAAGATCAGAAGGAAATTTATTACAAAACATTGTTTGACATTTTTACAAAAATCAATCAAATTTCACGCTAAGCACATCTTGAGCAGATGAATCTTCTTTGCTGCATGTTTCATCATAAACGTTTATCTTCAAATTTATCAATATGTCTTTAGTCTCATCAACCTTTTCCTGAGTACCAGGGGGCATAAGTTTGGTAATAGCAGCAGAAGGGGTTTGGTTGGGAGCAAGGCGTTTAAACAGCTTGCCGGTCACATCAGCAATAGCATGGGTGCGGACAGCATCAACATAATCGTTGTAGGGATTCGCCACAAGACTGGATCCAAGCACCTTAGCTATCAGACCTGGTATACCCTTCTTAAGCTCAGCAAAATTACCTTCGCCTTTCTCCGCCCTCCGGAGAAGCTCAGCAGACTTTTCCCTCTCTGCATTCAGCTGCTTCTCCAGCTCACCCACTTTCACCTGCTCCTCTTCAAGTCTTTTCTTCTCAGCATCCCTTTCCCCTTGCAGAGCAACAGTGACATCTTGAGCACTTTTTAGCTCAACTTCTCTAGCCTTTATTATTTTCTGCGCATCACTTAAGGCACGCTCAGCATCAGCAGCTCTTTTACGAGCATTTGCACCTTCAGTTATGTCTTTACGGGCTATAGCAAGAATAGACTCCTGATGCTTCTGCAGTTGCAGCACAGAGTCTAGATGATTGGTTAGCAATACATGAGCTGCCATAGTTGATTCCCTGAGTTGATCAGAGCAGAGAGCAGTGAATTGGGGTTTCAGCTCAGGGATAACACAACCCTGTACAAGAAAAAATTTTATGAGTAATTTCAGGCAACTCACATCAATAAATTACAAACATATACATGTAGAAGGTCTTATCATTCATACCTAAAGAAGAGTTGCAAATTCTTTATCCTTAGTAGCAGGGTTTGCAATGATGGCCTGCAATGCCCTCACATGAGCAGGAAGAGTTGGCTCTTGAACATTGGAGGATGTGATAGCTGGGTTAGTGATATTAGGAGGAGGAGAATGATAAGCAGAGTTGCCTTCCGGCCTATCTTCATGAAATTCAGATTCATCGAATGGAGTAAAGTTTGGGTCAGGCGTTTTCAGGCCCTTCTCTCCTTCACTTTCAAGATTTTCCTCGGCACCCGTTCACCGCCCTCAGTAGCCTTCCCTTGGCTATCATCAGATTCTGCTAAAATCACTAAGAAAAACAAATTAGCATCATGAATAAATATAACAGTTAAAAAAAAATGTGTAAGCAGAATGGGCATACTTCTTCTACGTTTCTGCTTTTTGCCCTCCTCTGTACTCTTCGCCCTTTTAGAGCCTATGCTCTTCTTTCTTGTCTTTTGGGTTGGAGGAGGAGTGGGGTTAGTTTCACCTGTGATGTCAACTGACCCTGATGTTTGTTGATCGGCGGTGGTGGTATCATCCGCTGTCCGCTCAGTGTCTGTATGTTCAGACCCGGATTCACTGTCTGAGCTGCTCACAGCCATTACTTCTCCCTTTTCAACAGCAGCAGCATCAGCAGCAGCTTTAGCTTCAGCCGCAACTCTCTCCTCCTCTAGCTCTTCAGTAGTTTTGCCACGAGCAGTGATCTCTACATCATCATCAAGATCAACGGATGAAAGAGCAGAATGAACCCGCATCACGGTGTTGGCTGCAAAAATAACACATGAACAGCAATATAAGTAAACATGACAAACAATAGACACAAATCTATATATATAATTGGATGATCATATCACATCCTACCCTGGTTTTTCTCACGAAGTACTGGCATAGAATTTCTTGGCCATTCTTGACTCACTTTGCACAGCACAAGAATTCCCTCATACCTTTCGTATGATCTGGGCTGAAGGCGGAGCTCTTTCAAGCTATTTACTATCCGCTGCTCTGCGGGAGAAATCTTAACACCCTTTCTTATGCCAGCATCAATAGCACCCCATTCCCAGACAACGGAGTATTCCTCCGGAATAACATTTTCATCAACAAAGAAAAATGGACTTTTCCAGTCCTTCAAATTTGAAACTCTATTCGTACCAACAAAATGAGTATTTTTCTTACTATCAATAGTAAGCCAGCAGTCACTAATTGTGCGAATTCTAAACAAAGAGATAAAAACTTTAATGCAAGGCTTTATATTAATAGCATTGCAGTACATTTCAAAAAGGATGATTTTTTGAAGGCCATGGGGATGCATCTGACTAAGACAGGCCCTATAATATCTAAGAAGGCGAAGAAGAAAATTAGTAAGGGGAACACGGAGGTTGCCGTGGGTAATTTGTAAAGCGAATAAAGTAATTTTCCCCTCAGGAGGGTTGTCAGCAGTTTATTTGTTGGTAGGAAGAACAGGGTTGTATTGATTGAGATGGCGGAAGGCAATCTTTAAGCCATCTAAATATTCACTTGTCAATGATGAAGCCATCGTGCTAACTTCTGGAATGTCAGCGGTATTTGACGAAGAAAGCTTAGTGTGCTCTTGGCCAGTACTCCATGTAGAAGCCATGATAATACAGTAAAAGATATCAACAAGAAGAAAATAGCTGTAAGATGAAGTGTACTGACCTTGGAAGACGGTAAACCTTAAAAAGTTGAAGATTGAAGAAGGCGATGAAGATTTGGGGGAGAAATATGCTTTTTAGATCTTGGTAAAAGTAAAAAAGTGATGGTAACAGGGTTATGCCGGTTTTTATAGGGGTTCATCGGTGCAATTTTTATGGCCATGATTGAGACACGTGTATGGGTGAGTTTAAACGAAGGGTACGAAATAACACTTTTTACAGCTGGAGGCGCGTTTTAACAACCGGTCCTAATCCTCCTGGACGAAGTCATTAACAGTTGGTCCCATCGCGATGATCGACTCCAAGAAATGTCCTTAACATGAGCTAATGCACAGCGGAAGACTTAATTCGTACCTGAGAATAACATGCTTTAAAAAGTCAACATAAAGTTGGTGAGATATATAGGTTTGATGCTAGCAGCGTTATAACTATGGACCACAAGATTTCATATATAAAAAAAAAATAATACACTCGCAAGTGTATGAAAAGCATTCCAAGCAGTGGGCACCCGGTAACTAGCCTTAACAAAAGTGTGTACCCCTGAGTTATAATAATATGTGCACCGAATCAAGTGCGTTTCGTTAACCTCGAAGTACTAAACACCCGTTCTTCTAGTTTAGTAGTGACTAGAACAACATCTGGGTGGGGATGTAAAACCCGATAGATCTATCTTTAGGATTCGCGCCTACCAGTTCATAAACCAATAGTTAAAGTTACCAAGCTAGGGGATTTTTGATTCAAACCCATGTAGAACGTAATTTTAGTCACTTGTGTCCATAACATAAATCATTTATAAAAATAGCGCATGTATTCTCAGCCCAAAAATATTTAGAGTTTAAAAGGGACTATATACTCACCATACTGTATTTTGTAGTAAAAATACATATAACACCATTGATCAAGTATAAGGTTGGCCTCGGATTCACGAACCTATATCATTTGTATATTTATTAATACACATAATCGTAATCGAGCAATTTATTTATTATATCTTAATCTCATTATAAAAAAATATAAATTTGTTATATTATATGCATCAAATATTTTATATATAAATAGTTCATTCGTTTGTTAAAATAGTACTCATATTAATACTTAGAGCATTTAAAATAGTAGTAATGATAATATTAATGTTAATGATAATAATATAAACGATTGTTTTAAATGATAAATCTTATAAAATGATAATAACATTAGTTTTTAATAGAATAAAAGTTTAATAATAATAATAATAATAAAAATCACAATTTTGATAATAATACATAATACTTAATAATAATTATTATTATAGAAATCTTATTACAAATGATAATTTTTAATAATACTTAAATTAATAATAAATTCTAATTCTAGTAATTTATAAAATGATTATAATATTAGTATTAATGAAATCATTACAAATTTTATTATTTTCATAATAATAATAATCATAATTATAATACAAATATTTATATCAACAATATTAATAATGCTAGTAATACTTATGATAATACTAGTAATAATTTTAATATTTTTAAATATAATAATAATGATAATAATTATAACCTTAATAATAACAACAATACTAAATTATCATAAGTATTGTATTAGTAACAATGATAACAATAATATTAATTATAATGATATTAATAATAAACTACCTTATAAAGAGAGAGTTTAAAAAAAAAAACTGTTGTTGTAGAGTCTTGAACCCCCGACCTTTCATTAACCCGCTAACACTCCTTGCCATCCCTCTGTTTTCGTTTATATGCTAAACCTCTCACTCATTTTTATTTAACTCGTTTCTAACAGATTCCTTACTTCATCTTGTTCACGGTACAAGTCGAACAGATACCAGAACAATCAACCATTTACGTTATCGTTTGTTTTGAATACTCATAATCAAAAGGACAACGATTCATATGATAACTTTATATCTAACAGAAAAGGAAATTAAAATCGATATATTAGTTACAGCGACTATTTTGACCCACGATGAACTCATAATCGTTTTTCAAATTTAAGAGTGTTTTAGACAATACTTGCAACATGAAAAAGATCTTAATTCACTCCTAGAGACTGATGGAGTTGTTAGTTTAATCTAAAACATGATTACAAATTCAAATTTTCTTATGAATCAAAACAGTTGACTTTTAGAACTTTAACTTTGACTCGTAAATTGGTACTCGATAGATAAATTCGATACTCGAGCTTCTACAGATAGTTTATACATAAGATTTCAAACAACTTTGTATTTAAAAGTTTTGAAATTCGTTAAAAGATCGAAGAGTTTGAATAATTGGTAACAAACAGAGGTCGACTCTTTTTTTTTTCTTTCTTTTTATCAGATGAATGCAATAGCAGATGATAATAGATAATCGGTAATGAACTCCAGTGATTTTCAACAACAGAGGGATTCGATGTATATATTGAAGGTATAAGTCGACATGAAGTCACGGGCAGAACATTTAATCAGAGAAAAAAGAATAGAACAGAAAATGACATAAATTACGCTTGGTAATCTGTATATGTTTATATCTTTAATTTTCTGTATCTAAAATTACAGTATATATTTATATCAGCTATTTATATATATATTTTTTTATATATCTGTAATTATTATATAATCAGTGTTATAATTTGTTTATAAAAATATTAGTATTAATAATTAATAGTAATATTATTAATTACGTTTTTTTTAAAAAATATATATATATATATTAAAATTGATATATTTGATAAATTTAATTATTCCTTTAATAATATTAATAATGATTCTTTAAAACTCATAATAGCTAATAATATTGCAACTAAATAATAATGTTAATCATCCTTATATTATTATTATTATTATTATTTATTTATTATTTTTTTTTTATAATAATAATTATTATAATAATAACTAAAATTATAATTTCTCTATTAATATTAATGATGATAACAATAATATTAGTAATAATAATCCTATAATAAATTAAATGTATCAACTTTCATATCTAAATACAATATATATTTTGATATAAATACATTATATAATATATGTTGACATATGAAAATATAATTATCTTTAATTTATATTTATATATATATATACATATTTTAATTACACACATTTGTTCGTGAATCGTCAGGCTTGGTCAAGGGTAACTGATTATCCAAATATAGATTTCACACTTTCTAGACTCAACATTACAGATTTTGCTTATCGTGTCGGAAACATATAAAACTTAAGGTTTAAATTTGGTCGGAAATTTCCGGGTCGTTACAGTACCCACTCGTTAAAGAAATTTCGTCCCCGAAATTTTGAGTGAGGTTGTCATGGCTAACAATAAAAATGTTTTCATGACGAATATGAGGTGATAATGGGGTTTTATCATCATTGAGTAATATGGATAAATCAATTCGATTATGCGAAGAGTATGAGTGAAGCTATCGCGAGAGAGTGAAATGAGTAATCGTATATTCGTTTAACCGATGACGTAGTTATGATTGATTTCCGGGATTCACGGGATTTAAAGAAAATCTTCGTAATAAGATTTGGTTCTTCGGCATTTAAGAAAAATCAGAATCTTCTTTGGTTAAGCGCGATTATATGCTTTGATTGCTCTGTCGAATATCTTACTATAAATCCACTCCTTCGTTTTCTCTTCCCGTCTTTGAGACAAGCGAGTAATGGTCCGAAAATTTGTAGTTATGAAATTCAGAATGAACATAGCCAATGCTCTAAGAAATAAATGGTATTGGTACGATTTTGATTCGTTAAATTACCAAAATACCCTGGAAAAATAGAACTATCAAGATGATTTGTTCTTAATATGTTTCGGAATTGGATAGAATGTAAGAGCCGTGTAACATAGCACATGATGACGGTACTGTGAATCATCACATTCCATTAGAAACTTAACATGACTTACTGTAATATAATGAAGTTGATCAAGTTTCATTATATTATACTAATTCATGCATCAGTTCCCAACACTACTTCAAAACATTATTATTTTAAACTCAGAGGTTGCAGAATTTAGAAACTAACACAGTTTCTTTTATGTTGTAACGCAGATATTACGGAGAGATACATGATCCCAGATAAGAATAGTTATGAAAATATCTTCAGAAATATGGAGAATATGTATAACGGAAGATATGAAGATATCTTATAATATCTAAGATAAGGTGATGACGAAAAATATCATCTGGTAAGGTTTAGAATATTAAGTAGGGTTCTTAATAACGGTTTCAGCAGGTACTGAATCGTTTGGATTCTTTGAAAGCAGATTCAGTTCTTGTGATTTATCCACACCTTCCTTCATACTTTGCTCAATCCGTTTTCCATTTCCAAATCTCCTCTTTTCCTGAGCTTTACCAACACATTATACTTTATTGTCAACTTTTGACTGCTAAATTCGTTTACAGTTTTTGCTGCTTCATTAGCATTTTATGAACTACTTCATAGTTTAGGACATTTTTCAAAAACTTCTCATTCGAGGTATGAAATTCTTAGAGATAAACGTTGGAGGTATAACTGGAGAAGTTATGCGAGATTTTTGAAATACTGATTGCGGATTTTGCCAAAGGGATGACAAGCTGCTGATACATCCGATGATGATGTCGCGGAATATAAAAGGTTTTCCGGTATCAATGGCAAAGGGACAAGGTATAAATATCGAGGTTATAATAAGGGTAGTCTTTCTGAGGAGTCGAAGTGGAGCTGTGACAAAATTGGCTACTTTGAAAGGAATCGAAAGGTTGTTTTTGCTAATAAATGGCGAAGGATTCAACATGGGTACGTGTTAAATTACGAATTTTGGGTTCGAGAGTTTTTCGGGTGCATAACTGTATGCATAAATCTTTCTTCCGTAGACGAGGTGCGGCTGGTTCAATCTTCTCGATCGAGGTGTTTTCAAGAATCATAAAAAGATTTGAAATGCGGATTGTAACTGTCGAGATACAAATGAGGTTTAAGATGAAATCAAGTGGCAAGCTTGAAGAATTATTTAGTTTCATATGTTATAATCAATATTTTAATTTAATTCATTTTAATTGTCCAAAGTTAGCAGTCCAATAGTCTGATGGTTCAATGATTCATATATAATTTAATATATAATATTCGAATTAAATAATACGTATCGTGACCCGTGTACCGGTCTCGGTGTCGATCACAACTCAAAGTATATATATATTTTGGAATCAACTCCGACCCTGTATAGCCAACTCCCACCTTCACATATAGAGTGTCTACGGTTGTTCCGAAATATATATATAGATGGGTCGATATGATAAGTCGAAACCTTGCATACGTGTCCCGTTATTTAAAGTGCGTAAAAGTAAATAACAGAAATTAAATGACAATAAATAAAATTGCGAGAATGTAAATTGCGATAAATTAAATGTTAATCAGTTAGCTGGGAACAGTTAGCCGGAACAGTTAGCGTGAAATCCTATCACAATTCCAATTAATTAAATCGTTTGTTTCTAACACTTTTTATTTTTGTCCAATGTTTTCTTCGTTATGCCACTTGTTGGATTCTGATAGGTCAAAATCCAAATATGAAATTTGAATAGAAATGGTTATTCTGTGGTGAACGGATACGTATATCGGTAGTTGTAAGTAGGATAGTAAATGATCGTTGAATCAGATTCGAAGAATGTACAGTGTAACTTATTAATGTGAATTCTAAATATTCCTCGGGTACTACCCACCCGTTAAAATATTTTCATCATTAACAGTTTGTACAAAAAAAATTTTAATTACAAACTTTATGAAAATATACTTGCATATATATTTTCATCGGATGTAATCATGGATTTAATGAGTCAATACGATATTATACTCATTTGATTTTCCGTTAGAACTAGAATACATAATCTCCAAAACATTAGAGATTACATATTTACCACGCCGAACGAAGGTAGATGAGGTGGAACGATACGTAGAGCGAAGATAATCGATGTAGAATGAAGATTATTCTTGAAGAACAGACGGTGGTATTGAAGCGTGTGATGTTGATATCCGAGGTACAGATTGTGATGTTGAGAGTTACGGCGCGGTTATGGTTTAAGGATTATAAGGGTACTGTCGACGTCGATGATGGTGGTACTGGTTATGCTGCTGGTGCTGCTGCTGGTGTTTGTAACCTTCGCACCAGTTTCTCCAAAGTCGTCACACGAGCGCGTAGTTTATTAACTCCTTCTAGTACTACAGGATGATTGACGGTTGAAGCGAGCGAATGAATAAGATTCGAGATATGGGATAGCATGTGATCGTGATGAGATACTTGGAAAAAGGGGAGAGAAAATGGTTTCTTTTACAGGTTCGCCGGTAAACGCTTCAGGTTGAAAAGAGCAATTTGGTGGATGGAAGAGATCTTCGATGTGAAATGATTTTTCGGACGTCGGATGATATTCTAGCTATATAGAATATCTATGTATAATACCAAAGATTTCGTAAACTACAGAGGAATTTACGGCATATGTCAGGCAAGTCTACAGATGCGCTAGTTATGAATTTTGTCTATACACTATCGATGCACTAAATGCAGTAAGACGTGTCTAGACTTATGAATGATAAGCAGGCAATTTCCTAAGGATGATAAGCAGATGATTTCCGACTAGAATTGATAAGCAAAACTTTTGACATGTAGACACGGTCAAAGTCCAGACCCACTAATGCATCTAAACAACTAACAGTTAGACACACTAATGCAAGACCTGGTTCGCTAAGACCAACGCTCTGATACCAACTTTAACAACCGGTCCTAATCCTCCTGGACGAAGTCATTAACAGTTGGTCCCATCTCGATGATCGACTCCAAGAAATGTCCTTAACATGAGCTAATGCACAGCGAAAGACTTAATTCGTACCTGAGAATAACATGCTTTAAAAAGTCAACATAAAGTTGGTGAGATATATAGGTTTGATGCTAGCAGCGTTATAACTATGGACCACAAGATTTCAATATATAAAAAAAAAATAATACACTCGCAAGTGTATGAAAAGCATTCCAAGCAGTGGGCACCCGGTAACTAGCCTTAACAAAAGTGTGTACCCCTGAGTTATAATAATATGTGCACCGAATCAAGTGCGTTTCGTTAACCTCGAAGTACTAAACACCCGTTCTTCTAGTTTAGTAGTGACTAGAACAACATCTGGGTGGGGGTGTAAAACCCGATAGATCTATCTTTAGGATTCGCGCCTACCAGTTCATAAACCAATAGTTAAAGTTACCAAGCTAGGGGATTTTTGATTCAAACCCATGTAGAACGTAATTTTAGTCACTTGTGTCCATAACATAAATCATTTATAAAAATAGCGCATGTATTCTCAGCCCAAAAATATTTAGAGTTTAAAAGGGACTATATACTCACCATACTGTATTTTGTAGTAAAAATACATATAACACCATTGATCAAGTATAAGGTTGGCCTCGGATTCACGAACCTATATCATTTGTATATTTATTAATACACATAATCGTAATCGAGCAATTTATTTATTATATCTTAATCTCATTATAAAAAAATATAAATTTGTTATATTATATGCATCAAATATTTTATATATAAATAGTTCATTCGTTTGTTAAAATAGTACTCATATTAATACTTAGAGCATTTAAAATAGTAGTAATGATAATATTAATGTTAATGATAATAATATAAACGATTGTTTTAAATGATAAATCTTATAAAATGATAATAACATTAGTTTTTAATAGAATAAAAGTTTAATAATAATAATAATAATAAAAATCACAATTTTGATAATAATACATAATACTTAATAATAATTATTATTATAGAAATCTTATTACAAATGATAATTTTTAATAATACTTAAATTAATAATAAATTCTAATTCTAGTAATTTATAAAATGATTATAATATTAGTATTAATGAAATCATTACAAATTTTATTATTTTCATAATAATAATAATCATAATTATAATACAAATATTTATATCAACAATATTAATAATGCTAGTAATACTTATGATAATACTAGTAATAATTTTAATATTTTTAAATATAATAATAATGATAATAATTATAACCTTAATAATAACAACAATACTAAATGATCATAAGTATTGTATTAGTAACAATGATAACAATAATATTAATTATAATGATATTAATAATAAACTACCTTATAAAGAGAGAGTTTAAAAAAAAAAACTGTTGTTGTAGAGTCTTGAACCCCCGACCTTTCATTAACCCGCTAACACTCCTTGCCATCCCTCTGTTTTCGTTTATATGCTAAACCTCTCACTCATTTTTATTTAACTCGTTTCTAACAGATTCCTTACTTCATCTTGTTCACGGTACAAGTCGAACAGATACCAGAACAATCAACCATTTAAATTATCGTTTGTTTTGAATACTCATAATCAAAAGGACAGCGATTCATATGATAACTTTATATCTAACAGAAAAGGAAATTAAAATCGATATATTAGTTACAGCGACTATTTTGACCCACGATGAACTCATAATCATTTTTCAAATTTAAGAGTGTTTTAGACAATACTTGCAACATGAAAAAGATCTTAATTCACTCCTAGAGACTGATGGAGTTGTTAGTTTAATCTAAAACATGATTACAAATTCAAATTTTCTTATGAATCAAAACAGTTGACTTTTAGAACTTTAACTTTGACTCGTAAATTGGTACTCGATAGATAAATTCGATACTCGAGCTTCTACAGATAGTTTATACATAAGATTTCAAACAACTTTGTATTTAAAAGTTTTGAAATTCGTTAAAAGATCGAAGAGTTTGAATAATTGGTAACAAACAGAGGTCGACTCTTTTTTTTCTTTTTCTTTTTATCAGATGAATGCAATAGCAGATGATAATAGATAATCGGTTATGAACTCCAGTGATTTTCAACAACAGAGGGATTCGATGTATATATTGAAGGTATAAGTCGACATGAAGTCACGGGCAGAACATTTAATCAGAGAAAAAAGAATAGAACAGAAAATGACATAAATTACGCTTGGTAATCTGTATATGTTTATATCTTTAATTTTCTGTATCTAAAATTACAGTATATATTTATATCAGCTATTTATATATATTTTTTTTATATATCTGTAATTATTATATAATCAGTGTTATAATTTGTTTATAAAAATATTAGTATTAATAATTAATAGTAATATTATTAATTACGTTTTTTAAAAAAAATATATATATATATAATAAAATTGATATATTTGATAAATTTAATTATTCCTTTAATAATATTAATAATGATTCTTTAAAACTCATAATAGCTAATAATATTGCAACTAAATAATAATGTTAATCATCCTTATATTATTATTATTATTATTTATTTATTATTTTTTTTTATAATAATAATTATTATAATAATAACTAAAATTATAATTTCTCTATTAATATTAATGATGATAACAATAATATTAGTAATAATAATCCTATAATAAATTAAATGTATCAACTTTCATATCTAAATACAATATATATTTTGATATAAATACATTATATAATATATGTTGACATATGAAAATATAATTATCTTTAATTTATATTTATATATATATATATATATATATACATATTTTAATTACACACATTTGTTCGTGAATCGTCAGGCTTGGTCAAGGGTAACTGATTATCCAAATATAGATTTCACACTTTCTAGACTCAACATTACAGATTTTGCTTATCGTGTCGGAAACATATAAAACTTAAGGTTTAAATTTGGTCAGAAATTTCCGGGTCGTTACACGCGTGGATGATCTCAAGCATAAAAAAAATTAATCATAACAGCGTTAGTAAAATTCTTCTGCATTTAATGCCTAAAATGTTTTCCCCGATGCAAGTGGGCAATGAACAGGCTGGTTTGGCATGCCTTTTCAAAAGTTTAACGACTTAATCATTCTTCAAATGCTTAAGTCATTAAACTGGGGGGACTTAATGGTGTATCCTATCGTATACACACATAAAAGGCATAATGGTTGCATAAAAGCAGCATCAGGAAGGCTGAAAACAACAGTTTTGTCGAGTTGTCCGTCTAGCGTTCTCCGCTGTACAGGCTGCTCCGTCATACGTAAGACCTGAAGGCCGCCTAGCACGTAAGCCCTGGCTGAAGAACGCCACCTTCAGCTTAAATTTTGGATCACAAGTAACAGAACGTATCATCATCTGACACGTGTCCCCAAGCAATCTGGTGGATCTGACACTATAAATAGACCCCTTGGGTCGTCATTTTACACAGTTCAGATATTCTGATAACTTTGAGAGCTGAGACTTCACTTCTCTCTTTCTCTCTCTACTTTCTCTCACTAGAAGTCATCCGGCTAGCACTTCTACACTCTACGGATGACATATTGATTAAGCCACCCCACAAGTTTCTACACTTGTGAACCGGGTCTACAGGGATTATTTCCCAAGGGTAAAAATCAATCGGCAACACTCCGCCCTCCTAAAGCTAGATTACTTCTAGTATCTTGTTGACACACTAAGCCTTACCTCATAAGGAAATAGGTGTTAACAATTATCTTTTACGAATCTAATCTTTGTCTATTTTACAGTATAAAAACAAAATGGATGTTAAGGGTAGACAACCGAATATTTTAGAAGACCTACTAGAGGATATGATTGAGAAAATCTTGTCTAGAGTCGGTCAGAATTCATCAGCTCATTTAGTTATGCTAAAATTAACTTGTCAAACATTTGAAAGACTTTCCAGAAATGCCTTAGTTTATAAAAGGCTTTCCTTTGATAGGTGGGGTATATCACATTGGGGAGACTGTAAGTGACGCCGTGTTTTCTTTAAAGCGTTAAATGCGGGGAACCCAAATGCAATTTTATGCTATGGGTTAAGAACCTATTCTGACTCAACATATCCCAACATAGGATTTCGTGAGTTAGAAAGAGCTTCTAACATGCAACATAAAGAAGCATGTTATGCTTACGGGTTAATAATGTTCGCTTCTCATCAAATTGAGAAAAAGAACATTGGGTTGCAACTTTTAAATAAAACATTCCCACAAGTGATGGACTCGGTAGTTGAGATGAGAAAAAAGGTTTTTAGATTATTACGGGGCTGTTGGACATTACGAAACCCTCGTCCTTTTGACAACATTACAACATGCTGTCTTGTCAATGATCACAACAGTTATGTTCCACAAGACCAAGGATGGGAAGTAGTCATAGTAAAACCAGAATGCATGACTTGTTTCTGGACGTATGAATTACGTGTCTTTATTCCTTTGTTGAACGACTTGCGTATTAACTAGAATTGTCTTCGCAACTGTTTTGTATCAGAGTTTTTATGTGCTATATTTCATGCTATATGTAAAATAGCGGTATTGTAAGTTTGCAAAATATTGTATAAAAGTTTGAATGTGAAATATTATTATAATCAGTTTTCATATAGAATTGTAGTAGTTGAATTGTATGTTAGCTACTAAGTATGAACTTAACGGGTTGGTATTACCCGAATTAAAACTTATAAAACGCTAATATGAAGAAAAAGCTTTTATAAATGAGTTCATATTATGCTACGGAATACTATTGACTACTCTTAATATTCTATATGATTAACTTAATTCTTTTGGCTATTTTTGAAGGAAATGGCACCGACTACTCGTCAGAACTTGAACATGAGTGAGGAAGATTTTCGTGTTTTCCTTGCAGTAAATATAGCCGCAGTAGCCTGCAAAAGAACAATAACTCAGGGTCTAGCAGTGGAGTTAACTCCACAGGAAACCGTGTAGGATGCTCCTACAAGGCTTTCACTGCCTGTAAACCTCTGGAATTCGATGGAACTGAAAGACCAGTGGGACTGAAACGATGGACCGAAAAGGTCAAATTTGTGTTTGCTATAAGCAAATGTGCTGAGGAAGATAAGGTAAAGTACGCGACGCATATCTTCACAGGTACTGCATTAACATGGTGGAATACCTATCTCGAACAAGTGGGACAAGATGCTGCTTACGCACTACCGTGGTCAGCATTCAAACACTTAATGAACGAGCAATACCGTCCCAAAAATGAGGTCAATAAGCTCAAGGTAGAGCTTAGAGGGTTACGAACACAAGGGTTTGATATTACCATGTACGAATGACGATTCACAGAGTTGTGCCTATTGTGTCCGGGAGCGTTCGAAGATGAAGAAGAGAAAATTGACGCATTTGGAAAAGGGTTACCGGAAAGGATCCAAAAGGATATAAGTTCACACGAGCCCGCCTCCATACAAAAGGCAAGTCGAATGGCTCATAAACTTATTAATCAAATTGAGGAAAGAATTAAAGAACATGCGGTCGAAGAAGCCAATACGAAACAAGTCAAGAGGAAATGGGAAGAAACCAGTGACAAGGGTCACAATTTCAATAATCAACCCAACAATCATAACTACAATCGCACCAATTTTCGCAACAGCAAATTTAACAACAACAACCACCCCAGCAACAACTACAACAAACGTTTCAACAATAATAACAACCGCAACAACAACAATCCCAACAATAACAACAAGAGGCAGAAATTCTGCCAGAGATGTGAAGGATACCATCCAACTGGGCTCTGTACAGCAGTGTGTACTAAGTGTAATAGAAAGGGCCATGGTGCGACAAAGTGCGAAATCTACGGATCAATGGCTAAGGGAACAAATAATGCCGGAACAAGTTATGTAGACATTACCTGTTTCGGATGCGGGAAGAAGGGCCATTACAAAAATATGTGTCCAAATCAGGGGGATAATAATGGGCAAGGCCGAGGAAGAGTCTTCAACATTAATGCGGTTGAAGCGCAGGAAGACCCGGAGCTTGTTAAGGGTACGTTTCTTATTGACAATACATCTGCTTATGTTTTATTTGATTCGGGTGCGGATAGAAGCTATATGAGTAAGGATTTCTGTGCTAAATTAAATTGTCCATTGACGCCTTTGGATAATAATTTTATACTAGAATTAGCAAATGGTAAATTAATTGCAGCAGATAATATATGTCGGAATCGAGAAATTAAACTGGTTAGCGAAACATTTAAGATTGATTTGATACCAGTAGAGTTAGGGAGTTTTGATGTGATAATTGGCATGGACTGGTTGAAAGAGGTGAAAGAAGAGATCGTATGTTACAAAAATGCAATTCGCATTGTACGAGAAAAAGGAAAACCCTTAATGGTGTACGGAGAAAAGAGCAACGCGAAGCTAAATCTTACTAGTAATTTGAAGGCGCAAAAGTTAATAAGAAAGGGTTTCTATACTATTCTAGCACACGTCGAGAAAGTACAAATTGAAGAAAAGAGCAACAATGATGTTCCCGTCGCAAAAGAATTTCCCGATGTATTTCCGAAAGAATTACCGGGATTACCTCCACACCGATCCGTTGAATTTCAAATAGATCTTGTACCGGAAGCTGCACCAATAGCTCATGCTCCATACAGGCTCGCACTAAGCGAAATGAAGGAACTTCAAAGCCAATTACAAGAACTTCTAGAGCGTGGTTTCATACGACCAAGTACATCACCATGGGGAGCTCCTGTTTTGTTTGTTAAAAAGAAGGATGGTACATTCAGGTTGTGTATCAACTACCGAGAGTTGAACAAACTTACCATCAAGAACCGTTACCTACTACCGAGAATCGATGACTTATTTGATCAATTACAAGGCTCGTCAGTTTATTCGAAGATTGATTTACGTTCTGGGTATCATCAAATGCGGGTGAAGGAGGACGATATTCCAAAGACTGCTTTCAGAACGTGTTACGGTCATTATGAGTTTATGGTTATGCCGTTTGGATTAACTAACACACCAGCTGTGTTCATGGACCTCATGAACCGTGTGTGTGGGCCATATCTCGACAAGTTTATCATTGTTTTCATTGATGGCATACTTATCTACTCAAAGAATGATCAAGAGCGCGAAGAACATTTGAGAAAAGTGCTAGAGTTGTTGAGGAAAGAAAAACTGTAGGCTAAGTTTTCAAAGTGTGCATTTTGGTTGGAAGAAGTTCAATTCCTCGGTCACATAGTGAACAAAGAAGGTATTCAGGTGGATCCGGCAAAGATTGAGACCGTTGAAAAGTGAGAAACCCCTAAAACTCCGAAGCATATATGCCAAATTTTAGGACTGGCTAGTTACTACAGAATATTCATCCAAGATTTTTCCAAAATAGCAAAACCCTTGACTGCATTAATGCATAAAGGGAAGAAATTTGAATGGAAGGATGAACAAGAAAAAGCGTTTTGATTGTTGAAGAAAAAGTTAACTACGGCACCTATATTGTCATTGCCTGAAGGGAATGATGATTTTGTGATATATTGTGACGCCTCAAAGCAAGGCCTCGGTTGTGTATTAATGCAACGAACGAAGGTAATTGCTTATGCATCTAGACAATTGAAGATTCACGAGCAAAATTATATGACACACGATTTGGAATTAGGCGCTGTTGTTTTTGTATTAAAGACTTAGAGGCACTACTTATATGGGGTCAAAAGTATTATATATACCGACCACAAAAGTCTTCAACATATGTTTAATCAGAAACAACTGAACATGAGGCAGTGCAGGTGGATTGAATTGTTGAATGATGACCAATTTGAGATACGTTACCACCCAGGGAAGGCGAATGTGGTAGCCGACGCTTTAAGTAGAAAGGACAGAGAACCCATTCGAGTAAAAGCTGTGAATATAATGATTCACAATAAACTTACTACTCAAATAAAGGAGGCGCAACAAGGAGTTTTAAAAGAGGGAAATGAAAAGGATGAAATACCCAAAGGATCGGAGAAGCATCTTAATATTCGGGAAGACGGAACCCGGTATAGGGCTGAAAGAATTTGGATACCAAAATTTAGAGATATGAGAGAAATGGTACTTAGAGAAGCTCATAAAACCAGATACTCAATACATCCTGGAACGTGGAAGATGTACAAAGATCTCAAGAAACATTTTTGGTGGCCAGGTATGAAAGCCGATGTTGCTAAATACGTAGGGGAATGTTTGACATGTTCTAAGGTCAAAGCTGAGCATCAGAAACCATTAGGTCTACTTCAAAAACCCGAAATCCCGGAATGGAAATGGGAAAACATTACCATAGATTTCATCACTAAATTGCCAAGGACTGCAAGTGGTTTTGATAATATTTGGTAATAGTTGATCGTCTCACCAAATCAGCACACTTCCTGCCAATAAGAGAAGATGATAAGATGGAGAAGTTAGCACGACTGTATTTGAAGGAAGTCGTCTCCAGACATGGAATACCAATCTCTATTATCTCTGATAGGGATGGAAGATTTGTTTCAAGGTTTTGGCAGACATTACAACAAGCATTGGGAACTCGTCTAGACATGAGTACTGCCTATCATCCACAAACTGATGGGCAGAGCAAAAGGACGATACAGACTCTTGAAGACATGCTACGAGCATGTGTTATTGATTTTGGAAACGGTTGGGATCGACATCTACCATTAGCAGAATTTTTCTACAACAACAGTTACCACTCGAGTATCGAAATGGAACCGTTCGAAGCACTTTATGGTAGAAAGTGCAGATCTCCAATTTGTTAGAATGAATTGGGGGATAGACAGATTACGTTAACAACTCACCAATGTACATAATACCTTTCACGTCTTGAATCTGAAGAAGTGCTTAGCTAAAGAAGATCTCACTATTCCTTTAGACGAAATTAAAATCAATGAAAAACTACAATTCATTGAAGAACCTGACGAGATAATGGATCGTGAGGTTAAAAGGCACAAGCAAAACAAGATACCAATTGTTAAGGTTCAATGGAATACTCGTAGAGGACCCGAGTTCACCTGGGAACGAGAAGATCAGATGAAGAAGAAATACCCGCATTTATTTCTAGAAGATACGTCAACACCTCCAACTGCTTAAAATTTCGTGACAAAATTTATTTAACGGGTAGGTACTGTAGTGACCCGAACTTTTCCATGTTTATATATATTAAATGAAATTGATATTTATATGATTAAGTGTTTCCAACATGTTAAGCAATCAAACTTGTTAAGACTTGATTAATTGAAATAGGTTTTATATAATTGACCACCCAAGTTGACCGGTGATTCACGAACGTTAAAACTTGTAAAAACTATATGATATCATTGAAGGTATTTCGTATGCCCGAGAGACATATTAAATTAACGTGGCTAATATATTTTGATCCAAGTCGGGTCATACCCAATAACAAGCTTACCGACACCTTATTCGTATTTGATCTTGCGATTGGATCATTGATTAAATACGCGATACTTGAACTTTGAGAAAAATGGTTTTCTTAAATATTACTTGATGTGTGTGTGTGTATGTATATATATATATATATATATATATATATATATATATATATATATATATATATATATATATATATATATATATATATATATATATATATATATATATATATATAAATTATGGAATAATTTATATAATATGGATTTAATTATTTATAGGTAAATAATTAATAAATTTATGTTACATTTTATATAAATGGGTTTTATATAATAAAATGTACATAAATAAAAATAGAAGTTTATAAAAGAATTTTATAAAATCTAATTCTTTTATAAAACATATTTTATAATACTAGTTGAGTAAGTGGCATTGGAGTATAAAAATGCATGCATTTGACTAGCATTTTGAGTGGTTAATTCCACAATTCCAATGTGCATATGGACCATGAGTTCTTGGAGACTCAACATACTTTCAAAACACATCAAGTAGCATAAAAAATTCTGCACAATTTCCTCTCTAGAGTGCTGCATGGCCGTGGCCTTTTATGAGTGAAAAGGGGTACAATTTTTTTTTGTTTGCAAGCTCATTCAAGTGACATAATCAAATCCTAACCAAAGTACAAGGTGTTGGAAATAAGTTTGGGGTATAACAACTTGAGGTTTCATCCATTTGAAGCTCCATTCATCATCATCTTCATCACTCACTACCTAGCTTGGAGAAGGTATAAACTCCTTTCTTACTTGTAGTTTGTAAGTATATTTCATAGCTTGATCCTTTCTTGGGGTTTAACTTTAATTTGGTTAAAGATTAACAAGTTTTAAATCGGGTTTTACATGCTTCCGCAAAGTTTGATTCTTAAAATGTTTTAAACATTTTGGAACTTGTTAAATCCCAACAATGGTATCTAGAGCCGAAGTTGTTGAAATATGCTTCGAGATGATTTTTTAAACCCACTATATCTTTGCATTTTATGAACATGCATGTAAGTAAAATGCAAAAATTTAAGGGTTTGGGTGGGATTCAATTTTTGGCCGAATTTGTATGGACCCAAAATGGGTTTTGGTTGCTCCATTTTGTTCAAAATTGTTGTAAGCTAATGTTCACAATCAAGCCTTGACCTTGTGTTTGAATGGTTGCATGTTTGGTTGAATTAATTCATTCATTTGGTATGTAATATTAATTCATTCATTTGGTTTGTAATAATATTATTTTGGTTATGTAATTTATTTTATATTTGGTATGTAAAATAGATTAGGTTGTAATTTCATTTTTTAGAGAAAAATGTATTAGGATATATTTTTTGTAAAAATGAAGATACAAGATGAAGACTTGGAAGATGCATTTGGATGCAAGATTAAGTGGGAGATTTTGAAATCTCCTACTTAGTATTATAACCCTTAACCGGTGACATTTGTTTTCGGCTAAACAAATGTCTACCTAATTGGCTTGATTGTGAACACATTTGTTTGCATGCGTGGTTGTTTTATTTCTTATATGATTGTGGATTGTGTATGTTACTACAACAAGTTATCACACAAGTTAACAACAAGCATAACTAAAATTTAATTAGTTAAATTAAAACATTATAAACGACATGCAAGACGTCAATTTAAATGGTTAAATTAAAAATGACTAAAAGGACATTAATAATCGGTTATTAAGAACATGATAAGGATCATATATATAAAATGGATTGTATCAAGTAATTGGCTAAAATTACAAGACTTGAAAATGGATTTCAAATGAACCATACACTAAATGCATGTTGGTGTATGGCATAAAAGTTTTCTCAAACTAGAAATAATGAAAACTTAAAATCCCTTTAATAAACAAGGTAAACAAGTTAAACGCCATCCTTTTATGTGACACTTAGACATATTAGGGAACTCATGATGGGATAAAGGTTACCTAACCGTCATGAACGAACTAATATGATTAAGGTAAATTTCGCATGCTTGTGGGATAAAGGTCACCTAACCACTTGTATGTTAAGTTTACACGTTTACATAAGTAGGACGACTTGATTTGGAAATCGTGAACTTAGGGTCACCGAAGCATGATGAACAAATAGGTGTTGATGGGATAATATGCCATACAAAAGGATTGCATGATCCCATAACTTAGAAGTTGCAAAAGGATTGCAATTGTCATATAATGACTACCTAGCTAAATTAAATGACGGTATAAAGGTCACCTAACCGAAATTTGGTTTACCGTTGGATTCTAAAATTTAATAAATATCAATTGGATTTAAAGGGTATTGATTGTTAAATTAAAATTGATACTTAAACAACTTTGTTACATTTTGTAGATGGCCGCCAATAACAACAACAACATTCCTAACGCACCTATTAACTTTAATAACCTATCGTTGAGGTCAATCCTCGAAAAGGAAAAACTCAACCATACAAACTTCATGGATTGGTTCCGCAATCTAAGAATCGTCCTCAAATTAGAGGACAGGGCGTATGTGTTGGAAGACCCCATTCCCGATCAACCGGACGAGGATGATACGGAAGCCATGGCTTATTGGGAGAAATATTGCACCAATTCGTTGCAAGTTTTTTGCCTCATGCTTGGGACTATGATACCCGAACTCCAAAAGGATTTTGAGCATCATAGTGCATATGACATGATCACACAGTTGAAGGAGATGTTCCTTCAACAAGCTCGTGTCGAGCGCTTTGAAACGGTCTGAGCGCTTCATGCATGTCGGATGGACGACACCCAATCCGTTTCATCTTATGTCCTTAAGATGAAAAGCCTTATTGATCGAGCAAACCGTCTAAATTGCAACGTGTCTAATGAATTAGCCACGGACCTTATCCTTAACTCATTGTCAAAGAGGTTTGACACATTCGTGTTTAACTATAACATGAATGGTTGGGATAAAAGCATTGGCGAAAAACATGCCATGCTTCAGATGGCAGAAGCAAGCATGGGTAAAAGGGCTTCACCCGTGTTTACGATCAATGAAGGCGGGTCCAAAAACCATAACACTTCTAAGCTAAAGGCGGCTAAGAGGAAAGGACCCACCTACCAAGGCAAGGGCAAGGGAAGGGGAAGATGGTTACCCCAACCAACAACAACAAGAAGCAAAAGGTTGCCGAAAAGGCTAACCCCAAGGAAGATCCGTGCTTTGGTTGTGGTGAAATGGGTCACTGGAAACGCAACTGCCCGGTCTACCTTAAGGAGTTAAAAGAAAAGAGGGATGCAGGGCAAACCTCAGGTAATGTATATATGGTATACATTGAGCTTAGTATTACTTCTTCTAATACATGGGTATTAGACACAGGATGTGGAACTCATATTTGCAATACTTTGCAGGGGTTCAAAAGAAGTGATCAAGATGCGGGAACAACAAGTCTCTTCATGGGAAATGGAGCAAGGGTGCAAGTGAAAGCTCAAGGAGACTTTGTTTTAAAGCTACCAAGTGGTTTGGAGCTTGTTTTGAAAAATGTTTTGTATGCACCTGATTTATCTCGAAACATTATTTCTGTATCCCGTTTGAAACAATATGGTTTTAATCTTAATTTCATTAATGATGATATCCATGTTTCTTTAGATAATGTGTTCTATTTTAAGGCTTCGCCTTCGAATGGTATTTATGAATTGGTTCATGATGACACATCATACAATAGCTCAATATACCATGCAAACACCAAGAAACTCAAAAGGGATTTGAGTGATTCCTACTTATGGCATTGTCGCCTTGGTCACATAAACAAGAATCGAATGCATACACTTCAAAAGAATGGCCTTTTGAAATCAAATGAACTAGACTCGTTTGATGTATGTGAATCTTGTTTACAAGGCAAAATGACTAAAACACCTTTCAAAGGGACCTATGAAAGGGCTAAGGACTTATTGGGATTAATACATTCGGATGTATGTGGACCCTTTAAGCCCATAACTAGGAATGGTGAAAGATACTTCGTTACTTTCATTGATGACTTCAGTCGTTTCGGATATGTCTACTTATTAAGACACAAGAACGAAACTTTTGAAGCATTCAAGGAATATCAAAACGAAGTACAAAATCAACTCAATAAGACAATCAAGGTACTTCGTTCCGATAGAGGAGGTGAATACCTAAGTGATGCTTTCCAAGATCATCTTAAAAGTTGTGGGATTATCTCGCAACTTACTCCTCCTGGAACACCCCAACTTAATGGAGTTTTCGAAAGGAGGAACCGAACCCTAATGGATATGGTTCGATCTATGATGGCTAGAAGCTCGTTACCTCTATCATTTTGGGGTTATTGTCTATGCTCCACGGCTCGTATTCTAAATATGGTCCCAACCAAGAAAGTGGAACGAACTCCTCATGAGATGTGGTTTGGAAAACCTCCATCTCTATCATACTTAAAGGTATGGGGATGTGAAGCTTATCCTAAGCGTTACGTCCCTAATAAGTTGAATGCTCGATCCACGAAGTGTATCTTCATAGGGTATCCCAAGGATGATATGGGATACTATTTCTATGATCCAATCGAGCAAAATGTATTTGTTGATCGAAAGGCTGAATTCCTTGAAACTAAGTTCCTAATGGAAGGACATAGTGAAAGGAAGATAGATCTTGAAGAGGTTCAAGATCAAGTAGATGATACACGATTGGTTGACACTAGCACTCAACATGAAAATGTTGAGAGTGATCAAATGAATGATCAAAATACACCAGACGTTCGCAGATCTGGTAGGATTAGTAATCCTCCTGAGAGATATGGGTTTCTCATGGATGGTTGCTATGTAGTTGATTTTGATGAACCAACAAACTACCAAGATGCTTTATCAAGGATTGATAAGGATAAATGGCAGGAAGCCATGAATGCTGAGATGCAATCCATGTATGACAACCAAGTTTGGGAACTTGTTGAACAACCTACTGGCTCAAGGCTAGTTGATTGTAAATGGCTTTTCAAAATGAAAACCGACATACATGGAAACTTGGATACATATAAAGCTAGACTTGTGGCAAAAGGTTTCACTCAAACTCAAGGGGTTGACTATGATGAAACTTTTTCGCCTGTGGCAATGCTAAAGTCTATTAGGATATTACTTGCCATTGCTGCTCATTATGATTATGAAATGTGGCAAATGGATGTCAAGACCGCTTTTCTAAATGGGCATCTTGAGGAAGATGTCTATATGGTTCAGCCTGAAGGTTTTGTTGATCCAAAATATCCTAAAAAGGTATGCAAGTTAAAGAAGTCAATCTACGGATTGAAACAAGCATCGAAAATGTGGAATCATCGTTTTAATGAGGAAGCCAAGAAATTTGGCTTCATCAAAAATGGTGATGAAGCTTGTGTATACAAGAAGGCTAGTGGGAGCACAATCATGTTCCTTGTACTATATGTGGATGATATATTGTTATTTGGAAAAGATATTCCGGCAATGTGAGGTGTTAAAACTTGGCTAAGTAAATGCTTCTCCATTAAGGATCTTGGAGAAGCACAATACGTTTTGGGGATTGGGATCTACAGGGATAGATCCAAGAAACTGATAGGTTTGAATCAAAGTGCATACATTGAAAAGATCTTGAAAAGGTTCAAGATGGAGAACTCTAAGAAAGGTTTGGTACCTATTCAAAAGAGAACACTTCTCAGTTCATCTCAGTGCCCCACCACGAAAGATGAATAGGAGAGAATGAAGAAAGTCCCATATGTGTCTGCCATTGGGTCAATCATGTATGCAATGATATGCACTAGACCGAATGTGTCATGCGCTCTTAGCCTGACAAGTAGATACCAGAATAACCCAGACAACAGCCAATGGATTGCTGTCAAAAGTATATTGAAATACCTTAGGAAAACTAAGGATATGTTTCTAATATATGGATCTGGTGAGGAGGAACTCACTGTAAAAGGTTACGTGGACGCGAGTTTCCAAACTGATCGAGATGATTCTCGATCACAATCCGGTTATGTCTTCACGTTAAATGGAGGTGCGGTCTCTTGGAAGAGTTCAAAACAGGATGTTGTTGCTCTATCCACTACAGAGTCAGAGTACATCGCCGCATCATTGGCAGCTCAGGAAGCTGCATGGATGAAGAAATTCATCGACGACTTAGGAGTAGTCCCTTCCATTCAGGACCCTCTTGAGATCTTTTGTGACAACGAGGGTGCGATTGCTCAAATCAAGGAACCTCGTGCTCACTAAAAGACACGTCACATTGAGCGGAGATTCAACTACATAAGGGATGAAATTGAAAAGGGAAAGATATGTATTCGTAAAGTTCACACAGATCTTAATATAGAGGATCCTCTCACGAAGCTCTTACATGGAGCAAAACATGCAGGACATGTTTGTGCATTACGGCTTCGATATTCTAGTGATTGGTCATGATCTGTTTTAAGTATTGTAACGGAACGAAATTGTTCAAACTCGTTAATATAATTATGGTATTAATTTATTTTGAGTCATGTTCCTATTTTGCATATTTTATCCATGAATAAGTAATTATTCTAAATTCCGTAGTCGATCACATTCATGGGAACAAGTGTGAGGTTTAGACTATTATGAACTTGGATTGGTATACATTCACGGGATGAATGTGGGGCAAGGTTGCAACCAAGGTTCATAGATATTTGTGGGATACAAATATTGGAAGACCCGCCCTTAATATTTGCTAAATGGAGCCTTTGTGGTTGATCACATGTAATCTTGAGTAAAGGCGAATATCATTGTATCCTCTGACCTGAGATACATATTGGGTTCGGACATTTACCAAGTATGGTGCCTTGATTCTTTCCTTCGCTATTCTGAAATATGGTAGTTCATAAGGAGGAGCTCAGGTATAATGCAAGGTATATATTTAGGATGTATGTAGTCAAGAAGGAATTTGTCCCTCTTATTCGTTGAGAGTCAGATGTCTAAGGCCTGATAAAGTTAAATCTAAAAGAGAGTGATCACTCTGTGTCTCTTGGATTTAACATGACATCTAGGACGAAAGGAAATAATGAAAGATTCACCTATTCATATTCGAGATGGGAACTCGAAAGAGATGAAGTTATTGAATGGCACAAAGTCATAACATATTGGCGGTGATGGACGGTCGTTAGGTGGTATCCATCACTTGCATTAATTTATTATATTTCTCGTGCAAGTGGGAGATTGAAGGTATTTCGTATGCCCGAGAGACATATTAAATTACCGTGGCTAATATGTTTTGATCCTAGTCGGGTCATACCCAATAACAAACTTACCGACACCTTATTCGTATTTGATCTTGCGATTGGATCATTGATTAAATACGCAACACTTGAACTTTGAGAAAAATGGTTTTCTTAAATATTACTTGATGTGTATATATATATATATATATATATATATATATATATATATATATATATATATATATATATATATATATATATATATATATATATATATTATGGAATAATTTATATAATATGGATTTAATTATTTATAGGTAAATAATTAATATATTTATGTTACATTTTATATAAATGGGTTTTATATAATAAAATGTACATAAATAAAAATGGAAGTTTATAAAAGAATTTTATAAAATCTAATTCTTTTATAAAACATATTTTATAATACTAGTTGAGTAAGTGGCATTGGAGTCTAAGAAAATGCATGCATTTGACTAGCATTTTGAGTGGTTAATTCCACAATTCCAATATGCATATGGACCATGAGTTCTTGGAGACTCAACAGACTTTCAAAACACATCAAGTAGCATCAAAAATTCTGCACAATTTCCTTTCTAGAGTGCTGCCTGGCCGTGGCCTTTTATGAGTGAAAAGGGGTTCAATTTTTTTTGTTTGCAAGCTCATTCAAGTGACATAATCAAATCCTAACCAAAGTACTAGGTGTTGGAAATAAGTTTGGGGTATAACAACTTGAGGTTTCATCCATTTGAAGCTCCATTCATCATCATCTTCATCACTCACTACCTAGCTTGGAGAAGGTATAAACTCCTTTCTTACTTGTAGTTTGTAAGTATATTTCATAGCTTGATCCTTTCTTGGGGTTTAACTTTAATTTGGTTAAAGATTAACAAGTTTTAAATCGGGTTTTACATGCTTCCGCAAAGTTTGATTCTTAAAATGTTTTAAACATTTTGGAACTTGTTAAATCCCAACAATCATATATATGGATATATATATATATATATATATATATATATATATATATATATATATATATATATATATATATATATATATATATATATATATATATATATATATATAGTTAACATGGTATTATGATAAGTAAACATATCATTAAGTATATTAACAATGAACTACATATGTAAAAACAAGACTACTAACTTAATGATTTCGAAACGAGACATACATGTAACGATTATCGTTGTAACGACATTTAATTTTATATATATCATATTAAGATATATTAATATATCATAATATCATGATAATGTAATAATTTAACATCTCATTTGATATAATAAACAATGGGTTAACAACACTTAACAGGATCGTTAACCTAAAGGCTTCAAAACAACATTTACATGTAACGACTAACGATGACTTAACGACTCAATTAAAATGTATATACATGTAGTGTTTTAATATGTATTTATACACTTTTGAAAGACTTCAAGACACTTATCAAAATACTTCTACTTAACAAAAATGCTTACAATTACATCCTCGTTCAGTTTCATCAACAATTCTACTCGTATGCACCCGTATTCGTACTTGTACAATACACAGCTTTTAGATGTATATACTATTGGTATATACACTCCAATGATCAGCTCTTAGCAGCCCATGTGAGTCACCTAACACATGTAGGAACCATCATTTGGCAACTAGCATGAAATATCTCATAAAATTACAAAAATATTAGTAATCATTCATGACTTATTTACATGTAAACAAAATTACACATCCTTTATATCTAATCCATATACCAATGACCAAAAACACCTACAAATACTTTCATTCATCAGTTTTCTTCATCAAATTGATCTCTCTCAAGTTCTATCTTCAAGTTCTAAGTGTTCTTCATAAATTCTATAAGTTCTAGTTTCATAAAATCAAGAATACTTCCAAGTTTGCTAGCTTACTTCCAATCTTGTAAAGTGATCATCCAACCTCAAGAAATCTTTTTTATTTATAGTAAGATATCTTTCTAATACAAGGTAATACTCATATTCAAACTTTGATTCAATTTCTATAACTCTAACAATCTTATTTCGAGTGAAAATCTTACTTGATCTTGTTTTCGTGTCATGATTCTGCTTCAAGAACTTTCAAGCCATCCAAGGATCCTTTGAAGCTAGATATATTTTTCTCATTTTCAGTGGGTTTATCCACAAAACCTGAGGTAGTAATGATGTTCATAACATCATTCGATTCATATATATAAAACTACCTTATTCGAAGGTTTAAACTTGTAATCAATAGAACATAGTTTAGTTAATTCTAAACTTGTTCGCAAACAAAAGTTAATCCTTCTAACTTGACTTTTAAAATCAACTAAACACATATTCTATATCTATATGATATGCTAACTTAATGATTTAAAACCTAAAAACACGAAAAACACCGTAAAACTGGATATACGCCGTCGTAGTAACACCACGGGCTGTTTTGGGTTAGTTAATTAAAAACTAGGATAAACTTTGATTTAAAAGTTGTTCTTCTGGGAAAATGATTTTTCTTATGAACATGAAACTATATCCAAAAATCATGATTAAACTCAAAATGGAAGTATGTTTTTCAAAATGGTCATCTAGACGTCGTTCTTTCGACTGAAATGACTACCTTTACAAAAATGAATTGTAACCTGTATTTCTGACTATAAACTTATACTTTTTCTGTATATATTCATAAACTTAAGTTCAATATGAAACCATAGCAATTGGATTCACTCAAAACGGATTTAAAACGAAGAAGTTATGGGTAAAACAAGATTGGATATTTTTACTTGTTGTAGCTACGTGAAAATTGGTAACAAATCTATACAAATTATATCCTAGCTAACTTATATTTTATTATACATGTATTCTAATATATTATGTAATCTTGGGATACCATAGACACGTATGCAAATGTTTTGACATATCATATCGACCCATCTATATATATTATTTGGAACAACCATAGACACTCTATATGCAGCAATGTTGGAGTTAGCTATACAGGGTTGAGGTTGATTCCAAAAATATATATACTTTAAGTTGTGATCTAGCCTGAGACGTGTATACGCTGGGTTGTGGATTGGGTCAAGATAATATATATCAATTTATTTCTGTACATCTAACTATGGACAACTAGTTGTAGGTTACTAACGAGGACAGCTGACTGAAAATATTTAAAACATTAAAACGTATTAAAAAATGTTGTAAATATATTTTGAACATACTTTGATATATATGTACATATTTGTTATAGGTTCGTGAATCGACCAGTGGCCAAGTCTTACTTCCCGGCGAAGTAAAAATCTGTGAAAGTGAGTTATAGTCCCACTTTTAAAATCTAATATTTTGGGATGAGAGTACATGCAGCTTTATAAATGTTTTACAAAATAGACACAAGTATGCAAAACTACATTCTATGGTTGGATTATTAAACCGAATATCGCCCTTCAAGTCTGGTAACCTAAGAATTAGGGAAATGGCCCCTAATTGACGCGAATCCTAAAGATAGATCTATTGGGCTTAACAACCCCCATTCAGGTTATGGATGATTTTGTACTTCGAGATTATTATACAGATGAGAGGTTCTGTTTTGGGGATATTCTATGCATTAAGTTAACGTCGGTTACCAGGTGTTCAACATATGAATGATTTTTATCTCTATGCAGTTTGCGAAATGCCTGATAAGAGATGTGTTATAAAAATGAAATCTTGTGGTCTATTATTATGATTTAATAATATGTAGGTTAAACCTATAACTCACCAAAAATTTTGTTGACGTTTTAAGCATGTTTATTCTCAGGTGATTATTAAGAGCTTCTGTTATTGCATACTAAATTAAGGACAAGATTTGGAGTCCATGCTTGTATAATATTGTTTAAAAACTGCATTTGAAGACTTATGTTGATGTGTAATATTATTGTAAACCATTATGTAATGGTCGTGTGAAAAACGCTATATTTTAGATTATCATTATTTGATAATCGTCATAATATTTTAAAGGTTATGGTTTGTTTTAAAATCGAATGCAGTCTTTGAAAAACGTCTCATATAGAGGTCAAAACCTCGCGACGAAATCAATTAATATGGAACGTTTATAATCAATATGAACGGGGCATTTCAGTCTACAAGGCATGACTAGTACAACAGCAGAAGCAAGCAACCTTAAGCACCTGAGAAAAATATGCTTAAAAATGTCAACACGAATGTTGGTGAGCTATAGTTTAAATATATCAGTAATGTAAGGTAGGCCACGAGATTTCAGTGCTACAAAGAGCGTTTCAAAACAGTATGTAAAGTATATGTTTAACCGTGGGCACTTGGTAACTAACTTAATGTTTATAACCCCCTGAAAGTACACTTAGCGAGTGCGTATGTTTACGAAGTATTAAACACCCGTTAAATGCTAGCGCTACTAGCCCGAGTGGGGATGTCAAACCCTATGGATCCATATCTAAGATTCGCGTTCACCGGTTCAAAAACAGATGACTAAACGTTACCGAGCTAAGGGGAAAGTTTATGCCGTTGTATAACCCACACATATATAAAGTTTAAGTACTCATGCCTAGTATGTAAAATGTAAAATGCGCATGTATTCTTAGTTCCCAAAATAGTTAAAGTAAAAAGGGATGCTATAACTCACAGTGGAAAAGTAGTAGTAAAGTTTACTCTGGAAAAGTAAGCAAGCACGTTGGTCCAGAAAGTCCTCAACCTAAATCAAAAGTTACTAAGTTAGTAAATCATCCCAATAGTTTTAAATATATGTAAATTAGGTCTTAAGTATCATCATCATTCATCATCAAACAAAAAGTATAAAGTAAGTTTCATTTTAGAAAAGAGTTTAAAACAAAGGCTGACTTCGATCAGTTGCCGCGGCCTCTATACCTACTGAAATAAGGTGAGACCAGTGTACATGGCTCCGTATATAAGTCCTTTAGTTGCTGTAAAAATTCCAGAAGCAAACTCATCTTCGTTTGACCGTGGTGATGGTCTAAGTGCGAGTAGGTCAGAATTTTTCAGCACAACGTTAAAAGGACATAGTGACATTCGGAAGGCCATAAATCCTAAACCGTAACTCGGATTAAGACGAGTCTTAAACGAAAATTTATCTAATAGAACAGAGATAACTGAAAATAAGCTTTACAGTAGCCTAGGTGGTCGGGTCAGACCCAGAAAACAGTAAGTTAAAGTGTTCAGGTGGGTTCTTGGTGCTTGATGCTCATCCCGGTTCTTGACCCATGGTACCATGTTGTCAAATGACATGTTGTGTACATAAAGTACCGTGTTGTCAAATGACGTGTTGCGTACAATCATGAGGTCTTATGATTAATCTTCTCGTGTTGTTTCCGGGTGGTTCTGAAATATATAAAATCAAATCATAAGTAAATATATATTAAATATTATGTTAATTAGACAAGATATGATTAATCCGATTTTCTCATAATATGATATATTACAGGTCTTGAAGTGTTTTTAAAAATCAAATTAGAAGGATCTATTTAGTTTGCGAACAAGTTTGAAATCACTCAAACTATGTTCTTGTTGTTAAAATTTTACAACACAAAATAAGATAGCTATATAAATATGAATCGAATAAGGTTATGAATAAGGTTACTACCTCAAGTTACTTGGACAAAGCTACTGGAAAAGGTAAGAAAAATCTTGGAATCAAAAGAGTGGTGGAGTGGGATTGAAAGATTGGAAGTAATCTCCTTGAAATCGGATGACTATATTGATACGTTCTTGAGTAGGTAAATGAAGAGAGATTAGGGAGTGAATTAACTTGAAAGAAAATTAGAAATGAAATTGTATGTGTGTGTGTGCAAAATAGCATGATTATGGGATGGATATATAGGAGATTTAGTTTGTTTTCTTGCACAAAAGTCACACATGAGGTTAAATGGCTGGTTCCCACATGTAACATCATGTCTAGTGGCTGATCATTGAAGTTTATTGTTGGTATATACTAATAGTAAATACGTATAGAAGCTGGGTATGATACGGTTACATATACCCTAGATATACTTGTAGAAATTTTGAGGAATCGGAACGAGAATTCAAATATGGACGGGTTTATAACTGTAAAAGAGGCTCAAAACTGGGCTTTTATTTTTGGGTCAAACCGACCCCAGCCAGGGGCTCTGCCCCTTGGACCTCGCCAGGGGTTGCCACCCCTTGGACTCCGCTTATCGGGGGCGCTGCCCCCGAACCCCTGTCATAATCAAGATAAGTTCAAACAAGTGTGCACTCCACATAATCGTAAGTATATATGTCAAAGAACGTTACATATAGTTATCGTTTTGAAAACTTAAGTTAGTGGTCTCAAAGTATACTTATAACTCATTGTTGTTAGTTCACAATGAAATGTTAAACCATCCTTAAATCATGTTAAATATGTATAGATATATACATATACATAATCGTATAATTATCGTGTGTTATATAGTTCGTGATATCATCGGTCAAATTGGACGGTCAAACGTTGTGTGAAACTCTTTTCAAAAACATAAGTCTCAACAGTTTGGATTGCTTATCATGTTGGTAAGGTTTATTTTATGTAAATATTAATCTCATAAGTATAAAATGATCGGAAAAATCCGGGTCGTTACAGTACCTACCCGTTAAATAAATTTCGTCCCGAAATTTTAAAGTTTTACCTATTTTGCGTTGTCGGGAAACAAATGTGGGTACTTTTGTTTCATTTGATCCTCTCATTCCCAAGTAAACTCGGGACCTCTTCGAGCATTCCAACAAACCTTAATGATTGGTATGTTGCTCTGCTTGAGCCGTTTAACTTCACAGTCCATGATTTCGACTGGTTCTTCTATGAATTGTAGTTTCTCATCGACTTGGATTTCTTCAAGAGGAATGGTGAGATCTTCCTTTGCAAGACATTTCTTGAGGTTTGAGACGTGAAATGAATTATGTACTCTGGCGAGTTGTTGTGGTAACTCGAGTCGATAAGCTACCGGTCCGATGCGTTCGATGATCTTGAACGGGCCTACATACCTTGGGTTCAGTTTACCCCTTTTTCCAAAACGTATTACACCTTTCCAAGGTGACACCTTTAGCATAACCATGTCACCGATCTGAAACTCTAATGGTTTCCTTCAGACATCCGCGTAGCTCTTTTGGCGACTACGGGCTGTTTTCAATCTCTCCTTGATTTGCACTATCTTCTCAGTAGTTTCATGGATGATCTCGGGACCAGTTAATTGTCGATCTCCTACTTCATTCCAATAGATAGGGGATCTACACTTCCTTCCATACAGTTCTTCGAATGGTGAAGCTTTAATGCTCGCATGATAACTATTATTATACAAGAATTCTGCTAATGGTAGATATTTATCCCATCCATTTCCAAAATCGATCACACATGCCCTGAGCATGTCTTCAAGAGTCTGAATTGTTCTTTCACTCTGCCCGTCAGTTTGCGGATGGTATGCGGTGCTCATATCCAAACTGGTTCCCATGGCCTCCTGTAGTGATTGCCAAAACTTTGATGTAAATCTACTATCACGATCGGATATAATGGAAAAAGGTATTCCATGCATTGAAACAATTTCCTTTATGTATAATCGTAATAGTTTCTCCATTCTATCCGTTTCCTTTATAGGCAAGAAATGTGCAGATTTGGTGAGACGGTCAACTATTACCCAAATGGTGTCATAACCCCAGGCAGTCTTAGGTAACTTTGTGATGAAATCCATGGTAATACCATCCCATTTCCATTCTGGGATTTCTGGTTGTTGAAGTAACCCTGACGGCTTCTGGTGTTCTACTTTGACTTTGAAACAAGTTAAACATTCCCCAACATATGTTGCAACATCTGTCTTTAAATTAGGCCACCAATAATGCGTCTTAAGATCTTGATACATCTTTCCAACTCCAGGATGTATCGAGTATCTTGTCTTATGTGCCTCATTCAATATCAACTTCCTTAATCCACCCAACTTCGGTACCCAAATACGATTTGCAAAATATCGAATTCCGTCTTCCCACATAATGAGTTGCTTCTCATACTTCTTCATTATTTCATTTCCTATGTTTTCTTTAGTAAGAGCTTCTCGTTAAGCCTCTTTGATTTGTGAGTTGAGATTCATGCGAATTTTTATGTTCATTGCTCGTACTCGAATTGGTTCCCGTTCCTTTCTGCTTAGAGCGTCGGCCACTACATTCGCTTTCCCGGGATGATCGCGAATCTCACAATCATAGTCGTTTATCAGCTCGACCCACCGACGTTGCCTCATGTTCAGCTGTTTCTGATCAAAAATATGTTGAAGGCTTTTATGATCATTAAACACAGTGCATTTAACCCCATATAAATAGTGTCTCCATATCTTCAATGAAAACACTACTGCTCCCAATTCTAAATCATGAGTCGTATAATTCCGCTCGTGAATCTTCAATTGTCGGGATGCGTATGCTATAACTTTCTTCCGTTGCATAAGGACGCAACCAAAACCTTGTCGCGAAGCGTCACAATATATCTCGAAATCATCGTTCCCTTCAGGTAATGATAAAATAGGTGCTGTAGTCAACTTCTTCTTCAGTAATTGAAATGCACACTCTTGCTCAGAAGTCCATTCGTACTTCTTCCCTTTTTGCGTTAACGCTGTTAATGGTTTAGCTATTAGGGAAAAATCTTGAATAAACCTTCTATAATAACCAGCTAAACCCAAAAATTGGCGTATCTGCATTGGTGTCTTAGGAGTCTCCCATTTTTTAATGGCCTCAATTTTAGCTGGATCAACCTGAATTCCTTTGCTACTAACAACGTGGCCAAGAAATTGCACTTCTTTCAACCAAAATGCACACTTAGAAAATTTGGCGTATAACTGTTCTTTTCTTAACAATTCTAATACCAACCTTAAATGATGCTCATGCTCTTGCTCACTCTTGGAATAGATAAGAATGTCGTCAATGAAAACGATAACAAACTTATCTAAATACGGACAATAAACTTGATTCATGAGGTCCATGAATACAGCTGGCGCATTAGTCAACCCAAACGGCATGACCAAAAATTCATAATGACAGTAGCGTGTCCGAAAAGCAGTTTTTGGAATATCTTCTTCTTTGACACGTAATTGATGATAGCCCGATCTTAAGTCGATTTTTGAGTACACACATGATCCTTGCAATTGATCAAATAAGTCATCAATTCTCGATAGTGGATGCCGATTCTTGATAGTTAACTTATTTAATTCACGATAATCTATACACATTCGGAAAGATCCATCTTTCTTCTTGACGAATAAAATCGGAGCTCCCCACGGTGAAGTGCTCGGTCGAATGAAACCACGGTCCAGTAATTCTTGTAACTGGCTTTGTAACTCTTTCATCTCAGATGGTGCAAGTCTATATGGAGCACGAGCCACTGGTGCAGCTCCTGGTACTAGATCTATTTGAAATTCTACAGATCTAAATGGAGGTAATCCCGGCAACTCTTCCGGAAATACTTCAGGAAAATCTCTTGCCACAGGCACGTCGTCGATGCTCTTCACTTTTTCCTTCATTTCGACTTTATTAACATGTGCTAGGATAGCATAGCACCCTTTCTTCAAGCACTTTTGAGCTTTCAAACAACTAATGAGTTTTAGCTTTGAGTTACCCTTCTCTCCATAAATCATTAATGGCATTCTATCCTTACGAGGAATGCGAATTGCCTTCTTGGCGCACACAACTTCAGCTCCTATTTTGGACATCCAGTCCATGCCGACTATTACATCAAAACTTCCTAATTCTACGGGTATCAAATCAATCTTAAATGTTTCTCTGGCTAAATTTATTTTACAATTACGGAAAATTTTATCGGCTTTAATTTGTTTACCATTAGCTAACTCAATCATGTACTTAGCATCTAGAGGTAATAATGAACAATTCAATTTAGCGTGAAAGTCTCTACACACGTAACTTCTATAGGCACCAGTATCAAATATAATAGATGCGGATAAGTTATTAATGGTAAACGTACCCGTAACAAGCTCCGGGTCTTCATACGCCTCTCTAGCATTAATAACAAATGCTCTTCCACGTGCAGATCCGTTATTCTTCTCTGGATTCGGGCACTGACTCTTATAATGACCCTGTTTCCCACACCCATAACAAGTAACAGTGGCCAAGGTAGTTCTATTTGCATTGGTGGCAGGAGTCTTGGTATCGTTTGTATTTGTAGCGGGAACCCTACAATCTTCAGCAAGATGACCTTTTCGATTACAATTGTTGCACACCACATTACAATAACCAGAGTGATGTTTGTGGCATCTGTTACATAAAGGATTTCGTCCCTTGTAACCTGAGTTCGAACCGCTACCCGCACCTTGCGTGGTTTCTTGTTTCTTGTTGGATTGTTGATGATTACCTTCCCACTTTCTTTTGTTTCCCGATGTCTTGACATCGGTGTTCTTATCCAGAATAATCTGGTCCATCAACTCGTTCGCCATGGTGATAGCTTCATGAATAGTCTTGGGTTTGGATGCTGTAACATTTGCCTTGACCTTTTTAGGCAACCCGTCTTTGTACAGTTCAATCTTCCGTTCTTCGGTTGGTGCCAATTCGGGACATAACAAAGCTAATTCCATGAATCGCTGATTGTAGTTGGTGAGTTCAGTACCAACAACTTTCAGGCTTCGTAATTCAGCTTCCAACTTCCTAACCTCGTTCCTTGGACAATATTCGTTGATTAGCATTGTTTTGAATTCTTCCCAAGGAGTATCATAAGCTACATCTCCTCCTACGGCCTTCACATAGTTTTTCCACCACGTGAGTGCACTATCTTGTAGGGTGCATGATGCATACTTGGTCATGTCCTTCTCAATACAACCACTGATTTTAAACACAGACTCAATCTTTTCGATCCACCGGGTTAAACCAACCGATCCTTCTGTTCCACTGAATGATGAGGCCTCTCAACCTTGAAAAGTTTTGTAAGTGCACCCCACACGAGGATTTGGGTTAACTGCAGCACCTCTTGCAGCCTCGACCCATAACATTCTGTCGTTCACTCGCTGATTGATGAGTTCCTGGATTTCTTGTTCCGTCATTCGGTTCAATCGCGCCATAATCTTCAACAAGAATGAAAAAAAATAATTATTCACATGGAATATTATAGATGTAGTATGTATTTACAGTACATCGTAGCTTATTAATAATATGAACCAGTTATTATTATAAAAGCCTTTTCTTCTTATTAGCGTATATATATATATATATATATATATATATATATATATATATATATATATATATACATACATACATATATATAATTATATCTAGGGTAGTACCTACCCGTTAAAGTTCATACTTAATAGCTTAGTACGAAAATCAATTACTACCACCCAAATAATACTTAACCATGGAAAATTATTGCATTTCACACTTCACTATTTTACATATGCTTATCTTACATCAAACATTAAGCAAACCACACTAGTAATATTATACAAAACATTATATGATCCCATGGTTTAAAACAACAGCGCATCATTTAACCCAAAGCGTTTGTGTTCAAAGAAATCGCTTAAAGGTTATCCTGGTTGTCTCCCTGCATTTTGGCTGAGGAACCGAAGAACTGGATGTCGGGATAGAACTAATAGGAATAGCTGGAATAGGTGTGGAAGTATCTGGTGGAGTTGGTGCGACAACATTCTCTCTAGACTTGGGATTTAGATTTTCCATTTCAGTAGCCTTTCGTTTCTTTCCTCGTTCGAACTTGTCTTTCGTAATTTCCTGTATTTCTTCCTCCTCAGGATCACTTTCTGGTTCCTCTTCAATTGATTCATCCGGAACTTGTGAGTCTTCCCCAAAGGTGTCGTTTTCATCATCAGATAGGTTAATGACTGGAACACCATCTGAAGATTCTGGTTCGGAGTCGCTGAATGTGATAATAAGTTCTAAGCCAGACATCTATCACATAACAACTAGCACGTTAATACCTCATAATATTTACATATTAATTTTTAACCAACAAGGATAAGCAATAGTTTTCGAAATCAAACACGGTCAAAGTCCAGACTCACTAATGTATCCTAACAAACTCGATAAGACACACTAATGCAAATTTTCTGGTTCTCTAAGACCAACGCTCTGATACCACATGTCATAACCCGACCTTAACCATAAGGAAGAATACAATAACATATGACCTTAACCATAAACCACTTAATAATGATTATCATTTAGTGATAATCTTAGACTTACAAACTTTACATGTGATAATAACAATACGACCTCCAACATATTTTACATTACAAATCCTCCGATATGCAGTTTTATTTTTGACACAAATATGCATACTCAAGATCTTGCTTAAATTCAACATGTTGCAGCGGAAGCTTTTAGTTATCACCTGAGAATAAACATGCTTAAAACGTCAACATAAAGTTGGTGAGATATAGGTTTAATGCCGGCAGCGTTATAAATATAGACCACAAGATTTCATATATAAACCTTTTAATAAAAATATTCTAAGTTGTTGAGCACTTGATAACCATACTTAACATTTAATCAACGTCGCATATTCCCTTTATTATGAAATCTTACTACACCGTACCAAGTGTAGTCATCGAAACGAAGTACTGTGCAACCGTTGAATACTGGTCGTCCAGTCCGGTTGGGGTTGTCAGGCCCGATAGATCTATCAACAGGATTCGCGTTTACAATACCTCATGTAAATAATAGTTACCAAGTTACAGGGAAGTATGACAGTGGTACAACTCAACGTAGAATATATATTTTTAATCACTTGTGTCCATAACGTAAATCATAAAATGCATGTATTCTCATCCCGAAATATTTAGAGTTTAAAAGTGGGACTATATACTCACTTTTGCCTAGAAGGTATTTATCACGACCTGGTCTCCGATTGATATCACAAACCTAACCATATATATAATATATCAACATATTTTCTTTTCAAGTAATCGTTACATATATATATATATATATATATATATATATATATATATATATATATATATATATATATATATATATACTTTTAATACTTTTAATATTTTCTTAGTCCGTAGTTAGCAGTCCGATGTTAGTGGTCCACAATTAGTTGCTTAAATAAAATAAATAAAGACCCCATCGTATTCGTATTGATCAGAATTAATCTTGACCCATGGTACCATGTTATCAAATGACGTGTTGCGTATATAAAGTACCGTGTTGTCAAATGACGTGTTGCGTACAATCATGAGGTCTTATGATTAATCTTCTCGTGTTGTTTACGGGTGGTCCTGAAATATATAAAATCAAATCATAAGTAAATATATATTAAATATTATGTTAATTAGCCAAGATATGATTAATCCGATTTTGTCATAATATGATATATTACAGGTCTTGAAGTGTTTTTAAAAATCAAATTAGAAGGATCTATTTAGTTTGCGAACAAGTTTGAAATCACTCAAACTATGTTCTTGTTGTTAAAATTTTACAACACAAAATAAGATAGCTATATAAATATGAATCGAATAAGGTTATGAATAAGGTTACTACCTCAAGTTACTTGGACAAAGCTACTGGAAAAGGTAAGAAAAATCTTGGAATTAAAAGAGTGGTGGAGTGGGATTGAAAGATTGGAAGTAATCTCCTTGAAATCGGATGACTATATTGATACGTTCTTGAGTAGGTAAATGAAGAGAGATTAGGGAGTGAATTAACTTGAAAGAAAATTGGAAATGAAATTGTATGTGTGTGTGTGCAAAATAGCATGATTATGGGATGGATATATAGGAGATTTAGTTTGTTTTCTTGCACAAAAGTCACACATGAGGTTAAATGGCTGGTTCCCACATGTAACATCATGTCTAGTGGCTGATCATTGAAGTTTATTGTTGGTATATACCAATAGTAAATACGTATAGAAGCTGGGTATGATACGGTTACATATACCCTAGATATACTTGTAGAAATTTTGAGGAATCGGAACGAGAATTCAAATATGGACGGGTTTATAACTGTAAAAGATGCTCAAAACTGGGCTTTTATTTTTGGGTCAAACCGGGCCAAAATAAAATTTTAAGACATTTTTAATAAAGCAATGTTAGCCCAAACCCCAGCCAGGGGCTCTGCCCCTTGGACCCCGTCAGGGGTTGTCACCTCTTGGACCCCGCTTATCGGGGGCGCTGCCCCCTAACCCCCGTCATAATCAAGATAAGTTCAAACAAGTGTGCACTCCACATAATCGTAAGTATATATGTCAAAGAACATTACATTTAGTTATCGTTTTGAAAACTTAAGTTAGTGGTCTCAAAGTATACTTATAACTCATTGTTGTTAGTTCACAATGAAATGTTAAACCATCCTTAAATCATGTTAAATATGTATAGATATGTACATATACATAATCGTATAATTATCGTGTGTTATATAGTTCGTGATATCATCGGTCAAATTGGACGGTCAAACGTTGTGTGAAACTCTTTTCAAAAACATAAGTCTCAACAGTTTGGATTGCTTATCATGTTGGTAAGGTTTATTTTATGTAAATATTAATCTCATAAGTATAAAATGATCAGAAAAATCCGGGTCGTTACAAAAGTCTTTACGTTTAAGATCGGCATAACTCTTCTGACGATCACAGGTCGTCTTAAGTCTAGCTTGAATTTGAGCAATCTTCTCCGTTGTTTCATGGACTACCTCGGGTCCGGTGATTTGCTTTTCGCCTACTTCGGCCCAATAAATAGGAGATCGGCACTTGCGGCCATACAATGCTTCAAAAGATTCGACATTAATACTCGAGTGATAACTGTTGTTGTAAGAAAATTCGGCGAGTGGCAAATGCCTTTCCCAGGCCTTTCCGAAATCAATAACACATGCACGCAACATGTCTTCCAAGGTCTGAATCATTCGTTCACTTTGCCCGTCAGTCTGTGGGTGATAAGCAGTACTCATGTCGAGACGAGTTCCCATGGCTTCTTGCAAAGAACGCCAAAATCTAGAAGCAAAACGGGGATCGCGATCTGAGATGATCAACAAAGGTACACCATGACGAGATACAACCTCTTTGATGTATATTTGAGCAAGTCTCTCCATTGTATCCGTTTCCTTCATCGCTAAGAAGTGTGCAGATTTGGTAAGATGGTCAACGATAACCCAGATGGTATCGTATCCGCCCACCGTCTTTGGTAGCTTGGTGATAAAATCCATTGTTTTCCTTTCCTACTTCCATTGTGGGATTTCCGCTTGTCGTAGTAATCCAGAGGGCCTCTGATGCTCGGCCTTAACTTTCGAGCAAGTCAAACACTTACCAACATAAATTGCAACGTCCTTCTTAAGATTAGGCCACCAATATTGTTCTTTAAGATCGTGGTACATTTTCCCCGCTCCTGGATGAATCAAATATCTCGACTTGTGGGCTTCATCTAATATAAGGTTCCGTAGATCTCCATAACGGGTTACCCAAATCCTTCGGGCATAGCATCGGAGTCCAGTCTCCTTAACTTCAAATCGTGAAATGAGAATGTTCAAGTATTCATGAGATATATTCTCTTCCTTGAGAGCCTCATCTTGGGCTGCTCGGATCTGTCTGTTGAGGTTCGAATGAATGGTGATGTTTAGTGTCCGAACACGAAGAGGTGCCATCCTCTCCTTTCGGCTCAAAGCATTAGCTACAACATTGGCCTTGCCAGGGTGATAACGAAGTTCACAATCATAGTCGTTCAGTATCTCGATCCATCGACGCTGTCTCATATTCAGTTGCTTCTGATCAAAGATATGTTGTAGGCTTTTATGATCGGTGAAAATAGTGATCTTAGTTCCATAAAGATAGTGTCTCCACGGTTTTAATGCAAAGATAACGGCTCCAAGTTCGAGATCGTGAGTAGTGTAGTTCTGTTCGTGAATCTTCAGTTGACGAGAAGCATTGGCAATAACCTTTGATCTTTGCATCAGTACACAACCAAAACCACTTTTCGAAGCATCGCAATAAATGACGAAATCGTCACTACCTTCAGGAAGTGATAAGATAGGTGCGGTGGTTAACTTCTTTTTCAAGGTTTGAAATGTTGATTCGTGTGCGGGTTCCCAAATGAACTTCTTCCCTTTGTGAGTCAGTGCGGTCATAGGACGTGCAATCAGAGAAAAACCTTCAATAAATCTTCGGTAGTAACCGGCGAGACCTAAAAATTGGCGAATATGCGTCGGAGTAGTGGGGGTTTCCCACTTGCTGATAGCTTCAATCTTGGCAGGATCAACTTTGATACCCTGGTCGCTCATAACATGACCCAGAAATTGGACTTCCTTCAACCAAAATTCACACTTGGAGAATTTCGCATAAAGTTGCTCTTGTCTCAAGAGTTCAAGCACTAATCGAAGATGTTGCTCATGCTCTTCTTCAGTCTTGGAGTATATGAGGATATCATCTATGAAGACGATAATGAACTTATCCAGGTGCGGCTTGCAGACACGATTCATGAGGTCCATTAACACGGTGGGTGCGTTGGTTAAATCGAATGGCATCACGAGAAACTCATAATGACCATAATGAGTTCTGAATGCAGTCTTCATCACATCGCTCTCTTTCACTCTCAACTGGTGATAACCGGATCGCAAATCGATCTTAGAGTAAATGCTCGATCCTTGTAGTTGATCAAAAAGATCGTCAATTCGGGGAAGAGGATACCAATTCTTGATCGTCAATTTGTTGAGTTCACGGTATTCGATACACATGTGGAATGATCCGTCCTTCTTCTTCACAAACAAAATAGGTGCTCCCCAAGGCGAGAAACTTGGTTGGATAAATCCACGGTCTAGCAATTCTTGTAATTGGCTTTGCAACTCTTGTATTTCAGAAAGTGCGAGTCGATAAGGTGCGCGAGCTACAGGTGCACCTCCTGGCACTAAATCGATCTGAAACTCTACTGCTCTCGGTGGTGGTAATCTAGGCAATTCCTCTAGAAAGACATCAGAAAATTCGTTCACAATTCGTACGTCATCCACGCTCTTCACCTCAGTTTCTAAGGTTTTCACATGTGCCAAAGTAGCAAGACGTCCTTTCTTCATGATCTTTTACGCTTTCATGCAACTAATGAGATTCAGTTTCTAGCTACATCTCTCTCCGTAAATAACCAGTGGTTCACCGTCTCCGTGTGGTATACGAAGAGCTTTATCTTCACAGATAATGTCAGCCCTTATCTTGGTCAACCAGTCCATACCGACAATAACATCAAAGCTTCCCAACTGGATGGGTATCAAGTCAATTTCGAAATCCACACCAGCTATATTGATAATAGCTCCTCGGCTAATTTGGTCAACTTTCTCAAGTTTCCCATTGGCTACCTCTACAAGCATACTCTCCTTTAAAGGAACTAATGACCAATTTATCTTAGAGCAAAAATTTCTACACACATAATTTCTATCAGCACCAGTATCAAATAGGACTGAAGCTAAAAGATTGTTAATAGTGAATATACCTGTCACCAAGTCAGCGTTCTCACGGGCGTCCCTTGCATTAACATTGAAAGCTCTGCCACGCGGTGGTCCGCCGTCCTTTCACTTGTTGGGACACTCATTTCTGAAGTGGCCCATCTGTCCGCATTCATAACACTTTCTCGGTCCATTGGGGTTCGGCTTCCTAGTCATGGTGGTGATCTTGCAGTCCCTGCCAATATGCCCGGTCTTTTTGCATTTTTCACAAACAACATTACAGTACCTGGTATGGTGCTTGTAGCAACTCTTGCACTGTGGTAGGGTACCTTTGTAGTTGGGGTTCGAGTTGGTGTTCGGATTGGGATTCCCACCGTTGTTGTTTCTTTTGAAACCCTCATGTGGCTTCGCCGGGTTTTGATCATAGGCTATGCGCTTGTTGTTATCCCACTTACGCTTATCACTACTACCCGCTTCGGATTTTTCCTTTTCCGGTTCATCGATGATGTTTGGTTCATTAAGGTATGCGCCATGCGCATTGCTTCCGGGACATTGGGTGGCTTAGACGAGGTGACGTTTCCCTTAATGGACTTAGGAAGTCCCCACAAATATCTTTCCATATGCTTGAACTCCGGAGTAACCATGGTAGGACACATCAGGGCTAGTTCCAAATACCTACGATTGTAACCATCGAGATCATTTCCCACAACCTTCAACTGCATAAACTCAATCTCCATCTTCTGGATCTCGGTCCTAGGGCAATATTCCTCAATCAGGGCCCCTTTGAATTCCTCCCATGGGGTAGCAAATGCCTCATCAATGCCCTTTGCTTGAGCCAACGTGTTCCACCATGTTAGTGCGCCGTCAGACAGTGTACATGAAGCAAACTTGGTTTTGTTCGCCTCTGAGCAGTTACTAACTCGAAACACAGATTCTAATTTCTCAAACCATCTAGTGAGACCAACCGGCCCCTCCGTTCCACTAAAGTTGTGGGGTTTGCAGCTTTGAAACTCTTTATATGTACACCCATTACGAATGGGCTGGATAACCGGTGGCGGTGGAGCTTGGGGGTTCATTTCTGCTAAAGCTGTGGCGACTCGTTCATTGATCATTTCCTCGATTTGGGCTGTGGTCAGTGTTAATCTTCCGTTGGCCATGATGTTCTAAACAAAAATTTTGACTCAAGTCAAAATCCGGTATTCAAATAGTAATAATACAGTATATGGTAACCAACATGGAATCAACACATCACATGTTTATTAAGTAATGCAACCAGGTACAAATACCACAGAATCATCATACAGTAACGTAAATAGAACACTGTGCAAGAATTAAATAACGCAAGGTTCCATTCATTAATAATAATAAGTTGCATAAATTCGTATAGGTTCGTACAATACATAAGTGAAACATGAAACTACAACTAGATTACATAATGAAATCTACTACAAAAGCCCTACGGTGATGGTGGGTGTAGGATGTCCAACACGTGGGACATCTGGTCCTCGAACTCAGTTACCCGAGCATGGAGGTTCTCCACCTCCCTCATCAATTCCTCGACAGAGGGAGATGGTGGGGCAGGCGGTGCAGTCGGTACGGGTGGTGCTGGTGGAGCTGGTGGTGCAGACGGTCCGGCTCCAGAAGTAGAGGCTGCGAAGCGGTAAGGCTTACGGATGAAGGGATCAGCAGGATACGGCACAAGCCGCTTACGGGCGGTAACCCTATGACGCCGACCATATGCGTCAGTGAATGCTCGACCTCCATTAATCCCTGGAATGACGGTACCATTGAAACGGTACCGCTTCTTCGGCGGGGTGGAGGGTGGCTGTACAGGTGCATCATCAGGGTCCTCATCAGAATCATCGTCACTGGAGTCGTCTGAGGAGGTGTCGTCGGATGATGATTCAGAGGATGATGGGTAGTCTATATCAACTGGGGGTGGCTGCACGGGTGGCTCTCCTCGGGCATCCATCATCTGTCGGTATCTGGCGGGTCCAATCGGCACGAGACGTTCGTCAGGAGCACGTCGGCACCAATGGTTATTCTCATTACGGACTGGACCTTCCCCAAGATCCGCGGGAATCACAGAACCACCGGGATGGTGCTGTGGCTCCGAGGGTCCGGGGGCAAGTGGAGCTGGAATCTCCTGGAGGTCCTCGGCTCCGTCAGAGGTAACCATTGGGGCAGGTGCATGACTACTGGTACCAGAGGATGAAGCGCCAGGGTCACTAGTGGGTGTTGACAACGGCATCTTGGAATCGGCAACAACAGTTGGTGAAGTGGCTGATGAGTCTGTGTCACTGTCCAAAATGTTTACAGGTGGAATATCCGACATCTGAACAAGGAAAAATAACTTTTTCCACGTCAGTAAGTCATAAAGCAAGCACGTATTAGGCAAAGTAACTACGACAGTCTAAATCATGTATAGCAGTAAATAGCATGGCAATAATAACGAATCGTACAGAAGTAGCATGCAATCGAAAGCAAATAATAGCATGCAGTAGGGAAAACAAGTAGCATGCGGCATATAGCAGTAAAAGTAAGCAGCAACATGCAGTAAGTTCAGCGGAAACAAGTAAACTAGCAAGTTGTAGATTAGTCCTATTAGTGAATCCTACTCGGGTCGGTCTTAGACTCACTAATGCAACCTAATTCCCTACAACCAATGCTCTGATACCAAATGTGACGCCCCGTACCAAATCATCATGTACGGACCATCAACAACAGGATCATTACAAGGTCAAACACTATATGCTATTTCAAAATACGTTTGCATTCATGATAAAAGGTGATGTCTTAACCAACATCAATGTTTAACAACCCAAAAGTATGCTTCAATGAATAGAAGCAAGGATAATAGTATGTGACCCATAGGTCGTTACAAATCATAGTTTCAAAAGTAATAATGTTTGAATGCAAATAAAACGTTTCATGCGGTGACAACTCTAACAAGCGTAGCAGGTGTCTACAAGGCAGGACTAGTACAATAGCAGAAGCAAGCAACCTTAAGCACCTGAGAAAAACATGCTTAAAAATGTCAACACGAATGTTGGTGGGCTATAGTTTAAGTATATCAGTAATGTAAGGTAGGCCACGAGATTTCAGTGCTACAAAGATCGTTTCAAAACAGTATGTAAAGTATATGTTTAACCGTGGGCACTTGGGAACTAACTTAATGTTTATAACCCCCTGAAAGTACACTTGGCGAGTGCGTATATTTACGAAGTATTAAACACCCGTTAAATGCTAGCGCTACTAGCCCGAGTGGGGATGTCAAACTCTATGGATCCATATCTAAGATTCACGTTCACCGGTTCAAAAACCGATGACTAAACGTTACCGAGCTAATGGGAAAGTTTATGCCGTTGTATAACCCACACATATATAAAGTTTAAGTACTTGTGCCTAGTATGTAAAATGTAAATTGCGCATGTATTCTCTGTTCCCAAAATAGTTAAAGTAAAAAGGGATGCTATAACTCACAGTGGAAAAGTAGTAGTAAAGTTGACTCGGGAAAAGTAAGCAAGTACGTTGGTCCGGAAAGTCCTCAACCTAAGTCAAAAGTTACTAAGTTAGTAAATTGTCCCAATAGATTTAAATGTATGTAAATTAGGTCTTAAGTATCATCATCATTCATCATCAAACAAAAAGTATAAAGTAAGTTTCATTCTAGAAAAGAGTTTAAAACAAAGGCTAACTTCTATCAGTCGCCACGGCCTCTATACCTACTGAAATAAGGTGAGACCAGTGGGCATGGCTCTGTATATAAGTCCTTTAGTTGCTATAAAAAATCCAGAAGCAAACTCATCTTCGTTTGACCGTGGTGACGGTCTAAGTGCGAGTAGGTCAGAATTTTCAGCACAACGTTAAAAGGACATAGTGACATTTGGAAGGCCATAAATCCTAAACCGTAACTCGGATTAAGACTTATCTACTAGAACAGAGCTAACTGAAAATTAGCTTTACAGTAGCCCAGGTGGTCGGGTCAAAACCAGAAAACAGTAAGTTAAAGTGTTCCGGTGGGTTCTTAGTGCTTGATGCTCATCCTGGTTCTCATCCTTGATGCATATAGCTTCAAGTGTACAACTCGTTGATGTGTTTGCATCATATTAACCAAGGTTTGACCATCATAACACTAGTGTAAGTCTAAGATAAGTTGCACAACTCAATTAAGTGTTGTATGTAGTTTGATGAACCAAAGTTACATCAAGATCTTAGATCCGACACATACATGAACTCTAAAAGTAATATTTAGCTACAAACTTGAAAGTAAACTAACTAATCAAGATCTTAAGTTGTAGAACATAGTTCTTAGTTAGATCTTGAAGATCCAAGACCCAAAAGTCTAGATCTAAAGTTACTAAGTTAAATCCTAAGTCATAATACTTGAATCTTTACTTTAATGAAACCATAAGTTATGAAACTTAGATTTTCATCTTGTAAAGTGTATGTAAGCTTATGAGCTCTTGATTATGACAAAATAAGTAGACCATAAGCTATAGAAATTTAGATCTTTCATAAGTATGTGAAGTTATAACTAGAAAGTTATACTTCCATGTTCTTGAAATTATAAAGTTAACTTTAGTTCAAGAAAGTATGAGATCGAGATTACCTTGTAATACTTGACCATTTAACCAACAAACACGAATTGATACATGTAACAACCCAACTCGTTAACCAACCAAAAACGCAGCAAAAAAAAATTAAAACTGGGCTGACTAGATGAGGTGCGCGGCGCGCACCCACACCTGTGCGCGGCACGCACAGGGCCTGGCAGCCCGCTGTCCACTTTTTCCTATTTTCGTAAAAAGATCTCTTGCTTCCCGACACTTTTAGACCAAACGCTTTTCACAAAATTTTATATTAGTTAAAACTAACACGTTCCAATAATAAAATGAGTTTTACGAGACCGGACCCACATCGGACATTTTACGACTTTCGTACAAATTACAAGTCTTCAACCACATGATTTTTAACACAAAATAAAGACCGAGCATGGCAATTGGGGATACGCTACCCAATCCTAATCAATCCAAAAGGAAGATCTTCTAAAGCAACTATGCGAGTCCACTAGTTCCCGCTTACCCGAGCCACCGCATCCATGCTATCTATAAAAAAATGTAAACAACGAGAGGGTAAGCTAAAGCTTAGTGAGTGAAAATGTACTACATACATATATATGCATAAAATGGACACGCCACACAAATAATCAAATACCGCATACCGAAGCATCCAAGCATAAAGGCAAGCTAGTCTAAGCATACCGTACGATCACCAAGCAACGAGCTAAAGATACAACAACAAACATAAGTTCACCAACGACGATGTGAACAACGCCAAATAGCTACACCCGGAGGGTTAGCTACATCACAACAATACATCAATATATATATATATATATATATATATATATATATATATATATATATATATATATATATATATATATATATAACGTCCAAGGTTAACCCCTTAACCCAATACCGAGAACCAAATACCACAATGAAGATTGGCCGAACAATTCGAGCCTTAGTGAATTTGCACAACCCGATATTCACTTCTTCACCAATTAAACAACCGAGGTTGGTCGAACTACCCGAGCCTTAGTGAATTCGCACAACCCGAGATTCACTACCTCATCAATAAGATGACCGAACAACTCGAGTCATCATGAATCCGCACTACCCGAGATTCACTTCTCAACATCAAACCCACGGTTACGGGATTATAAAATCCACCACATCGGGGTTATCCACATCACAACAATATCAACCCTTCGCCTTTGGGATTATAACATCCAAATCACAACCACGTGTGATAACGTACACACAACGTGTACCTCGCCAAAGGTAATCAACCAAAACGCACAACCGTGCCAATTGGACCTATACACAAGTCCATCAAATCCACCTATATGTGAAGTGAGCTCTATAACCGAGAACTACTTCACCTGACCCGCACCCATCCTACACATACATATGCACATAGGATATTAACACTCACCTTGTCGTCTTGATGAAAGCTTCCAATTAATCCGTAACTCGTCAATGGAAAGTACCTATTCCATTATCACAATTACAACAACACACTTAGAGTGGATTTACAACCAACTCAATTCGACACTTAGTGCAAATTCGACCAATTGCACTAACAAATACAAAACGCGTCCAAACTAACCAATAATCACTAATCACAAGTGAACATGGTTCTAATATGCCAATGAACCCAATCTTAAGTGTTAAACACTTATCAATCTCAAAATCACCCAAAAATCCAAATTTTGACTCAATTCCAAAATTAGTCTTTCAAACACACAAAAAGGGTTCCAATACTTCCATAATCACTAAACCTGGTGATTAAACCCAATTACAAGTCCTAATCATAACTAATTTGTTCACCAACCCAAAATCCACCAATAATAACAATAAACCCGATTACAAGCAACACTAAACTCACTTCATGAGTTTAAATGTGTTTATCAACAATTTAAGTTCAAACCCTAACTTGAATATCAAAATCAAACAATGAAATTCGGAGTTAGAACTTACCACAACAACCAAAACGAAGCTAGGAACGAGGTGAACAACTTTAAAACCCGAGACTTTGATCAATTCAAGCTCCTTCCTCTCCAAAACCCCAATTCTCTCACTAGAATTCTCCCTCTCTCTCTAAGATATTTGAGATTGATGAATGGATGTGAAAATGATCCAAAAGTGGATCTAAACCAGCTGATAAGGCCTGAGATCCGGCCTCAAGTGAAAAGACCAAAAAGCCCTTCATTAAACTTAAAATAGAAAAAGGCAGAATTCTGTCGCTGGGCATGTGTGCGGCGCGCACACCTTAAGGTGCGCGGCACGCACCCATGTCTGGGCAGATTCTGACCTTCGTTTAATTACACAATGCTTCCTGCACTCTATGTAGCATAATTACACTTCCGTGCAATAAATATTCGGGTCTTACAACTCTCCCCCACTTAGAATCGATCACGTCCTCGTGATCCTCGCCACTTAACCAAACGGAGCTACACTCCACAGTCCTCAACTTAAGTCCTAAACCGACTTTCCTAAGCAATTCTTCCCAATAAATCGTCTCTATCAACTAAAATCGTCACCCGCGATTTATCAAATCCGTAAATCCGAGCACTAAAACTTGCTCATTCCCTCACATCAGGAAAAACTCAACCAATCTCTTACCGAGATATCAATCCCTTAGCGTACTCTTACCGAGTACAATGCTAAAAGCAACCAAGTCTCAATCTAAGGTCAATAACCCGAAACGATGAAGACCGAACCAAACAAATCCTTACGGATACACTTACCACATAACATCCCTTGTAATGCGCAGTACGACCAATACGCAACTATCATAACATCATAAACAAACGACTAAAACTGATAGTGCCCCAAACGACTATGGCAACGCAAATCCCAAGGTGTACAAAATCGACTATTGTCACACCCGTAACAACATGTGAGCAAAACACGGCTATCGCATCACTAATCACACGACATGGTCCTCGCGACCCCACCATTGGTGTATAAACAACCAATAGTTCACAACACAACATGGCCGAAACAACCCGAGCCTAAACACATATGGAGGATGGTCGAAACAACCCGAACCTTAGTGAATTCGCACAACTCGAAATTCACCAACCCAGTCCATATATCCCACAACAAAATGACCGCACAACCCGAGTCATCGTGAATATGCGCAAACAGATATTCACTACCTCCGCCACATAGTATAATCGAGGATGGCCGTACAACCCGAGCCTTAGTGAATCCGAACTACCCGACATTCACTACCTCAAACTATGAGTCCAACTAACAGGGACAATCATACAACCCGAAACATTGTGAATACGAACAACCCGATATTCACGTAACAAACAACACGCAAGGAATGGTACTCGCATTTCCCACCGGTACTCACATTTCCCGATAATGTTATACCATGCCGACATAACACTAATCCCATGATGAAGTCAGCGGACCCCGAAGGTCATGCTCCACCAATCAACAATACCATGATGAAGTCAGCGGACCCCGAAGGTCATGCTTCATCAATCTCATACGCACTTTTGGCCTCAAACAACGAGTAGTGCAACATCGCGCTCTGCTACACTATGGTGAACCCTAAAGGGTACCACTAACCATCCACACAATCGAGCAAGAACCACCTATATCGAACTGTAACAACCCGACTTTTTCCGTTTACTATCGTTACTTGTCCGTTAAGTATTTAACGGTGATTATTTAAACTTTGTGTATTTAATTAAATTAAATACATACCTAATATAAGAATGTTTGAATTAATATGTTATATTAATTTACGATTTATTTCGGTTAGCGAAAGAATTAGAAAACGTTACGATAAGGTTAATCGCCTAGAAGACTTTTTCAGTTTACGGAACTCAGGAAAACGACACAATAATTATTTTCGATAATTATTGACTTTAAGAAAATTATTATTTTTAATTTATTGTTAGTTTAATGAATTAAACTCGGTGATTGCGTTTCAACGACTAGTTAACATTTCGGAGACCCGGTACGGTTAACGGCACTCGAAACGAACCACGCACGTACCAAGATTTAACGAAAATCGAGCCCGAGACCCCATGAGAAGGCCATTCGGCCGACCCCCTAGTGGACCCCTTTTGGACTCTTAATTTCTTATTTGGGCTATGTGATTAGTGGTGGATTAGATTAAGGCCCTAAACTAGAAGTATAAAAGGAAAAGGAAACTTGTAAACCCTCCCCATTTGTTTTCTTGGCCGAGATTTTACTCCCCTCTCCCCCTTGTTGGCCGTCGACATCACCCCCACCATAACCACCATCATCACTCAAAATTAGGACAAGTTTTGAAGATCAAAGTTGCTCGTTACATCCTTCTACATCTGGTATTGTTGATTGATTGTGTTAGAAAGGTATAATTGTAAACCCTAATCTCTATAAATCAGTTTTTTGATCAATTACATAGTGTATTAGAGTCTAGTGCTCAATTAATGGTGTCTAGTGTTGTTAATTGTTGATTGCTTGCGTAATTAACGTTGTTTGATTGAAAAATGAATTTATTTATTGATTATCTGATTAAGTTTACATGAAATCTGACTTTGTAATATGTTTAATTAGAAAGATATCGAAAAGTTATTAATTTTAGACTCCGATTTTGCGTGATTTCGTTATCGTATGATCAAGATGTGCTTAATCGAAGTTTTCGTTAGGTTTTGCATGAAATCCGAATTTTCTGAGTTGCATGCTTTGTGTTTTAGCTTATGAAAGTTATGCTACTGTATTCCTTGTAAAAATTTATGCAATTTAGACTAAAGATTTGCGTTAAAAGATTATATGAAGCTTCCGATATGATCAAACGAAGTTTTAGTTCGTAAAGAATGCTGAATCTGTTTTTAAGTTTACATAAAAATTTCTAGAATGAACTAGGTATTGATTTAGACTTTGAACTTCTGGAATATGTTAGTTTATATGTTAATTGACATGTTTCATTTGTATGAGAACTTGTGAGAACGTGATTTTCCATGAGATATATGTTCGTCTAAATGATATGTCCGATTGATGTTTAGAAACTGATGAGTCTGTAATATTTTGAAAATCTGTACGAATTGGCCGTTCGTCAATATCTATTTTCTATATTTTATGAAAAATGTTTTAAAACTGATGCGCGAGCAGAATTTTCTGTAATGAACCTGAACTTGAGCCTTTCTGATATTGGACTTTTAATTATCGTATGAGGCTTTTGCCAGACTTTTTGGAATCAATTTTAAGTCTAGTTATGATCTGGAGTTGATCATAATTTTATGAATTATGTGTTATGTGCTATGAGTGTATCTCTTTACGACGTATGATTTTCGAAGGTTTACTTTGAGATGCGGGAAATGCGATTTACTAAATTACGAGCGATAACATGTTATATGACTTAAGTATGATTCGTTGACTATGTTTGCATGACTTACTGAGATGTTTGACTTTAGTTGACCTATTTGACCGAGTTGACTTTTGGTTTGACTTTGGTTGACTTTTGTTGGCTTGCTTGGATTAGTTGACTTTTACTTGGTTGTTGAGTCAGTCTGAGCACTAGAACTTTACGTACATTATGGGTTGACTAATTTTGACCTATTAGTGTATACTTAAGATGATTTAATTTATTAGATTGCGTTATTCAAGTCGAAAGCTTCGACAACAGTACGATTTGCTAAGATCTTTACGAGTGCTTTTGCTAAGGTGAGTCTACAGTCCCTACTACATTTTTACAGGGATGAGATGCATGCTTTTTACAAATGTTTTACTTGTTTGGCACAAGTAACTTACTAAGAATATACATATGAGTTCAGATCAAAAATCCCTTAGCTTGATTATATTAATTACTTTGTAAGCTCGACTTATAGGGAAGGTACCGTTAGGTTTGACAAACCTCACCGCAACGTTAAACAGGTGCTTATGTAGTTGTAACACGTACACTTGATCGGTGTATTTCCAGTATAGGGTAAACTAAAGATGTGTGCTCGGCTCACGCAAAGGTTAAAGCTTTATAATCAAGTGCTCATGATAATGTATACTTTTCCAGTGATGTTTTCTAAGAAAAACTTGTGGCCTTACTTATGAAATGATTTACTAAACCTGTAGTTTCACTCAACGTTTTCGTTGATGTTTTGCATGTTTCATCTCAGGTACATAGAGCTAGTGCTTCCGCTTTATTTGAAGTTATGTGCTGTTTGCTGCTAGAACTGGACGGCGTCCAGCATGATTTCTATTTTTATTTCAAGAACAAATATTCGCATTTAAACAGTTTTCTCTGATGTTTTGGGTTCATATACTATGGTCATTGATGTCAAATATTTCCAGTTACATTTTCTTTAATAAATGACTTTGTTTTCATGGTTAATGCGAATACATTTTTGAAACGTCTCATATAGAGGGCATGACCGCAAAACTGTGGGACCAGGAGTTAATATTCCGTTAGTGGATTCTGACGGGGTATTACATTTGGTATCAGAGCAGATTGGTTACCTAGGACTAGGCTGCATTAGAGAGTCGAACGTTAGGACAACTAGTGCGTCTAGACTATAACCGTAGACTCGTTAGGTTGCATGAACCCTAATAGATGAAATTGCTATGATTACTTGGTATCTAATATGATATGATTACTAAGTTACTAACTTTGTGCTTTCTTTGTGTGCTAGATGACTACTTCCAATCCTATCATTCTTACCGACTCCGACACGGAATCTGAGGAAACCGTGCAAGCGCAAGGAAATACGATACTAGAATTTGTGGATGATACTAAATCGGAACCCGAGACGGAACCCGAGCATGAGAATGAGCCTAAAGGAAAAGAACCGACAAAGGATTCCGAGGAAGAAACGGAGCCAGAATCCGAATCCGAACCTGATATACCCGATTCACCCCAGCCACCTTTTGTTAAACCCGACCATGTTAACCCCTACGGACCGAGAGGCCACCGTAGGATACCGAAAGGACCTGCTCGAGGCAACAACCCCTTTTGTAAGAGTATTTGTTACGATAACCAGTCACTTAAGATGTGTCGACGTTACCATCCCTATGATGCTTCTACATCTACTTCTAAACCAAGTACCTCTACTGCTGCTACTAATGACAACAATCCTAGTGACCTCACGTTGCGAGTCAAAAATTTGGAGAGAATGGTCGAGTATTTGTTGAAGGAACTCCAAAAACGCAAATAGAGACCGCTCGACTAGATTTGTTCCATGCTATTGAACATTATTTGATTATTATTGTTTATTTTATGATGATCGCACATACATTATTAGTTGTGGTTTTACTTATGTGGTTTTACTTATGACATGAGGATTATATTACTTTTATTGGTTATGTATGAATTTCGGAACAAAAAGTTTATTTCTTTAAGTGTTGGTTTACTAATGGAAATTTATGTTTAGTGTTGCTAATACTATTGCTAATTAGTGATAAGGTTACTAGTGTACATTTTTCATACTACTGCTACTACTAAACACTATGTATCACTACTACATACCACTAAGTGTTACTAAAATCGCTATGATTTAATATTAGTTAGTATGCATCATTCCGTTGCTAGTATATTTTATATATCGATTTCATTGAAACTAACCGAATGTATTATCTTGACCAGAAAGATAATGCCACCCAAGCAAGTTTCCCAAGCAGATGTTCGTCGGTGGATTACTGAAGGACTGACCGAGGCCGTGGCAGAACTCCGTAATGGAACCAACAGCAACAATGTGAACACTACGAATCAGCAAAACCAGGATACGACCAATATTCAGAATAATGAACAAGCAGGGTATACGTACAAGACCTTCTCGAGTTGTGAACCAAGCTCCTTTAATGGTACCGAAGGTCCAGTTGGTTTGACTCATTGGTTTGAGAAGCTCGAGTCAGTCTTCCGTATCAGTGGTTGTAGAGATGCGGATAGAATGAAGTTCGCAACTTCTAAGTTATCAGATGGCGCCTTGATGTGGTGGAATACCTATGCAAACTCAGTAGGTATGGATCAGGCTTTTGAGACTCCATGGGAGGATTTGAAACGACGAATGATCGCAGAGTATTGTCCCTACACTGAAACTGTTAAGATGGAGTGAGAACTCCAGAACCTGAAGTTAGTGGGTAATGATTTTACTAGTTACAATAAGAGATTCTTTGAGCTTTCTCTCATGTGTCCACATATGGTTACTCCCGAACGTCGCAAGATCACTCTTTATGCGAACGGTTTGACCGAGAAAATTCAAAGTGGTATGACTACTTCGAAGCTGAGAACTATACAAGAAGCTGTTGAGATGGCTAGTGAGTTAATTGATCAAGTTGAACAGCGAGGGAAGACTCCTGCCTCAAATGAGACTAAAACTCATGATAATAAGAGGAAATGGAACAATAACAATAATTCAGGGAAGAATTACAATCAACAGCCCTTTAAGAAACAAGATATTGCTAAGAATAATGCTGCAACCTCAAGTGCTAATTCTGGTTATAAGGGAAAGTTCCCGTTGTGTGTTAAGTGTAATAGGCATCATCCGGGGGATTGTTTGAAAAAGTGTGATAAGTGCAAGAGGAATGGACACTTGGCTGCCGAGTGTAAAACTGGTACGAATATGTGTTATGGGTGCAGAAAAGAAGGTCATTTCCGGAAGGATTGCCCAACTGCTAGTAAGGCTAATGAACCTGCGAGAGGAAGAGCTTTCAACATTAACTTCAGTGAGCTCGTGATGATCCTAAGCTAGTCACGGGTATGTTTCTTCTTGATAATCAACATGTTTATGTACTTTTCGATTCCAGAGCTGATAGAAGCTTTGTGTCTAGAGATTTTTGCCATAATCTTAAGAATACTGTTTCGTCCTTAGAGAACTTATATTCTATAGAGCTAGGAAATGGTAATCTAATGAGTGCTGATAAGGTTTACCGTGATTGTGTTTTGACTTTGGCTGGAATGTCATTTAAGATAGATGTTATACCGATTAAGCTAGGAAGTTTTGATCTTTTGGTTGGAATGGACTGGTTAGCCAAGAATAAAGCCGACATTGTTTGTCATCAGAAAGCGATTCACATTCTGTTGCTGAAGGTGAACCTTTAATGGTGTATGGAGAGCGAAACATTATGCCGTTACATTTCATTAATTGTTTGGAGGTGCAGAAACACATGAGAAAAGGTTGTCTTGCTATGCTGGTTCACGTAAGCAAAACTAAATCGGAAGGTAAGAGACTTGAAGATGTGCCCATTGTTAGAGAATTTCCCGATGTTTTTCCAGATGAGTTACCCGGATTACCTCCGCCTAGAGATGTAGAATTCCAGATTGATTTAGTTCCAGGAGAGGCACCTGTAGCGCGTGCACCGTATAGACTTGCACCACCCAAACTGCAAGAGTTATCTAGTCAACTGCAAGAGCTTTTAGATAAAGGATTCAGTCGACCGAGCTCGTCACCATGGGGAGCTCCAGTACTGTTTGTGAAGAAGAAGGATGGATCTATGAGACTCTGTATCGATTATAGAGAGTTGAATAAATTGACTATCAAGAATATATATCCGTTGCCGAGGAATGATGGCTTGTTTGATCAATTGCAAGGATCAGCATGTTATTCAAAGATCGATCTAAGGTCAGGTTATCACCAGATGAGAGTGAAGGAAGCGGACATACCAAAGACAGCGTTTAGGACATGCTATGGTCATCATGAATTTACCGTAATGCCGTTTGGATTAACGAACGCACCGGCTGTGTTTATGGATCTCATGAACCGTGTGTGTAAGCCATATCTAGACAAGTTTGTTATTGTGTTCATCGATGATATTCTGGTGTATTCCAAGAGTGAGGAAGAACATGAACAACATCTCCGTTTGTTACTAGAGATGCTCAGGAAGGAGCAGTTGTACGCGATATTTTCGAAATGTGACTTTTGGTTACGAGAAGTGCAATTTTTAGGTCATATCGTAGGAGTCAATGGTATCCAAGTTGATCCTGCGAAGATAGAGACAGTGAAGCAATGGGAGACTCCTAAGTCGCCAACATAGATACGACAATTTTTAGGTCTTGCGGGTTATTATAGGAGATTCATTGAGGGATTTTCTACTATTGTCCGACCGTTAACAGCATTGACTCACAAGGGTAAGAAGTATGAATGGACAAAGTTGCATGAAGCTGCATTCCAGTTGTTAAAGGAGAAGTTAACGACTGCGCCTATTTTGTCTTTACCCGAAGGATCCGAGGATTTTGTAGTTTACTGCGATGCTTCATGACAAGGTTATGGTTGCGTGTTGATGCAACGTACGAAAGTGATTGCTTATGCATCCCGACAATTGAAGATACACGAGTTAAACTATATGACTCACGATCTAGAACTTGGTGCTGTAATTTTCGCACTGAAGATGTGGAGACATTATCTGTATGGTATGAAGTTCACTGTATTCACTGATCACAAGAGTCTGCAGCATATTTTTGATCAGAAACAGCTTAATATGAGACAGAGACGTTGGATCGAATTTTTAAATGATTACGATTGTGACATTAGCTATCATCCCGGTAAAGCTAATGTAGTGGCAGATGCTTTGAGTAGGAAGGAGAGAGTTAAGCCTATTCGAATTAGAGCATTGAACTTGACTATTCAAAGGAACCTTACTTCTCAGATACGTGATGCACAGGTAGAGGCGTTGAAAGAAGAGAACATTGCTACCGAATCACTTCGAGGAATTGATAAGAAGTTTGTCACTCGAGACGATGGAACCCGGTATTTTATCGACAGAATATGGGTACCGAATTTTGGCGGATTAAGGGAACTTGTGCTAGAAGAGGCACATAAGACAAGGTATTCTATTCATCCTGGATCCAACAAGATGTACCAAGATCTTAAGGCACTGTATTGGTGGCCTAATATGAAGGCGGAAATCGCTACCTATGTTGGTAAATGCTTAACTTGTGCTAAAGTTAAGGCAGAGCATCAGAAGCCGGCAGGTTTGCTGACACAACCTGAGATTCCTCAATGGAAGTGGGAGAATATTACGATGGATTTTATTACTAAGTTGCCTAAAACGGTAGGAGGTTATGACACGATATGGGTTATCGTGGATCGTCTTACGAAGTCTGCTCATTTTCTACCGATTAAGGAAACGGATAAGATGGAGAGGTTGGCACAGATTTACTTAAAGGAAGTAGTTTCTCGACATGGAGTTCCACTATCTATTATTTCTGACAGGGACAGTAGATTTACATCTAGATTTTGGCAAGCTTTGCAAGATTCCATGGGAACTAGTTTAGATATGAGTACAGCCTATCATCCGCAGACCAATGGGTAAAGTGAGAGGACAATTCAGACATTAGAAGACATGTTAAGAGCGTGTGTGATTGATTTCGGAATTGGATGGGATAGACATCTACCGTTAGTAGAGTTTTCCTACAACAATAGTTATCACGCAAGTATAAAGGCAGCGCCTTTCGAAGCACTGTATGGCAGAAAGTGTAGATCACCTTTATGTTGGACTGAGTTAGGAGATAGTCAGTTAACTGGTCCGGAGATTGTACATGAGACGACTGAGAAAATCGTGCAGATTCGAGAAAGAATGAAAATAGCACGAGATCGACAAAAGAGCTATGCAAATCTTAAAAGGAAAGAATTGGAATTTCAGGTTGGAGACAAGGTTATGCTCAAAGTGTCACCCTGGAAGGGTGTAGTGCTCTTTGGAAAGAGAGGAAAGTTAAGTCCGAGGTATATTGGACAGTTTGAGATTACCGAACGAATTGGACCGGTAGCGTATATATTGAAACTACCACAAGAACTTAGCGAGATTCACGATACTTTTCATGTTTCCAATTTGAAGAGGTGTTTATCAGATGAAAGTTTGGTGATTCCTTTAGATGGAGTGCAAGTAGATCCTAAGCTTAATTTCATTGAAGAACCTGTTGAGATTATGGATCGCGAGATTAAGCAACTAAAGCAAAGCAGAATTCCATTGGTTAAGGTTAGATGGAATGCCCGAAGAGGACCGGAATTCACGTGGGAGCGTGAAGATCAGATGAGACTTAAGTATCCGCAACTGTTTCCCGAGGAGACGACTATGGCGGATGACCACTAAAATTTCGGGACGAAATTTTTCATAACAAGTGGGTAATGTAACAACCCGACTTTTTCCGTTTACTATCGTTACTTGTTCGTTAAGTATTTAACGGTGATTATTTAAACTTTGTGTATTTAATTAAATTAAATACATACCTAATAGAAGAATGTTTGAATTAATATGTTATATTAATTTACGATTTATTTCGGTTAGCGAAAGAATTAGAAAACGTTACGATAAGGTTAATCGCCTAGAAGACTTTTTTCAGTTTACGGAACTCAGGAAAACGACACAATAATTATTTTCGATAATTATTGACTTTAAGGAAATTATTCTTTTTAATTTATTATTAGTTTAATGAATTAAACTCGGTGATTGCGTTTCAACGACTAGTTAACGTTCCGGAGACCCGGTACGGTTAACGGCACTCGAAACGAACCACGCGCGTACCAAGAGTTAACGAAAACCGAGCCCGAGACCCCATGAGAAGGCCATTCAGCCGACCCCCCCTAGTGGACCCCTTTTGGACTCTTAATTTCTTATTTGGGCTATGTGATTAGTGGTGGATTAGATTAAGGCCCTAAACTAGAAGTATAAAAGGAAAAGAAAACTTGTAAACCCTCCTCATTTGTTTTCTTGGCCGAGATTTTGCTCCCCTCTCCCCCTTGTTGGCCGTCGAAATCAGCCCCACCATAACCACCATCATCACTCAAAATTAGGACAAGTTTTGAAGATCAAAGTTGCTCGTTACATCGTTCTACATCTAGTATTGTTGATTGATTGTGTTAGAAAGGTATAATTCTAAACCCTAATCTCTATAAATCAGTTTTTTGATCAATTACATAGTGTATTAGAGTCTAGTGCTCAATTAATGGTGTCTTACTTTGTAATATGTTTAATTAGAAAGATATCGAAAAGTTATTAATTTTAGACTCTGATTTTGCGTGATTTCGTTATCGTATGATCAAGATGTGCTTAATCGAAGTTTTCGTTAGGTTTTGCATGAAATCCGAATTTTCTGAGTTGCATGCTTTGTGTTTTAGCTTATGAAAGTTATGCTACTATATTCCTTGTAAATAGTTATGCAATTTAGACTAAATATTTGCATTAAAAGATTATATGAAGCTTCTGATATGATCAAACGAAGTTTTGGTTCGTGAAGAATGCTGAATCTGTTTTTAAGTTTACATAAAAATTTCTAGAATGAACTAGGTATTGATTTAGACTTTGAAATTCTGGAGTATGTTAGTTTATATGTTAATTGACATGTTTCATTTGTATGAGAACTTGCAAGAACGTGATTTTCCATGAGATATATGTTCGTCTAAATGATATGTCCGATTGATGTTCAGAAACTGATGAGTCTGTAATGTTTTGCAAATCTGTACGAATTGGCTAAAGTAATGTTTCTGGTTATTTTATCACTAAAATTTTGAGATGTCTTGAGATGAAACCGATTGGCTGTTCATCAATATCTATTTTCTATATTTTATGAAAAATGTTTTAAAACTGACGCGCGAGCAGAATTTTCTGTAATGAATCTGAACTTGAGCCTTTCTGATATTGGACTTTTAATTATCGTATGAGGCTTTTGCCAGACTTTTGGAATTGATTTTAAGTCTATTTATTATCTGGAGTAGATCATAAATTTATGAATTATGTGTTATGTGCTATGAGTGTATCTCTTTACGACGTATGATTTTCGAAGGTTTACATTAAGATGCGGGAAATGCGATTTACTAAATTACGAGCGATAACATGTTATATGACTTAAGTATGATTCGTTGACTATGTTTGCATGACTTACTGAGATGTTTGACTTTATTTGACCTATTTGACCTAGTTGACTTTTGGTTTGACTTTGGTTGACTTTTGTTGGCTTGCTTGGATTAGTTGACTTTTACTTGGTTGTTGAGTCAGTCTGAGCACTAGAACTTTACGTACACTATGGGTTGACTAATTTTGACCTATTAGTGTATACTTAAGATGATTTACTTTATTAGGTTGCGTTATTCAAGTCGAAAGTTTCGACAACAGTACGATTTGCTAAGATCTTTACGAGTACTTTTGCTAAGGTGAGTCTACAGTCCCTACTACGTTTTTACAGGGATGAGATGCATGCTTTTTACAAATGTTTTACGTGTTTGGCACAAGTAACTTACTAAGAATATACATATGAGTTCAGATCAAAAATCCCTTAGCTTGATTATATTAATTACTTTGTAAGCTCGACTTATAGGGACGGTACCGTTAGGTTTGACAAACCTCACCTCAACGTTAAACAGGTGCTTATGTAATTGTAACACGTACACTTGATCAGTGTATCACCAGTATAGGGTAAAATAAAGATGTGTGCTCGGCTAACGCAAAGGTTAAAGCTTTATAATCAAGTGCTCATGATAATGTATACTTTTCCCGTGATGTTTTCTAAGAAAATCTTGTGGCCTTACTTATGAAATGATTTACTAAACCTGTAGTTTCACTCAACGTTTTCGTTGACGTTTTGCATGTTTCATCTCAGGTACATAGAGCTAGTGCTTCCGCTTTATTTGAAGTTATGTGCTGTTTGCTGCTAGAACTGGACGGCGTCCAGCATGATTTCGATTTTTATTTCAAGAACAAATATTCGCATTTAAACAGTTTTCTCTGATATTTTGGGTTCATATACTATGGTCATTGATGTCAAATATTTCCAGTTACATTTTCTTTAATAAATGACTTTGTTTTCATGGTTAATGCGAATACATTTTGGAAACGTCTCATATAGAGGGCGTGACCGCTAAACTGTGGGACCAGGAGTTAATATTCCGTTAGTGGATTTTGACGGGGTATTACACGAACATAGACACAAAACAATAATTCTCTACAAGAGAATCCACCACATACATCCCTTAGTCGAGGGATTTCACCTTGCTCGTCAAACACTCCCATTATCTCTCAACGAGATTACCACATTATCACCTCGGTGATAATTTACATCCCAAAATCATAAGTGCAATTTAACCGAAATTGTACTCTGCCACAAATCGACTAAAACTAGGTCCCAGCGCAAACTTTCGGATCTACCAAAAGCATTATCCAAAGTCTCATACTAAAACCTCCTCGTGTGGGAGTGTAACTCCCCCACTTGGAACTACGTTCCATAACCACAACTAGTACTACCGTACAGTGCTATCAAAGGTAGACTTTACCAACAATTGGGCTCGCACGACCCATCACCACCTCTTGCTCCAATCTTGAGCACACAGAGGATTTTAACCAAATCCCTAAACACTTTGAACGAAAAGTGTACCACAAATTACACAAATATACTCTCGCAATCATCCAATTGCTATATCTCGCCAAACTTCACCCAGTCACTCATGTACCTAAGGGTTTCTCTCCGGTACCCTAAGCACAGTGTAAGAGGCACCTAATGTAGCGTCATGTAGACTCCATTACCAACATACATCGAGATCCAAAACACTCGATCTTAAAGGTTCCAACCACCCGACGAACCTCACGGTTCATCAATTTCAACACGAGAGTTAACACGCTCTAACATCTGAACACCAATGCCCATTCCCAAGGCTTGGTAGAACATTTCTCAATACTAAGGAATGCTTGGTTGCACCAAGTCTTACACCCTTCGTCCACCAAAACAAACATCACCATAGGGTAGTTCCACTAGGAACGTCACCCATAACAAAATATGCACAACACAAATGCTTTCAACAAATTCGTACACAACGACACATAATAAATATCCGAAAGGGCATATTTATTAAAACAAAACGTACCTCAACGTCTCCTTGTGGCATTCGCCTCCGCCAACTCGGGACAATCCGGCTTGCGATGTCCCTCTTTATGACAATAGTAGCACATTCTATCATCACTCTTCGGCATTGTGCATTCCCACAACTTGTGGCCCTAACGCCACAATTAAAACATCTAGGTGCACGAGAACTCGTCGAACCTTTCTCCATATTACCCATACTCGCACCTGCGCCCTTAGTTTTCTTACTTGGAGCACTATACGAATCAACCCTTCTCTTACTTGAAAGCTCCCTAGCTTTTAATCGTAAATGTGATTCGAAACCCCTAGCCATGTTGAATAACTCCGCAAACGAGTTCACTTGGCCAATGCTAATTTTGCCCTGCACCTCATCATTCAAAGTCCGATAAAAATCTTTCATCAACATCTGATCATTCCTAATATACTCTGGGCAAAAATGAGCCTTCGACATAAACGTCGCCTTTAGAGTATTCAAGTCCATTGATCCTTGTTGCAAATTTCGTAACTCATTCCGTATTTTCAACAAATCGGCTGAAATCCGAAACTCCTCGAAGAATTCCCTCTTAAACTCGTCCCATGATAACACCATAAATAGTTTACCACCGACAAGATCAATCTTACCATCCAACCAATCCTTTGCTCTACCCCGCAACAAACTAGTAGCGAGCCTTTTCCTCTTCTCGGGAGGACATTCAATCGTGCTAAAACACCCTTCGACATCCGAGATCCAAGTGGTGCTTACCAAGGGATCCGGTTTCCCATCGTACATCGGAGGTTTAGTCCTCATGAAGCTCTTAAGACAACGCTCCATTTCACTACTACTCCGAAATTCGGAATACCTCCTATCCATTCTTTCTTTCAACGCACCCATTTGCTCCGCAACGGCGGCCGCAACTCTAGTATTAAACTCCTCGTCATTCGTCTCGATCTCATTTCACATCGCCATTCTAAAGAATGCAAAACGATTAGTCCATGAACGTATAAAACCATACGCACCACACCGCCCCATCTTGCTAAACACTCGTCGTACATCACTTGTTTGACACGATTTGCACCCGTAATAAGGTTTGCAAGTCCTTATTACGCACACATGCCGCATCAACTCGTTAGTACAACGACCGCCTCGCTCGATGATAGAAACAAACACAAACAAAATTCTACAAGATATAAACACACGCGAGAATTACACCACAACACAAATAATATATTAATAATATCCGCATTACTAATATAAACGTTAGTCCACCTACAAACAAGGCACTAACTATAACCTATTCCGATCCGTACTCCTACAAGTCCCGCAACAAATTAATCACACACAAAAGTCTAAGTCTAGGCACCTATCTTAAGTCACCTAAATCCCTTAGACCATGCTCTGATACCACTTGTAACAACCCAACCCGTTAACCAACCAAAAATGCAGCAAAAAAATTAAAACTAGGCTGACCAGATGAGGTGCGCGGCACGCACCCACACCTGTGCGCGGCGCGCACAGGGCCTGGCAGCCCGCTGTCCACTTTTTCCTATTTTCGTAAAAAGATCTCTTACTTCCTGACACTTTTAGACCAAACGCTTTTCACAACATTTTATATTAGTTAAAACTTACACGTTCCAATAATAAAATGAGTTTTACGAGATCGGGCCCACATCGGCCATTTTACGACTTTCGTACAAATAACAAGTCTTCAACCACATGATTTTTAACACAAAATAAAGACCGAGCATGGCGATTGGGGATACGCTACCCAATCCTAATCAATCCAAAAGCAAGATCTTCTAAAGCAACTATGCGAGTCCACTAGTTCCCGCTTACCCGAGCCACCACATCCATGCAATCTATAAAAAAATGTAAACAATGAGAGGGTAAGCTAAAGCTTAGTGAGTGAAAATGTACTACATACATATATATGCATACAATGGACACGCCACACAAATAATCAAATACCGCATACCGAAGCATCCAAGCATAAAGGCAAACTAGTCTAAGCATACCGTACGATCACCAAGCAACGAGCTAAAGATACAACAACAAACATAAGTTCACCAACGACGATGTGAACAACGCCAAATAGCTACACCCAGAGGGTTAGCTACATCACAACAATATATATATATATATATATATATATATATATATATATATATATATATATATATATATATATATATATATATATATATATATATATATATATATATATATATATAACAATATATAAACGTCCAAGGTTAACCCCTTAACCCAATACCGAGAACCAAATACCACAATGATGATTAGCCGAACAACCCGAGCCTTAGTGAATTCGCACAACCCGATATTTACTTCTTCACCAATTCAACAACCGAGGTTGGCCGAACTACCCGAACCTTAGTGAATTCGCACAACTCGAGATTCACTACCTCATCAATAAGATGACCGAACAACCCGAGTCATCATGAATCCGCACTACCCGAGATTCACTTCTCAACATCAAACCCACGATCACAGGATTATAAAATCCACCACATCCGGGTTATCCACATCACAACAATATCAACCCTTCGCCTTTGGGGTTATAACATCCAAATCACAACCACGTGTGATAACGTACACACAACGTGTACCTCGCCAAAGGTAATCAACCAAAATGCACAACCGTGCCAATTGGACATATACACAAGTCCATCAAATCCACCTATATGTGAAGTGAGCTCTATAACCGAGAACCACTTCACCCGACCCGCACCCATCCTACACATACATATGCACATAGGATATTAACACTCACCTTTTCGTCTTGATGAATGCTTCCAAGTAATTCGTAACTCGTCAATGGAAAGTACCTATTCCATTATCACAATTACAACAACACACTTAGAGTGGATTTAGAACCAACTCAATTCGACACTTAGTGCAAATTCGACCAATTGCACTAACAAACACAAAATGCGTCCAAACTAACCAATAATCACTAATCACAAGTGAACATGGTTCTAATATGCCAATGAACCCAATCTTAAGTGTTAAACACTTATCAATCTCAAAATCACCCAAAAACCCTAATTTTGACTCAATTCCAAAATTAGTCTTTCAAACACACAAAAAGGGTTCCAATACTTCCATAATCACTAAACCTGGTGATTAAACCCAATTACAAGTCCTAATCATAACCAATTTGTTCACCAACCCAAAATCCACCAATAATAATAATAAACCCGATTACAAGCAACACTAAACTCACTTCATGAGTTTAAATGGGTTTATCAACAATTTAAGTTCAAACCCTAACTTGAATATCAAAATTAAATAATGAAATTCGGAGTTAGAACTTACCACAACAACCAAAATGAAGCTAGGAACGAGGTGAACAACTTTAAAACCCAAGACTTTGATCAATTCAAGCTCCTTCCTCTCCAAAACCCCAATTCTCTCACTAGAATTCTCCCTCTCTCTCTAAGATACTTGAGAGTGATGAATGGTTGTGAAAATGATTCAAAAGTGGATCCAAACCAGCTAATAAGGCCTGAGATCCGGCCTCAAGTGAAAAGACCAAAAAGCCCTTCATTAAACATAAAATAGAAAAATGCAGAATTCTATCGCTGGGTATGTGCGCGGCGCGCACACCATATGGTGCGCGGCGCGCACCCATGTCTGGGCAGATTCTGACCTTCGTTTAATTACACAATGCTTCCTGCACTCTATGTAGCATAATTACACTTCCGTACAATAAATATTCGGGTCTTACAATACATGTACAAAATGAAGAAATAAATTATATCTACAAGTACTAAGTTTATGGTTGTTCATACTTGGAAAGATTCAAGCCAAGGCTTGATCCTTAATAAAGTAAACTTTAAGTTTACAAACATGAACACAAGTAATGATTTACAACTCATAAACTTTCAATCTTTCAAAACATTAAATGTAGAACCATAAACTAAGAAGTTTAGGTTCTTGTTTGTTCTTGTAATACAAAATAATATGAAGAACAAACTTGAAAGTTTTGATTCTTAACAAACAACTACAAGTAAGTAAACAATAATCAAAGACAAGTAAATGATGATGAAGATGTGAGTATGTTTCGGTTTTTAAAGCAAAGGAAGAAGAGAAAAATTTGTTCAAGTTACTTACAATGTAGAGAGAAAATGAGAGAAAAAGAGAAGTAAGTTTGATGTGTGTGAAAAGTGAAAGAGTAAAATGAGAGAATACTAGTAGATAAGTTAACAAAAAAAAATTTTGAATCCTCCCTTGATCCCATTGTGGCCGACGGTTTTTCAAGGAAAAGGGGGAAGGGAAGTGTCCACAAGTTACATGCATGTAATTAGCTTAAAATGGTAGTAAAGTGAGTTTGAATGGGAACAAGGTGTAATTGATACAAGTAACTAGATTCCATATGCACTAAACAAACTAGTTAAGCCTTAAACTAATACTTACATGAAAGATGGGCTAATTAGTCCATTAAGATTAGTAATGTGGGCTTCTAAGTCCATTAACATTAATAAATGCCCAAGTTCAAGTAATTAACAAGTTAATCTAACAAAGCCCAAGTAATTAACTATTAACACTAGTTAATTAAAAATGATTAATAATAATTAATCATGGATGCAAATAATATCCGAAATATTATTCGTGAAAAGTTTGTGTGTCACAAAGACGTGTCGGGCATTTAAAGTCATGTATGGTAACAAGTAAATGTAATAAAATACATTCATTAACACGCAAGCATTAATAATAAATATTAATAATTAAACGTTGGAAAATCCAGGGTCGTTACAAAGGGGCATATTCGGCTTCGACCCATTCAACCATATAATGTAGTTTCGATTACTTGTGTCTATTTCGTAAAATATTTATAAAAGCACATGTATTCTCAGTCCCAAAAAAATATATATTGCAAATGTGATGACCCGGAAATTTCTGATCAAATTTAAACTTTAATCTTATATGATTTCGACACGAAAAGCAAATTCTATAATGTTGAGTCTCGAAAATTTTGAAACTATGTTCATGTATTCAATTACCTTCGACCAGTTTTGACGATTCACGAACTAATAATTGTAAATGGATATGTGTGTGTGTGTGTATATATATATATATATATATATATATATATATATATATATAAATGGTAATTGAAAATATAATTTGAAATATTATATGTTATTGCTATTAAAATTTAATTATGTAAAATAAATAAAAATAAGATATTATAATAATTATTATTTAAAATATATCTATATATATATATATATAAATAAAGTATATTAAAAATAAATATTAAATGATTGTAATACTGATTTGATGTCCCGGTTGATATTAAGTAAGTTAAATTCAAACTTATATGATTTTAAAATAACGGTGATTCGAAAATGAGGTCTATAAACTTTAGGCTTACTAAAAATATATTTAGGATCTAGTTATTAAATTTTAAATTTTTTTTATATTTTACTTGGGGTTGGGAGTGAATAATTAATGTAATTTTTATTTAATAGTTAATGATCGAATTTTATACCATAATGACCAAAATAAATAAATATGGTTAATTTAAAAATATGGAATTTTTCTGAACACTTTTATCCGCCACTGATTTCGCACGATACACAGTCCGTAAAAACTGTCGGTAGAAAACTGTTGTCATCTGTGCACGTTTCTTAACTTGTGAATGATTAAAAAGATGTACTGTGTTGTGTCATTAAGTCTTCACTTTATCTATATAAAGATATAATATACATATGCTTACGAATTACACAAACATATGCACTGCATATAGACAATTCACTTAATCATCATCAACTTGATCACAAAACATCAATTCCTTTTACTGTTTTCTAGTTGATAATTTAAATCAACTCTTACTCATCTCTTAGATTATTATTTCTATTCTACTCGGTTCAATGATAACCCACAAGACCAACACCATCTACAAACCGGAGCCAATGGTTCATTGCTATTCCTCATTGTTTCTTGTTCAACCCATAACCCGCTAATGATCACCATCAAACACAACAACCACTCACCCGCTTGTTTTCTGCTAATGCTATGAACCTTACACTCTTAATTGATCTTAACCCCAACTGAAAACCATCAAACCCAGATAATAATTACTGTTGTGAAACACCTAGCAACACCCACTCGTACTGTTTTGATATATTTCTTTTTGCTATTACTATGTGTCGACAACCATCACAACCACCACCATTCTCACCACTTCCACCTCTCTCTCTCATCATCTCCCTCTTACTATCTCTCTACTAAATCTATTTTTCTATTTCAGTCGATAAAGGAACCACCGCCAAACATGTCACCACCAAGAACACCATTAAAATCACTGCCATCATCAAACGCTAACTGTTTCTGTTTTATACTACTGCTGCAATATAATGTTTCTGTTAAACAACCAAAACTATCGAACCATTTACTGTAAGCTGCTATCCAAAACACTCTTTTCATAATTAAAACCGAACCCATAACACCACATACAGCCATCTATTTTGCTGTTTCACTGCAGCTAATACATGTGGCTCGTTTCTATCTTCTTATCACGAAACCATACCACAAAACCACCTTTGTCTTTTATTTTATTTACTTATTTATTTTTTTAAAAGTCACCTTCTAGTCGTTATTTGCTTTTGTTTTTCTACTACTCCTATTCGGTTATCAAACCCAAACCGAAACTCATGTATGATGATGTTGAAGGTCACGATGTAAGGATGAACGATGAAGATGAAGATCCGAAGAAGATGATGAAACTTTAATATTGTTGTGAACTACCATTTAAAATTGCAGCTATATTGTTTCTGTTCCATCTTGTTTCGGTTCAAATCAAACTCCACTAAATCACACGAAAATTGCAACCACATCAACTGTTACGGTTTAGCTTGTTCCACTTGTTGTATTGTTGAAGCTGCATGAACGAATGAAGAAGATGATGACGTGTTGTTTTTATTCCGGACGAATCTCACAATTCAATCCATCGTCCAAATTTAAAACATGATTTTTGGGCCGTGAACTTTAATTTGTTAGTTGGGTTTGTTTAAAAAGATTATTGGGCCGTGAACCTGCTATATATGTTGGGCCAAGATTAGATTTATGTGGATTGAAAAGAACGTAAAGATGATGATGGTGTAATAGAGAGGACATGATGGTGCATACAGACAGGGGTTATATATCTGTTTTCGTGAATTAAAAACAGAAAAATAATAGGTAGAGCAGTGGTTGGAGTGTTTATGTTTAACCGACAGGTATTGGGTTCGAGCCCGGGCAAGGGAACTTATTTTTTTGGGAACTTATTCTTTTGAGGTAGTTACTATATTTAATATTATTATTATTGTTATTTTATTATTAATTATTCTTATTATGAAGTTAATTATTATTCTTTACCCTTAGACTAGGATTATTAGTATAATTAGTATTATTATTATTATTATTATTATTATTATTATTATTATTATTATTATTATTATTATTATTATTATTATTATTATTATTATTATTATTATTATCATTATTAATAAAGTTATTATTATTATTATTAGTAACTTATTATTATCAAAACTATCATTTTTTAACAAATAAATATTAGTTTCATAAAAGATACTTATTACATTTACTATAATTAAAATAATATCCCATATAACTATATATCAAGCAGGCTAACATTTAAAAATACTTATACAATATCAATTTTTAAATATAATACTAAACATTTTTGTATATAAATAAATATAGATATCTAGATAACGAAAAGTATAGATATTAATTATTGTAATGATATATATATAAAATAAATATGAATAACATATAAGTTAAGATATGATTTACATAAATAAAGAAATATGTTTTTTTAATGAAGTTTAGAATAAATCCTAAATAACTACAAAGATATATAAATATTATGTAACTAATAAATGAAATTATGTGATTTCCAGTATACGTTTTAATATATATAAATGAATGATATAGGTTCGTGAATCCGAGGCCAACCCTGCATTGTTCAATATCATCATATGTATTTTTACTACAAAATACAATATCGTGAGTTTCATTTGCTCCCTTTTTAAATGCTTTTGCAATATATATTTTTGGGACTGAGAATACATGCGTTACTTTTATAAATGTTTTACGAAATAGACACAAGTAATCAAAACTACATTCTATGGTTGGATTATCGAATCGAATATCACCCTTTTTAGTTTGGTAATCTAAGAATTAGGGAACATACACCCTAATTGACACGAATCCTAAAGATAGATCTATTGGGCCTAACAAACCCCATCCGGGTTACGGATGCTTTAGTATTTTGATTTTATCATGTCTGATGAGAGTCCCGGAATGATGGGGATATTCTAGACGTATTTTGTTAATGTCGATTACCAGGTGTTCACCATATGAATGATTTTTTATCTCTATGCAGTTTTTGCGAAATGCCTGATATGAGATGATGTTTATGAAAAAATTGAAATGAAAATCTTGTGGTCTATTAAAATTATGGAAATGATCGATTATGATAAACTAATGAACTCACCAATCTTTTGGTTGACATTTTAAAGCATGTTTATTCTCAGGTATGAAAGAAATCTTTCGCTGTGCATTTGCTCATTTTAGAGATATTACTTGGAGTCATTCATGACATATTTCAAAAGAAGTTGCATTCGAGTCGTTGAGTTCATCAAGATTATTATTAAGTCAATTATAGTTGGATGTATTATGAAATGGTATGCATGCCGTCAACTTTCGATGAAATGAAAGTTTGTCTTTTAAAAACAAATGCAATGTTTGTAAAATGTATCATATAGAGGTCAAGTACCTCGCGATGTAACCAAATGTAATGTATTCGTCCTGATGGATTAGGACAGGTCGTTATAGAAAAAGCATTTAAAAAGGGAGCAAATGAAACTCACCATACTATATTTCGTAAAAATACATATGACGTCAATGAACAAGTGCAAGGTTGGCCTTGGATTCACGAACCTAAATTAAGTGTATATATTTGTATATTGGTCAATATCTATTTATCAATTTAGGTCAAGCCATAGTGTACCACAATCCTAATGCTCGAGACTAATATTCAAAAGTCAACAAAAGTCGACTTAATCCTAAATGACTTCTAAAATCTATACATGAGTATTATATAACTTAAATATAGTCGTTTAATATATTTAAATATTTTTAACAGATTTATTAGAGTAAATAATATAATTCATTTCTTAATAAATAAAATTTCATATTAAAATTTATATAATAAAAATATACTTTTATATATCTTAAATAATAAAATTTATAAAGTTCATTTAATATCATAAAAATAATATGATAGGTTTTATTAATGTAATTATATTACACGTAGTAAAATATCTTTGTATCGTATATTTATTTGATAAGATAATATCGATAATAACAATAGTACATAAAAGTTGTATTATTTTGTAATAATAATAATTATTATTCTACTAATAATAATAACAATATTTATATTTACTAAAAATGATATTATGATAAAATGATAATGTGACAACCCGTAAATTTCCAACCAAATTTAAACTTTATCTTTATATTATTCCGACATGATAAGCAAAGTTTGTTAAGTCAAATCTCAAGAATTTTAAATTGTGTTCATACATTCATTATAACCTCGACCAAATTCTGACGATTCACGAACCGTTATATATAAATAAATATGTATATATATGTATATATATATATTATAACTTGAAAATATTAATAAAGTATTAAACCTATAATACTTTACATGAACGTATTTGTTTCAATATGTTTATCGATGGAATTAGAAGATAATATCAAATGATTGATTTATCAGATACATTATGATATGATTACGGGTCTATGTTATGAGGTCCACTGTGATTTAAGAAATCTATTCTTTTTGACAACATTCGGAAAATGGTAAAGTGATTTATAAGTAAGAACGTGAAGTGTAAATAACTTAGATGTTGGATATCGACAAGTTAAGTAACTCGACATTTTTCATTAAGATGATTTCATACGTTTATTTAACCTTTGAACTTTATCCCATGCTTCACCAACAAACTGTAATTTAAAAACTTGAAACCTATTATGAATATATATGATTCTACTTTTCTAAAACATTTTATGATATAACGATTTCCATTATTTTAACCTTTAAACAAAATGATTCTTAAAAATATATTTGGTTTTGGAAAACAAAATTATTATATTTATTTGATTTAGTTTCAAACGTACAAAAACGTTTTCAGTTTAAAAAGAACTTTATTATTAAAACGTATATAACTTTTATAAATATCTAGAACCACTTTTGACAACTCATTACTTAACCAGTATGATAAAGATAACGATATTTATATTTTATTTTATTAAATATATATAATGATTTAAATTAATATTATATATATTTATACGCGTATTATACATACATAGTTTTATACTTTTACTATACTTAAACTTTACCTTTACTTTATTTTTACTTTACTTTAACTTTAATAATTCACTTTAATAATTCATACTTTAATAATTCACTTTAATAATTTATACTTTAATAATTCACTTTAATAATTCATACTTTAATAATTCACTTTAATAATTCATACTTTAATATTTCACTTTAATAATTCATACTTTAATAATTCACTTTAATAATTCAAAAATCTATTATAAATAGAATTCAATAGGTTTCATTATTTCATAGAAACTTGAAAATATTTTTCTCTAAACTCTCTCAATCGATTTACATATATATATTTGCTCCGTATTATTTCAAGATATTATTAGTATACATAAAATATTACGTTAGAGTGCTGTCCGAGTGATTTCGAAATTGTTTTTCGAGTGGGATTGGATTAAGGAAATTATGGGTTATAGCTATGGAGGTGATTGGGTATGGTTCATGGGTATGCTCGTGAGGTCAATATAGTGTTTATCATCTCCGTTGCGTCTACGTACCTTTCCTGCAATATTGAATCTCAATATTGATATGTGAGTACTCATAATTTAACTTTTACATACTAATAGTGTATCCCTGACTAGTGCTCGAGTATATAGGATTATGCATGTTTGTACTTTTGATATTGCCTTTAGTTAGGTTATGTTGAATCCTGAATTAGTTATATATGCGACTGAGATAAGGTATAAGATATGCATGTCGTTGGAAAGCTAGCGAAAAATTAAGAACTTTTCATTTAGATATCGAATGATTTCGATGAACGGATTTGAAGTTATAGTCCATCGAATTTTTGTATTATTATTAAAAATGATTATTATTATCGTCGTTATTATCGTCGTTCTAGTTTTATCTTATTATTATTATTATTATTATTATTATTATTATTATTATTATTATTATTATTATTATTATTATTATTATTATTATTATTATTATTATTATTATTATTATTATTATCTTTATCAATAAAAGGATTTATCATTAAAAATTGTTATTTTTTATTATTATTACTATCGTTATTATCGTTAAAGTTATAATTAGTATTATTATTATTATCCAATTATTATTATTATTGGTATTATTATTATCATTATTAATATATATATCATTATTTAAAAATGGTTATTGTTATTGTTATTATTATTATTATTACTATATTATCATTAAGATAATTATTAGTATTATCGTTAATAATGTTATAGTAACTATCATTATTAATATTAGTGTAATTAAAATAAATATTTGTAACACCTAATTATTTTGATTACTATTATTATCATTATTATGAACACGATATAAAAGACGATTAAAAGCTATTAAACGAAACGATTAGGAAATAATGGGTAAGAGTATCATGATGAAATTAAAATATTATAAGATATTGATTTAGATAAAATTATCGTTCTTATTATTTTTATCATTACTATTATTATTAAAATTATCGTTAGTATTAAAACTATCATTTTAACAAAAATTATCATTTTAATAGAAATATCATTGTTACTATAAAATATCATTATTATTATTATTTTAAATAGAATTATTATTTTAAAGATAATATTAAAAATTATCGTAAATATTAAAGTTATCATAATTAGAATTATCGTTTTATCATAATGTCATCTTAGTAATTATAAATATTGATATTTTTTTAATAATAATTATTATTACAAAATAATACAACTTTTACTTACTATCATTATAGATATTATTTTATTAAATAAATATTTGATACAAACATATTTTACTACGTGTAATAACTTACTTTAATAATACCTATCATATTATCTTTATAATATTAAATGAACCCTATAAATTTTATTACTTAATATATATAAAAGTATATTTTATTATATAAATATAATATAAAATTTTATTTATTAATAAATAAATTATATTATTTACTCTAATAAATCTTTTAAAAATATTTAAAAATATAAAACGACGATATTTAAACTATATATTAATCATGTATAGATTTTTGGAAATTATTTTGAGTCAAATTTACTTTTGTTGACTTTTGCATATTAGTCTCGAGCATTAGGATTGTGGTACACTATGACTTGACCTAATTTGTTAGACAAATATTGACCAACACATAAATATATATAATTAATTTAGGTTCGTGAATCCGAGGCCAACCTTGCACTTGTTCAATGACGTTATATGTATTTTACTACGAAATACAGTATGGTGAGTTTCATTATTCCCTTTTTATATACATTTTTGGGCTGAGAATACATGCAAATGCTTTATTAACTGTTTTACAATATTTATATGCGTGAGTTTCATTTGCCTTTTTACCCTTTATATTTTTGGGACTGAGAATACATGCGCTTTTATAAATGTTTGACGAAATAGACTGATGTGTGCGAACGTAACCTTTATTTATGAACGGATTTAAGTTGTTTTGTTACACGAATTGATTTATTGTATATGTGGTATTTTATAGATTTTAGGTTGATTTCACACATATATATAGGCAACTAGTCCTATTCGTGTAGTTTAGTTTGTTGGTAAATCCGATTCGTTCCACAGGGAGATGGAGTGTTTAATGGTTTTTTTTTTTTTTATTATAGTCTTTGATGTCAAACTTAATTAATGAGGGTTTTGGATTAGGCAATTGTAAAATAACAGTAAAAGAAAATAACTAAAACTAATTTACTAAATAAAATTACAAGTTTACAAAAATTAACTTAAAAAGGAACTAAATGAAATTATACTAATTATGATGCGACAGTTATATTACTAGATGATAATTAATAAAATAGTAATTTTTAATAAAACTATATGTTTAGAATTTTGTTTTGAGCAAAAAATTATATAAACTTAATTAATTTAACTAAAATGCATTTTTAATAAAACTAATACAAATTAAAAGGAATTTAATTAATTTACTAATTATAAACTAATTACAATTTATAAACCTATAATGATTAATGCTAATTTTAGGATTAAAACATGTATTTTTGTATTTTATACTTAATTAAAACTGATTATATAATAAATAACCTAATTATAATAATTAAATAACTAATAACCTAAATTATAAATAATTAATTAATCAAAACCCTAATTTTTACCCTAGCTGGTACTGTAGCCGCGTCAAGGCCTACACGATTCGTGTAGGAGTACACGATTCGTGTAAGGTTTAAATTATGGGACAGATTACTGTTTCGAAAATTAGTTATTTTTATGTATTTTTATATATTTTAAACTTGAAATTCGTAAATAATAAAGATAAAACTTTTATAAGAAGTAAAAATAAGATAAATGGGAAGTGTTTACTTAATTGTGTCACCCCTAGATCCATGGATTGTTTTAAGTTTTACGCCCTATTAAAATGTTCTAGTATCAAACTTTACATTTTTCTCTCGAATAAATATAAAGTTACAACTTAACTAAATAAAATCTAATTTTCATCGGATTCTTCTTAGAAAGCTACTATTCCCTAAGTATTTAAATTGAGACCTAGCCTAGTTTTGACCTTCGCCCATACCCAAATTATAACGGTCTCCCTTTTTATAATTTCACCTTCACATAATTTATTGATATCACCCAAACCACCGAAGTTTATTTCTAAATTGGTGTCAATAACTTATCCATAAATTCGTCTAGATCATTTTTAATGTTGAAGCTTAATTTGTGTAAATAAAAACAACTTTCGTTATTTAAATTTACTAAATTAAGTGGCAAGGGTTAAATACCTAATTACATAAAAATGGTTCTTTTAACTAGGCTCAATATTAAAAATACTAAAGTTACATTTTAACTTTACTAATGGTAACAATCCATTTCACTAGGGGCTCTACATTTAAGCAAACACTAGAGAAATTTAGCTATCCATTACACTAGGGGAGACATAAAAATATATATATATGCAAACATAATAACAACGCTAATTTTAACAGAGTAAACTTACTAATATATCTTCACTTGCATTAACTTCAAATGGTAGAAAAAATTACAATAATAACACCCCTTTCACGCGTACAATAACACCCTTTTTCACGAACAATACCCCCTTAATAACTGAAACTATTTTTACAGCGTAATAAAATTAACAATAATATTAACTATAGTAATTGAAATATAAATTTGTGTTGTAATCTCTGTGTATCTGTATCTCTGAACGTATCCATATTTATAACCTTCAAGTAGTTGTTGAAATCTTCAATTGGACTCTTTGCTGTACACAATTCAGAAAAAGTATTGTTTTAAAATTAAAAAGCTAGCCACCCTTCTCGAAACTGGAACAGTATTTCGGCCTAACATTACACGAATCGTGTATGGTCACACGATTCGTGTAAGACCAGTTACATTACACGATTCGTGTAATGGTACACGATTCGTGTAAGAGTAAATTTCAGTTTTCTTGATTTTTGTTCTTCAGTCGTTCTATGTTGATCTCGTGTTGACGTGTACTGTCTTGGTATTATACATTTGAACTCTTTTCTTCATCAATCTTGTACTTTCATTCAGATAAACGTTTCTTGATATAAATCTGGTTAAAACTATCGTTTTATCGTCGAATCTTCAAATAGCAAGCTTTTATTCACTTTTGTCGTTTTTCTCGTGAAATGCGCATTGAATGTCTTTGTAGAAGATAAAAACCTATGAAATATGAGTGATATTGCGTCGAATAATATGTATGTTTAGAGCAATATCAAAATACCCCACACTAGAACGTTGCTTGTCCTCAAGCAATTACATCTTTTAACAGAGTTAGAACATTATATATTACACAACACACACTACACGAAATGAAACACACGCTATATGAAATTTATTACACAACACAGTATTTATTGAATCACACACACACCACACGAAATGAAATTCTGACAACAGAAACAAACATGAAACTCGTGATTAGTGTTTTAAAAATTTGGATCCTTAGGGAAAATTGGACCTTGTGAAAACGTTTTATGATTTTATAAAATGTCATGCTAGTTTTTACACTAGACACGTTTTCCGGTTTTAACCTCAAATTCCGGTTGAGGGTAACTGAAAACCGAAGTCTCAGTCGGCGATTAGCAAGCTATTCGCCCCCATGATTGTAGTATCATGGGACTTGAAGCCAAATGTCCAAAAATAGTTTTACACAAATATAATTCATAAAATAGCATAAGTTTTAGAACAAAATTATATCGTGTCCAAATATCATCGGTGAACCATGAGTTTGCACACCTCAATTTGTTATGGCATATGTATGTTGACCGCGGTCAAACATAGATGCAGTTGATCTTTACGGAGATCATCCATCTGGGGATTAGATTCATTAGTCTTAAAAGCTAATTTGCATTGTGCCCCCCCATTGTACGGGACATATCCTTCTCATGGTTAGGATAAGTCTGACCACCAAAAACCCTGTTTGATGCTGAGGTTAGGTGGATTTCCAGCCGATTTTAGGGATGACTTTACAAGATTTTTCGTCAACCTACAGCTGTTCTGGACTACATCTTCTAACATAAGTTAGCAAGTGTGTCAATTCGGAAGACTTTACTTCCTTACGGGATGGACTTGATTCATCCTCTATTACTCGTGATAATGGAATATTCAGGTTTATACGTTCCTTAGCAATGATATCTGCAATAAACTTCAAAGAAACATGTGATAAATGGTTCTCAATATAAGGATTTATAAATTCTTGTTATAAATGGTTTTCTTTTATAAGTTTTAAACAAATAAACTTATGTATTTTTAATGTATGGAGACAACAATTTCGGTTTTTACACCTGATCTTTAATTGCTCGTAGTTACCTTAAAAATTGATTAGATACATTTGTTTAAAAATTTTCAAATTTTCATAAAAACCAATAACTTATAAGTTCTCGAGAATTTATATATTCCCACCCCACACTTAAGATTATGTAATGCCCTCATTACATCAAATCAGATAATAATGTATAAATTTGAGAGTACAATTAGTGTGAAGTTTTTGGAACTTCCTTTGTTAACCGATTTGGATTTTCAAATTGTTTTACCTATGATTTTATCCAACGTTTGTATCGATGTTTCGTTTCGTCTAATTGCATTTTTATCTGTACCTGTCAAAACCATGTTAAAAACACACAAAATATGGTGTTGTACTTCAATCATACAAAACAATATTACCCCACACTTAATTCTTACTAAGATATAATAAAACATAATAAACATAAAAAATGTAAAAATACACACCACACAAAATTATGTTATTACAAACCAAACAAAAATAAAAATGTAAATGTTTAAAACAATATAACTAATCAAATGGGCTCCAATACGGGCCTCCTCGCTCACCCTCCTCCTGCTGCTGTCGTTGCCGCTGCTCGCTTAGGCGTTGTTCCTCGTAGAAGCGCCTGTATGCATCCTGACTTGCGGCAATGGCGGCGTTGTGATCATATGATGGAGGTAGCGGGTCATTGGGTGACTGCCATTGGGGGTATGATGGAAAGGCTGAGGGTGCGTATGATTGTGTGTTAGACGCGTATAAATGTGCCTGATGGTGCGCCCACTCTAATTGATTTTGTATTCCCCTCTGATCGTATTGGATGTTGGACAGCATACTATATTGATCTACTTGGGTTTGTCTAATATCTAACTGCGTATGCCTAATGTCCCCTAACTGCCGAGATAAAGCCGTATACTGGTCTTCTGATCTTACTCCCCAGTTTTGATAAGAGTTACGTACATCTAAACTCAATGAGTTAAATGAACTTTGGAGTAAATCGTAATCAGAAGTACCTGCCTGAGACGAGCTCGCCTGATCTGTGTCGCGTCGTCTCCTCCTGGCTTCCCTCTCGGGCTCGTCATCCTCCTGCATCGGTTCTTGAGGTGCAACATCCTGTTCCCTTAAACTAATCACCCCAGCCCTCACCCGTATAGCTTTAGCTGTCCTATACACATCCAATCCTAAGGTACGAACCTGTTGATTTATCGGTTGGATTGGAGGCGCAAAGTCGTTCGGGTTGATATCGAACCAGGATGCCAAACATGTGATATAGTGACCCCCCGATATGTCACTGTCTCCTCGAGCACCTTTACCTACATTGGCCAAAAAGTGGGCCACTCCATAGGGTATACTAATAGTAGAATACCTATCTCTAATATGATCCAAATACCAAAGGTCGACATAATTAATCCTATCTGTAGAAAGGAATGCCCTTTGGTTAATAGTGTTCGCTATAAATTTATGAATTAAACGATAGCGAATATCTCGGATCTTAAGATAGGATTCTCGGCCGGCTGAATATGTATTCCTACCGGAAAAAGATTGCCAGACCCTGCCATGCTCATAATCTCCTGAATATCTAGCTCCATTAAATATAAAATCCCAAAAACCTGGAGCAATCCTTTCATGACCCTCATAAATCCCTAATGCTATAGTTAAGTCGCCTAGGGACATCCGTCTATCAATCCCACCCAGTCGGAATTGTAGAAAACTATTATCTTGGACACTTGCTGGGCGGGGAATCATCCTAACAGTAGAATAAAATTCTAAACAAAATTCCCTATATACAGGAGCAGTCAAGCTAAACAATCTCTCCCAGTCATTAAAACTCCTAACTACCCCAAATTCATCCGTATAACTTTGGGTTAAAATATCCCTAATCTGTGTATCTAAATTAACTGGGTGACCTAAAGGTGCCCAATCAACAATGCAAACTTGATTGATTGTTCGAGTTGCCAGATTAAGCAAATCCTTTACCTTTTGTACCCTTTGGCTCATTTCGATAGGGAAATGTAGAATCGGGTGCAGTAGCAACATTCGTTGTTCCATATCGGGCGTAACTTCTTCTTGTTGGTTAACCGGCCTCATTCTAATTGGTCCCTGCATAACATTTTAAAAACAAGGAAATCATCCCAATAGGATGTGTAAATGTTAGCAAAGATTTTTAACTTCAACAAACAAGCTCGTTTTCAACACCACATTATTCAATTTAATTCAACAAACTTGGGATAATTAGTTCTATCATTCAAGAAAAAGCAAAACAAACTAAACATCACGAATCAAAAATCAAGTTTCATATAAAAAGTCTAACTCATAAGTGAAACACGCAATTTTTCTAAGCATATATACTTCTATTCAATCACATTGCGCGTATCTCAGCTTCTAAATTATCCTTATCATCATTCAAACGCATACTTGATTCATGAAAGTATCAAAAGTTATCAATTTTAGGCTAAAATTAAAAATCACAAAATAAAACAATCAAAATTATGTTCGCAAGTTCTATATACTAACAAAATACTCAAAAACAACTAATTATAACTAAATTAACACACTTTAGTAACAATTTCTTCATCTTCCCCAATTTGGTATAAACCCTAATTTGCAAACACCACTTAAACTCAAATTTTTCATGCTAATCGGGTTTATCATGTTACTAACAACATATATATAACAATAATCAAGCAACAATCAACAAAAACATGCATAAATTTCGGATTATAACTAAAAAGAAAAATAATGAAAAACTTGAAGAACACTAATTAAATTGGGTTAAAAATCCGTACCGCTCTTGGCATGATGAAAGGTTGAAGAATTAGAGGTGATTTGAGGTGTTAATTTAGTGATTTGGGGCGATTTTGGGGATTTTGGGGTTTTTGGTTCGATTTTGCAGAAAAAAAAATTGGGAGATGAAGTGTGCAAACCCAGCCCCTGCCCCGGCTGTTATGTTCAGGTCGTGTGGCCTTACACGAATCGTGTAGGCCTACACGATTCGTGTAAGGCTTAAATTCCAGCTGTATATTTTTTTTTTTTTTTTTTTTTTTTTTTTTTTTTTTTTTTTTTTTTTTTTTTTTTATATATAACTTATAATTAATTAAGTTTTAAAAATATCTTTTATAGATTTATATTTGTAACGGAAATTCGGTTTTTACACCTGTTCTTTATCCGCTTATAAATCTTAAAAATAAATTTATAAAATTTAATTCATTAAGAGTTAAAGTTTTTAAAAGTTTTTCAAAAACAAATTAAAAATAAAATAAAAACACTCTATTTTTGTGTTAAAAAGATTAACATTTTTAATTTTAAAATCAAGTTCATGAAAAATAAAAATAAAATACACTCTATTTTTATTTAACTTAAAATCAATTGAATTATAAAATATCTTTTAAAAATTCATATTTATAACGGAAATTCGGTTTTTACACCTGATCTTAATCCATCTATAAATTTTTAATTTCAATTTATAAAATTCAATTAATTAAAAGTTTTAAAATTTTTTTTTTTTTTTATAGTTTTATCGAAAATAAAAACAAGTACATGAAAAATAAAAATTAAACAAAAAAAAAAAAAAAAAAAAAAAAAAAAAAAAAAAAAAAAAAAAAAAAAAAAAAAATTCACTCTATTTTTTTTTTTTTTTTTTTTTTTTTATATATATATATATACCCTTAAATCAACTAATTTTCAAACTTAAAACCTTGTTTCCTATCGTCTAGGTAGAGATTAATGTCGGTCGTCAAACCTATCATTATCCGCAACAAAGATTTACAAGTTATATATTTTTACGGTTATTGATAAAAGAGTATATTTTTGCAATCTACTACAGACTTTTAGAATTTAACAAATATTCTGTACAATTTTGAAGAATGAAAATTCAGTTGTGACACCTAACATTTTCATTTTCAAAGAACAAGTTAAACTCAAGGCGTTTCACCTCAATTTAGTAGAAAGAATTTTTCTGATTTTTATTTTGTTTTCGTGGTTTACTATTTAAAAGATATCTTAACAATTTAACAATTAATTTCGTGCAGTTTGAACAACAATAATTCATTTTTAACACTTTAACATTATTGTTTTCAATGAAAACAGGTTAAATTCAAGTTTAATCAATTTAAATTAAATAAACCCCCTTTTTTTTTTTTAACACACGGCAAACAATAAACACACAAAAACATAAACACACAAAATAAAAACAAAATATGCACATACATACAATGGACGAGAAAAAGAATTAGATAGTGAACCCACGTTGACTCGCTTCGTAGTCGAGTCGCGAAATTTCACTTCCCATCGCCTCGTAGGCGTAACCACGTGGGTTTAAAAGGTTTTCGTCTAAGCATTTGAAAGGCCCTTCTCGGCATAAAGTTACGTACTCGAAATTAGAGTCTGTTTGGTTCTTTGGGCAATCTCCGGAGTGAGCCGGTTTTCCACATTTTCCACATTTACCCAATTGTCGTGCTCGACGTCTCTTAGCGCATTTTGATTTACCTTTTGCATAATTTTTTTCATTATAATCTTGTCTTTCTCTTTTTCTTGTCGCATCGCATCGTTTCTTAATATCTAACACCACATCTCTTGGTAGAATTTTATCGCACATTAAAATGAAGTGGTTGTAGATATATTTACCTCGCATCTTGAAAATAAAGAAATAAAAACAAACCAAAAGAAATTAAAAAGGTAGAATGGGGGGGAGAAGACTAGTTCTTTAGGGTCTGCTAGGGAAAGACCAATCGAACTCCACTCTTGAAGATAAAAATGAAAAGTGAGAATGGAGTTTTACAACCTTAGAGTTACCCTGAATTTAGTTGTCCTTAGGGTAAAATGTGACTTCGTCTCTTTCCGTAGTGTTGATCCCTTCAAAGTATAGCTTTAGTCGATGACCGTTCACCTTGAAAGTTCCACCGTCTTTACCGTACAATTCTGTATATCCAGATGGAAAAACCTGTTTTATTATATATGGCCCAGACCATCGGGATCTTAGTTTCCCAGGTGAAAACTTAAAACGTGATTGGAAGACTAAAACTTTATCTCCCTGTTCAAATTCTTTTGTTTTTAGTCGTGCATCGTGCCATCTTTTAGTTTTCTCTTTATATGTTTTAGAGTTTTCATATGCTTGTAGTCTTAATTCATCTAATTCATTAATTTGTAAGAATCGGTTTTCCCCGGCTTGCACAAGGTCGGTGTTACATTCTCTTAAAGCCCAATATGCCTTGTGTTCGATTTCGACAGGTAGATGACATGCCTTACCATAAACTAATCGGAAAGGTGTAGTACCAATGGGCGTTTTAAATGCGGTTCTAAATGCCCATAGCGCATCATCTAGCTTTCGATGCCAGATTTTCGGGTTGTTATTTACCGTTCTTTCTAAAATTCGTTTAAGACCTCGATTAGTGTTTTCAACTTGGCCACTCGTTTGAGGGTGGTAAGAAGTTGAGAAACGATGATTAACTCCATACTTTTTAAGCACTTTCTCGAGTAATTGATTTGTAAAATGAGTTCCACGATCACTGATTAATGCCTTTGGAATCCCAAAACGTGAGAAAAGGTTTTTAAGGAAGCTAACAACAACTCGAGCATCGTTAGTGGGTAGGGCTTTTGCTTCAGCCCATTTAGAAACATAATCGACTGCTACGAGAATGTATTTACATTTGTTAGAAGCGGGGAATGGACCCATGAAGTCAATACCCCAAATGTCAAATACTTCGCATACTTGGATGCTTTGTTGTGGCATTTCGTCCCTCTTGGAGATATTTCCAGATCTTTGACAAGAATCACATGTTTTAACCATGTGATATGCATCTTTGAAAATAGTTGGCCAATAAAAGCCTGAGTCAAAAACCTTTTTGGCTGTATAGCTAGGTCCGAAATGACCACCAGCTGGACCTTGATGACAGTGCTCTAATATTTGTTGAGCTTCTTTACCATATATGCAACGGCGGATAACTTGATCCGCTCCTATTCGAAAAAGATTAGGACTCTCCCAGAAGTAATACTTTAAATCAGCAAAGAATTTCTTCTTTTGCTGGTATGTTTGATTTTTAATTAATACTCCTGTAGCAAGATAGTTTGCAAAATCAGCAAACCATGGAATTTCAAAGTCGGTTTCTATTCTCATTAGAGATTCATCAGGGAATGTATCTTTGATGATTGTATCATCAAGTTTCTCTAATTCGGGATTTTCAAGTCGAGATAAGTGATCGGCAGCTAGATTCTCAGCTCCTTTCTTATCACGTATTTCAATGTCGAATTATTGTAGTAAAAGAACCCAACGAATTAGACGGTGTTTTGCGTCTAGCTTCTTGAATAAGTATCTAAGTGCTGAATGATCTGTGTAAACAATGGTTTTAGACAACACTAAATATGACCGAAATTTATCAAATGCATAGACAACTACTAGGAGTTCCTTTTCTGTGGTGGTGTAATTAATTTGGGCTCCTGTTAAAGTTTTGCTTGCATAATAAATCGGACGAAAATGATTATCTGAACGTTGTCCTAAAACAGCACCTAAAGCATAGTCGCTTGCGTCACACATTAGCTCGAATGGTTTGGACCAATCGGGAGATACTATGATAGGTGCATTCGTAAGTTTTTCTTTTAGGATGGAGAAAGCTTGTAGGCATTCGTCATTGAAATCGAATGTACTATCTTTCTCAAGAAGTTTAGTCATGGGTCGAGCGATTTTTGAAAAATCCTTTATGAATCGTCGATAGAATCCCGCATGACCTAAGAAACTACGAATTCCTTTAACGTTAGTTGGAGGAGGAAGCTTTGAAATTACATCAATCTTAGCTTTGTCTACTTCCATTCCATCTCGAGAAATCTTGTGTCCTAAGACAATGCCTTCCTTCACCATGAAGTGGCATTTTTCCCAATTTAAAACAAGATTTGATTCTTCACAACGAATTAACATTCGCTCGAGGTTTGAAAGGCATGAATCGAAGGAGTTTCCAAAAACAGAGAAATCGTCCATGAAGACCTCCATACTTCCTTCTATCATGTCATGAAATATTGCCATCATACACCTTTGGAAGGTGCCTGGCGCATTGCATAATCCGAACGGCATTCGTCGGTATGCGAAAGTACCAAATGGACAAGTAAAAGTTGTCTTGTCTTGGTCTAATGGATCAATGGGAATTTGAAAATAACCGGAGAATCCATCAAGGAAACAATAGTATTCTTTTCCCGCTAAACGTTCTAACATTTGATCAATATAAGGGAGTGGGAAATGATCTTTCCTTGTGGCGTCATTTAAACGACGGTAGTCTATACAGACTCTCCAACCAGTGACTGTTCTCGTGGGAACGAGTTCATTTTTATCATTAAGGACTACAGTTGTACCTCCTTTCTTGGGTACAACTTGAACAGGACTAACCCATGGGCTATCGGATATAGGGTATATTAACCCGGCATCAAGTAGCTTGATAACCTCCTTTTTGACAACTTCTTTCATGTTGGGATTTAGCCTACGTTGTCTTTGTACTACGGGTTTGTAATCATTCTCAAGGAGAATTTTATGTGTACAGTAAGACGGGTTTATTCCCGGAATGTCGGTTGTTTTCCAGGCTATAGCTTTTTTATGGGTTTTTAAAACAGAAATTAACCTATCTTTCTCATTATCGGAAAGATGTGAAGCGATAATTACTGGTAATTGATATGTACCTTCGAGATAAGCATACTCCAAGTGTTTGGGTAGCTCTTTAAGCTCTAGTACGGGTGGTTCTTCCAAGGAATTCTTTATACGGAATCTATCTTCATTATTGATTTCCTCAAATGTTTCCTCTTCATTGGGAATTTCTTCGTTAATGGTTTCGTCATCCGTGACTACCTTCATTAGCTCATCAAAATCTTTATCGATATTGAAGTATTCATCTTCACTTACCGGGGCTAATCCCGGGATATCAATTTCTAGTAGCTCCTTCAATTCATTTTCGACACAAAGATCTATTACATCAATTTGAAAACAAGAGTCGTCGGTGGAAGTGGGTCTTTTCATGGCTTTGTCAATGTGACAAATTATTCTCTCGTTTCCTACACCTAGACTTAATTGTTCTTTTTGGACATTGATGATAGCATCTGCAGTATTTAGGAAAGGACGTCCTAAAATGATAGGAACTTTTGTGTCCTCTTGCATTTCTAGAATAACAAAGTCGACGGGGAAGATGAGTGAGCCAACTTTTACAAGTATATCCTCGGCTATACCTATGGGAGTGTCAAATGATTGATTTGCTAATCGAATACCCATTCGGGTTGGTTTTAAGTCTCCCAAGTCGAGTTTTAAATATAACGAGTAAGGCATTAAGTTGACACTTGCACCTAGATCGGCTAGTGCATCGTACACTACCGAATCACCCATCATACATGGTATGATAAAACTACCAGGGTCTCCTAATTTTGGAGGTACATTTTGTTTCTTTAAGATAGCCGAACATTCTTCATGGAGGAATGTGGCAGAAACATCATGGTATTTACCCTTTGAAGATATTAGATCTTTTAAGAATTTCCCGTAGTTGGGCATATCCCTAAGAACTTCTGCGAGTGGCATGTTAATGCTAATTTGCTTAATCATGTCCGCAAATTTCTCATATCGCTTTGCGAGTCTATCTTTCTTTAATGCTTTTGGGTAAGGAATAGGTTCCTTATGCACTTTTACTGGTGGTTCTTCAATTTTCTTTTGTATGACCTCCGGTAGATCATTTTTCTCTTGTTCTTCGTTATCTTGCTCGTTTTCATCAACCGGTATTGGTGAAATAGTAGGAGATAAAGGAACTTCCGGAGATTTTGGAGTCTCGGGTTTAGTAGTTAAACCACTTCTAGTAGTTATAGCATTTACATGCTCGTTCCTTGTTTGGGGATTGTTGGGATTCACTTGAGTATTTGAGGGGAGAGTACCTGGTGGTCTCTCTGATAGTAACTGTGAGATCCTTCCAACATCTCTTTCTAAGTTTTGTATTGTAGCTTGTTGATTTCGAATTTGCTGAGTTTGGAGCTCTGCATTTTGCTCATGCTTAACCATAAAATCTCTTAAGAGATCTTCTAAACCAGATTTCCTCTCGGGTTGAGGTTGCATAATTGCTAATGGTTGTGGTTGCATGAGTGCTAATGGTTGCGGTTGATTGGGTTGGAAATTATTTTGATAATTTCTTTGAGGTTGATTTCGGTTATTATATCCTGGCGGTGGATTTCTTTGATTTTGATTTTGAAAATTCCGGTTGTTTTGGTAACCTTGATTTCCACCTTGATAGTTATTGTTATTTTGATAGTTATTATTATTTGATCCTGAAGGTCCTCCTACTTGATAGCTGTTGATGGGAGGATATCTTCGGTTGTTTGCTTCTATAGTTGGAAAATCGCTAAAGTTCATTTCACCTTTTCGTAAGTAACCTAAGAAATTTGCTTGCTCTTCCATTGTTGCTTGATTACAATCTTTAGTAAGGTGGGGACCTTGGCACAGTTCACATCCTACTCTGATAGCATGCATTTCTTTGGTTACTTTCTCGATTTGCCTTGCTTGATTTGCTATTTGAACTTTTAAAGAAGCAATTTCATCATTGCTTTCAATACTAGCAACATTTGATGATCTAGAAAATTCTATTTCTTGATGCCAATTATGAGAATGGGAGGCTAAATCAGCAATGATTGTGTGAGCGTCTTCAGGTGTTTTCTTCATGATCGAACCTCCAGCTGCAACATCTATATCTTTTCTAGTTGTCACATTGACTCCTTTATAGAATATTTGGACCTTTTGGAATGTATTTAACCCGTGTTGAGGACATATTCGAAGCATTTTATTGAATCGAGTCCAAGCTTCATAAAGAGTTTCATTAGGCTTTTGTTTAAAGTGATTTATATCACTTTGTAATTTTGCTGCTTTTGAAGCAGGAAAGAATTCTGACAAAAATTTATCCATCATATCATTCCAGTTTTCAATATAACCTTCTGGTAATGAGTCTAGCCAATCCCTTGCATCATCTTTTAATGACCATGGAAAGATTTTTAAACATGCAACTTCATCGGTGACATCTTTGATTTTGAAAAGCTTGCAAATGCTTACAAACTTACGAAGATGCTCGTTAGCATCCTCATTTGGGGCTCCACCGAATTGACATGTATTAGTTACCATGTGTAAAAATTGACCTTTTATTTCAAAACCATCAGTCATCGGGGGTTGGATGATTGCGTGGCCTTGACCTTTTCTTGTGGCCTTCATCAATGCTTCCATCGTTTGATTTGTATCAGCCATTTCTTCTTCTTCTTTAATAATCGGCTCTATGATTGGTTGAATTATTGGTTCAGAGTCGGATTCTAAGAAAAGTGACTCTAAATTTTTAGCAAGAGATTCTACTTCTTGAGCTCTTAAGCGTTCGTGGAATTTCCTTTCGGGTTCAGGATGTGAGGGAGTTAATTCAGCGTTGGAAGAACGTAAGTTCATACATTAATTTCTATTATGAGATCACTTCACTAAAGGTTTATCTAGGGTTACCTATTTGTTTCTCTTTTTTTAGTGTTTTTCGGTGTTTTAAAATTACTAGTACTTCCTATTTCTTTTTGTTGTTTTTGTCCTTTATTAATTCTTTGAGGTTCTGGATTAAGTTTAACGAGTTTAGGATTGAACGGATCATACAATTTGGGAAATTGTACAAAGAATTAAAGGATTTATTCAAAAACTTTGAACTTTCTTGGAAATGAATTTCCTCGAGAGGATCGAATAACATAAAAACAATGATAAAAACCTTTAAACAAACAGATTTTCCTTCTGATTTTTGCCCACGTTTTGAATAGCCAAAAGATGCAGCAGAGGGGCAGGATCCTTCAAAGACCAATAAAATTGGTGATCCAACAACCCGGTCCACGTACAAATCCAACTACTACTACGAATCAGAAAAATTATCTATTTATTTAACTGCCAATTCCCCGGCAGCGGCGCCAAAAAGTTGATGTGTGCGAACGTAACCTTTATTTATGAACGGATTTAAGTTGTTTTGTTACACGAATTGATTTATTGTATATGTGGTATTTTATAGATTTTAGGTTGATTTCACACATATATATAGGCAACTAGTCCTATTCGTGTAGTTTAGTTTGTTGGTAAATCCGATTCGTTCCACAGGGAGATGGAGTGTTTAATGGTTTTTTTTTTTTTTATTATAGTCTTTGATGTCAAACTTAATTAATGAGGGTTTTGGATTAGGCAATTGTAAAATAACAGTAAAAGAAAATAACTAAAACTAATTTACTAAATAAAATTACAAGTTTACAAAAATTAACTTAAAAAGGAACTAAATGAAATTATACTAATTATGATGCGACAGTTATATTACTAGATGATAATTAATAAAATAGTAATTTTTAATAAAACTATATGTTTAGAATTTTGTTTTGAGCAAAAAATTATATAAACTTAATTAATTTAACTAAAATGCATTTTTAATAAAACTAATACAAATTAAAAGGAATTTAATTAATTTACTAATTATAAACTAATTACAATTTATAAACCTATAATGATTAATGCTAATTTTAGGATTAAAACATGTATTTTTGTATTTTATACTTAATTAAAACTGATTATATAATAAATAACCTAATTATAATAATTAAATAACTAATAACCTAAATTATAAATAATTAATTAATCAAAACCCTAATTTTTACCCTAGCTGGTACTGTAGCCGCGTCAAGGCCTACACGATTCGTGTAGGAGTACACGATTCGTGTAAGGTTTAAATTATGGGACAGATTACTGTTTCGAAAATTAGTTATTTTTATGTATTTTTATATATTTTAAACTTGAAATTCGTAAATAATAAAGATAAAACTTTTATAAGAAGTAAAAATAAGATAAATGGGAAGTGTTTACTTAATTGTGTCACCCCTAGATCCATGGATTGTTTTAAGTTTTACGCCCTATTAAAATGTTCTAGTATCAAACTTTACATTTTTCTCTCGAATAAATATAAAGTTACAACTTAACTAAATAAAATCTAATTTTCATCGGATTCTTCTTAGAAAGCTACTATTCCCTAAGTATTTAAATTGAGACCTAGCCTAGTTTTGACCTTCGCCCATACCCAAATTATAACGGTCTCCCTTTTTATAATTTCACCTTCACATAATTTATTGATATCACCCAAACCACCGAAGTTTATTTCTAAATTGGTGTCAATAACTTATCCATAAATTCGTCTAGATCATTTTTAATGTTGAAGCTTAATTTGTGTAAATAAAAACAACTTTCGTTATTTAAATTTACTAAATTAAGTGGCAAGGGTTAAATACCTAATTACATAAAAATGGTTCTTTTAACTAGGCTCAATATTAAAAATACTAAAGTTACATTTTAACTTTACTAATGGTAACAATCCATTTCACTAGGGGCTCTACATTTAAGCAAACACTAGAGAAATTTAGCTATCCATTACACTAGGGGAGACATAAAAATATATATATATGCAAACATAATAACAACGCTAATTTTAACAGAGTAAACTTACTAATATATCTTCACTTGCATTAACTTCAAATGGTAGAAAAAATTACAATAATAACACCCCTTTCACGCGTACAATAACACCCTTTTTCACGAACAATACCCCCTTAATAACTGAAACTATTTTTACAGCGTAATAAAATTAACAATAATATTAACTATAGTAATTGAAATATAAATTTGTGTTGTAATCTCTGTGTATCTGTATCTCTGAACGTATCCATATTTATAACCTTCAAGTAGTTGTTGAAATCTTCAATTGGACTCTTTGCTGTACACAATTCAGAAAAAGTATTGTTTTAAAATTAAAAAGCTAGCCACCCTTCTCGAAACTGGAACAGTATTTCGGCCTAACATTACACGAATCGTGTATGGTCACACGATTCGTGTAAGACCAGTTACATTACACGATTCGTGTAATGGTACACGATTCGTGTAAGAGTAAATTTCAGTTTTCTTGATTTTTGTTCTTCAGTCGTTCTATGTTGATCTCGTGTTGACGTGTACTGTCTTGGTATTATACATTTGAACTCTTTTCTTCATCAATCTTGTACTTTCATTCAGATAAACGTTTCTTGATATAAATCTGGTTAAAACTATCGTTTTATCGTCGAATCTTCAAATAGCAAGCTTTTATTCACTTTTGTCGTTTTTCTCGTGAAATGCGCATTGAATGTCTTTGTAGAAGATAAAAACCTATGAAATATGAGTGATATTGCGTCGAATAATATGTATGTTTAGAGCAATATCATAGACACAAGTAATTGAAACTACATTCTATGGTTGAATTATCGAAATCGAATTTGCCCCTTTTTATTAAAGTCTGGTAATCTAAGAATTAGGGAACAGACACCCTAATTGACGCGAATCCTAAAGATAGATCTATTGGGCCTAACAAACCCCATCCAAAGTACCGGATGCTTTAGTACTTCGAAATTATATCATGTCCGAAGGAGGATCCCGGAATGATAGGGGATATTCTTATATGTATCTAGTTAATGTCGGTTACCAGGTGTTCACCATATGAATGATTATTTTTTGTCTCTATGCATGGGACGTATATTTATGAGAACTGGAAATGAAATTCTTGTGGTCTATTAAAATGATGGAAATAAATGATTATGATAAACTAATGAACTCACCAACCTTTTGGTTGACACTTTAAAGCATGTTTATTCTCAGGTATTAAAGAAATCTTCCGCTGTATATTTGCTCATTTTAAAGATATTACGTGGAGTCTTTCATAGCATATTTCGAAGAACGTTGCATTCGAGTCATTGAGTTCATCAAAGATTATTATTAAATCAATTTATAGTTGGATAATGGATATTATGAAATGGTATGCATGTCTGTCAATTTTTGATGTAAAGAAAGATTGTCTTTTAAAAACGAATGCAATGTTTGTAAAATGTATCATATAGAGGTCAAATACCTCGCAATGTAATCAACTATTGTGAATCGTTTATAATATATATGAACGGGTGATAAGGCTAAAAAGGAACATATATTTCATAGCAAAATCCCCCAAGAAAGACAAGATTTTAGTTGCAATTGTTCCATTTTCAAGTAATATTCGTTTATTTTAAATAAGTGCGAAGACAAAAGGCGAAAACGACGAATTGAAGACACAAAAGTCCAAAAAGCTCAAAAGTACAAGATACAATCAAAAAGGTTCAAATTATTGATGAGGAACGTCTAAAAATGACAAGAGTACAAGTTACAAAACGCAAAGTACAAAATATAAAATTGTACGCAAGGACGTTCGAAAATCCGGAACCGGGACCAGAGTCAACTCTCAACGCTCGACGCAACGGTGTAAAAATTACGAGTCAACTATGCACAAGAATAAAATATAATATTTAAATAATTCATAATAAGAATAATATTAAATAATAAAAAGTTGTTAATTGAGCATAGTTCAGGGGTCATAAGTGAAAATTCAATTTCTAAATTCGCCTATAAAAGGCTTTGTAATCGTAATGTAAAAACACACCTTTTTCTATCTTTTTCTTATTTATCAATATCAATTATCAATATCTATATTCTATATCTCTATCATAATGTTAACTTAATAAGATATAACAATAATCTTAATTTTAATTTTAAATTATGATAATAATAAGATTTATGATAGAGATCGTTTGAGTGTGTAAGTCGAAATTCTGTCCGTGTAACGCTACGCTATTTTTAATCATTGTAAGTTATGTTCAATCTTTTTACATTAATGTATCGTAACTAAGTTATTATTATGCTTATTTGAGCCGAAGTAATCGTGATGTTGGGCTAAAATATTAAGAAGGGGTTATTGAACTTTGGACCATAATTAAGGTTTGGGCAAAAGACCGACACTTGTGGAAATTGAACTATTGACTATTAATAGATGGGGGGTATTGTCTAATTGAGTGACAACTCATTGGAGTCTGTCGAACCTATCTTCAAATTAATTAACCTAATAATTAATAATGATTATGGTTGTCCTATTTAGTGATGTTCATATGGAATCTGTTATAATCATTTAATTAATCAATTGGGTTGGGTAATTGATTATTCATTCTGATCAAGTGGATGAATTAATATTCATAAACTAATTAAAACAGGGGTGGATTACATACAGTGATAACTGGTGTAATTGTTGACAGAAGTGATAACTGCGTCACAGTTTAAATCCTTAATCAGTTGGAATATTTGACTTTGGGTATAAGGGTAATTTGACGAGGATACTCGCACTTTATTTTTATGACCGATGGACTATTATGGACAAAAACCAGATAGACGTATCAAATAAACCAGGACAAAGGACAATTAACCCATGGTAATAAATTAAAATCAACACGTCAAACATCATGATTACGGAAGTTTAAATAAGCATAATTCTTTTATTATATTTCTCATCGTATCTTTATTTACTGTCATTTTATTACTCGCAATTTTATTTACTGTCATTTTATTTATTGTCATTATTTTACGCACTTTAATTATCGTCATTTATCTTTACGCTTAAAATATAGAATCGACAAACCGGTCATTAAACGGTAAAACCCCCCTTTTATAATAATATTACTACTTATATAATTATATATATTTTGTATAAATATAGTTAAAAATATAGTAAGTATCACCAGCTCCCTGTGGAACGAACCGGACTTACTAAAAACTACACTACTCTACGATTAGGTACACTGCCTATAGTGTTGTAGCAAGGTTTAGGTATATCCCATCCGTAAATTAATAAAACTTGTGTCATATTTTGTAGTATTTTGTATTAAAAATAATACTATTTCGTACCCTCACGCTACATCATCAAGTTTTTGGCGCCGCTGCCGGGGAGCGCTAAAACGCTATATTTTTAATTATAATAATATTGAAATAAAATATAATAATATAATAATATTGAAATAGAATATAATAATATAATAATATTGAAATAGAATATAATAATATAATAATATTTTAGAATATATTTTGAATCGTAAAAGTTTTAAAAAGTCGTATTTATTAAATACTTTAGGGGTATATTATGTAAATTGTAATTAATAATTTCTATCATGTCGCTTTCATGTGAATAGTAAATTAATTAATTTCTTTTCATTTACTATTCATGAATAGTAAATGAATTAAAAAAAAAGTTTTGAAAAAAAATAATAATTATAAAAAAAAGTATTAATTTGTAAAAAAAATCATTTTTAAAAAAAAAAAAAAAAATTGTAAAAAAAAAACGTTTTTTTTTAGAAAAAAAAATTCGTTTTTAAAAAAAAAACGTAAAAAAAAAAAAAAAAAACTTAAAAAAAAAAAAAACGTAAAAAAAAACAAAAACGTAAAAAAAAAAAAACGTAAAAAAAAAAAAAAATTATTAAAAAAATATATATATTTTTTAAGATTTTGTCTATAAAAAAAAATTGTTTTTTTTTAGTTTTATTACCTTTAGATTTTTAGACTATAGTCGCAACTTTTAGTATTAAGTTTAGTTTTGCCATAGTTATTTTTACTTCTAGAATTTTTAGGCTTTGCCGTAAAATCCCTTAAGTGCTTATTCCTTAGATTAAGTTTTAGGTGCTTTAGAATTTTACGACGCCGTATTTCGCACTACTTTCTTATTTTTATTTTTCGACGCCTATTTTTCGACCTTTTTATTTTTCGACCTTTTTCGACGCGCAATCTTTTTCTTTCTTATTTCTCGCCATTCTAGTTTTTAGGACTTAGATTTTTTTCTACTTCTTCTCTAAATTTCTTAAAATTACGAAAATTTATTTTAAGTGGTTAAATTGATAGACATCAAAATTTTCTGGTTCGTAGTAATAGTTGGATTTGTACGTGGACCGGGTTATTGGAGCCAAACAGTACTCAATTATATTGAGACCAAACGAATCCTGCCCCTCTGCTGCATCTTTTGGCTATTCGAAACGTGGGCAAAATCAGAAAAGTCTATTGATTGGACAACTTATATAAGTTTTTCTTATTTTTATAACTAATAGGATATTCTGTGAATGCACCGAGCAAAACGTTCACCACCTTTCATACGTTCACCACCTGTAACTCGATCAAGACATCTAGCAAATATTGTCGCCGTTGATTTTTCTTTAGAATCGTCATCTAGTCGAACAAGAACTCCAACTCAAATTTCCGATAATCCATCTTTTGAACCCGACTTCACAATTAAGAACCCGGAGCATATTCAAGGACAATTCCAAGATCCTGAACCACTAATTATTCCTCCTGAGCCACAAACCATTAAATCAGAATCCTCTAGTGATTCGTATTCAACAAATTCAATTATGGAAGTAACGGAACCTCTAAGTATGGAAGATCGAATGAGAGCCACACGCACGGGCCAAGGTCACGCCATTATTAAGCCAGAAGTTAATGCGCCAGATTATGAAATCAAAGGACAAATTCTACACATGGTAACTAACCAATGCCAATTCAGTGGTGCACTGAATGAAGATCCTAACGAACACCTTCGTACGTTTAAAAGAATTTGTACACTATTCAAAATCCGAGAAGTGGAAGATGAGCAGATCTATCTCATGTTGTTTCCCTGGACTTTAAAGGGAGAAGCCAAAGATTGGTTAGAATCGTTACCTGAAGGGGCGATTGACACATGGGATGTTTTAGTTGAAAAATTTCTTAAACAATTCTTTCCGGCATCCAAAGCCGTGAGACTTCAAGGAGAAATTGTTACGTTCGCGCAAAAGCCAAATGAAACTCTATATGAGGCGTGGACAAGATTTGGAAAGTTGTTGAGAGGATGTCCTCAACACGGTTTAGACACTTATCAAATAGTACAAATATTCTACCAAGGTGTCAACGTTGCTACATGAAAAGACATCGACATAACAGCTGGTGGTTCCATTATGAAAAAAACCGCAACTGAAGCTTACAAAATTATTGATAACACAGCCTCCCACTCTCATGAGTAGCATCAAGAAAAAGATATTTTTCGTTCATCTAAAGCGGCTAGAGCCGATTCTAGCCATGACTTTGATTCCGTTTCCGCAAAAATAGATGCTTTCGAAAGACGAATGGAAAAGATGAATAAAGATATTCACGCAATACGAATCAGTTGTGAGCAATGCGGTGGACCACACTTAATGAAAGACTGTCACATTGAACAAACGATGGAACAACGTGAGAATGTTGTCTACATGAACCAAAGGCTGGAAAATAGTTATCAGAATAATTATCAACCGCCAAGGCCAAACTTCAATCGAAATCAAAACATTTTTTACAATCCAAAAGGACCCGACAATAACTCATATAACCAACAAGGTCCGAATAACCAACCAACTCAAAACAACACTTTCAATCAACAAAGACCTGGCTTGTATAAACCACCATAACAAACCGACGAGAAGAAGTCAAATCTGGAAGAAGTGGTATTTAAGCTAGTTGAATCTCAAACACAATTTATTGAAACTCAAACCCAAACGAATGAGAGGTTTGAGCAGTCATTTAGAACTCAACAAGCTTCCATTTTGAATCTAGAAAAACAAGTAGGTACTCTTGTTAGATTGATGAGTGAAAGGGAACAAGGAAAGCTACCGAGTAATAATGAAGTAAATCCTCGGAATGAAAATGTTAACATGATATCAACAAATTCTGAAAAACCAATACCAGAAGATGGGAAAGTTTTAGATGTAAGTAACAATGAAGAAGTTACACCACCACCACCACCCGAGTATGTAAAGCCAATGGTGGCACCATACAGACCACCCATCCCGTTTCCAAGAAAAGGAGTTGAGTATGAGCAAGTAATAGGTAATAAAGTTTGTGATACCTCTGGAAAGAAGAAGAAGAAGAATAAAAAAGTGCAAGAAACAAAAACAGTAGAAGTAAACCCGGTGAAGACAGTTCCACCAAATCCTCCACCTAGGGTAGGTGATCCGGGTGAATTTATTGTTCCTTGTCTACTTAGTGACTGTGTCATGTATGATGCACTAGCAGATTTAGGTTCAAGTGTGAGTGTTATGCCTCTTTCATTATATAAGAGATTAGGTGTAGGTGAGTTAACTCCAACGGATATGAGTGTTCGACTCCTTGATCAAACCATTAAGCACCCAGTTGGAATTGCTGACAACCTACCCGCTCAAGTAGGTAATTTAACCTTTCTAGTCGAATTCATTGTCATTGACATAGAAGAGGACTCAAACGTTCCTCTAATTTTAGGTCGACCATTCTTAGCGTCCACCGGGGCGTTATTTGATGTAAGAAAGGGTAGAATGACACTTAGTAATGATGAGAAATCGATCACCTTTATGATTCGAAAGTCTAAATATCCACAAACCAAAACCGTTGAACCGACAAAAACGATTGGTAAGAACCATGTTGTTTTACCAACTCCAACGGTAATGCTTAACAATAATAGAACGCCTAAGTGTGGGGAAAATGAAGTAACACCTAATGATGACTTGATAATAAAGAACCCCATAGTTGATACGAAATTAAATAACCCCTTTATTAACAGTTCAATGAAGAAACTTTTTAAACGGGTTATTGATGCTAAAAGTAAGGGAAACTTTAGGTTATATAACCGGTTAGTATCCAATCTGTCGCCTAAAGAAAAGTCGAAGCTAGTTGAATTTGTGGATATTACGGAAAAAGCTGGTCACTGGCTTAAAGCAAAAGTCACAGATATGCAAGTTGATTATGGTCCAAGAGAAATTGACGATGAAGTTAATCACAATTTCGACACCACATCTACCTAAGTGTGAGGAGATTCAAATATTCTAAAAAGAAAATACTGTTTGGAGTTAGTTGTTCTGTTCTCGTGTAGTTCCGAGAATGGAATTCGATTGGTCTTTTCCGCTAGCAGACACTAAAGAACTAGTTTTCTCCCCCCATTCTGAATTTTTTTTGTTTTTTAGGTTTTATATGAAATTAATATGTTTTCTTTTTAAGTTTTGTGTGAATTTAAAAACAAAAATTTACTTTATTTCATTAAGTTGAAAAAAAATGATTTCTAAAATTCGTCGTGAGTTGAAGACTAGGCCGTTGAGCCGAAATTACTTTACCCGAGGGCGGGGCGAAAAATTTTTTCATCATTATTTTTAATTTTATTGATTTAAAGTATGCCAAAAAAAAATATATTTGATTTTATAAATTTTTGAACGTGGGGTAATATACCCAACTTTAAAAATATGTATATATGTTCGTATTTTATCATGTAAACAACAGGGTAAAACAACGCACTTTCAAAGACTAACATTAAGTTCAGCAAAAGGTACTGATTTTGACGACAAGATGCAAAACAACAAATGTGATATAATAAATGAAGGAATGAACGATGAGGCGCGCCATCTATCATTCGACGAGCTTTGTAATTACAAACTGGGTATTTTTAATCACTTTTCTACACTAATCACCCTCATGAATTAATAATTATAGTCTGATTTCATGCAAATGAGGGCATTGCATGATCTCAAGTGTGGGGAAGGGTTATAAATTCTCTCGGGTTTATACTTGGCTTATTTTCTAAATATTATGAAAATTTTAAAATTTTTTAACTAAATGAATTCAAAATCATGTTTATACATATTTATGAACGATAAAACTAGGTGTTAATGCCGAAATTATCGTTACCTCGGAAAGGACATAAATTGAGAAACAACCTAAAATGCTTGAATTCATTTAAAATGGAATAAAGGAGAATAAAAAGGCAAAGAAAGAAACTAAGTGTGGGGAGAATGTACCAAGTTATTCAATTAAAAATTATCTATCACATATCTTTGTACAAGATTATTGCAGGTACTTTTGTTTTGGATGATACTAATCAGTTTTACCCGGTTTACTGTAATATATTTGAAAGAAAGATGGATCTACACGATGAATCAATTCCATCATTAAAAGGAAGTAAAGTCTTCCGAAAAAGACACGCGCTTCTTGATTTAGGTCAAGAAGTTGTCGTCCAGACCAGCTGTAGGTTGACAAAAAATCTAGAAAAGTCATCTCTAAAATCAGCAGGAAATCCACGGACCTCAGCATCAAACAGGGTCGCCAAGTGGTCAGATTTATCCTAACCATGAGAAGGATTTATCTCGTACAATGGGGAGGCACCGTGCAAATTAGCTTGATAAGACTAATGAATCAGATCCCCAGAAAGGATAATCTCCTTAAAGATTAAAAATCAGCTTTTAAGACTGATATTACTCAATCCTTGAGATTGACCTTAAAGATTGAGAATTCAAACTCATGGAATTCAATGATATCTAAACTCGAGCTTGAACGAGAAAATATTTTGATCAAAAATACAAACCGATTTGTTTTCTGAAAACCCATTTTCAATGCGTTCATTACCATTGAACGTAAAATCCTAGGAATTCACCTGGAATTCATTAGGTCACCTGAACCAAATCGGGTGTCAACCGTAAGAACGGTGGTTGCATAGCATGGTCGGAGACAGGACCTTGTGCCAGACCGAAAAATCATAGGATGATCTTTACTATCGCTCCTACCAAGGATAGTTCTAGCATCCGACACGTTAAAAGACCATAATCATCTGCATGTCACGGGACATTGCCTTAACAGTTTCTTGTTCATCGCTTTCCTTTACAACCGGACGGTAGTTTACCGAAAGATAATATACGGAACAAGTAAACTGGATGTGTACTTTCCGATACCGGGATAGCAGTGGATTACACGAACCTAAAAGTTTTAGGCAAAATATTGATCCACAAATATATTTTGCAACACCGATGATGGATCAAATCAGAAAACTTGTCTAGGGTAAAATCTAGCTTGAATTTTCAAAAGATCAAATGTTTTCATAAAGATCCAATTTCCTTAAAGGATCTAAATTTTTATAGTCATGTGGGACTGTAAACCGCCTTTCAAATGTGCACTTTGCTTTGGAAAACGAAAGTAAATCGGCTATTTGATTGCAAGTGTCGTTGTCCTAAACCCAAGGCAACTGTGGATGACACACCCACCTTTAACCATATCGTTACTATCATTGTTTATACCGCTCTATCAAAATCACTGATGTACAAAGTGTGAAGAATAAAGAAGTGATTCGTGTGATGTATTATATTATTTCAAGACTGTATTGCTTGAGGACAAGCAACGCTCAAGTGTGGGGATATTGATAAGGCTAAAAAGGAACATATATTTCATAGCAAAATCCCCCAAGAAAGACAAGATTTTAGTTGAAATTGTTCCATTTTCAAGTAATATTCGTTTATTTTAAATAAGTGCGAAGACAAAAGGCGAAAACGACGAATTGAAGACACAAAGGTCCAAAAAGCTCAAAAGTACAAGATACAATCAAAAAGGTTCAAATTATTGATGAGGAACGTCTAAAAATGACAAGAGTACAAGTTACAAAACGCAAAGTACAAAATATAAAATTGTACGCAAGGACGTTCGAAAATCCGGAACCGGGACCAGAGTCAACTCTCAACGCTCGACGCAACGGTGTAAAAATTACGAGTCAACTATGCACAAGAATAAAATATAATATTTAAATAATTCATAATAAGAATAATATTAAATAATAAAAAGTTGTTAATTGAGCATAGTTCAGGGGTCATAAGTGAAAATTCAATTTCTAAATTCGCCTATAAAAGGCTTTGTAATCGTAATGTAAAAACACACCTTTTTCTATCTTTTTCTTATTTATCAATATCAATTATCAATATCTATATTCTATATCTCTATCATAATGTTAACTTAATAAGATATAACAATAATCTTAATTTTAATTTTAAATTATGATAATAATAAGATTTATGATAGAGATCGTTTGAGTGTGTAAGTCGAAATTCTGTCCGTGTAACGCTACGCTATTTTTAATCATTGTAAGTTATGTTCAACCTTTTTACATTAATGTATCGTAACTAAGTTATTATTATGCTTATTTGAGCCGAAGTAATCGTGATGTTGGGCTAAAATATTAAGAAGGGGTTATTGAACTTTGGACCATAATTAAGGTTTGGGCAAAAGACCGACACTTGTGGAAATTGAACTATTGACTATTAATAGATGGGGGGTATTGTCTAATTGAGTGACAACTCATTGGAGTCTGTCGAACCTATCTTCAAATTAATTAACCTAATAATTAATAATGATTATGGTTGTCCTATTTAGTGATGTTCATATGGAATCTGTTATAATCATTTAATTAATCAATTGGGTTGGGTAATTGATTATTCATTCTGATCAAGTGGATGAATTAATATTCATAAACTAATTAAAACAGGGGTGGATTACATACAGTGATAACTGGTGTAATTGTTGACAGAAGTGATAACTGCGTCACAGTTTAAATCCTTAATCAGTTGGAATATTTGACTTCGGGTATAAGGGTAATTTGACGAGGATACTCGCACTTTATTTTTATGACCGATGGACTATTATGGACAAAAACCAGATAGACGTATCAAATAAACCAGGACAAAGGACAATTAACCCATGGTAATAAATTAAAATCAACACGTCAAACATCATGATTACGGAAGTTTAAATAAGCATAATTCTTTTATTATATTTCTCATCGTATCTTTATTTACTGTCATTTTATTACTCGCAATTTTATTTACTGTCATTTTATTTATTGTCATTATTTTACGCACTTTAATTATCGTCATTTATCTTTACGCTTAAAATATAGAATCGACAAACCGGTCATTAAACGGTAAAACCCCCCTTTTATAATAATATTACTACTTATATAATTATATATATTTTGTATAAATATAGTTAAAAATATAGTAAGTATCACCAGCTCCCTGTGGAACGAACCGGACTTACTAAAAACTACACTACTCTACGATTAGGTACACTGCCTATAGTGTTGTAGCAAGGTTTAGGTATATCCCATCCGTAAATTAATAAAACTTGTGTCATATTTTGTAGTATTTTGTATTAAAAATAATACTATTTCGTACCCTCACGCTACATCATCAACGGGTCCTTTCAGTTGGTATCAGAGCGGTGGTCTTAGGGAACCAGGTCTGCATTAGTGTGTCTAACTGATAAGTCGTTAGGATGCATTAGTGAGTCTGGACTTCGACCGTGTCTGCATGTCAAAAGTTTTGCTTATCATTTCTAGTCGAAAATCATCTGCTTATCATCCATAGGAAATTACCTGCTTATCATTATTAGTCTAGACACGTCTTGCTACATTAATTGCATGAGTAGTGTATAGACAAGATTCATATCTTAGCGTATCTGCTAAATCATATCTTATCGTATCTGTTACTTTAAACTTTGCCTGACATATCCCGCAAATTCCTCCGTAATCTATGAAATCTTTTGATCTCTATATATAGATATCCTATGTAAATAGAATACCACCCGATAGCTGAAAAATCATTTTATATCAAAAATCCTTTATCCAATCTTACGAAATGGAATTTGTCATCAGTTCAAGTCACTCGGATTCCGAAATGGAATCTCACTCAAGCTTCGAAAGCAGTGTGACCGAAATGGATCAACCAATCAGTTATCACCTATTCTGGATGAATTGGGGATGGGTTTGTAGCCTCCTCAATCATTGGAAACAAGAAGAAGGCGATCCTTTCCCTCCACCACATTGCCCTCTTGGCGAAGAACCTGAAGCACTTACCGGCGAACCTGTTCGAGACACCATTTTCTCTCTCATTTCCAGGGTATTTCGTCACGATTATATACTACATCAAATTCTAGATTTTATTTATCCGCTTGTTCCGACCGACAATCATCCTGGAATAATAGAAAAACTCAACGAACTTCGCGCTCGGGTAGTGGCTTTGGAGAATATGGTGCAGAGATTACAAACACCAGCAGCAGCACCAGCAGCATAACCAGTACCACCATCATCAACGCCAACAGTACCATTACCACCTTCAACCACAACCGTGTTGTAAACCTCAACTTCACAATCTGTCCCACGAGCATCAACGTCTACGCACCATAGATACCAAGGAGTACCAACAACAATAACTGACGAAATATAAATTCATAACTTTATTGGAGAAACATTCCGCGGCGATTATATAATCTCTAAAGTCTTAGAGATTATCTAATCTAGCCCTAACCATAAATCAGTTAAGCGAACCAAAATGATAGAAGGAAGAGTAGAAACCCTGACAAAAATGGTGTGTGATTAACAAGTTAAACTTTTTTTACCAACAGCATCAACAGTACCGTCAACGTCACCAGCATCGTCAGTACAGTCAACATCAGAATCAACAACACCTATAACATCACAAACTCTGTCAGTTCAAGAATCACTGTGGACATCATTACGAATCAATAACGTGTATATTGTATCAACAAGTTATGAAGAATTAACTCATTCCCTCTGAAGAAATTATATATATATTTTATATATATATATATATATATATATATATATATATATATATATATATATATATATATATATATATATATATATATATATATATATATTTTAAAATAAAACATAAATCTTTCCGTGCTAAGCTATTGTGTGTGAATCTTAACTACTCGGTTAATTCATATTACAAATATGCAATAATGTACGTCCCTCGCCCGCGACTTAACCATCGTTAACTACAATCTCTATCTCAATTCAACAAATTCCAATTCCTAATAAATCAAGTATATATTTGATTTTACACTTCATCATTGATGTAACCGAAACTTTTTAGATAACATCATTCGTACTTTGCGAAGTTCACAAGAATTTAACGAAAACCAACATCACATCTCAACAAATGACGAAGTATTGATTCATAATTTCAATATTATTGAAGAAATACTTATGTAACCTCTAAAGCCTTCAAGGAATTATTCAATTCTAGTTCCAACCGTAAATCGAATGAGTGTAATTTAGTATTAACTCATTAAAATCTATGTTACATCTGAGGAGAATATATACATATATATTTTCATAAAGACTGTAATAAAATTCTTATGTACAAAATATTAATTGTGAAAATTTTTTAACGGGTAGGTAATACCCGAGAGATATATATAAATTCACAATTAATATGTTACATTCTTCGAATCAGATTAAGCAAATTATCAATTATACTTCCTACTTTCACAATAATATACATTCTTTCATAGAAATCAAATCAACCATACTCATTCAAACCCAATTACATATTCTGATTTTAAAATCTCAGAATTCAATTCGAGATATAACCGGTACCATCACTTTTAGATTCCTACATCTTTCAAAGCTATACTTTGACTTCAAAAGTGTGTTAAAACATCAAATGTATACAAACGATTACAATCTGTGTTCAAACCCTTCGAAAATCTCTGAAGACACTTCAAATAATGAGCAATCGAGATGATGATCCAACCACATATTACCCACAGTTATGTACTTAAAAAGCTCTCGAAACCAAAGTCATAATTCAACACATATCTGTGTCAGATCTTTTGGCATTTATTAGCAAAAATAACCTTGCAATTCCTTTACAAAGTAGCAAATTATATCACAGCTCCAGCAAGACAACTTCGATTTTTTCATTCGGAGTAGCCTTATCATAATTTTGATATATGTGATTACCCTTTTGTTACCGGAGAACCTTTCATATTCCACCACATTAGCAATAAACTTACCAACAACTTCACTGATCTTGGGCATTCCGAAGAATCTTTATATTTATCGAAACCTCATCATTTACTCATCTGCCTCTTGTAACGAGAATTGCCATACGAATCATTGGGAATTAGCAATCAGTATTTTGAAATCTCACAGCATGTTGACGCCAACAGTTATACATAACGTCTATTTCCAAGGCTTACATACTTCGAATGTGAAGTTTCTGAAAAACACTCTGAACCGCGAACTAGTTCTCGAAATGCTGATGAAGCAACAAAAACTGTAAACGACCTTAGCAGTAAAAAGTTTGATGATAAAGATTAGTGTATTAACAAAGCTCAGAAATAGAGAAGTTTTGGAACTGGAAAACGGATTGAGCAAAGTATGAAGGAGGCTGTGGACAAATCACAAAGACTAAACCTGCCTTCAAAGAATCCAAATGATTCAGTGTCTGCTGAAGTCATTAACGAATACCTTGCTCCTGACACTAAACCCTTACAGACAATATTCTTCATCATCCTCTGATATTAGAAATTCTAAGATATCATCGTATCTTTCATTATAAATATCCTCCATATTTCTGAAGATATTTCCATAACAATTCTTATCTGGAATCATTTATCTCTTTGCGCTATCTGTATTACATCAAAAAGGAAACTGTTTACTTCCTATACTCTGTAAACCTTTGAGTTTAAAATATGAATGTTTTTGAAGTAGTGTTGGAAACTGAAGTATGAGTTAGTATAATGTAATGACACTTGATCAACGTGATTGTATTACAGTAATTCATGCTGAGTTTCTAAATGGAACGTGATGATTCACAGATCATAACATCATCATGTGCCATGTTATACGACTCTTGTATTCTATTTAACCTCTAAAATATTAAGAAAATATTTCTTGATGATTCGGCCTTTTCCAAGGTATTCTAGTAATTTGACAAGTCAAGATCGTGCCATCACAATTTCCTTCCTAGAACATTAACAATGTTCATTCTGAAATTCATATCTGTGAATTTTGGACCATTACAAGCGGTGCTTAATCGCAAGAAGAAGAAACGAAAGGACAAAACTCCGAAATAGAAATTGGGGTATAGATTGCAGCAAATAAAAGAGAGCATTAACTGTGGATGACAATGATTATAGAAGATAGAAACAAAGACTTTGAAATATAAGGGAAGATATAAAGCCCAACGACAAACCAAAAATTATAAACCATATATATCGATGCCTATAGCAATATAAAGACACGGGAGAACTAGAAACACTATAAACCCAAGAGTATAGTAGAAGTAAATAGATTCTTCCGGCGGTAGATGAAAAAAGAAGAATGACCGATATGAAAGTTATAAGTATATCGAGAATCAGAACTGGATGGAGCATATTGATGAATACTTTAAAATATGAGTTGAGGGGGGAAAGAATAGAAGGTGATGAAACATGACTAGGAACTTAGAAATCAACAGATTTAACTCACACAATGACGGAATAAGTGAATCAAACCCTCTAGTGAATAGGTTAAGTTTTTGCGATTAATTTAGTCATACCACAACTAAATCAAGTGTGATTAGATCAACACCTAGAGCTATTATTCACCACCTGGGTGATTTGGGTTGAGAGAGAATCGGAGGAGCTCACCAGATCTGAGTGTGTGTAACAAATGAGAGGCTTAACCTAAAATGAAGAACATAAGACTTTATATACCCCTGCTGTTGACTCACCCGTACGATTCATCCATCACACATACGAGTTGGCTTCATCAGCCGTACGGGTGATCACTTACTCGTGTCTTCTCATTTAGGTTGTAATTGTGACTTAGCTCAACATCAACCGTGCGTATAAGCCTGTCAGCCGTACGAGTGAGGCTTCACTCGGACGTCTGACTAAGTCTAACATAGTCAAACATCCAAATCTCGTTCCTGCAGTTGCTGTAACCACATACAAACACGGATAGGATAATAACGAACGATCATGGTGTCCTGTAAACTGTTGTACCTGCAATGGACGTGGGTAGATGTCTAGGGACTTGCATAAAATGCATCAACAGAAGGTGTGAGTTGTAAGAAAATGAAGGAGGTGAGTTTATAAGAAAATCTCCGACAGAACAATTAAAATGGACGATCGCATTTAAAGCGGATCCTAATTCCTTTTGTTACCGGAGAATCAAATCTTATTACAAAGATTTTCTTCAAATCCCTTAAAATCTGGAAATCAATCATATCTACGTCAAATGATAAGATGAATCTACACTTACTCATTTCACTCTTCTATGTTAGCTTCATTCGTACTCTTCATATAAATGGATTGTTTATCCAAATTATTCGCTGATGATAAAATTCTAATTTTCAGCCTGTATGCATCATGAAAACATACTTATTATTATTCACGACCTTTCCACTCAAATTTCGGGACGAAATTTCTTTAACGGGTAGGTACTGTGACAACCCGTAAATTTCCAACCAAATTTAAACTTTATCTTTATATTATTCCGACATGATAAGCAAAGTTTGTTAAGTCAAATCTCAAGAATTTTAAATTGTGTTCATACATTCATTATAACCTCGACCAAATTTTGACGATTCATGAACCGTTATATATAAATAAATATGTATATATATGTATATATATATATTATAACTTGAAAATATTAATAAAGTATTAAACGTATAATACTTTACATGAACGTATTTGTTTCAATATGTTTATCGATGGAATTAGAAGATAATATCAAATGATTGATTTATCAGATACATTATGATATGATTACGGGTCTATGTTATGAGGTCCACTGTGATTTAAGAAATCTATTCTTTTTGACAACATTCGGAAAATGGTAAAGTGATTTATAAGTAAGAACGTGAAGTGTAAATAACTTAGATGTTGGATATCGACAAGTTAAGTAACTCGACATTTTTCATTAAGATGATTTCATACGTTTATTTAACCTTTGAACTTTATCCCATGCTTCACCAACAAACTGTAATTTAAAAACTTGAAACCTATTATGAATATATATGATTCTACTTTTCTAAAACATTTTATGATATAACGATTTCCATTATTTTAACCTTTAAACAAAATGATTCTTAAAAATATATTTGGTTTTGGAAAACAAAATTATTATATTTATTTGATTTAGTTTCAAACGTACAAAAAAGTTTTCAGTTTAAAAAGAACTTTATTATTAAAACGTATATAACTTTTATAAATATCTAGAACCACTTTTGACAACTCATTACTTAACCAGTATGATAAAGATAACGATATTTATATTTTATTTTATTAAATATATATAATGATTTAAATTAATATTATATATATTTATACGCGTATTATACATACATAGTTTTATACTTTTACTATACTTAAACTTTACCTTTACTTTATTTTTACTTTACTTTAACTTTAATAATTCACTTTAATAATTCATACTTTAATAATTCACTTTAATAATTTATACTTTAATAATTCACTTTAATAATTCATACTTTAATAATTTACTTTAATAATTCATACTTTAATAATTCACTTTAATAATTCATACTTTAATAATTCACTTTAATAATTCAAAAATCTATTATAAATAGAATTCAATAGGTTTCATTATTTCATAGAAACTTGAAAATATTTTTCTCTAAACTCTCTCAATCGATTTACATATATATATTTACTCCGTATTATTTCAAGATATTATTAGTATACATAAAATATTACGTCAGAGTGCTGTCCGAGTGATTTCAAAATTGTTTTTCGAGTGGGATTGGATTAAGGAAATTATGGGTTATAGCTATGGAGGTGATTGGGTATGGTTCATGGGTATGCTCGTGAGGTCAATATAGTGTTTATCATCTCCGTTGCGTCTACGTACCTTTCCTGCAATATTGAATCTCAATATTGATACGTGAGTACTCATAATTTAACTTTTACATACTAATAGTGTATCCCTGACTAGTGCTCGAGTATATAGGATTATGCATGTTTGTACTTTTGATATTGCCTTTAGTTAGGTTATGTTGAATCCTGAATTAGTTATATATGCGACTGAGATAAGGTATAAGATATGCATGTCGTTGGAAAGCTAGCGAAAAAATAAGAACTTTTCATTTAGATATCGAATGATTTCGATGAACGGATTTGAAGTTATAGTCCATCGAATTTTTGTATTATTATTAAAAATGATTATTATTATCGTCGTTATTATCATCGTTCTAGTTTTATCTTATTATTATTATTATTATTATTATTATTATTATTATTATTATTATTATTATTATCTTTATCAATAAAAGGATTTATCATTAAAAATTGTTATTTTTTATTATTATTACTATCGTTATTATCGTTAAAGTTATAATTAGTATTATTATTATTATCCAATTATTATTATTATTGGTATTATTATTATTATTATTATCATTATTAATATATATATCATTATTTAAAAATGGTTATTGTTATTGTTATTATTATTATTATTACTATATTATCATTAAGATAATTATTAGTATTATCGTTAATAATGTTATAGTAACTATCATTATTAATATTAGTGTAATTAAAATAAATATTTGTAACACCTAATTATTTTGATTACTATTATTATCATTATTATGAACACGATATAAAAGACGATTAAAAGCTATTAAACGAAACGATTAGGAAATAATGGGTAAGAGTATCATGATGAAATTAAAATATTATAAGATATTGATTTAGATAAAATTATCGTTCTTATTATTTTTATCATTACTATTATTATTAAAATTATCGTTAGTATTAAAACTATCATTTTAACAAAAATTATCATTTTAATAGAAATGTCATTGTTACTATAAAATATCATTATTATTATTATTTTAAATAGAATTATTATTTTAAAGATAATATTAAAAATTATCGTAAATATTAAAGTTATCATAATTAGAATTATCGTTTTATCATAATGTCATCTTAGTAATTATAAATATTGATATTTTTTTAATAATAATTATTATTACAAAATAATACAACTTTTACTTACTATCATTATAGATATTATTTTATTAAATAAATATTTGATACAAACATATTTTACTACGTGTAATAACTTACTTTAATAATACCTATCATATTATCTTTATAATATTAAATGAACCCTATAAATTTTATTACTTAATATATATAAAAGTATATTTTATTATATAAATATAATATAAAATTTTATTTATTAATAAATAAATTATATTATTTACTCTAATAAATCTTTTAAAAATATTTAAAAATATAAAACGACGATATTTAAACTATATATTAATCATGTATAGATTTTTGGAAATTATTTTGAGTCAAATTTACTTTTGTTGACTTTTGCATATTAGTCTCGAGCATTAGGATTGTGGTACACTATGACTTGACCTAATTTGTTAGACAAATATTGACCAACACATAAATATATATAATTAATTTAGGTTCGTGAATCCGAGGCCAACCTTGCACTTGTTCAATGACGTTATATGTATTTTACTACGAAATACAGTATGGTGAGTTTCATTATTCCCTTTTTATATACATTTTTGGGCTGAGAATACATGCAAATGCTTTATTAACTGTTTTACAATATTTATATGCGTGAGTTTCATTTGCCTTTTTTACCCTTTATATTTTTGGGACTGAGAATACATGCGCTTTTATAAATGTTTGACGAAATAGACACAAGTAATTGAAACTACATTCTATGGTTGAATTATCGAAATCGAATATGCCCCTTTTTATTAAAGTCTGGTAATCTAAGAATTAGGGAACAGACACCCTAATTGACACGAATCCTAAAGATAGATCTATTGGGCCTAACAAACCCCATCCAAAGTACCGGATGCTTTAGTACTTCGAAATTATATCATGTCCGAAGGAGGATCCCGGAATAATAGGGGATATTCTTATATGTATCTAGTTAATGTCGGTTACCAGGTGTTCACCATATGAATGATTATTTTTTGTCTCTATGCATGGGACGTATATTTATGAGAACTGGAAATGAAATTCTTGTGGTCTATTAAAATGATGGAAATAAATGATTATGATAAACTAATGAACTCACCAACCTTTTGGTTGACACTTTAAAGCATGTTTATTCTCAGGTGTTAAAGAAATCTTCCGCTGTGTATTTGCTCATTTTAAAGATATTACGTGGAGTCTTTCATAGCATATTTCGAAGAACGTTGCATTCGAGTCATTGAGTTCATCAAAGATTATTATTAAATCAATTTATAGTTGGATAATGGATATTATGAAATGGTATGCATGTCTGTCAATTTTTGATGTAAAGAAAGATTGTCTTTTAAAAACGAATGCAATGTTTGTAAAATGTATCATATAGAGGTCAAATACCTCGCAATGTAATCAACTATTGTGAATCGTTTATAATATATATGAACGGGTCCTTTCAGATAATTCTTATTAATAATAATAATGAAATTTTATATTAACATTGATATTCCTATTAAAAATAATAATTTTTGTAAAAATGATAGTTTTAATATTAATAATACTTTTAATGATAAAAAAATAATGAAAACGTTATTTTTATCTAAATCAAAATCTTTCAAATTTTAATTTCATTATGATACATATACTCATTATTTCCTAATCAATTTGTTAATAGCTTTTAGTCGTCTTTTATATCGCGTTCATAATAATGATAATAATAGTAATCATAATTAGATGTTACTAATATTAGTTTTAATTATAATAATACCAATAATAAAAAATATTATGATAATATTAATGATAATACTAATAACTATTTTAATGATGATGATGATAATAATAATAATAATAACAATAACAATTTTTAAATAATGATACATATATTAATAATAATAATAATAATAATAATAATAATAATAATAATAATAATAATAATAATAATAATAATAATAATAATAATAATAATAATAATAATAATAGTAATAATAATAATAATATTAGGTAACAATAATAAGGACGATAATAACGACGATAGTAATAATAATAATTTTAACAATAATACTAAAATTCAATTGACTATAACTTCTAATCCGTTCATCGAAACCATTTGATATCTAAATGAAAAGTTCTTAATTTTTTGCTAGCTTTCCAACAACATGCATAACATATACTTTATCTCAACCGCATATGTACTTAGTTCAGGATTTAACATAACCTATCTAACGACAAAATTAAACACACAGGCATGCATAATCCTATAAACTCGAGCACTAGTCAGGGATACACTATTAATATATAAAAGTTGAGTTATGAGTGCTCACGTATCAATATTGAGATTCAATATTGCAGGAAAGTACGTAGACGCAACGGAGATGATAAACACTAGGTTGAACTCAAGAACAACACCCATGAACCACACCCATAACCTCCATATCTATAACCCATAATTTCCTTAGCCCTATCCTACTCGCAAAACTCGTCTTGAAATAACCCGCTCATGACCTCGTCGTAATATTTTATGTGTAATACTAATAATAATAATACTAATAATACTAATAATACTAATATTAATAAGATTAATAATATTACTAATTTCTATAATAATAATAATAATATAAATAATTATAAGAAACAGAGGGAGTAATATGTACTCGTGTATGTGTGTGTGTTTCAAACCCAAAATCGATCGAACTTTAAAGACTTGTTCTACCAGGCCTCACCATGCGATCGCATGGTTTGAGAGGCATTTGGCCATGCAATTGCATGGCCCTATGTTCCAGCTATCATCCACTTTTGCTTGGCTGCCGACACTCGTATTTTAATATAATTATATAAATATTAAATTTATATAATTAATTATATATTATATTATATTTACGGTCATGGTAAAAATGTAATATTCGTTCCGATGACTCATACATTGTCACATGACTTGTGATTCGGTTTCAGTTTCTCGAACGGCTTTTCGTACGCTTAAGAAACTAGCACTTTACGTTACGCGTCGTGTACCATTATCAATAAATAGACTTAACCATCTAAAGCCTATATTACCCAAAGTATAACTTTTATATTTGAGTGTCGTGGTCATTTGCTTTCATAAATCAAAGTCTTGTTGTTTATCAAAATGTATCATTTTAAATCATCCGTTAAATATTATATTTTGTCACTTGTAAAAAAAAAAAAAAAATATATATATATATATATATATATATATATATATCCTTTAAATATAAATTTGTTCATATTGAAATATATAATAATACAATATTTAGTTTTTCAAAACTAATTATATTTTTAAAGTTCATTTTGGAATTGTTTAGATAGTAGAAAAATATTATATCAAATCACGTTTACGTTTTTGAAATACTTTATATATTTGTAATTTATATTTTAACTTTATTTAAATTCTTCAAAAGTTATATACAAATTATCTTATAAAACGTCCTAATTAATAAAGTTCTTTTTAAACTGAAACGTTTTTATACGTTTAAATCGAATATGATAACTTTGTTTTCTAAAACGAAATATATAAAATAACCATTTTGTTAAAATATTAGAAGTTGTTATATCATAAAATGTTTTAGAAAGGTAAGATTAAATATACTTTTTAATAGGTTTTACGTTTTTCTTTTTTAACTTTTGTTGGTGCAACGTGATATAAGGTCCAAAGGTTAGATAAACGTATGAAATCATCTTAATGTAAAATGTCGATATCCAATGTCTAAGTTATTTACATTCCACATTCCAACTTTAAGATGAAGATTAAAATAGTTATCTTATTAAAACCACGAGGAAAATGTTGTAAAGTATGAATTAAAAATCAAATAGGAATCTTCACTACTCTTGTCTAGTTCCAGTTAATTGACACTTTGTTCTTATTTGTAAAATCACTTTACCATTTTCCGAATATGGTTAAAAAGGAAAGGTTTCTTAAATTAAAGTGGACCTCTCAACAAAGACTAGTAATCATACAATGTATCTGATAAATCAATCATTTGATATTATCTTCTAATTCCACCGATAAACATATTGAAACAAATATGCTCATGTAAAGTATTATACATTTAATAATTTGTTAATATTTTCTAGTTATAATATATATACATACCTACATATACATATTCATATCCAATTAAGTAATGGTTCGTGAATCGTCAGAATTTGGTCAAGGTTAAATGAATGTATGAACATAGTTTAAAATCCTTGAGATTTAACTTAACAAATTTAACTTATCGTGTCGGAATAATATAAAGATAAAGTTTAAATTTGGTCAGAAATTTTCGGGTCGCCACAGTACCTACCCATTAAAGAAATTTCGTCCCCGAAATTTGATAGAGGTCGGCATGGGTAACAATAAGAATGTTTTCATGAAAAATATGAGTTGATAAATAGAATTTCATCATCATTGAGTGATATGGGATAAACAATCCGTTTATGCGGAGTTATCACAAAATAAATGAAATGAGAAAAGTGAGTTTCGTTATATCTTTTGACGTAGATGGGTTGATTTCCGGAGTTCAAGAGATTTGAATAAAATCTTCATAATAAGACTTGATTCTTCGGTAATTAAGGAACTTAGAATTCGCTTTAATTGCGATCATCTGTTTTTGATTGCCCTGTCGGATATTTTTCTATAAATCCACCCCCTTTGTTTCCTTACAACTCACACCTTCTATTCTTTCCCCCTTAATTCATATTTTAAAACATTCGTCAATATGCTCCATCCCGTTTTGATCCTTGATATACTCTTAACTTTCATATCTGTCATTCTTCTCTTTCATCTACCACCGGAGGATTTTATTTACTTTTACTATTACCTTGGGGTTATAGTGTTTTTAATTCTCCCGTGCCTTTACGTGGCAATAAGTATTGATATGCACGGTTTGTAATTTATGGATTGTTATTGAGCTTTATATTTTCCTTTATATTCAAGAGTTCCATACTTTTGTCTCCTCTTCCTGACTTCAAGTCAAGCGAATAATGGTCCAGAATTCGTAGGTATGAATTTCGAAATGAACATAGTTATTGTTTTAAGAAGGAAATTGTAATGGCATGATATTGATTTGTAAAATTACCAAAATACCTCAGAAAAGACCGAATCATCAAGAAAAATATTTTCTTGATATGTTTAGAGATTAAGTAGAATACAAGAGTCGTGTGACATGGCACATGATGACGTTATAATCTGTGAATCATCACATTCCATTAGAAACTCAGCATGACTTACTGTAATATAATTACATTGATCAAGTGTCATTATATTATACTAACTCATGCTTCAGCTCCCAACACAACTTCAAAAATATTCATATTTTGAACTTGAAGATTTCAGAATTTAGAAACTAATTCTTTTATGATGTAACACAGATAGCGCGAAGAGGTAAATGATTTCAGATAAGAATAATTATGGAGATATCTTTAGAAATATGGAGGATATTTATAATGAAAGATACGATGATATCTTAGAATTTCTAATATCAGAGGATAATGAAGAATATTGTCCGCTGATGTTTAGAGTCAGGAGCAAGGTATTTGTTAATGACTTCAACAGATACTGAATCATTTATATTCTTTGTAAATTGTCCACAGCCTCTTTCATACTTTGCTCAATCCATTTTTTCAGTTCCAAACCTTCTCTTTTTCTGAGCTTTACCAACAGACTATTTTTTATCATCAAACTTTTTACTGTTAAGGTCGTTTACAGTTCTTGCTGCTTCATCAGCATTTTGCCAAGATTCGGAGAACTAGTTCACAGTTTAGGGTGCTTTTCAGAAACTTCACATTCGAAGTACGTAGATCTTGAAGATAGACGTTATATGTATATATAACTGTTGATGTAGACATGCTGCGAGATTTCAAAATACTGATTGCTGATTCCCAGTAATTGGTATGAAACGAATGAGTAAATGATGGGGTTTCGATAATTATAATGATTTTACGGAAGATCAAAGATCAGTGAAGTTATTGGTAAGTTTATTGCTAATGCGATGGAACATAAACGGTTCCCCGGTAACGATGGCGAAAGGGCAATGTATACATCAAGGTTATAATAAGGCTGTTTCGACTGAAGAATCGAAGTTGACTTGTTGAAGCTGTGACAAAATTAGCTACTTTGAAAAGGAATCGCAAAGTTATTTTTGCTAATAAATGCCAAAGAATCTGACGCGGATACGTGTTTAAACTTTTACTTTGGTTTCAAGAGTTTTTCAGGTACATAACTGTGGGTAACATGTGGTTAGATCATCATCTCGATTGTTCATTATTTGAAGTGTCTTCAGGAAATCTTAAAGGGTTTAAACACAGTTTGTAGTCATACGATGTTCTAGGAGTTTGAATGATACAAGTATTTTATGAATAGAAATGTTGTTCTATCACAGTTTTGAAGTCAAGGTATAGCTTTGAAAGATGTGGGAATCTAAGAGTGGTGATACCGGTTATATCTCGAATTGAATTTTTGAGGTTTCAAAATCAGAATATGTAACTGGGTTTGAATGAGTATGGTTGTTTTGATTTCTATAAACAAATGTATATAGTTGTGAAAGTAGGGAGTATAGTGGATGATTTGCTGAATCGGAATCGAAGTATGTAACATATTAATTGTGAATTTATATATCTCTCAGGTATTACCTACCCGTTAAAAATTTCACAATTAATATTTTGTACAAAAGAATTTTATTACAGTCCTTATGAAAATATATATGTATCTATATTTTCTTCAGATGTACTATAGATTTAATGAGTTAATATTAAATTAAATTTATTTGATTTACAGTTGGAACTGGAATTGAATAATCCCTAAAATTACATAACTTTTACGAAGTATTTCTTCAATGAAATTGAAATTATGAATCAATACTTCATTATTTGTTGATGCAAGATGTTGGTATTCGTGGAATTCTTTTGAACTTTGCAAGATATGAATAATGTTTTTCAGAAAGTTTTGAGTATATCGGAAGTGTAAAATCAAGCATGTAATTGAATAATACACTTGAATTGTTATGAAACGAGATTCATTGAGTTGGAACAGAGATTGTGGTTAACGATAGTTAAGTCGTTAATCGAAGGATTATAGCATATTAGTAATATGAATTTAACTGAGTAGTATCCACCCATTTTCAATTCATACATAATAGCTTAGTACGAAAAGATTTATGATGGCTTCAATATTTATATATATAAGATATACATATAAACTCTTCAGAGGAATTGAGTTAATACTTCATAATTCATTGATACAATATAATCGTTGTTGATTCGTAATAATGTCCACGGTGATTCTTGAACTGGCAGAGCTTGTGATGTTATAGATGCTGCTGATTCTGAAGATGCTGACGGCTCTGACTGTGCTAATGATGCTAACGGTACTGTTGATGCTATTGGTAAAACAAGTCTAGCTTGTAAATCACGCACCATTCTTGTCAGGGTTTCTATTCTTCCTTCTATCATTTTGATTCACTCATCTGATTTATGGTTAGGGTTAGAATAGATAATCTCTAAGACTTTAGATATTACGTATTTGCCGTAGAAGGTTTCTCCAATGAAGTGATGGATTAATACTTCATCGGTTATTGTTGTTGGTACTCTATGGTACGTATGACGTTGAGGCTCGAGGTACAGATTGTAAAGTTGAGGTTTACGACGTGGTTGTGACTGGGGGTGATAATGGTACTGTTGGCGTTGATGATGGTGGTACTGGTTAAGCGGTTGGTGCTGCTGTTGGTGTTTGTAACCTTTGCACCATATTCTCCAAAGCAACTACCCGAGCGTGAAGCTCGTTGACTTCTTCTATTACACCGGGATGATCGGTGGTTCAGACGAGTGGGTGAATAAGATCTAGAATGTAAGATAGTATATAATCGTGCCGAGATACTCTGAAAATGAGAGAGAAAATGGTGTCTCGAATAGGTTCGCCGGTAAGTGCTTCAGGTTCTTCGCCAAGAAGGCAATGTGGTGGATGGAAGGGATCACCTTCTTCTTGTCTCCAATGATTGAGAAGGCTACGAACCCATCCCCAATTCATCCAGAATAGGTGATGGCTGATTGGTTGATCCATTCCAGTCACACTGCTTTCGGAGCTTGAGTGGGATTCCATTTCGGAATCCGAGGGACTTGAACTAATGACGAATTCCATTTCGTACGATTGAATGAAGAATTTTTCGTTATGATATGATTTTCTGGCTATTGGATGGTATTCTAATTACATAGAATATCTATATATATCTATAGAGCAAAAGATTTCGTAGATTACGGAGGAATTTACAGAATATGTCAGGCAAAGTTTATAGTAACAGATACGTTAAGATATGAATTAGCAGATACACTAAGATATGAATTTTATCTTTACACTATTCATGCAATGAATGTAATAAGATGTGTCTAGACTAAGAATGATAAGCAGGCAATTTCTGACATGACATGATAAGCAAAACTTTTGACATGCAGCTAAGGTCGAAGTCCAGACTCACTAATGCATCTTAATAATTATCCGTTAGACACACTAATGCAAGACCTGGTTCGCTAAGACCACCGCTCTGATACCACATGTAAAGACCCGTCCTAATCCATAAGAACGAATACAATAACATATGATTACATTGCGAGGTATTTGACCTCTATATGATACATTATACAAACATTACATTTGTTTTAAAAGACAAACTTTCATTACATCGAAAGTTGACAGACATGCATACCATTTCATAATATCCAACTATAAATGATCTAATCTGTCATTTACTTAATCATAATTTTTTCTGAACTCAGCGACTTGAATGCAACGTCTTTTGAAATATGCCATGAATGATTCCAAGTAATATCTTTAAAATGAGCAAATGCACAGCAGAAGATTTCTTTCAATCCTGAGAATAAACATGCTTTAAAGTGTCAACCAAAAGGTTGGTGAGTTCATTAGTTTATCATAATCGATCATTTTCATCATTTTAATAGACCACAAGATTTTCATTTCCATTTCTCATAATATACGTCCCATGTATAGAGACAAAAATATCATTCATATAGATTGAACACCTGATAATCGACATTAACAAGATGCATATAGAATATCCCCATCATTCCGGGACACCCATCGGACATAATAAATTTCGAAGTACTAAAGCATTCCAAATTCCAGAATGGGGGTTGTTAGTTCCCGTAGATCTACCTTTAGGATTCGCGTCAATTAGGAGCCAGTTCACTAATTCTTAGATTACCAGGCTAAAAGGAGCATATTCGGCTTCAATCCATTCAACCATATAATGTAGTTTCGATTACTTGTGTCTATTTCGTAAAATATTTATAAAAGCTTATGTATTCTCAGTCCCAAAAAAATATATATTGCAAAAGCATTTAAAAAGGGAGCAAATGAAACTCACCATACTGTATTTCGTAAAAATACATATGACGTCAATTAACAAGTGCAAGGTTGGCCTTGGATTCACGAACCTAAATTAAGTGTATATATTTGTATATTGGTCAATATCTATTGATAATGCTAAAAACGAACATATATTTCATAGCATTATTCCTCAAGAAAGACAAGCTTTTAGTTGCAATTGTTCTATTTACAAGTGATATTCGTTTAAATAATAAAAGGTCAAGACAAAAGACAGATTCGACGAATTGAAGACGCAAACGACCAAAAAGCTCAAAAGAACAAAAGACAATCAAAGAGGTTCCAATTATTGATAAGAAACGTCTCGAAATCACAAGAGTACAAGATTCAAAATGCAAAGTACAAAATATAAAATTGTACGCAAGGACGTTCGAAAATCCGGAACCGGGACCAGAGTCAACTCTTAACGCTCGACGCAACGGACTAAAAATTACAAGTTAACTATGCATATAAATATAATATAATATATAATTAATTATATTAATTATATATATTATATATATATTATAAACCGTCGGTAAACAAAGAGCCAAACTCCTCTGAGCTGTAAAAGTAACCTCCGCGACTCGCGGAGTTTGAAGAGGTTTTCACCGCGAGTCGCGGAGCCCCAAAATTCGACTTTTCCTATAAAAGCAACCGAATTCTGATCGCAATTGATAATCTTTTTTCTTCCTCATTCATACGTAAACAATATATATATATATATATATATATATATATATATATATATATATATATATAATTTATATTTTAATTTTAATTTTAATTCTAATAATAAGGGTATGTTAGCGAATGTTGTAAGGGTGTAAGTCGAAATTCTGTCCGTGTAACGCTACGCTATTTTTAATCATTGTAAGTTATGTTCAACCTTTTTATATTAATGTCTCGTAGCTAAGTTATTATTATGCTTATTTAAAACGAAGTAATCATGATGTTGGGCTAATTACTAAAATTGGGTAATTGGGCTTTGTACCATAATTGGGGTTTGGACAAAAGAACGACACTTGTGGAAATTAGACTATGGGCTATTAATAGGCTTTATATTTGTTTAACTAAATGATAGTTTGTTAATGTTAATATAAAGATTTACAATTGGGCGTCCCTATAAATTACCATATACACTCGATCGGACACGATGGGCGGGGTATTTATATGTACGAATAATCGTTCATTTAACCGGACACGGGAATGGATTAATAGCCACTAGAATAATTAAAACAGGGGTGAAATTACATTCAAGGGTAATTGGTGTAATTGTTAACAAAGTAGTAAAACCTTGGTTTACACGCAGTCGATAACCTGGTGTATTCATTAAACAAAGTATTAAAACCTTGTTACAATTCGAATCCCCAATTAGTTGGAATATTTAACTTCGGGTATAATAATAATTTGAAGAGGACACTCGCACTTTATATTTATGACTGATGGACTGTTATGGACAAAAACCAGACGGACAGATTAAATAATCCAGGACAAAGGACAATTAACCCAGGGGCATAAAACTAAAATCAACACGTCAAACATCATGATTACGGAAGTTTAAATAAGCATAATTCTTTTATTTCATATTTAATTTCCTTTATTTTATATTTAATTGCACTTCTAATTATCGCAATTTTATTTATTGTTATTTAATCGCACTTTTAATTATCGTACTTTTTAATTATCGCAAGTTTATTTTATCGCACTTTTATTATTCGCAATTTCATTATCGTTATTTACTTTACGCTTTAATTTAAGTCTTGTATTTATTTTATATTTTACATTAGGTTTTAACTGCGACTAAAGTCTTAAAATCGACAAACCGGTCATTAAACGGTAAAAACCCCCCTTTATAATAATAATATTACTTATATATATGTTTGTATTTTTTATAAAAGTAAACTAATATAGCGTTAAGCTTTGTTTAAAGATTTCCCTGTGAAACGAACCGGACTTACTAAAAACTACACTACTTTACGATTAGGTACACTGCCTATAAGTGTTGTAGCAAGGTTTAAGTATATCCATTCTATAAATAAATAAATATCTTGTGTAAAATTTTATCGTATTTAATAGTTTTTCCTAGTAAAATATAAACTATTTCGTACCCCTCTGCTAAAACATCAAGTATTTTTGGCGCCGCTGCCGGGGAACTATCTTAAAAGCTGGAAGCGCAACGCTAATATAAAAAAAAAAAAGATTTTTAGCTTACTTCTATTAAAAATTCGTTTTTTGTAAAAATACGTTTTAAATATTCGAAAATATAAAAAGAAAAACAAAAATATAAGCATTTTTAAGATTTTGTTAAATATTTAAGTTTTATAAGTTTCTTTATTTTTATTTTAGTTTATAAAAATATAAGTTTTATTAACTATCTTTTATTTATAGAAAAAATTAAAAACAGAAAATAAAAAAAATAAATAAAGAAAAAAACGCGTCGAATTTAAAGCTGTCATCTGAATTTTTGAACCCCGCGAATCGCGGGGTTTTCTGCATTAATTACCGCGACTCGCGGAGGGTACCTGACACACGAACAGAAACCCTAATCCTGCATTTATTACGGGTTATTTAATAATTATTATTATTATTAACCCTAATTATTATTATTATTATAATTAATTTTATTTTAACTTTTACTTTTTATTTAATTTATGTATTTAGTATTAATTAGTTTTATTAAATTGTAAAATTAGTAGTTTTATTAAATAAAAAAATATAAAAATAATATTTTTATAAAAATTGTACTTTTTACAACTTTTTATATATTTTTATATTTTGTCCCTTTTTAATCGTTGTAGCATAACTTTTGTATTTTTAGCTCATATTTAATTTTAAACTTAGTTTTTGCTATAGTTATTTTTACTCCTAGATTTTTAGGCTTTGCCGTAGAATTCCTTAAGTGCTTTCTCTTTAGACTAAGATTTAGGTGCTTTAGAATTTTGCGACGCCTTTTTAAGTTTTAGTTTCTTTTTAAGTTATTTCCATTTGGGATTTAGTTTTTTCTTGTAAGCTTTAATATTTTTAGACACCTTTTACTATGTATCAATTATCATTCCAATTAGTAATTTCAATTTGCGATTATAATTTTAAGTTAGTTGTAGTAATAAGGTTAGGTTAGTTAAGTATTTTTAAGTTTTGATAAGTTTCTTTTATTTTTTTTTCGTCACTTTTTTTCAACCATTTTTTCTTTTTCTACCTTTTGCGACGAACTCTTTTTCTCTCTTATTTCTCGCCATTCTAGTTTTTAGGACTTAGAATTTTTTCTACTTCTTATCTAAATTTCTTAAAATTACGAAAATTTATTTTAAGTGGTTAAATTAATAGACATCAAAATTTTCTGGTTCGTAGTAATAGTTGGATTTGTACGTGGATCGGGTTATTGGAGCCAAACAGTCCTCAATTATATTGAGACCAAACAAATCCTGCCCCTCTGCTGCATCTTTTGGCTATTCGAAACGTGGGCAAAATCAGAAAAGTCTATTGATTGGATAACTTATTATAATTTTTCTTTTCTTTTTAAAACTAATAGGATATTCAGTGAATGCACCGAGCAAGACGTTCATCAGCTTTTGTACGTTCACCACCTGTAACTAGATCAAGACATTTAGCAAATATAACCGCCGTTGATTTTTCTTTAGAATCGTCATCCAGTCGACCAAGTACTTCAGTTCAAATTTCCGATAATCCATTTTTTGAACCCGACATCACAATTGAGAATCCGGAAAATATTCAGGAACGGTTCGTAGATCCTGAACCACTAAACCTTCCTCCGGAACCACTAATCATTCAAACAGAGATTGTTGAGGAACGAACCATTAAATCAGAATCATCTAGTGATACCGATTCAACAAATTCAATTATGGAGAATCTGGAACCTTTAAGTATGGAAGACCGAATGAGAGCTAAACGCACTGACCAAGGTCACGCAATTACTCATCCAGACATTAATGCGCCAGATTATGAAATCAAAGGACAAATTCTACACATGGTGACTAATCAATGCCAATTTAGTGGTGCGCCGAAGGAAGATCCAAATAAACATCTACGTACCTTTAATAGGATCTGTACACTATTTAAAATCCGAGAAGTGGAGGATGAACAGATATATCTCATGTTATTTCCCTGGAATTTAAAGGGAGAAGCCAAAGATTGGTTGGAATCGTTACCTGAAGGGGCGATCGATACATGGGACGTTTTAGTTGACAAATTTCTTAAACAATTCTTTCCTGCATCTAAAGCCGTAAGACTTCAAGCAGAAATTGTTACGTTTACACAGAAACCAAATGAAACTCTATATGAGGCGTGGACAAGATATGAAAAGTTGTTAAGAGGATGTCCGCAACATGGTTTAGACACCTGTCAAATAGTACAAATATTCTACCAAGGATGCGACATCACTACAAGAAAAGACATAGATATAGCAGCTGGTGGTTCTATTATGAAGAAAACCGAAACTGATGCTTACAAAATTATTGATAACACTGCTTCCCACTCACATGAGTGGCACCAAGAAAAAGATATCGTTAGATCATCTAAAGCAGCTAGAGCCGATTCTAGCCATGACTTAGATTCCATTTCCGCAAAGATAGATGCTGTGGAGAGACGAATGGAAAAGATGACTAAGGATATTCACTCAATACGAATTAGTTGTGAGCAGTGTGGAGGACCACATTTGACAAAAGATTGTCTCAGTATTGAATTAACAATGGAACAAAGAGAGAATATTTCATACATAAACCAAAGGCCTGGAAATAATTATCAGAATAATTATCAACCGCCAAGACCGATTTACAATCAAAACCAGAATTATAACCGAAATATTCCATACAACAACCAACAAGGTCCTAGCAATCAACAAGTATCCAATAATACTTACAACCAGCAAAGACCTAATTTTCAAAACAAACCACCACAACAAACCGATGATAAAAAGCCGAATTTAGAAGATATGATGACGAAGCTAGTTGAAACTCAAACGCAGTTTTTCACATCTCAAAAACAAACTAATGAACAAAATGCTCAAGCATTTAGAAATCAACAAGCTTCTATTCAAAATCTGGAACAAGAAGTAAGTAACCTAGCAAGATTAATAGGTGAAAGAAAACCGGGAAGTTTACCAAGCGATACAAATGCTAACCCCCGGAATGAAACAGCTAAAGCTATTACCACAAGAAGTGGTACAACACTTAAACCACCTGAAATACCTGTAACTTCTGATGAAACTATTCCTACTCCACAAGAACCACAACCTGATCAAGATAAGGAAAAAGAACCGGTAGTTGAGAAGGTTAATGAAGATAACAAAGTTAAGGATAAACCTTATGTTAAACCATACCAACCACCACTTCCTTACCCGAGTAAAATGAAGAAAGAAAAACTTGAAGCCGAGCAATCCAAATTCTTGGATATGTTTAAACAGATAAATGTAAATCTTCCTTTCATTGATGTGATTTCAGGAATGCCAAGATATGCTAAATTCTTGAAAGATCTAATCTCAAATAGAAAGAAAATGGAAGAACTCTCGGCTGTTACTATGAATGCTAATTGTTCAGCAGTGCTGTTGAATAAAATACCAGAAAAACTATCTGATCCAGGAAGTTTCACAATTCCATGTTTTCTGGGTAGTCTTAGTTTAATAGAAGCATTGGCAGATTTAGGTGCTAGTATAAATCTAATGCCGTATTCACTATACGCTAAACTAGACCTTGGAGAATTGAAACCAACCAGAATAAGCATACAACTAGCCGATAGATCAATAAAATATCCTAGAGGGATAATGGAGAACATGCTAGTTAAAGTTGGTACTTTAGTATTTCCAGTAGATTTTGTTGTTTTGGACATGGAAGAAGATTCTCAAGTTCCTCTCATATTAGGAAGACCATTCTTAAACACGGCTAAAGCAATGATAGACGTGTTCGGTAAGAAACTGACCCTAAGTATAGAGGATGAGAGTGTTACCTTTTCAGTTCATAGAGCAATGCAACAACCACAATCTGCAGATGATACATGTTATTATATTCAAACTATAGATGCACATGCAGAATTATTAGAAGAATTTCCAGAATTACAAGGAACAGGAGAATGTTCTTTAGGAGAAGGTAATGAACCAATTGATGAAGCTGAAATGTTAGCTACACTTATAGCTAATGGATATGAACCAACAACAGAAGAAATTCAAATGCTAAAAGAAGAAGACAGATATCGATATAAATCATCGATAGAAGAACCTCCGAAATTAGAGTTAAAGCCACTTCCAAACCATTTGGAATACGCTTATTTACATGGTGAATCTGAATTACCTGTAATAATATCGTCTTCTCTTACTGAAAATGAGAAATCACAACTCATTTCTGTGTTGAAAGCTCATAAACCAGCCATTGCATGGAAAATTCATGATATTAAAGGAATAACTCCTTCGTATTGCACACATAAAATCCTTATGGAAGAAGGTCATAAAACGTATGTGCAACGCCAACGAAGACTAAATCCTAATATGCAAGATGTAGTTAAGAAAGAGATTATTAAACTGCTAGATGCAGGTTTGATATATCCAATTTCTGATAGTCCATGGGTAAGCCCAGTTCAATGCGTACCTAAGAAGGGTGGCATGACTGTCATTACAAATGAGAAAAATGAGCTTATTCCTACTAGGACTGTAACAGGATGGCGTGTATGTATTGATTATAGAAAATTAAATGACGCCACCAGAAAAGATCACTTTCCCTTACCTTTCATAGATCAAATGTTGGAAAGATTAGCCGGAAATAGTTACTATTGTTTTCTAGATGGATTTTCCGGATATTTTCAAATTCCAATAGCACCCGAGGACCAAGAGAAAACCACATTCACGTGCCCTTATGGTACTTTTGCTTACAAACGCATGCCATTTGGACTTTGCAACGCCCCTGCAACCTTTCAAAGGTGTATGATGGCGATTTTTCACGACATGATAGAAGAATGCATGGAAGTATTCATGGATGACTTTTCAGTCTTCGGTGATACATTTAAATCATGTCTAGTTAATCTGGAACGAATGCTAATTAGATGCGAAAAATCAAATCTAGTACTTAATTGGGAGAAATGCCATTTCATGGTTAAAGAAGGCATCGTTCTTGGACATAAAATTTCAAAAGAAGGAATTGAAGTGGATAGAGCTAAAGTAGATGTAATTGCTAAACTTCCACATCCCACCAATGTTCGAGGAGTTAGGAGTTTTCTAGGGCATGCCGGTTTTTACCGACGTTTCATAAAAGATTTTTCTAAAATTGCCACTCCTATGAATAAACTCCTAGAAAAGGATGCGCCATTCATCTTTTTAGATGAGTGTATCAAATCTTTTAATATTCTTAAAGAGAAACTCACTAATGCGCCGATCATGATAACACCAAATTGGAATCTACCATTTGAGCTAATGTGCGATGCAAGTGATTTTGCAATGGGAGCCGTTTTAGGACAAAGGATTGAAAAACGATTTCAACCTATATATTATGCTAGTAAGACATTACAAGGAGCACAAACGAACTATAAAACTACTGAAAAAGAACTCCTTGCTATTGTCTTTGCTTTTGACAAATTTCGATCATATCTCGTTCTAGCAAAAACGGTGGTCTATACCGACCATTCTGCTCTTAGATACCTATTTTCAAAACAAGATGCTAAACCAAGATTAATCCGTTGGATCTTACTCTTACAAGAGTTTGATATTGAAATCCGAGATAAAAGAGGAGCAGAAAATCTCGCCGCTGATCATCTTTCTCGTCTTGAAAATCCCGAATTAGAAGTTCTAAATGAATCAGCCATACAAGACAACTTTCCTGATGAATATCTATTGAAGATAGATTATAAAGAAATCCCATGGTTTGCAGACTATGCAAACTACTTAGTTTGTGGATTCCTTGAAAAAGGATTATCGTACCAAAGATGAAAGAAATTCTTCAGTGATATAAAACACTATTTCTGGGAAGATCCACATCTGTTTAAAAGTTGTCCCGATAGAATAATACGCCGATGTGTATTTGGAGATGAAGCTAGTAAAATTTTAAACCATTGTCACACAGGACCAACAGGAGGGCATTATGGGCCTCAACTAACAGCAAGAAAAGTTTATGAAGCTGGATTCTATTGGCCCACAATTTACAAAGACGCACACCTTCTTTGCAAATCCTGTGATGCATGTCAAAGGGCCGGAAAAATAAGTCAACGTGATGAAATGCCACAAAATGTCATCCAAGTATGTGAAGTATTTGACATTTGGGGTATTGACTTTATGGGTCCATTTCCAAAATCTAATAATAATCTATATATACTCGTAGCCATTGATTATGTATCTAAATGGGCGGAAGCACAAGCTCTCCCAACTAACGATGCACGAGTTGTAGTCAACTTTTTAAAACGTCTTTTTGCAAGGTTTGGAACACCGAAAGCTTTAATAAGTGATCGGGGTACTCATTTCTGTAATAATCAACTTGAGAAAGTTCTTAAAAGATATGGAGTAACTCATAAAATCTCCACCGTATATCATCCACAAACAAGTGGACAAGTTGAAAATACCAACCGAGCTTTAAAACGTATTCTAGAGAAAACCGTAGGATCAAATCCGAAGGAATGGTCCATTAAATTGGAAGATGCACTCTGGGCTTTTAGAACAGCCTACAAAACTCCAATTGGAACCACACCTTTTAGACTTGTTTATGGAAAAGCATGTCATCTTCCAGTAGAAATTGAACACAAAGCATTTTGGGCTTTGAAGACATGTAATCTTGATTTACATGAAGCCGAACGTCTACGATTAAGTCAACTAAATGAATTAGAAGAATTAAGACATGAAGCATACGAAAATTCGTTAATCTATAAATAAAGAACGAAGAAATGGCATGATAAAAGAATCAGAAGTTCAAAAGAATTTAAAGAAGGAGACAGAGTTCTTCTTTTCAATTCACGATTCAAGCTATTTCCTGGAAAATTGAAATCAAGATGGTCTGGACCATTCATAGTCAAAAGAGTTTTCCCATACGGAACGATAGAATTAATAAATTCAAATGGGATTGAATTTAAAGTTAATGGTCACAGAGTTAAACATTACATACATGGTCCGATGGAAGTCGACAACGAAGTTAATCACAATTTCGACACCACAGCTAACTAAGTGTGGGGAGAATCAAGTCTTTAAAGGATAATATGTATTTCTGTTAGAGTTAGATTGTCTGTTTTAGTGTAGTTCTCAAAAATGGAACCCGAATGGTCTTTCCCTAGCAGACCCTAAAGAACTAGTCTTCTCCCCCCATTCTGAATTTTTATTTTTTTTAGGTTTTTACAAAATGAAGACTGCCTGTGAACTAAACCATGGTCTAATGCTACACGCTTTGATCACTAAAAGAAATAATGACATACTACCGAGTGAAATAGTATCAGTAATCAGAGAAAGAATGGACGGAGTTAGAAAAGAATCCAGATGCGAAGATAATAAGTTACAATTTGGTAAAGGAAAATCAAAATCCGCAGCGAAAAGAAGAGCACGACACCTAGAACGATGTCACAAATGCGGAAAATGGTCACATGGAGGTAAATGTTCCAATAATCAAACCTATTCAAATACCGAATTTGTTACTTTATGCAGAGACGGACCGTTCATATGTTTAGAAGAAAAGATACTGAATGCTCGAGGTTACGCCTATGTAGCCATGGAAAACCAATTAAACCGACTATCTTATGAATGGGATAGATCATATAACTAAGAAATCTATTTCACAGGTATGTCTGTACAGTTTTTATTTTTATTTTTATTTTTAACCTTTTGATAATAAACGCTAATTTGTTCGCTAAAAAGTATTAAATTGGTATTGAATAAAATTAGGTTTGGCGACCGAAATTATTGATATCATTCAAAAATTTATTACATCACTGCGAAATTTAACGTTTATTCTTAAGGTATAAATATCTTTAATCAGTCAAACCAAAATATTTCAAAAATTCGTCATGAGTTAAATTAGGTCTTGGAACCGAAATAACTTTACCGAAAAGAGGGGCGCATATTTTTGATAATATTTGATTGATTAAAGTGGGATAAAAAGACAAAAAGATTTTTAAATTTATTTTTACCATGTTTTTAAAATTAATATTTAAATCTTAAATTAATATTGTAAATTTTGTAAAAACAATATATTTAAAATTGTAAATATTTGAAAAATTAATATAAGTTTGATATGAATTTATGAATTTTTAAATTAAGTTTGGTGTGAATTTTTAAAATATAAATTTTTAATTTTATGCATTTCAAATTTTAAGTTTGGTGTGAATTTTTAATAATAATTTTGAATTTTATATTTAAGTTGTGTGAATTTAAAAACAAAAATTTACTTTATCTCATTAAGTTAAGAATATGATTTTTAAAATTCGTCGTAAGTTGAAGACTAGGTCTTTGAACCGAAATTGCTTTACCCGAGGGAGGGACGAGAACTTTTATTATCATTATTTTTAATCTTATTGAATTAGAGTATGCCAAAAACATTGAAAAAACCCAAAAATCTTAGCTTTTAAAACAATCGCTACAAAAAGACAAATTTTAAAATTTTGTCGAAGGACGGACTAGGACATCGATCCGAAACGACCTCGTCCTAAATAACAAGGGAAACAAAATTTTAAAATTAATTACTTAATTGTTTTAATAAGTTAATGATTATAAAAAAAAAAAAAAAAATACCAAACTCCGCGACTCGCGGAGTTTGGAGCTTAAATCTCCGCGACTCGCGGAGGGACTAAAAATCAGAAAAAAAATATACCAGCAGAACAGATCAGTCCCCAACCCAAAACAAAAACATACTGCGAATTCTGCACGAAAATACCCGAGAAAAAACCCCCAAAATCACAATTTTTAACCGTTAATCACCAAATCTTTTGCTAAAATCATGTTGAGAAGGATGCTATCTAAGAATTACTCAAGAAAAACGGTAAATTTCTACACCTAAACACCATTTAATTCGAAATTTGATGTTCTTGAGCAATTTTTTTCCCCAATTTGATTTTGATGCTTTTTAGTGTAATTAGGCTTAAATTGTTTATGTATTATGCTTGTATAACCTAGATTGATGCTGTTTAACATGATTAGAAGCCTTAAACTTCAAATTTTGAGTAATCTAGGGTTTGTATTCTTGAGCAAATTTGGGGCTTTTTGATATAAACAGGTTATGGCCGATTTTTGTCATGAATTGTTGCTAAATTGAGTAGTGTAACATGTCTAGGTAGTTAAATGATCCAAACTTTGAGCCTAAACATGATTTTGAGAATTAAAGTGGACTTTTTCAAGTCTAAAATTCATGAACTTGATTTTTGAAAGATAATGCCATTTGAGACTTGTTTAATTGCTAGTAATGATTATTTTGACATGTTATTTGAGTTGAATGTTTATGAACTTGGCGAACATTTTCGTATATGCTTATTTGAAAAAGTGTAGATTTGATGAAAATATGAAAATGAGCTTAAGTTTGATATAAATTGATAATGTCATTGTAATTATTTTGATTGATGATTTTGCTGACACTAATGCATATTTGGATGCACAAAATTTGTGTTTGATGTGTTTTGCAGACTGAAAGGGGTGAATCTTCATCCCAAGCCCGCAATGCTCCTGCTGAGAATTTGGAACAACAGGAGGTGGATAACTACTACAAGCAGGATATACCTCATCCAGTCATGACCTTTTCCGATATGCACTTGGAAGAGTTGCACCCGAACCTGAGATTTGACAGACTTTGGATAGATTATCCAAATTATCAAAGGGGTTTGCATACTCTTCATTCTAAGGTTGTTGAGGTACCAAGGGTCATAGAATGGGGACCCTTAGAAGCTGTAGAATTGGCCGGGCCAATTAGGGAATTACTTGTACAGAGGTATGGTAATTCTTCTTTTAATGACTGGGTACATTTATTCACCATACGTAGACCTGTATATAAAGTATGGTGTGAAGAATTGTTATGTAGTATAGAGTTGAATGATCGGGTAGCTAGTTTAACCGATCGTTCTTTTATTAGATTTTTGTTAGGCGGTTCGATGCGCCACATGTCTTTACTGGACATGGCTCAGGCTTTACGTATATATACGCCTGAGGAGTTAGCGTCTGCCGATTGTAGAGGATTGATACTAAACGGTAGAAAGATAGATGAAAATTTTGATACACACGGTGTGTGGAGTCAAATGACAAGCCATCACCGTTTCAAAGGGGGAAATTACTCTTATTTGGATATAGATAGAGCCGAATTAAGAGTGATACATAGGTTTTTAGCTAATTCGATTACACAAAGGGGTAAGAACAAGGAAAAAGTAAATGAACAGGATTTGTTTTACCATATGTGTATTCGAGACCCACAAAGCACTGTAAGTATACCGTATTATGTGGGTTATTATTTATCAGCTATGGTTCGGGGGATGCGACCGCATAGCATAATAGGAGGTGGTATTTTTATTACTTTGATTGGTGAATATCTCGGTGTGGATATAAGTCGGGGGGGATTATTAGTAGAAGAACCAGAACCCCGCGATACTATAGGTTTAAATGTATACCATGGTGCGAAAGTTTTAAAGAGGCGAAATAACGCCGCAGTACGATACCATGGTAGACATCCACAGGTGGAGAGAAACCAGCAGCAAGGTAATGTAGGAGGGGGGAATGAGATGCAAGAAATGCATAGGTTTATAGCTTCTCAGGAATACGAAAATGCTAGACAGAGAGCATTTGAAGATTGGCAAGTTCATCAGAACCAAATCATAGCTCATTGCCAACATATAGGTAGAAACTATATTCCTACACCGAAACCCATCTTCCCTCCCTGGTCTATAGAGATGCAGCCACCGTATCCTACGTATGACCCTGCCGAAGCATTCTATAGCACCTATGGTTATGCCTGGAACCCCTATTGGTACCAATATCATCCTTAGTTTACTTATTATTTTTATTTTTTATTTTGTAATTTGTAATTATTGATACGTTTAATACTTTTGTTAATATTGTAATCATTTTTATAATTGTCTAACTTTTATTCTTAGATTTTAATAATTTTTGAATGTGGGGTAATATACCAAACTTCAAAAATATGTATATATATTTGCAGTTTATCTTATGTACACAACAGGGTAAAACAACGCATTTTCAAAGACTGGCATTAAGTTCAGCAAAAGCAACTAATTTTGACGACAAGATGCAAAATATATGTGAAATAACAACAAGACGGAATGAACAAATGATGTGCACCATTTATCATTCAGCAAACAAACGCCAATATATTTGGAAACTTTGGTAAAATTTAATCATTTTCACACAAATCACCCTCAATAATTTAAATTGTTACTGATTTCTTGCAAATGAGGGCATTGCAAGATCTTAAGTGTGGGAAGGGGTTAAATTCTTTCGGATTTTAAAATTTTTTACTTTATACACTTGGTTACCATTAAAAATACTAGTAAAGCAGTAGTTGTATTAGAATCTAGTGCTCTCTGATAAAAAAGAACAGCCCTAGTCTTATATACTGACTACCCAATTCTAGTAAAATTTTTCAAAATTTTCAATTAAATGAATTCAAAATCATGTTTATACATATTTATGAACGATAAAACTAGGTTTTAACACCGAAATTATTGTTACCTCGGAAAGGACATAAATTAAGAAACAAACTAAAATGTTAAAATTCATTTAAAATGGAATAGAGGACGATAAAAAGGAAAATAAAAGCCAAGTGTGGGAAAATTTACCAAGTTATCTTAAACATATGTCACATATATCTGTAACAAATAACTGAAAATACTTTTGCTTTGGACTAAACTAAACTGTTTTTACCCGATGAAAGAAAAGAAGAGATGGATCTACATGATGAATCAATTCCATCATTAAAAGGAAGTAAAGTCTTCCGAAAAAGACACGCGCTTCTTGATTTAGGTCATGAAGTTGTCGTCCAGACCAGCTGTAGGTTGACGAAAAATCTAGAAAAGTCATCACTAAAATCAGCAGGAAATCCACGGACCTCAGCATTAAACAGGGTCGCCAAGTGGTCAGATTTATCCTAACCATGAGAAGGATTTATCTCGTACAATGGGGGAGGCACCATACAAATTAGCCGGATAAGACTAATGAATCAGATCCCCAGAAAGGATAATCTCCTTAAAGATTAAAAATCAGCTTTTATGACTGATATTACTCAATCCTTGAGATTGACCTTAAAGATTGAGAATTCAAACTCATGGAATTCAATGATATCTAAACTCGAGCTTGAACGAGAAAATATTTTGATCAAAATTACAAACCGATTTGTTTTCTGAAAACCCTATTTTCAATGCGTTCATTACCATTGAACGTAAAATCCTAGGAATTCACCTGGAATTCATTAGGTCACCTGAACTAAATCGGGTGTCAACCGTAAGAACGGTGGTTGCATAGTGGTCAAAGACAGGACCTTGTGCCAGACCGAAAAATTATAAGGGTGAGCTTTACTATTGCTCCTACCAAGGATAGTAATTGCGTCCGACACGTTATAGACCATAATTAAAAGCATGTCAGGGGACATTGCCTTAACAGTTGCTTGTTCAACGCTTTCCTTTACAACCAGACGGTAGTTTACCGAAAGGTAATATACGGGACAAGTAAACTAGACGTGTTGCTTTCTAAATACAAGGTTAGCAAGTGGGTGACACAAAACCGCAAGTTTTGAGCTAAAATTTTCAAATCTGAAACCCACCAAACCCACAAAAATATTTTGCAAACACCGGTAAAGGGTTATTCCGGAAAACTTATCTAGGGTAAAAACTAGATTTCAAAAGATCAAATGTTTTCATAAAGATCCAATTTCCTTAATGGATCTAAATTTTTATAGTCATGTGGGACTGTAAACCATATCGTTACTACCATTGTTTATATCACCGTATAGAAATCACTGATGTACAAAGTGTGAAGAATAAAGAAGTGATTCTTGTATTTCAAGACGATATTGCTTGAGGACAAGCAACGCTCAAGTGTGGGAATATTTGATAATGCTAAAAACGAACATATATTTCATAGCATTATTCCTCAAGAAAGACAAGCTTTTAGTTGCAATTGTTCTATTTACAAGTGATATTCGTTTAAATAATAAAAGGTGAAGACAAAAGACAGATTCTACGAATTGAAGACGCAAACGACCAAAAAGCTCAAAAGAACAAAAGACAATCAAAGAGGTTCCAATTATTGATAAGAAACGTCTCGAAATCACAAGAGTACAAGATTCAAAACGCAAAGTACAAAATATAAAATTGTACGCAAGGACGTTCGAAAATCCGGAACCGGGACCAGAGTCAACTCTTAACGCTCGACGTAACGGACTAAAAATTACAAGTTAACTATGCATATAAATATAATATAATATATAATTAATTATATTAATTATATATATATTATATATATTATAAACCGTCGGTAAACAAAGAGCCAAACTCCTCTGAGCTGTAAAAGTAACCTCCGCGACTCGCGGAGTTTGAAGAGGTTTTCACCGCGAGTCGCGGAGCCCCAAAATTCGACTTTTCCTATAAAAGCAACCGAATTCTGATCGCAATTGATAATCTTTTTTCTTCCTCATTCATACGTAAACAATATATATATATATATATATATATATATATATATATATATATATATATATATATATATATATATATATATATATATATAATTTATATTTTAATTTTAATTTTAATTCTAATAATAAGGGTATGTTAGCGAATGTTGTAAGGGTGTAAGTCGAAATTCTGTCCGTGTAACGCTACGCTATTTTTAATCATTGTAAGTTATGTTCAACCTTTTTATATTAATGTCTCGTAGCTAAGTTATTATTATGCTTATTTAAAACGAAGTAATCATGATGTTGGGCTAATTACTAAAATTGGGTAATTGGGCTTTGTACCATAATTGGGGTTTGGACAAAAGAACGACACTTGTGGAAATTAGACTATGGGCTATTAATGGGCTTTATATTTGTTTAACTAAATGATAGTTTGTTAATGTTAATATAAAGATTTACAATTGGGCGTCCCTATAAATTACCATATACACTCGATCGGACACGATGGGCGGGGTATTTATATGTACCAATAATCGTTCATTTAACCGGACACGGGAATGGATTAATAGCCACTAGAATAATTAAAACAGGGGTGAAATTACATTCAAGGGTAATTGGTGTAATTGTTAACAAAGTAGTAAAACCTTGGTTTACACGCAGTCGATAACCTGGTGTATTCATTAAACAAAGTATTAAAACCTTGTTACAATTCGAATCCCCAATTAGTTGGAATATTTAACTTCGGGTATAATAATAATTTGACGAGGACACTCGCACTTTATATTTATGACTGATGGACTGTTATGGACAAAAACCAGACGGACAGATTAAATAATCCAGGACAAAGGACAATTAACCCATGGGCATAAAACTAAAATCAACACGTCAAACATCATGATTACGGAAGTTTAAATAAGCATAATTCTTTTATTTCATATTTAATTTCCTTTATTTTATATTTAATTGCACTTCTAATTATCGCACTTTTATTTATTGTTATTTAATTGCACTTTTAATTATCGTACTTTTTAATTATTGCAAGTTTATTTTATCGCACTTTTATTATTCGCAATTTCATTATCGTTATTTACTTTACGCTTTAATTTAAGTCTTGTATTTATTTTATATTTTACATTAGGTTTTAACTGCGACTAAAGTCTTAAAATCGACAAACCGGTCATTAAACGGTAAAAACCCCCCTTTATAATAATAATATTACTTATATATATGTTTGTATTTTTATAAAAGTAAACTAATATAGCGTTAAGCTTTGTTTAAAGATTTCCCTGTGGAACGAACCGGACTTACTAAAAACTACACTACTTTACGATTAGGTACACTGCCTATAAGTGTTGTAGCACGGTTTAAGTATATCCATTCTATAAATAAATAAATATCTTGTGTAAAATTTTATCGTATTTAATAGTTTTTCCTAGTAAAATATAAACTATTTCGTACCCCTCTGCTAAAACATCATCTATTTATCAATTTAGGTTAAGTCATAGTGTACCACAATCCTAATGCTCGAGACTAATATGCAAAAGTCAACAAAAGTCGACTTAATCCTAAATGACTTCCAAAATCTATACATGAGTATTATATAACTTAAATATAGTCGTTTAATATATTTAAATATTTTTAATAGATTTATTAGAGTAAATAATATAATTCATTTATTAAAAAATAAAATTTCATATTAAAATTTATATATTAAAAATATACTTTTATATATCTTAAATAATAAAATTTATAAAGTTCATTTAATATCATAAAAATAATATGATAGGTTTTATTAATGTAATTATATTACACGTAGTAAAATATCTTTGTATCGTATATTTATTTGATAAGATAATATTGATAATAACAATAGTACATAAAAGTTGTATTATTTTGTAATAACAATTATTATTATTCTACTAATAATAATAACAATATTTATATTTACTAAAAATGATATTATGATAAAATGATAATTCTTATTAATAATAATAATGAAATTTTATATTAACAATGATATTCCTATTAAAAATAATAATTTTTGTAAAAATTATAGTTTTAATATTAATAATACTTTTAATGAAAAAAAATAATGAAAACGATATTTTTATCTAAATTAAAATCTTTCAAATTTTAATTTCATTATGATACATATACTCATTATTTCCTAATAAATTTGTTAATAGCTTTTAGTCGTCTTTTATATCGCGTTCATAATAATGATAATAATAGTAATCATAATTAGATGTTACTAATATTAGTTTTACTTATAATAATACCAATAATAATAAATATTATGATAAAATTAACGATAATACTAATAACTATTTTAATGATGATTATAATAATAATAATAACAATAACAATTTTTAAATAATGATACATATATTAATAATAATAATAATATTAGGAAATAATAATAACGACGATAGTAATAATAATAATTTTAACAATAATAGTAAAATTCAATTGACTATAACTTCTAATCCGTTCATCGAAACCATTCGATATCTAAATGAAAATTTCTTAATTTTCACTAGCTTTCCAAAGACATGCATAACATATACTTTATCTCAACCGCATATGTACTTAGTTTAGGATTTAACATAACCTATCTAACGACAAAATTAAACATACAGGCATGCATAATCCTATAAACTTGAGCACTAGTCAGGGATACACTATTAATATATAAAAGTTGAGTTATGAGTGCTCACATATCAATATTGAGATTCAATATTGCAGGAAATAACGTAGACGCAACGGAGATAATAAACACTAGGTTGACCTCACGAACAACACCCATGAACCACACCCATAACCTCCATAGCTATAACCCATAATTTCCTTAGCCCTATCCTACTCGCAAAACTCGTCTTGAAATAACCCGCTCATGACCTCGTCGTAATATTTTATGTGTAATACTAATAATAATAATACTAATAATACTAATATTAATAAGAATAATAATATTATTAATTTCTATAATAATAATAATAATAATATAAATAATTATAAGCAACAGAGGGAGTAATATGTACTCGTGTATATGTGTATGTTTCAAACCCAAAATCGATCAAACTTTAAAGACTTGTTCTACCAGTCCTCACCATGCGATTGCATGGTTTGAGAGGCATTTAGCTTTACGATCGCATGGCCCTATGTTCCAGCTATCATCCACTTTTGCTTGGCTACCGACACTCGTATTTTAATATAATTATATAAATATTAAATTTATATAATTAATTATATATTATATTATATTTACGGTCATGGTAAAAATGTAATATTCATTTCGATGACTCGTACGTTGTCACATGACTTATGATTCGGTTTCGGCTTCTCGAACGGCTTTTCGTACGCTTAAGAAACTAGCACTTTACGTTACGCATCGTGTACCATTATCAATAAATAGCCTTAATCATCTAAAGCCTATATTACCCAAAGTATAATTTTTATATTTGAGTGTCGTGGTCATTTACTTTCATAAATCAAAGTCTCGTTGTTTATCAAAATGTATCATTTTAAATCATCTGTTAAATATTATATTTTGTCACTTGTATTATATATATATATATATATATATATATATATATATATATATATATATATATATATATATATATATATATATATATATATATATATATATATATATATATATATATATATATATATATATATATATATATATATATATATATATATATCCTTTAAATATAAATTTGTTCATATTGAAATATATAATAATACAATATTTAGTTTTTCAAAACTAATTATATTTTTAAAGTTCATTTTGGAATCGTTTAGATAGTAGAAAAATATTATATCAAATCACGTTTACGTTTTTGAAATACTTTATATATTTGTAATTTATATTATAACTTTATTTAAATTCTTTAAAAGTCATATACAAATTATCTTATAAAACATCCTAATTAATAAAGTTCTTTTTAAACTGAAACGTTTTTATACGTTTAAATCAAATATGATAACTTTGTTTTCTAAAACTAAATATATAAAATAATCATTTTGTTAAAATATTAGAAGTTGTTATATCATAAAATGTTTTAAAAAGGTAAGATTAAATATACTTTTTAATAGTTTCAAGTTTTTTTTAACGTTTGTTGGTGCAACGTGATATAAGGTCCAAAGGTTAGATAAACGTATGAAATCATCTTAATGTAAAATGTCGATATCCAATGTCTAAGTTATTTACATTCCACATTCCAACTTTAAGATGAAGATTAAAATAGTTATCTTATTAAAATCACGAGGAAAATGTTGTAAAGTATGAATTGAAAATCAAATAGGAATCTTCACTACTCTTGTCTAGTTCCAGTTAATTGACACTTTGTTCTTATTTGTAAAATCACTTTACCATTTTACGAATATGGTTAAAAAGGAAAGGTTTCTTAAATCAAAGTGGACCTCTCAACAAAGACTAGTAATCATACAATGTATCTGATAAATCAATCATTTGATATTATCTTCCAATTCCACCGATAAACATATTGAAACAAATATGCTCATGTAAAGTATTATACATTTAATACTTTGTTAATATTTTCAAGTTATAATATATATATACATACCTACATATACATATTCATATCCAATTAAGTAATGGTTCGTGAATCGTCGGAATTCGGTCAAGGTTAAATGAATGTATGAACATAGTTTAAAATCCTTGAGATTTAACTTAACAAATTTTGCTTATCGTGTCGGAATAATATAAAGATAAAGTTTAAATTTGGTCGGAAATTTCCAGGTCGTCACAATTAGTACCCTTCAATACATGATTTACATATGTATATATAATACTAAAATCCCATAAGTTACGGAGGAATCTACGGAAGCTGTCAGGCAGAGTCTACAGTAACAGATACGCTAAGATATGAATTTTGTCTATACACTATTCATGCAATCAATGCAGTAAGATGTGTCTAGACTAAGGATGATAATTAGATGATTTCCGACTAGATATGATAAGTAAAACTTTTGACATGCAGCTAAGGTCGAAGTCCAGACTCATTAATGCATCCTAACGACTATCTGTTAGACACACTAATGCAAGACCTGGTTCGCTAAGACCACCGCTCTGATACCACATGAGACGACCCGTCCTAATCCATAAGGACGAATACAATAACATATGATTACATCGCGAGGTATTTGACCTCTATATGATACATTTTACAAACATTGCATTCATTTTTAAAAGACAACCTTTCATTACATCGAAAGTTGACATGCATGTATACTATTTCATAATATCCAACTTATAAATGACCTAATCTGTCATTTACTTAATAATAATCTCTTTTGAATTCAACGACATGAATGCAACGTCTTTTGAAATATGCCATGAATAACTCCAAGTAATATCTTTAAAATGAGCAATTGTACGGCGGAAGATTTCTTTAATACATGAGAATAAACATGCTTTAAAGTGTCAACCAAAAGGTTGGTGAGTTCATAGGTTTATCATAAACAATAAAATTCGTCATTTTGATAGACCACAAGATTCAAATACAGTACACCTATCTCGTGTACGAAACCATTTTTCATAATGCTTAGCGGAGTATGTTCGTATCCTTTTCTCCCCCGTAGGTTGCCTCGCGATTTTTAAATAATCGTGCACATATCTCGTGCACAAAACTAATACACATAACCTGTGTATAAAAATCATTCTCTCGATACATAACATTCATTTCGATTTCATTGCTCAACATGGTAACCGACCTTAACATATAATGCGCATAAATAATATCCCCAAAAAAGAACCTCTCGTCTGTATAATATATAAACTTCGAAGTACTAAACACCATGTAAATTAGCTCTTCCATCTAGTGAACATTCTGGGTAGGGGTGTTAAACCCGGTAGCTACCTTTAGGATTCGCGTGAATTAGGGCCATACTCATTTTTAATTCTTAGGTTACCAAGCAATAATAATCAGGAGAAAATATTCACATCAATTGGTGGCAATTATCATGTCCACATAATTCAATAATAATCCACAGAACTTCCGTCTGTATAATAATTCATTCGAGGAATGTTTTGCCTGTGTCCATCTCGTCAAACATTTATAAAATCATTTCATGCATTCGCAGTTCAAAAATATATTTCAAAAGCATTTAATAATTCGGTTATAAAAACAACGCATGTATTCTCAGACCTAAAAATATAAAGAGTAAAAGGGAGCAAATGAACTCACAATACGATATTTTGTAATAAAAATATGCATATGACGACACTGAACAAGTGCAGGGTTGGCGTCGGATTCACGAACCTATATCAAGTATATATATTAACACATATAATCACATAATTCATCCTACATAATATTTATATATTAAGTGTTGTAGTTATATAAATTTATATATATATATATATACTTTATTTATATTTTATATCTTCAGTTATATTTTATATATAGTTATTTTGTAAATAATCAATATTCATACATATAGTTATATTATAATATATATATATATATATATATATATATATATATATATATATATATATATATATATAGTTGGTATTCTATCAAAAATCAATAAGTTATTATATGTAATATTTATATAATAATGTTATTATGTTTGTAGTAATAATAATACTAATAATAATGATAATAATATTATTAATGATAAAATTAATAATAATAATAATAATAATATTAAATAAAAATAATAATATAAATAATAATATTAATGATATAAATAGAAATTATACCCTCATGTATCAATATCATTATCATGGATCTTATAATATCATCATCATAATCAATCATCATCGAAGTCATCATACAACAATATCATTATCGTTTTCATGATCATCTCCTTCCATCATCATTAATCATCTTCATGTTTATCATAACACCATCATCATTAATTTCATTAACATGATAACACAATTGTTATTGTATTTTCATCGTTATTTTCACAGCTCACCATCATCGTTGCTTCCTGTATTCATCATCCTCATCGTTTACACTATCAAGAATCCTAACCATTTTCGTAATCCTAAGTCACGCATCATTTTCAACTTATATATATCATCATCAATACATAAGCTTGTTGCCACCTTCATCATCTCATTAACTTCTAATCCTAATTTATTTCATTAGTTACCCGTCACCATGTTGTCCAGATTTTGTATCGCCCGAACAGTTTTTCACAAGCCCAACTAACTAGCCGATTAAAAGCCCAATTCCTTAAATACCACAAGCCCAAATAACTAATCCTAGTCCGATTATTTAACAGATATGTTTAAGAGTAAAAATTTCAATCGGCCATGACATATAACGAATAATACAATGATTCTTGGTGGGGTTATTGATTGGCAAGCATGGAATTAATTTAGTCAAGTGGGTTGCCAAAAGGGTTTTGTCGGCCAACAAACAAGAAAAGTAGATAATTTGATTATAAATAGAAACAAGGCTGTTGTCATCGTGAATTAACAAAACCAAAGAAAAAAATTGTTATGCAGTAATTTTTGTATTAAATTGATGATGTTGGTTTGAGCTAAAGCAAAAACGAATCGAAATAAAAAAATAATAATACGGCAGTGTGGTGATCATGGTGGAAGAGGGTTTCGATTTTGGTGGTTAATATGTGAAATGCCCCATTCATATCGATTATAAAAGATTCTCAATAGTTGATTTCATTGCGAGGTACTTAACCTCTAAATGATACATTTTACAAACATTGCATTCGTTTTTAAAAGACAGACTTTCATTACAACGAAAGTTGACAACCATACATATTATCTCTTAATATATCCAAACTATGAATGACTTATTATCAATCTTGATGAACTCAACGACTCGAATGCAACGTCTTTTGAAATATGTCATGAATGACTCCAAGTAATATCTTTAAAATGAGCAAATGCACAGCGGAAGATTTCTTTCATACCTGAGAATAAACATGCTTTAAACACCTGGTAATCGACCTTAAAGACTCGTAAACAAAAAAATTCATCATTTTAATAGACCACAAGATTTAGTATTCCCATTTCCCATAAACATCATGCATAAAATTCATTCATATGGATTGAACACCTGGTAATTGACCTTAACAAGTTGCATATAGAATATCCTCATCATTCCGGGACAAATTCGGACATGATAAATTCGCCATCATTCCGGGACAACTTCGGACATGATAAATTCGCCATCATTCCGGGACAACTTCGGACATGATAAATTCGCCATCATTCCGGGCCAACTTCGGACATGAATGATAAATTCGCCATCATTCCGGGAAAACTTCGGACATGATAAATTCGCCATCATTCCGGGACAACTTCGGACATGATAAATTCGCCATCATTCCGGGACAACTTCGGACATGATAAAAAGGGCATATTCGATTTCGATAATTCAACCATAGAATGTAGTTTCGATTACTTGTGTCTATTTCATAAAACAGTTATAAAAGTAGCGCATTCTCACTCTCAAAAATATATATTGCAAAAGCATTTAAAAAGAGAGTAAATGAAACTCACCATACTGTATTTTGTAGTAAAAATACATATGACGATATTGGACAAGTGCAAGGTTGGCCTTGGATTCACGAACCTATATTAATAGTATTTCTATTAAAACATATAATAGAAATATCATAATTTCATTTATTAATATATTATTTATATATATTTTGTAGTTATATAAGATTTATACTAGATTTCTTTTAAAAAACATGACCTTTATGTTATATCTTAAATTATATGCTATTTATTTTGTATATGTATTTAAAGTGATTAATATAGTTATATTTTATATAAGTAATGTTAGTATGATTTATATATGTACTATAATTGTGGTATATGTAATAAGTATGTTTTATATACAAATATTTATTTGTTTAAAAATGATAGTTTTGATATTAATGATTTACTAATAATAATAACTTTATTAAGAATGATAAGATTAGCAATAATAATGTTATTGTTATAAATGATACTTTTGTTTAATAATAATAATAATAATAATAATAATAATAATAATAATAATAATAATAATAATAATAATAATAATAATAATAATAATACTAACAGTTACAAAAGTGATACTAATACTAATATTAATGAAAATAATGATAACTCGTATTATTTTCATTATAATAATAATATTAATAATCCTAATAATAATAATAATAATAATAATAATAATAATAATAATAATAATAATAATAATAATAATAATAATAATAATAATAATAATAATGCGACTATTAGTGATAATAATAATAATAATAATCATACTTGTATTTATAATCTTAATAAATGAAAATTTGTATCATAATACTTATATTAGTAATAATAATAATATAAATGATTTATATTCATAATACTTAATAATAATAATAATTCTAGTACTTAATAACCAAAATGACAAGTGTAATAATAATAATAATAATAATAATCATAATAACAATTCAAATAATAATAATAATAATAATAATAATAATAATAATAATAATAATAATAATAATAATAATAATAATAATAATAATAATAATAATAATAATAATAATAATAATAATAATAATAATAATAATAGTGAAAATATGTTTACTACCTCCAAAGGAACAAGTTTTAAAAATAAATGGCTCAGCCCAGACTCCCTCGACCACTCGCTAACCCGCTAACCTCATAAACCACTCGACCATCTGTGCTTTTCTGATTTAAATCAGAATTCGTTTATAAATAACCCATATTTATTAACTTCCCTTTTCTTCTTCATTAAAAAAATACAGTCGACCAATACTTAGTATAATCCTATACACTAATTACCTGGTTGTTTTAGCTTGTATAACAGAAACAGAAACGTTTAGGAGGTATGTGAATCATCAAAACAGAAAACAATTCAAACAGATTAATTATTGCAGCGTTTTTATTAATAACATGAACTCAAACCTTGATTTTGATATTGAAGATGTTTTAGGCAAAGATTATAACATGAAAAAGATTGTAAACGAATCCTAGAAACTATCTGAATCAATAATCGATCCTAAAACATCAAATTAAATTTGAATTTCGCGATGAACTAACTCTTTGACTTTTTGAAATCAAACTTTGACCTCTAAATTCGAACACGATATGAAAAATTAGCTTTTGAAACTTTACAGAAAGTTTAAATGAAATCTTACTAACATCTTTGCATTTATTGATTTTAAAATGAGATTTGAATTCGACGTTTTTGGAAAAATAAGAAGGAACAGGGGTACCGATTTATTTTTAAAGTTTTCTTTTGATTTTAAATCGATCAAGGAGATGTATTGGTTTTAATTGAGAATGATAATGGAAGAACTGAATAATCCCCTAATATCAAATGTAAATTGGCTGTTTATAGCAGAAGGAAGATCACATGATCGTTTAAATCATACAGGAAGAAAAAATAATATAAAATAAATAAAGATTGATATGTATAGCTAACTGAATTTGGTTGTTTGTGTTTAGAATTGAGATTCGATCAGAGACAGGATTATCAATCAGAAACAGTTAGATTGATACCCTTAACAAACTCGTACGAAAATTTCTTGATTTTATACTTTATATAATTAATACTAATAACTATTAAATATGTAAGTAATAATAATAATAATAATAATAATAATAATAATAATAATAATAATAATAATAATAATAATAATAATAGATAATAATTATATTAATAAAAACAATTAAAAAATGACAATAATATTAACCCTAATGCAAATAATAATATTAATTATATTAATTATTAATACTAATTATAATAATACTAATAATAATAATGTAACAGTTTATATATAACAAATATCATAATTGTTTATCTCTTATATTTATATAGTTACATTTATATATTTTTAATTAATCTTATTAATATATATAAATACAATAATAATCTTAATATTATAACTAATAGTAATACAATATAATAGTAATAATAATAATATTATTACTAATGATAATGATGTTAATTACTATAAAATGTATAACAATAATATTATTAATAGCAATAATACTAATAATATCATATCAATTTACATATATGTCAATTTTTCATATTTATATATTATCTATTGATAATAATAACATATCTAACACTGATTTTAATGATAAAAATATTATTATCATTAATGGTACAAATAATATTATTAGTTATAAAATTTTTTAATTTTATTGATAATAATAATATTAACAATAATAATTTAACAACTTCTACTTATCAAAATTCATATGTATGTATATACTTGATATAATAATATTAATGATACAAATATTAATATTAATAATAATATTAATGAAATTAATGATAATAATATTAATATAGCAATTAAAATTCTAACTTGTAATTACATATAATATATTACCATCTATTATACCATATACACATCAATGTTCGTGAATCGTCGAGCACAGTCAAAGGGTAAGTGATTATATGAATATAATTCTAATATTTTGAGACCCCAACATTACATACTTTGCTTATCGTGTCGAAATCATATAAAGATTAAGCTTAAATTTGGTCGAAAATTTCCGGGTCGTCACAATGTGTGTTTCGAAACAAGAAGACTAGCAGTTGCAGGAGCTTTTGAATGAAACAGAAACATGATGGTAGTAGCTGTAGTAGGTGTAAGTGGGTTCGTGGTGTTGATTCTCGGTTTGCAAGTGGTTCCTCAAATGGTGGTTATTGCTTGTGGTGTTTGGTTTTATAACAAATAAGAAACAAGGAGAGAAAGGGCGGCGATTGATTAGTGTTTTAACTCGAACAAAATAGAAGATAAATAGGTGTATGCTTCCTCATTTCTTCCTTCTTCGCATTTGAATACCACTGAAACAGTAGTAGTATTATTTGTATGTGATATAGGTTGTGGTATTCGGATGCCTTAACAGCGAGAAGAAGAAGAAAGAAAAAGTAAACGAGGGGATGGTGGGAGTGGCGAGGTTTTCGGTGGTGGTTTAAAGAGTTTATTGACAACAGGAGGATGTGATGGGGATGGTGAAGATATTGTTCGACATTTATAATCGTTTGAGGAAGATAGGTTGTGAGTTTTATCAAAGAGAAAGAAGATGGTTGTTTTATAACAATGAGAATTGACATGAAGAATCAATCGTACACCAAAAATAAAGAACGATGTCGATTGCTAAAAAAAATTTTGGATTTGTCCTAGTGTTTTAGATTCCGATTTGTACGAAGAAAACTAATCAACTACAGCTTGAAAAGGATTGGAAACAGAATACGTTCCCTTCTGTGTTTATATATGAATATACGGTGTTTATATATTTATATATCTGTATACGTATTTAATTATATACGTAGTTGTATTTTGCATATTTATATCTTCTATCTCCCTATATCATCTGTCTATATATATAACCATAAATAAAGTAGTGATAATAATATACTAATAAGTCAATTCATTTGTGAAGAAGAGATGTAATGAAACAAAATCTGTTACAAGTTATTATTTGTGACGACCCGTCCTTATCCACCTGGACGAAGTCATCAGCATTTGGTCCCATTGCGATGATCGACTCCAAGTAATGTCCTTAAATTGAGCAAATGCACAGCGGAAGACTTAATTCGTACCTGAGAATAAACATGCTTTAAAGTGTCAACCAAAAGGTTGGTGAGTTCATAGGTTTATCGTAATAATCATTTCAATATGTTAATAGACCACAAGATTTCATAATCATAAACATAATACACTCGCAAGTGTATGTAAAGCATTCTAAGTGGTTGAGCACTTGGTAACCATACTTAACATTTAATCAACATCGCATATTCCCTTTATTATGAAATGTCCCTACACTGTACCAAGTGTAGTAACAAAACGAAGTACTGTGCAACCGTTGAATACTGGTCGTCCAGTCCGGTTGGGGTTGTCAGGCCCGATAGATCTATCAACAGGATTCGCGTTTACAATACCCATGTAAATATTAGTTACCAAGCTACAGGGAAATATGCCAGTGGTACAACTCAACGTAGAATGTATTTTAAGTATTTGTGCCTATTTCGTAAAGCATTAATAAAAGCTGCGCATGTATTCTCAGCCCAAAAATATATATTGCAAAAGCAATTAAAAAGGGAGCAAATGAAACTCACCATACTGTATTTTGTAGTAAAAATACATATAACGGCATTGAACAAGTATAGGGTTGGCCTCGGATTCAAGAACCTTTTAAATGGTTAAATGAGCTCTTAAAAAAAAACAATTGCCCTAGCCCAAGCTTGAACCCAAGACCTCTTGTTCCTAACCAACCGCCAAACCATTCCTCCGTTTCTTATCTTCTATTTTAATTCTTCTATAAATTTCTTTAAATCCTTTTATCGATTAACATAAACCTCATCATCACAATCTCTTCATCGTCTCTTATCATTATAAAATTAGAACATATAACCAATATTTGTAACAGCAACCTTATAACATTTTAACTGTATCATCTTTTACGCTATACCTCATATCATCTAATCATCATTTAATCTTATATCATTATCATAATCATCTTATTATTATCCGTTAGTTACCATCATCATCCTATATTGTTATTACCGTTCACCATTAGCATTTTCATCCTAATACCTCATCATCATAACATCATGTGGTGTCGTGATTGTTTGAAGGGACCAGGAAGTAAACAGCAGGAAAATGTTGGAATAAAAGAGGGTTACAGCGGTTAGACGGTTTGGTATTATATGGCCCAACCTCTCAATATTTTAAAGCCCAATTACAGTCTATTAGCAGCCCATAATGGACAGTCCATTAATGAAGCAGATAAGTAGGGTATTTCAATATCAAACGGGTCCAAGATGTAGCAGCCCAACAGACAAATGGATCGTGTATCTGCGTTTTATAAGGGAACTAGAATCAGCCGTTATATTATTAACTTTACAGCTCACCTTTCCATTATCGTTCTCCATCAATAATCATAACAGATAGATGGCCGACAACCAGGTGTTTGTCTTCTCTACCGGGACAGAAACAGAAAGAAAACGGTTAGATATCGAGTAACAATTAGAGGTAAACAGATGCAGCCACCTTTGTTGCTGTGATGTTCGAATGGTGATCTCCGACGGTTGTTACGATGAAGACGGTGGTTGTGGTTATGTTTGAGTTCGAACATAAGTGGATAACATATGCAGCAGTATGTTCAACAGTATTGGGTCTTCGATTAGAAAATAGAAGTAGAAACAAACCGTGATTAATTTGAATATGGTGTTTTATGTGGTACGTTCTGGGTTCGGTTTACTCGCAACAAGAACGACCAACAACAATGAAACGAGTGACTAGTAGTGAGTTCTAATAGTGGTCTAGTGGTTGAACAAGTATAGAAAGAAAATAAAACTTTGCAGGTTGTTTCCATGGTGATTGTTGATGATTCACGTAGAAGAAAAACACAAGGTGATCGATTTTATGATGGGTGTTGTATGATCATATGTATGTATATATATAAACATATAGAAAAGATAGGTGGTGGTTGTCGTGGAAGAAGGTGATGCTCAAGCTTTGGTGATAGTTGTTGAAGACAGTAGAAATAAGAGGAGGAAGAGAAAGACAAGTAGGTTTTGCTGTCTTCCCTCTTATCTCTATATCTATATATATAAATATATAATGTAAATATATAGATAAGAGATAATGATCGATGGTTGTTTAAAACAAAAATAGTAATCAATTAACTTTCAATTAAGCACAGTAATATTGATGGATATGAAACAGAATTGGGATTCAAACAACCACATCACATTCCACTAATGATATATAATATAATTAAGATTTAAACGTGTTAATTTGTTAGCCGTCACCATTTACAGACTAAATTTCGTAATCCGTTTGTTAATTCAATGGCGGATAAAAGTCTTCTGAAAAATCCCATATTTTTTTAAATTAATTGTCTTTATTTATTTTGGTTATTATGGTATCAAATTTGATCATTAATTATTAAGCAAAATTTTACTCTGTCCACTCCCGATCCCAGGAAAAAAATATAAAAAGTTTTAAAACTTACCAAATAATTCCTAAATACATTTTTAATAAGTCTATAATTCATAGAACTCAGTTTCGGATCACCGTTTATTTTAGAATCATATAAGTTCGAATTTTAACTTGCTTAATAACTATCGAAACATCAAACGAGTATAAAATCAGTTAATATTTATTTTTAATACACTTTATATATTTAGAGATATATTTTAAATAATAATTATTATAATATCTTATTTTTATTTTTATTTTATTACATTTTAATAACAACAACATATAATACTTCAATTTATATTTCGAATTATTTATATATATATATATATATATACACACATATCTATTTATAAATAGTGGTTCGTGAATCGTCGGGAACAGTCGAAGGTCAATTGAATATATGAAACAGTTCAAACTTTTTGAGATCAACCTTACAGACTTTGCTTATCGTGTCAAAAATATTAAATCGTATCGAGAGTTTGGTTTAAAATTAGTCGAAATTTCTGGGTCGTGACATTATCAATCACAAACAAACACAGTATAATAACACGTAGTATATTGTGGCCAACATGAAATAATAAATATTCTAATTCATTTATTGTTGAGATTGATTGGTAACAAGCATTGTTTGTGAGGTTGACAGAAAACGGAATGTACTCTATATGCATGTATATGTAAAAGTGTGTAAAGAATCAATCAAGAAAAGAAACAAAATTTAACACAGTATTTGAAATAATAATTATAATATAATAATAATTAATAATTTAAACGTGTGAATTAGATAATAATTCTACCGATAGTTTTTATGGACTATTATTTCGTTCTCCATTGTTACTCAGTGGCGAATTAAAAAGTCTTCGGAAAAATATCAAATTTTTACAGTAATTATATTTATTTATTTTAGTCATTATGGTATAAAATTAGATCATTAATTTATTAAATAAAAATTACATCAACTGTCCCTCTCATTTCTGGGTAAAATATAAAAAGTGTTAAAATTTAACAAATAGTTCCGAAATACAGTTTTAATAAGCCCAAAGTTTATAGAACTCATTTTCGTATCACCAATTATTTTAAAATTACATAAGTTTGAATTTAACTTGCTTAATATCAATCGAAACATCAAACGAGTATTACAATCATTTAATATTTATTTTTCATTTTCTTTATTTATAAATAGAGATATATTTTAAATAATAATTATTATAATATCCTATTTTTAATTTATTAATTTTTAATAACAATAACATATAATACTTCAAATTATATTTTGAATTATTATTTATATATACATACACACATATCTATTTACAATTAATTGTTCGTGAATCGTTGAGAGTAGTCGAAGGTCAATTGAATATATGAAACAGTTCAAACTTTTTGAGACTCAACCTAACAGACTTTGCTTATCTTGTCGAAATCATATAAAGAATTAAGTTTAAATTTGATCGAAAATTTTCGGGTCGTCACAGGTGGCTATTTTAATAGCTATGATGTAGTGAAGATTATTGAATGGATGGATTAGATTAAATTTCTTTTTTTAAGATGACCTATTTTTGTGTTTCATATTATATAGTAGAAATTTCGTTATACAATTTTGGTAATACAGTTATTCATGGCAACAATTAGTTATAAATATAAAATTAATTTATATATAGAATGTTTAAACATAACCAGGGCTCTCCCGTTAAATTTATAGACATTGTTCAATAAGTGAAAAGTGCTCCTCGAAATTTTTTTAATATATAATTATCACGATCAACATATGCAGTACTTTAGATTGATATAAATGATAATATTATTATATTAACAAATAACACATAACATTCACTCTTACTCCATATTTGTAGAGTAATAATCCAAATCTAATTAGCAATAGTAATATAATATAATAAATAATTAATACAATGCTCCGTAATAAATAAAATAATATGGGGTATAAATACTTTTGAAATTTTAGGAGTAATTATTGTCACTTGTCAGGAGTAAGAAACGATGGTGACGTTTTAGTCATGAAAAAACCGAGATACGTGCTAGCCTGCAACTTGTAAAGGATTATGGGATATATATATATATATATATATATATATATATATATATATATATATATATATATATATATATATATATATATATATATATATATATATATATATAGTAATTGAGTTCTAGAATTATAAGTATGGTGTATTAAATACGTTTAACTCAATAAAAAATCATATTAAATAAAAATGTTATAAATAAATTTGAAGTAATCAATATTTAATAAATATATAAATTTTTCAACTTCTAAGTAACGTAAGTTATTTTTTTTGGCTATAAATATGTAATATCCATTCCATTTTTCCATATCAATCATACAAAAGAGTACGCCATATTACTAAAGATGTATTTTCGGTTTTTTTTAAGATGGAAAGAAGAAAAAAATGATATATAGAATATTATACTACCTCTGTCTCATTCCAGTAGGGTCGTATTCCATTTTGGGCTGTCCCATTCTGATAGTCCACTTCCATAGATAGAAAAGAAAGAAGATATTTTATTGGTGGATCTGGAGAGAGAAGATATTTCATTGGTGGAGAAATGAAGTTAGTGGGATTTTCTAAAACTGCGTATTTTTTTGTGTGGACTATTAGAATGGACATTTGGATCGATTCGTCCGACGCTTCTCTCTTTAATGTTATTATTATGATATTATGATTATTATATTGTACATTTGTATAACTTATATGATTAATAATGAAGATTATGATTATTATTATGATTATAATTCATAATTATAATTATGAATATGATTACGGTTGTTATTATTATTATTATTATTATATTTTAGTTATAATTTATATAACTATGATTATTATAGGTGTAATATTTTTTATACATGTAAATATATAGATAATGTTTATTTAATTAATTTATATAAATAATTATTCATAATTATTATTATGAATATGATTACGATCATGATTGATAATGCTAAAAATGAACATATATTTCATAGCATTATCCTTCGAGAAAGACAAGCTTTTAGTTGCAATTTTTCTATTTATAAGTGATATTCGTTTAAATAATAAAAGGTGAAGACAAAAGACAGATTCGACGATTTGAAGACGCAAATGATCAAAACGCTAAAGAGTACAAAGTACAATCCAAGTGGTTCAATTTATTGATGAGAAACGTCTCAAAATTACAAGAGTACAAGCCGCAAAACGCAAAGTGTAGTGACCCGAACTTTTTCATGTTTATATATATTAAATGAAATTGTTATTTACATGATTAAGTGTTTCCAACATGTTAAGCAATCAAACTTGTTAAGACTTGATTAATTGAAATAGGTTTCATATAGACAATTGACCACTCAAGTTGACCGATGATTCACGAACGTTAAAACTTGTAAAAACTATATGATGACATATATATGATTATATATATAGTTAACATGATATTATGATAAGTAAGTATCTCATTAGGTATTTTAACAATGAGTTATATACATACAATGAGACTATTGAATTTAAGAAACTCGAAAACGATATATATAACGATTATCGTTATAACAACGTCTTACTAAATACATATGAATCATATTAAGATATTGATAATCTATGTTTAATCATGATAAATGATAAGTAAACATGTCATTAAGTGTATTAACAATGAACTACATATGTAAAAACAAGACTACTAACTTAATGATTTCGAAACGAGACATATATGTAACGATTATCGTTGTAACAACATTTAACTGTATATATATCATATTAAGATATATTAATATATCATAATATCATGATAATGTAATAATTTAACATCTCTTTAGATATAATAAACAATGGGTTAACAACATTTAACAAGATCGTTAACCTAAAGGTTTCAAAACAACATTTACATGTAATGACTAGCGATGACTTAACGACTCAGTTAAAATGTATATACATGTAGTGTTTTAATATGTATTCATGTACTTTTGAAAGACTTCAAGACACTTATTAGAATACTTCTACTTAACAAAAATGCTTACAATTACATCCTCGTTCAGTTTCATCAACAATTCTACTCGTATGCACCCGTATTCGTACTCGTACAATACACAGCTTTTAGATGTATGTACTATTGGTATATTTACTCCAATGATTAGCTCTTAGCAGCCCATGTGAGTCACCTAACACATATGGGAACCATCATTTGGCAACTAGCATTAAATATCTCATAAAATTACAAAAATATTAGTAATCATTCATGACTTATTTACATGAAAACAAAATTACATATCCTTTATATCTAATCCATATATCAACGACCAAAAACACCTACAAACACTTTCATTCTTCAATTTTATTCATCTAATTAATCTCTCTCAAGTTCCATCTTCAAGTTCTAAGTGTTCTTCATAAATTCTACAAGTTCTAGTTTCATAAAAATCAAGAATACTTCCAAGTTTACTAGCTCACTTCCAATCTTGTAAAGTGATCATCCAACTGAAGGTATTTCGTATGCCCGAGAGACATATTAAATTAACGTGGCCACTATGTTATGATCCAAGTCGGGTCATACCCAATAACAAGCTAACCAACACTTTATATATATTTATTTTAATGGTTGGATTGTTAAATAAATACGCGACACTTGAACTTTAAGAAAAATGGTTTTCTTAAATATTACTTGATGTGTATATATATAAATTATGGAATAATTTATGTAATATGGAATTAATTATTTATGGGTTAAATAATTAATTAATTTATGTTACATTTATATAAATTGGTTTTATATAATAAAATGTACATAAATATATTTGCAAGTTTATAAAATGTGCATTATAAATATATGGAAGTTTTATATAAAAGTTTTATAAAACATTTAACTTATTTAAAACTAATTAATTTTATAAAACTAATGGGTGGCATGGGGAGTGTAAGAAAGCATGCTATTGATTCCAACACTTGGACATACTTTCCCATTTCCATATACATGCACTTTGACTCCTTATTGGATACACACACTTGCAAAATACATCAAAAAAACTGCACTCTTTGGCTCTCCCATGCTGTTGTTGCCGTGAGCTTTCAAGGGCAAAGGAGGGATCAAAATCTTTTTTGCAAGTTCATTCAAGTGTTACAATTAAATCCTAACTAAAAGCAAAGGTGTTGGTGGTTAGCTTGGGGTATAACTACTTGAGGTTTCATCCATTTGAAGCTCTATTCTTCATCATCATCATCTTCATCACTCTCTACCAAGCTTGGAATAGGTATAAACTCCTTTCTTGCTTGTAGTTTGTAAGTATGTTTCACAACTTGATCCTAATTGGGATTTAACTTTAATTGGTTAAAGTTTAACAAGTCAAAAATTGGTAATTACATGCTTCCGCAAAGTTTGATTCTTAAATGTTTTAAGCATTTTGTAACTTGTTAAATCCCAACAATGGTATCTAGAGCCGAAGTTGTTGAAATATGCTTCGAGATGATTATTAAACTTACTATATATTTTGCATTTTATGTACATGCATGCTTGTAAAATGAAAAAATTTATAGTTTTGGGTGGGTTTATTATATGGCCGAATTTATGGAGTCCCAAAAGTGGGTTTTGGTTCTCCCATTTGGTTCATACTTAGTTGTATGTTAAAGTTCACAATCTAAGCCTTGACCTTGTGTTTGGTTGCATGCATGGTTGATTTATATTTATTCAATTGGTTTGTAATAATATTTATTCATTTGGCATGTAATAATTCATTTGGTTATGTAATTTATTTTATATTTGGTATGTAAAATAGATTAGGTTGTAATTTCATTTTTTAGACAAAAATGTATTAGGATATATTTTGTAAAATGATGAAGATAATGAAGACTTGAAGAACACATGAAGAAGCAGTTGGATGCAAGATTAAGTGGGAGATTTAAAATCTCCTACTTTGTGTTATAACCCCTTTACCGGTGGCATTTGTTTTCGGCTAAACAAATGTCTACCAAAATGGCTTGATTGTGAACATATTGTTTTGCATGCTTGGTTGTTTATTGTATGATTGTGGATTGTATGTTTGTATGCTACAAGTTAATCACACAAGTTAACAACAAACTAAAATGGCAATTTAATTGGTTAAATTAAACATTATTAACAACATGCAAAACGTCAATTTAAATTGTTAAATTAAAAACGGCTAAAAGGAAATTAATAAACGGTTATTAAGAACATGATAAGGATCGTATATATAAAATGGTTTATATCAAGTAATTGGTTAAAATTACAAGAATTGAAAATGGATTTCAAATGAACCATACACTAAATGCATGTTGGTGTATGGCATAAATGTTTTCTTAAAGTAGAATTAACGAAAACTTAAAATCCCTTAATCGACAAGGCAGACAAGTGAAACGCTATCCTTTTATGTGACACTTAAAAATATTAGGGAACTCATAATGGGATAAAGGTCACCTAACCGTTATAAGCAAACTAATATGATTGAGGTAAATTTCGCACACTTGTGGGATAAAGGTCACCTAACCACTTGTATGTTAAATTTACACGTTTACATAAGTAGGACGACTTGATTTGGGAATCATGAACTTAGGGTCACTGAAGCATGAGGAACAAATAGGCATTGATGGGATAAATATGCCATGCAAAAGGATTGCATGATCCCAAAACTTAGAAGTTGCAAAAGGATTGCAATTGTCATATAATGACTACCTAGCTAAATCAAATGACTGGATAAAGGTCACATAACCGAAATTTGGTTTACCGTTGGTTTCTAAAATTTAATAAATATCAATTAGATTTAAAGGGTATTGATTGTTAAATTAAAATTGATACCTAAACAACTTTGTTAAATTTTGTAGATGGCCGCCAATAACAACAACATTCCAAACGCACCAATAAACTTTAACAACCTATCGTTGAGGATAGGGCGTATGTGTTGGAAGACCCCATTCCCGATCAACCGGAAGAAGATGATACAGAAGGCATGGCTTATTGGGAGAAATATTACACCGATTCGGTGCAAGTTTCTTGCCTCATGCTTGGAACTATGATACCTGAACTCCAAAAGGATTTTGAGCATCATAGTGCATATGACATGATCACACAGTTGAAGGAGATGTTCCTTCAACAAGCTCGTGTCGAGCGCTTCGAAACGGTTCGAGCGCTTCATGCATGTCGGATGGACGACTCCCAATCCGTTTCATCTTATGTCCTTAAGATGAAAAGCCTAATTGATCGAGCGAACTGTCTAAACTGCAACGTGTCTAATGAATTAGCCACGGACCTTATCCTTAACTCCTTGTCAAAGAGGTTTGACACATTTGTAATGAATTACAATATGAATGGATGGGATAAGAGCATTGGCGAATTACACGCCATGCTTAAGACGGCCGAAGCAAGCATGGGTAAAAGGGCTTCACCCATGTTTATGATCAATGAAGGCGGGTCCAAAGGCAATAACACTTCTAAACCGAAGGCGGCTAAAAGGAAGGGACCCGCCTACCAAGGCAAGGGCAAGGGAAAGGGGAAGATGGTTACCCCAACCAACAACAAGAAGAAGCAAAAGGTTGCCGAAAAGGCTAACCCCAAGGAAGATCCGTGCTTTGGTTGCGGTGAAATGGGTCACTGGAAACGCAACTGCTCGGTCTACCTTAAGGAGTTGAAGGAAAAGAGGGATGCAGGGCAAACCTCAGGTAATGTATATATGGTGTACATTGAGCTTAGTATTACTTCTTCTAATACATGGGTATTAGACACAGGATGTGGAACTCACATTTGCAATTCTATGCAGGGGTTCAAAAGAAGTAAACAAGAAGCGAGAACATCAAGTCTCTACATGGGAAATGGAGCTAAGGTGCACGTAGTAGCTCAAGGAGACTTTATTCTAAGGCTTCCAAGTGGTTTGGAACTTATTTTGAAAAATGTTTTGTATGCACCCGATTTATCGCGAAACATTATTTTTGTATCCCGTTTGAAACATTGTGGTTTTAATCTTAATTTCATTAATGATGATATCCATGTTTCTTTAGATAGTGTGTTCTATTTCAAGGCTTCGCCTGTGAATGGTATTTATGAATTGGTTCATGATGACACATCATACAATAGCTTAATATATCATGCAAACACCAAGAAACTCAAAAGGGATTTGAGTGATTCCTACTTATGGCATTGTCACCTTGGTCACATAAACAAGAATCAAATGCACACACTTCAAAAGAATGGACTTTTGAAATCAAATGAACTAGACTCGTTTGATGTATGTGAATCTTGTTTACAAGGCAAAATGACAAAAGCACCTTTCAAAGGGACCTATGAAAGGGCTAAAGACTTATTGGGATTAATACATTCGGATGTATGTGGACCCTTTAAGCCCATAACTAGGAATGGTGAAAGATACTTCGTTACTTTCATTGATGACTTCAGTCATTTCGGATATGTCTACTTATTAAGACACAAGGACGAAACTTTTGAAGCATTCAAAGAATATCAAAACGAAGTACAAAATCAACTCAATAAGACAATCAAGGTACTTCGTACCGATAGAGGAGATGAATACCTAAGCGATGCCTTCCAAGATCATCTTAGAAGTTGTGGGATTATCTCGCAACTTACTCCTCCTAGAACACCCCAACTTAATGGAGTTTCCGAAAGGAGGAACCGAACCCTAATGGATATGGTTCGATCTATGATGGCTAGAAGCTCGTTGCCTCTATCATTTTGGGGTTATTGTCTATGCTCCGCGGCTCGTATTCTAAATATGGCCCCAACCAAGCAAGTGGAACGAACTCCTCATGAGATGTGGTTTGGAAAACCTCCATCTCTATCATACTTAAAGGTATGGGGATGTGAAGCTTATCCTAAGCGTTACATCCCTAATAAGTTGAATGCTCGATCAACAAAGTGTATCTTCATAGGATATCCCAAGGATAATATGGGATATTATTTCTATGATCCTTCCGAGCAGAATGTATTTGTTGCTCGAAAGGCTGAATTCCTTGAAACTAAGTTCCTAATGGAAGGAAATAGTGAAAGGAAGATAGATCTTAAGGAGGTTCAAGATCAAGTAGATGATACACAATTGGTTGACACTAGCACTCAACATGAAAATGTTGAGAATGATCAAATGGATGATCAAAATACACAAGACATTCGCAGATCTGGTAGGATTAGTAATCCTCCTAAGAGATATGGGTTTCTCATGGATGGTTGCTATGTGGTTGATTTGGATGAACCAACAAACTACCAAGATGCTTTATCAAGGATTGATAAAGATAAATGGCAGGAAGCCATAAACGCTGAGATGCAATCCATGTATGACAACCAAGTTTGGGAACTTGTTGAACAACCTACTGGCTCAAGGCTAGTTGATTGTAAATGGCTTTTCAAAATGAAAACCGACATACATGGAAACTTGGATACATATAAAGCTAGACTTGTAGCAAAAGGTTTCACTCAAACTCAAGGGATTGACTATGATGAAACTTTTTTGCATGTGGCAATGTTAAAGTCTATTAGGATATTACTTGCCATTGCTGCTCATTATGATTATGAAATATGGCAAATGGATGTCAAGACCGCTTTCCTAAATGGACATCTTAAGGAAGATGTCTATATGGTTCAGCCTGAAGGTTTTGTTGATCCAAAATATCCTAAAAAGGTATGCAAGTTAAAGAAGTCAATCTACGGATTGAAACAAGCATCTAGAATGTGGAATCATCGTTTTAATGAGGAAGCCAAGAAATTTGGCTTCATTAAAAATGGTGATGAAGATTGTGTATGCAAGAAGGCTAGTGGGAGCACAATCATGTTCCTTGTACTATATGTGGATGATATATTGTTATTTGGAAATGATATTCCTGCAATGCAAAGTGTTAAAACTTGGCTAAGTAAATGCTTCTCCATTAAGGATCTTGAAGAAGCATAATACGTTTTGGGGATTGGGATCTACAGGGATAGATCCAAGAAACTGATAGGTTTGAATCAAAGTGCATACATTGAAAAGATCTTGAAAAGGTTCAAGATGGAGAACTCTAAGAAAGGTTTGGTACCTATTCAAAAGGGAACACTTCTCAGTTCATCTCAGTGCCCCACCACGAAAGATGAACAGGAGAGAATGAAGAAAGTCCCATATGCGTCTGCCATTGGGTCAATCATGTATGCAATGATATGCACTAGACCGGATGTGTCATGCGCTCTTAGCCTGACAAGTAGATACCAGAATAACCCAGGAAACAGTCATTGGATTGCTGTCAAAAGTATATTGAAATACCTTAGGAGGACTAAGGATATTTTTCTAATATATGGGTCTGGTGAGGAGGAACTCGCTGTAAAAGGTTACGTGGATGTGAGTTTCCAAACTGATCGAGATGATTCTCGATCACAATCCTGTTATGTCTTCATGTTAAATGAAGGTGCGGTCTCTTGGAAGAGTTCAAAACATGATGTTGTTGCTTTATCCACTACAGAGTCGGAGTACATCGCCGCATCATTGGCAGCTCAGGAAGCTGCATGGATGAAGAAATTCATCGACGACTTAGGAGTAGTCCCTTCCATTCAGGACCCTCTTAAGATCTTTTGTGACAACGAGGGTGCGATTGCTCAAATCAAAGAACCTCGTGCTCATCAAAAGACCCGTCACATTGAGCGGAGATTCAACTACATAAGGGATGAAGTTGAAAAGGGAAAGATATGTATTCGCAAAGTTCACACTGATCTTAATATAGCGGATCCTCTTACGAAGCTCTTACATGGATCAAAACATGCAGGACATGTTTGTGAATTAGGGCTTCGATATTCTAGTGATTGGTCATGATCTGTTTTAAGTATTGTAATGGAACGAAATTGTTCAAACTCATTAATATAATTATGGCATTAATTTATTTTGAGTTATGTTCCTATTTTTCATATTTTATCCATGAATAAGTAATTATTCTAAATTCCGTAGTCGATCACATTTGTGGGAGCAAGTGTGAGGTTTAGACTATTATGAACTTGGATTGGTATACATTCACGGGATGAATGTGGGGCAAGGTTGCAACCAAGGTTCATAGATTTTTTGTGGGATACAAATATTGGAAGACCCGCCCTCAAGATTTACTAAATGGAGCCTTCGTGGTTGATCACATGTGATCTAGAGTAAAAGGCGAATATCATAGTATCCTCTGACCTGAGATGCATATTAGGTTCGGATATTTACCAATTATTGTACCTTGATTCTTTCCTTCGCTATTCTGAAATATGGTAGTTCACAAGGAAGAGCTCAGGCATAATGCAAGGTACATATTTAGGACGTATGTAGTCATGATGGAATTTGTCCCTCTTATTCGTTGAGAGTCAGATGTCTAAGGCCTGATAAAGTTAAATCTAAAAGAGAGTGATCGCTCTGTGTCTCTTGGATTTAACATGACATCTAGGACGAAAGGATGTAATGAAAAGATTCACCTATTCATATTCGAGATGGGAACTCAAAAGGGATGATGTTATTGAATGGCAAAAGTCATAACATATTGGTGGTGATGGACGGTTGTTAGGTGGTATCCATCACTTGCATTAATTTCTTATGTTTCTCGTGCAAGTGTGAGATTGAAGGTATTTCGTATGCCCGAGAGACATATTAAATTAACGTGGACACTATGTTATGATCCGAGTCGGGTCATACCCAATAACAAGCTAACCAACACTTTATATGTATTTATTTTAACGGTTGGATTGTTAAATAAATACACGACACTTGAACTTTAAGAAAAATGGTTTTCTTAAATATTACTTGATGTGTGTATATATAAATTATGGAATAATTTATGTAATATGGAATTAATTATTTATGGGTTAAATAATTAATTAATTTATGTTACATTTATATAAATTGGTTTTATATAATAAAATGTACATAAATATATTTGCAAGTTTATAAAATGTGCATTATAAATATATGGAAGTTTTATATAAAAGTTTTATAAAACATTTAACTTATTTAAAACTAATTAATTTTATAAAACTAATGGGTGGCATGGGGAGTGTAAGAATGCATGCTATTGATTTCAACACTTGACCATACTTTCCCATTTCCATATTCATGCACTTTGACTCCTGGTTGGATACACACACTTCCAAAATACATCAAAAAAACTGCACTCTTTGGCTCTCCCATGCTGCTGTTGCAGTGAGCTTTCAAGGGCAAAGGAGGGATCAAAATCTTTTTTGCAAGTTCATTAAAGTGTTACAATTAAATCCTAACTAAAAGCAAAGGTGTTGGTGGTTAGCTTGGGGTATAACTACTTGAGGTTTCATCCATTTGAAGCTCTATTCTTCATCATCATCTTCATCACTCTCTACCAAGCTTTGAATAGGTATAAACTCCTTTATTGCTTGTAGTTTGTAAGTATGTTTCACAACTTGATCCTAATTGGGATTTAACTTTAATTGGTTAAAGTTTAACAAGTCTAAAATTGGTAATTACATGCTTCCGCAAAGTTTGATTCTTAAATGTTTTAAGCATTTTGTAACTTGTTAAATCCCAACACCAACCTCAAGATATCATTCTAAATCAAGGTAATACTCATATACAAACTTTTATTCAATTCCTATAACTATAACTATCTTAATTCGAGTGATAATCTTACTTGAACTTGTTTTCATGTCATGATTCTACTTCAAGAACTTTCAAGCCATCCAAGATCCTTTGAAGCTAGATCATTTCTTGTCACTTCTAGTAGGTTTACCTACTAAACTTGAGGTAGTAATAATGTTCATAACATCATTCGATTCATACATATAAACTATCTTATTCGAAGATTTGAACATGTAATCACTAGAACATAGTTTAGTTAATTCTAAACTTGTTCGCAAACAAAAGTTAATCCTTCTAACTTGAATTTTAAAATTAACTAAACACATATTCTATATCTATATGATATGCTAACTTAATGATTTAAAACCGTAAAACACCGTAAAACCGAATATACTCCGTCGTAGTAACATCGCGGGCTGTTTTGGGTTTGATAATTAAAGACTATGATAAACTTTGATTTAAAAGTTTTTCTTCTGGGAAAATGGTTTTTTTTTATGAACATGAAACTATATCCAAAAATCATGGTTAAACTCAAAATGGAAGTATGTTTTTCAAAATGGTCATCAAGACATCGTTCTTTCGACTGAAATGACTACCTCTTACAAAAATGACTTGTAACTTATATTTCCGACCATAAACCTATACTTTTTCTGTTTAGATTCATAAAATAGAGTTCAATATAAAACCATAGCAATTTGATTCACTCAAAACGGATTTAAAACGAAGAAGTTATGGGTAAAACAAGATTGGATATTTTTTGATTGTTGTAGCTACGGGAAATATTGTAACAATTCTATACAAATCATATCCTAGATAACTTATATTGTATTATACATGTATTCTAATATATTATGTAATCTTGGGATACCATAGACACCTATGCAAATGTTTTGACATATCATATCGACTCATGTATACATATTATTTGGAACAACCATAGACACTCTATATGCAGTAATGTTTGAGTTAGCTACACAGGATTGAGGTTAATTCCAAAAATATATATACTTTGAGTTGTGATCTAGCCTGAGACGTGTATACACTGGGTCGTGGATTGATTCAAGATAATATATCGATTTATTTCTGTACATCTAATTATGGACAACTAGTTCTAGGTTACTAACGAGGACAGCTGACTTAATAAACTTAAAACATTATAATGTATTAAAAATGTTGTAAATATATTTTGAACATACTTTGATATATATGTTCATATTTGTTATAGGTTCGTGAATCGACCAGTGGCCACCCGACGAAGTAAAAATCTGTGAAAGTGAGTTATAGTCCCACTTTTAAAATCTAATATTTTGGGATGAGAATACATGCAGTTTTATAAATGTTTTACGAAATAGACACAAGTAATTGAAACTACATTATATGGGTGAATGATCGAAGTCGAATATACCCCTTTTGCTTGGTAACCTAAGAATTAGTAAACCGATCTACTAATTGACGCGAATCCTAAAGATAGATCTATTGGGCCTAACGAACCCCATCCAAAGTACCGGATGCTTTAGTACTTCGAATTCATTTTTATCATGTCCGAAGGATTTCCCGGAATGATAGGGGATATTCTTATATGCATCTTGTTAATGTCGGTTACCAGTTTTCACCATATGAATGAATTTTATCTCTATATATGGGATGTATATTGAAATATGGAATCTTGTGGTCTATTATTATGATTTGATAATATATAGGTTAAACCTATAACTCACCAACATTTTTGTTGACGTTTTAAGCATGTTTATTCTCAGGTGATTATTAAGAGCTTCCGCTGTTGCATACTAAAATAAGGACAAGATTCGGAGTCCATGCTTGTATGATATTGTGTAAAAACTGCATTCAAGAAACTTATTTTTGATGTAATATATTCTTATTGTAAACCATTATGTAATGGTCGTGTGTAAACAATATATTTTAGATTATCATTATTTGATAATCTACGTAATACTTTTTAAACCTTTATCGATAAAATAAAGGTTATGGTCATTTTAAAAATGAATGCAGTCTTTGAAAAACGTCTCATATAGAGGTCAAAACCTCGCGATGAAATCAATTAATATGGAACGTTTATAATCAGTATGAACGGGACATTTCAGTTGGTATCCGAGCGTTGGTCTTAGAGAACCAGAAATTTGCATTAGTGTGTCTTACCGAGTTTGTTAGGATGCATTAGTGAGTCTGGACTTCGACCGTGTTTTTCTTCAAAAACGATTGCTTAACATTTTTTTGTTGGAAACTATATATTATTAACATGTAAATATTATGTGATATATTAACCTCTTAATGTGTTTGATATTCTGTGATAGACGTCTACCACTAGTACAAATCCCATTGATTCACCTAATAATAATGAAGAGTCGAATATATTTTGGGAAGATTCACAAATTCCCGAAGAGGAACCGGAAGAAGAGGAACCGGAAGAGGAGGAACCGGAAGAGGAGGAACCGGAAGAAGAGGAACCGGAAGAGGAGGAACCGGAAGAGGAGGAACTAGAAGAAGAAGAGGTTCTGGAGAAAGAAATATTGATACCTATAGTAAATCGATTAAATAAAAGAAAATCCTCAACCAACGGACCAAAGTTAATAATGGTCAATGGTGTTTTCACCGAGGAAGCAAAATTTTTTGGGAAGATTACCAATTTTCCAATGAGGATTCCGATGATGTTATAGAAATTACCTTGACCCAATTTAATAAAGCGAAAGAAAATAATAAGGGAAAAGGTATAAAAATAGAGAAACCCGATTCCAACCCAATGAACTTTATATGTATCGACAACATCCGTATTTCCTAAAATGTAACAATGACCCGGGAACCTCTAAACCACCAGGTTTCTCTAAACCATTGTGGAAAAAGACGACTCGTATTAGAGGAACACCATATATTCCTAGAAAATTAGGAAAACGAACCAAGTCTGAAGAAGAAGAAACCAGTGATTCAGATTAGAGGGTTGTAATCATGTTGTATATTATATGTATTGTAGTGTGCTTGTACTTTTATGTTCTATGTAAAAATTGCTTGTATTGTTTGTTAATTATCTTTTACGAATCTAATCCTTGTCTATTTTACTGTATAAAAACAAAATGGACGTTAAGGGTAGACAACCAAATATTTTAGAAGACCTACCAGAGGATATGATTGAGGAAATCATGTCTAGAGTCGGTCAGAATTCATCAGCACATTTAGTTATGGCAAAATTAACTTGTCAAACATTTGAAAGACTTTCCAGAAATGCCTTAGTTTATAAAAGGCTTTCCTTTGATAGGTGGGGTCACATTGGAGAGACCGTAAGTTACGCCGTGTTTTCTTTAAAGCATTAAATGCGGGGAACCCAAATGCAATTTTACGCAACGAGTTAAGAACCTATTTTGACTCAACATATCCCAACATAGGATTTCGTGAATTAGAAAGAGCTTCTAACATGCAACATAAAGAAGCATGTTATGCTTACGGTTAGTGATGTTAAACAACCCAACCCGTACTCCGTACGATAAATTTTTTTTTTTATAATACACATTTACGCGCCAATTAAATATGTAGACCAAATCACAAGTTCCATTAAACCATACAACCATTACCAATGTTTACAAAAGGGCACAAAGGCCATTAGTTAAGTAAATATAAGTTTGACCGAATACAATGATAGTTTATAAACCAAACGACCCAACGAGCATGGTTTGGGACTAAACTACCCAAAAGGTGGTCAACTTCCAAAAGCTCCTACAAGCACATCATCAAGGACATCTAGTGTCCGACAATCCCCTTCCCTTTATCCTCGCCTGCAACTAAAAAGATAAACAACGAGAGGGGTAAGCTAACGCTTAGTGAATGCAATAATTATACATGATCATATATAACCTACTTACTTGCATACACTTACACAATACCACATACAAGCTAGCAACTCAACTTACATGAAATCCATCATGCATAAACTACTATCCACGTTCCACATCAAGCTAGCAATAGTATTAGCATATAGTTCACAATATAATATGCTAAGTACAATTCGCACAACCATGGTTAACCAAGTATACAAGAGAACGGTACATGAAGGTCCGTTGGAGTTCATAACATCCACTAGTGTTACTTATACACCGCGTAATCACTAGTCCCCCGTGTGATGTCTTAAACACCGCGACTAACTCACCCTTACACAATGTGGCGTCTTAAACACCGCGACGAATCCACACTTCATTCAATACAATGAGTGGTGTCTTGATCACCGCGACGCTTCCACTCTCATGACATTGTGGTGTCTTAAACACCGCGACAATTCCACAAGTCAATTACACAATGAGTAGTGTCTTAAGCACCGCGACAATACTACTCGTTACCTAAAATGTGGTGTCTTGAACACCGCGACACTTCCACATTCATACCACACAAATAAATACATTATATACGTTCACGCATAATTATTCCACTCACCTTGACACAAGGATGATGAATATTCGCTTCCAAACTCAAAGCCAAGTACCTAATACATTAAGTACCAATTCAATACATAAACTAGTGGAATTAACCACATTACAATTACTTGGGCATTTAATGACTCAATTCGCATTAAATGACCCAACTACATCACAACCGCCCTCTTAATGGCCAAGACTCGACTTTAGTTACCAACATTAGTGCATTAAAGTCTACTAGCCTCAATTGACATCCACCTAGGGTAATTTACACCCATTTTACCCAAACTAGGTCAACTAGTACATTCTTGACCCATTTTGACGCTTTCACATCCAAACTAGTCAAACATAACCCAAATGACATCTCTTTTAATTTTAACAAATGTTTAATGCTTTTAATATCATTAACACTTTCAACTCACAATTACAAGGCCAAAACCCTAGATTATGGCCATTAGGGTTTCATTACAACAACCTAACCCAAATTCACCCATTTTACTCCCAAATGGGTCATACAAACTTCTATTAACCAAAACCCTAGCCATAATCAATTAAAACTCGAAACTTAGAGTTAGAACTTACCGAGACTATCACCACGTAGCTAGAGTCACAAGGAACAACTTTAATACTTGCTCCAAAGATCAACCCTAAATCCTTCCTCTCTCAATCTCACTTTGAATCCAAATGGGTGTTAGAGTTTTGGGAGAGAAATTGAAAGAAAATGAAAAAGGAAAATGAAATAAATGAACTAGTGGACCAGATTTAATGCACCCATCAGATCTATACGTCCATTTACCATTTTGCCCCTCAAAATCTCTTAATTTAACATAAAACCGGGACCTGGCCAGCAGGCCTGCCGAGGCGCGGCACTAAACGTCGTGGCGCGACGAATCAAAGTAAAATTCACCATGCTTAAGTCCTGTTCTGATCTGGAAACGCTTGATGGGTCGCGGCGCGGACCCGTTTGTCGCGGTGCGACATACGCCTGGGTCTGGCCACTTCGACTAGTTAGTCAAATTTCCAAGGTTTCCACAACTAATTCCTTCATTCGCGTTCCCAATACACGTCTAAGCCTCACATCTAAGTCTCACGAGACCTAACACTACACAAGCTCATTTGTACACTTATATACGCACATGTTAACTAGCACACAATAAATTATATATATACGTTTATCTATACAATTACGCATAAGCTTCCGAATCATAACGTACAAATGGTTAAATATGTACCTTTAGTCACGTACGGGAAAAACGGGATGTTACAACTCTCCCCCACTTAGATCGGAGCGCGTCCTCGCGATCCAAGCCGCATGACAAGCCGGAAGATAAACCAAAGCAAACTCTTCGGATTCCCATGTAAACTCGGAACCCTTTCGATGTCGCCATTGCACTTTGAAGGTTCTAATTTCCTTGTTCTGCAACATCTTAACCTTTTCATCAAGGATTGCAACCGGTTCTTCCGCATACTCTAACTTGTTATTCAAAGTAATCTCATCCAATGGCACCCAAGTCGAGTCATCCACAAGACACTTGCGAAGATGGGAAACATGGAACGTATTATGAATTCCCGCAAGTTCTTCGGGTAACTCTAATCGATAAGCAACCTCACCAACACGTGCCAATACCTTGAAAGGACCAATAAACCGAGGAGCTAACTTTCCTCGCTTTCTAAACCGAATCACACCTTTCCATGGAGAAACCTTAAGCATCACCATATCACCTTCTTGAAACTCAATCGTTCTTCTACCTTTATCGGCATAAGACTTTTGTCTATCTTGCGCCGCTTTAAGTCGAGCCCGAATCATTTCAATTTACTATTCGTCTCCAAAACCAAATCGGAACTTCCGATTTCTCGTTGACCCACTTCTCCCCAACAAATGGGAGTTCGACATCTACGCCCATAGAGCATCTCGTATGGTGGCATCCCAATACTAGCGTGGTAACTATTATTGTATGAGAATTCCACCAAGGGTAAGTGCTCGTCCCAACTTCCACCAAAATCATTAATACACGCCCTCAACATATCCTCTAGCGTTTGGTTAGTACGCTCGGTTTGACCGTCCGTTTGAGGATGATACGCCGTGCTCATTTTTAATTGAGTACCCATATCTTCATGAAACTTGTTCCAAAACCGAGATGTAAAGCGAGTATCTCGATCCGAAACAATAGATACCGGAACCCCATGTCTTGATATCACCTCCTTTATAAACAACTTAGCTAAAGTCTCCGATGATATCGTTTCCCGAATGGGAAGAAACAAGGCACTCTTCGTCAATCTATCAACAATCACCCAAATCGTATCGTATTGGGTTCGCGCCGTCTTCAGTAACTTGGTAATAAAGTCCATGGTAATGTGCTCCCATTTCCATTTCGGGACTTCCAATGGTTGTAACTTACAGTAAGGCTTTTGGTGTTCGGCTTTGACTTGTAAACATGTGACGCATTATTCAACATACTTAACCACGTCACGCTTCATGTCGGGCCACCAATAATCTTTCTTCAAATCATAGTACATTTTCGTTGCACCCGGATGAATGGAATATTTGGACTTATGTGCTTCATCAAGTAGCACTCGCCGGTAATCCCCCATCTTAGGTACCCATACCCTTCCTTGAAAGGACAACAAGCCACGCGAGCCCATTGTAATGAACTCCGATTGGCCAATGATTCGTTCCGTGTGCTTATTGTGAACATAAGCCTCTATTTGATCTTCACCCATCTTTTCAAGAAAGTCATTAGTGATAATCAAACGTAACGATCCCACCTTTATCGCCGGATGTGTACTCTTTCGACTCAAGGCGTCCGCAACAACGTTCGCCTTACCCGGATGATAAAGTATCACGCAATCATAATCTTTCACCACGTCCATCCATCTACGTTGACGATAATTCAAATCTCGTTGAGTGAAAAGATGTTTCAAATTTTTGTGATCCGAATATATCGTACACTTGACACCATACAAGTAATGGCGCTAAATTTTCAACGCGTGCACTACCGCCGCCATCTCAAGATCATGAGTCGGGTATCTCGTTTCGTGTTCTTTTAATTGTCGAGAGGCATAAGCGATGACTTTATCTCTTTGCATCAGAACACACCCGAGCCCATTCAACGAAGCATCACAATAAACCACCATGTCTTCAATCCGTTCCGGTAACACCAACACCGGAGCTTGACATAACTTTTCTTTCAACAATTGAAAGGCGACTTCTTGTTCTTTTTCCCAATTAAATTTAACATTTTTCCTCGTCAACTTCGTCAAAGGAGAAGCAATCTTAGAAAAGTCTTGAATAAACCGACGATAATAACCGGCCAATCCGAGAAAACTTCGGATTTCCGTAGGCGTAGTCGGTCGACTCCAACTTTTCACCGTTTCGATCTTCCCCGGGTCTACCATAATACCTTCTTGATTCACAATATGACCAAGGAATTGAACTTCCCTTAGCCAAAATTCACATTTGGAGAACTTAGCATACAATTTATCCCTTCGTAACGTCTTCAACACTTCACGTAGATGGTGTTCATGTTCCTTCATACTCTTGGAATAAACGAGTATGTCGTCAATGAACACGATTACCGACTTGTCCAACATAGGTTGGCACACTCGGTTCATTAGATCCATGAATGCCGCCGGTGCATTCGTGAGACCAAAAGGCATAACCACAAACTCATAATGCCCGTAACGCGTCCGAAAGGCCGTTTTCTCGATGTCTTCCTCACGGACCCGCACTTGATGATAGCCGGACCGTAAATCGATCTTAGAAAAATACGTGGCACCTTGGAGTTGATCAAATAAATCGTCGATCCGAGGTAATGGATAACGATTCTTGATCGTCACTTTATTCAACTCCCTATAGTCGATGCACATTCGCATGCTTCCATCTTTCTTTTTCACAAACAAAACCGGAGCACCCCACGGCGAGGAGCTTGGTCGAATGAAACCCTTCTCAAGCAACTCTTGGGTTTGATTAAGCAATTCTTGCATCTCCGTCGGCACTAAACGATAAGGGGTTTTAGAAATGGGAGTAGCTCCCGGAACCAACTCGATGCGAAATTCGACTTGTCTTTCCTCTGGAACACCCGGTAATTCATCCGGAAAGACATCTTCAAATTCGTTAACCACCGGAATCTTACGAATAGGTGGTGGCTCATCACGAGTGTCAACTACGTGAGCAAGATAAAACAAGGCACCGCTCTTGCGAAAACGTCGTGCCCTTGCATAAGTGCACAATGGTACGAGTCTTCTCCGTCTATCGCCATGAATAATCAACTCTCCCCCACTTGGGGTCCTAACACGAATGAACTTATCATGGCATGCAACATCGGCTCTATAACGATCGAGCCAATCCATACCAACAACAATATCGAACTCACCCAAAGTCATCGGAATGAGGTCAATTTTAAACGTTTCGGTACCAAACACAACATCACAATTCTTACAAACATCAACCACTAGCGCCGTCTTGCCATCCGCTATTTCGACTTCAACCGGACGGCTCAACTTAACTAGCTGTTTATTTAACTTAGATACAAATCGAGGCGACACAAAAGACAAATTAGCACCGCTATCAAATAATATCTTGGCCGGTTTAGAGTTAACCAAGAAAGTACCTGAGACAACTTCGTTCGATTGTTTAGCTTCATCATTAGTCATCAAATAATTTCGACCTCGGCCCGTACCCGCCGCCTTCTCTAACCGCTTGACATGATCATTAACCAACTCGGGACACTCGGTCTTCTTGTGTCCTTCCTTCCCACAATTGTAACAAGTGAATTTTGTAGTAGAAGATGGTTTGATGCAATCACGGGCCATATGTCCCCTTCGCCCACAATTATGACAAGAATAGGGGAAATCCCCCGAAGCACCTTTCTTCACACTCCCCACACTCTCGGAGCCTTTCTTAAACTTCTTGCTAGAAAAATTAGATTGACTAGTAGCTTCAATTTTTTTCTTGCCCAAGGTAAGGCTATTCTTCCTCATCACAAGCGCCTCGAAACCCTTGGCCATGTTAAACAATTCGTCAAAGCTTTTCACCACATTTACACTTATCTTCTCTTGATAACTATCATTCAAGATCCGATAAAAATCTTCCTTGAACATCTTGTCGTTCCCGACATACTCCGGGCAAAATTGAGTTTTAGACAAAAACACGGATTTGAGAGTGTTCAAGTCCATCGACCCTTGCCTCAAGGAACGTAACTCGTCCTTTAGCCTAGTGAGATCAGCCGAAGTTCGGTATTCTTCGAAAAATTCCACCTTAAACTCATCCCAAGAAAAGTCCATGCATTGTTCTTCGCCATAGACTTGAATCTTTGCATCCCACCATAGCTTGGCATCACCTCTTAGCATGCTACAACCATACCTTGTCTTTTTATCGTTAGGTCACTCACATGTACGAAAAGCCCCCTCCATATCAGAGATAAACCGGGCACTCTTAAGTGGGTCCCATTCACCATCAAAGGTAGGAGGTTGAGCATCCTTGAAGTTCTTAAAGAAAAAGTCTCACCTCCCCACATTCTCTTCTTGAAGAACAATTTTAATTTGTTCCTTAACCATATTGACGACTTGTTCTTCAATAGTGTCTAGAAACATCTTCTTAATATCAACAAGAAAATCCGCCCTTTGGCGTTGAAAGATGGCCTCAACCTTGGCCGTGAACTCGGGGTCCTCGCTCGTGCCCCCATTATCGGTGTCGTGTCCGTTTCTCATCTTCATTCTATAAAACGGGAAAGATTAAACAACGAAACCAAAGACATGACACATATATACCATACTACCCCATCTCGCTCAACAATCGTCATACATCGCTCGTTTGACACGATTTGCACCCGTAGCAAGGGTAGCTAGTCATTGCTACACGAGTACGTCGCATTAACTTGCTAGTACAACGTCTATCTCGCTTGATGATTCCAACTACAACACAAAACAATGAGTGCATGGTTAGTTCATATAAACCTACGCACTACCATTCCCGATTCGACCCGAAGTTGTACAAGTCCCGCCTAAAAGCGCATACACATAAAAGTCTAAGTCTAGGCACCTATCTCAAGTCGCCTAAATCCCTTAGACCATGCTCTGATACCACTTGAAACAACCCAACCCGCACTCCGTACGATAAATTTTTTTTTTTATAATACACATTTACGCGCCAATTAAATATGTAGACCAAATCACAAGTTCCATTAAACCATACAACCATTACCAATGTTTACAAAAGGGCACAAAGGCCATTAGTTAAGTAAATATAAGTTTGACCGAATACAATGATAGTTTATAAACCAAACGACCCAACGAGCATGGTTTGGGACTAAACTACCCAAAAGGTGGTCAACTTCCAAAAGCTCCTACAAGCACATCATCAAGGACATCTAGTGTCCGACAATCCCCTTCCCTTTATCCTCGCCTGCAACTAAAAAGATAAACAACGAGAGGGGTAAGCTAACGCTTAGTGAATGCAATAATTATACATGATCATATATAACCTACTTACTTGCATACACTTACACAATACCACATACAAGCTAGCAACTCAACCAACATGAAATCCATCATGCATAAACTACTATCCACGTTCCACATCAAGCTAGCAATAGTATTAGCATATAGTTCACAATATAATATGCTAAGTACAATTCGCACAACCATGGTTAACCAAGTATACAAGAGAACGGTACATGAAGGTCCGTTGGAGTTCATAACATCCACTAGTGTTACTTATACACCGCTTAATCACTAGTCCCCCGGGTGATGTCTTAAACACCGCGACTAACTCACCCTTACACAATGTGGCGTCTTAAACACCGCGACGAATCCACACTTCATTCAATACAATGAGTGGTGTCTTGATCACCGCGACACTTCCACTCTCATGACATTGTGGTGTCTTAAACACCGCGACAATTCTACAAGTCAGTTACACAATGAGTAGTGTCTTAAGCACCGCGACAATACTACTCGTTACCTAAAATGTGGTGTCTTGAACACCGCGACACTTCCACATTCATACCACACAAATAAATACATTATATACGTTCACGCATAATTATTCCACTCACCTTGACACAAGGATGATGAATATTCGCTTCCAAGCTCAAAGCCAAGTACCTAATACATTAAGTACCAATTCAATACATAAACTAGTGGAATTAACCACATTACAATTACTTGGGCATTTAATGACTCAATTCGCATTAAATGACCCAACTACATCACAACCGCCCTCTTAAAGGCCAAGACTCGACTTTAGTTACCAACATTAGTGCATTAAAGTCTACTAGCCTCAATTGACATCCACCTAGGGTAATTTACACCCATTTTACCCAAACTAGGTCAACTAGTACATTCTTGACCCATTTTGACACTTTCACATCCAAACTAGTCAAACATAACCCAAATGACATCTCTTTTAATTTTAACACATGTTTAATGCTTTTAATATCATTAACACTTTCAACTCACAATTACAAGGCCAAAACCCTAGATTATGGCCATTAGGGTTTCATTACAACAACCTAACCCAAATTCACCCATTTTACTCCCAAATGGGTCATACAAGCTTCTATTAACCAAAACCCTAGCCATAATCAATTAAAACTCGAAACTTAGAGTTAGAACTTACCGAGACTATCACCACGTAGCTAGAGTCACAAGGAACAACTTTAATACTTGCTCCAAAGATCAACCCTAAATCCTTCCTCTCTCAATCTCACTTTGAATCCAAATGGGTGTTAGAGTTTTGGGAGAGAAATTGAAAGAAAATGAAAAAGGAAAATGAAATAAATGAACTAGTGGACCAGATTTAATGCACCCATCTGATCTATACATCCATTTACCATTTTGCCCCTCAAAATCTCTTAATTTAACCTAAAACCGGGACCTGGCCAGCAGGCCTACCGCGGCGCGGCACTAAACGTCACGGCGCGACGAATCAAAGTAAAATTCACCATGCTTAAGTCCTGTTCTGATCTGGAAACGCTTGATGGGTCGCGGCGCGGACCCATTTGTCGCGGCGCGACATACGCCTGGGTCTGGCCACTTCGACTAGATAGTCAAATTTCCAAGGTTTCCACAACTAATTCCTTCATTCTCGTTCCCAATACACGTCTAAGCCTCACATCTAAGTCTCACGAGACCTAACACTACACAAGCTCATTTGTACATGATGTGGTAGCGGAGTGGTATATAATACTATTAAATTTTACAACGAAACACTATTAAATACGATACAATTTTACACAAGATATTTATTTATTTATAGAATGGATATACTTAAACCTTGCTACAACACTTATAGGCAGTGTACCTAATCGTACAGTAGTGTAGTTTTTGGTAAGTCCGGTTCGTTCCACAGGGAATCTTTTTTAAACAAAGCTCAACGCTATATTAGTTTACTTTTATAAAAATACAAATATATATAAGTAATATTATTATTATAAAGGGGGGTTTTTACCGTTTAATGACCGGTTTGTCGATTTTAAAACTTTAGTCGCAGTTAAAACCTAATGTAAAATATTAAATAAATAAAAGACTTAATTTAAAGCGTAAAATAAATAACGATAATAAAATTGCAATAAAAGTGCGATAAAATAAAATTGCGATAATTAAAAAGTACGATAATTAAAAGTGCGATTAAATACAATAACAATAAAAATGCGATAATTAGAAGTGCAATTAAATATAAAATAAAGGAAATTAAATATGAAATAAAAGAATTATGCTTATTTAAACTTCCGTAATCATGATGTTTGACGTGTTGATTTTAGTTTTATGCCCATGGGTTAATTGTCCTTTGTCCTGGATTATTTAATATGTCCGTCTGGTTTTTGTCCATAACAATCCATCAGTCATAAATATAAAGTGCGAGTGTCCTCGTCAAATTATCCTTATACCCGAAGTTAAATATTCCAACTAATTGGGGACTTAAACTGTAACAAGATTTTAATACTTTGTTTAATAATTACACCAGGATGTCGACTGAGTGTAATCCAAGGTTTTAATATTTTGTTATCAATTATACCAAGTGTCCTTTGTACATAATTTCACCCCTGTTTTAATTATTCTAGTGGCTATTAATCCATTCCCGTGTCCGGTTAAATGAACGATTATTCGTACATATAAATACCCCGCCCATCGTGTCCGATCGAGTGTATATGGTAATTTATAGTGACGCCCAATTGTAAATCTTTATATTAACATTAACAAACTATCATTTAGTTAAACAAATATAAAGCCCATTAATAACCCATAGTCTAATTTCCACAAGTGTCGTTCTTTTGTCCAAACCCCAATTATGGTACAAAGCCCAATTACCCAATTTTAGTAATTAGCCCAACATCATGATTACTTCGTTTTAAATAAGCATAATAATAACTTAGCTACGAGACATTAATATAAAAAGGTTGAACATAACTTACAATGATTAAAAATAGCGTAGCGTTACACGGACAGAATTTCGACTTACACCCTTACAACATTCGCTAACATACCCTTATTATTAGAATTATAATTAAAATTAAAATTAAAATATAATTTATATATATATATTTTACGTATATATGAGAGAAGAAGAAAAAGATGATGAAAATGATCAGAATTCGGTTTGCTTTATAGGGAGTTTCAAAACTGGGGGCTCCGCGACTCGCGGCCATTTTGGCCTTCAAACTCCGCGAGTCGCGGAGAATGAAATTACAGCTCAAATCTTTGGAGTCTTTCTCTGCCGATGGTTTTTATTTATAAATATAATATATATATAATTAATATAATTAATTATATATTATATTATATTTATATACATAGTTAACTTGTAATTTTTAGTCCGTTGCGTCGAGCGTTGAGAGTTGACTCTGGTCCCGGTTCCGGATTTTCGAACGTCCTTGCGTACAATTTTATATTTTGTACTTTGCGTTTTGAATCTTGTACTCTTGTAATTTCGAGACGTTTCTTATCAATAATTGGAACCTCTTTGATTGTCTTTTGTTCTTTTGAGCTTTTTGGTCGTTTGCATCTTCAATTCGTCGAATCTGTCTTTTGTCTTCACCTTTTATTATTTAAACGAATATCACTCGTAAATAGAACAATTGCAACTAAAAGCTTGTCTTTCTTGAGGAATAATGCTATGAATTATATGTTCGTTTTTAGCATTATCAAATATTCCCACACTTGAGCGTTGCTTGTCCTCAAGCAATATCGTCTTGAAATACTAGTATCACTTCTTTATTCTTCACACTTTGTACATCAGTGATTTTCTATACGGCGGTATAAACAATGGTAGTAACGATATGGTTTACAGTCCCACATGACTATAAAAATTTAGATCCATTAAGGAAATTGGATCTTTATGAAAACATTTGATCTTTTGAAAATTAAATCTAGTTTTTACCCTAGATAAGTTTTCCGGGATAACCCTTTACCGGTGTTTGCAAAATATTTTTGTGGGTTTGGTGGGTTTCAGATTTGAAAATTTTAGCTCAAAACATGCGGTTTTGTGTTACCCACTTGCTAACCTTGTATTTGGAAAGCAACATGTCCAGTTTACTTGTCCCGTATATTATCTTTCGGTAAACTACCGTCCGGTTGTAAAGGAAAGCGTTGAACAAGCAACTGTTAAGGCAATGTCCCCTGACATGCTTTTAATTATGGTCTATAACGTGTCGGACGCAATTACTATCCTTGGTAGGAGCAATAGTAAAGCTCACCCTTATAATTTTTCGGTATGGCACAAGGTCCTGTCTTTGACCACTATGCAACCACCGTTCTTACGGTTGACACCCGTTTTAGTTCAGGTGACCTAATGAATTCCAGGTGAATTCCTAGGATTTTACGTTCAATGGTAATGAACGCATTGAAAATAGGGTTTTCAGAAAACAAATCGGTTTGTAATTTTGATCAAAATATTTTCTCGTTCAAGCTCGAGTTTAGATATCATTGAATTCCATGAGTTTGAATTCTCAATCTTTAAGGTCAATCTCTAGGATTGAGTAATATCAGTCTTAAAAGCTGATTTTTAATCTTTAAGGAGATTATCCTTTCTGGGGATCTGATTCATTAGTCTTATCCAGCTAATTTGCATGGTGCCCCCCATTGTACGAGATAAATCCTTCTCATGGTTAGGATAAATCTGACCACTTGGCGACCCTGTTTAATGTTGAGGTCCGTGGATTTCCTGCTGATTTTAGTGATGACTTTTCTAGCTTTTTCGTCAACCTACAGCTGGTCTGGACGACAACTTCATGACCTAAATCAAGAAGCGCGTGTCTTTTTCGGAAGACTTTACTTCCTTTTAATGATGGAATTGATTCATCGTGTAGATCCATCTCTTCTTTTCTTTCATCGGGTAAAACAGTTTAGTTTAGTCCAAAGCAAAAGTATTTTCAGTTATTTGTTACAGATATATGTGACATATGTTTAAGATAACTTGGTAAGTTTTCCCACACTTGGCTTTTATTTTCCTTTTTATCGTCCTCTATTCCATTTTAAATGAATTTTAATATTTTGGTTTGTTTCTCAATTTATGTCCTTTTTGAGGTAACAATAATTTCGGTGTTAAAACCTAGTTTTATCGTTCATAAATATGTATAAACATGATTTTTAGTTCATTTAATTGAAAATTTTGAAAAATTTTACTAGAATTGGGTAGTTAGTATATCAGACTAGGGCTGTTCTTTTTTATCAGAGAGCACTAGATTCTAATACAACTACTGCTTTACTAGTATTTTTAATGGTAACCAAGTGTATAAAGTAAAAAAATTATAAAATCCGAAAGAATTTAACCCCTTCCCACACTTAAGATCTTGCAATGCCCTCATTTGCAAGAAATCAGGAATAATTTCAATTATTGAGGGTGATTTGTGTGAAAATGATTAAATTTTTACCAAAGTTTCCAAATATATTGGCGTTTGTTTGCTGAATGATAAATGGTGCACATCATTTGTTCATTCCGTCTTGTTGTTATTTCACATATATTTTGCATCTTTTCGTCAAAATTAGTTGCTTTTGCTGAACTTAATGCCAGTCTTTGAAAATGCGTTGTTTTACCCTGTTGTATACATAAGATCAACTGCAAACATATATACATATTTTTGAAGTTTGGTATATTACCCCACATTCAAAAATTATTAAAATCTAAGAATAAAAGTTAGATAATTATAAAAATGATTACAATATTAACAAAAGTATTAAACGTATCAATAATTACAAATTACAAAATAAATAAAACTAAGTATACTAGGGATGATACTGGTACCAATAGGGGTTCCAGGCATAACCATAGGTGCTATAGAATGCTTCGGCAGGGTCATACGTAGGATACGGTGGTTGCATCTCTATAGACCAGGGAGGGAAGATGGGTTTCGGTGTAGGAATATAGTTTCTACCTATATGTTGGCAATGAGCTATGATTTGTTCTGATGAACTTGCCAATCTTCAAATGCTCTTTGTCTAGCATTTTCGTATTCCTGAGAAGCTATAAACCTTTGCATTTCTTGCATCTCATTCCCCCCTCCTACATTACCTTGCTGTTGGTTTCTCTCCACCTGTGGATGTCTACCATGGTATTGTACTGCGGCGTTATTTCGCCTCTTCAAAACTTTCGCACCATGGTATACATTTAAACCTATAGTATCGCGGGGTTCAAGTTCTTCTACTAATAATCCCCCCCCGACTTATATCCACACCGAGATATTCACCAATCAAAGTAATAAAAATACCACCTCCTATTATGCTATGCGGTCGCATCCCCCGAACCATAGCTGATAAATAATAACCCACACAATATGGTATACTTACAGCGCTTTGTGGGTCTCGAATACACATATGGTAAAACAAATCCTGTTCATTTACTTTTTCCTTGTTCTTACCCCTTTGTGCAATCGAATTGGCTAAAAACCTATGAATCACTCTTAATTCGGCTCTATCTATATCCAAATAAGAGTAATTTCCCCCTTTGAAATGGTGATGGCTTGTCATTTGACTCCACACACCGTGTGTATTAAAATTTTCATCTATCTTTCTACCGTTTAGTATCAATCCTCTACAATCGGCAGACGCTAACTCCTCAGGCGTATATATACGTAAAGCCTGAGCCATGTCCAGTAAAGACATGTGGCGCATCGAACCGCCTAACAAAAATCTAATAAAAGAACGATCGGTTAAACTAGCTACCCAATCATTCAACTCTATACTACATAACAATTCTTCACACCATACTTTATATACAGGTCTACGCATGGTGAATAAAAGTACCCAGTCATTAAAAGAAGAATTACCATACCTCTGTACAAGTAATTCCCTAATTGGCCCGACCAATTCTACAGCTTCTAAGGGTCCCCATTCTATGACCCTCGGTACCTCAACAACCTTAGAATGAAGAGTATGCAAACCCCTTTGATATTTTGGATAATCTATCCAAAGTCTGTCAAATCTCAGGTTCGGGTGCAACTCTTCCAAGTGCATATCAGAAAAGGTCATGACTGGATGAGGTATATCCTGCTTGTAGTAGTTATCCACCTCCTGTTATTCCACATTCTCAGCAGGAGCATTGCGGGCTTGGGATGAAGATTCACCCCTTTCAGTCTGCAAAACACATCAAACACAATTTTTGTGCATCCAAATATGCATTAGTGTCAGCAAAATCATCAATCAAAATAATTACAATGACATTATCAATTTATATCAAACTTAAGCTTATTTTCATATTTTCATCAAATCTACACTTTTTCAAATAAGCATATACGAAAATGTTCGCCAAGTTCATAATCATTCAACTCAAATAACATGTCAAAATAATCATTACTAGTAATTAAACAAGTTTCAAATGGCATTATCTTTCAAAAATCAAGTTCATGAATTTTAGACTTGAAAAAGTCCACTTTAATTCTCAAAATCATGTTTAGGCTCAAAGTTTGGATCATTTAACTACCTAAACATGTTACACTACTTATTTTAGCAACAATTCATGATAAAAATCGGCCATAACCTGTTTATATCAAAAAGCCCCAAATTTGCTCAAGAACACAAACCCTAGATTACTCAAAATTTGAAGTTTAAAGCTTCTAATCATGTTAAACAGCATCAATCTAGGTTATATAAGCATAATACATAAACAAATTAAGCCTAATTACACTAAAAAGCATCAAAATCAAATTGGGGAAAAAATTGCTCAAGAACACCAAATTTCGGATTAAATGGTGTTTAGGTGTAGAAATTTACCATTTTTCTTGAGTAATTCCTAGATAGCATCCTTCTCAACATGATTTTAGTAAAAGATTTGGTGATTAACGGTTAAAAATTGTGATTTTAGGGTTTTTTTCTCGGGTTTTTTCGTGCAGAATTCGCAGTATGTTTTTGTTTTGGGTTGGGGACTGATCTGTTCTGCGGGTATATTTTTTTCTGATTTTTAGTCCCTCCGCGACTCGCGGTGAATAACCCTTCAAACTCCGCGAGTCGCGGAGTTTGATATAATTTTTTTTTTTTATAATCATTAACTTATAAAACAATTAAGTACTTAATTTTTAAAATTTTGTTTCCCTTGTTATTTAGGACGAGGTCGTTTCGGATCGATGTCCTAGTCCGTCCTTCGACAAAATTTTAAAATTTGTCTTTTTGTAGCGATTGTTTTAAAAGCTAAGATTTTTTTTTATTTTTTAATGTTTTTGGCATACTTTAATTCAATAAGATTAAAAATAATGATAATAAAAGTTCTCGTCCCTCCCTCGGGTAAAGCAATTTCGGTTCAAAGACCTAGTCTTCAACTTACGACGAATTTTAAAAATCATATTTTTAACTTAATGAGATAAAGTAAATTTTTGTTTTTAAATTCACACAACTTAAATATAAAATTCAAAATTAATATTAAAAATTCACACCAAACTTAAAATTTGAAATGCATAAAATTAAAAATTCATATTTTAAAAATTAAAAATTCACACCAAACTTAATTTAAAAATTTATAAATTCATACCAAACTTATATTAATTTTTTCAAATATTTACAATTTTAAATATATATATTTTTTTACAAAGTTTACAATATTAATTTAAGATTTAAATATTAATTTTTTTAAAAAAAACATGGTAAAAATAAAATTAAAAATCTTTTTGGCTTTTTATCCCACTTTAATCAATCAAATATTATCAAAAATATGCGCCCCTCTTTTCGGTAAAGTAATTTCGGTTCCAAAACCTAATTTAACTCATGACGAATTTTTGAAATATTTTGGGTTGATTGTTTAAAGATATTTATACCTTAAGAATAAACGTTAAATTTCGCAGTGATGTAATAAATTTTTGAATGATATCAATAATTTCGGTCGCCAAACCTAATTTTATTCAATACCAATTTAATACTTTTTAGCGAACCAATTAGCGTTTATTATCAAAAGGTTAAAAATAAAAATAAAAATAAAAACTGTACAGACATACCTGTAAAATAGATTTCTTAGTTATATGATCTATCCCATTCATAAGATAGTCGGTTTAATTGGTTTTCCATGGCTACATAGGCGTAACCTCAAGCATTCAGTGTCTTTTCTTCTAAACATATGAACGGTCCGTCTCTGCATAAAGTAACAAATTCGGTATTTGAATAGGTTTGATTATTTGAACATTTACCTCCATGTGACCATTTTCCGCATTTGTGACATCTTTCTAGGTGTCGTGCTCTTCTTTTTACTGCGGATTTTGATTTTCCTTTACCAAATTGTAACTTATTATCTTCGCATCTGGATTCTTTTCTAACTCCGTCCATTCTTTCTCTGATTACTGATACTATTTCACTTGGTAGTATGTCATTATTTCTTTTAGTGATCAAAGCGTGTAGCATTAGACCATGGTTTAGTTCACAGGCAGTCTTCATTTCGTAAAAACCTAAAAAAATAAAAATTCAGAATGGGGGGAGAAGACTAGTTCTTTAGGGTCTGCTAGGGAAAGACCATTCGGGTTCCATTTTCGAGAACTACACGAAAACAGACAATCTAACTCTAACAGAAATACATATTATCCTTTAAAGACTTGATTCTCCCCACACTTAGTTAGCTGTGGTGTCAAAATTGTGATTAACTTCGTTGTCGACTTCCATCGGACCATGTATGTAATGTTTAACTCTGTGACCATTAACTTTAAATTCAATCCCATTTGAATTTATTAATTCTATCGTTCCGTATGGGAAAACTCTTTTGACCATGAATGGTCCAGACCATCTTGATTTCAATTTTCCAGGAAATAGCTTGAATCGTGAATTGAAAAGAAGAACTCTGTCTCCTTCTTTAAATTCTTTTGAACTTTTGATTCTTTTATCATGCCATTTCTTCGTTCTTTCTTTATAGATTAACGAATTTTCGTATGCTTCATGTCTTAATTCTTCTAATTCATTTAGTTGACTTAATCGTAGACGTCCGGCTTCATGTAAATCAAGATTACATGTCTTCAAAGCCCAAAATGCTTTGTGTTCAATCTCTACTGGAATATGACATGCTTTTCCATAAACAAGTCTAAAAGGTGTAGTTCCAATTGGAGTTTTGTAGGCTGTTCTAAAAGCCCAGAGTGCATCCTCCAATTTAATGGACCATTCCTTCGGATTTGATCCTACAGTTTTCTCTAGAATACGTTTTAAAGCTCGGTTGGTATTTTCAACTTGTCCACTTGTTTGTGGATGATATGCGGTGGAGATTTTATGAGTTACTCCATATCTTTTAAGAACTTTCTCAAGTTGATTATTACAGAAATGAGTACCCCGATCACTTATTAAAGCTTTCGGTGTTCCAAACCTTGCAAAAAGACGTTTTAAAAAGTTGACTACAACTCGTGCATCGTTAATTGGGAGAGCTTGTGCTTCCGCCCATTTAGATACATAATCAATGGCTACGAGTATATATAGATTATTATGAGATTTTGGAAATGGACCCATAAAGTCAATACCCCAAATGTCAAATACTTCACATACTTGGATGACATTTTGTGGCATTTCATCACGTTGATTTATTTTTCCGGCCCTTTGACATGCATCACAGGATTTGCAAAGTAGGTGTGCGTCTTTGTAAATTGTAGGCCAATAGAATCCAGCATCATAAACTTTTCTTGCTGTTAGTTGAGGCCCATAATGCCCTCCTGTTGGTCCTGTGTGACAATGGTTTAATATTTTACTAGCTTCATCTCCAAATACACATCGGCGTATTATTCCATCGGGACAACTTTTAAACAGATGTGGATCTTCCCAGAAATAGTGTTTTATATCACTGAAGAATTTCTTTCGTCTTTGGTACGATAATCCTTTTTCAAGGAATCCACAAACTAAGTAGTTTGCATAGTATGCAAACCATGGGATTTCTTTATAATCTATCTTCAATAGATATTCATCAGGAAAGTTGTCTTGTATGGCCGATTCATTTAGAACTTCTAACTCAGGATTTTCAAGACGAGAAAGATGATCAGCGGCGAGATTTTCTGCTCCTCTTTTATCTCGGATTTCAATATCAAACTCTTGTAAGAGTAAGATCCAACGGATTAATCTTGGTTTAGCATCTTGTTTTGAAAATAGGTATCTAAGAGCAGAATGATCGGTATAGACCACCGTTTTTGCTAGAACGAGATATGATCGAAATTTGTCAAAAGCAAAGACAATAGCAAGGAGTTCTTTTTCAGTAGTTGTATAGTTCGTTTGTGCTCCTTGTAATGTCTTACTAGCATAATATATAGGTTGAAATCGTTTTTCAATCCTTTGTCCTAAAACGGCTCCCATTGCAAAATCACTTGCATCGCACATTAGTTCAAATGGTAGATTCCAATTTGGTGTTATCATGATCGGCGCATTAGTGAGTTTCTCTTTAAGAATATTAAAAGATTTGATACACTCATCTGAAAAGATGAATGGAGCATCCTTTTCTAGGAGTTTATTCATAGGAGTGGCAATTTTAGAAAAATCTTTTATGAAACGTCGGTAAAAACCGGCATGCCCTAGAAAACTCCTAACTCCTCTAACATTGGTGGGATGTGGAAGTTTAGCAATTACATCTACTTTAGCTCTATCCACTTCAATTCCTTCTTTTGAAATTTTATGTCCGAGAACGATGCCTTCTTTAACCATGAAATGGCATTTCTCCCAATTAAGTACTAGATTTGATTTTTCGCATCTAATTAGCATTCGTTCCAGATTAACTAGACATTATTTAAATGTATCACCGAAGACTGAAAAGTCATCCATGAATACTTCCATGCATTCTTCTATCATGTCGTGAAAAATCGCCATCATACACCTTTGAAAGGTTGCAGGGGCGTTGCAAAGTCCAAATGGCATGCGTTTGTAAGCAAAAGTACCATAAGGGCACGTGAATGTGGTTTTCTCTTGGTCCTCGGGTGCTATTGGAATTTGAAAATATTCGGAAAATCCATCTAGAAAACAATAGTAACTATTTCCGGCTAATCTTTCCAACATTTGATCTATGAAAGGTAAGGGAAAGTGATCTTTTCTGGTGGCGTCATTTAATTTTCTATAATCAATACACACACGCCATCCTGTTACAGTCCTAGTAGGAATAAGCTCATTTTTCTCATTTGTAATGACAGTCATGCCACCCTTCTTAGGCACGCATTGAACTGGGCTTACCCATGGACTATCAGAGATTGGATAAATTAAACCTGCATCTAGCAGTTTAATAATCTCTTTCTTAACTACATCTTGCATATTAGGATTTAGTCTTCGTTGGCGTTGCACATACATTTTATGACCTTCTTCCATAAAGATTTTATGTGTGCAATACGAAGGACTTATTCCTTTAATATCATGAATCTTCCATGCAATGGCTGGTTTATGAGCTTTCAACACAAAAATGAGTTGTGATTTCTCATTTTCAGTAAGAGAAGACGATATTATTACAGGTAATTCAGATTCACCATGTAAATAAGCGTATTCCAAATGGTTTGGAAGTGGCTTTAACTCTAATTTCGGAGGTTCTTCTATCGATGATTTGTATCGATATCTGTCTTCTTCTTTTAGCATTTGAATTTCTTCTGTTGTTGGTTCATATCCATTAGCTATTAGTGTAGCTAACATTTCAGCTTCATCAATTGGTTCATTACCTTCTCCTAAAGAACATTCTCCTGTTCCTTGTAATTCTGGAAATTCTTCTAATAATTCTGCATGTGCATCTATAGTTTGAATATAATAACATGTATCATCTGCAGATTGTGGTTGTTGCATTGCTCTATCAACTGAAAAGGTAACACTCTCATCCTCTATACTTAGGGTCAGTTTCTTACCGAACACGTCTATCATTGCTTTAGCCGTGTTTAAGAATGGTCTTCTTAATATGAGAGGAACTTGAGAATCTTCTTCCATGTCCAAAACAACAAAATCTACTGGAAATACTAAAGTTCCAACTTTAACTAGCATGTTCTCCATTATCCCTCTAGGATATTTTATTGATCTATCGGCTAGTTGTATGCTTATTCTGGTTGGTTTCAATTCTCCAAGGTCTAGTTTAGTGTATAGTGAATACGGCATTAGATTTATACTAGCACCTAAATCTGCCAATGCTTCTATTGAACTAAGACTACCTAGAAAACATGGAATTGTGAAACTTTCTGGATCAGATAGTTTTTCTGGTATCTTATTCAACAGCACTGCTGAACAATTAGCATTCATAGTAACAGCCGAGAGTTCTTCCATTTTCTTTCTATTTGAGATTAGATCTTTCAAGAATTTAGCATATCTAGGCATTCCTGAAATCACATCAATGAAAGGAAGATTTACATTTATCTGTTTAAACATATCCAAGAATTTGGATTGCTCAGCTTCAAGTTTTTCTTTCTTCATTTTACTCGGGTAAGGAAGTGGTGGTTGGTATGGTTTAACATAAGGTTTAGCCTTAACTGTGTTATCTTCATTAACCTTTTCAACTACCGGTTCTTTTTCCTTATCTTGATCAGGTTATGGTTCTTGTGGAGTAGGAATAGCTTCATCAGAAGTTACAGGTATTTCAGGTGGTTTAAGTGTTGTACCACTTCTTGTGGTAATGGCTTTAGCTGTTTCATTCCGGGGGTTAGCATTTGTATCACTAGGTAGACTTCCTGGTTTTCTTTCACCTATTAACCTTGCTAGGTTACTTACTTCTTGTTCCAGATTTTGAATAGAAGCTTGTTGATTTCTAAATGCTTGAGCATTTTGTTCATTGGTTTGTTTCTGAGATGTGAAAAACTGCGTTTGAGTTTCAACTAGCTTTGTCATCATATCTTCTAAATTCGGCTTTTTATCATCGGTTTGTTGTGGTGGTTTGTTTTGAAAATTCGGTCTTTGCTGATTGTAATTATTATTGGATACTTGTTGATTGCTAGGACCTTGTTGGTTGTTGTATGGAATATTTCTGTTATAATTCTGGTTTTGATTGTAAATCGGTCTTGGCGGTTGATAATTATTCTGATAATTATTTCCAGGCCTTTGGTTTATGTATGAAATATTCTCTCTTTGTTTCATTGTTAATTCAATACTGAGACAATCTTTTGTCAAATGTGGTCCTCCACACTGCTCACAACTAATTCGTATTGAGTGAATATCTTTAGTCATCTTTTCCATTCGTCTCTCCACAGCATCTATCTTTGCGGAAATGAAATCTAAGTCATGGCTAGAATCGGCTCTGGCTGCTTTAGATGATCTAATGATATCTTTTTCTTGGTGCCACTCATGTGAGTGGGAAGCAGTGTTATCAATAATTTTGTAAGCATCAGTTTCGGTTTTCTTCATAATAGAACCACCAGCTGCTATATCGATGTCTTTTCTTGTAGTGATGTCGCATCCTTGGTAGAATATTTGTACTATTTGACAGGTGTCTAAACCATGTTGCGGACATCCTCTTAACAACTTTCCATATCTAGTCCACGCCTCATATAGAGTTTCATTTGGTTTCTGTGTGAACGTAACAATTTCTGCTTGAAGTCTTACGGCTTTAGATGCAGGAAAGAATTGTTTAAGAAATTTGTCAACTAAAACATCCCATGTATCAATCGCCCCTTCAGGTAACGATTCTAACCAATCTTTGGCTTCTCCCTTTAAAGTCCAGGGAAATAACATGAGATATATCTGTTCATCCTCCACTTCTCGGATTTTAAATAGTGTGCAGATCCTATTAAAGGTACGTAGATGTTCATTTGGATCTTCCTTCGGCGCACCACTAAATTGGCATTGATTAGTCACCATGTGTAGAATTTGTCCTTTGATTTCATAATCTGGCGCATTAATGTCTGGATGAGTAATTGCGTGACCTTGGCCAGTGCGTCTAGCTCTCATTCGGTCTTCCATACTTAAAGGTTCCAGATTCTCCATAATTGAATTTGTTGAATTGGTATCACTAGATGATTCTGATTTAATGGTTCGTTCCTCAACAATCTCTATTTGAATGATTGGTGGCTCCGGAGGAAAGTTTAATGGTTCAGGATCTACGAACCGTTCCTGAATATTTTCCGGATTCTCAATTGTGAGGTCGGGTTCAAAAAATGGATTATCGGAAATTTGAACTGAAGTACTTGGTCTACTGGATGACGAATCTAAAGAAAAATCAACGGCGGTTATATTTGCTAAATGTCTTGATCTAGTTACAGGTGGTGAACGTACAAAAGGTGGTGATCGTCTTGCTCGGTGCATTCACTGAATATCCTATTAGTTTTTAAAAGGAAAGAAAAATTATAATAAGTTATCCAATTAATAGACTTTTTTGATTTTGCCCACGTTTCGAATAGCCAAAAGATGCAGCAGAGGGGCAGGATTCGTTTGGTCTCAATATAATTGAGGACTGTTTGGCTCCAATAACCCGGTCCACGTACAAATCCAACTATTACTACGAACCAGAAAATTTTGATGTCTATCAATTTAACCACTTAAAATAAATTTTCGTAATTTTAAAAAATTTAGATAAGAAGTAGAATAAAAATCTATGTCCTAAAAACTAGAATAGATAGAAATAAGAAAGAAAAAGAGTTCGTCTGAAAAAGGTTGAAAAAGAAAAATGGTTGAAAAATAAAAGGTGACGGAAAAATAAAAGAAACTTATAAAACTTAAAAATACTTGACTAACCTAACCTTATTACTACAACTAACTTAAAATTATAATCGCAAATTGAAATTACTAATTGGAATGATAATTGATACATAGGTAAAAGTCGTCTAAAAATATTAAAGCTTACAAGAAAAACTAAATCCCAAATGGAAATAACTTAAAAAGAAACTAAAACTTAAAAAGGCGTCGCAAAATTCTAAAGTACCTAAATCTTAGTCTAAAGAAAAAGCACTTAAGGAATTCTACGGCAAAGCCTAAAAATCTAGGAGTAAAAATGACTATAGCAAAAACTAAGTTTAAAATTAAATATGAGCGAAAAATACAAATATTACGCTACAACGATTGAAAAGGGACAAAATATAAAAATATACAAAAAGTTGTAAAAAGTACAATTTTTATAAAAATATTATTTTTATATTATTTATTTAATAAAACTACTAATTTTACAATTTAATTAAACTAATTTAACTAAAATATAAATTAAATAAAACTTAAATTAAAAATAAACTTAATTATAATAATAATAATAATTAGGGTTAATAATAATAATAATTAATAATAATCCGTAATAAATGCAGGATTAGGGCTTCCTGTTCGTGTGTCAGGTCCCCTTCGCGACTTTCGGTATTCAAAGCTTCAAACCCCGCGAGTCGCGGGGTTCAGAATTTCAACTGACAGGTTTAATTTCAACGCGTTTTTCTGTATTTATTTATTAATTTTATTTTCTATTTTTAAATATGTGTATTAATAAAACTTTATATTTAAAACTTAAATAAAAATAGAATCACTTTATAATTTTATAAATAAAAATCTTAAAACTAGATTTATATATATATATTTTTTTTATATTTATATGTTTTTAAATAAAAACAAAATACTTAAATAAAACTTATGTTTTTATAAAAACAAAGAAACTTTATAAAACTTAAATATTTATCAAACTCCTAAAAATATTTATATTTTTGTTTTTCTTTTTATATTTTCGAATATTTAAAACGTTTTTTTTTTATATTAGTGTTGCGCTTCCGGCTTTTAAGAGAGTTCCCCGGCAGCGGCGCCAAAAATACTTGATGTGGTAGCGGAGTGGTATATAATACTATTAAATTTTACAACGAAACACTATTAAATACGATACAATTTTACACAAGATATTTATTTATTTATAGAATGGATATACTTAAACCTTGCTACAACACTTATAGGCAGTGTACCTAATCGTACAGTAGTGTAGTTTTTAGTAAGTCCGGTTCGTTCCACAGGGAATCTTTTTTAAACAAAGCTCAACGCTATATTAGTTTACTTTTATAAAAATACAAATATATATATAAGTAATATTATTATTATAAAGGGGGGTTTTTACCGTTTAATGACCGGTTTGTCGATTTTAAAACTTTAGTCGCAGTTAAAACCTAATGTAGAATATTAAATAAATAAAAGACTTAATTTAAAGCGTAAAATAAATAACGATAATAAAATTGCAATAAAAGTACGATAAAATAAAATTGCGATAATTAAAAAGTACGATAATTAAAAGTGCGATTAAATACAATAACAATAAAAATGCGATAATTAGAAGTGCAATTAAATATAAAATAAAGGAAATTAAATATGAAATAAAAGAATTATGCTTATTTAAACTTCCGTAATCATGATGTTTGACGTGTTGATTTTAGTTTTATGCCCATGGGTTAATTGTCCTTTGTCCTGGATTATTTAATATGTCCGTCTGGTTTTTGTCCATAACAATCCATCAGTCATAAATATAAAGTGCGAGTGTCCTCGTCAAATTATCCTTATACCCGAAGTTAAATATTCCAACTAATTGGGGACTTAAACTGTAACAAGATTTTAATACTTTGTTTAATAATTACACCAGGATGTCGACTGAGTGTAACCTAAGGTTTTAATATTTTGTTATCAATTATACCAAGTGTCCTTTGTACATAATTTCACCCCTATTTTAATTATTCTAGTGGCTATTAATCCATTCCCGTGTCCGGTTAAATGAACGATTATTCGTACATATAAATACCCCGCCCATCGTGTCCGATCGAGTGTATATGGTAATTTATAGGGACGCCCAATTGTAAATCTTTATATTAACATTAACAAACTATCATTTAGTTAAACAAATATAAAGCCCATTAATAGCCCATAGTCTAATTTCCACAAGTGTCGTTCTTTTGTCCAAACCCCAATTATGGTACAAAGCCCAATTACCCAATTTTAGTAATTAGCCCAACATCATGATTACTTCGTTTTAAATAAGCATAATAATAACTTAGCTACGAGACATTAATATAAAAAGGTTGAACATAACTTACAATGATTAAAAATAGCGTAGCGTTACACGGACAGAATTTCGACTTACACCCTTACAACATTCGCTAACATACCCTTATTATTAGAATTATAATTAAAATTAAAATTAAAATATAAATTATATATATATTTTATGTATATATGAGAGAAGAAGAAAAAGATGATGAAAATGATCAGAATTCGGTTTGCTTTATAGGGAGTTTCAAAACTGGGGGCTCCGCGACTCGCGGCCATTTTGGCCTTCAAACTCCGCGAGTCGCGGAGAATGAAATTACAGCTCAAATCTTTGGAGTCTTTCTCTGCCGACGGTTTTTATTTATAAATATAATATATATATAATTAATATAATTAATTATATATTATATTATATTTATATACATAGTTAACTTGTAATTTTTAGTCCGTTGCATCGAGCGTTGAGTGTTGACTCTGGTCCCGGTTCCGGATTTTCGAACGTCCTTGCGTACAATTTTATATTTTGTACTTTGCGTTTTGAATCTTGTACTCTTGTAATTTCGAGACGTTTCTTATCAATAATTGGAACCTCTTTGATTGTCTTTTGTTCTTTTGAGCTTTTTGGTCGTTTGCATCTTCAATTCGTCGAATCTGTCTTTTGTCTTCACTTTTTATTATTTAAACGAATATCACTCGTAAATAGAACAATTGCAACTAAAAGCTTGTCTTTCTTGAGGAATAATGCTATGAATTATATGTTCGTTTTTAGCATTATCAGTACACTTATATACGCACATGTTAACTAGCACACAATAAATTATATATATACGTTTATCTATACAATTACGCATAAGCTTCCGAATCATAACGTACAAATGGTTAAATATGTACCTTTAGTCACGTACGGGAAAAACGGGATGTAACATGATGTTCGCTTCTTACCAAGGTGAGAAAAAGAACATCGGATTGCAGCTTTTAAATAAGACCTTCCCACAAGTGACTGATTTAGTTGTTGGGGTGAGAAACAAGGTTTTTAGATTATTATGGGGCTGTTGGACATTACGAAACCCTCGTCCTTTTGACGACATTACAACATGCTGCCTAGCCAATAGTCATAACGGTTATTTTACACAAGACCAAGGATGGGAAGTCGTCTTAGTAAAACCAAAATGCATGACTTGTTTCTAGACTTATGAATTACGTGTCTTTATTTCCTTTGCTGAACAACTTGCGTATTAACTAGGTTCATCTTCAAAACTGTCCTGTATCAAAGTGTACTATATTTCATATTATATGTAATATAGCGAAGTTGTAAGTTTGAAGAATATTTGTATGTGATATATTATTATAATCAGTTTTTTATATGGAATTGTAGTAGTTGAATTGTATATTAGCTACTAAGTATGAACTTAACGGGTAGGTAGTACCCGAATTTAAACTTATAAAACGCTAATATGAAGAAAAAGCTTTTATAAATGAGTTCATATTATGCTACGAAATACTATTGACTACTCTTAATATTCTGTATGATTAACTCGATTCAGTTGGCTATTTTGAAGGAAATGGCACCGACTACTCGACACACCATGAATATGAGCGAAGAGGAATTTCGTACCTTTCTTGCTGCAAACATAGCCGCAGTACAGGCTGCGCTACATACCAACAATAACTCTGAATCTAGCAATGCAGCTAACGGCGCAAGAAATCGTGTAGGATGCTCCTACAAAGAATTCACTGCCTGCAAACCTTTAGAATTTGATGGAACCGAAGGACCAATTGGATTGAAACGGTGGACCGAGTGTCATTATATTATACTAGTTCATGCTTCAGTTCCCAACACTACTTCAAAAATATTCCTATTTTAAATTCGAAAGTTTTAGAATTTAGAAACTAAAATAGTTTCTTTTATGATGTAATACAGACAGCACGAAGAGGTAAATGATTTCAGATAAGAATAATTATGGAAATATCTTCAGAAATATGGAGAATATTTATAATGAAAGATACGATGATATCTTAAAATTTCTAATATCAGAGGATGATGAAGAATATTGTCCGTAAGGGTTTAGAGTCAGGAGCAAGGTATTCGATAATGACTTCAGCAGACACGGAATCATTTGGATTCTTTGAAGGTAGATTTCGTCCTTGTGATTTATCCACAGCCTTCTTCATGGTTTGCTCAATCCGTATTTTTCAGTACCAAATCTTCTTTTTTTCTGAGCTTTGCCAACACACTACTCTTTATCATCAAACTTTTTACTGTTAAGGTCGTTTATAGTTTTTGCTGCTTCATCAGTATTTCGAGAACTAGTTCGCAGTTTAGGGTGTTTTTCAGAAACTTCACATTCAAAGTATATAAGTCCAGAAGATATACACATATAATTGTTGGCGTAGACATGCTGCGAGATTTCAAAATACTGATTGCTAATTTCCGATGATTCGTATGGCAATTCTCGTTACAAGATGCAGATGAGTAAATGATGGGGTTTTGATAAATATAAAGATTTTTCAGAAAGTCAAAGATCAATGAAGTTGTTAATAAGTTTACTGCTAATGTGGCAACATATGAAAGGTTCCCCGGTAATAATGATGAAGGGGTAATCATTATAATAAGGCTTATTCGAATGAACAATTGAAGTTGGTTTACTGGAGCTATGACAAAACCGTCTATTTTTAGAAGGGATTGAAAAGTTATTTTATCTAGTAAATGCCAAAAGGTCTGACATGGATACATGTTAAATTATGACTTTGGTTTCAAGAGTTTTTCAGGTACGTAACTGTGGATAACATGTGGTTGGATCATCATCTCGATTGTTCATTATTTGAAGTGTCTTCAGGTATTTTGAAGGGGTTGAACACAGATTATAATCGTTAACATACATACGATGTTCTAACATAGTTTTGAAGTTAAAGTATAGCTTTGAAAGATGTAAGAATCTAAGAGTGATGATACCGGTTATAACTTGAATTGAATTCGGCGATTTCAAAATCAGAATATGTAATTATATTTTTGAATGAGTATGGTTGTTTTGATTTCTATAAAAGAATGTATATTGTTGTGAAAGTAGGGAGTATAATGGATGATTTGCTGAATCAGATTCGAAGAATGTAACATATTAATTGTGAATTTATATATCTCTCGGGTATTACCTACCCGTTAAAAAAAATGTCACAATTAATATTTTGTACAAAAGAATTTTATTACAGTCTTTATGGAAATATATGTGTATATTTCTTCACATGCAATATAGATTTAATGAGTTAATATTAAATTAAAGTCACTTGATTTATGGTTAAATCTAGGATAGATAATTTCTAAACTTTAAAAATTACATAATCGTCGTAGAATGTTTTCCCAATGAAGTTATGAATCAATACTTCATCGTTGTGGTATTCCTTAGTATCTACAGGGCGTATGACGTCGATGTTCATGGGACAGATTGTGAAGTTGAGGTTTGCGATGCGGTTGTTGTTGGTGGTGGTAATGGTACTGTTGATGTTGTTGATGGTGGTACTGGTTATGTTGCTGGTGCTGCTGCTGGTGTTTGTAACCTTTGCACCATATTCTCCAAAGCCACTACCCAAGCGCGAAGCTCGTTGACTTCTTCTATTACACCGGGGTGATTGTCGGTTCGGACGAGCGAATAAATAAGATCTAGAATTTGGTGTAGTATATAATCATGACGAGATACTCTGGAAATGAGAGAGAAAATGGTGTTTCGGACAGGTTCGCCGGTAAGTGTTTCAGGTTCATTGCCAAGAGGGCAATGTGGTGGATGGAAAGGATCGCCTTCTTCTTGTCTCCAATGATTAAAGAGGCTACGAACCCATCCCCAATTCATCCAGAATAGATGATGGCTGATTGGTTGATTAATTCCAGTCACACTGCTTTCGGAACTTGAGTGGGATTCCATTTCGGAATTCGAGGAACTTGAACTGATGACGAATTCCATTTCGTACGATTTGATAAAAGATTTTTCGATACAAAATGATTTTCCGGCTATCGGGTGATATTCTAACTACATAGAATATCTATATATATAGATCAAAAGATTTCATAGATTACAGAGGAATTTACGGAATATGTCAGGAAAAGTTTACGGTAATAGATACGATAAGATATGATTTAGCAGATACGCTAAGATATGAATTTTGTCTATACACTATTCATGCAATCAATGCAGCAAGGCATAGACTAAGAATGATAAGCAGGTAATTTCCTAAGGATGGTAAGTAGATGATTTCCAACTAAAAATGATAAACAAAACTTTTGACATGCAGACACGGTCGAAGTCCAGACTCACTAATGCATCTTAACAACTATCAGTTAGACACACTAATATAAGACCTGGTTCGCTAAGACCACCGCTCTGATACCAACTGAAAGGACCCGTTCATATACATTATAAACGATTCACAATAGTTGATTACATCGCGAGGTATTTGACCTCTATATGATACATTTTACAAACATTGCATTCGTTTTTAAAAGACAAACTTTCTTTAAAACGAAAATTGATGGAATGCACACCATTTCATAATACATTCAACTATAATTGACTTAATAATAATCTTGATGAACTCAATGACTTGAATGCAACGTCTTTCAAAATATGCCATGAATGACTCCAAGTAATATCCTTAAAATGAGCTAATGCACAGCGGAAGATTTCTTTAATACCTGAGAATAAACATGCTTTAAAGTGTCAACCAAAAGGTTGGTGAGTTTATAGGTTTATCATAACAATCATTTCAATATATTAATAGACCACAAGATTTCCGTTTATAAATATATGTACACTCGCAAGTGTATAAAAGTATTCTATAAGTTGTAGGCACCCGGTAACAAGCCTTAACGTTCATGTTTTACCCTCTGAAAGTACACCGAATCAGGTGTGTTAAATAAACCTCGAAGTACTAAAGCATCCCATAGTCAGGATGGGGTTTGTCAGGCCCAATAGATCTATCTTTAGGATTCGCGCCTACCGTACATAGACAAGTAGTTTAATGTTACCAAGCTAAGGGTATGTTTCTGGTTTAAACCCACATAGAATTAGTTTTAGTACTTGTGCCTATTTCGTAAAACATTTATAAAACAGCGCATGTATTCTCAGCCCAAAAATATATAAAAAGGGAGTAATGAAACTCACAATACTGTATTTTGTAGTAAAAATACATATGACGTCATTGAACAAGTGCAATGTTGGCCTTGGATTCACGAACATATAAATATTAAGATTCAATATTGCAGGAAAAGTACGTAGACGCAACGGAGATGATAAACACTAGTTTGACTCACGAGCAATACTCTCGATCAATACCCATAACCTCCATAGCTATAACCCATAATTTCCTTAGCTTTATCCCGTTTGAAAACTTATTTTGAAATCGTCTGAGTATAACTCCGTCATAGTATTTTATGTATACTAATAATATCTTGAAATAATACAAAGAAAATATATATATGTAATTCGATTGAGAGAGTTTAGAGAAATATATTTTCAAGTTTCTATGAAATAATGAAACCTATTCAATTCTATTTATAATAGAATTTTAAATTATTAATGTATGAATTATTAAAGTGAATTATTAAAGTGAATTATTAAAGTATGAATTATTAAAGTGAATTATTAAAGTGAATTATTAAAGTGAATTATTAAATTATGAATTATTAAAGTGAATTATTAAAGTGAATTATTAAAGTGAATTATTAAAGTATGAATTATTAAAGTGAATTATTAAAGTATGAATTATTAAAGTGAATTATTAAAGTATGAATTATTAAAGTTAAAGTAAAGTAAAAGTAAAGTAAAGGTAAAGTTAAAGTATAGTAAAAGTATAAAACTATATACGTATAATACGCGTATAAATATATATAATATTAATTTAAATCGTTATATATATTTAATAAAATAAAATATAAATATCATTATCTTTATCATACTGGTTAAGTAATGAGTTGTCAAAAGTGGTTCTAGATATTTATAAAAGATATATACGTTTTAATAATAAAGTTCTTTTTAAACTGAAAACGTTTTTTGTACTTTTGAAACTAAATCAAATAAATATGATAATTTTGTTTTCCAAAACTAAATATATTTAAGAATCATTTTGTTAAAAAGTTAAAATAATGGAAATCGTTATATCATAAAACATTTTAGAAAAGTAGAATTATATATATTCATAATAGGTTTCAAGTTTTTAAATTACAGTCTATTGGTGAAGCATGGGATAAAGTCCAAAGGTTAAATAAACGTATGAAATCATCTTAATGAAAAATGTCGAGTTACTTAACTTGTCGATATCCAACATCTAAGTTATTTACACTCCACGTTCTTATTTTCATATTAAATAAAATGAAAGTTAACATAGTTATCTTATTAAGGTTACGAGAAAAATATTATAAAACATGCCTTGGAAATTAAACAGGAATTTCCACTAACCCTTGTCTAGTTCCCGTTAATTGACACATTTGTTCTTATTTATAAATCACTTTACCATTTTCCAAATGTTGTCAAAAAGAATAGATTTCTTAAATCACAGTGGACCTCATAACATAGGCCCGTAATCATATCATAATGTATCTGATAATTCAATCATTTGATATTATCTCTTAATTCTGTCGATAAATATATCGAAACAAATACGTTCATGTAAAGTATCATATATCTAATACTTTGTTAATGTTTGTAGTTAATATTATATATTATATATACATATCTATATACTCATAATTGTTCGTGAATCGTCGAACACGGTCAAAGGGTAATTGATTACATGAATGTAGTTCCAAACTTTTTGAGATTCAACATTACAAATTCTGCTTATCGTGTCGGAAACATATAAAGGTTAAGTTTAAATTTGCTCGAAAATTTCCGGGTCGTCACAGTACCTACCCGTTAAAGAAATTTCGTCCCGAAATTTGATCGAGGTCGTCATGGCTAACAATAAGAATGTTATTATGATGAATATAAGTTGATTCATAGGGTTTTATCATGATTAGGAAATATGGATAAAATAATTCGATTACTCGAAACGTATGAGTGAAGCTATCGTAAAAGAGTGAAATGAGAAAATAGGGATTCATCTTATCTTTTGACGTCATCACGGTTGATCTCCGGATTAAAGAAAATCTTTGTAATCTATATAGGATTTGATTCTTCGGTGATTAAGGAAATTATGATCCTCTTCGATTTAATGCGATGATTCATCTCGATTTTTCTGTCGGATATTTCACTATAAATCCACCTCCTTCGTTTCCTTTTAATTCACACCTTCTATTCTTTCTCCCTCAATTCTTACTTTAAAATTATTCGTCAATATGCTTCATCCAGTGCTGATTCTCGATATACTCCTCACTTTCATATCTGTCGTTCTTCTTTTTCATCTACCTCCAGAAGAATCTATTTACTTCTACTATACTCTTGGTTTTATAGTGTTTTTAGTTCTCCCGTGTCTTTATATTGCTATATGCATCGATATATACAGTTTATAGTTTCTGGGTTGTTGTTGGGTTTTATATCTTCCCTTATATTTCGATGTCCCTGCTTCTGTCTTCTATAATCATTGTCATCCTCAATTAATGCTCTCTTTTATTTGTTGCGATTTATACCCCAATTTCTATTTCGGAGTTTTGTCCTTTCGTTTCTTCTTCTTGCGATTAAGCACCGCTTGTAATGGTCCAGAATTCGCATATATGAATTTCGGAATGAACATTGTTAATGTTCTAAGAAGGAAATTGTAATGGCACGATCTTAACTTGTCAAATTACTAGAATACCTCGGAAAAGGCCAAATCATCAAGAAATATTTTCTTGATATTTTAGAGGTTAAAGAGAATACAAGAGTCGTGTAACATAGCACATGATGACGTTATGATCTGTGAATCATCACGTTCCATTTAGAAACTCAGCATGACTTACTGTAATATAATTACGTTGATCAAGTGTCATTATATTATACTAGTTCATGCTTCAGTTCCCAACACTACTTCAAAAATATTCCTATTTTAAATTCGAAAGTTTTAGAATTTAGAAACTAAAATAGTTTCTTTTATGATGTAATACAGACAGCACGAAGAGGTAAATAATTTCAGATAAGAATAATTATGGAAATATCTTCAGAAATATGAAGAATATTTATAATGAAAGATATGATGATATCTTAAAATTTCTAATATCAGAGGATGATGAAGAATATTGTCCGTAAGGGTTTAGAGTCAGGAGCAAGGTATTCGATAATGACTTCAGCAGACACGGAATCATTTGGATTCTTTGAAGGTAGATTTCGTCCTTGTGATTTATCCACAGCCTTCTTCATGGTTTGCTCAATCCGTATTTTTCAGTACCAAATCTTCTCTTTTTCTGAGCTTTGCCAACACACTACTCTTTATCATCAAACTTTTTACTGTTAAGGTCGTTTATAGTTTTTGCTGCTTCATCAGTATTTCGAGAACTAGTTCGCAGTTTAGGGTGTTTTTCAGAAACTTCACATTCAAAGTATATTAGTCCAGAAGATATACACATATAATTTTTGGCGTAGACATGCTGCGAGATTTCAAAATACTGATTGCTAATTTCCGATGATTCGTATGGCAATTCTCGTTACAAGATGCAGATGAGTAAATGATGGGGTTTTGATAAATATAAAGATTTTTCGGAAAGTCAAAGATCAATGAAGTTGTTAATAAGTTTACTGCTAATGTGGTGACATATGAAAGGTTCCCCGGTAATAATGATGAAGGGGTAATCATTATAATAAGGCTTATTCGAATGAACAATTGAAGTTGGTTTGCTGGAGCTGTGACAAAACCGTCTATTTTTAGAAGGGATTGAAAAGTTATTTTATCTAGTAAATGCCAAAAGGTCTGACATGGATACATGTTAAATTATGACTTTGGTTTCAAGAGTTTTTCAGCTACGTAACTGTGGATAACATGGGGTTGGATCATCATCTCGATTGTTCATTATTTGAAGTGTCTTCAGGTATTTTGAAGGGCTTGAACACAGATTATAATCGTTAATATACATACGATTTTCTAACACAGTTTTGAAGTTAAAGTATAGCTTTGAAAGATGTAAGAATCTAAGAGTGATGATACCGGTTATAACTTGAATTGAATTCGGCGATTTCAAAATCAGAATATGTAATTAGATTTTTGAACGAGTATGGTTGTTTCGATTTCTATAAAAGAATGTATATTGTTGTGAAAGTAGGGAGTATAATGGATGATTTGCTGAATCAGATTCGAAGAATGTAACATATTAATTGTGAATTTATATATCTCTCGGGTATTACCTACCCGTTAAAAAAAATGTCACAATTAATATTTTGTACAAAAGAATTTTATTACAGTTTTTATGGAAATTTGTGTATATTTCTTCAGATGTAATATAGATTTAATGAGTTAATATTAAATTAAACTCACTTGATTTATGGTTAAGGCTAGGATAGATAATTTCTAAACTTTAGAAATTACATAATCGTCGTAGAATGTTTTCCCAATGAAGTTATGAATCAATACTTCATCGTTGTGGTATTCCTTAGTATCTACAGGGCGTATGACGTCGATGTTAATGGGACAGATTGTGTATTGAGGTTTGCGATGCTGTTGTTGTTGGTGGTGGTAATGGTACTGTTGATGTTGTTGATGGTGGTACTGGTTATGTTGCTGGTGCTGCTGCTGGTGTTTGTAACCTTTGCACCATATTCTCCAAAGCCACTACCCGAGCGCGAAGCTCGTTGACTTCTTCTATTACACCGGGGTGATTGTCTGTTCGGACGAGCGAATAAATAAGATCTAGAATTTGGTGTAGTATATAATCATGACGAGATACTCTGGAAATGAGAGAGAAAATGGTGTTTCGGACAGGTTTGCCGGTAAGTGCTTCAGGTTCATTGCCAAGAGGGCAATGTGGTGGATGGAAAGGATCGCCTTCTTCTTGTCTCCAATGATTAAGGAGGCTACGAACCCATCCCCAATTCATCCAGAATAGATGATGGCTGATTGGTTGATCCATTCCAGTCACACTGCTTTCAGAGCTTGAGTGAGATTCCATTTCGGAATTCGAGGAACTTGAACTGATGATGAATTCCATTTCGTACGATTTGATAAAGAATTTTTCGATACGAAATGATTTTCCGGCTATAAGGTGATATTCTAACTACATAGAATATCTATATATATAGATCAAAAGATTTCATAGATTACAGAGGAATTTACGGAATATGTCAGGAAAAGTTGACGGTAATAGATACGATAAGATATGATTTAGCAGATACGCTAAGATATGAATTTTGTCTATACACCATTCATGCAATCAATGCAGCAAGACGTGTCTAGACTAAGAATGATATGCAGGTAATTTCCTAAGGATGGTAAGTAGATGATTTCCGACTAAAAATGATAAACAAAACTTTTGACATGCAGACACGGTCGAAGTCCAGACTCACTAATGCATCTTAACAACTATCAGTTAGACACACTAATACAAGACCTGGTTCTCTAAGACCACCTCTCTGATACCAACTGAAAGGACCCGTTCATATACATTATAAACGATTCACAATAGTTGATTACATCGCGAGGTATTTGACCTCTATATGATACATTTTACAAACATTGCATTCGTTTTTAAAAGACAAACTTTCTTTAAAACGAAAATTGATGGTATGCACACCATTTCATAATACATCCAACTATAATTGACTTAATAATAATCTTGATGAACTCAATGACTTGAATGCAACGTCTTTCAAAATATGCCATGAATGACTCCAAGTAATATCCTTAAAATGAGCTAATGCACAGCAAAAGATTTCTTTAATACTTGAGAATAAACATGCTTTAAAGTGTCAACCAAAAGGTTGGTGAGTTCATAGCTTTATCATAACAATCATTTCAATATATTAATAGACCACAAGATTTCTGTTTATAAATATATGTACACTCGCAAGTGTATAAAAGTATTCTATAAGTTGTAGGCACCCGGTAACAAGCCTTAACGTTCATGTTTTACCCTCTGAAAGTACACCGAATCAGGTGTGTTAAATAAACCTCGAAGTACTAAAGCATCCCATAGTCAGGATGGGGTTTGTCAGGCCCAATAGATCTATCTTTAGGATTCGCGCCTACTGTACATAGACAAGTAGTTTAACCAAGCTAAGGGTATGTTTCTGGTTTAAACCCACATAAAATTAGTTTTAGTACTTGTGCCTATTTCGTAAAACATTTATAAAACAGCGCATGTATTCTCAGCCCAAAAATATATAAAAAGGGAGTAATGAAACTCACAATACTGTATTTTGTAGTAAAAATACATATGACGTCATTGAACAAGTGCAATGTTGGCCTTGGATTCACGAACGTATAAATATTGAGATTCAATATTGCAGGAAAAGTACGTAGACGCAACGGAGATGATTAACACTAGTTTGACTCACGAGCAATACTCTCGATCAATACCCATAACCTCCATAGCTATAACCCATAATTTCCTTAGCTTTATCCCGTTTGAAAACTTATTTTGAAATCGTCTGAGTATAACTCCGTCGTAGTATTTTATGTATACTAATAATATCTTGAAATAATACAAAGAAAATATATATATGTAATTCGATTGAGAGAGTTTAGATAAATATATTTTCAAGTTTCTATGAAATAATGAAACCTATTCAATTCTATTTATAATAGATTTTTGAATTATTAAATTATGAATTATTAAAGTGAATTATTAAAGTGAATTATTAAAGTATGAATTATTAAAGTGAATTATTAAAGTAAATTATTAAAGTATGAATTATTAAAGTGAATTATTAAAGTGAATTATTAAAGTATGAATTATTAAAGTATGAATTATTAAAGTGAATTATTAAAGTATGAATTATTAAAGTTAAAGTAAAGTAAAAGTAAAGTAAAGGTAAAGTTAAAGTATAGTAAAAGTATAAAACTATATACGTATAATACGCGTATAAATATATATAATATTAATTTAAATCGTTATATATATTTAATAAAATAAAATATAAATATCATTATCTTTATCATACTGGTTAAGTAATGAGTTGTCAAAAGTGGTTCTAGATATTTATAAAAGATATATACGTTTTAATAATAAAGTTCTTTTTAAACTGAAAACGTTTTTTGTACTTTTGAAACTAAATCAAATAAATATGATAATTTTGTTTTCCAAAACTAAATATATTTAAGAATCATTTTGGTAAAAGGTTAAAATAATAGAAATCGTTATATCATAAAACATTTTAGAAAAGTAGAATTATATATATTCATAATAGGTTTCAAGTTTTTAAATTACAGTCTATTGGTGAAGCATGGGATAAAGTCCAAAGGTTAAATAAACGTATGAAATCATCTTAATGAAAAATGTCGAGTTACTTAACTTGTCGATATCCAACATCTAAGTTATTTACACTCCACGTTCTTATTTTCATATTAAATAAAATGAAAGTTAACATAGTTATCTTATCAAGGTCACGAGAAAAATATTATAAAACATGCCTTGGAAATTAAACAGGAATTTCTACTAACCCTTGTCTAGTTCCCGTTAATTGACACATTTGTTCTTATTTATAAATCACTTTACCATTTTCCGAATGTTGTCAAAAAGAATAGATTTCTTAAATCACAGTGGACCTCATAACATAGGCCCGTAATCATATCATAATGTATCTGATAATTCAATCATTTGATATTATCTCTTAATTCTGTCGATAAATATATCGAAACAAATACGTTCATATAAAGTATCATATATCTAATACTTTGTTAATGTTTTTAGTTAATATTATATATTATATATACATATCTATATACTCATAATTGTTCATGAATCGTCGAACACGGTTAAAGGGTAATTGATTACATGAATGTAGTTCCAAACTTTTTGAGATTCAACATTACAAATTCTGCTTATCGTGTCGAAAACATATAAAGGTTAAGTTTAAATTTGCTCGGAAATTTCCGGGTCGTCACATTCAAACAATTGATGAACGAGCAGTTCCGTCCTCGAAACGAAGTCAATAAACTCAAGGCAGAACTTAGAGAGTTACGAACACAAGGGTTCGACGTTACCACATATGAACGACGATTCACAGAGTTGTGCCTATTGTGTCTGGGAGCTTTCGAAGATGGAAAAGAGAAGATCGACGCGTTTGTAAAAGGGTTACCAGTAAGGATTCAAGAAGATGTGAGTTCACACGAGCCCGCTTCTATACAGAAGGCAAGTCGAATGGCTCATAAACTCATAAATCAGATTGAGGGAAGAATTAAAGAGTAGGCGGCCGAAGAAGCCAACACGAAACAACTCAAGAGGAAGTGGGAGGAAAACGGTGAAAAGAGTCACCAGTACAACAACAACAACAATTACAACCACAATCGCAACAACTATCCCAACAACCGCAACAACAATCGCAACAATAACCGTAATCCTAACAATAACTACAACAAACATCCCAACAAAAACAACAACTACAACAACCGTTTCAACAACAATAACAATCCCAACAACAACCTCAATAACAACAACGGCAATAAAAACCAAAAACAGCCATGTCATAGGTGTGAAGAAATCATTAGGGGTTTTGCACGATGATGTTATGCGAGGTGTATATAAAATAGCTTTATATTTTAGCAAGAAATACTATTAAATACGATACAATTTTAAACAAGATATTTATTTATTTAGAGAATGGATATACTTAAACCTTGCTACAACACTTATAGGCAGTGTACCTAATCGTACAGTAGTGTAGTTTTTAGTAAGTCCGGTTCGTTCCACAGGGAAAATCTTTAAACAAAGTTTAACGCTATATTAGTTTACTTTTATAAAAATACAAATATATATATAAGTAATATTATTATTATAAAGGGGGGTTTTTACCGTTTAATGACCGGTTTGTCGATTTTAAAACTTTAGTCGCAGTTAAAACCAAATGTAAAATAATAAATAAATACAAGACTTAATTTAAAGCGTAAAGTAAATAACGATAATGAAATTGCGAATAATAAAAGTGCGATAAAATAAACTTGCGATAATTAAAAAGTACGATAATTAAAAGTGCAATTAAATACAATAACAATAAAAATGCGATAATTAAAAGTGCAATTAAATATAAAATAAAGGAAATTAAATATGAAATAAAAGAATTATGCTTATTTAAACTTCCGTAACCATGATGTTTAACGTGTTGATTTTAGTTTTATGCCCATGGGTTAATTGTCCTTTGTCCTGGATTATTTAATATGTCCGTCTGGTTTTGTCCATAACAGTCCATCAGTCATAAATACAAAGTGCGAGTGTCCTCGTCAAATTATCCTTATACCCGAAGTTAAATATTCCAACTAATTGGGGACTTAAACTGTAACAAGGTTTTATTACTTTGTTTAATAATTACACCAGAATGTCGACTGAGTGTAACCCAAGGTTTTAATACTTTGTTATCAATTATGCCAAGTGTCCTTATACATAATTTCACCCTTGTTTTAATAATTCTAGTGGCTATTAATCCATTCCCGTGTCCGGTTAAATGAACGATTATTCGTACATATAAATACCCCGCCCATCGTGTCCGATTGAGTGTATATGGTTATTTATAGGGATGTTCAATTGTAAATCTTTATATTAAAATTAACAAACTATCATTTAGTTAAACAGATATAAAGCCCATTAATAGCCCATAGTCTAATTTCCACAAGTGTCGTTCTTTTGTCCAAACCCCAATTATGGTACAAAGCCCAATTACCCAATTTTAATAATTAGCCCAACATCATGATTACTTCGGATTAAATAAGCATAATAATAACTTAGCTACGAGACATTAAATTAAAAAGGTTGAACATAACTTACAATGATTAAAAATAGCGTAGCGTTACACGGACAGAATTTCGACTTACACCCTTACAACATTCGCTAACATACCCTTATTATTAGGATTAAAATTAAAATTAAAATTAAAATATAAATTATAAATATAAATATAACATATATAGATGGATGGATATATTGAATGAAAAATTGATCAGAATTCCTTGGGCTTTATAGGGAGTTTCAGTTTTTGGGGCTCCGCGACTCGCGGCCCATTCCTTCTTCAAACTCCGCGAGTCGCGGAGATCGTTTTCACAGCTCACCCACATTTGGCTCTTTGTTTACCGACGGTTTATTATATAAATATAATATATATATAATTTATATAATTAATTATATATTATATTATATTTATATACATAGTTAACTTGTAATTTTTAGTCCGTTGCGTCGAGCGTTGAGAGTTGACTCTGGTCCCGGGTACGGATTTTTGAACGTCCTTGCGTATAATTTAATATCTTGTACTTTGCGTTTTGAATCTTGTACTCTTGTAATTTCGAGACGTTTCTTATTAATAATTGGAACCTCTTTGATTGTATTTTGTACTTTTGAGCTTTTTGGTCGTTTGCATCTTCAATTCGTCGAATCTGTCTTTTGTCTTCACCTTTTATTATTTAAACAAATATCACTTGTAAATAGAACAATTGCAACTAAAAGCTTGTATTTCTTGAGGAATAATGCTATGAAATATATGTTCGTTTTTAGCATTATCAAATATTCCCACACTTGAGCGTTGCTTGTCCTCAAGCAATATAGTCTTGAAATACTAGAATCACTTCTTTATTCTTCACACTTTGTACATCAGTGATTTCTTTACGGCGGTATAAACAATGGTAGTAACGATATGGTTTACAGTCCCACATGACTATAAAATTTAGATCCATTAAGGAAATTGGATCTTTATGAAAACATTTGATCTTTTGAAAATTAAATCTAGCTTTTACCTTAGATAAGTTTTCCAGAATAACCCTTCACCGGTGTTTGCAAATTATTTTTGTGGGTTTGGTGGGTTTCAGATTTGAAAATTTTAGTTCAAAACTTGCGGTTTTGTGACACCCACTTGCTAACCTTGTATTAGGAAAGCAACACGTCCAGTATACTTTCTCCGTATATTACCTTTCGGTAAACTACCGTCCGGTTGTAAAGGAAAGCGTTGAACAAGCAACTGTTAAGGCAATGTCCCCTGACATGCTTTTGATTATGGTCTATAACGTGTCGGACGCAATTACTATCCTTTGTAGGAGCAATAGTAAAGCTCACCCTTTTAATTTGTCAGTCTGGCACAAGGTCCTGTCTTTGACTATGCTATGCAACCACCGTTCTTACGGTTGACACCCGATTTGGTTCATGTGACCTAATGAATTCCAGGTGAATTCCTAGGATTTTACGTTCAATGGTAATGAACGCATTGAAAATGGTTTTTCAGAAAACAAATCGGTTTGTAATTTTGATCAAAATATTTTCTCGTTCAAGCTCGAGTTTAGATATCATTGAATTCCATGAGTTTGAATTCTCAATCTTTAAGGTCAATCTCAAGGATTGAGTAATATCCGTCTTAAAAGCTGATTTTTGATCTTTTAAGGATATTATCCTTTCTGGGGATTTAATTCATTAGTCTTATCCAGCTAATTTGCATGGTGCCCCCCATTTTACGAGATAAATCTTTCTCATGGTTAGGATAAATCTGACCACTTGGCGACCCTGTTTAATGCTGAGGTCCATGGATTTCCTGCTGATTTTAGTGATGACTTTTCTAGATTTTTCGTCAACCTACAGCTGGTCTGGACGACAACTTCTTGACCTAAATCAAGAAGCGCGTGTCTTTTTCGGAAGACTTTACTTCCTTTTAATGATGGAATTGATTCATCGTGTAGATCCATCTTTCTTACAGTAAATCAGGTAAAAATTTTTAGTTTAGTCCAAAGCAAAAGTATTTTCAGTTATTTGTACAAAAATATGTGACATATGTTTTGAATAACTTGGAGAATTTTCCCACACTTGGCTTTTATTTTCCTTTTTATTGTCCTCTATTCCATTTTAAATGAATTTTAACATTTTGGTTTGTTTCTCAATTTATGTCCTTTTCGAGGTAACAATAATTTTGGTGTTAACACCTAGTTTTATCGTTCATAAATATGTATAAACATGATTTTGAGTTCATTTAGTTGAAAATTTTGAAAAATTTTACTAGAATTGGGTAGTCAGTATATAAGACTAGGGCTGTTCTTTATTATTAGAGAGCACTAGATTCTAATACAACTACTACTTTACTAGTATTTCTAATGGTAACCAAGTGTATAAAGTAAAAATTTTAAAATCCGAAAGAATTTAACCCCTTCCCACACTTAAGATCTTGCAATGCCCTCATTTGCAAGAAATCAGTAACAATTTAAATTATTGAGGGTGATTTGTGTGAAAATGATTAAATTTTACCAAAGTTTCCAAACATATTTGTGTTTGCTTGCTGAATGATAAATGGTGCATATCATTTTTTCATTCCGTCTTGTTGTTATTTCACATATATTTTGCATCTTGTCGTCAAAATTAGTTGCTTTTGCTGAAATTAATGCCAGTCTTTGAAAATGCGTTGTTTTACCTTGTTGTGTACATAAGATAAACTGCAAACATATATACATATTTTTGAAGTTTGGTATATTACCCCACATTCAAAAATTATTAAAATCTAAGAATAAAAGTTAGAAAATTATAAAAACTATTACAATATTAACATAAGTATTAAACGTATCAACATTACAAATTACAAAATAAATAAAACTAAGTAGACTAGGGATGATACTGATACCAGTAGGGTTCCATGCATAACCATAGGTGCTATAAAATGCTTCGGCTTAGTTATACGTAGGATACGGTGGTTGAATCTCTATAGACCAGGGAGGGAATATGGGCGATGGAGTATGAATATAGTTTCTACCTATATGTTGGCAATAAGCTATGATTTGGTTTTGATGAGCTTGCCAATCTTCAAATGCTCTATGTCTAGCATTTTCATACTCTTGTGAAGCTATAAACCTTTGCATTTCTGCCATTTCATTTCCCCCTCTTACATTACCTTGCTGTTGGTTTCTCTCAACCTGTGGATGTCTACCATGGTATTGTACTGCGGCGTTATTTCACCTCTTCAAAACTTTCGCACCATGGTATACATTTAAACCTATTGTATCGCGGGGTTCTGGTTCTTCAACTAATAATCCCCCCCGACTTATATCCACACCGAGTTATTCAGCAATCAAAGTAATAAATATACCACCTCCTATTATGCTATGTGGTCTCATCCCCCTAACCATAGCTGATAAATAATAACCCACACAATAAGGTATACTTACAGCGCTTTGTGGGTCTCGAATACACATATGGTAAAACAAATCCTGTTTATTTACTTTTTCCTTATTCTTACCTCTTTGTGTAATCGAATTAGCTAAAAACCTATGAATTACTCTTAACTCTGCTCTATCTATATCCAAATAAGAGTAATTTCCCCCTTTGAATCGGTGATGGCTTGTCATTTGACTCCATACACCCTGTGTATCAAAATTTTCATCTATCTTTCTACCATTTAGTATCAACCCTCTACAATCGGCAGATGCTAACTCCTCAGGCGTATATATACGTAAAGCCTGAGCCATGTCTAGTAAACACATGTGGCGCATCGAACCTCCTAACAAAAATCTAATAAAAGATCGATCGGTTAAACTAGCTACCCAATCATTTAATTATATACTACACAACAATTCTTCACACCATACTTTATATACAGGTCTACGCATGGTGAATAAACGTACCCAGTCGTTAAAAGTAGAATTACCATACCTCTGTGCAAGTAATTCCCTAATTGGCCCGGCCAATTCTACAGCTTCTAATGGTCCCCATTCTATGAACCTAGGTACCTCAACAACTTTAGAATGAAGAGTATGCAAACCCCTTTGGTATTTTGGATAATCTATCCAAAGTCTGTCAAATCTCAGGTTCGGGTGCAAATCTTCCAAGTGCATATCAGAAAATGTCATGACTGGATGAGGTATATCTTGTTTGTAGTAGTTATCCACCTCCTGTTGTTCCACATTCTCAGCAGGAGCATTGCGAGTTTGGGATGAAGATTCACCCCTTTCAGTCTGCAAAACACATCAAACACAATTTTTGTGCATCCAAATATGCATTAGTGTCAGCAAAATCATCAATCAAAATAATTACAATGACATGATCAATTTATATCAAACTTAAGCTCATTTTCATATTTTCATCAAATCTACACTTTTTCAAATAAGCATATACGAAAATGTTCGCCAATTTCATAAGCATTCAACTCAAATAACATGTCAAAATAATCATTACTAGCAATTAAACAAGTTTCAAATGGCATTATCTCTCAAAAATCAAGTTCATGAATTTTAGACTTGAAAAAGTCCACTTTAATTCTCAAATTCATGTTTAGGCTCAAAGTTTGGATCATTTAACTACCTAAACATGTTACATTACTTAATTTAGCAACAATTCATGACAAAAATCGGCCATAACCTGTTTATATCAAAAAGCCCCAAATTTGCTCAAGAACACAAACCCTAGATTACTCAAAATTTGAAGTTTAAGGCTTCTAATCATGTTAAATAGCATCAATCTTGGTTATACAAGCATAATACATAAGCAATTGAAGCATAATTACACTAAAAAGCATCAAAATCGAATTGGGTATAAAATTGCTCAAGAACACTAATTTTCGGATTAAATGGTGTTTAGGTGTAGAAATTTACCGTTTTTCTTGAGTAATTCCTTGATAGCATCTTTCTTAACATGATTTTAGTAAAAGATTTGATGATTAACGGTTAAAAATTGTGATTTTGGGGGTGTTTTCTCGGGTTTTTTCGGGTTTATTTTCGCTGTATGTTTGAGTTGTGGTGTGGACTGATCAGTTCAGCTCGATTTTATTTTTTTTTTTTATTTTGGTCCTCCCGTGAGTCGCGGGGTTTGGTAGCCTCAAACACCGCGAGTCGCGGTGTTTGTTTTTTTTTTTTTTTTTTTTAATATAAAATCTTAACTTAATAAACAAATTTAAAATTTTGTTTTCCTTTGTTGTTTAAGATGAGGTCGTTTCGGATCGATGTCCTAGTCCGTCCTTCGACAAAATTTTAAAATTTGTCTTTTTCAAGCGATTGTTTTTAAAGCTTAGATTTTTGGGTTTTTTAATGTTTTTGGCATACTTTAATTCAATAAGATTAAAAATAATGATAATAAAAGTTCTCGTCCCTCCCTCGGTTAAAGCAATTTCGGTTCAGAGACCTAGTCTTCAATTTACGACGAATTTTAAAAATCATATTTTTAACTTAGCGAAATAAAGTAAATTTTTGTTTTTAAATTCACACAACTTAAATTTAAAATGCATAAAATTCAAAATTAATATTAAAAATTCATACCAAACTTAAATTTAAAAATTCATAAAAATAAAATTCACACCAAACTTAATTTAAATTTTTATATTATAAATTCACACCAAACTTATATTAATTTTTCGAATATTTACAATTTTAAATATATTGATTTTACAAAGTGTACAATATTAATTTAAAATTTATATATTAATTTTAAAAACATGGTAAAAATAAAATTAAAAATCTTTTTGGCTTTTTATCCCACTTTAATCAATCAAATATTATCAAAAATATACGCCCCTCTTTTCGGTAAAGTAATTTCGGTTCCAAGACCTAATTTAACTCATGACGAATTTTTGAAATATTTTGTGTTGATTGATTAAAGATATTTATACCTTAAGAATAAACGTTAAATTTCGCAGTGATGTAATAAATTTTTGAATGATATCAATAATTTCGGTCGCCAAACCTAATTTTATTCAATACCAATTTAATACTTTTTAGGGAACAAATTAGCGTTTATTATCAAAAGGTTAAAAAAAAAATTAAAAATAAAAACTGTACATACTTACCTGTGAGATAGTATTCTTAGTTATACGATCTATCCCATTCATAAGATAGTCGGTTTAATTGGTTTTCCATGGCTACATAGGCGTAACCTCGAGCATTCAGTGTTTTTTCTTCTAAACATATGAACGGTCCGTCTCTGCATAAAGTAACAAATTCGGTATTTGAATAGGTTTGATTATTTGAACATTTACCTCCATGTGACCATTTTCCGCATTTGTGACATCTTTCTAGGTGTCGTGCTCTTCTTTTCGCTGCGGATTTTGATTTTCCTTTACCAAATTGTAACTTATTATCTTCGCATCGGCATTCTTTTCTTACTCCGACCAATCTTTCTCTGATTACTGATATTATTTCACTTGGTAGTGTGTCATTATTACGTTTAGTGATCAAAGCGTGTAGCATTAGACCATGGTTTAGTTCACAGGCAGTCTTCATTTTGTAAAAACCTAAAAAAATAAAAATTCAGAATGGGGGGAGAAGACTAGTTCTTTAGTGTAATGACCCGGAAATTTCCGACCAAATTTAAACTCTAATCTCTAAATGGTTCCGACACGATAAGCAAAAACCCTAAAGTTGACCCGCACTTTTTCGATCGTTCTATACTTATAAGATTAATATTTACATAAATTAAACCTTACCAACATGATAAGCAATCCAAATTGTTGAGACTTATGTTTTCGAAAAGAGTTTTACACAACGTTTGACCGTCTAGTTTGACCGATGATATCACGAACTATACAATATATGATAATTATACGTTTGTGTATATATATGTATATATACATATTTAACATGATCTAAGAATGTTTTAATATCTCATTTTGTATTAATAACAATAAGTTATAAGTATATTTTGAAACTACTAACTTAAGTTTTCAAAACGATAACCATACGTAACGTTATTTGACTTAAATACTTATGACCTATAATGTTTATACATATATCGTATAAGTAATGTATTTAATCACTTTTAAAGACTTAAATACATAAAACAATATAAGTATATTTACAAAAGATAGCTATATTTGAATCCTCGTTCCGTTTTCTCAAAGATTTCTATACGTATACCTAGGGTATATGTACCCGTATCATACGCAGCTTCTAGATGTATTTACTATTGGTATATACCAATAAAAATCTGCTCCTTAGCAGCCTTAAATGATTAAGAAACATGTGGAACCAACCATTTGTCAAGTAGCATGAATTATTTAGCAAGAAAACAAAGTTAGGTATTTTTTTTTCCTTTATAACCTAAAAACGTTTTTATGCATGCACACCATTTCTTCACCCCATTTTCTTATACTTACACTTCCATTTCTCTCTCAAAATACTCTTAACTTCATACTTGATCATCTCCAAGCATTTTCCCCATCATTTAGCTTCAAAAACCTTACTTAAACACCATAAGAAAACCATACAAAAACACTTCAAGAAATCCTTCCAAGAACACAAACTTACTTCCAATCTTTCATCCAATTCCATCACCCTTTTGGTTCTAGCTTTTTACTCCTCTTTTACAGAAACCTTGTCCAAGGAACTTGAGGTAGTATCTATGTTCATAACCTTATTCGATTCATATATATATAGCTATCATATTTTGTGGTATACAATTTTAACAACAAGAACATAGTTTGAAAGTTTTCAAACTTGTTTGCAAACTAAATAGATCCTTCTAACTTAACTTTTAAAATACTTCAAGACCTGTAATATAACTTAAATATATGCTAACTTAACAAGGTATAACTTGGTTTTTCAAAGAATATCTTAAAAACTGTTTTTACGACGTCGGAGTGTAACCGGGGACTGTTTTGGGTTGGATAATTAAAAACTATCTTAAACTTTGAATTGGAGGTTTATGTTCTGGAAAAATGATTTTTACTATAAATATGTTAACACATAGAAATTTCATGATTTAATTCAAAGTATAATTATTTTTAGAAAAATGGTCATTAAGTGTTATTTTTTTGTAACAAAAATGTTTAACTTCATAAGTTTCACTAAAGTTTCACCTATGCCGTGTGATTTTGAATACAAACCAAGGTATTTTCAGTTCATAGTATTAAAGAGGGACTCGATCCAAGGAGATGGCAAGTTGAATCAACGAAAACGGATTTGTAACGAAGAAACTATGACCGAAACAAAATTGGTTATCCTAGACTTGTTTAACTTCGGGATTAATTGGGAAAAATTAAATAAATCACATATTTCTAAGATAACATGATATTTTATATATATGTACTTATAATTCAATTTTATATGGTTCAGGATCACCCGTAAACAACACGAGAAGATTAATCATAAGATCCCATGTTTGTACGCAACACGTCATTTGACAACACCGGTACTTTATGTACGCAACACGTCATTTGACAACACCGGTACCGTGGGTCAAGATTAATCTCGACCAATACATATACGATGGGGTTTTATTTATTTTGTTGGGGGTTTTATTTATTTCATTGCGGGTATATTAAACATCTAAAAATGAACCATTAAAATTGAATTACTAACAACGAGCTGCTAACTACGGACTAAGGAATTATTCAAAGTATTAAAAGTATAACAAGTATATATATGTGACGTTTGTTTAAAAAGAAAAGGTATTGATATATTATATATGGATAGGTTCGTGATATCAACCGGAGACCAAGTCAAATTATATATATCTTCAAGACGAAAGTGAGTATATAGTCCCACTTTTAAACTCTAAATATTTCGGGATGAGAATACATGTATTTTATGTTTTACGTTATGGACACAAGTAACTGAAAAATATATTCTACGTTGAGTTGTACCACTGGCATACTTCCCTGTAGCTTGGTAACTAATATTTACAGCAGGTTGTAAACGCGAATCCTGTTGATAGATCTATCGGGCTTGACAACCCCAACCGGACTGGACGACCAGTATTCAACGGTTGCACAGTACTTCGTTTCGTGACTACACTTGGTACAGTGTAGTAAGATTTCATATTAAAGGGAATATGCGACGTGATTAATTGTTAAGTATGGTTACCAAGTGCTCAACCACTTAGAATATTTTTATTAAAATGTTTATATATGAAATCTTGTGGTCTATATTTATATCGCTGTCGACATTAAACCTATATCTCACCAACTTTATGTTGACATTTTAAAGCATGTTATTCTCAGGTATGAATTAAGTCTTCCGCTGTGCATTATCTCGTACTAAGGATACTACTTGAGGCCATTAAGGACTTATATCATAAGGCGTTGCATTCGAGTCATTGAAGTTCATAGAGACTATTATTAAGTAAATGGCGGTTTAGGTCATTTGAATATTATGAAATGTCAGGCGAATATGTCAATTATGGATGTAACTATAGATTGTCTTTTAAGAATAAATGCAACGTTTGTAAGATGTATCATATAGAGGGCAAGTACCTCGCAATGTTATCAACTATTGTAATTCGTTTGTAATCAATATGGACAACGTCCGGATGATTAGTTTCGGATCCTTTCAGTTGGTATCAGAGCGTTGGTCTTAGCGAACCAGGCCTTGCATTAGTGTGTCTAACTAGTAGTTGTTAGGATACATTAAGTGAGTCTGGACTTTGACCGTGTCTGCCTGTCAAAAGTTTTGCTTATCAATCCTAGTCGGAAATCATCTGCTTATCATTCTTAGGGAACTGCCTGCTTATCATTCTTAAGTCTAGACACGTCTTACTGCATTTAGTGCATCGATAGTGTATAGACAAAATTCATATCCTAGCGTATCTGTTACTATAGACATTGCCTGACGTATTTCAAAGATTCTCCGTAATTCATGGGATTTTGATATTATATATACATATGTAAATTATGTATTGAAGAGTACCAAACCCAACTCCTATAATCTATTCCAAACCAAAAATTCATTTCTCCGACCATACAAGATGGATTCTTCATCCAGCTCAAATTCCTCCGACTTCGATAGCTTCGCCGATATGGATTTCCATTCGAGCTCCGAGAACAGCGTTACCGGAATGGATCAACCAATTTCCCATCATCTATTCTGGATAAATTGGGGAAGGGTTCGTAATATACTAAATTTCTGGAGGCAAGAAGAAGGTGATCCATTCCATCCACCAAATTGTCCTCTTAACGATGAACCTGAAGCACTTACCGGCGAACCTTTTCGAAACACCATTTTCTCGCTCATTTCTAGAGTATCTCGTCATGATTACATACTATCCCATATTTCAAATCTTGTTCATTCGCTCGTTCCAACCGTCAATCATCCCGGTATAATAGAAGAAGTCAACGAACTCCGTGCTCGGGTAGTGGTTTTGGAGAATATGGTGCGAAGGTTACAAACACCAACAGCAGCACCAGCAGCATAATCCGTACTACCATCGTCAACGCCGACAGTACCTTTATCACCCCAATCACAACCGCGCCTTAAATCTCAACATCACAATCTGTATCTCGAATATCAACATCACACGACTCAATATCTGTACTTCGAGTATGATCTTCGTTCTATATATCGTTCTACATCGATTATCTTCGCTTTACGTATCGTATGACGATTATGTAATTTCTAAAGTCTTAGAGATTATGTAACCTAGAATTAACGATAAATCAAATGAGTTTAATATCTTATTGACTCATTAAATCTATGATTATCTCTGAAGAAAATATATATGCAAGTATATTTTCATAAAGATAGTAATTAAAAATTCCTTCGTACAAACTATTAATGATGAAAATATTTTAACGGGTGGGTAGTACCCGAGGAATATTTAGAATTCACATTAATAAGTTATATTATACATTCTTGAATCTGATTCAACGGTTATCTATTATCTTACTTACAACCACCGATATTCGTATCCGCTCACCCCAGAATAACCATTTTCAATCAAATTTCATATTCGGATTTTGACCTACCAGAATCCAACAAGTGGCATAAAGAAGAAAACATTGTACAAAATAAAAAAAAATTGTTAGAAACACACGATTTAACTAATTAAAAATCTATTAAGGATTCCACGCTAACTGTTCCGGCTAACTCTGGACAATTAAAATGAATTAAAATGTTGATTGTAACATATGAAGCTAAACAATTCTTCAAGCTTGCCACTTGATTTTATCTTAAACCTCATTCGTAACTTGACGATTACAATTCGCATTCAAATCCTTTCATGATTCCTGAAAACACCTCGACCGAGAAGTTGAACCCGCCGCACCTTGCCTACGGAATGAAGATTTATACATACAGTTATACACCTGAAGAACTCTCGAACCCAAATTCATAATTTAACACATAACGTATTGAATCCTTTGCCATTTATTAGCAAGAACAACCCTACAATTCCTTTTCAAGAAGCTAATTTTGTCACAGCTCCACTTCGACTTTTCAGTGAGATTATTTCTATTATAATCATGATATTTATACCTTGTCCTTTCGCCGTCATTACCGGAAAACCTTTTATATCCCTCGACAACATCAACAGGTGCACCAGCAGATCGTTATCCTTTTGGCGAAATCAACAATCAGTATTTTGAAAATCTCGCGGAACTTCTTCCATCATATCTATAATGTCTATCCCTAAGAATTTCATAATCTGAACGTGAAGTTTCTGAAAAACACCCGGGACTATGAAATAGTTCTTGAAATGCTAACGAAGCAGCAAAAACTGTAAACGACTTTAACGGTCAAAAGTTTGATGACAAAGAATAGTAAGGTGGTAAAGCTGAAAAAAAAAAGTTTGGAACTAGAAAACGGATGAAGCAAAGTATGAAAGAGGCTGTGGATAAATCACAGGGACTGAACCTGCTCTCAAAGAATACAAACGATTCCGTACCTGCTGAAACCGTCAGTAAGAACCCTACTCTTTATTCAAAACCTTGCCCGGATGATATTTTTCATCATCATCTTATCTTAGATATTATAAGATATCTTCATATCATTCGTTATACATATTTTTCATATTTCTGGAGATATTTTTACAACTATTCCTATCTGCGATCATTTATCTCTCCGTAACATCTGCGTTACAATATAAAAGAAACTGTGTTAATTTCTAAATTCTGAAACCTCCGAGATTAAAATATAAATGATTTGAAGTAGTGTTGGGAACTGATGCATGAATTAGTATAATATAATGAAACTTGATCAACTTCATTATATTACAGTAAGTCATGTTAAGTTTCTAATGGAATGTGATGATTCACAGTACCGTCATCATGTGCCATGTTACACGGCTCTTACATTCTATCAAGTCTCCAAACATATTAGAACGTATCACCTTGATAGTTCTATTTTTCCGGAATATTTGAGTAATTTAACGAATCAAGATCGTGCCATTACAATTTCATTCTAAAACCAATAGCTAGGTTCATTCCAAATTTCCTACCTACGAATTTCGGACCATTGTTCGCTTGGCTCGAGGACAGGAAGAAGAAACGAAGGGACAAAACCTCAGAATAGAAATAGGAACATAAACCACAGCAAATAAGAGAGAGCATTAACTGTGGATGACAATGATTTTAAGGGACGGGAGTAGGAACATCGAAATATAAGGGAAGGTATAAAACCTAACAACAACCCCGAAACTACAAACCGTGCATATCAATACGTATTGCAACGTAAAGGCACGGGAGAATTAAAAACATTATAATTCCAAGGAAAGGATAAAAGAGAATAGATTCTTCTGGTGATAGATGAAAAAGAAGAATGAAAGATATGAAAGTTAGAAATATAACAAGGATTAGAATGGGATGGAGCATATTAGCGAATGTCTTAAAGTAGGAACTAAAGAGAAAGAATAGAAGATGTGGGAAGAAAGAAAGGGAAGGAGGTAAATTTATAGTGAAATATTCGACAAAGAAATCAAAACAGATTGCCGCGTTAAATCAAAGAAGATCCTGATCGCCGCAAAACTAAATCTTATTACATAAGATTTTCTTTAAAACCCTTAAATCCCGGAAATCGATCATAATCACGTCATCGGTTACATCAATTCTATATTTACTCATTTCACTCTTTTGTGATAGCTTCGCTCGTGCGTCTCACATAACCGAATCGTTTTATCTAAATCTTTCAATAATGATAAAATTTCATTATTACCTCATATTCGTCATGAAAACATTCCTATTGTTATTTATGACAACCTCTACCAAATTTCGAGGACGAAATTTCTTTAACGGGTGGGTACTGTAACGACCCGGAAATTTCCGACCAAATTTAAACTCTAATCTCTAAATGGTTCCGACACGATAAGCAAAAACCCTAAAGTTGACCCGCACTTTTTCGATCGTTCTATACTTATAAGATTAATATTTACATAAATTAAACCTTACCAACATGATAAGCAATCCAAATTGTTGAGACTTATGTTTTCGAAAAGAGTTTTACACAACGTTTGACCGTCTAGTTTGACCGATGATATCACGAACTATACAATATATGATAATTATACGTTTGTGTATATATATGTATATATACATATTTAACATGATCTAAGAATGTTTTAATATCTCATTTTGTATTAATAACAATAAGTTATAAGTATATTTTGAAACTACTAACTTAAGTTTTCAAAACGATAACCATACGTAACGTTATTTGACTTAAATACTTATGACCTATAATGTTTATACATATATCGTATAAGTAATGTATTTAATCACTTTTAAAGACTTAAATACATAAAACAATATAAGTATATTTACAAAAGATAGCTATATTTGAATCCTCGTTCCGTTTTCTCAAAGATTTCTATACGTATACCTAGGGTATATGTACCCGTATCATACGCAGCTTCTAGATGTATTTACTATTGGTATATACCAATAAAAATCTGCTCCTTAGCAGCCTTAAATGATTAAGAAACATGTGGAACCAACCATTTGTCAAGTAGCATGAATTATTTAGCAAGAAAACAAAGTTAGGTATTTTTTTTTCCTTTATAACCTAAAAACGTTTTTATGCATGCACACCATTTCTTCACCCCATTTTCTTATACTTACACTTCCATTTCTCTCTCAAAATACTCTTAACTTCATACTTGATCATCTCCAAGCATTTTCCCCATCATTTAGCTTCAAAAACCTTACTTAAACACCATAAGAAAACCATACAAAAACACTTCAAGAAATCCTTCCAAGAACACAAACTTACTTCCAATCTTTCATCCAATTCCATCACCCTTTTAGTTCTAGCTTTTTACTCCTCTTTTACAGAAACCTTGTCCAAGGAACTTGAGGTAGTATCTATGTTCATAACCTTATTCGATTCATATATATATAGCTATCATATTTTGTGGTATACAATTTTAACAACAAGAACATAGTTTGAAAGTTTTCAAACTTGTTTGCAAACTAAATAGATCCTTCTAACTTAACTTTTAAAATACTTCAAGACCTGTAATATAACTTAAATATATGCTAACTTAACAAGGTATAACTTAGTTTTTCAAAGAATATCTTAAAAACTGTTTTTACGACGTCGGAGTGTAACCGGGGACTGTTTTGGGTTGGATAATTAAAAACTATCTTAAACTTTGAATTGGAGGTTTATGTTCTGGAAAAATGATTTTTACTATAAATATGTTAACACATAGAAATTTCATGATTTAATTCAAAGTATAATTATTTTTAGAAAAATGGTCATTAAGTGTTATTTTTTTGTAACAAAAATGTTTAACTTCATAAGTTTCACTAAAGTTTCACCTATGCCGTGTGATTTTGAATACAAAACAAGGTATTTTCAGTTCATAGTCTTAAAGAGGGACTCGATCCAAGGAGATGGCAAGTTGAATCAATGAAAACGGATTTGTAACGAAGAAACTATGACCGAAACAAAATTGGTTATCCTAGACTTGTTTAACTTCGGGATTAATTGGGAAAAATTAAATAAATCACATATTTCTAAGATAACATGATATTTTATATATATGTACTTATAATTCAATTTTATATGGTTCAGGATCACCCGTAAACAACACGAGAAGATTAATCATAAGATCCCATGTTTGTACGCAACACGTCATTTGACAACACCGGTACTTTATGTACGCAACACGTCATTTGACAACACCGGTACCGTGGGTCAAGATTAATCTCGACCAATACATATACGATGGGGTTTTATTTATTTTGTTGGGGGTTTTATTTATTTCATTGCGGGTATATTAAACATCTAAAAATGAACCATTAAAATTGAATTACTAACAACGAGCTGCTAACTACGGACTAAGGAATTATTCAAAGTATTAAAAGTATAACAAGTATATATATGTGACGTTTGTTTAAAAAGAAAAGGTATTGATATATTATATATGGATAGGTTCGTGATATCAACCGGAGACCAAGTCAAATTATATATATCTTCAAGACGAAAGTGAGTATATAGTCCCACTTTTAAACTCTAAATATTTCGGGATGAGAATACATGTATTTTATGTTTTACGTTATGGACACAAGTAACTGAAAAATATATTCTACGTTGAGTTGTACCACTGGCATACTTCCCTGTAGCTTGGTAACTAATATTTACAGCAGTATTGTAAACGCGAATCCTGTTGATAGATCTATCGGGCTTGACAACCCCAACCGGACTGGACGACCAGTATTCAACGGTTGCACAGTACTTCGTTTCGTGACTACACTTGGTACAGTGTAGTAAGATTTCATATTAAAGGGAATATGCGACGTGATTAATTGTTAAGTATGGTTACCAAGTGCTCAACCACTTAGAATATTTTTATTAAAATGTTTATATATGAAATCTTGTGGTCTATATTTATATCGCTGTCGACATTAAACCTATATCTCACCAACTTTATGTTGACATTTTAAAGCATGTTATTCTCAGGTATGAATTAAGTCTTCCGCTGTGCATTATCTTATACTAAGGATACTACTTGAGGCCATTAAGGACTTATATCATAAGGCGTTGCATTCGAGTCATTGAAGTTCATAGAGACTATTATTAAGTAAATGGCGGTTTAGGTCATTTGAATATTATGAAATGTCAGGCGAATATGTTAATTATGGATGTAACTATAGATTGTCTTTTAAGAATAAATGCAACGTTTGTAAGATGTATCATATATAGGGCAAGTACCTCGCAATGTTATCAACTATTGTAATTCGTTTGTAATCAATATGGACAACGTCCGGATGATTAGTTTCGGATCCTTTCATTTAGGGTCTGCTAGGGAAAGACCATTCGGGTTCCATTTTCGAGAACTACACGAAAACAGACAATCTAACTCTAACAGAAATACATATTATCCTTTAAAGACTTGATTCTCCCCACACTTAGTTAGCTGTGGTGTCGAAATTGTGATTAACTTCGTTTTCGACTTCCATCGGACTATCTATGTAGTGTTTAACTATGTGACCATTAACTTTAAATTCAATCCCATTTGAATTTATCAATTCTACTGTTCCGTATGGAAAAACTCTTTTAACTATGAATGGTCCAGACCATCTTGATTTCAATTTTCCAGAAAATAGCTTGAATCGTGAATTGAAAAGAAGAACTCTGTCTCCTTCCTTAAATTCTTTTGAAGTTCTGATTCTTTTATCATGCCATTTCTTCGTTCTTTCCTTATAGATCAACGAATTTTCGTATGCTTCATGTCTTAATTCTTCTAATTCGTTTAATTGATTTAATCGTAGACGTCCAGCTTCATGTAAATCAAGATTACATGTCTTCAAAGCCCAAAATGCTTTGTGTTCAATTTCTACTGGAAGATGACATGCTTTTCCATAAACAAGTCTAAAAGGTGTGGTTCCAATTGGAGTTTTGTAGGCTGTTCTAAAAGCCCAGAGTGCATCCTCTAATTTAATGGACCATTCCTTCGGATTTGATCCTACGGTTTTCTCTAGAATACGTTTTAAAGCTCGGTTGGTATTTTCAACTTGTCCACTTGTTTGTGGATGATAAGCAGTGGAGATTTTATGAGTTACTCCATATCTTTTAAAAACTTTTTCAAGTTGATTATTACAGAAATGAGTTCCCCGATCACTTATTAAAGCTTTCGGTGTTCCAAACCTTGCAAAAAGATGTTTTAAAAAATTGACTACAACACGTGCATCGTTGGTTGGGAGAGCTTGTGCTTCCGCCCATTTAGATACATAATCAATGGCTACGAGAATATAGAGATTATTATGAGATTTTGGAAATGGACCCATAAAGTCAATACCCCAAATGTCAAATACTTCACATACTTGGACGACATTTGGTGGCATTTCATCACGTTGACTTATTTTTCCGGCCCTTTGACAAGCATCACAGGATTTGCAAAGAAGGTGCGCGTCTTTGTAAATTGTAGGCCAATAGAATCCAGCATCATAAACTTTTCTTGCTGTTAGTTGAGACCCATAATGCCCTCCTGTTGGTCCTGTGTGACAATGGTTTAATATTTTACTGGCTTCATCTCCGAATACACATCGGCATATTATTCCATCTGGACAACTTTTAAACAAATGTGGATCTTCCCAGAAATAGTGTTTTATATCACTGAAGAATTTTTTTCGTTTTTGGTACGATAATCCTTTTTCAAGGAATCCACAAACTAAGTAATTTGCATAGTCTGCAAACCATGGAATTTCTTTATAATCTATCTTCAATAGATATTCATCAGGAAAGTTGTCTTGTATGGCCGATTCATTTAGAACTTCTAATGCGGGATTTTCAAGTCAAGAAAGATGATCAGCGGCGAGATTTTCTGCTCCTCTTTTATCTCGGATTTCAATATCGAACTCTTGTAAGAGTAAGATCCAATGGATTAATCTTGGTTTAGCATCTTGTTTCGAAAATAGGTATCTAAGAGCAGAATGGTCGGTATAAACCACCGTTTTTGCTAGAACGAGATATGAACGAAATTTGTCAAAGGCAAAGACAATATCAAGGAGTTCTTTTTCAGTAGTTGTATAGTTCGTTTGTGCTCCTTGTAACGTCTTACTAGCATAATATATAGGTTGAAATCGTTTTTCAATCCTTTGTCCTAAAATGGCTCCCATTGCAAAATCACTTGCATCGCACATTAGTTCAAATGGTAGATTCCAATTTGGTGTTATCATGATCGGCGCATTAGTGAGTTTCTCTTTAAGAATATTAAAAGATTTGATACATTCATCTGAAAAGATGAATGGAGCATCCTTTTCTAGGAGTTTATTCATAGGAGTGGCAATTTTAGAAAAATCTTTTATGTAACGTCGTTAAAAACCGGCATGCCCTAGAAAACTCCTAACTCCTCTAACATTGGTGGGATGTGGAAGTTTAGCAATTACATCTACTTTAGCTCTATCCACTTCAATTCCTTCTTTTGAAATTTTATGTCCAAGAACGATGCCTTCTTTAACCATGAAATGGCATTTTTCCCAATTAAGTACTAGATTTGATTGTTCGCATCTAATAAGCATTCGTTCCAGATTAGCTAGACATGATTCAAATGAATCACCGAAGATTGAAAAGTCATCCATGAAAACTTCCATGCATTCTTCTATCATGTCATGAAAAATCGCCATCATACACCTTTGAAAGGTTGCAGGGACGTTGCAAAGTCCAAATGGCATGCGTTTGTAAGCAAAAGTACCATAAGGGCACGTGAATGTGGTTTTCTCTTGATCTTCGGGTGCTATTGGAATTTGAAAATATCCGGAAAATCCATCTAGAAAACAATAGTAACTATTTCCGGCTAATCTTTCCAACATTTGATCAATGAAAGGTAAGGGAAAGTGATCTTTTCTTGTGGCGTCATTTAATTTTCTATAATCAATACACACACGCCATCCAGTTACAGTCCTAGTAGGAATAAGCTCATTTTTCTCATTTGTAATGACAGTCATGCCACCCTTCTTAGGCACGCATTGAACTGGGCTTACCCATGGACTATCAGAGATTGGATATATCAAACCTGCATCTAGCAGTTTAATAATCTCTTTCTTAACTACATCTTGCATATTAGGATTTAGTCTTCATTGGCGTTGCACATACGTTTTATGACCTTCTTCCATAAGGATTTTATGTGTGCAATACGAAGGACTTATTCCTTTAATATCATGAATCTTCCATGCAATGGCTGGTTTATGAGCTTTCAACACAGAAATGAGTTGTGATTTCTCATTTTCAGTAAGAGAAGACGATATTATTATAGGTAATTCAGATTCACCATGTAAATAAGCGTATTCCAAATGGTTTGGAAGTGGCTTTAACTCTAATTTCGGAGGTTCTTCTATTGATGATTTATATCGATATCTGTCTTCTTCTTTTAGCATTTGAATTTCTTCTGTTGTTGGTTCATATCCATTAGCTATAAGTGTAGCTAACATTTCAACTTCATCAATTGGTTCATTACCTTCTCCTAAAGAACATTCTCCTGTTCCTTGTAATTCTGGAAATTCTTCTAATAATTCTGCATGTGCATCTATAGTTTGAATATAATAACATGTATCATCTGCAGATTGCGGTTGTTTCATTGCTTTATCAACTGAAAAGGTAACACTCTCGTCCTCTATACTTAGGGTCAGTTTCTTACCGAATACGTCTATCATTGCTTTAGCCGTGTTTAAGAATGGTCTTCCTAATATGAGAGGAACTTGAGAATCTTCTTCCATGTCCAGAACAACAAAATCTACTGGAAATACTAAAGTACCAACTTTAACTAGCATGTTCTCCATTATCCCTCTAGGATATTTTATTGATCGATCAGCTAGTTGTATACTTATTCTAGTTGGTTTCAATTCTCCAAGGTCTAGTTTAGCGTATAGTGAATACAGCATTAAATTTATACTAGCACCTAAGTCTGCCAATGCTTCTATTGAACTAAGACTACCCAGAAAACATGGAATTGTGAAACTTCCTGGATCAGATAGTTTTTCTGGTATCTTATTCAACAGTACTGCTGAACAATTAGCATTCATAGTAACGGCCGAGAGTTCTTCCATTTTCTTTCTATTTGTGATCAGATCTTTCAAGAATTTAGCATATCTAGGCATTCCTGAAATCACATCAATGAAAGGAAGATTTACATTTATCTGTTTAAACATATCCAAGAATTTGGATTGCTCGGCTTCAAGTTTCTCTTTCTTCATTTTACTCGGGTAAGGAAGTGGTGGTTGGTATGGTTTAACATAAGGTTTAGCCTTAACTGTGTTATCTTCATTAACCTTTTCAACTACCGGTTCTTTTTCCTTATCTTGTTTAGGTTGTGGTTCTTGTGGAGTAGGAATAGCTTCATCAGAAGATACAAGTATTTCAGGTGGTTTAAATGTTGTACCACTTCTTGTGGTAATGGCTTTAGCTGTTTCATTCCGGGGGTTAGCATTTGTATCACTAGGTAGACTTCCCGGTTTTCTTTCACCTATTAACCTTGCGAGGTTACTTACTTCTTGTTCCAGATTTTGAATAGAAGCTTGTTGATTTCTAAATGCTTGAGCATTTTGTTCATTAGTTTGTTTCTGAGATGTGAAAAACTGCGTTTGAGTTTCAACTAGCTTCGTCATCATATCTTCTAAATTCGGCTTTTTATCATCGGTTTGTTGTGGTGGTTTGTTTTGAAAATTAGGTCTTTGCTGGTTGTAAGAATTATTGGATACTTGTTGATTGCTAGGACCTTGTTGGTTGTTGTATGGAATATTTCGGTTATAATTCTTGTTTTGATTGTAAATCGGTCTTGGCGGTTGATAATTATTCTGATAATTATTTCCAGGCCTTTGGTTTATGTATGAAATATTCTCTCTTTGTTCCATTGTTAATTCAATACTGAGACAATCTTTTGTCAAATGTGGTCCTCCACACTGCTCACAACTAATTCGTATTGAGTGAATATCTTTAGTCATCTTTTCCATTCGTCTCTCGACAGCATCTATCTTTGCGGAAATGGAATCTAAGTCATGGCTAGAATCGGCTCTAGCTGCTTTAGATGATCTAACGATATCTTTTTCTTGGTGCCACTCATGTGAGTGGGAAGCAGTGTTATCAATAATTTTGTAAACATCAGTTTCGGTTTTCTTCATAATAGAACCACCAGCTGCTATATCTATGTCTTTTCTTGTGGTGATGTCGCATCCTTGGTAGAATATTTGTACTATTTGACAGGTATCTAAACCATGTTGCGGACATCCTCTCAATAACTTTCCAAATCTTGTCCAAGCCTCATATAGAGTTTCATTTGGCTTCTGTGTGAATGTAACAATTTCTCCTTGAAGTCTTACGGCTTTAGATGCAGGAAAGAATTGTTTAAGAAATTTTTCAACTAAAACATCCCATGTATCGATCGTCCCTTCAGGTAACGATTCCAACCAATCTTTGGCTTCTCCCTTTAAAGTCCAGGGAAATAACATGAGATATATCTGTTCATCCTCTACTTCTCGGATTTTAAATAGTGTGCAGATCCTATTAAAGTTACGTAAATGTTCATTTGGATCTTCCTTCGGCGCACCACTAAATTGGCATTGATTAGTCACCATGTGTAGAATCTGTCCTTTGATTTCATAATCTGGCGCATAAATGTCTGGATGAGTAATTGCGTGACCTTGGCCAGTGCGTTTAGCTCTCATTCGGTCTTCCATACTTAAAGGTTCCAGATTCTCCATAATTGAATTTGTTGAATCCGAATCACTAGAGGATTCTGATTTAATGGTTCGTTCCTCAACAATCTCTATTTGAATGATTGGTGGTTCCGGAGGAAAATTTAATGGCTCAGGATCTATGAATCGTCCCTGAATATTCTACGGATTCTCAATTGTGAGGTCGGGTTCAAAAAATGGATTATCGGAAATTTGAACTGGAGTACTTGGTCGACTGGATGAAGATTCTAAAGAAAAATCAACGGCAGTAATATTTGCTAAATGTCTTAATCTAGTTACAGGTGGTGAACGTACAAAAGGTGGTGAACGTCTTGCTCGGTGCATTCACTGAATATCCTATTAGTTTTTAAAAGGAAAGAAAAATTATAATAAGTTATCCAATCAATAGACTTTTCTGATTTTGCCCACGTTTCGAATAGCCAAAAGATGCAGCAGAGGGGCAGGATTTGTTTGGTCTCAATATAATTGAGGACTGTTTGGCTCCAATAACCCGGTCCACATACAAATCCAACTATTACTACGAACTAGAAAATTTTGATGTCTATCAATTTAACCACTTAAAATAAATTTTCGTAATTTTAAGAAATTTAGATAAGAAGTAGAATAAAAATCTATGTCCTAAAACTAGAATAGAGAGAAATAAGAAAGAAAAAGAGTTCGTCGAAAAAGGTCAAAAAAGAAAAATGGTTGAAAAATAAAAGGTGACGGAAAAATAAAAGAAACTTATAACACTTAAAAACACTTGACTAACCTAACCTTATTACTACAACTAACTTAAAATTATAATCGCAAATTGAGATTACTAATTGGAATGATAATTGATACATAGGTAAAAGTCGTCTAAAAATATTAAAGCTTACAGGAAAAACTAAATCCCAAATGGAAATAACTTAAAAAGAAACTAAAACTTAAAAAGGCGTCGCAAAATTCTAAAGTACCTAAATCTTAGTCTAAAGAAAAAGCACTTAAGGAATTCTACGGCAAAGCCTAAAAATGTAGAAGTAAAAATAACTATGGCAAAAACTAAGTTTAAAACTAAATATGAGCTAAAAATACAAATATTACGCTAAAACGATTAAAAAGGGACAAAATATAAAAATAAACTAAAAGTTGTAAAAAGTACAATTTTTATAAAAATATTATTTTTATATTATTTATTCTATAAAACTATTAATTTATATATATAATAAAACTAATTAAAATTTAAAATACAATTTAATTTAAAAACTTAAACTAATTATATTAATAATTAAGTAATTAGGGTTTATTAATAATAATAATTAATAATTACCCCTAATAAATGCTGATTAGGGTTTCTGTCGGTGTCAGGGTGGTTCCGCGAGTTGCGGTATTCCAAGCAGCAAACTCCGCGAGTCGCGGGGTTCCAATTTTCAACTCAGGTACAGTTTAAAATTTGACGCGTTTTTTTTTATTTTATTTTATTTTATATTTTTTTTTGTTTTCTATTTTAAAATCTAAAATATTTATATAATAAAAACTTATATTTTTATAAAATAAAAATAAAGAAACTTTATAAAACTTAAATATTTAATAAAATCTTAAAAATATATAAATTTTTGTTTTTCTTTTTATATTTTCGAATAATTAAAAACGTATTTTTACAAAAGTGAATTTTAATAAAAGTAAACTAAAAATAAAAATCTTTTTTTATGTAGCATTGCGCTTCCGGCTTTTAAGCTAGATTGTTCCCCGGCAGCGGCGCCAAAAATAACTTGATGTTATGCGAGGTGTATATAAAATAGCTTTATATTTTAGCAGGAAATACTATTAAATACGATACAATTTTACACAAGATATTTATTTATTTAGAGAATTGATATACTTAAACCTTGCTACAACACTTATAGGCAGTGTACCTAATCGTACAGTAGTGTAGTTTTTAGTAAGTCCGGTTCGTTCCACAGGGAAAATCTTTAAACAAAGCTTAACGCTATATTAGTTTACTTTTATAAAAATACAAATATATATATAAGTAATATTATTATTATAAAGGGGGGTTTTTACCGTTTAATGACCGGTTTGTCGATTTAAAAACTTTAGTCGCAGTTAAAACCAAATGTAAAATAATAAATAAATACAAGACTTAATTTAAAGCGTAAAGTAAATAACGATAATGAAATTGCGAATAATAAAAGTGCGATAAAATAAACTTGCGATAATTAAAAAGTACGATAATTAAAAGTGCAATTAAATACAATAACAATAAAAATGCGATAATTAGAAGTGCAATTAAATATAAAATAAAGGAAATTAAATATGAAATAAAAGAATTATGCTTATTTAAACTTCCGTAACCATGATGTTTGACGTGTTGATTTTAGTTTTATGCCCATGGGTTAATTGTCCTTTGTCCTGGATTATTTAATATGTCCGTCTGGTTTTTGTCCATAACAGTCCATCAGTCATAAATACAAAGTGCGAGTGTCCTCGTCAAATTATCCTTATACCCGAAGTTAAATATTCCAACTAATTGGGGACTTAAACTGTAACAAGGTTTTATTACTTTGTTTAATAATTACACCAGAATGTCGACTGAGTGTAACCCAAGGTTTTAATACTTTGTTATCAATTATGTCAAGTGTCCTTGTACATAATTTCACCCCTGTTTTAATAATTCTAGTGGCTATTAATCCATTCCCGTGTCCAGTTAAATGAACTATTATTCGTAGATATAAATACCCCGCCCATCGTGTCCGATTGAGTGTATATGGTTATTTATAGGGACGTCTAATTGTAAATCTTTATATTAAAATTAACAAACTATCATTTAGTTAAACAAATATAAAGCCCATTAATAGCCCATAGTCTAATTTCCACAAGTGTCGTTCTTTTGTCCAAACCCCATTTATGGTACAAAGCCCAATTACCTAATTTTAATAATTAGCCCAACATCATGATTACTTCGGATTAAATAAGCATAATAATAACTTAGCTACGAGACATTAAATTAAAAAGGATGAACATAACTTACAATGATTAAAAATAGCGTAGCGTTACACGGACAGAATTTCGACTTACACCCTTACAACATTCGCTAACATACCCTTATTATTAGGATTAAAATTAAAATTAAAATTAAAATATAAATTATAAATATAAATATAACGTATATAGATGGATGGATATATTGGATGAAAAATTGATCATAATTCGTTGGGCTTTATAGGGAGTTTCAGTTTTTGGGGCTCCGCGACTCGCGGCCCATTCCTTCTTCAAACTCCGCGAGTCGCGGAGATCGTTTTCACAGCTCACCCACATTTGGCTCTTTGTTTACCGACGGTTTATTATATAAATATAATATATATATAATTTATATAATTAATTATATATTATATTATATTTATATACATAGCTAACTTGTAATTTTTAGTCCGTTGCGTCGAGCGTTGAGAGTTGACTCTGGTCGCGGGTCCGGATTTTCGAACGTCCTTGCGTATAATTTAATATCTTGTACTTTGCGTTTTGAATCTTGTACTCTTGTAATTTCGAGACGTTTCTTATTAATAATTGGAACCTCTTTGATTGTATTTTGTACTTTTGAGCTTTTTGGTCGTTTGCGTCTTCAATTCGTCAAATCTGTCTTTTATCTTCACCTTTTATTATTTAAACAAATATCACTTGTAAATAGAACAATTGCAACTAAAAGCTTGTCTTTCTTGAGGAATAATGCTATGAAATATATGTTCGTTTTTAGCATTATCACACGACATTTTGCAACAGGTGTAAAAGAAATGGTCATAGCGCGACAAAGTGTGAGGTCTATGGACCAAAGTTTAACAGAACTAAAGGAACAAATAATGTCGGAACAAGTAATGCCGAAACAAATAGTGTCGGAGCAAGTAATACCAACCCTGTTTGTTATAAATGTGGAAAACCGGGCCACATTATTAGAAATTGCCCGAATCTGGGGAATACTAATGGGCAGGGCTGTGGAAGAGTTTTCAATATTAATGCGGCAGAAGCACAGGAAGACCCGGTGCTTGTTACGGGTACGTTTCTTATTGACGATAAATATGCTTATGTTTTATTTGATTCAGGTGCGGATAGAAGCTATATGAGTAGAGAATTTTGTGCTAAATTAAGTTTCCCATTGACGCCCTTGGATAATAAATTGTTACTCGAATTAGCAAATGGTAAATTAATTTCAGCAGATAATATATGTCGGGATAGAGAAATTAAACTGGGTGATGAAACGTTTAAGATTGATTTAATACCTATCAAGTTAGGGAGTTTTGATGTAATAATTGGCATGGACTGGTTGAAGAAGGTGAGAGCAGAGGTCGTTTGTTACAAAAACAAGATTCGCATTATGCGTGAAAAAGGAAAACCTTTAATGGTGTATGGAGAAAAGAACAACGCGAAATTAAATCTTATTAGTAGTTTGAAGGCGCAAAAACTAATAAGAAAAGGTTGTTACATCATTCTAGCACATATCGAGGAAGTTAAACCTGAAGAAAAGAACATCAGTGATGTTCCCATCGCAAAATAATTTCCCGATGTATTTCCGAAAGAATTACCGGGATTACCCCCACATCGATCTGTTGAATTTCAAATAGACCTTGTACCAGGAGCTGCACCAATAGCTCGTGCTCCATACAGACTCGCACCTAGTGAAATGAAAGAATTACAAAGTCAGTTACAGGAACTTTTAGAGCGTGGTTTCATTCAACCAAGCACATCACCATGGGGAGCTCCTGTTCTGTTTATCAAGAAGAAAGATGGTACATTGAGGTTGTGTATCGACTACCGAGAGTTGAACAAACTTACCATCAAGAACTGTTACCCACTACCAAGAATCGACGACTTATTTGATCAACTACAAGGCTCGTTGATTTATTCGAAGATTGATTTACGTTCTGGGTATCATCAAATGCGGGTGAAGGAGGATGATATTCCAAAGACTGCTTTTAGGACGCGTTACGGTCATTATGAGTTTATGGTTATGCCGTTTAGATTGACTAACGCCCCAGCTGTTCATGGACCTCATGAACTAAGTGTGTGGGCCATATCTTGACAAGTTTGTCATTGTTTTCATCGATGACATACTTATTTACTCGAAGAATGATCAAGAGCACGAAGAACATTTGAGAAAAGTGCTAGAGTTGCTGAGAAAAGAAAAACTGTATGATATGTTTTTAAAGTGTGCATTTTGGTTGGAAGAAGTTCAATTCCTCTGTCATATAGTGAACAAAGAAGGTATTCAGGTGGATCCAGCAAAGATTGAAACCGTTGAAAAGTGGGAAACCCCGAAAACTCCGAAACACATACGCCAATTTTTAGGGCTAGCTGGTTATTACAGGAGATTCATCCAAGTTTTTTCTAAAATAGCAAAACCCTTGACAAAGGATGAACAAGAAAAAGCATTTCAATTGTTAAAGAGAAAGTTAACTACGGCACCTATATTGTCATTACCTAAAGGGAATGATGATTTTGTGATATATTGTGACGCCTCAAAGCAAGGTCTCGGTTGTGTATTAATGCAACGAACGAAGGTAATTGCTTATGCGTCAAGACAATTGAAGATTCACGAGCAGAATTATACGACGCATGATTTGGAATTAGGCGCGGTTATTTTTGCATTAAAGACTTGGAGGCACTACTTATATGGGGTCAAAATTATTATATATACCGACCACAAAAGTCTTCAAAACATATTTAATCAGAAACAACTAAACATGAGGCAGCGCAGGTGGATTGAATTGTTAAATGATTACGACTTTGAGATTCGTTACCACCCGGGGAAGGCAAAAATGTGGTAGCCGACGCCTTAAGCAGAAAGGACAGAGAACCCATTCGTGTAAAATCTATGAATATAATGATTCACACTAACCTTACTACTCAAATAAAGGAAGCACAACAAGGAGTTTTAAAAGAGGGAAACGTAAAGGATGAAATACCCAAAGGATCGGAGAAGCATCTTAATATTCGGGAAGACAGAACCCGGTATAGGGCTGAAAGAATTTGGGTACCAAAATTTGGAGATATGAGAGAAATGGTACTTAGAGAAGCTCATAAAACTAGATACTCAATACATCCTGAAACGGGGAAGATGTACAAGGATCTCAAGAAACATTTTTGGTGGCCAGGTATGAAAGCCGATGTTGCTAAATATGTAGGAGAATGTTTGACGTGTTCTAAGGTCAAAGCTGAGCATCAGAAACCATCAGGTCTACTTCAACAACTCGAAATCCCGGAATGGAAATGGGAAAACATTACCATGGATTTCATCACTAAATTGCCAAGGACTGCAAGTGGTTTTGATACTATTTGGGTAATAGTTGATCGTCTCACCAAATCAGTACACCTGCCAATAAGAGAAGATGAAAAGATGGAGAAGTTAGCACGACTGTATTTGAAGGAAGTCGTCTCCAGACATGGAATACCAATCTCTATTATCACTGATAGGGATGGCAGATTTATTTTAAGATTCTGGCAGACATTACAGCAAGCATTAGGAACTCTTCTAGACATGAGTACTGCCTATCATCCACAAACTGATGGGCAGAGCGAAAGGACGATACAAATGCTTGAAGACATGCTACGAGCATGTGTTATTGATTTCGGAAACAGTTGGGATCAACATCTACCGTTAGCAGAATTTTCCTACAACAACAGCTACCATTCAAGCATTGAGATGGTGCTGTTTGAAGCACTTTATGGTAGAAAGTACAGGTCTCCAATTTGTTGGAGTGAAGTTGGGGATAGACAGATTACAGGTCCAGAGATAATACAAGAAACTACCGAGAAGATCATCCAAATTCAACAACGATTGAAAACCGCCCAAATTCGACAAAAGAGCTACGCTGACATTAAAAGAAAAGATATAGAATTTGAAATTGGTGAGATGGTCATGCTTAAAGTTTCACCTTGGAAAGGCGTTGTTCGATTTGGTAAACGAGGGAAACTAAATCCAAGGTATATTGGACCATTCAAGATTATTGAACGTGTCGGACCAGTAGCTTACCGACTTGAGTTACCCCAACAACTCGCAGCTGTACATAACACTTTTCATGTCTCGAATTTGAACAAATGTTTTCTAAAGAAGATCTCACTATTCCGTTAGACGAAATTCAAATCAACGAAAAGCTTCAATTTATTGAAGAATCCGTCGAAATAATGGATCGTGAGGTTACAAGACTTGGGCAAAAATAAGATACCAATTGTTAAAGTTCAATGGAATGCTCGTAGAGGACCCGAGTTCACCTGGGAGTGTGAAGATTAAATGAAGAAGAAATACCCGCACCTATTTCCAGAAGATTCATCAACACCTTCTACAACTTAAAATTTCGGGACAAAATTTATTTAACGGGTAGGTACTGTAGTGACCCGAACTTTTCCATGTTTATATATATTAAATGAAATTGTTATTTACATGATTAAGTGTTTCCAACATGTTAAGCAATCAAACTTGTTAAGACTTGATTAATTGAAATAGGTTTCATATAGACAATTGACCACCCAAGTTGACCGGTGATTCACGAACGTTAAAACTTGTAAAAACTATATGATGACACATATATGGTTATATATAGTTAACATGATATTATGATAAGTAAGTATCTCATTAGGTATTTTAACAATGAGTTATATACATAAAAATGAGACTATTGAATTTAAGAAACTCGAAAACGATATACCTAACGATTATCGTTATAACAACGTCTTACTAAATACATATGAATCATATTAAGATATTGATACACTATTTTTAATCATGATAAATGATAAGTAAACATGTCATTAAGTGTATTAACAATGAACTACATATGTAAAAACAAGACTACTAACTTAATGATTTCGAAACGAGACATATATGTAACGATTATCGTTGTAACAACATTTAACTGTATATATATCATATTAAGATATATTAAAATATCATAATATCATGATAATGTAATAATTTAACATCTCTTTAGATATAATAAACAATGGGTTAACAACATTTAACAAGATCGTTAACCTAAAGGTTTCAAAACAACATTTACATGTAACGACTAACGATGACTTAACGACTCAGTTAAAATGTATATACATGTAGTGTTTTAATACGTATTCATACACTTTTGAAAGACTTCAAGACACTTATCAAAATACTTCTACTTAACAAAAATGCTTACAATTACATCCTCGTTTAGTTTCATCAACAATTCTACTCGTATGCACCCGTATTCGTACTCGTACAATACACAGCTTTTAGATGTATGTACTATTGGTATATACACTCCAATGATCAGCTCTTAGTAGCCCATGTGAGTCACCTATCATATGTGGGAACCATCATTTGGCAACTAGCATGAAATATCTCATAAAATTATAAAAATATTAGTAATCATTCATGACTTATTTACATGAAAATAAAATTACGTATCCTTTATATCTAATCCATATACCAACGACCAAAAATACCTACAAATACTTTCATTCTTCAATTTTCTTTATCTAATTAATATCTCTCAAGTTCCATCTTCAAGTTCTAAGTGTTCTTCATAAATTCTACAAGTTCTAGTTTCATAAAAATCAAGAATACTTCCAAGTTTACTAGCTCACTTCCAATCTTGTAAAGTGATCATCCAACCTAAAGAAATCCTTGTTGTTTACAGTAAGATATCATTCTAAATCAAGGTAATACTCATATACAAACTTTGATTCAATTCCTATAACTATAACTATCTTAATTCGAGTGATAATCTTACTTGAACTTGTTTTCATGTCATGATTCTACTTCAAGAACTTTCAAGCCATCCAAGATCCTTTGAAGCTAGATCATTTCTTGTCACTTCCAGTAGTTTTACCTACTAAACTTGAGGTAGTAATGATGTTCATAACTTATATATATATATATATATATATATATATATATATATATATATATATATATATATATATATATATATATAATATATATATAAGTATATTATATATATATATATATATATATATATATATATATATATATATATATATATATAATTATATATATATTATATTATATTCTTGTGCATAGTTGACTTGTAATTTTAGCTCCGCTGACTCGCGCGTTGATGCTCGGTTCATGTCTCGGTTCCAGATTTTCGAACGCTTTTTCGTATGCTTAGATATCTTGTACTTTGCGTTTCACGGCTTGTACTTTTGTCATTTTTAGACATTATTCATCAATAAATTGAACCACTTGGATTGTATCTTGTACATTTGAGCTTTTAGGTCATTTGTGTCTTCAAATCATCGTTTTCTTCTTTTGTCTTCGCACTTATTTATTTAAACGAATATTACATAAAAATAGAACAATTGCAACTAAAATCTTGTCTTTCTGGAAGGATAATGCTATGAAATATATGTTCGTTTTTAGCATTATCAAATATCCCCACACTTGAACGTTGCTTGTCCTCAAGCAATACAGAACTTTGAAACTAAATCACACTTCACTCGAATCATTTTTTTTATTCTCACACTTTATACATCGGTGATTTTGATACGATGGTATAAACAATCATAGTAATGATATGGTTTACAGTCCCACATGACTATGAAAATTTAGATCCTTTAAGAAATTGGATCTTTATGAAAACATTTGATCTTTTGAAAATTCATTCTAACTTTTACCCTAGATAAGTTTTTCGATTTAACCCTTCACCGGTGTTCGCAAAATGTTTTTGTGGGTTTTGTAGGTTTCAAATTTTAAAATTTTAGCTTAAAACTTATGGTTTTGTGTCACCCACTTGCTAACCTTGTATTAGGAAAGCAACACGTCGAGTTTACTTACCCCGTATATTACCTTTAAGTAAACTACCGTCCAGTTGTACAGGAAAGCGATGAACAAGCAACTGTTAAGGCAATGTCCCATGACATGCAGATAATTATGGTCAAAAATGTGTCAGATGCAATTACTATCCTTTGTAGGAGAAATAGTAAAGATGACCCTATAATTTTTCGGTCTGGCACAAGGTCCAGTCTTCGACCATGCTATGCAATCACCGTCCTTACGGTTGACACCCGATTTGGTTCAGGTGACCTAATGAATTCCGGTGAATTCTCAGAATTTTACGTTCAATGATAATGAACGCATTGAAAATAGGTTTTCAGAAAACAAATCGGTTTTAATTTGATCAAAATATTTTCTCGTTCAAGCTCGAGTTTAGATATCATCGAATTCCATGAGTTTGTAATTCTCAATCTTTAAGGTCAATCTCAAGGATTGAGTAATATCAGGCTTAAAAGCTGATTTTTAATCTTTAAGGAGATTATCCTTTCTGGGGGTCTGATTCATTAGTCTTATCAAGCTAATTTGCACGGCGCCCTCCCCATTTTACTAGACAGATCCTATCATGGTTAGGATAAGTCTGACCACATGGCGACCCTGTTTGATGCTGAGGTCCGTGGATTTCCTGCTGATTTTAGAGATGGCTTTTCTAGATTTTTCGTCAACCTACAGCTGGTCTGGACGACAACTTTCTGACCTAAATCAAGAAGCGCATGTCTTTTTCGGAAGACTTTACTTCCTTTTAATGATGGAATTGATTCATCGTGTAGATCCATCTTTCTTTCAAATATATTACAGTAAATTGGGTAAAACTGATTAGTATCGTCCAGAACAAATGTACCTGCAATAATCTTGTACACAATATGTGATATATTTTTTAAAGAACTTGGTGCATTCTTCCCACACTTAGCTTTTATTTATTTCTTTCTTTGCCTTTTTATTCTCTTCTATTTCATTTTAAATGAATTCAAGCATTTTGAGTTGTTTCTCAATTTATGTCCTTTCCTAGGTAACGATAATTTCGGTATTATCATCTAGTTTTATCGTTCATAAATATGTATAAACATGATTTTAAATTCATTTAGTTGAAATTTTTTTTAAATTTTCACAAAATTTGGCAATTAAACCAAGTGTAAACCCGAGAGAATTTATAACCCTTCCCCACACTTGAGATCATGCAATTCCCTCATTTGCATGAAATCAGACTATAATTATAAATTCATGAGGGTGATTAGTGTAAAAAACTGATTAAAAATACCGAGTTTGCAAACATATTATTTTATATTACATTTGATATTTTGCGTCTTGTCGTCAAAATTAGTAGCTTTTACTGAACTTAATGTCAGTCTTTGAAAGTGCGCTGTTTTACCCTGTTTTGTACATAAGATAAACTACAAACATACATAATATTTTTATTATTATTATTATTTTTTTTTTTTTTATAAAATCTTTATTTATTAAAATAATTTAAATGAATAATTTTTTAAAATTTTGTTTCCTTTTACTTTAGGTAGTTTCGGTATGTTTACCTAGTCCGTCCCTCGACAAAATTTAAAATTTGTCGTTAAAGCGATTGTTTTAAAAGCAAAGATTTTTGGGTTTTTTAATTTTTTTGGTATACTTTATATCAATAATATTAAAAATAATGATAACATAATTTTTCGCCCCGCCATCGGGTAAAGCAATTTCGGTTCCATGACCTAGTTTTAACTTACGACGAATTTTAGAAATCATTTTTTTTTAAACTTAATGAAATAAAGTAAATTTTTGTTTTTAAATTCACACAAAACATAAATTTAAAAAGCGTATTAATTTCATACAAAACCTACAAAACAAAAAAAAATTCAGAATGGAGGGAGAAAACTAGTTCTTTAGTGTCTGCTAGTGGAAAAGACCAATCGGATTCCATTCTTGGAACTACACGAGAACAGAACAACTAACTCTAGATATCGTTTTATTTTTAGAACATTTGAATATCCCCACTCTTAGGTAGCTGTGGTGTCGAAATTGTGATTAACTTCATTGTCAATTTCTCTTGGACCATAATCAACTTGCATATTTGTGACTTTTGCTTTAAGCCATTGGTCGGATTCCTGTGTAATATCCACACATTCAACTAGTTTTGCCTTTTTTTAGGCGATAGATTGGATACTAACCGGTTACATAACTTAAAGTTCCCCTTGATTCTAGCATCGCGAATCTGTTTAATAAGTTTCTTCATTAAACTGTTAATAACGGGATCATTTAATTTCGTATCAACAACGGGGTTCTTTGTTATCAAGTCATCATTAGGTGTTACTTCATTTTCCCCACACTTAGGCATTTTATTATTGTTAAGCACTACCGTTGGAGTTGGTAAAACAATATGGTTCTTACCAATCGTTTTTATTGGTTCAACGATTTTGCTTGGTGGAGATTTAGACTTTCGACTTACAAAGGTGATCAATTTTTCATCATTACTAAGTGTCATTCTACCCTCTCATACATCAAATAATGCCCCGGTGGACGCTAATTGAAAGGACCCGTCCTAATCCATCCGGACGAAGTCCATATCGATTATAAACGATTCACAACAGTTGATTACATCGCGAGGTACTTGACCTCTATATGATACATTTTACAAACATTGCATTCGTTTTTGAAAAGACAATCTTTCATTACATCGAAAGTTGACAGGCATGCATACCATTTCATAATATATCCAACTATAATTGACTTGATAATAATCTTGATGAACTCGACGACTCGAATGCAACGTCTTTTGAAATATGCCATGAATGACTCCAAGTAATATCTATAAAATGAGCAAATGCACAGCGGAAGATTTCTTTCGTACCTGAGAATAAACACGCTTTCAAGTGTCAACCAAAAGGTTGGTGAGTTCATTAGTTTAACATAAATAATCATTTCGTAATTCTAATAGACCACAAGATTTCATATTTTCATTTCTCATAAACATACGTCCCATGCATAGAGACAAAAATATCATTCATATGGATTGAACACCTGGTAACCGACATTCACAATATGCATATAAGAATATCCCCATCATTCCGAGATCCTCCTTCGGACATGATATAAATTTCGAAGTACTAAAGCATCCGGTACTTTGGATGGGGCTTGTTGGGCCCGATAGATCTATCTTTAGGTTTCGCGTCAATTAGGATTTCTGTTCCCTAATTCTTAGATTACCAGACTATATAAAAAGGGGCATATTCGATTAGATAATCCAACCATAGAATGTAGTTTCGATCACTTGTTTCCATTTCGTAAAACATTTATAAAAGCAGCGCATGTATTCTCAGTCTCAAAAATATATATTGCAAAAGCATTTAAAAAGGGATTAATGAAACTCACGCATATAAATATTTTAAAACAGTTAATAAAGCGTTTGCATGTATTCTCAGCCCAAAAATGTAAAGAGTAAAAAGGGCAAATGAAACTCACGCATATAAATATTGTAAAACAGTTAATAAAGCATTTGCATGTATTCTCAGCCCAAAAACGTAAAGATTAAAAAGGGTAAATGAAACTCACCATGATGTATTTTTTAGTAAAAATACATATAACGACATTAACAACTGAACAATGCAGGGTTGGCCTCGGATTCATGAACCTATATCATTTATATATATTAACACATATATTTATAATCGAACAAATTTAATATATCTTAAATTATATATTATATATATTCAATTTGTATGTGTCTTTAAAAATGACTAATATTTATATAGTTATATTAATATTTATATATGATTAATATTATACTTAAAAATACATCATTTGTTAAATATGAATGTTTATATAAAAACATATGTTTATTATAAGTTTAACTTTATATTCAAAATATTTATTTGTTGTAAAAATAATAATAATGATAATACTAGTAATAAAAATAATGATGATAATAATAATGATTATAATTTTTAATAATAATAATTCTTATGTTCATAATAATAATAGTAATAATAATAATAATATTGAAAATGAGAATATAAGCGTGTATACCCTTTTGAAAACTTTTCTAAAAACAATTGCGCACGACGGGGCTCGAACCCGCGACCTCTCGTTAACACAAACATCACATAACCACCCATCCATTTGCGTTTTTCTGAATATATTTAAAACCGAATTAACTTAACCTGTTTCTTCACGGTTTTGTTACCAACACCACTATTATCATACTATCATCATCTTATCATCACTCGGTATCCATATAATCATTTTCATCACGATCATCTCACCTTACATTTCGTCATTATCATGATCATAGTATAACATCATAATCATAATTGTAATATCATTAAGATCATCATAAACATGTAACTTCATCATCATAATATCACCATTTTCTTTCACGTCATTATCTTACAGCTAATTTATGAGTTAGATCCCGGCCCAGGTAGAAGCCCAACAAGTCAATAGGTATACGGCCCAATCATGCATACTAATCCAGCTCGGTATATATAAAAAAAAAAAAAAAAAAAACGTTGGGGAGTGTCGGCTGGGAATGGTAAACGATGAAATGCATAAATTAATAACATCAAGTGGATCACTTGTTTACTCCTGGTCGACCACAACAAGAAACCATTCATCATTAACAAATATAAAAGTGGAACGTCCCTTATTTTGAAATGATTCAAGTGTCGGCCAAATGGGTTTTAACAAGAATCACGAAATGAAAGAGAGGTGATGGGTTTGTGATAGTATTAAGGTGACAGTTTGATTGAGCATAACCGAAATGAATCATAGTGGTGGCTCACAGTGGTGTTCTCTTATTGAAGGTGGTGAAAGGTGACGGTTTTGATCATAATGGTGGCGGTTATGGTGAGCCAAAATGGAAGAGAGAGAGAGAGAGAAAGAAAAGAGATGTGTTTCGGCCCACCATCATGAATCACGAAAAGGAATGCCAACAATTACTAGTGGTGACATTACTTTTACTTTTGGAAAGGAATTTGAATTAGAAAAGTTGTAGAAATACTGTTATGGGTGGGTTTGGTACCGTAAACAAACAAGAAAACAGAAAAGTAGTAGTAGTTTATGAAAACAACTGTAATTGAGTAACAACGAGAACCGTTTACAAATTTTTGGTGGGTTTCGAACAAGAAAGAAGTGAACAGAAGTAGTGTGAAACCATAAACAATAATAGAAAGAAAAGTCGAGTTTGAAGTGGGTTCGGTGTTGCAGGTGTATTTGTGTTTTGTCTAATAAAGATGATGATGGTTGGTGTTGGTCTGAAACAGACACAATTGAAAATAGCAATAGCAGCAGTGTGAAGTGGTGTCGTTTACAGCGACCTTTAGTGCAGCATATAAAGATGATGATGAGGTGGGTTTTTGCAGTTGTTGGGTGTTCTCGGACTAACACCGAAAATTGGTAATGAATTGGTGTATAGATTTATATCAGGATAGATATTGTTTAATTGAAACTAATAAAGATAATAGGATCAATTTTGTCTGCCATGTAAAGTGAATTGGACAGGTACCGGATTTGGGTCAACAATTTCAATCAGAAGAATTAAATTAATAAACTGATAGATAAATCCAACTACTTCGTACGATTAATACTGCTCATGAATTGATTTTTGAGATATAAACAAAATCAATTACAGTGTTATTGCTACGTAACACAGATTCTGTTTCTAAATCAAAATCTATGATTTTATATTAATGATCTTAATGTATCAATTTATACTAAATAAATAATATTACTAATAATTTATAATAATAATTATTATTATTATTATTATTATTATTAATGATTAATGATAATGATAATAATACTATTTCATAATAATACTAATGCTAACTAAAATTAAAATTTTGTTACTAGATGTTAACAATAACAACTATAATAATAGTAATAACAATAATAACATACAAGTCAAATGCATAAATTTTTATATTATACCTTTCAATAATTTTAATAGTACTGATATTAAATAATAGTGGATGTAATATTATTATAACAAATAAAATTAAGCTTTTAATTACATCTTATATATTAATATTTTAATTTATTAATTTTGTAATACTTGATAATTAGATTATATATTATATAAATACATCTTTTGAATATTTAATATTTATATGTTATATATATATATATGTTTCAACATAATAATTGCTAATAGAATCATTTATATATATATATATATATATATATATATATATATATATATATATATATATATATATATATATATATATATATATATATATATATCTTATATAGATTCATTATATATATATATATATTTTCATAATTAATTACACACAACTGTTCGTGAATCATCGAGCATAGTCAAAGGGTAATTGATTACATGAATATAATTTCAAACTTTTTGAGACTCAACATTACAAATTTTTGCTTATTCTGTCGGAAACATATAAAGATTAAGTTTAAATTTGGTCGAAAATTCCCGGGTCGTCACAGTACCTACCCGTTAAAGAAATTTCGTCCCGAAATTTGAGTGAGGTGGTCATGGCTAACAATAAAAATGTTTTCATGACGAATTTGAGTTGATAAAGATAGAATTTTATTACCATATTGTAATATGGATAAAATGATTCAATTACTCGAAGCGTATGAGTGAAGTTATCACAAAAGAGTGAAATGAGTGAATGCAGGTTTGTCTTAACCGGTGACGTAGTCATGGTTGATTTCCGGAATTCAAGGGATTCAAAAGAAAGTCTTGGAAATCTATAAGATCTGATTCTTCAGCGAATAAGGAAATCAAGATCTCTACAATTAAATACGATGATCTGCCTCGATTACTCTGTCTGATATTTCTACTATAAATTAAATTCTTCCATTCCATTATCTTCACCATTCCTATACTTCCTTTCTTAGTTCATACATCCAAAAGATCGTGAAAATGCTTAATCCCGTTCTAATCCCTGATATTTTCCTAATTATTATTTCCGTCATCCTTCTTTTCAATCTTCCACCAGAAGAATCTGTTTACTTCTACTATTACCTTGGGGTAATATTATTCTTAATTATACCGTGTCTTTATATTGCTATTCGTATTAATATCCATGGTTCGTAACCTCCGTGTTGTTATTGAGCTTTATATTTTTCTCTTATATTTTAGAGTCCCTGCTTCCGTCTTCTATAATCATCATCATTCACAGTTAAGGCTCTCTTTTATTTGCTGCGATTTATACCCCCTTTCTCTTTCGGGGCTCCATGCTTTTGTTTTCTCGTCCTGATTCTACATCAAGAGAATAATAGTCCAGAATTTGTAGATATAGATTTTCGAATGATTATAATGTTCTAGGCAGGAAGGAACGTGATAACACGGTTTGATTTTTCAAATTTATCAACATCACGGAAGATAGAACCATCAAGAATACATTTTCTTGATATGTTTAGGAGTTAAGTAGAATGAAAAAGTTATGTAACATGACACATGATGATGGTATGATCTACTGTGAACCATCATCATGTTTCATTAGAAACTCAGCATGACTTACTGTAATATAATCACGTTGATCAAGTGTCATTATATTATACTAACTCATGCTTCAATTCCCAACACTTCTCCAGAATTCATTCATAATTTATACTTAGATGTTACAGAATATTGAAACTAAAACAGTTTTCAATATGATGTAATACAGATAGCACGCAGAGGTATATAATTTCGGACGAGAATATTTATGAAAATATCTTCAGAAGTATCGAAGATATGTATGATGATATTTTGGAATTTCTACGTTCGAAAGTTGATAAGAAAAAGATTTTCTGCAAGATTTTAACATGACTTCGGAGCAGGATATTCTCTAAAGATTTCATTGGATCCAGAATTACCTGGATTCTTTGAATATAGAGTTTGGTCCTTGTATCTGTCCTTGTTCTCCTTCATGGTTAGCTCAATCCGTTTTTTAGTTCCAACTTTTCTGAGCTTTTCCAACATACTATTCTTTATTATCAAACTTCTGGCTGTTAAGATCGTTTACGGCTGTCTACGGTTTCTGCTGCTTCATTTAGCTTTTTCAATATTCAGAGTATTTATTTGTAGACTGGGTGCTTTTCAAAATTTCCGAATGGAAGGTCATTATTCTAAGAGATAAATGTTATACATATAATTGTTGATGTAGATATGCTGTGAGTTTTCAAAGTACTGATTGCTGATTCCCGGTAATTGGTATGGCAGTTCTCGTTACAAGATGCGGATGAGTATATGATAGGGTTTCAATGAATAAATATAATAATTTATCGGAGAGATTTAAGCCAAGGAGCAACGAGGTCGCTGGTACGTCTGCTGGTAATATGGTGGGATATAAAAGGTTCTCCGGTAACAATAAAAGAGCATGCATATAAATCAAGGTGATAATAAGGTTGTTTCGAATGAAAAATCGAAGTTGACTTGCTGGAGCTGTGACAAAATTTGCTACTTTAAAAGGAGTCACCAAATTATTTTGGATAATAATAATACTAAAGGAATTAGTACAGATACGTGTTAAACGTTTACTCCGGTTCCAAGAGTTTTCAAGTGCATAACTATATGCATAAATCTTTTCTTCCATAGATGAAGTGCGGTTGGTTCATCCTCTCGATTGAAGTGTTTTCAAGAATCATGAAAGGTTTGAACGCAGATTATAATCAGCAAGATACAAATGAGGTTTAAGATGAGATCAAGTGGAAAACTTGAAGAATTGTTTAGTTTCATATATTATAATCAATATTTTAATTCATTTTAATTGTCCAATGTTGGTAGTCCTTGATTGATAGTCTACAGTTAGCAATTCAATAATTCATATATAATTTAATATATAATATTCGAATTAATTAATACGTATCGTGACCCGTATTCGTCTCAGCCTCGATCACAACTTAAAGTATATATATTATTATAGAATCAACCTCAACCCTGTATAGAGAACTCAGTCATTACTGCATATAGAGTGTCTATGGTGATTCCAAATAATATATATAGATGCGTCGATATGATATGTCAAAACCTTGTATACGTGTCCCGATATTTAAAGTGCATAAAATAAATAACAGAAATTAAATAACGATAAATAAAGTGCGTAAAGTAAATAACAGAAATTAAATGACAATAAATAAAATTGCGAGAATATAAATTGCGATAAAATAAATTGCGATAATTAAATTGCGATAATTAAAATGTAATACGGAATTAACAGTTAGCTAGGAACAGTTAGCTAGGATTTTGTTAGCGTGGATTCTTAAATAGAATTTTATATTGTTCATTAATCTGTTTCTAATCATTTTTTATTGTGTCCATTATTTCTTCATTATGCCACTTGTTGGATTATGATAGGTCAAAATCCAAATAGCTAATTGGATGAATATGGTTATTCTGTGGTGAACGGATTTGTATATCGGCGGATGTAAGTAGGATAGTGTATGACTGTTGAAACAGATTTGAAGAACGTACAATGTAACTTATTAATGTAAAATTTAAATAGTCCTCGGGTATGACCTACCCGTTAAAATATTTTCACCATTAACAGTTTGTACAAGAGAATTTTTAATCACAATCTTTATGAAAATATACTTACATATATATTTTCTTCAGATGTAACCATGGATTTAATGAGTCAATATGATATTAAACTCTTTTGATTTACCGTTTGAACAAGTAGATATAATCTCTAAAACATTGGAGTTTACATAATCATCATGTCGAACGAAGATAAATGATGTAGAACGTCATGTGAAACGATGATTATACTCGAGGTACAGAATGAGATGTCGAAGTTGGTGATGCGGATGTTGTTGTTGGTGGTACTAGTGCTGTTGGTGCTAAGGTTGGTGATGTGACTGGTGTTGGTGATATTGTTGATGCTTGCAAACTGTGTACCGTGCTCTCTAAAGTTAACACTCGAGCTCGGAGTTCTTTAACATCTTCTACTAACCCTGGTTGGTTATCAGTGTGGGGTAGAGGTTGGATATCTTCTCTAGTTCCGTTAATGGTAGTCTCAAGACGAAAAATTCTGGCAAAAAGGGTATAAACGGTGTTGCGAACAGGTTCGCCGGTGAGCGGGTCGAGTACTCCAAGGTTAGGTGGTAGATTCGATTCATGATATGGAGTACCTTCTTCCCTTCTCCATAGGGTGAGTATGTCGCGAACCCACCCCCATTTTCTCCAGTAATCACGATAGTTGATTGATTGGTGTGTTCTTGTCACGCTGTCTTCGGAGTCAGAGGAACTTGGTCTATTCGTAGAGGCCATCTTACGCGATCTCAGGAAAATTTTTGGTATGAAGAGTTTAGTGACAGCAATTGATAGTTGGAGGGTATTCTCAATGCATAATTTTCATAGATATATATAGTACCAGGATCCCTTAAATTAAGGAGAAATTTACGAGAGATATCAGACAAGGTCTACAGTAACAGATACGCTAAGATATGAATTTTTATCTATACACTATTCATGCAGTCAATGCAGTAAAACGTGTCTAGACTAAGAATAATGAGTAGGTATTTTCCTAAGGATGATAAGCAGATGATTTTTGACAAAAAATGATAAACAAAACTTTTGACATGCAGACACGGTCGAAGTCCAGACTTACTAATGCATCCTAACGACTATCAGTTAGACATACTAATGCAATACCTGGTTCGCTAAGACCATCGCTCTGATACCAACTGAAAGGACCCGTCCTAATCCATCCGGACGAAGTCCATATCGATTATAAACGATTCACAACAGTTGATTACATCGCGAGGTACTTGACCTCTATATGATACATTTTACAAACATTGCATTCGTTTTTGAAAAGACAATCTTTCATTACATCGAAAGTTGACAGGCATACATACCATTTCATAATATATCCAACTATAATTGACTTGATAATAATCTTGATGAACTCGACGACTCGAATGCAACGTCTTTTGAAATATGCCATGAATGACTCCAAGTAATATCTATAAAATGAGCAAATGCACAGCGGAAGATTTCTTTCGTACCTGAGAATAAACATGCTTTCAAGTGTCAACCAAAAGGTTGGTGAGTTCATTAGTTTAACATAAATAATTATTTCGTAATTCTAATAGACCACAAGATTTCATATTTCCATTTCTCATAAACATACGTCCCATGCATAGAGACAAAAATATCATTCATATGGATTGAACACCTGGTAACCGACATTCACAATATGCATATAAGAATATCCCCATCATTCCGGGATCCTCCTTCGGACATGATATAAATTTCGAAGTACTAAAGCATCCGGTACTTTGGATGGGGCTTGTTGGGCCCGATAGATCTATCTTTAGGTTTCACGTCAATTAGGGTTTCTATTCCCTAATTCTTAGATTACCAGACTATATAAAAAGGGGCATATTCGATTAGATAATCCAACCATAGAATGTAGTTTCGATCACTTGTGTCCATTTCGTAAAACATTTATAAAAGCAGCGCATGTATTCTCAGTCCCAAAAATATATATTGCAAAAGCATTTAAAAAGGGATTAATAAAACTCACGCATATAAATATTTTAAAACAGTTAATAAAGCGTTTGCATGTATTCTCAGCCCAAAAATGTAAAGAGTAAAAAGGGCAAATGAAACTCACGCATATAAATATTGTAAAACAGTTAATAAAGCATTTGCATGTATTCTCAGCCCAAAAACGTAAAGATTAAAAAGGGTAAATGAAACTCACCATGATGTACTTTGTAGTAAAAATACATATAACGACATTAACAACTGAACAATGCAGGGTTGGCCTCGGATTCATGAACCTATATCATTTATATATATTAACACATATATTTATAATCGAACAAATTTAATATATCTTAAATTATATATTATATATATTCAATTTGTATGTGTCTTTAAAAATGACTAATATTTATATAGTTATATTAATATTTATATATGATTAATATTATACTTAAAAATACATCATTTGTTAAATATGAATGTTTATATAAAAACATATGTTTATTATAAGTTTAACTTTATATTCAAAATATTTATTTGTTGTAAAAATAATAATAATGATAATACTAGTAATAAAAATAATGATGATAATAATAATGATTATAATTTTTAATAATAATAATTCTTATGTTCATAATAACAATAGTAATAATAATAATAATATTGAAAATGAGAATATAAGCGTGTATACCCTTTTGAAAACTTTTCTAAAAACAATTGCGCACGACGGGGCTCGAACCCGCGACCTCTCGTTAACACAAACATCACATAACCACCCATCCATTTGCGTTTTTCTGAATATATTTAAAACCGAATTAACTTAACCTGTTTCTTCACGGTTTTGTTACCAACACCACTATTATCATACTATCATCATCTTATCATCACTCGGTATCCATATAATCATTTTCATCACGATCATCTCACCTTACATTTCGTCATTATCATGATCATAGTATAACATCATAATCATAATTGTAATATCATTAAGATCATCATAAACATGTAACTTCATCATCATAATATCACCATTTTCTTTCACGTCATTATCTTACAGCTAATTTATGAGTTAGATCCCGGCCCAGGTAGAAGCCCAACAAGGCAATAGGTATACGGCCCAATCATGCATACTAATCCAGCTCGGTATATAAAAAAAAAAAAAACGTTGGGGAGTGTCGGCTGGGAATGGTAAACGATGAAATGCATAAATTAATAACATCAAGTGGATCACTTGTTTACTCCTGGTCGGCCACAACAAGAAACCATTCATCATTAACAAATATAAAAGTGGAACGTCCCTTATTTTGAAATGATTCAAGTGTCGGCCAAATGGGTTTTAACAAGAATCACGAAATGAAAGAGAGGTGATGGGTTTGTGATAGTATTAAGGTGACGGTTAGATTGAGCATAACCGAAATGAATCATAGTGGTGGCTCGCAGTGGTGTTCTCTTATTGAAGGTGGTGAAAGGTGACGGTTTTGATCATAATGGTGGCGGTTATGGTGAGCCAAAATGGAAGAGAGAGAGAGAGAAAGAAAAGAGATGTGTTTCGGCCCACCATCATGAATCACGAAAAGGAATGCCAACAATTACTAGTGGTGACATTACTTTTACTTTTGGAAAGGAATTTGAATTAGAAAAGTTGTAGAAATACTGTTATGGGTGGGTTTAGTACCGTAAACAAACAAGAAAACAGAAAAGTAGTAGTAGTTTATGAAAATAACTGTAATTGAGTAACAACGAGAACCGTTTACAGATTTTTGGTGGGTTTCGAACAAGAAAGAAGTGAACAGAAGTTGCGTGAAACCATAAACAATAATAGAAAGAAAAGTCGAGTTTGAAGTGGGTTCGGTGTTGCAGGTGTATTTGGGTTTTGTCTAATAAAGATGATGATGGTTGGTGTTGGTCTGAAACAGACACAATCGAAAATAGCAATAGCAGCAGTGTGAAGTGGTGTCGTTTATAGCGACCTTTAGTGCAGCATATAAAGATGATGATGAGGTGGGTTTTTGCAGTTGTTGGGTGTTCTCGGACTAACACCGAAAATTGGTAATGAATTGGTGTATAGATTTATATCAGGATAGATATTGTTTAATTGAAACTAATAAAGATAATAGGATCAATTTTGTCTGCCATGTAAAGTGAATTGGACAGGTACCGGATTTGGGTCAACAATTTCAATCAGAAGAATTAAATTAATAAACTGATAGATAAATCCAACTACTTCGTACGATTAATACTGCTCATGAATTGATTTTTGAGATATAAACAAAATCAATTACAGTGTTATTGCTACGTAACACAGATTCTGTTTCTAAATCAAAATCTATGATTTTATATTAATGATCTTAATGTATCAATTTATACTAAATAAATAATATTACTAATAATTTATAATAATTATTATTATTATTATTATTATTATTATTATTATTATTATTAATGATTAATGATAATGATAATAATACTATTTCATAATAATACTAATACTAACTAAAATTAAAATTTTGTTACTAGATGTTAACAATAACAACTATAATAATAGTAATAACAATAATAACATACAAGTCAAATGCATAAATTTTTATATTATACCTTTCAATAATTTTAATAGTACTGATATTAAATAATAGTGGATGTAATATTATTATAACAAATAAAATTAAGCTTTTAATTACATCTTATATATTAATATTTTAATTTATTAATTTTGTAATACTTGATAATTAGATTATATATTATATAAATACATCTTTTGAATATTTAATATTTATATGTTATATATATGTGTTTCAACATAATAATTGCTAATAGAATCATTTATATATAAATATAAATATATATATATATATATATATATATATATATATATATATATATATATATATATATATATATATATATATATATCTTATATAGATTCATTATATATATATATATATATATATTTTCATAATTAATTACACACAACTGTTCGTGAATCATCGAGCATAGTCAAAGGGTAATTGATTACATGAATATAATTTCAAACTTTTTGAGACTCAACATTACAAATTTTTGCTTATCGTGTCGGAAACATATAAAGATTAAGTTTAAATTTGGTCGAAAATTCCCGGGTCGTCACACTAATAATGGTCGACCTAAAATTAGAGGAATGTTTGAGTTCTCTTCTATGTCAATGACAATAAATTCAACTAGAAAGGTTAAATTACCTACTTGAACGGGTAGGTTGTCAGCAATTCCAACTGGGTGCTTAATGGTTTGATCAAAGAGTCGAACACTCATTTCCGTTGGACTTAACTCACCTACTCCTAATCTCTTATATAATGAAAGAGGCATAACACTTACATTCGCATCTAAATCTGCTAGTGCATCATACATGACACAATCACTAAGTAGACAAGGAACAATAAATTCACCCGGATCACCCAACCTTGGTGGAAGTTTTGGTGGAACTGTCTTCACCGGGTTTACTTCTACGGTTTTTGTTTCTTACGTTTTGTTATTCTTCTTCTTCTTCTTTCCAGAGGCATCAAAAACTTTATTACCTATTACTTGCTCATACTCAACTCCTTTTCTTGGAAACGGGATGGGTGGTCTGTATGGTGCCACCACTGGCTTTACATACTCGGTTGGTGGTGGTGGTATTGTAACTTCTTCATTGTTACTCACATCGTAAACCTTCCCATCTTCTGATGCTAGTTTTTCAGAATTCGTTGATACCATATTAACATTCTCATTCCGAAGATTTACTTCAGTATTACTCGGTAGCTTTCCTTGTTCCCTCTCACTCATCAAGCTAGCAAGAGTACCTACGTGTTTTTCTAGATTTAAAATGGAAGCTTGTTAAGTTCTAAATGTCTGATTAAACCTCTCATTCGTTTGGGTTTGAGTTACAATAAATTGTGTTTGAAATTCCGTTAGCTTTGCCATCATTTCTTCCAGATTTGGTTTTTTCTCTTCTGTTTGTTGTGGTGGTTTATACAAGCCAGATCTTTGTTGATTGAAAGTTTGGCCTTGGCGGTTGATAATTATTTTGATAATTATTTCTCGGCCTTTAGTTCATGTAGGAAACATTCTCACGTTGTTCCATCGTTTGTTCATTGTGAAAATCTTTCGTTAAGTGTGGTCCACCACATTGCTCACAACTGATTCGTATTGCGTGAATATCTTTAGTCATTTTTTCCATTCGTCATTCGAAAGCATCAATTTTTGCGGAAACAGAATCAAAGTCATGGCTAGAATCGGCTGTGACGACCCGGAAATTTCCGACCAAATTTAAACTTAATCTTTATATAATTCCGACTTGATAAGCAATGAATTTTAATAAATCTTGAACCTCCGAAAAGAGTTTTACACAAGCTTTTGGTCACCCTTTTATTCCGACGATTCACGAACGTCATAACTTGATTTAATAGTTTAATTGTTTAATTATTGTGTATATATATGGATTAAAATATATTTAACTTGAAAATATGATAATTAAATATCTTATTAAGTATATTAACAAAGTATTATATATATATATATATATATATATATATATATATATATATATATATATATTTTCATACTACTAATTTAAAGAGTTTTCAAACAGTATATATATTACTATTTAAACGACGTAATTAACTTATGTTAAAATGTATTTACATATAATGTATTACGAGTGTAAATACATCCTTAAAAGTATTGAATACACTTTATAATATACCAATACATATAAAGGATAGCTATACTCGTATTTCCGTTCAATTTCCTCAAAGAATTCTACTCGCATTCATACGGTATTTTTACCCGTATTATACACAGCTTCTAGAAGTATTTTCTATTGGTATATACCAATAGAATTCTGTAATTATTTGTGTAATATGTCATCCATGACCTAATCAATTTAATATGTCATGCATGACTTAATACAATTTAACTTATCTTAGATATTTTCACTAAAAGCTAAAATTATAAGCTTATAAATAAGGACCATTTAACTCATTTTTACTCCACATTTTCTTAAACTAAAAACACACACTTGAATGCTCTCATATCATACTTTAATCTCAGTAACTTTCCTCTTCATAATCAAGGTAAAATACTTCTCAAAATCCTTGTTCAATTCCTTTTATAGTTGCTATCTTATTATACTTATAAAACTTGTAAAAACTAGAAATTGTTTTGGTGAACACCAAGCTTGTTTGAAAAACTAATCTAATCTTTCTAAATTAACTCTAATAACACTTATTTATATGTATTATGATGTTATATTAAGTTAATATAAGAAATTATAACTTGTACATATGAAGAACACCTTGAAACTTAACATATATCCTTTAATCTCCATTCGGTAAAAAGCAGGCTGTTTTGGGTTGGGAATTAAAAACCTATCTTAGACTTTGAGTTCCAGGCTAAGACTTTAGAAATATGTTAATATATATTTAAATAATACTTCCAGTATTTTTTTCATGATTTTAGACAAAGTGGAAGTATTTTATCAAAAATCATATATTGGGTGGATGCCGGGATTTTTCCAAATCTGTCCACCGACACAAAAAGAGTGTAAAGCTCTAAAAATTACTACTTGGGATGAACTTTTCGAATTGGTTTTGTAAAATTTACTTCTTAATGAATCCATAGCAATTTGATTCACTTTAAACGGAGTTGTAATGAATATTTGGTGAGCAAAACAAAATCTGCTAAAATTAACGTTGTATGGACGAAATTTATATTATAAAAAAACTATATTAACCATATCCTTGTTAACTTTTCCTATATACTATATATATTTGGACTTGTTATCAGTAGTATAACAAAATATTATAATCTTGGTTAATTCTGTGATTGTATATATGTATAATAATATTCTTGGTACGTCCTAACACAATAAGTATACAATACATTTTGATAAATCCTAAGACAATACGTACACAATATGTCTTAGTTAATTCTAAGACAATACGTATACAATACGTCTCTGGGTTGATACAAAGACAATACGTATACAATACGTCGTGGGGTAATTCTAAGATTATATATATATATACATATATATATACATATATATATACATATATATATATATATACATACATACATACATACATATACCAATTATTGGACTGTTGGACTTTTCGAACTACTAACAAAGGACTACTAACAATGGACTACTAACATAAAATGTTAAAAATTATTATATAAGTATTCTATGAACTTTCTTTATTTTATTCATATGTCGTATTATTATCTGAATCGTTATTCTTGTTATAGGTTCGTGAATCCAAGGACGACGGTCATATTTTTAATAAGTTGAAAACTTATTATTAATATACTTTTACTACTGTGAGTATATAGTCTCATTTTTAAACTCTACAAATATTTTGGGATGAGAATACATGCATTTTATGTTTTACGCCATAGACACAAGTACCTAAAATATATTCTACGTTGAGTTGTACCACTTTGCATATCTTCCCTAATAGCTTGGTAACTAATATTTACATGTTGTAAGAACATGTATACGCGAATCCTATTGATAGATCTATCGGGTTTGACAATCCCAACTGGGCTAGTCGCTCTAGTATCGTAAACGGTTGCATAGTACTTCATTTTTACTACACTTGGTACAGTGTAGGGAGATTTCATAATAAAGGGAATATGGCACATTAATGGTTAAGTATGGTTACCGAAGCGCTCAACAACTTATAGAATACTTTTATACACTTGAGAGTGTACATATATTTATAACTATGAAATCTTGTGGTTTATATTTATATCGATGATAAACCTATATATCTCACCAACCTTTGTGTTGACTGTTTACGCAATTTTATTCTCAGGTCCTTAAGAAAGTCTTCCGCTGTTGCATTATCTGAGCAAGCTATGCATGGAGTCTCATACTTTTATTTAAATAAAGTGTTGCATTCAATAAAACCTTTGTCATGTATTATATTCGACTGTTATGTCACGTGTGTAGTATTTGGAAACCGATGTATTTTGGGGATTATTTCTTAAATAATCGCCCACTTGTTTAAAACATGCATTATGTATAATAATGATGTGCTTTTTATGAAACGAATGCAATATTTTCTAAAACGTATCATATAGAGGTCAAATACCTCGCTATGGGACCAATGAGAACGTACTGCGTTTATAGTAATATGGATAGGTCGTTTCAGTTGGCATCAGAGCAGTGGTCTTAGTGAACCAGGTCTTGCGTTAGTGTGTCTAACTGATAGTTGTTAGGATGCATTAGTGGGTCTGAACTTCGACCTTAGCTGTATGTCAAAAGTTTTGCTTATCAATTTTTGTCAGAAATTACCTGCTTATCATCTTAAGTCTAGACGCATCTTACTGCATTCATTACATAGATTGTGTATATACAAATTCATATCTTTGCATATCTATTACAGTAAACTTTGTCTGACATCTTTCGAAAAATCCTCCGTAACTTATGGGATTATGGTATTATAAATACATATGTAAATTATGTATTGAGGAATATCAAACTAGTCCTATAATTTATTTCATTTCAAAAATCTTTTCCCTACTCTGTACGAGATGGATCCTTCAACTGGTTTAAGTTCATCGGATTCCGACAACTATTCTGATATGGATATTCACCTGAGCTCCGAAAGCAGTGTAATCGGAATGGATCAACCGATTAGCCATCATCTATTCTGGATGGATTGGGGATGGGTTCGTAGTTTACTCAGCCAATGGAGATGAGAACAAGGCGATCCTTTCCACCCACCAAATTTCCCTCTCGGCAAAGAACCTGAAGCAGTTACCGGAGAACCAGTTCGAAACATCATTTTCACCCTCATTTTCAGAGTATCTCGCCACGATTATATATTATCTAAACTTCAGGATCTTATTCATCGTCTTGTTCCAACCGTCAATCATCCCGGTGTACTAGAAGAAGTCAACGAGCTTCGCGCTAGAGTGGTGGCTTTAGAGAATATGATGCAGAACTTACAAGCGTCACAAGCCCCACAAGCACCAACTACACCACTTGCATCCACACCAATGGTACCATTACCACCACCAACAACATTCGCATCGCAAGCCTCAACATCGCAAGCCGCATTACGAGCATCAACATCATACACACCGCAGGCACTGAGGGATACCAACAATAATGAGTGATGAAGTATTAATTCATTATTTCATTTACGTTGAAGAAATATTCTTCGGCGATTATGTAATCTCTAAAGTTTTAGGGATTATTCATTTCTAGTTCCAAACGTAAACCAAATGAGATTAATATAATATTAACTCACTAAATCCATATTACATCTGAAGAAAATATACATACATATATTTTCATAAAGACTGTAATAAAAATTCTTTTGTATAAAATATTACTTGTGAAATTTTATTTTAACGGGTAGGTAATACCCGAGAAATACTTAAGTTCACATTAATATGTTGCACTGTATATTTTCAATGATGTTTCGACAATCGTTAATTATACTCTCTCCTTTCATAGCAATATACATCATTTCACAAAATTCAAGACAACCATTTTCCATACCAATTCAATTACATATTCTGATTTTGACAGATCAAAATCCAAGTCAAGATTTAAGAAGTTCCATCAATCTTAAATTCCTACATCCTTCAAAATTATACTTTAAATATAAACTATACTAGAACATCACTTTCATTCACAGAACTCATAAAGATATTCGTATCATTCAAGATTCATGACGAATTTATTATACGGATATTGACGATGACAACCTGCGTCTAAACCCTTCAAAATTCTTGAAAACATCTCAACTAAGGAACAATCAAGAGAATGAACCAATCACACGATACATACGAAGAATATATGCATATAGATATGCATTCGGAGGACACTTGAACCTAAGCAAAGGTTCAACATGTATCCGTGTCAGATCCTTTAGCATTACTATTACCCAAAATAACTTTACAATCCCTTTTCAAAATAGCGAATTTTTTCACAGCTCCAAAAAAGACAACTTTGACTTTTCATCATGAGTAGCCTTATTATAACCTTGATATATACGTTGTTTTTTCGCCATCGTTACTGGGGAACCTTTTATATTCCACCACATTAGTAGTAAGCTTACCAGCAACTTTATTGCTCTTTGACTTAAATCTCTCTGAAAGATCACTATAAAACCTTGTCATGTACCCATCTACATCTTGTAACAATAATTATCATACCAAACCCCAGGAAGCCTCAATAATTATTTGTGAATCTCACATCATTTCTGCATATACATATAACGTTATTTCCTAGAATTATAATTCTGAAATCCAGAATAGCACTTCAGCCTACGAATCAGTACTATAAGTTTTGAAAAAGCTGAATGAAGCAGCAGAAACTGTAGACAACCGTAATAGTCAAAAGTTGATGATAAAGAATATTGTGTTAGCAAAGTACAGAAAAAGAGAAGGTTTGGAACTGGAAAACGGATTGAGCAAACCCTGAAGGAGGCTGTGGACAAATCACAAGGACGAAATCTACCTTCAAAGAATCCAAATGATTCGGTGTCTGCTAAAATCCTTAGCAAATACCTTGCTCCTTACTCTAAAACCCTTGCGGACAATATTCTTCATCCTCCTCTTATCTTAAATATTCTGAGATATCATCGTATCTTCCATTATAAATATCCTTCATATTTCTCAAGATATTTTCATAAACATTCTTATCTGAAATCATTTATTCCTTCGCGTTATCTGTATCACATCATAAAGAAAACTATTTTAATTTCTAAATATCTGAAACCTCTGAGTGTAAAGTATGAATGTTTTTGAAGTAATGTTGGGAACTGAAGCATGAGTTAGTATAATATAATGACACTTGATCAACGTGATTATATTACAGTAAGTTATGCTGAGTTTCTAAATGGAACGTAATGATTCACAGACCATAACATCATCATGTGCCATGTTACATGACTCTTGCATTCAATCTAATCTCTAAACATATCAAGAACATATTCTATTGATAGTTCTATCTTTTCCTTTGGATTCTGGTAATTTCACAAGTCAAATTGTGCTATTACAATTTCTCTCTTAGAGCATTAGCTATGTTCATTCCGAATTTCATATCTATGAATTCTAGACCATTATTCGCTTGACTTGAAGTCGGGAAAAGAAGACAGAAGCATGAAACTCCAAAATATAAGGAAAAATATAAGCACGAAGACAACGCAGAAATTACAAACCGTATATATCGATGCGTATAGCAATATAAAGACACGGAAAAACTAAGAACACTATAAACCCAAGAGCATAGTAGAAATTAACGGATTCCTCTGGTGGAAGATGAAAAAGAAGAATAACAGATGTGATAGTCAAAAATATATCAAGAATTAAAACTGGATAGAGCATATTGATGAATGTTTTGGAAGTACGAAGAAAGGAAGAAAGTATAAAAGATGGGAGATGTGGAAATAAGGAAACGTAGGAGGTTGATTTATAGTAAAATATCCGACAGAGAAATCGAGACAGATTATTGCATTAAATCGAAGAGGATCATAATTTCCTTAATCGCCGAAGAATCAAATCTTATATAGATTACAAAGATTTTCTTTAATCCGAAGATCAACCGTGATGACGTCAAAAGATAAGACGAATCCCTATTTTCTCATTTCACTCTTTTACGATAGCTTCACTCATACATTTCGAGTAATAAAATTATTTTATCCATATTTCTCAATCATGATAAAACCCTATGAATCAACTTATATTCATCATAATAACATTCTTATTATTAGCCATGACGACCTCGATCAAATTTCGGGACGAAATTTCTTTAACGGGTATGTACTGTGACGACCCGGAAATTTCCGACCAAATTTAAACTTAATCTTTATATAATTTCGACTTGATAAGCAATGAATTTTAATAAATCTTGAACCTCCAAAAAGAGTTTTACACAAGCTTTTGGTCACCCTTTTATTCTGACGATTCACGAACGTCATAACTTGATTTAATTGTTTAATTGTTTAATTATTGTGTATATATATGGATTTATATATATTTAACTTGAAAATATGATAATTAAATATCTCATTAAGTATATTAACAAAGTATTATATATATATTTTCATACTACTAATTTAAAGAGTTTTCAAACAATATATATATATATATATATATATATATATATATATATATATATATATATATATATATATATATATATATATATATATATATATATATATATATATATATATATATATATTACTATTTAAACGACGTAATTAACTTATGTTAAAATGTATTTACATATAATGTATTACGAGTGTAAATACATCCTTACAAGTATTGAATACACTTTATAATATACCAATACATATAAAGGACAGCTATACTCGTATTTCCGTTCAATTTCCTCAAAGAATTCTACTCGCATTCATACGGTATTTTTACCCGTATTATACACAGCTTCTAGAAGTATTTACTATTGGTATATACCAATAGAATTCTGCAATTATTTGTGTAATATGTCATCCTTGACCTAATCAATTTAATATGTCATGCATGACTTAATACAATTTAACTTATCTTAGATATATTTTCACTAAAAGCCAACATTATAAGCTTATAAATAAGGACCATTTTAACTCATTTTTACTCCACATTTTCTTAAACTAAAAACACACACTTGAATGCTCTCATATCATACTTTAATCTCAGAAACTTTCCTCTTCATAATCAAGGTAAAATACTTCTCAAAATCCTTGTTCAATTCCTTTTATAGTTGCTATCTTATTATACTTATAAAACTTGTAAAAACTAGAACTTGTTTTGGTGAACACCAAGCTTGTTTAAAAAACTAATCTAATCTTTCTAACTTAACTCTAATAACACTTATTTATACGTATTATAATGTTATATTAAGTTAATATAAGAACTTATAACTTGTACATATGAAGAACACCTTGAAACTTAACATATATCCTTTAATCTCCATTCGGTAAAAAGCGGGCTGTTTTGGGTTGGGAATTAAAAATCTATCTTAGACTTTGAGTTCGAGGCTAAGACTTTGGAAATATGTTAATATATGTAAATAAGACTTCCAATAGTTTTTTCATGATTTTAGACAAAGTGGAAGTATTTTATCAAAAATCATATATTGGGTGCATGCCGGGATTTTTCCAAATCTGTCCACTGACACAAAAAGATGGTAAAACTCTAAATATTACTACTTGGGATGAAATTTTCGAATTGTTTTTGTAAAATTTACTTCTTAACGAATCCATAGCAATTTGATTCACTTTAAACGGAGTTGTAATGAATATTTGGCGAGCAAAACAAAATCTGCTAAAATTAACGTTGTATGGACGAAATTTATATTATAAAATAACTATATTAACCATATCCTTGTTAACTTTTCCTATATCCTATATATATTTGGACATGTTATCAGTAGTATAACAATATATTATAATCTTGGTTAATTCTGTGATTGTATATATGTATAATAATATTCTTGGTACGTCCTAACACAATAGGTATACAATACGCTTTGATAAATCCTAAGACAATACGTACACAATACGTCTTAGTTAATTCTAAGACAATACGTATACAATACGTCTCTGATTTGATGCAAAGACAATACGTTGAGTTGTACCACTTTGCATATCTTCCCTAATAGCTTGGTAACTAATATTTACATGTTGTAAGAACATGTATACGCGAATCCTATTGATAGATCTATCGGGTTTGACAACCCCAACTGGGCTAGTCGCTCTAGTATCATAAACGGCTGCATAGTACTTCATTTTTACTACACTTGGTACAGTGTAGGGAGATTTCATAATAAAGGGAATATGCCACATTAATGGTTAAGTATGGTTACCGAAGCGCTCAACAACTTATAGAATACTTTTATACACTTGCGAGTGTACATATATTTATAACTATGAAATCTTGTGGTCTATATTTATATCGATGATAAACCTATATATCTCACCAACCTTTGTGTTGACTGTTTACGCATGTTTATTCTCAGGTCCTTAAGAAAGTCTTCCGCTGTTGCATTATCTGAGCAAGTTGTGCATGGAGTCTCATACTTTTATTTAATTAAAGTGTTGCATTCAATAAAACCTTTGTCATGTATTATATTCGACTGTTACGTCACGTGTGTAGTATTTGGAAACCGATGTATTTTGGGGATTATTTCTTAAATAATCGCCCACTTGTTTAAAACATGCATTATGTATAATAATGATGTGTTTTTTTATGAAACGAATACAATATTTTCTAAAACGTATCATATAAAGGTCAAATACCTCGCTATGGGACCAATGAGAACGTACTGCGTTTATTGAAATATGGACGGGTCGTTTCATCGGCTCTAGCCGCTTTAGATGAATGAAAAATATCTTTTTCCTGGTGCCACTCATGCGAGTGGGAGGCTGTATTATCAATAATTTTGTGAGCTTCAGTTGCGGTTTTCTTCATAATGGAACCACCAGCTGCTGTGTCGATGTCTTTTCGTGTAGCAACGTCGACACCTTGGTAGAATATTTGTACTATTTGATAAGTGTCTAAACCATGTTGAGGACATCCTCTCAACAACTTTTCGAATCTTGTCCACGCCTCATATAATATTTCATTTAGCTTTTGCGCGAATGAAACAATTTCTCCTTGAAGTCTCACGGCTTCAGATGCCGGAAAGAATCTTTTAAGAAATTTCTCAACTAAAACATCCCATGTGTCAATCGCTCATTCAGGTAACGATTCTAACCAATCTTTGGCTTCTCCCTTTAAAGTCCAGGGAAACAACATGAGATAGATCTGTTCATCCTCAACTTCTCTGATTTTGAATAGAGTACAGATCCTATTAAAGGTTCGAAGATGGTTGTTTGGATCTTCTTTTAGCGTACCACTTTATTGGCATAGATTAGTTACCATGTGTAGGATTTGTCCTTTGATTTCATAATCTGGCGCATTAATATCTGGCTTAATAATGGCGTGACCTTCGCCAGTGCGTGTGGCTCTCATTCGGTCTTCCATACTTAGAGGTTCAGTTACTTCCATAATTGAATTTGTTGAATACAAATCACTAGAGGATTCTGATTTAACGGTTTGTAGTTCAGGAGGAATGATTAGTGGTCCAGGATCTTGGAATTGTCCTTGATTATCCTCCGGGTTCTCAATTGTGAAATCCGGTTCAAAAGATGGATTATCGGAAATTTGAGTTGGAGTACTTATTCGACTAGATGATGATTCTAAAGAAAAATCAACGGCGACAATATTAGCTAGATGTCTTGATCGAGTTACAGGTGGTGAACGTATGAAAGGTGGTGAACGTTTTGCTCGGTGCATTCACTGAATATCCTATTAGTTATAAAAATAAAAATTATATAAGTTATTAAATTAATAGACTTTTCTGCTTTTGCCCACGTTTCGAATAGCCAAAAGATGCAGCAGGGAGCCAGGATCCTTTAAGTCGGAAATTCCAGAACTCAGCCACTAACAAATCCAACTATTACTACGAAGCAGAAAATTTTGGACGTCTATCAATTTAACCGCTTAAAATAATTTTTCGTCGAAATTTTGAAATAAAATCTATATCCTAAAAACTAGAGCGTAGAAATGAGAAAAGAAAAAGAGTGCGTCGAAAAACGTCGAAAAATAAAAATAAGAAAGAAAAACGTCGAAACTTAAAAGTCAAAAACCTAAAAATTAAAGATTACGTCTAAAGGTATTAAAGCTTAAAAGGAATTCTAAACGGAAAACGGCAATTACTTAAAAAGGCACTAAAATTTATTTAAAACTAAGGCGATAAGTGATGTCGTAAAATTCTACAGCGCTTAAGTCTTAATCTAAAGAAAAAACACTTAAGGGATTTTACGGCAAAGCCTAGAAATCTAGAAATATAAAATAACTAAGGCAAAAACTAATCTTTAAAATAATTGCGAACGAAAAATATACAAATTACGAATAAACGATAAAAAAATATGATAAAATTACTTATTTTTATAAAAATATTATTTTTATATTATTATTTTATCAAAGTATTAATTTATATAATTAATAATAATATTAAAACTTAATATTACTAATTATAAATTAAAACTAAAAACTAAATAATAATTAAATAAATCAAAACCTAATTAGGTTAATAATAATTAATTAAATTATTAAAACCCTAATGAGCAATTAATGCGTACAAGGTTGCAAGTGTCAGACAGCTCCGCGAGTGCGGATGCTTGATGCCCAAAAGTCTCCGCGACTGTAGAGTTTGTAGATTCAGATTTCGTGCAGGCCAAATTCGTGCAGGTTCAGTTTTCTTTTTTTTCTTTTTTTAAATAAAATAAATTTATATTTTAAAAATTAGAAATAAAACTAAAAATACTTTTTAATTTTATATATATTAAACAAACTCTTAAAAATATATTTTTTATATTATTATTTTTTTAATATATTTTTTAAAAATATAGCGTTTTACCGCTCCCCGGCAGCGGCGCCAAAAATACTTGATGTGTGCGAGGTGTAGTACGAAATACTATTATTGTTTACTACGAAATACGACGAAATATTACACATGTTTTATTAATTTACTGATGGAATAGACATAAACCTTGCTACAACACTATAGGCAGTGTACCTAATCGTAGAGTAGTGTAGTTTTTAGTAAGTCCGGCTCGTTCCTCAGGGAGCTAGTGATTACGTACTATATTTTTATAGAACTATATTTTTAAAAAATATATATAATTATATATAGGTAGTAATATTATAAAAGGGGGGTTTTACCGTTTAATGACCGATTTGTCGATTTTATATTTTAAGCGTAAAGATAAATGACAATAATTAAAATGCGTAAAATAAATAACAATAATTAAATGAGAAATACAATAAAATTGCGAATAATAAAATGGCAGTAAATGAAAGTACGATGAGAAATACAATAAAATAATTATGCTTATTTAAACTTCCGTAATCATGATGTTTGACGTTTTGATTTTAATTTATTACTCTGGGTTAATTGTCCTTTGTCCTGGCTTATTTGATACCTATCTGGGTTTTGCCCATAATAGTCCATCGGTCATAATTATAATATGCTAGTCAAATTAACCTTAAATATTCCAACTAATTAGGGATTCGAACTGTAACAAGGTTTTAATACTTTATTAATAATTACACCAGGTTATCGACTGCGTGTAATCCAAGGTTTTAATAATTTGTTAACAATTACACCAATTACCCTTGTATGTAATCCACCCCTGTTATAATTAGTCCTTGATACATTAATATATTCACTTGGCCATAATGAATAATAAATTACCCAATCCAATTGATTAATTAAATGATTTGTAAAAGATGTCGTATAAACGTCACTAAATAGGACATTCATAATCAATTAATAATTATTAGATTAACTAATTTGAAGATAGGTTCGACAGATTCCAAAGAGTTTTTATTCGATTAGACAATACTCCCCATCTATTAATAGTCCATAGTCCAATGTTCACAAGTGTCGGTCTTTTATCCAAACCTAAATTATGGTACAAAATCCAATAACCCCGTCTTAATATTTAGCCCAACATCACGATTACTTCGGCTCAAATAAGCATAATAATAACTTAGTTACGAGACATTAATTTAAAAAGGAAGAACATAGCTTACAGTGATTATTTATCGTGTAGCGTTACACGGACAGAGTTCCGAATTTAAAACCCGTAAAACATTCTTACAATAACCTTATTATTATTAATTTAAATTAAAATTATAATTATAATTATAATATATAAATATAAACTGAGAAATAAAGGTAGAAAAATGGGTTTGGATTCGGCAGAAGCTTGTGCCTTTTATAGGCTGATTTTGAATTTGGCTGCTCCGCGAGTGCGGAGCTTTTGTGCCTCACAGCTCCGCGAGTGCGGAGCTTCGGATTCCAGCTCACCAATTTTTGGCCATTTGCTTGTCGACATAATTAATAAATATAATATATATATATATATATATATATATATATATATATATATATATATATATATATATATATATATATATATATATATATATATATATATATATATATATATATAATTATATATATTATATTATATTCTTGTGCATAGTTGACTTGTAATTTTAGCTCCCTTGACTCGCGCGTTGATGCTCGGTTCATGTCTCGGTTCCGGATTTTCGAACGCGTTTTCGTATGCTTTGATATCTTGTACTTTACGTTTTGCGGCTTGCACTTTTGTCATTTTTAGACATTATTCATCAATAAATTGAACCACTTGGATTGTATCTTGTACATTTGAGCTTTTTGGTCATTTTTGTTGTAGAGACCCGTCCTAATCCATCCGGACTAAGTCCATATTGATTATAAACGATTCACAACAGTTGATTACATCGCGAGGTACTTGACCTCTATATGATACATTTTACAAACATTGCATTAGTTTTTAAAAAGAAAATCTTTCATTACATCGAAAGTTGTCGGCATACATACCATTTCATAATATATCTAACTATAATTGACTTAATAATAATCTTGATGCACTCAACGACTCGAATACAACGTCTTTTTAAATATGTCATGAATGACTCCAAGTAATATCTCTAAGATGAGCAAATGCACAGCGAAAGATTTCTTTCGTACCTGAGAATAAACATGCTTTATAGTGTCAACCAAAAGGTTGGTGAGTTCATTAGTTTATCATAAATAATCATTTCAGATAGTATAATAGACCACAAGATTTCATTTTCATAAACATCATTCTCGTATCAGGCATTTCGCAAACTGCATAGAGATAAAAATCATTCATATGAATTGAACACCTGGTAACCGACGTTAACTTAATGCATAGAATATCCCCAAAACAGAACCTCTCGTCTGTATAATAATCTCGAAGTACTAAAGCATTCGTACCCCAAATGGGACTTGTCAAGGTCCATAGATCTATCTTTAGGATTCGCGTCAATCAGGGGCCATTTCCCTAAATTCTTAGGTTACCAGACTTGAAGGGCGATATTCAGTTAATAATCCAACCATAGAATGTAATTTTAAGTACTTGTGTCTATTTCGTAAAACATTTATAAAAGCAGCGCATGTATTCTCAGTCCCAAAAATATATATTGCAAAACCTTTTAAAAAGGGAGTAATGAGACTCACAATACGATATTTTGTAGTAAAAAATTCATACGACGATACTGAACAATGCAGGGTTGGCCTCGGATTCACGAACCTTAAGAGAAAAGGCTTCAAAAAGAACATAAACTGCCTTAGCCCGGGTTCGAACCCACGACCTCCCGCTAATTGAAACAATACCCTAACCATTCCCTCTGCCCTGCCTTTCTGTTTTAAAAACTCGACTTTTATTTATATAATGTATATATACCCTATATATTTGTTGCTTTCTCCACCCAAACTCCATCGACATCATCATTCTACACAACATGGATCAAATCTCGGCCCAACGATCCCAACAAATACGGCCCAATATAAATTAAAATATAACGGCCCAAGTTGCAATCAAAAGCCCAAGGATTTGATTAGCACTTTTAAACGAAACAAAAATAAGTAGTAGGGTTTCGGTTCATCTTCATATACATCGTGTATCATTATCATCAACCTCATCATTATATATACTCCACTATATTTTTTTTTATCACTTTCGTGACATCACTGTATCACTTTCCATCTTAATCATTGCTCATCAAAAGAAAGAAAGAAACTATATATATATAGTGATGTGTTTACTTGTAGATTGTTCGAAGAAGAAAAAAAATTATGATATTGGTTCGGTTTTTACTTGCCTTCCAACAGTAACATAAGTAGACTAGTACGCAGCAAATGGGTGGCAACAGTGGTGGTGATTGGTGGTGTAGGGTGATTCGGATTCGAACAATAACGGAATTGGATTGGTAGCAGGTGATGGATTCATGGTGGGTCTCGATGGATCAAGGTGGTGGGTTCGTCGATGGTAGTGAAGGGTGATGGGGGTTCCCTGCTAATAATAGCTGATGGGTGTGGTGAGGGTGGTGAGATGGTGTCGTGGAGTGGTGGTCTTGTTCGACTATAAACCAGAACGAAATAGTAGCAGCCGGTCGTGTGGGTTCACGAAGAGTTGCAGGTGCGTTAATGGTGGTCGTTTTCATCATTTATCATCACCATTATCGAACATCACGTCCAGTATTATCCATGCTAACTCATCATTTTCCTCTTTCAAAACCTTCCTAGGTAGCAAACTAGTCCTGGTGGACTCATCGGTGGGAGTCAAATGACGAATCAGATGCACCTCGTCTATCAAAGTCTCGTTATTCGAATTCAATAGAGTGTATCGATATGTACGTAATGAAGGTTGAGTGGGAGTGTTGGTACATTCCTTAGACATTACTCATTCAAATAACAATAGCACAATAGCTAACTTCTCAAAAAAAAAAAATTGAACACTTCATACTTTCATATACTCAATTATGGCATACGAACAGTTGTAAGGAAGGGTGAATTTATAGAGGATAGATATGAAGTTTATTGATTATTGAAAGTGAGAATTAGTGGATATGGAAGAAGGAGTTTAAGAAAGAAATGCAATGCGAAGGTGAAGAGTGGATATTGATTGTCATTGTTGAATCTTAAAAACAAGAACCAGGAAGTCAATAGATGTAGTGGTGATTTTCAAGTACCACTTGTATATATAATACAATAATCTAGTAAACATAAACGTGCTTAGTATAAAATATTAAAAGAATTATTAGCAGCCTCAAATAATTCACAAGATATTTAAGAAGTTGTCTGCCGACAGTGTTGACTCGGATGATAGTTCGTAGTCCGTTGCTTAATTAGTGGCGGATAAAAGTCTTCAGAAAAATCTCATATTTTTAAATTAACTATATTTATTTATTTTGGTCATTATGGTATAAAATTCGATCATTAACTTAATAAATAAAAATTACATCAACTGTCCCTCTCAATTCTGGGTAAAATATAAAAAGTTCTAAAATTTAACAAACAGCTCCTAAATACATTTTTAATAAGTCTATAATTTATAGAACTCATTTTCAGATCACCGTTTATTTTAAAATCATATAAGTTTGAATTTAATTTGCTTAATATCAATCGGAACATCAAACTAGTATTACAATCATTTAATAATTATTTTTACTATACATTATTTATGTATAGTTATGTTGTAAATAATAATTATTATAATATTCTATTTTTATTTTATTAATTTTTAATACATATACTACTTCAAATTATTTTTCGAATTATTATTTATATATACATACACACATATTTATTTATAATTAATTGTTCGTGAATCGTTGGTAATTGGTCAAAGGTCAAATGAATATATGAAACAGTTCAAAATATTTTCTAGACTCAACATTACAGACTTTGCTTATCGTGTCGAAAACATATAAAGATTAAGTTTAAATTTGGTCGGAAATTCCCGGGTCATCACAGTACCTACCCGTTAAAGAAATTTCGTCCCGAAATTTGAGTGAGGTGGTCATGGCTAACAATAAAAATGTTTTCATGACGAATATGAGTTGATAACTTGAGTTTTATCATCATTGAGTAATATGGATAAAAATAATTCGTTTATTCGAAGAGTACGAATGAAGCTATCACCAAAGAGTGAAATAGGAAAGTAAAGATTCATCTTAACTTTTGACAGAGTCTGGGTTGAATTCCGAAATTCAAGGGATTTAGAGAAAATCTTCGAAATCTAAAAGATTTTATTCTTCGGCGAGTAAGGAAATTAAGATCTCTATAATTAAATACGGTGATCTTCCTAGATTACTCTGTCTGATATTTCCATTATAAATTAAGCTCTTCCGTTCCATTATTCTCACCATTCCTATACTTTCTTTCTTAGTTCATACATCCAAAAGATTGTGAAAATACTTAATCCAGTTCTAATCCTTGATATTTTTCTAATTATCATTTCTGTCATCCTTCTTTTCAATCTTCCACCAGAAGAATCTGTTTACTTCTACTATTACCTTGGGGTGATACTATTCTTAATTATACCGTGTCTTTATATTGCAATTCGTATTAATATCCATGGTTTGTAACCTCCGTGTTGTTATTGGGCTTTATATTTTCTCTTATATTTTGGATCTCTTTGCCTTTTTATTATCCTCTCGACCTCTAGTAAAGTGAGCAATGGTCCAAAATTCGTAAGTACGGAGTTTCGAATGAACTTAATGTTCTAACCAAGAAAGAACGAAATCGTACAATTTGATTTGTCAAATTTTTAGAATCATTAAGAATAGAACTATCAAGAATATACTTTCTTGATATGTTCGGAAGTTAAGCTGAATGAAAGAGTCATGTAACATGGCACATGATGACATTAGGATCTGTGAATCATTACATTCCATTAGAAACTCAGCATGACTTACTGTAATATAATCACGTTGATCAAGTGTCATTATATTATACTAATTCATGCATCAATTTCCAACAATACTTCTGAAAGGACCCGTTCATATACATTATAAACGATTCACAATAGTTGATTACATTGCGAGGTATTTGACCTCTATATGATACATTTTACAAACATTCATAATATCCACTATCCAACTATAAATTGATTTAATAATAATCTTTGATGAACTCAATGACTCGAATGCAACGTTCTGCGAAATATGCTATGAAAGACTCCAAGTAATATCTTTAAAATGAGCAAATGCACAGCGGAAGATTTCTTTAACACCTGAGAATAAACATGCTTTATGTAGCGACCCGACAAAATCGTCATTGACGGCGCCGTCTACTTAGGTCCCGTTACGTGGTCATAAGTCTTTAAAACAACGTTTGACCAAAAGATATGTCGCATTCATTTCAAGTGTAAAGATTGTTCAAAGTTTATAAGAATTGTTCCACCACAAATTACGTTACAAAGTTATAAGTACAAATGAAACTTATGCGACATAATTTAAAAGTAGCCAAAAGACGCTCCATGTATGCATATATACTCGAAATCCAATGCAAGTATCAAAATAATGAGCGGAAGCATGTATCACAAAACGTTCAGGTGCCTGAGAAAAACATAGAAATCTGTCAACGAAAACGTTGGTGAAATCATAGGTTTAAGTAAGTAAGTGAGTAAAAGTAAGTCGAACCACAAGATTTACATCAAAGATAAAATAGTAATACATTCTAAAAGTTAATATTCACGAGCACCCAATTATCAAGGCTTAACATTCCGTCCGTTGATACCCCATTCATAGTGCTAGAACAACACTGTTTCTCGAAAATATATTTCATCTGTGGACGGTAGCGAACCGTCCGAGATGAGGGTTTGTCAAACCAATATGGCCATACAACATAAGTTCACGCCTACACTTACACCCTGCAAGTGTAACTAATGATAATCGAATTGAGGATTTCGTTCTAAACTCGTATGTAGAATGTTTGTTTTCCTGTACTTGTGTTCACTTAGTAAAAGAAATGTTTATGTTTTCTCATCCCAAATATAAGTTCAAAAAGAGTAAAAGTGGGACTATGATCTCACCTTGAGTGCACGAGTAGTAAAGTACTTCAACAAGTAAACGTGTGCAAAGAACAATGCTAGTCTTGACCTAAACAATAGGTTGTATCAATAACGGTACACACGATAGGTCAAAGATGTTCAATTAGTCCTATGGCTCGTTAAGACTCGATCATAATAGCATGTGAATCAAATTTTCATGTTTCATGCAAGGTACAAGTATAAAAGCATGTTAGAACGATTTCACAAACATTTGGTTAAGTTTGATTAATAGTCAACTTAGGTCGGGTCAAAGTCAACAAAAAGTCAACACGTTCGGGTCGGGTCCCGAACTATTTTTCTGAGGTTTTTAATCATATATGAGCATGTTAGAACAAGTTTCATGTGAATCGGAGGTCCATAGCATAGCAAACATTTTTCGTAAAATGACCAACGAAGACAGAAGCCTGTCAGTGCATCTGGACGGCGTCCAGATTTTCTGGACGGCGTCCAGCTTTGAAGGCTGGGACGGCGTCCAAATATCTGGACGGCGTCCAGCTTTGAAATATGGGACGGCATCCAAGGATCTGGACGGCGTCCAGGTTGGTATTCCAGTCTGATGCAGTAAGTTTCTAAGTACACGAACCAAAACCAATTAAACACAATTTATGATCCGCAAACAATCAAGTCAAGTATTTTATACCGTTGGGATGGTAATTTGACGAGGAAGACAACTAAACACATTTCAACAAGTAATTTAACACCTACAACAACTCAAAACCGCATTAAACGTTCATAATCAAAGGTTCAAGTTCTAAAAACGCATTTCATGATTCGGGTAACCAATTTACATGTATGATATGCCGTTTCGAATGTAATCAAACACACGTTGCAACAAAACACTTATCAACAATATTTCATAGCATTTGATACATCAAAAGTTCATATAAAGCTTATCAAACCCTAACCAAAATCTCAAAACCAATAATCATGTTAATGTAAGGTTTTCATGTCAATCAACACACCAAAACGAAGTTAATGAAGTAACTAACACTTTGAACACACAACCATTAACATCTAAACACATTTTATCATTCAAAATCAAAGGTTAAACTAACTCATTTCAAGTGTTCATGCTAGTTACACCAAATAACAAGATCGAGCCTACAAATTACATACACGACATCACAATGAGCCATAGACACTAACTAACACCATTTCAAGTCAAAAACACGAATTTAGAGAAATCTAGAGTTTTAGAAATGTTACCCAAACGAGATAAAGTTGGTACCAAAATGAAGAGGATGAAGAGAGGATCACGAATATGTAATTTATTTTGTTGTAAGCCTCCTAGATCGAATTTAGATGATGATTGAATGAATTTGGTAATTGTGTGTGTGTTCTTGCTAGAGAGAAAGAGAGAGATGGAGATGGTTGAATGGTGGTAATTGGGGTGGACTAGTTGACCTAGTCAACTAGTTTGCCTCGTGTCAATTTTAGTCCCTCAAGTTTGAATCGGGTGCGTGAATTACCTAATCGAGATAATTTAAAACGCGTATTAACGAAAGATGTTATAAATATATAACGGGCTTTAAAATAGTTAAACGGAAAGTAACCGGAAAAAGGCGGGATGTTACATTACCTACTCCTTAAAAGAAATTTCGTCCCGAAATTTAAGTAGGCGTAGTAGTCGTTGTTCCTTCCTCGAGATCTTGCGTTTCCGAATTTACGAATAGATGAGGATACTTCCTTTGCATTTGATCTTGTATTTCCCAAGTAAACTCGGGTCTCCTTTTGGCATTCCAACAGACCTTGACAATTGGAATTCAGCTTTGTTTTAACGTTTTGACGGAGGTGTCCACAATTTCAACCGGTTCCTCCACAAAATGAAGTTTGTCATCGATAGTAAGTTCCTCGAGAGGGATGACGAGTTCGGGTTTGGCTAAACACTTTTTCAAGTTAGATATATGGAAAGTAGGATGAACGGAACTCAGTTGAGGCGGAAGATCTAAACGATAAGCAACGATTCCAACACGCTCCAAGATTTCGAAAGGACCAATATACCGCGGATTTAGCTTCCCGCGTTTCCCAAAGCGGATTACACCTTTCCAAGGTGCGACTTTTAACATTACACGGTCACCAACTTGAAATTCAAGATCGTTGCGTCGTTTGTCGGTATAGCTCTTTTGACGACTTCGGGCCGTCCTAAGCCTATCTCGGATTTGAACGATTTTCTCGATGGTTTCGTGAATGAGTTCGGGACCGGTGATACGTTTGTCGCCTACCTCGGCCTAAAAAATAGGTGAACGACATTTTCGGCCATATAGCGCTTCAAAAGGTGCGGCTTTAATACTCGCGTGATAACTATTATTGTAAGAGAACTCGGCGAGAGGTAAGTGCTTGTCCCAAGCTTTTCTGAAATCAACCACGCAAGCTCGTAGCATGTCTTTCAAGTTTTGAATTGTGCGTTCGCTTTGTCCGTCGGTTTGTGGATGATATGCGGTGCTCATGTCTAAATGCGTTCCCAATGCTTCTTGCAAAGTACGCTAAAATCTAGAAACAAAACGGCCATCTCGGTCGGAGATAATCGATAAGGGTACACCGTGTCGGGCTACGATTTCTTTAATGTAGAGTTGTGCGAGTTTCTCCATGTTGTCGGTTTCCTTCATGGCTAGGAAGTGCGCGGATTTGGTGAGTCGGTCAACAATGACCCAAATAGTATCATAACCGCCAACCGTCTTTGGTAGTTTGGTGATAAAATCCATCGTTATCCTTTCCCATTTCCATTGCGGGATTTCGGGTTGTTGAAGTAGTCCGGACGGTCTTTGATGTTCGGCTTTGACTTTGGAGCAAGTTAGGCACTTTCCAACATAAGTAGCGACGTCCCTTTTAATGTTCGACCACCAATATTGTTCTTTGAGGTCGTGGTACATCTTATTGGCACCGGGGTGAATCGAGTATCGTGACTTATGGGCTTCATCTAAAATAATGCTTCGAAGGTCCCCATAACTAGGCACCCAAATCCTTCCGGCGTAATATCGGAGTCCGGTCTCCCTAATTTCGAATCGAGAGACGATAATGTTCAAGAGCTCGTGTGAAAAGTTTTCATCCTTGAGAGCCTCATCTTGGGCTACCCGAATTTGGCTATTAAGGTTTGTGTGGATGGTGATGTTTAAGGCTCGGACACGAAGAGGCACCGCTCTTTCTTTTCGACTTAAGGCATCGGCTACTACGTTTGCCTTCCCGGGATGGTAACGAAGCTCGCAATCGTAATCGTTTAAGGTTTCAATCCACCTTCGTTGTCTCATGTTTAGTTGCTTTTGATAGAAGATGTGTTGAAGGCTTTTGTGATCGGTGAAGATAGTACTCTTGGTTCCATAAAGATAGTGTCTCCACATTTTAAGTGCAAAGACAACGGCTCCAAGTTCGAGATCATGAGTCGTGTAATTCCGTTCATGAATTTTTAGTTGTCGAGAGGCATAAGCAATGACTTTCTTCCGTTGCATCAATACACACCCAAAACCATGTTTCGAGGCATCGCAATATACAACAAAATCATCATTGCCTTCGGGAAGTGACAAGATAGGAGCGGTGGTTAGCTTTGTCTTCAAGATTTGAAACGCGGATTCTTGCTCGGTTGCCCAAATGAATTTCTTTCCCTTGTGAGTTAATGCGGTTAGAGGACGTGCAACCAAAGAGAAGTTTTCGATGAATCTACAATAGTACCCGGCGAGACCCAAAAATTGACGAATGTGAGTAGGAGTAGTAGGAGTCTCCCATTTACTAATGGCTTCAATTTTCATTGGATCGACTTTAATACCTTGGTCACTTACAACATGACCAAGAAATTGAACTTCCTTTAACCAAAATTCACATTTGGAGAATTTGGCATAGAGTTGTTCTTGTCTTAAAAGTTCAAGCACAAGTCGAAGGTGTTCCTCGTGTTCTTCTTCGCTTTTTGAATAGACTAAAATATCATCGATGAACACGATAACGAATTTGTCAAGATACGGTTTGCACACGCGGTTCATAAGATCCATGAACACCGCCAGTGCGTTAGTGAGACCAAATGGCATTACAAGAAATTCATAACTACCATAACAAGTTCGGAAAGCGGTTTTGGAGACATCTTCCCCCTTACCCCTTAATTGATGATAACCCGAGCGGAGATCGATTTTTGAATATACACAAGACCCTTGTAATTGATCAAAGAGGTCATCAATGCGAGGAAGAGGATATCGGTTCTTAACCGTCAATTTGTTTAGTTCACGATAGTCAATGCACATTCGTAGGGATCCGTCTTTCTTTTTAACAAACAAAATCGGAGCGCCCCAAGGTGAATGGCTAGGTTGGATAAAACCACGATCAAGTAGTTCTTGGATTTGACTTTGCAATTCTTGCATTTCGGATGGAGCGAGTCTATATGGTGCACGTGCTACGGGTGCGGCTCCAGGAATAAGATCGATTTGGAATTCAACCAGTCGATGAGGTGGAAGACCCGGCAATTCGTCGGGAAATACATCGGAATAGTCACTAACAATTGGCACATCATCGATGTGCTTCTCATCGGACTCTACTTTCTTAACGTGTGCAAGGATCGCAAAACAACCCTTACGGAGTAGTTTTCTAACTTTAATTCACGAAACGAGGTTGAGTCCGGTGCAACTCTTATCGCCATAGACGATCAAAGGTTCACCATTCTCGATAGGGATTCGGATTGCGTTAAGATCACAAAGGATGTGAGATTTCATTTTGGCTAGCCAATTCATACCGATTATTACATCGAAGCTACCTAGTTTCATGGGTATCAAGTCGATTTCAAACTCATTACCCAAAATATTTAACGTACACCCCCGGTAATATGTGTCGGCACTCAATAGTTTTCCGTTGGCCACTTAAATGGTATAAGTGGTATCTAGTGGACGTGGTGGAGTATTAAAAGAATGAGTCAAAGTCTTGGATACAAAACTCTTATCGGCACCCGAATCGAATAAACAAGTAACATAAGTGTTGTTGAGAAGAAACGTACCCGTGACCAATTCATTATCATCTCGGGCTTCCTCGGTGTTGATGTTGAAAGCTCAGCTGCGCGTATTGGGGTTATCTTTCCTCTTCGGGCATGCATTTCTATAATGGCCCGTTTGGCCACATTCGTAACAAGTGACCGTTTTTGGAGGATTGGGCCCCTTTCGAGCGATGGGGGCGGCGCTTGTGCAATTGTTGGCCTTATGACCAACTCCTTGGCACCGGTGGCAAATTAGCTTGCCGCATTCACCCGAGTGGTGCTTGTGACATTTGTTGCAAAAAGGTTGAGTTCCGGCATAACCTTTCTTGCCGTCGTTGTTGAAAGGCTTTTTGGTGAAGGTATTGTTGTTGTAGTTGCTTGATGGAGTGGCTTCCCATTTTCTTTTGTTGTTACCCGACTTGTCCTCGGCTTTAGGTGCCTGTACTACGATTTCGTCCACCGTCTCTATCAATTTGCGGGCCATGTTCAATGCTTCTTGATGATTAGGGGGTTTGGATGACATTACTCCGTGTTTGATGCTCTTTGGAAGACCATCCATGTAAAGTTCAACCCTTAAAGACTCGGGGTTCACAAGGTTTGGGCACATCAGGGCTAGTTCAGAAAATCGTTGATTATAGGCCTTGAGATCGTTTCCGACCGCTTTTAGAGTTCTTAGCTCTTGTTCGAGCTTTCGGGTTTCCTCACGCGGAAAGTATTCGGTGATCATCTTTCCTTTCAAATCGGACCAAGAGAGAGCGTGGGCTTCATCGGTACCCACCGATTGTACATAGGTGTTCCACCAAGTGAGAGTGACGCCGGAGAAAGTGTGAGTGGAGTACTTGACCTTGTCTTGGTCCCGACAACCGTTTATGCTGAAAACGGCTTCCGTTTGCTCAAACCATCGTGTGAGAGCAACCGGTCCTCCAGTTCCATCGAAAGTGTGAGGTTTGCACCCCATGAAAGCTTTATAGGAGCATCCCTCGTTTGAGTTACCGGCTCCATTGTTGTTGTTGTTGTTGTGGTTGTTATTATTATTGTTGTTGGATGAGTGACCGGCCATGGCCGCATCTACGGCGGTGGCTATCATGCGTTGTAGAGCTTGTTCGGGAGTTTCACGGCTTGGCGCACGGCGAAGAGGCATTGTTCCTTCAAAACAAAAGAATACCGTTGGTTAGTATTCTAAATAATACTAACCGTGATATGGAATAATGATAGAGAGAAAATTTTCCTTGACTCGCCTTAAATTCTTTATGCCACAATGTCGGAACGTTCATATGAGTCACCGTAATATAATCCCGAAAATTATATTACCCTGATTCATATGTGCATTCGACATCATTTCATATAGTCAAGGTGGCGTGTCAATCAAATTAAACAACGTGAGATTAAGATGAACGAAGAGTAGATATGAGTAGAAGCGTTTGAGTATAAATGCACAAGTAGTCAAGTAATTCCTACTTCAAGTCTATATGCCGGTTGTAGTCTAGACTCACCAATGTACCCTATGACTCAAGGTTGACACCAATGAACTCTAAATCCCTACAACCAATGCTCTGATACCATCTGTAGCGACCCGACAAAATCGTCATTGACGGCGCCATCTACTTAGGTCCCGTTACGTGGTCATAAGTCTTTAAAACAACGTTTGACCAAAAGATATGTCGCATTCATTTCAAGTGTAAAGATTGTTCAAAGTTTATAAGAATTGTTCCACCACAAATTACGTTACAAAGTTATAAGTACAAATGAAACTTATGCGACATAATTTAAAAGTAGCCAAAAGACGCTCCATGTATGCATATATACTCGACATCCAATGCAAATATCAAAATAATGAGCGGAAGCATGTATCACAAAACGTTCAGGGACCTGAGAAAAACATAGAAATCTGTCAACGAAAACGTTGGTGAAATCATAGGTTTAAGTAAGTAAGTGAGTAAAAGTAAGTCGAACCACAAGATTTACATCAAAGATAAAATAGTAATACATTCTAAAAGTTAATATTCACGAGCACCCAATTATCAAGGCTTAACATTCCGTCCGTTGATACCCCATTCATAGTGCTTGAACAACACTGTTTCTCGAAAATATATTTCATCTGTGGACGGTAGCGAACCGTCCGAGATGAGGGTTTGTCAAACCCATATGGCCATACAACATAAGTTCACGCCTACACTTACACCCTGCAAGTGTAACTAATGATAATCGAATTGAGGATTTCGTTCTAAACTCGTATGTAGAATGTTTGTTTTCCTGTACTTGTGTTCACTTAGTAAAAGAAATGTTTATGTTTTCTCATCCCAAATATAAGTTCAAAAAGAGTAAAAGTAGGACTATGATCTCACCTTGAGTGCACGAGTAGTAAAGTACTTCAACAAGTAAACGTGTGCAAAGAACAATGCTAGTCTTGACCTAAACAATAGGTTGTATCAATAACGGTACACACGATAGGTCAAAGATGTTCAATTAGTCCTATGGCTCGTTAAGACTCGATCATAATAGCATGTGAATCAAATTTTCATGTTTCATGCAAGGTATAAGTATAAAAGCATGTTAGAACGATTTCACAAACATTTGGTTAAGTTTGATTAAAAGTCAACTTAGGTCGGGTCAAAGTCAACAAAAAGTCAACACGTTTGGGTCGGGTCTCGAACTATTTTTCTGAGGTTTTTAATCATATATGAGCATGTTAGAACAAGTTTCATGTGAATCGGAGGTCCATAGCATAGCAAACATTTTTCGTAAAATGACCAACGAAGACAGAAGCCTGTCAGTGCATCTGGACGGCGTCCAGATTTTCTGGACGGCGTCCAGCTTTGAAGGCTGGGACGGCGTCCAAATATCTAGACGGCGTCTAGATTTGAAATATGGGACGGCGTCCAAGGATCTAGACGGCGTCCAGGTTGGTATTCTAGTCTGATGCAGTAAGTTTCTAAGTACACGAACCAAAAACCAATTAACCACAATTTATGATCCGCAAACAATCAAGTCAAGTATTTTATACCGTTGAGATGGTAATTTGACGAGGAAGACAACTAAACACATTTCAACAAGTAATTTAACACCTACAACAACTCAAAACCGCATTAAACGTTCATAATCAAAGGTTCAAGTTCTAAAAACGCATTTCATGATTCGGGTAACCAATTTACATGTATGATATGCCGTTTCGAAGGTAATCAAACACACGTTGCAACAAAACACTTATCAACAATATTTCATAGCATTTGATACATCAAAAGTTCATATAAAGCTTATCAAACCCTAACCAAAATCTCAAAACCAATAATCATGTTAATGTATGGTTTTCATGTCAATCAACACACCAAAACGAAGTTAATGAAGTAACTAACACTTTGAACACACAACCATTAACATCTAAACACATTTTATCATTCAAAATCAAAGGTTAAACTAACTCATTTCAAGTGTTCATGCTAGTTACACCAAATAACAAGATCGAGCCTACAAATTACATACACGACATCACAATGAGCCATAGACACTAACTAACACCATTTCAAGTCAAAAACATGAATTTAGAGAAATCTAGAGTTTTAGAAATGTTACCCAAACGAGATGAAGTTGGTACCAAAATGAAGAGGATGAAGAGAGGATCACGAATATTTAATTTATTTTGTTGTAAGCCTCCTAGATCGAATTTAGATGATGATTGAATGAATTTGGTAATTGTGTGTGTGTTCTTGCTAGAGAGAAAGAGAGAGAGATGGAGATGGTTGAATGGTGGTGATTGGGGTGGACTAGTTGACCTAGTCAACTAGTTTGCCCCGTGTCAATTTTAGTCCCTCAAGTTTGAATCGGGTGCGTGAATTACCTAATCGAGATAATTTAAAACGCGTATTAACGAAAGATGTTATAAATATATAACGGGCTTTAAAATAGTTAAACGGAAAGTAACCGGAAAAAGGCGGGATGTTACACTTTAAAGTGTCAACCAAAAGGTTGGTGAGTTCATTAGTTTATCATAATCATTTATTTCCATCATTTTAATAGACCACAAGAATTTCATTTTCAGATCTCATAAATATACGTCCCATGCATAGAGACAAAAAATAATCATTCATATGGTGAACACCTGGTAACCGACATTAACTAGATACATATAAGAATATCCCCTATCATTCCGGGATCCTCCTTCGGACATGATATAAATTTCGAAGTACTAAAGCATCCGGTACTTTGGATGGGGTTTGTTAGGCCCAATAGATCTATCTTTAGGATTCGCGTCAATTAGGGTGTCTGTTCCCTAATTCTTAGATTACCAGACTTTAATAAAATGGGGCATATTCGATTTCGATAATTCAACCATATAATGTAGTTTCAATTACTTGTGTCTATTTCGTCAAACATTTATAAAAGCACATGTATTCTCAGTCCCAAAAAATATAAAGGGTAAAAAGGCAAATGAAACTCGCCATACTGTATTTCGTAGTAAAAATACATATAACGTCATTGAACAAGTGCAAGGTTGGCCTCGGATTCACGAACCTAAATTAATTATATATATTTATGTGTTGGTCAATATTTGTCTAACAAATTAGGTCAAGTCATAGTGTACCACAATCCTAATGCTTGAGACTAATATGTAAAAGTCAACAAAAGTAAATTTGACTCAAAATAATTTCCAAAAATCTATACATGATTAATATATAGTTTAAATATCGTCGTTTTATATTTTTAAATATTTTTAAAAGATTTATTAGAGTAAATAATATAATTTATTTATTAATAAATAAAAATTTTATATTAAATTTATATAATAAAATATACTTTTATATATATTAAGTAATAAAATTTATAGGGTTCATTTAATATCATAAAGATAATATGATAGGTATTATTAAAGTAAGTTATTACACGTAGTAAAATATGTTTGTATCACATATTTATTTGATAAAATAATATCTATAATGATAGTAAGTAAAAGTTGTATTATTTTGTAATAATAATTATTATTATAAAAATATCAATATTTATAATTACTAAGATGACATTATGATAAAACGATAATTCTAATTATGATCACTTTAATATTTACGATAATTTTTAATATTATCTTTAAAATAATAATTCTATTTAAAATAATAATAATAATGATATTTTATAATAACAATGATATTTCTATTAAAATGATATTTTTTGTTAAAATGATAGTTTTAATACTAGCGATACTTTTAATAATAATAGTAATGATAAAAATAAAAAGAACAATAATTTTATCTAAATCAATATCTTATAATATTTTAATTTCATCATGATACTCTTACTCATTATTTCCTAATCGTTTCGTTTAATAGCTTTTAATCGTCTTTTATATCGTGTTCATAATAATGATAATAATAGTAATCAAAATAATTAGGTGTTACAAATATTTGTTTTAATTACACTAATATTAATAATGATAGTTACTATAACATTATTAACGATAATACTAATAATTATCTTAATGATAATATAGTAATAATAATAATAACAATAACAATAACCATTTTTAAATAATGATATATATATTATTAATGATAATAATAATAATACTAATAATAATAATAATAATAATAATAATAATAATAATAATTGGATAATAATAATAATACTAATTATAACTTTAACGATAATAACGATAGTAATAATAAAAAAAATAACAATTTTTAATGATAAATCCCTTTTATTGATAAAGATAATAATAATGATAGTAATAAGATAAAACTAGAACGACGATAAAAACGACGATAATAATAATCATTTTTAATAAAAATATTGAAAATTCAATTGATTATAACTTCTAATCCGTTCATCGAAACCATTCGATATCTAAAGGAAAAGTTCTTAATTTTTCGCTAGCTTTCCAAGGACATGCATATCTTATACCTTATCTCAACCGCAAGTGTAACTAATTCAAGATTCAACCTAACCTGTCTAAGGGCAATATCAAAAGTACAAGCATGCATAATCCTAAATACTCGAGCACTAGTCAGGAATACACTATTAGTATGTAAAAGTTAAATTATGAGTACTCACGTATCAATATTGAGATTCAATATTGCAGGAAAGGTACGTAGACGCAACGGAAATGATAAACACTATATTGACCTCACGAGCATACCCATGAACCATACTCAATCACCTCCATAGCTATAACCCATAATTTCCTTAATCCTATCCTACTCGAAAAACAATTTCGAAATCACTCGGACAGTACTCCTCGTAATATTTTATGTATACTAATAATATCTTGAAATAATACGGAGTAAATATATATATGTAAATCGATTGAGAGAGTTTAGAGAAAAATATTTTCAAGTTTCTATGAAATAATGAAACCTAATGAATTCTATTTATAATAAATTTTTGAATTATTAAAGTGAATTATTAAAGTATGAATTATTAAAGTGAATTATTAAAGTATGAATTATTAAAGTGAATTATTAAAGTATGAATTATTAAAGTGAATTATTAAAGTATGAATTATTAAAGTGAATTAAAAGTTAAAGTAAAGTAAAAATAAAGTAAATGTAAAGTTTAAGTATAGTAAAAGTATAAAACTATGTACGTATAATACGCGTATAAATATATATAATATTAATTTAAATCGTTATATATATTTAATAAAATAAAATATAAATATCGTTATCTTTATCATACTAGTTAAGTAATGAGTTGTTAAAAGTGGTTCTAGATATTTATAAAAGTTATATACGTTTTAATAATAAAGTTCTTTTTATACTTAAAACGTTTTTGTACGTTTGAAACTAAATAGATCAATCGAGTCTTTATGAGGTTCAATCTTCCACTATCCTTTGTCTAGTTCTCAATGATTGACAATTTGTTCTTATTTATAAATCACTTTACCATTTTTCAAATATTTTTAAAATGGAAAGATTTCTCAAATCAACGTGGGCCTTTCAACAGAGACTTGTAATCATAATTCAATATATCTGATAATTCAATCATTTGATCTTATCTTCTAATTCCATTGATAAACATTTTGAAACAGATACAATCATATAAAGTATTTAATCTAATATTTTGTTTACGTTTCAAGTTATAATATATATACACATATACATATATAATCATATTCGTTTAATGGTTCGTGAATCGTTGGAACTTGGTCGAGGTTGAATGAATGTATGAACATAGTTTAAAATTCTTGAAATTTAACTTAACAAATATTGCTTATCGTGTCGGAAACATATAAAGATTAAAGTTTAAATTTGGTTGGAAATTTCCGGGTTGTCACAGTACCTACCCGTTAAAGAAATTTCGTCCCAAAATTTGAGTGGAAAGGTCGTGAATGATAATAAGTATGTTTTCATGATGCATACGGGCTAAAAATTAGAGTTTTATCATCAGCGAATAATTTGTATAAACAATCCATTTATATGAAGAGTACGAATGAAGCTAACATAGAAGAGTGAAATGAGTAAGTGTAGGTTCATCTTATCATTTGACGTAGATATGATTGATTCCCAGATTTCAAGGGATTTGAAGAAAATCTTCTTAATAAGATTTGACTCTCCGGTAATCAAGGGAATTAGGATCCGCTTTAAATGCGATCGTCCATTTTAATTGTTCTGTCAGAGATTTTCTTATAAATTCACCTCATTCATTTCCTTACAACTCACACCTTCTGTTGATGCCTTTTATGCAAGTACCTAGACATCTACCCACGTTCATTACAGGTACAACAGTTTACAGGCCACCATGATTGCTCGTTATTATCCTATCCGTGTTTGTATGTGGTTACAGGAACTGCAGGAACGAGATTTAGATGTTTGACTATGTTAGACTTAGTCAGACGTACGAGTGAAGCCTCACTAGTACGGCTGATAAGCTCATACGCACGGTTGATGCTGAGATAAGTCACAATTACAACCTAAATGAGAAGACACGAGTGAGTGATCACCAGTGCGACTGATGAAGCTAACTCGTACGTGTGATGAATGAATCGTATGGGTGAGTCCACAGCAGGGGTATATAAAGTCTTATGTTCTTCATTTTAGGTTAAGCCTCTCATTTGTTACACACACTCAGATCTAGTGAGCTCCTCCGATTCTCTCTCAGTCCAAATCACCCAGGTGGTGAATAATAGCTCTAGGTGTTGATCTAATCACACTTGATTTAGTTGTGGTTTGACTAAATTAATCAAAAAAAAAACTTAACCTATTCACTAGAGGGTTTGATTTACTTATTCCGCCATTGTGTGAGTTAATTCTGTTGTTTCTAAGTTCTTAGTCATGTTTCATCACCTTCTATTCTTTCCCCCTCAACTCATATTTTAAAGTATTCATCAATATGCTCCATCCAGTTCTAATTCTCGATATACTTCTAACTTTCATATCGGTCATTCTTCTTTTTCATCTACCGCCGGAAGAATCTATTTACTTCTACTATACTCTTGGGTTTATAGTGTTTCTAGTTCTCCCGTGTCTTTATATTGCTATATGCATCGATATATATGGTTTATAATTTCTGGTTTATCTTTGGGCTTTATATGTTCCCCTATTTTTTCAAAGTCTCTACTTCTGTCTTCTATAATCATTATCATTCACAGTTAATGCTCTCTTTTATTTGCTGCAATTTATACCCCAATTTCTATTTCGGAGTTTTGTCCTTTCGTTTCTTCTTCTTGCGATTAAGCACTGCTTGTAATGGTCCAGAATTCACAGATATGAATTTCGGAATGAACATTGTTAATGTTCTAGGAAGGAAATTGTGATGGCACGATCTTGACTTGTCAAATTACTAGAATACCTTGGAAAAGGCCGAATCATCAAGAAATATTTTCTTGATATTTTAGAGGTTTAATAGAATACAAGAGTCGTATAACATGGCACATGATGATGTTATGATCTGTGAATCATCACGTTCCATTTAAAACTCAGCATGACTTACTGTAATATAATCACATTGATCAAGTGTCATTATTGTAGTGACCCGAACTTTTCCATGTTTATATATATATTAAATGAAATTGTTATTTACATAATTAAGTATTTCCAACATGTTAAGCAATCAAACTTGTTAAGACTTGATTAATTGAAATAGGTTTCATATAGACAATTGACCACCCAAGTTGACCGGTGATTCACGAACGTTAAAACTAGTAAAAACTATACGATGACATATATATGGTTATATATATAGTTAACATGATTTTATTATAAGTATGTATCTCATTAGGTATTTTAACAATGAGTTATATACATAAAAATGAGACTATTAATTTAAGAAACTCGAAAACGATATATATAACGATTATCGTTATAACAACGTCTTACTAGGTACATATGAATCATATTAAGATATTGATACACTTGGTTAATTATGTTAAATGATAATTAAATATATTATTAAGTGTATTAACATTGAAATACATATGTAAAAATAAGACTACTAACTTAATGATTTCGAAACGAGACATATATGTAACGATTATCGTTGTAACGACATTTAACTGTATATATATCATACTAAGATATATTATATATCATAATATCATGATAATATAACAATTTAACATCACATTTGTTATAATAAACAATGGGTTAACAACATTCAACAAGATCGTTAACCTAAAGGTTTCAAAACAACACTTACATGTAACGACTAACGATGGCTTAACGACTCAGTTAAAATGTATATACATGTAGTGTTTTAATATGTATTTATACACTTTTTAAAGACTTCAATACACTTATCAAAATACTTCTACTTAACAAAAATGCTTACAATTACATCCTCGTTCAGTTTCATTAACAATTCTACTCGTATGCACCCGTATTGGTACTCGTACAATACACAGCTTTTAGATGTATATACTATTGGTATATACACTCCAATGATCAGCTCTTAGCAGCCCATGTGATTCACCTAACACATGTAGGAACCATCATTTGGCAACTAGCATGAAATATCTCTTAAAATTACAAAAATATGAGTAATCATTCATGACTTATTTACATGAAAACAAAATTACATATCCTTTATATCTAATCCATACATCAACGACCAAAAACACCTATAAACACTTTCATTCTCCAATTTTCTTCATCTAATTGATCTCTCTCAAGTTCTATCTTCAAGTTCTAAGTGTTCTTCATATATTCTACAAGTTCTAGTTACATAAAATCAAGAATACTTTCAAGTTTGCTAGCTCACTTCCAATCTTGTAAGGTGATCATCCAACCTCAAGAAATCTTTGTTTCTCACAGTAGGTTATCATTCTAATACAAGGTAATAATCATATTCAAACTTTGGTTCAATTTCTATAACTATAACAATCTTATTTCAAGTGATGATCTTACTTGAACTTGTTTTCGTGTCATGATTCTGCTTCAAGAACTTCGAGCCATCCAAGGATCCGTTGAAGCTAGATCCATTTTTCTCTTTTCCAGTAGGTTTATCCAAGGAACTTAAGGTAGTAATGATGTTCATAACATCATTCGATTCATACATATAAAGCTATCTTATTCGAAGGTTTAAACTTGTAATCACTAGAACATAGTTTAGTTAATTCTAAACTTGTTCGCAAACAAAAGTTAATCCTTCTAACTTGACTTTTAAAATCAACTAAACACATGTTCTATATCTATATGATATGCTAACTTAATGATTTAAAACCTGGAAACACGAAAAACACCGTAAAACCGGATTTACGCCGTCGTAGTAACACCGCGGGCTGTTTTGGGTTAGTTAATTAAAAACTATGATAAACTTTGATTTAAAAGTTGTTATTCTGAGAAAATGATTTTTATTATGAACATGAAACTATATCCAAAAATTATGGTTAAACTCAAAGTGGAAGTATGTTTTCTAAAATGGTCATCTTGACGTCGTTCTTTCGACTAAAATGACTACCTTTACAAAAATGACTTGTAACTTATTTTTCCCACTATAAACCTATACTTTTTCTGTTTAGATTCATAAAATATAGTTCAATATGAAACCATAGCAATTTGATTCACTCAAAACGGATTTAAAATGAAGAAATTATGGGTAAAACAAGATTGGATAATTTTTCTCATTTTAGCTACGTGAAAATTGGTAACAAATCTATTCTAACTATAACTTAATCAACTTCTATTGTATATTATATAATCTTGAGATACCATAGACACTTATACAATGTTTCGACCTATCATGTCGACACATCTATATATATTTCGGAACAACCATAGACACTCTATATGTGAATGTTGGAGTTAGCTATACAGGGTTGAGGTTGATTCCAAAATATATATAGTTTGAGTTGTGATCAATACTGAGATACGTATACACTGGGTCGTGGATTGATTCAAGATAATATTTATCGATTTATTTCTGTACATCTAACTGTGGACAACTAGTTGTAGGTTACTAACGAGGACAGCTGACTTAATAAACTTAAAACATCAAAATATATTAAAAGTGTTGTAAATATATTTTGAACATACTTTGATATATATGTATATATTGTTATAGGTTCATGAATCAACCAGTGGCCAAGTCTTACTTCCCGACAAAGTAAAAATCTGTGAAAGTGAGTTATAGTCCCACTTTTAAAATCTAATATTTTTTGGATGAGAATACATGCAGGTTTTATAAATGATTTACAAAATAGACACAAGTACGTGAAACTACATTCTATGGTTGAATTATCGAAATTGAATATGCCCCTTTTTATTAAGTCTGGTAATCTAAGAATTAGGGAACAGATACCCTAATTGACGCGAATCCTAAAGATAGATCTATTGGGCCTAACAGACCCCATCCAAAGTACCGGATGCTTTAGTACTTCGAAATTTATATCATATCCGAAGGGTGTCCCGGAATGATGGGGATATTCTTATATATGCATCTTGTTAATGTCGGTTACCAGGTGTTCACTATATGAATGATTTTTATCTCTATGTATGGGATGTGTATTGAAGTATGAAATCTTGTGGTCTATTATTATGATTTGATATATATAGGTTAAACCTATAACTCACCAACATTTTTGTTGACGTTTTAAGCATGTTTATTCTCAGGTGATTATTAAGAGCTTCCGCTGTCGCATACTTAAATAAGGATGAGATTTGGAGTCCATGCTTGTATGATATTGTGTAAAAACTGCATTCAAGAAACTTATTTTGTTGTAACATATTTGTATTGTAAACCATTATGTAATGGTCGTGTGTAAACAGGATATTTTAGATTATCATTATTTGATAATCTACGTAAAGCTTTTTTAAAACCTTTATCTATGAAATAAAGGTTATGGTTTGTTTTAAAAATGAATAAAGTCTTTGAAAAACGTCTCATATAGAGGTCAAAACCTCGCAAGGAAATCAATTAATATGGAACGTTTTTAATCAATAAGAACGGGACATTTCAGTTGGTATCCGAGCGTTGGTCTTAGAGAACCAGAATTTTGCATTAGTGTGTCTTATCGAGTTTGTTAGGATGCATTAGTGAGTCTGGACTTCGACCGTGTTTACTTGAAAAATGATTGCTTAACAAATTTTGTTGGAAACTATATATTTTTAACATGTGAATATTATGTGATATATTAATCTCTTAACGTGTTTGATATTATGTGATAGATGTCTACCTCTAGAACAAGTCCCATTGACTCACCTAATAATAATGAAGAGTCAAATGTAAATTGGAATGATTCGTGGACTGATTCACAAGTTCCCGAAGAGGAACCGGAAGAAGAGTCGGAACCAGAAGAAGAATCGGAACCGGAAGAAGAATCGGAACCGGATGAAGAAATAGAACCGGTGGGGGAAATAATAAAACGGTTAAGTAAAAGAAAATCCTCAACCAACCGACCAAGGTTAATTATGGTCAATGGTGTTTCCGCCAAGGAAGAAAAATATTGGGAGGATTACCAATTCTCCGATGAATCGGATTCCGACGAGAATTCCGATGATGTTATAGAAATTACCCCAACTGAATTTAAAAAGGCAAAAGAAAATAAAAAGGGAAAGGGCATAAAAATAGAGAAATCTAATTCCAACCCCGATGAACTTTATATGTATCGTCAACCCCCGAAGTCCTTAAGTTGTAACAATGACCCGGGAACCTCTAAACCACCAGGTTTTTCTAAACCAATGTGGAAAACGACGGCTCGTATTAGGGGAACATCATATATCCCTAGAAACTTGGCAAAACGAACCAAAACCGAAGAAGAAGAAACAAGAGAGTCGGAATAAGATAGTTGTATTCGTGTGGTGTAATATATGTAATATAGTGTGCTTATGCTTTATGATATATATAAAAATTGCTTGTATTAATAAGTATTTTTTTTATGAATCTAACACTTGTCTATTTTACAGTATAAAAACACAAAATGGATAGACAACCCAATATTTTAAGAGACCTACCAGGAGACATGATTGATGAAATCTTGTCTAGAGTCGGTCAGAATTCTTCGGCACAACTATTTAAGGCGAGATCAGTTTGTAAGACATTCGAAGAACGTTCCAAGAATGCTTTAGTTTATAAAAGGCTTTCGTTCGAAAGATGGGGGATATCACATTGGGAAATCCATAAGTTACGATGTGTTTACTTTGGCGCATATATTACGGGAAACCCAAATGCTATTTTACGCAATGGGTTAAGAAATTATTTTGACTCAATATATCCGAATATTGGACTTCATGATTTAGAAAAAGCGGCTAACATGCAACATAAAGAAGCATGTTATGCTTACGGATTATTAATGTTCGCTTCTCACCAAAGTGAGAACAAGAACATCGGGCTACAACTATTAAACAAAACGTTCCCACAAGTGACGGAGTCGGTAATTGGGGTAAGAAATGAGGTTTTTAGATTGTTACGGGACTGTTGGACATTACGTAACCCTCGTCCCTTTGACGACGTTACAACACGCTGTCTTATCAACAGCTATAACGGTTATGTTCCACAAGACCAAGGATGGGAAGTAATCCTAGTAAAACCAGAATGCATGACTTGTTTCTGGACGTATGAATTACGTGTCTTTATTACGTTTGCTGAACGACTTGTGTACTAGCTAGAATTATCTTCACAACCATCTTGTATCAAATTTATTGTGTGCTATATTTCATGCTATATGTAAAATAAGCGGTATTGTAAGTTTGTAAAATATTGTGTAAAAGTTTGAACGCGAAATATTATTATAATCAGTTTTTCATATAGAATTGTAGTAGTTGAATTGTATATTAGCTACTAAGTATGAACTTAACGGGTAGGTACTACCCGAATTTAAACTTATAAAACGCTAATATGAAGAAAAAGCTTTTATAAATGAGTTCATATTATGCTACGAAATACTATTAACTACTCTTAATATTCTGTATGATTAACTTGTTCCATTTGACTATTTTGAAGGAAATGGCACCGACTACTCGACACACCGTGAATATGAATGAAGAGGAATTCCGTACTTTTTTAGCTTCAAACATAGCCGCAGTACAGGCTGCGCTACATACCAATAATAACCTTGGATCTAGCAGTACAGGAAATCGTGTAGGATGCACCTACAAAGAATTCACTGCCTGCAAACCTTTGGAATTTGATGGAATCGAAGGACCGATTGGATTGAAACGGTGGACCGAGAAGGTCGAATCGGTGCTTGCCATAAGTAAGTGTACTGAAGAGGACAAAGTGAAGTACGCTACGCATACCTTCACAGGTTCTGCGTTAACATGGTGGAATACCTATCTAGAGCAAGTGGGACAAGACGATGCGTACGCACTACCGTGGTCAGCATTCAAGCACTTGATGAACGAGAAGTACCGTCCCAGAACCGAGGTCAATAAGCTCAAGACAGAACTTAGAGGATTACGAACCCAAGGATTTGATATTACCACGTACGAAAGACGATTCACAGAATTGTGCCTATTGTGTCCGGGAGCATTCGAAGATGAGGAAGAGAAGATCGACGCGTTTGTGATAGGATTACCGGAAAGAATCCAAGAAGATATAAGTTCACACGAGCCCGCCTCCATACAACAGGCATGTAGAATGGCTCACAAACTAGTGAACCAGAGTGAAGAAAGAATTAAAGAACAGACTGCTGAAGAGGCCAATGTGAAGCAAGTCAAAAGAAAGTGGGAGGAAAACGGTGATAAGAATCACCAATACAACAACAACAGCAATTACAACAATAATCGCAACAATTATCCCAACAATCGCAACATCAATCGCAACTACAACAAACGGCCCAACAACAACAACAACAACAACAACAGCAACTACAACAATCATCCCAATAACAATAATAACCGCAACAACAACAACAACAATCAGAAGCAGCTATGCCAAAGGTGTGAAAAGTATCACTCGGGGTTCTGCACAAAATTTTGCAACAAGTGTAAAAGAAATGGTCATAGCGCGGCGAAGTGTGAGGTCTACGGACCAGGGGTTAATAGAACGAAAGGAACAAATGGTGTCGGAACGAGTAATGGCAGAGCAAGTAGTGTCGGAGCAAGTTATGCCAATGTAGTTTGTTATAAATGTGGAAAACCGGGCCACATTATTAGAAATTTCCCGAACCAGGAGAACACGAATGGACAAGGCCGCGAAAGAGTTTTCAATATTAATGCGGCAGAGGCACAGGAAGACCCGGAGCTTGTTACGGGTACGTTTCTTATTGACAATAAATCTACTTACGTTTTATTTAATTCGGGTGCAGATAGAAGCTATATGAGTAGATATTTTTGTGCTAAATTAAGTTGTCCATTGACGCCTTTGGATAGTAAATTTTTACTCGAATTAGCAAATGGTAAATTAATTTCAGCAGATAATATATGTCGGAATCGAGAAATTAAACTGGTTAGCGAAACATTTAAGATTGATTTGATACCAGTAGAGTTAGGGAGTTTTAATGTGATAATCGGTATGGACTGGTTGAAAGAAGTGAAACCAGAGATCGTTTGTTACAAAAATGCAATTCGCATTATACGAGAAAAAGGAAAACCCTTAATGGTGTACGGAGAAAAGGGCAACACGAAGCTACATCTTATTAGTAATTTGAAGGCACAAAAACTAATAAGAAAAGGTTGCTATGTTGTTCTAGCACACGTCAAGAAAGTACAAACTGAAGAAAAGAGCATCAATGATGTTCCCATTGCAAAAGAATTTCCCGATGTATTTCCGAAAGAGTTACCGGGATTACCCCCACATCGATCCGTTGAATTTCAAATAGATCTTGTACTAGGAGCTGCACCAATAGCTCGTGCTCCTTACAGACTCACACCCAGCGAGATGAAAGAACTGCAAAGCCAATTACAAGAACTTTTAGAGCGTGGTTTCATTCGACCAAGCACATCACCGTGGGGAGCTCCTGTTTTGTTTGTCAAGAAGAAAGATGGTACATTCAGGTTGTGTATCGACTACCGAGAGTTGAACAAACTTACCATCAAGAACCGCTACCCACTACCGAGAATCGACGACTTATTTGATCAACTACAAGGCTCGTCTGTTTATTCAAAGATTGACTTACGTTCCGGGTATCATCAAATGCGGGTGAAAGAAGATGATATTCCAAAGACTGCTTTCAGAACACGTTATGGTCATTACGAGTTTATGGTCATGCCGTTTGGTTTAACTAATGCACCGGCTGTGTTCACGGACCTTATGAACCGAGTGTGTGGACCATACCTTGACAAGTTTGTCATTGTTTTCATTGATGACATACTTATTTACTCAAAGAATGACCAAGAACACGGTGAACATTTGAGAAAGGTGTTAGAAGTATTGAGGAAGGAAGAATTGTATGCTAAGTTTTCAAAGTGTGCATTTTGGTTGGAAGAAGTTCAATTCCTCGGTCACATAGTGAACAAAGAAGGTATTAAGGTGGATCCGGCAAAGATAGAAACTGTTGAAAAGTGGGAAACCCCGAAAACTCCGAAACACATACGCCAGTTTTTAGGACTAGCTGGTTACTACAGAAGGTTCATCCAAGACTTTTCCAGAATAGCAAAACCCTTGACTGCATTAACGCATAAAGGGAAGAAATTTGAATGGAATGATGAACAAGAGAAAGCGTTTCAATTATTGAAGAAAAAGGTAACTACGGCACCTATATTGTCATTGCCTGAAGGGAATGATGATTTTGTGATTTATTGTGACGCATCAAAGCAAGGTCTCGGTTGTGTATTAATGCAACGAACGAAGGTGATTGCTTATGCTTCTAGACAATTGAAGATTCATGAACAAAATTATATGACGCATGATTTGGAATTAGGCGCGGTTGTTTTTGCATTAAATAATTGGAGGCACTACTTATATGGGGTCAAAAGTATTATATATACCGACCACAAAAGTCTTCAACACATATTTAATCAGAAACAACAGAATATGAGGCAGCGTAGGTGAATTGAATTGTTGAATGATTACGACTTTGAGATTCGTTACCACCCGGGGAAGGCAAATGTGGTAGCCGATGCCTTGAGCAGGAAGGACAGAGAACCCATTCGAGTAAAATCTATGAATATAATGATTCATAATAACCTTACTACTCAAATAAAGGAGGCGCAACAAGGAGTTTTAAAAGAGAGAAATTTAAAGGATGAAATACCCAAAGGATCGGAGAAGCATCTTAATATTCGGGAAGACGGAACCCGGTATAGGGCTGAAAGAATTGGGGTACCAAAATTTAGAGATATGAGAGAAATGGTACTTAGAGAAGCTCATAAAACCAGATACTCAATACATCCTGGAACGGGGAAGATGTACAAGGATCTCAAGAAACATTTTTGGTGGCCGGGTATGAAAGCCGATGTTTCTAAATATGTAGGAGAATGTTTGACGTGTTCTAAGGTCAAAGCTGAGCATCAGAAACCATCAGGTCTACTTTAACAACCCGAAATCCCGGAATGGAAATGGGAAAACATTACCATGGATTTCATCACTAAATTGCCAAGGACTGCAAGTGGTTTTGATACTATTTGGGTAATAGTTGATCGTCTCACCAAATCAGCACACTTCCTGCCAATAAGAGAAGATGACAAGATGAAGAAGTTAGCACGGCTGTATTTGAAGGAAGTCGTCTCCAGACAAGGAATACCAATCTCTATTATCTCTGATAGGGAAGGCAGATTTATTTCAAGATTCTGGCAGATATTACAGCAAGCATTGGGAACTCGTCTAGACATGAGTACTGCCTATCATCCACAAACTGATGGGCAGAGCGAAAGGACGATACAAATGCTTGAAGACATGCTACGAGCTTGTGTTATTGATTTCGGAAACAGTTGGGATCGACATCTACCGTTAGTAGAATTTTCCTACAACAACAGCTACCATTCAAGCATTGAGATGGCGCCGTTTGAAGCACTTTATGGTAGAAAGTGCAGGTCTCCGATTTGTTGGAGTGAAGTGGGGGATAGACAGATTACGGGTCCGGAGATAATACAAGAAACTACCGAGAAAATCATCCAAATTCAACAAAGATTGAAAACCGCCCACAGTCGACAAAAGAGCTACGCGGACAGTAAAAGAAAAGATATAGAGTTTGAAATTGGAGAAATGGTCATGCTTAAGGTTTCACCTTGGAAAGGCGTTGTTCGATTTGGTAAACGGGGGAAACTAAATCCAAGGTACATTGGACCATTCAAGATTATAGATCGTGTCGGACCAGTAGCTTACCAACTGGAGCTACCTCAACAACTCGCGGCTGTACATAACACTTTCCACGTCTCAAATTTGAAGAAATGTTTTGCTAAAGAAGATCTCACTATTCCGTTGGACAAAATCCAAATCAATGAAAAACTTCAATTCATTGAAGAACCCGTCGAAATAATGGATCGTGAGGTTAAGAGACTTAAACAAAACAAGATACCGATTGTTAAGGTTCGATGGAATGCTCGTAGAGGACCCGAGTTCACCTGGGAGCGTGAAGATCAGATGAAAAAGAAATACCCGCATTTATTTCCAGAAGATACGTCAACACCTCCAACTGCTTAAAATTTCGGGACGAAATTTATTTAACGGGTAGGTACTGTAGTGACCCGAACTTTTCCATGTTTATATATATATTAAATGAAATTGTTATTTACATGATTAAGTGTTTCCAACATGTTAAGCAATCAAACTTGTTAAGACTTGATTAATTGAAATAGGTTTCATATAGACAATTGACCACCCAAGTTGACCGGTGATTCACGAACGTTAAAACTTGTAAAAACTATACGATGACATATATATGGTTGTATATATAGTTAACATGATTTTATTATAAGTATGTATCTCATTAGGTATTTTAACAATGAGTTATATACATAAAAATGAGACTATTAATTTAAGAAACTCGAAAACGATATATATAACGATTATCGTTATAACAACGTCTTACTAGGTACATATGAATCATATTAAGATATTGATACACTTGGTTAATTATGTTAAATGATAAGTAAATATATTATTAAGTGTATTAACAATGAAATACATATGTAAAAATAAGACTACTAACTTAATGATTTCGAAACGAGACATATATGTAACGATTATCGTTGTAACGACATTTAACTGTATATATATCATACTAAGATATATTATATATCATAATATCATGATAATATAACAATTTAACATCTCATTTTTTATAATAAACAATGGGTTAACAACATTCAACAAGATCGTTAACCTAAAGGTTTCAAAACAACACTTACATGTAACGACTAACGATGACTTAACGACTCAGTTAAAATGTATATACATGTAGTGTTTTAATATGTATTTATACACTTTTGAAAGACTTCAATACACTTATCAAAATACTTCTACTTAACAAAAATGCTTACAATTACATCCTCGTTCAGTTTCATTAACAATTCTACTCGTATGCACCCGTATTCGTACTCGTACAATACACAGCTTTTAGATGTATGTACTATTGGTATATACACTCCAATGATCAGCTCTTAGCAGCCCATGTGAGTCACCTAATACATGTGGGAACCATCATTTGGAAACTAGCATGAAATATCTCATAAAATTACAAAAATATGAGTAATCATTCATGACTTATTTACATGAAAACAAAATTACATATCCTTTATATCTAATCCATACACCAATGACCAAAAACACCTAAAAACACTTTCATTCTTCAATTTTCTTCATCTAATTGATCTCTCTCAAGTTCTATCTTCAAGTTCTAAGTGTTCTTCATATATTCCACAAGTTCTAGTTACATAAAATCAAGAATACTTTCAAGTTTGCTAGCTCACTTCCAATCTTGTAAGGTGATCATCCAACCTCAAGAAATCTTTGTTTCTTACAGTAGGTTATCATTCTAATACAAGGTAATAATCATATTCAAACTTTGGTTCAATTTCTATAACTATAACAATCTTATTTCAAGTGATGATCTTACTTGAACTTGTTTTCGTGTCATGATTCTGCTTCAAGAACTTCGAGCCATCCAAGGATCCGTTGAAGCTAGATCCATTTTTCTATTTTCCAGTAGGTTTATCCAAGGAACTTAAGGTAGTAATGATGTTCATAACATCATTCGATTCATACATATAAAGCTATCTTATTCGAAGGTTTAAACTTGTAATCACTAGAACATAGTTTAGTTAATTCTAAACTTGTTCGCAAACAAAAGTTAATCCTTATAACTTGACTTTTAAAATCAACTAAATACATGTTCTATATCTATATGATATGCTAACTTAATGATTTAAAACCTGGAAGCACGAAAAACACCGTAAAACCGGATTTACGCCGTCGTAGTAACACCGCGGGCTGTTTTGGGTTAGTTAATTAAAAACTATGATAAACTTTGATTTAAAAGTTGTTATTCTGAGAAAATGATTTTTATTATGAACATGAAACTATATCCAAAAATTATGGTTAAACTCAAAGTGGAAGTATGTTTTCTAAAATGGTCATCTAGACGTCGTTCTTTCGACTGAAATGACTACCTTTAAAAAAACGACTTGTAACTTATTTTTCCGACTATAAACCTATACTTTTTCTGTTTTGATTCATAAAATAGAGTTCAATATGAAACCATAGCAATTTGATTCACTCAAAACGGATTTAAAATGAAGAAATTATGGGTAAAACAAGATTGGATAATTTTTCTCATTTTAGCTACGTGAAAATTGGTAACAAATCTATTCCAACTATAACTTAATCAACTTGTATATGTATATTATGTAATCTTGAGATACCATAGACACTTATACAATGTTTCGACCTATCATGTCGACACATCTATATATATTTCGGAACAACCATAGACACTCTATATGTGAATGTTGGAGTTAGCTATACAGGGTTGAGGTTGATTCCAAAATATATATAGTTTGAGTTGTGATCAATACTGAGATACGTATACACTGGGTCGTGGATTGATTCAAGATAATATTTATCGATTTATTTCTGTACATCTAACTATGGACAACTAGTTGTAGGTTACTAACGAGGACAGCTGACTTAATAAACTTAAAACATCAAAATATATTAAAAGTGTTGTAAATATATTTTGAACATACTTTGATATATATGTATATATTGTTATAGGTTCGTGAATCAACCAGTGGCCAAGTCTTACTTCCCGACGAAGTAAAAATCTGTGAAAGTGAGTTATAGTCCCACTTTTAAAATCTAATATTTTTGGGATGAGAATACATGCAGGTTTTATAAATGATTTACAAAATAGACACAAGTACGTGAAACTACATTCTATGGTTGAATTATCAAAATCGAATATGCCCCTTTTTATTAAGTCTGGTAATCTAAGAATTAGGGAACAGACACCCTAATTGACGCGAATCCTAAAGATAGATCTATTGGGCCTAACAGACCCCATCCAAAGTACCGGATGCTTTAGTACTTCGAAATTTATATCATATCCGAAGGGTGTCCCGGAATGATGGGGATATTCTTATATATGCATCTTGTTAATGTCGGTTACCAGGTGTTCACTATATGAATGATTTTTATCTCTATGTATGGGATGTGTATTGAAATATGAAATCTTGTGGTCTATTATTATGATTTGATATATATAGGTTAAACCTATAACTCACCAACATTTTTGTTGACGTTTTAAGCATGTTTATTCTCAGGTGATTATTAAGAGCTTCCGCTGTCGCATACTTAAATAAGGACGAGATTTAGAGTCCATGCTTGTATGATATTGTGTAAAAACTGCATTCAAGAAACTTATTTTGTTGTAACATATTTGTATTGTAAACCATTATGTAATGGTCGTGTGTAAACAGGATATTTTAGATTATCATTATTTGATAATCTACGTAAAGCTTTTTTAAAACCTTTATCTATGAAATAAAGGTTATGGTTTGTTTTAAAAATGAATGCAGTCTTTGAAAAACGTCTCATATAGAGGTCAAAACCTCGCAACGAAATCAATTAATATGGAACGTTTTTAATCAATAAGAACGGGACATTTCAATTATATTATACTAATTCATGCTTCAGTTCCCAACACTACTTCAAAATATTCCTATTTTAAACTTGAATGTTTCAGAATTTAGAAACTAAAATAGTTTCTTTTATGATGTAATACAGATAGCGCGAAGAGGTAAATGATTTCAAATAAGAAAAATTAAGAAAATATCTTCAGAAATATGGAGGATATTTATAATGAAAGATATGATGATATTTTAGAATTTCTAATATCAGAGGATGATGAAGAATATTGTCCGCAGGGTGTTAGAGTCAGGAGCAAGGTATTCGTTAATAACTTCAGCAGGTACTGAATCATTTGGATCCTTTGAAGTCAGGTTCAGTCTTTGTAATTTGTCCACAGCCTCCTTCCTACTTTGCTCAATCCGTTTTCCAGTTCCAAAACTTCTCTTTTTCTGCGCTTTGCCAGCACACTTCATCATTATCATCCAGCTTTTACCGTTTAAAGTCGTTTATAGTTTTTGCTGCTTCATCAGCATTTTTTCCATTTTCGGAGAACCAATTCGTAGTTTGGAGTGTTTTTCAGAAACTTCACATTCAAATTAAGTCCAGAAGATAGACGTTATATATACACATATAACTGTTGGCGTAGACATGCTGCGAGATTTCAAAATACTGATTGCTAATTCCCAATGATTCGTATGGCAATTCTCATTATAAGATGCGAATGAGTAAATGATGGGGTTTCAATGAATAATTATAATGACTTTTTGGAGAGGCTAAAGTCAAAGGGTAATGAAGTTGTTGGTACATCTGCTAATAATGTGGTGGAATGTAAAAGGTTCCCTGGTAACGATGGTGTATATCTCAAGGTTATAATAAGGTTAGTCTGACTGAAAAGTAGAAGTTGACTTGCTGGAGCTGTGACAAAACTGGCTACTTTAAATAGGAGTCGCAAAGTTATTTTTGCTAATAAATGCCAAAGAATCTGACGCGGATACGTTGTTTAAACTTTTACTTTGGTTTCAAGAGTTTTTCAGGTACATAACTGTGGGTAACATGTGGTTGGATCATCATCTCGATTGCTCATCATTCGAAGTGTCTTCAAAAATTTTCGAAGGGTTTGAACACAGATTGTAATCGTTAACATACATTTGATGTTCTAACACAGTTTTGAAATCAAAATATAGCTTGTGAAAGATGTAAGGATCTAAGAGTGATGATTTTGGTCATATCTCAAGTTGAATTTTGAGATTTCAAAATCAGAATATGTAATTAAATTTTGAATGAGTATGGTTGTTTTGATTTCAATAAAAGAATGTATATTGTTGTGAAAGTAGGGAGTATAATGGATGATTTGCTGAATCAGATTCGAAGAATGTAACATATTAATTGTGAATTTATATATCTCTCGGGTATTACCTACCCGTTAAAAAAAATTCACAATTAATATTTTGTACAAAAGAATTTTATTACAGTCTTTATGAAAATATATATATGTATATTTTCTTCAGATGTAACATAGATTTAATGAGTTAATGTTAAATTAAACTCATTTGATTTACGGTTGAAACTAGAATTGAATGATCCCTAAAGGCTTTAAAAAGTACATAACTTTTACGCAGTATTTCTTTAATGACATTGAAATTATGAATCAATACTTCGTTATTTGTTGATGTATGATGTTCGGTTCGTGGAATTCATGTGAATTTCGCAAAGTACGAATGATGTTATCTGAAAAGTTTTGGGTACATCGATGATGAAAGTGTAAAATCAAATATATACTTGATTTATTATGAATTGGAATTTGTTGAATTGCAATAGAGATTGTAGCTAACGCTGGTTAAGTTGCGGCCGAAGGACGTACATTATTGCATATTTGTAATATGAATTAACCGAGTAGTTAAGATTCACCCACAATAGCTTAGCACAGAAAGATTTATTTCAATATATAATATACATATAATTTCTTCAGAGGGAATATATAATATACATATAATTTCTTCAGAGGGAATGAGTTAATTCTTCATAACTCGTTGATACAATATACACGTTATTGATTCGTAATGATGTCCACAGTGATTCTTAAACTGACGGAGTTTGTGATGTTATCGGTGTTGTTGATTCGGATGTTGACTGTACTGACGATGCTGGTAACGCTGACGGTACTGTTGATGCTATTGGTAAAGCAAGTTTAGCTTGTTAATCACACACCATTTTTGTCATGGTTTCTACTCTTCCTTCTATCATTTTGGTTCGCTTAACTGATTTATGGTTTGGGCTAGATTAGATAATCTTTAAGACTTTAGAGATTACATAATCGCCGCGGAATGTTTCTCCAATGAAGTTATGAATTAATACTTCGTCGGTTATTGTTGTTGGTACTCCTTGGTATCTATGGTTCGTATGATGTTGATGCTCATGGGACAGATTGTGAAGTTGAGGTTTACGACGCGGTTGTGGTTGGAGGTGGTAATGGTACTGTTGGCGTTGATGATGGTGGTACTGGTTATGCTGCTGATGCTGCTGATGCTGCTACTGGTGTTTGTAATCTCTGCACCATATTCTCCAAAGCCACTACCCGAGCGCGAAGCTCATTGACTTCTTCTATTACACCGGGGTGATTGTCGGTTCGGACGAGCGGATAAATAAAATCTAAAATTTGATGTAATATATAATCGTGACGAGATACTCTGGAAATGAGCGAGAAAATGGTGTTTCGGACAGGTTCGCCGATAAGTGCTTCAGGTTCTTCGTCAAGAGGGCAATGTGGTGGATGGAAGGGATCACCTTCTTCTTGTCTCCAATGATTGAGGAGGCTACGAACCCATCCCCAATTCATCCAGAATAGGTGATGACTGATTGGTTGATCTATTCCGGTCACACTGCTTTCAGAGTTTGAATGGGATTCCATTTTGGAATCTGAGTGAGTTGAACTGATGACGAATTCCATTTCGTACGATTGGATAAAGGATTTTTTTTTATGAAATGATTTTGGCTAACGGATGGTATTCTAATTACATAGAATATATATATATATATATATATATATATATATATATATATATATATATATATATATATATATATATATATATATATATATATATATATATATATATATATATATATAGATCAAAAGATTTCGTAGATTACGGAGAACTTTGCGGGATATGTCAAGCAAAGTTTAAAGTAACAGATACGATAAGATATGATTTAGCAGATATGCTAAGATATGAATTTTTGTCTATACACTATTTATGCAATCAATGCAGCAAGACGTGTCTTAGACTAAAAATGATAAGCAGGTAATTTTCTGAGGATGATAAGTAGTTAATTTTCAACACAAAATGATACGCAAAACTTTTGACATACAGACACGGTCGAAGTCCAGACTCACTAATGCATCCTATCCACTTATCAGTTAGACACACTAATGCAGACCTGGTTCGCTAAGACCATCGCTCTGATACCAACTGAAAGGATCCGTTCATATACATTATAAACGATTCACAATAGTTGATTACATTGCGAGGTATTTGACCTCTATATGATACATTTTACAAACATTGAATTCGTTTTTAAAAGATAAACTTTCTTTACATGGAAAATTGACAGGCATGCATACCATTTCATAATATCCACTATCCAACTATAAATTGATTTAATAATAATCTTTGATGAACTCAATGACTCGAATGCAACGTTCTTCGAAATATGCTATGAAAGACTCCAAGTAATATCTTTAAAATGAGCAAATGCACAGCGGAAGATTTCTTTAACACCTGAGAATAAACATGCTTTAAAGTGTCAACTAAAAGGTTGGTGAGTTCATTAGTTTATCATAATCATTTATTTCCATCATTTTAATAGACCACAAGAATTTCATTTCCAGATCTCATAAATATACGTCCCATGCATAGAGACAAAAAATAATCATTCATATGGTGAACACCTGGTAACCGACATTAACTAGATACATATAAGAATATCCCCTATCATTCCGGGATCCTCCTTCGGACATGATATAAATTTCGAAGTACTAAAGCATCCGGTACTTTGGATGGGGTTTGTTAGGCCCAATAGATCTATCTTTAGGATTCGCGTCAATTAGGGTGTATTTTCCCTAATTCTTAGATTACCAGACTTTAATAAAATGGGGCATATTCGATTTCGATAATTCAACCATAGAATGTAGTTTCAATTACTTGTGTCTATTTCGTCAAACATTTATAAAAGCACATGTATTCTCAGTCCCAAAAAATATAAAGGGTAAAAAGGCAAATGAAACTCACCATACTGTATTTCGTAGTAAAAATACATATAACGTCATTGAACAAGTGCAAGGTTGGCCTCGGATTCACGAACCTAAATTAATTATATATATTTATGTGTTGGTCAATATTTGTCTAACAAATCAGGTCAAGTCATAGTGTACCACAATCCTAATGCTCGAGACTAATATGTAAAAGTCAACAAAAGTAAATTTGACTCAAAATAATTTCCAAAAATCTATACATGATTAATATATAGTTTAAATATCGTCATTTTATATTTTTAAATATTTTTAAAAGATTTATTAGAGTAAATAATATAATTTATTTATTAATAAATAAAAATTTTATATTAAATTTATATAATAAAATATACTTATATATATATTAAGTAATAAAATTTATAGGGTTCATTTAATATCATAAAGATAATATGATAGGTATTATTAAAGTAAGTTATTACACGTAGTAAAATATGTTTGTATCACATATTTATTTGATAAAATAATATCTATAATGATAGTAAGTAAAAGTTGTATTATTTTGTAATAATTATTATTATTATAAAAATATCAATATTTATAATTACTAAGATGACATTATGATAAAACGATAATTCTAATTATGATAACTTTAATATTTACGATAATTTTTAATATTATCTTTAAAATAATAATTCTATTTAAAATAATAATAATAATAATATTTTATAATAACAATGACATTTCTATTAAAATGATAATTTTTGTTAAAATGATAGTTTTAATACTAACGATACTTTTAATAATAATAGTAATGATAAAAATAATAAGAACAATAATTTTATCTAAATCAATATCTTATAATATTTTAATTTCATCATGATACTCTTACTCATTATTTCCTAATCGTTTCATTTAATAGCTTTTAATCGTCTTTTATATCGTGTTCATAATAATGATAATAATAGTAATCAAAATAATTAAGTGTTACAAATATTTTTTTTAATTACACTAATATTAATAATGATAGTTACTATAACATTATTAACGATAATACTAATAATTATCTTAATGATAATATAGTAATAATAATAATAACAATAACAATAACCATTTTTAAATAATGATATATATATTATTAATGATAATAATAATAATAATACTAATAATATAATAATAATAATAATAATAATAATAATAATAATAATAATAATAATAATAATAATAATAATAATAATAATTGGATAATAATAATAATACTAATTATAACTTTAACGATAATAACGATAGTAATAATAAAAAAAATAACAATATTTAATGATAAATCCCTTTTATTGATAAAGATAATAATAATGATAGTAATAAGATAAAACTAGAACGACAATAAAAATGACGATAATAATAATCATTTTTAATAAAAACATCGAAAATTCAATTGATTATAACTTCTAATCCGTTCATCGAAACCATTCGATATCTAAAGGAAAAGTTCTTAATTTTTCGCTAGCTTTCCAAGGACATGCATATCTTATACCTTATCTCAACCGCAAGTGTAACTAATTCAAGATTCAACCTAACCTGTCTAAGGGCAATATCAAAAGTACAAGCATGCATAATCCTAAATACTCGAGCACTAGTCAGGGATACACTATTAGTATGTAAAAGTTAAATTATGAGTACTCACGTATCAATATTGAGATTCAATATTGCAGGAAAGGTACGTAGATGCAACGGAAATGATAAACACTATATTGACCTCACGAGCATACCCATGAACCATACTCAATCACCTCCATAGCTATAACCCATAATTTCCTTAATCCTATCCTACTCGAAAAACAATTTCGAAATCACTCGGACAGCACTCCATCGTAATATTTTATGTATACTAATAATATCTTGAAATAATACGGAGTAAATATATATATGTAAATCGATTGAGAGAGTTTAGAGAAAAATATTTTCAAGTTTCTATGAAATAATGAAACCTATTGAATTCTATTTATAATAGATTTTTGAATTATTAAAGTGAATTATTAAAGTATGAATTATTAAAGTGAATTATTAAAGTATGAATTATTTAAGTGAATTATTAAAGTATGAATTATTAAAGTGAATTATTAAAGTATGAATTATTAAAGTGAATTATTAAAGTTAAAGTAAAGTAAAAATAAAGTAAAGGTAAAGTTTAAGTATAGTAAAAGTATAAAACTATGTACGTATAATACGCGTATAAATATATATAATATTAATTTAAATCGTTATATATATTTAATAAAATAAAATATAAATATCGTTATCTTTATCATACTAGTTAAGTAATGAGTTGTTAAAAGTGGTTCTATATATTTATAAAATTCATATACGTTTTAATAATAAAGTTCTTTTTATACTGAAAACATTTTTGTACGTTTGAAACTAAATAGATCAATCGAGTCTTTATGAGATTCAATCTTCCAATATCCTTTGTCTAGTTCTCAATGATTGACAATTTGTTCTTATTTATAAATCACTTTACCATTTTCCGAATATTTTTAAAATGAAAAGATTTCTCAAATCAACGTGGGCCTTTCAACAGAGACTTGTAATCATAATTCAATATATCTGATAATTCAATCATTTGATCTTATCTTCTAATTCCATTGATAAACATTTTGAAACAGATACAATCATATAAAGTATTTAATCTAATATTTTGTTTACGTTTCAAGTTATAATATATATACACATATACATATATAATCATATTCGTTTAATGGTTTGTGAATCGTTGGAACTTGGTCGAGGTTGAATGAATGTATGAACATAGTTTAAAATTCTTGAAATTTAACTTAACAAATATTGCTTATCGTGTCGAAAACATATAAAGATTAAAGTTTAAATTTGGTTAGAAATTTTCGGGTTGTCACAACTTCAAAATCATTCATAATTTAAATTCGAATTTTAAAGAATTTTAGAAACTAAAGTAGTTTCCTTTATGATATAATGTAGATAGCACAAAGAGATAAAATAATTTCGGACGAGAATATTTATGAAAATATCTTCAGAAATATCAAAGATATTTATGATGATATTTTGAAATTTCTAAGTTCGATGGTTGATGAAGAAAGATTTTCCGCAAGATTTTTAACATGACTTCGGAGCAAGATATTCTCTAACGATTTCATCGGATCCAGAATTAACTGGATTCTTTGAATATAGGGTTTGGTCCTTGTATTTGTCCTTGGTCTCCTTCGTGGTTAGCTCAATTCGTTTTCCAGTTCAAGTTTTTCTGAGCTTTTCTAACGTACTATTCTCTATCATCAAACTTCCGACGATTAAGGTCGTTTACGGTTATCTACAGTTTCTGCTGCTTCATTCAGCTTTTTCAAAGTTCAATGTATTAATTCGTAGGCTGGGTGCTTTTCAAAATTTCAGAATGGAAGGTCATTATTCTAAGAGATAAATGTTATACATATAACTGTTGATGTAGATATGCTGTGAGTTTTCGGAGTACTGATTTCCGATTCCTCTACATTTACTGCTACCATATCTGAATCATTGGTTATCGATCCGAGGTGATTTCAAGAGAATTGTGTTTTTAGATGATTAAACGCTGACGGTAATATGGTGGAATATAAAAGGTTCCCCGGTAACAATAAAAGAGCATACATATGAATTAAGGTGATAATAAGGTTGTTTCGAACGAAAAGTTGAAGTTGATTTGCTGGAGCTATGACAAAATTTGCTACTTTGAAAGGAATTACCAAGTTATTTTGGGTAATAATAACACTAAGGGAATTAGCACAACTACGTGCTAGACGTTTACTCAATTTTCGAGAGTTTTTTAGATGCATAACTAAATGCATCGATCTTTTCTCCTGTATATGAAGTGTGGTTGGTTCATCCTCTCGTTTGAGGTGTTTTTCAAGAATCATGAAAGGTTTGAACGCAGATTGTAATCGTCATGATACAAATGAGGTTTAAGATGAAATCAAGTGGCAAACTTGAAGAATTGTTTATTTTCATATGTTATAATCAATATTTTAATTCATTTTAATTGTCCAATGTCGGCAGTGATAGTCCACAATTAACAGTCCAATAATTCATAGATAGTTTAATATATAATATTCGAATTAATTAATATGTATCGTGACCCGTGTACATGTCTCAGACTCGATCACAACTCAAATTATATATATTATTATAGAATCAACCTCAACCATATATAGCTAACTCCCGCATTACTGCATATAGAGTGTCTATGGTTATTCCAAATAATATATATAGATGCGTCGATATGATATGTCAAAACTTTGTATACGTGTCCCGGTATTTAATGTGCGTAAAATAAATAACAGAAATTAAATAACGATAAATAAAATTGCGAGAATATAAATTGCGATAATTAAATTGCGGTAAATAAAATGTAACCAGTTAGCTAGGAACAGTTAGCTAGGAACAGTTAGCGTGGATTCTTTACAATATTTTAATTAGTTAATTCGTTTGTTTCTAACAAATTTTATTTTGTTCATTGTTTTCTTCATTATGCCACTTGTTGGATTCTGAGAAGTCAAAATCCAAAAATATGAAATTGAATAAAAATAGTTATTCTGTGGTGAACGGATTCGTATATCGATGAATGTAAATAGGATAGTAAATGACTGTTGAATCAGATTTGAGGAATGTACAGTGTAACTTACTAATGTGAAATCTAAATATTTCTCGGGTATTACCTACCCGTTAAAATATTTTCATCATTAACAGTTTGTACAAAAGAAATTTTAATTACAATCGTTATGAAAAAATATATATACATATATATTTTCTTCAGATGTAATCATGGATTTAATGAGTTAACATGATATTAATCTCATTTGCTTTTCGGTTTGAGCTAGAATAAGTAATCTCTAAAACTTTTAGAAACCACATATTCTTCACAAAATATTTCTTCAATGAAGTTATGAATTAATACTTCATCGTTCATTGTTGTTGGTACTCCTTAGTATCTATGGTGCGTATGACGTTGATGTTCATGTGACAAATTGTGAAATTGAGGTTTGCGATGCGGTTGTTGTTGGTGGTGGTGATACTGATTATGCTGCTGGTGCTGCTGATGGTGTTTGTAACCTTTGCACCATATTCTCCAAAGCCACTACCCGAGCGCGAAGCTCGTTGACTTCTTCTACTACACCGGGGTGATTGTCGGTTTGGGCGAGCGGATAAATATGATCTAGAATTTGGTATAGTATATAATCGTGACGAGATACCCTAGAAATGAGAGAGAAAATGGTGTTTCGGACAGGTTCGCCAGTAAGTGCTTCAGGTTCTTCGTCAAGAGGGCAATGTGGTGGATGGAAAGGATCGCCTTCTTCTTGTCTCCAACGATTGAGGAGGCTACGAACCCATCCCTAATTCATCCAGAATAGATGATGACTGATTGGTTGATCCATTCCAGTCACACTGCTTTCGGAGCTTGAGTGGGATTCAATTTCGGAATCCGAGGGACTTGAACTGATGATAAATTCCATTTCGTACGATTGGATAAAGGATTTTTCGATATAAAATGATTTTCCGGCTATCGGGTGTATTCTATTTACATAGGATATATATATATATATATATATATATATATATATATATATATATATATATATATATATATATATATATATATATATATATATATATATATATCAAAAGATTTTGTAGATTACAGAGGAATTTGCGGGATATGTCAAGCAAAGTTTAAAGTAACAGATACGATAAGATATGATTTAGCAGATACGCTAAGATATGAATTTTGTCTATACACTACTCATGCAATTAATGTAGCAAGACATGTCTAGACTAATAATGATAAGCAGGTAATTTTCTAAGGATGATAAGCAGATGATTTTTGACTAGAAATGATAAGCAAAACTTTTGACATGCAGACATGGTCGAAGTCCAGACTCACTAATGCATACTATCGACTTATCAGTTAGACACACTAATGCAGACCTGGTTCGCTAAGACCACCGCTCTGATACCAACTGTAGAGACCTATCCTAATCCATCCGGACGAAGTCCATATCGATTATAAATGATTCACAACAGTTGATTACATTGCGAGGTACTTGACATCTATATGATACATTTTACAAACATTGCATTCGTTTTTGAAAAGACAATCTTTCATTACATCGAAAGTTGTCGGCATACATACCATTTCATAATATATATAACTATAATTGACTTAATAATAATCTTGATGAACTCAACGACTCGAATGCAACGTCTTTTTAAATATGTCATGAATGACTCCAAGTAATATCTCTAAGATGAGCAAATGCACAGCGGAAGATTTCTTTCGTACCTGAGAATAAACATGCTTTAAAGTGTCAACCAAAAGGTTGGTGAGTTCATTCGGTTATCATAAATAATCATTTCAGATAGTAAAATAGACCACAAGATTTCATTTTCATAAACATCATTCTCGTATCAGGCATTTCGCAAACTGCATAGAGATAAAAATCATTCATATGGATTGAACACTTGGTAACCGACGTTAACTTAATTCATAGAATATCCCCAAAACAGAACCTCTCGTCTGTATAATAATCTCGAAGTACTAAAGCATCCGTACCCCGAATGGGACTTGTCAAGGTCCATAGATCTATCTTTAGGATTCGCGTCAATCAGGGGCCATTTCCCTAAATTCTTAGGTTACCAGACTTGAAGGGCGATATTCGGTTAATAATCCAACCATAGAATCTAATTTTAAGTACTTGTGTCTATTTCGTAAAACATTTATAGAAGCAGCGCATGTATTCTCAGTCCCAAAAATATATATTGCAAAAGCATTTAAAAAGGGAGTAATGAAACTCACAATACGATATTTTGTAGTAAACAATTCATATGACGATACTTAACAATGCAGGGTTGGCCTCGGATTCACGAACCTTAAGAAAAAAGGCTTCAAAAAGAACATAAACTGCCTTAGCCCGGGTTCGAACCCACGACCTCCCGCTAATTGAAACAACACCCTAACCATTCCCTCTACCCTGCCTTTCTGTTTTAAAAACTCGACTTTTATTTATATAATATATATATACCGTATATATTTGTTGCTTTCTCCACCCAAAATCCATCGACATCATCATTCTACACAATATGGATCAAATCTCGGCCCAACGATCCCAACAAATACGGCCCAATATAAATTAAAATATAACGGCCCAAGTTGCAATCAAAAGCCCAAGGATTTGATTAGCCCTTTTAAACGAAAAAAAATAAGTAGTAGGGTTTCGGTTCATCTTCATATACATCGTGTATCATTATCATCAACCTCATCATTCTATATACTCCACTGTATTTTTTTTTTCACTTTCGTGACATCACTGTATCACTTTCCATCTTTATCACTGCTCATCAAAAGAAAGAAAGAAACTATATATATAGTGATGTGTTTACTTGTAGGTTGCTTCGAAGAAAAAAAAAATTTATGATATTGGTTCGGTTTTTACTTGCCTTCGAACAGTGACATAAGTAGACTAGTACGCAGCAAATGGGTGGCAACAGTGGTGGTGATTAGTGGTGTAGGGTGATCCGGGTTCGAACAATAACGGAATTGGATTGGGAGCAGGTGATGGATTCATGGTGGGTTCGTCGATGGTAGTGAAGGGTGATGGTGGTTCCCGGCTAATAATAGCTGATGGGTGTGGTGAGGGTGGTGAGATGGTGTCATGGAGTGGTGGTCTTGTTCGACTATAAACCGGAACGAAATAGTAGCAGCCGATCGTGTGGGTTCACGAAGCGTTGCAGGTGCGTTAATGGTGGTCATTTTCATCATTTATCATCACCATTATTGAACATCACGTCCAGTATTATCCATGCTAACTCATCATCTTCCTCTTTCAAAACCGTCCTAGGTAGCAAACTAGTCCTGGTGGACTCATCGGTGGGAGTCAAATGACAAATCAGATGCACCTCGTCTATCAAAATCTCTTTATTCGAATTCAATAGAGTGTATCGATATGTACGTAATGAAGGCTGAGTGGGAGTGTTGGTACATTCCTTACACATTACTCATTCAAATAACAATAGCACAATAGCTAACGTCTCAAAAAAAAAAAAAAAAAAAAAAAAAAAAACATTGAACACTTCATACTTTCATATACTCAATTATGGCATACGAACAGTTGTAAGGAAGGGTGAATTTATAGAGGATAGATATGAAGTTTACTGATTATTGAAAGTGAGAATTAGTAGATGTGGAAGAAGGAGTTTAAGAAAGAAATGCAATGCGAGGGTGAAGAGTGGATATTGATTGTCATTGTTGAATCTTAAAAACAAGAACCAGGAAGTCAATAGATGTAGTGGTGATTTTCAAGTACCACTTGTATATATAATACAATAATCTAGTAAACATAAACGTGCTTAGTATAAAATATTAAAAGAATTATTAGCAGCCTCAAATAATTCACAAGATATTTAAGAAGTTATCTGCCGACAGTGTTGACTCGGATGATAGTTCGTAGTCCGTTGCTTAATTAGTGGCGGATAAAAGTCTTCAGAAAAATCTCATATTTTTAAATTAACTATATTTATTTATTTTGGTCATTATGGTATAAAATTAGATCATTAACTTATTAAATAAAAATTACATCAACTGTCCCTCTCAATTCTGGGTAGAATATAAAAAGTTATAAAATTTAACAAACAGCTTCTAAATACATTTTTAATAAGTCTATAATTTATAGAACTCATTTTTGGATCACCGATTATTTTAAAATCATATAAGTTTGAATTTAGTTTGCTTAATATCAATCAGAACATCAAACGAGTATTACAATCATTTAATAATTATTTTTACTATACATTATTTATATATAGTTATGTTGTAAATAATAATTATTATAATATTCTATTTTTATTTTATTAATTTTTAATAACAACAACATATACTACTTCAAATTATTTTTTGAATTATTATTTATATATACATACACACATATTTATTTATAATTAATTATTCGTGAGTCGTTGGTAATTGGTCAAAGGTCAAATGAATATATGAAACAGTTCAAAATATTTTCTAGACTCAACATTACAGACTTTGCTTATCGTGTCGGAAACATATAAAGATTAAGTTTAAATTTGAAATTCCCGGGTCATCACATGCATCTTCAAATCGCCGTTTTCTTCTTTTGTCTTCGCAATTATTTATTTAAACGAATATTACATAAAAATAGAACAATTGCAACTAAAAGCTTGTCTTTCTGGAAGGATAATGCTATGAAATATGTGTTCATTTTTAGCATTATCAGTAATTAAATTTTGAATGAGTATGGTTGTTTTGATTTCTATAAAAGAATGTATATTGTTGTGAAAGTAGGGAGTATAATTGATAATTGCGGAATCAGATTCAAAAAATGTAATATATTAATTGTGAATTTATATATCCCTCGGGTATTACCTACCCGTTAAAAAATTTTACAAGTAACATTTTTTTTACTAATGAATTTTATTACAGTCTCTATGAAAATCTATATGTATGTATATTATCTTCATATGTAATGTAGATTTAATGAGTTAATATTAAATTAAACTCATTTGATTTTTGGGTGGAATAGAAATGAATAATCTCTAAAACATTAGTGATTACATAATCTTCGTGGAGTATTTCTTCAATATGATTGAAATTATGAAATAATACTTCGTTATTTGTTGATGCATGATGTGGGTATTTGTGGAATTCTTGTGAACTTCGCAAGGTACTAATGATGTTGTTTGAAAAGTTTTGAGTACATCGATGATGAAAGTGTAAAATCAAACATATATTTGAATAATACACTTGATTTATTATGAAATAGAATTAATTGAATTGAAACAGAGATTGTAGTTAACAATGCTTAAGTTGTTGACGAAGGATGTACATCATAGCATATTAGTAATATGAATTAAACCGAGTAGTATCTACCCTTTTTCAACTCATACATAATAGCTTAGTACGAAAAGATTTATGATGGTTTAAAAATTTATATATATAAAATATACATATAAATCCTTCAATGGAAATGAGTTAATACTTCATAACTCATTGATACAATATAATCATTGTTGATTTGTAATGATGTCCACGGTGACTCTTGAACTGGCAGAGCTTGTGATGTTATGGGTGCTGCTGATTCTGACGATGCTGACGGAACTGACTGTGCAGGTGATGCTACGGTACTGTTGATGCTGTTGGTAAAACAAGTCTAGCTTGTAAATCTTACACCATTCTTTTCAGAGTTTCTACTCTTCCTTTTATCATTTTGGTTCACTCATCTGATTTATGGTTAGGGCTAAAATAGATAATTTCTAAAATTTTGGAGATTACATAATCGCCGCGGAGTGTTTCTCCAATGAAGTTATGAATCAATACTTCATCGTTTGTTGTTGTTGGTATTCTTGTTTATCTATAGAGCGTATGACATTGGTGCTCGTGGGACAGATTGTAAAGTTGAGGTTTATGACACGGTTGTGGTTGGGGGTGGTAATGGTACTGTTGGCGTTGATGATGGTGGTACTGGTTATGCTGCTGGTGCTGCTGATGGTGATGGTGCTGATGTTGGTGGTGCTTGTGGTGCTTGTGATGCTTGCAAGTTTTGCATCATATTCTCTAAAGCCACCACTCTAGCACGAAGCTCATTAACTTCTTCTATTACACCGGAATGATCGGTGGTTCGGACGAGCGGGTGAATAAGATCTAAAATTTAAAATAGTATATAATCGTGACGAGATACTTTAGAAATGAGAGAGAAAATGGTATCTCGAATAGGTTCGCAGGTAAGTGCTTAAGGTTCTTCACCAAGAGGGTAATGTGGTGGATGAAAGGGATCACCTTCTTCTTGTCTCCAATGATTGAGGAGGCTACGAACCCATCCCCAATTCATCCAGAATAGATGATGGCTTATTGGTTGATCCATTCCGATCACACTGCTTTCGGAGCTCGAGTGAAACTCCATATCGGAATTCGATGAACTTGAACTAGTGGCGAGTCCCATTTCGTATGATTGAATATAAGATTTTTCGATATGAAATGATTTTCGGCTATCGGATGGTATTCTAATTATATAGAATATCCATATATACAGAGCAAAAGATTTCATAGATTACAGAGGAATTTACGGAATATGTCAGACAAAGTTTACAGTAACAGATACGCTAAGATATGAATTACCAGATACGCTAAGATATGTATTTTGTCTATACACTATCTATGCAATGAATGCAGTAATACGTGTTTAGACTTAAGATGATAAGCATGGTTTCTGACAAGATATGATAAGCAAAACTTTTTGACATGCAACTAAGGTCGACGTCCAGAGTCACTAATGCATCCTAACGACTATCAGTTAGACACACTAATGCAGACCTAGTTCGCTAAGACCACCGCTCTGATACCAACTTTAACGACCCGTCCTAATTCATCTGGACGAATACATTACATTTGGTTACTTCGTGAGGTACTTGACCTCTATATGATACATTTTTACAAACATTGCATTCGTTTTTAAAAGACATACTTTCATTACATCGAAAGTTGATGGCATGCATACCATTTCATAATATATCCAACTATCATTGACTTAATAATAATCTTGATGAGCTCAACAACTCGAATGCAACGTATTTTGAAATATGTCATGAATGACTCCAAGTAATATCTCTAAAATGAGCAAATGCACAGCAGAAGGTTTCTTTCATACCTGAGAATAAACATGATTTAAACTGTCAACCAAAAGGTTGGTGAGTTCATAGGTTTATCATAAACAATCATTTCCTTTATTTTAATAGACCACAAGATTTCATTTTTCCATAAATATACATCTCATATCAGGCATTTCGCGAACTGCATAGAGATAAAAATCATTCATATTTTGAACACCTAGTAACCGAACTAACAGGATGCATATAGAATATCCCCAAAACAGAATCCTCTCGTCTGTATAATAATAAATCGAAGTACTAAAGCATCCGTGATGTTAAAGCAAAGGGATACGTAAAAGATTATATTTTACTACAAAATATTATTAAAACGATACAATTTACACAAGTTATTTATTTATTTATTGAATGGATATACCTAAACCTTGCTACAACACTTATAGGCAGTGTACCTAATCGTAGAGTTGTGTAGTTTTTAGTAATTCCGGTTCGTTCCACAGGGACTCAGCTAAGTTAAACGCTATATGTTTTAAACTATATTTGTATAAAAATATATATATAAGTAATATTATTATTATTATAAAAGGGGGGTTTTACCGTTTAATGACCGGTTTGTCGATTTTACGTCTTAAGTTACAATTAAAACCTAATATAAAATATTAAAAATAAATATAACTTAATTTAAAGCGTAAAGTAAATGACGATAATAAAATTGCGATAATTAACAGTGCGATAAATAAAATGACAGTAAATAAAATTGTGATAATTAAAAAGTACGATAATTAAAAGTGCGATAAGATATAAAATAAAGGAATTATGCTTATTTAAACTTCCATAATCATGATGTTTGACCTGTTGATTTTAATTTATTACCATGGGTTAATTGTTCTTTGTCCTGGATTATTCGATATGTCCATACGGTTTTGTCCATAATAGTCCATCAGTCATAATTATAAAGTGCGAGAGCCTTCGTCAAATTATCCTTATACCCGAAGTCAAATATTCCAATTAATTGGGGATTCGAACTGTAACAAGGTCTTAATACTTTGTTTAATGAACACACCAGGTTATCGACTACGTGTAATCCAAGGTTTTACTACTTTGTTAACAATTACATCAATTACCCTTGAATGCAATCCACCCCTGTTTTAATGAGTCCATTAACTATTAATCCATCCCCGTGTCCGGTCAAATGAACAATAATCCGTATTTATAGATATCCCGCCCACCGTACCCGATTAAACGTATGTGGTTATATATAGATACGTCAAATTGTAATCTTTATATTAAATTAACGAGGTATCGTTTAGTTAATATAAAGCCCATTAATAGCCCATAGTCCAATTTCAACAAGTGTCGTTCTTTTGTCCAAACCCCAATTATGGTACAAAGCCCAATTACCCAATCTTAATATTTAGCCCAATATCACGATTACTTCGGCTTAAATAAGCATAATAATAACTTTGCTACGAGACATTAATTTAAAAAGGTTGAACATAACTTACAATGAGTATTAATCGCGTAGTGTTACACGGACAGAGTTTCGACTTACAAACTTACAACATTCGCCACTATAACCTTATTATTAACTTAATATTAAAATTATAATTAAAATATAAATATAAATATATAAGAGAGACAGAGAGTTGATGATTGATGAAGGTGTGTCTTGAGATGTTTGCATCCTCTCGTATTTATAGCAAATGAAATTTACTATTCTTGAGTTGAATTTTTGGTGAATGAAAGTTTTCAAATCAACTTGTTCATTATTAAAGTCCGGTGGCTTTCATTTCTCAATTTGCAAATTGAGATATTATTATATATTATTATTATTATATTATTATTATTATTATGAATTATATATATATATTATATTATATTCTTGTGCATAGTTGACTTGTAATTTTAGCTCCGTTGAGTCGTACGTTAATAGTTGGTTCATGTCTCGGTTCCGGATTTTTGAACGCCTTTTCGTATGCTTAGATATCTTGTACTTTGCGTTTCGCGTCTTGTACTCTTGTCATTTTTAGACGTTAATCATCAATAAATTAAACCACTTGGAGTTTAACTTGTACGATTGAGCATTTTGGACGTTTTCATCTTTCAAATCTTCGTTTTCGTCTTTAAATCTTCATTTTCGAGCGATTTGCGTCTTTCGTCTTCGCACTTATTTATTTAACTATTACAACTAAAAATAAGGAAATTACATTTAAAAACTTTACATATTGGAACGATATTGTGACTAATTATATGTTCGTTTGGAGCAATATCAATCCGTACCTTGGATGTGGTTTGTTAGGCCCATAGATCTATCTTTAGGATTCGCGTCAATTAGGAGTACTGTTCCCTAATTCTTAGGCTACCAAGCTAAAAAGGGGCATATTCGATTCGATAATCCAACATAGAATGTAGTTTCAATTACTTGTGTTTATTTCGTAAAACATTTATAAAAACAGCGCATGTATTCCCAGTCCCAAAAATATATATTGCAAAAGCATTTAAAAGGGGAGAAAATGAAACTCACAATACGATATTTTGTAGTAAAAATATGCACACGACGGAACTGAACAATGCAGGGTTGGCCTCAGATTCACGAACTTATATCAATTATATATATTAACACATTGTAAACGAACAAATTTATATATATTATTATTAGTGTTATAATTGTTATTTTAATAATTTATGTGTTTCACTAGTAACTTAATTAAATGTATTTATTTTATATTCTTTAAATAAATAAAAATGTTAATACAATTTAGTTAAGTATATGGATATATGACTAATTTTTTTTATTGTAGTAATGATAATAATATTAGTAGTAATACGGTTTTTATAAAAATAATAATGTTACTAGCAATAATAAAAATGATAATAATAATACTGTAAAAATAATAATATTAATGTTAAAAATAATAATAATAGAGATAATAAGATAATAATGATACTTCTAATAATGGCAATGATACTTAATAATAATAATAATAATAATAGTTTTAATAATAATAATATTAATAATTTTCAAAATAATAATAGGTATTTGTCATAAACTTAATCATACTTTTTGTTAATAATCTTAATCATATCATTAACTTATTTTAAATCGTAAACTTAATCCTAAATTTTATTTTTAAACCTAACCTTAACATTTTAATAACATTAATCATAATAATAATAATAATAATAATAATAATAATTATTATTATTATTATTATTATTATTATTATTATTATACTAATAATAATAATAGTAATAATAATAATAATAATAATAATAATAATAATAATAATAATAATAATAATAATAATAATAATAATAATAGTAATCATAATAATAATAATAATAATAATAATAATAATAATAATAATAATAATAATAATAATAATAATAATAATAATAATAATAATAATAATAATAATAATAATAATAATAATAATAATAATAATAATAATAATAATAATAATAATAATAATAATAATAATAATAATCATAATCATAATAATAATAATAAGTGGTAAGTAAACTACCTCAAAGTAGTCCTTTAAAAAAAATGCCCAAGTCCGGGTGTGAACCAGCGACGTCCCGCTAACCCGATAACATCCTACCATCATGTATTCATCATCATACACCATCATCATCATCGTGACATCACATCTTTGTGATCATAACCATCAGGCTTTGTCATCATAATACATCATTATCTTAATATCTTAACGGTATCATCAAGATTTCGTATCATCATCTTCATTGTCATTAAACCCCTTGGCCCAGCAACAAAAAGGATCGGCCCAACAATTATAAAGGCGGACAATTAAAATAGTTTTCGGCCCAATTTAGAAGTTATACTATAACGGCCCAATTAATCTATTGGATCCACAAAATCAAGTAACCCATCAATTAAATGGTTGGACTTGTAGGATTCGATGGTTATTGGAAACCATATTCGATGGTTTTGTTGCTAGAATAGCAACACTCTCCTGTAACAGAAACTAATAAGCATACCATCATCAATCGATTATCATATACATACACTCATCATCTATCTAACGATCATAATCATCATCTATTGAATTCATCTTAAGGTATTCATCACCATCATATCTTTGTTTATCATCCCAGAATAATCATATTCGCCGTCATCATTCTTTTAACATCTTTATCACCATAAATTTCATTTTATCTTTAGTTTTATTCGATCATGGGTTTAATAAAAACAAGTTGCAACACATAGCAGTATTCGATAAAAATAAAAGGTTACTAGGCTCCACTTTTTAGGTATTTCCTTTATGACTACCACGACATCAAGTAAAACAAAAGAGAGAAGTAACTAGTTGCAGCTTGATTGCTTCCCCACTTGGGTTGTTGAAAAGAAAAACGAAGTGGCAAGCAGGAGGGTCCAGTTTTGTTTGGTCATCAAAGAAAACAAAAAAAATTAATAATTACTTGAAGTTTATTATCTTTAAATAGAAACCAAAGAATGAGCTGGTAACCGAATATTGATACTGCAGTCATCATCACATCATTATCCATTCACTTTAAGATCAATACCAACCCATCATGACCATAAAAGTATCGCATAAACTACTCTAGATCATGATAATTTATGGGGCCGATTACTTTACCCCTTTGATTTAGTTACTTAGCACCTTTCATTATTGTATTACTATCACTATTGAATATATGGCAAGTGGGAAAAAGAAAGACATGTTGGCCATACTATGGTGTTCGTTGAAATTGGATCCAAGAAGAAAAGTCCCATCGTGACCCCTCCACCCTTCTTTTAATATCCATAATCACTTCATTATCGTGATATCTACCATTGTTCTCTATATATTACTATCTATGTTATTGTTGAAAGAAAGAATACCCATCAGCGTGAAAGTAGAGGAGGTAGCGAAACAGCGAGTAGTAGGTGCAGCAGCATAGTACTGAATGGTAGTAGCAATAACACTTGTTATCTTGAGGGTTGGTGTCTGATCGTGAAACAGAAAAAGAAATGAGACGTATGGTGGTGATGTGGTCTGTGATAGTTGGTCGTGATCCAAAATAGAAACATGATAGATGGTAATAGCAATCGAGCCGGTGGGTGTTGTAGATGTTCATAGCAAGGAAAAGTGGTAAATTGAGATTGTTCCTTTCAAACTGAAACAGATGGAGAAACAGTACCATGGTGGTTTCGATGGTGGTTCAAGTTCCTCTCGTTTGAAGGTGATCAAGTTTAGTGAGATGATGAAGATGGTCTTATGGTGATTAATGAAGGTGGTGATCAAGTGAAGTTTTGGGGTGGAGATTAAACCAGAAAATAGTAGCAATTAGGTGGTGAAGGTTCAAGCAAACACAGAAAAAGACAATGAGATGAGCATCATAGGTGATGGTCGAACAGGAGATGAAGAAACAGAAACACTGGTTTATGGTTGTGGGTTGATCAGACAAAAGAAATAGAAGTGAGCCGATCATTTGGAGGGATCAAGTAAAAGAAGAAAGATATATTTGTTTTTATCATAAGAATCCTAGAGTTGTATTCAAGAAAAGTCTCGGATGAAAACAAAATGAAAAGAAAAGAAACAATTAATGGTCACGGTTGCAATACTTTACATTAATATATACAAATATCATTTAGCACATGATTTATATCTGTAATGTAAATGTAAATGAATGATGATAGAGTAATGATTGATAGTGTAATGGGAAAAGGTTGGCTCCTCAATTTTAGCTGTAAATAATGAGGCTTCTTAATCACCTTTATGTAACCATAATTGACTACTTTATTTATCTCATTTACAGCTCATAGATATTTTTAATAGGTTATGAATTATTTCAATTATATTCATATATCAATTATATAAATATATGTACTATTAATATATATGTAATAATAATATTAATATATAGTTACAAATAAACTATATATAAAATATATAGATAATTGCGTCATTATATATATATATATATATATATATATATATATATATATATAGTTGTTCGTGAATCGTCGAAAACAGTCGAATGGTAATTGAATACATGAACACAGTTCAAAGTTTTTGAGACTTCAACATTACAGACTTTGCTTATCGTGTCGGAAACATATAAAGATTAAGTTTAAATTTAATCAGAATTTTCTGGGTCGTCACAATACCTACCCGTTAAAGAAATTTCGTCCCCGAAATTTGATCGAGTCGTCATGGATAATAATAAGAATGTTTTCATGACGTATATGAGTTGTAAAATAGAGTTTTATCATCATCGAGTAATATAGACAAAACAATTCGATTTTGTGAGGAGTACGAGTGAAGTTATCACAAAAGTGTGAAATGAATAAATGTAGATTCGTCATATCTTTTGACGTAGATAGGATTGATTTCCGGAGTTCAAGGGATTTGGAAAAATTCTTTTTGATAAGATTTGATTCTTCGATAATTAAGGAAATTAGGATCCACTTTGATTAAATGCGATAATCTGTTTTGATTGCTCTGTCGGATATTTTACTATATATCCACCCCTTCGTTTCCTCACATCTTATATTCTTTCTCCCTTAACTCATACTTTAAATCATTCGTCAATATGCTCCATCCCATTCTGATCCTTGATATACTCCTAACTTTCATATCCGTCATTCTCCTCTTTCATCTACCACCGGAGGATTTTATTTACTTTTACTATTACCTTGGGGTTATAGTGTTATTAATTCTCCTGTGTCTTTACGTTGCAATACGTGTTGATATACACGGTTTGTAAATTATGTTTTTCTGTCGGGCTTATATATTTTCTTATTTTTCGAATTCCCTGCTTCTGTCTTTCTATAATCATTGACATCTACAGTTAATGATCTTTTCTGTTTGCTGCGATTTATACCCCCTTTCTATTTCGGATCTTCATGCTTTTGTTTTCTTTTCGCAAGTAATGGTCCAGAATTTGTAAATATGGATTACCGATTCATCATAATATACCAAGTAAAAGGAAAGGTAGTAGCACGATCTGATTTGTCAAATTACCAGAATATCCCGGAAAAGACCGAATCATCAAGAGAAATATTTTCTTGATATGTTTAGAGGTTAAGTAGAATATAAAAGTAGTGTAATATGACACATGATGACATTATGATCTGTGAATCATCACGTTCTGTAACGACCCTGGATTTTCCAATGTTTAATTATTAATAATTTATTATTAATGCTTGTGTTTTAATAAACGTGTTCTTATACGTGTTACTTGTTACCGTATTTAACTTTTCATGGCCCGACTTGTCTTTGTGACACACGTACTTTTCACGAATAATATTTTTGAATATTATTTACACTCATGATTAATTAATATTGATCATTCTTAATTAACTAATGTTACTAGTTAATTACTTGGGCTTGATTTGATTAATTGCTACATACTTGGACTTGGGCCTTTTATTAATAATCATGGACTTGGAAGCCCACCCTACTTTCTTAATGGACTAATAATCCCATCTTATATGCTAGTATTTCATTAAGACAAAATTAGATTAATTAAGATTTAGTTGGAGACTAGTTACATGTACACTTACACATCTTTCCCACACCATTTAACTTTAATACCACTTCAAGCTCACACCTTTCCCCCATGCATGAAAGTTAGCATGTGACCCTCCCTCTTTTGGCTCCTAAACCGTTGGCCACCCTTGGGACAAAGGGAGTTCCATTTCAATTTTTTTTTATACTTATTCACTAGCTTTCATTTCATTTTACACACACACTTCAAATTTACTTCACTTTTTCTCTCATTTTTCTCTCAAATATTGTAAGTAACAAACCTTGTTTCTTCTCTTTTCTTCCTCTAAAAACCGAAACCTAAGCATACATATCATCATCATTTGCTTGTTTGTTACTTATTCTTTTGTTGTTGTTCTTTACTTTATAGTTGTAAGAATCAAACTTTCTAGTTTATTCTTCATATTATCTTGTTTATACAAGAACATACAAGAACCAAGGAGAATCAAGTTTATAGTTTGATTCCTCCATAATACTTTTTAAAAAGAAAAGTTCATGAGCCTTATTCATACTTGTGTTCATGTTTGTAAACTTAAGGTTTACTTTCTTAAAAGATCAAAGCCTTGGCTTGAATCTTTCAAAGTATGAACAACCATGAACTTATCACTTGTAAATTTAACTTATTTCTTCCTTTGTTCATTTTTTAAATTCGTGATTCTTGTTGTTATTGGTCAAGTATTACTAGTTAATCTTGATCTTATTTTTCTTGAACTAAAAGTTAACTTTGTAAGTTCAAGAACATAGAAGTATAACTTTCTAGTTATAACTTCATATACTTATGTTGGATCTAAGTTTATATAACTTATGGTCTTCTAATTTTGTTGTAAATAAGAGCTTACAAGCTTACATACATTTTACAAGTTGAAAATCTAAGTTTCATAACTTATGGTTTCATTAAAGTGAAGATCCAAGTTTTGTAACTTAGGATGTAACTTAAGAACACTAGATCTAGAATTTCTAGTCTAGGATCTTTAAGATCTAGCTAAGATCTAAGTTCTATAACTTATAATCTTGATTATTTAGTTTACTTTCAAGTTTGTAGCTTAATATTACTAGTAGAACTCATGTATGTGTCGGATCTAAGATCTTGATATCAAACTACTTACAACTCTTAAGTGAGTTGTGCTACATATCTTAGACTTACACTAGTGTTATGATGGTCAAAACTTGGTTCAGATGATGCAAACACATCAACGAGTTGTACACTTAAAGCTATATGCATCAAGAATGAGAACCGGGATGAGCATCAAGCACCAAGAACCCACCGGAACACGTCTCTTACTGTTTTTTGGAACTGATAAGACTACCTGGGCTACTGGAAAGATTATTTTTAGTTATTTCGGTTCGAGTAGATGATTATCCGTTTAGACTTAATCTTAATCCGAGTTACGGTTTAGGATCTATGGCCTCCCGAAAGTCACTACACCCTATTAACGTTGTGCTGAAATTTCTGACCTACTCGCACTTAAACCATCACCACGGTCAAACGAAGACGAGTTTGGTTCTGTAAATTGGTCAGCCTCTAGGGGACTCATATACAGAGCCATAGCCACTGGTCTCACCTCATTTCAGTTTGTATAGAGGCGGTGGCGACTGAACGAAGTCAGCCTTTGTTTTAAACCCTGGTCTTGACTTAAAACTTACTTTACACTTTTTGTTTAATGATGAATGATGATGGTACTTAAGACCTAATTTACATACTTTTAAACCTTTGGGAACGATTTACTGACTTAGTAACTTTTGACTTAGGTTGAGGACCTTTCGGACCAACCACTTGCTTACTATTCCCGTGTATCGACTTTTACTACTTTTCACTGTGAGTTATAGCATCCCTTTTTACTTTAACTATTTTGGGAACTAAGAATAAATGCGCATTTTATGTTTTACATACTAGGTACGAGTACTTAAACTTTATATATGTGTAGGGGTTATACAACGGCATAAACTTTCCCCTTAGCTCGGTAACGTTTAGTCATTGGTCTTTGAACCAGTGAACGCGAATCTTATATATGGATCCATAGGGTTTGACATCCCCACTCGGGCGAGTAGCGCTAGCATTTAACGGGTGTTTAATACTTCGTAAACTTACACACTCACCAAGTGTACTTTTAGGGGGTGTTATTTACGTTAAGATAGTTACCAAGTGCCCACGGTTATACATATACTTTTTAAACTGTTTTGAAACGCTGTTGAAGCACTGAAATCTCGTGGCCTACCTTACATTACTGTTATACTTAAACTATAGCTCACCAACCTTTGTGTTGACGTTTTTAAGCATATTTTTCTCATGTGCTTAAGGTTTGCTTGCTTCCGCTGTAGTTTTCATGCTTTGTAGACTCCCGCTGCGCTTATTAGAGATGTCACCGCATGAAACGTTTAACTTGCATTCAAACAATGTTATTTTTGAAATAATGTATTTGTAACGACCTACGGATCACGTACTATTATTTTTGCTTGCTATTCGTAGAAGCATACTTTCGGATGTTAAACATTTGACGTTGGTTAAAATGTCACCTTTTATCATGAATGCTAACTTATTTTTTTTAAACAGCATATAGTGTTTCACCTTGTAATGATCCTATTGTTGATGAATCGTACACGATGGTTTTGTACGAGGCATCACACATTCCACTTAGAAACTCAGCATGACTTATTGTAATATAATTACATTGATCAAGTTTCATTATATTATACTAACTCATGCTTCAGTTCCCAACACTACTTCAAAAACATTCTTATTTTAAACTTGAAAGTTTCAGAATTTAGAAACTAAAATAGTTTCTTTTATGATGTAATACAGATAGTGCGAAGAGGTAAATGATTTTAGATAAAAATAATTATGGAAATATCTTCAGAAATATGGAGGATATTTATAATGAAAGATACGATGATATCTTAGAATTTCTAATATCAGAGGATGATGAAAAATATTGTCCGTAGGGGTTTAGAGTCAGGAGCAAGGTATTCGTTAATGACTTCAGTACATACTGAATCATTTGGATTCTTTGAAGGCAGGTTAAGTCTTTGTGATTTGTCCACAGCCTCCTTCATGCTTTACTCAATGCATTTTCGAGTTCCAAACCTTCTCTTTTTCTGAGCTTTGTCAACACACTATTCGTTATCATCAAACTTTTGACTGTTAAGGTCGTTTACAGTTTTTGCTGCTTCATCAGCATTTTCCAAACTTCGGAGAACTAGTTCGCAGTTTAGGGTGTTTTTCAGAAACTTCACATTCGAAGTATATAAGTCTAGGAGATAGACGTTACATATATACCTATAACTGTTGGCGTAGACATGCTGTAAGATTTCAATATACTGATTGCTGATTCCCAGTAATTGGCATGACAATTCTTGTTACAAGATGCGGATGAGTAAATGATGGGTTTCGATAAATATAATTGTGATTCCCCGTACAAAACCATCGTGTACGAATCATCAACAACAGGATCATTACAAGGTCAAACACTATATGCGTTTTCAAAACAGGTTTGCATTCAAGATAAAAGGTGACGTCATAACTAACGTCAAATGTTTTACAATCAAAAGTATGCTTCAATGAACAGAAGCAAATATAATAGTACGTGACCCCAATGGTCATTACAAATCATAGTTTCAAAAGTATTAAAATTATGAATGCAAGATAAACAGTTCATGCGGTGATAACTCTAGAGCAGCGGGTGTCTACAGCAAGACTAGTACACAGTGGAAGCAACCTTAAGCACCTGAGAAAAACATGCTTAAAAACGTCAACACAAAGTTTGGTGAGCTATAGTTTAAGTATAACAGTATTTAAGGAAGGCCACGAGATTTCAGTGCTACAAAGAGCGTTTCAAAACAGTTCATGCGGTGATAACTCTAGAGCAGCGGGTGTCTACAGCAAGACTAGTACACAGTGGAAGCAACCTTAAGCACCTGAGAAAAACATGCTTAAAAACGTCAACACAAAGTTTGGTGAGCTATAGTTTAAGTATAACAGTATTTAAGGTAGGCCACGAGATTTCAGTGCTACAAAGAGCGTTTCAAAACAGTATGATAAAGTATATGTTTAACCGTGGGCACTTGGTAACTAACTTAACGTTTATACCCCCTGAAAGTACACTTGGCAAGTGCGTATGTATACGAAGTATTAAACACTCGTTAAATGCTAGCGCGACTAGCCCGAGTGGGGATGTCAAACCCTATGGATCCATATCTAAGATTCGCGTTCACCGGTTCAAAAACCAATGACTAAACGTTACCTAGCTAAAGGGAATGTTTATCCCGTTTTATAACCCACACATATATAAAGTTTAAGTACTCGTGCCTAGTATGTAAAATGTAAAATGCGCATGTATTCTCAGTTCCCAAAATAGTTAAAGTAAAAATGGATTGCTATAACTCACAATGATAAAGTAGCGGTAAAGTCGAGTCGGGAATTAAGCAAGTACGTAGGTCCGGAAAGTCCTCAACCTAAGTCAAATAGTACTAAGTCAGTAAATCGTCCCAATAGGTTTAAATGAATGTAAATTAGGTCTTAAGGGTCATCATCATTCATCATCAAACAAAAGGTGTAAAGTAAATTTCGTTCATGAAAAGAGTTTAAAACAAAGGCTGATTTCGGTCAGTCACCACGGACCCTATACCTACTGAAATAAGGTGAGACCAGTGGACATGGCTCCGTATATGAGTCCTTTAGTTGTGGTAAAAATCCCAGAAGCAAACTCGTCTTCGTTTGACCGTGGCGACGGTCTAAGTGCGAGTAGGTCAGAATTTTCAGCACAACGTTGAAAGACATAGTGACGATCGGAGGGCCATAAATCCTAAACCGTAACTCGGATTAAGACAATTCCTAAATGAAAACTTATCTACTCGAACACAGCTATCAGAAAATCATCTTTACAGTAGCCCAGGTCGTACGGGTCAGACACAGAAACAGTAAAACAGTAGGTTCCGGTGGGTTCTTGGGTTCGATGCTTATCACGGTTCTCATCCTTGATGCATATAGCTTCAATTGTACAACTCGTTGATGTGTTTGCATCATCTTAACCAAGATTTCACCATCATAACACTTGTACAAGTCCAATGAAAGGACCCGTCCTAATCCATCCGGACGAAGTCCACATCGATTATAAACGATTCACAACAGTTGATTACATCGTGAGGTACTTGACCTCTATATGATACATTTTCCAAACATTGCATTCGTTTTTAAAAGACAAACTTTCATTTCATCGTAAGTTGACAGACATGCATACCATTTCATAATATATCTAAACTATAAATGACTTGATAATATTCTTGATGAACTCGACGACTCGAATGCAACGTCTTTTGAAATATGTCATGAATGACTCCAAGTAATATCTCTAAAATGAGCAAATGCACAGTGGAAGATTTCTTTCATACCTGAGAATAAACATGCTTTAAAGTGTCAACCAAAAGGTTGGTGAGTTCATTAGTTTAACATAAATAATCATTTCCATCATTTTAATAGACCACAATATTTCATATTTCCATTTCTCATAAACATACGTCCCATGCATAGAGACAAAAATATCATTCATATGGATTGAACACCTGGTAACCGACATTCACAATATGCATATAAGAATATCCCCATCATTCCGGGATCCTCCTTCGGACATGATATAAATTTCGAAGTACTAAAGCATCCGGTACTTTGGATGGGGCTTGTTGGGCCCAATAGATCTATCTTTAGGATTCGCGTCATTTAGGGTGTCTGTTCCCTAATTCTTAGATTACCAGACTTAATAAAAAGGAGCATATTCGATTTAATAATCCAGCCATAGAATGTAGTTTAATTTACTTGTGTCTATTTCGTAAAACAGTTATAAAAACAGTGCATGTATTCTCAGTCCCAAAAATATATATTGCAAAAGCATTTAAAAAGGGAGTAATGAAACTCACGCATATAAATATTGTAAAACAGTTAATAAAGCATTTGCATGTATTCTCAGCCCAAAATGTATATAAAAAGGGAATAATGAAACTCACGCATATAAATATTGTAAAGCAGTTAATAAAGTATTTGCATGTATTCTCAGCCCAAAAATGAAATGAGTAAAAAGGGATTAAATGAAACTCACCTAATGTATTTTGTAGTAAAAATACATATAACGACATTAAACAACTGAACAATGCAGGGTTGGCCTCGGATTCACGAACCTATATCATTTATATGTATATTTATTAAAATATGTAATCGTAATCGAGAAAATATAAATATATATTATATATATATATATATATATATATATATATATATATATATATATATATATATATATATTTGTTATATCCTTGTTAGGTTAATAGTATATATATATGTTTGATACATTCATTTTGTATATAAAGGTATTAATTTTTATTATGTTATATGTTTTAAATATATTCTTATATATATATATATATATATATATATATATATATATATATATATATATATATATATATATATATATATATATATATCATTTGTTTGTTACAAATATAGTAATAATAATACTAATATTTAAAAATGATAAAAATGATTATAATACTTAATATTACTAATAAGGGTAATATTGTTAATAACTCTATTATTGACAATAATAATGATATTAATGATAATAACTATAAAAATATTAATTTCCTGTTAATGATTGTTGTGAATATAATCTTAGTAATTACATAATAATAATACTCAGGTTAATATAAATAATAATTCTTATAATCATATTAGTGATAATAATAAAAATCTTAATATAAATGTTAATGATAATAATAACAAATTTAGTTATGTTATGATAATAATTATAATGCTTGTCAAAATAACAATAATTAGTAATAATAATGATAATCATAAATATAATCTTAATGTTCATCATATATAAATATAATACTACAATAATGATAATTCTTACTTACAATAATAATAATAATTATAATTGTAACTATATTTATAATAATAAAAATATTTGATAGTTAATGCTTTTATTAGTAATAACATATTAATAATAATATACTTACTATAATTATAACAGTGATAATAACAAATAACAATACTAATAATAATAATAATAATAATAATAATAATAATAATAATAATAATAATAATAATAATAATAATAATAATATAATAATAATAATAATAATAATAATAATAATAATAATAATAATAATAATAATAATAATAATAATAATAATAATAATAATAATAATAATAATAGAAAGTGAGGCTACCTTAGAAGGAGCTCAAAAGAAAATAAACATCAATGCCAAGAATCGAACCCGAGACCTCTCGGTTAACCACACATCCCCTCACCATCGAACCATTTTTATTTTTCTGCTTTGATACTCTACCTAAATGTATATATTCGATATATACTTAACTGTTTTTCATCCTCTTCCTCAAAACTCAAATGACCAACACTGATCGATCATATTATTCAATGCTTTGAAATAAGTTTATGAATTATAAATGAAACACAATAAATCAGATTATTGATAATTGTAAATGGAAAATTGAAATAAAAAAAAATAAAAAGAATGTGACATGAGAGTTGCTGCTGTCGCAGCCATATAGGAAAAAAATATTATTTTTGATTTTGAGAAGTTTTTGGATCATGATTCCTTCACGAAATATTTTCCAAATCATTTGTGTAAACTGTTGGAATCATCAATTTAACTTAACACACAAACATGAACTCGAATTTAATCTTTGTTCATATAGTTGACTTTTTACAATTAAACTTTGACCCTTGAATTGAAACTCATTTTGAAAAATTAATAGTTGTAATTTTCCAGATAGCTTCAATGAAATATTCCTAACCAAATTGTATTGGTGGATTTTGAAATGGAATAGGATTTCGAGTTTTTGGCAAAAGAGTCGAGTAACAGAGATGATAGGTTCCAGGTTTCTAAAATTTTCTGTTTTTAATTCCTATGTCCAGCAGGTACAATCAGTATATAACAGAAATTTATATCTGTAATCGATTAATTGGAACAGCAATATGATTTGATCGAGTCTTGGCTTCTTGTTTTTGTTTAGTCGACATACAGAATATATTAGAAGAAGGATCGTACGAAAAACAAATAATATAAATAAAGGTAAAAATTAGATCACGATGCTTAACAAATTTTGGCTGTTTTGCTGAGATCTTATTCGATTTATTAGACAGAAAAAACAAATTATGTACCCCCAGGATAGCTACATCTAACAGATTCTGTAATCCTTTTGTAATTTATAGAATTATTATTAATAATTATCAAGTATATTATTAATATTAATAATAATATTAATTAGTAATAATTATTTTAATAATACGGATAAATAAAAATATAAACACTAATAATAATAAATTATACTAATTTTTATAAATGATAAAAACAATGGATGGTATTATTATTTTTTTTTTTATAACAAAAATAATGATAAAGATATTAATTTATAATAATGATTCTTAATAATAATTTCTTAATAATAATACATATTAATAATAATTATACTAATAATACTAATAGTTAATAATAATGATATAAAAGAAATTGTAATAATATTGTTAATGATACTACTAGTAATAATAATATTTAATCATAGTACTAATATTATTCATGTTACATGTTTCAACTTTATATAATAATATTAATAATACAATTATTAATATTAATAAAAGTAATAATAATGATATTGATATAACAATTTATACATATCAAATCTCATATATATATATATATATATATATATATATATATATATATATATATATATATATACTATATATTAAATTAATACTATTTTTAATACTGATATCAAAATTAATAATAAAAGTAATATGATATCTATATTTTAACTCATAATAAAATTTAATATAATAATATTACATTTTATTAGTTATGTAATACATATAATAACACATTTGAATAATTAATGTTTAATATATATTAGATGCATTACAACATATATATATATATATATATATATATATATATATATATATATATATATATATATATATATATATATATATATATATATATATATATATATATATATATATATATGAATTTTGTACGTAATTAATATTGTATGTATGTTGTAATACATCTAATATATATTAAACATTAATTATTCAAATATGTTATTATATGTATTACATAACTAATAAAATGTAATATTATTATATTAAATTTTATTATGAGTTAAAATATAGATATCATATTACTTTTATTATTAATTTTGATATCAGTATTAAAAATAGTATTAATTTAATATATAGTATATAAATATATATATATATATATATATATATATATATATATATATATATTTATTTATATATATATATATATATATATATATATATATATATATATATATATATATATATATATATATATATTTAATTTAATTATATCTTACTATTTTGTAATTTACTTTACATGTTTAAATCACATGATTAAATGGTATCATATTAATACTAATCAATATATATATTTACATATTTACTTATTCACACTTGTTCATGAATTGTCAGGCATAGTCAAGGGTTAAATAGATATATGACATAGTTCAAAACTTTCGAGACTCAATATGACATATTTTTGCTTATCGTGTCGGAATCGTATAAAGATTAAGTTTAAATTTGGTCAGAAATTCCCGGGTCATCACAGTACCTACCCGTTAAAAAAATTTCGTCCCAAAATTTGGGTAAGGTGGTCATGGCTAACAATAAAAATGTTCTCATGACAAATATGAGTTGATAATTAGAGTTTTATCATCATTGAGTAATATAGATAAAATGATTCGATTAATCGAAGCGTATGAATGAAGCTATCACAAAAGATCGAGATGAAGAAATGGAGATTTTCCATAACTTTTGACGTAGTCGCGATTGAATTCCGGAATTCAAGGGATTTAAAGAAAATTTTCTAAATCTGAGAGATTTGATTCTTCGGCGAATAAGGAGATTAAGATCTCTATAATTAAATACGGTGATCTGCCTCGATTACTATGTCTGATATTTCCATTATAAAATAAGCTCTTCTTCTCACCATTTCTATACTTTCTTTCTTAGTTCATACATACAAAAGATTGTGAAAATGCTTAATCCAATTCTAATCCCTGATATTTTTCTCATCATCATTTCTGTCATCCTTCTTTTCAATCTTCCATCAGAAGAATCTGTTTACTTCTACTATTACCTTGGGTGATACTATTCTTAATTATACCGTGTCTTTATATTGTTATTCGTATTAATATCTATGACTTGTAACCTCCGTGTTGTTATTGGGCCTTATATTTTCTCTTATATTTTGGATCTCTTTGCCTTTTTATTATCCTCTCGGTCTCTAGTAAATCGAGTAATGGTCCAGAATTGGTAAGTATGAAGCTTTGAATGAACTTAATGTTCTAAACAAGAAAGAACGTAATCGCACGATTTAATTTGTCAGATTACCTGAATCACTGAGAATAGAACTATCAAGAATATAGTTTCTTGATATGTTTAGAAGTTAATCAGAATGAAAGAGTTATGTAACATGACACATGATGACGTTATAATCTGTGAATCATCATGTTCCATTTAGAAACTCAGCATGACTTACTATAATATAATCACGTTGATCAAGTGTCATTATATTATACTAACTCATGCCTCAATTCCCAACATTACTTCAATAACATTCATATTTTAAGCTCGAAAGTTTACAGAATATAGAAACTAACAGTTTCTATATGATGTAACACTGATAGCACGAAGAGAGTAATGATTTCAGATAAGAATAGTTATGAAAATATCTTCAGAAATATGAAGGATATTTATAATGAAAGATACGATAATATTTTTGAATATCTAAGATCAGAGGATGATGGAGACTATTGTCCGCAAGGGTCTAGAGTAAGGAGCAAGATATTCGCTAAAGACTTCAGCAGGCATTGATTCATTTGGATTCTTTGAAGTCAAACTTATTCTTTGTAATTTATCCACGGCTTCCTTCATAGTTTCGCATAATCCGCTTTTCGGTACTAAATTTTTTTTTATTGAGTGTTTCCAATACTCCATTCTTTATCATCAAACTTTCGATGGTTAAGGTCGTGTACAATTTTTGCTGATGTATTCAGCTTTTTCAGAATTTGTGGTATTGATTTGTAGACTGGGTGCTTTTTAGGATTTCAGAATGAAAGATCATAATTCTAAGAGATAAATGTTATATGTATACATATATCGGTTGATGTAGAAATGCTGTGAGATTCAAAATACTGATTGCTGATTCCCTGGAATTGGTATGGCAGTTCTCGTTACAAGATACGGATGAGTATATGATAGGGTTTCAATGAATATAATGATTTTTCGGAAATTCAAAGATCAATGAAGTTGCTGGTAAGTTTACTGCTAAAGTGGTGGGACATAAACGATCCCTCAATAACGATGACGAAAGGCAACTTATATATCGAGGTTATAATAAGGCAAATTCGAATGAAAGTTGAAGTTGATTTGCTGAAGCTATGACAAAATTGGCTAATTTAGAAAGAGATTGTACGGCTATTTTTGGTAATAACAACGTCAAAGGAGCTAGCACAGATACGTGTTAAATGTGTACTCAGGTTCCAAGAGTTTTTCAGATGCATAACTATATGCATAAATCTTTCCTTCCATAAATGAAGTGCGGTTGGTTCATCCTCTCGATTGAGGTGTTTTGAAGAATTATGAAAGATTTGAACGCAAATTGTAATCGTCAGATACGATGTGGTTTAAGATGAATCAAGTGGCAAACTTGAAGAATTGTTTAGTTTCATATGTTATAATCAATATTTTAATTCATTTTAATTGTCCAATATTATTAGTCCACAGTCGATAGTCCACAGTTAACAGTCCAATAATTCATATATAGTTTAATATATAATATTCGAATTAATTAATACGTATCATGACCCGTGTACATGTCTCAGACTCGATCACAACTCAAAATATATATATTATTATAGAATCAACCTCAACCCTGTATAGAGAACTCGATCATTACTGCATATAGAGTGTCTATGGTTATTCCAAATAATATATATAGATGCGTCGATATGATATGTCAAAACCTTGTATACGTGTCCCTATATTTAAAGTGCGTAAAATAAATAACAGAAATTAAATGACGATAAATAAAATTACGAGAATTAAAGTTGCGATAAATAAAATGCGATAAATAAATTGCGATAAATAAAAGGTAATACGGAATTAACAGTTAGCTAGGTACAGTTAGATAGGAACAGTTAGCGTGGATTCTTAACAAAATTACTCATAGTTAATTTGTTTGTTTCTAACAAATTTTATTTTGTCCAATGTTTTCTTCATTATGCCACTTGTTGGATTCTGGTAAATCAAAATCTAAATATGAAATTGGATGAAAATGGTCATTCTGCGGTGAACGGATACGTATATCGGTGGTTGTAAGTAGGATAGTGAATGATTGTTGAATTAGATTCGAAGAATGTACAGTTTAACTTATTAATGTGAAATTTAAATATTCCTTGGGTATTACCTACCCGTTAAAATATTTTCACCATTAACAGTTTGTACGAAAGAATTTTTTTTTTTAATTACAATCTTTATGAAAATATACTTACATATATATTTTCTTCAGATGTAATCATAGATTTAATGAGTTAATATAATATTAATCTCATTTGATTTATTATTAGAACAAGAATATATAATCTCTAAAACATTAGAGATTACATAATTGCCATACCGAACGATGATAATTGATGTAGAATGATACGTAGAACGATGATTATACTTGAGGTACAGAATGAGATGTTGAGGCATAAATTGTTGATGGTACTGGTGCTGTTATTGATAGTACTGTTGGTGCCGGTGATGTTGTTGAAGCTGGTAAATTTTGCACCATATTCTCCAGATTGATTACTAGAGCGCGATGTTCGTTGACTTCTTCTATTATTCCAGGATGATTGTCGGTCGGAACGAGCGGATGAATAAGGTTTAGAATTTGTAGATAGAATTTAATCGTGACGAGCTACTCTGAAAATGAGAGAGAAAATGGTATTATGAACAGGTTCGCCGGTAAGGGCTTCAGGTTCACCAAGAGATGAATTTGGTAGGTGGAAGGGATCACCTTCTTCGCGTCTCCATTGATTAAGTCGACTACGAATGCATCGGGTGAATTGGGGATGGCTGATTGATTGATTCATTCTGGTGACACTGCTTTCAGATCTTAGGTGAATATCCATGTCGGAATAGTTGTCGGAATAACTATCGGAATAGCCATCGAAATCTGAGGGACTCAAACTGGTTGAGGGATACATCTCGTAAAATCAGATGAAGGATTGTCGATAAGAAATAGATTATAGGATGTAGATTAGCACTCTGCAATACATAATTTACATATGCATATATAATACTAAAACCCCATAAGTTACGGAGGAATCTACGGAAGCTGTCAGGCAAAGGTAACAATAATAGATACTCTAAGATATGAATTTATCTATACACAGTCTATGCAATAGAGGTAGTAAGACGTGTCTAGACTTTAAGGATGATAAGCAAATAATTTTAGACACTAAATGATAAGCAAAACTTTTGACATGCAGACACGGTCGAAGTCGAGACTCACTAATGTATCTTAACAACTATCAATTAGACACAATAATACAAAACCTGGTTCGCTAAGACCACCGCTCTGATACCAACTGAAAGGACCCGTCCTAATCCATCCGGACGAAGTCCACATCGATTATAAACGATTCACAACAGTTGATTACATCGCGAGGTACTTGACCTCTATATGATACATTTTACAAACATTGCATTCGTTTTTAAAAGACAAACTTTCATTTCATCGTAAGTTGACAGACATGCATACCATTTCATAATATATCTAAACTATAAATGACTTGATAATATTCTTGATGAACTCGATGACTCGAATGAAACGTCTTTTGAAATATGTCATGAATGACTCCAAGTAATATCTCTAAAATGAACAAATGCACAGCGGAAGATTTCTTTCATACCTGAGAATAAACATGCTTTAAAGTGTCAACCAAAAGGTTGGTGAGTTCATTAGTTTAACATAAATAATCATTTCCATCATTTTTATAGACCACAAGATTTCATATTTCCATTTCTCATAAACATACGTCCCATGCATAGAGACAAAAATATCATTCATATGGATTGAACATCTGGTAACCGACATTCACAATATGCATATAAGAATATCCCTATCATTCCGGGATCCTCCTTCGGACAAGATATAAATTTTGAAGTACTAAAGCATCCGGTACTTTGGATGGGGGTTGTTGTGCCCAATAGATCTATCTTTAGGATTCGCGTCAATTAGGGTGTCTGTTCCCTAATTCTTAGATTACCAGACTTAATAAAAAGGGACATATTCGATTTAATAATCCAGCCATAGAATGTAGTTTAATTTACTTGTGTCTATTTCGTAAAACAGTTATAAAAACAGCGCATGTATTCTCAGTCCCAAAAATATATATTGCAAAATCATTTAAAAAGGGAGTAATGAAACTCACGCATATAAATATTGTAAAACAGTTAATAAAGCATTTGCATGTATTCTCAGCCCAAAATGTATATAAAAAGGGAATAATGAAACTCACGCATATAAATATTGTAAAGCAGTTAATAAAGTATTTGCATGTATTCTCTGCCCAAAAATGAAATGAGTAAAAAGGGATTAAATGAAACTCACCTAATGTATTTTGTAGTAAGAATACATATAATGACATTAAACAACTGAACAATGCAGGGTTGGCCTCGGATTCACGAACCTATATCATTTATATGTATATTTATTAAAATATGTAATCGTAATCGAGAAAATATATATATATTTATTTATTTGTTATATCCTTGTTAGGTTAATAGTATATATATGTTTGATATATTCATTTTGTATATAAAGGTATTAATTTTTATTATGTTATATGTTTTAAATATATTCTTATATATATATATATATATATATATATATATATATACATATATATATATATTTATATATATATATACATATATACATATATATATATATATATATACATATATATACATATATATACATATACATATATATATATATATATATATATATATATATATATATATATACATATACTAATATTTAAAAATGATAAAAATGATTATAATACTTAATATTACTAATAAGGGTAATAATGTTAATAACTCGTTTATTGACAATAATAATGATATTAATGATAATAACTATAAAAATATTAATTTTCCTGTTAATGATTGTTGTGAATATAATCTTAGTAATTACATAATAATAATACTTAGGTTAATATAAATAATAATTCTTATAATCATATTAGTGATAATAATAATAATCTTAATATAAATGCTAATGATAATAATAACAAATTTAGTTATGTTATGATAATAATTATAATGCTTGTCAAAATAACAATAATTAGTAATAATAATGATAATCATAAATATAATCTTAATGTTCATCATATATAAATATAATACTACAATAATGATAATTCTTACTTACAATAATAATAATAATTATAATTGTAACTATATTTATAATAATAAAAATATTTGATAGTTAATGCTTTTATTAGTAATAACATATTAATAATAATATACTTACTATAATTATAATAGTGATAATAACAAATAACAATACTAATAATTATAATAATAATAATAATAATAATAATAATAATAATAATAATAATAATAATAATAATAATAATAATAATAATAATAATAATAATAATAATAATAATAATAATAATAATAATAATAATAATAATAATAATAATAATAATAATAATAATAATAATAATAGAAAGTGAGGCTACCTTAGAAGGAGCTCAAAAGAAAATAAATGTCAATGCCAAGAATCGAACCCGAGACCTCTCGATTAACCACACATCCCCTCACCATCGAACCATTTTTATTTTTCTGCTTTGATACTCTACCTAAATGTATATATTCGATATATACTTAACTGTTTTTCATCCTCTTCCTCAAAACTCAAATGACCAACACTGATCGATCATATTATTCAATTCTTTGAAATATGTTTATGAATTATAAATGAAACACAATAAATCAGATTATTGATAATTGTATATGGAAAATCGAAAAATAAAAAAAATAAAAAGAATGTGACATGAGAGTTGCTGCTGTCGCAGCCATATAGGAAAAAAAAAATATTATTTTCAATTTTGAGAAGTTTTTGGATCATGATTCCTTCACGAAATATTTTCCAAATCGTTTGTGTAAACTGTTGGAATCATCAATTTAAGTTAACACACAAACATGAACTCGAATTTAATCTTTGTTCATATAGTTGACTTTTTACAATTAAACTTTGACCCTTGAATTGAAACTCATTTTGAAAAATTAATAGTTGTAATTTTCCAGATAGCTTCAACGAAATATTCCTAACCAAATTGTATTGGTGGATTTTGAAATGGAATAGGATTTCGAGTTTTTGGCAAAAGAGTCGAGTAACAGAGATGATAGGTTCCAGGTTTCTAAAATTTTCTGTTTTTAATTCCTATGTCCAGCAGGTACAATCAGTATATAACAGAAATTTATTTCTGTAATCGATTAATTGGAACAGCAATATGATTTGATCGAGTCTTGGCTTCTTGTTTTTGTTTAGTCAACATACAGAATATATTAGAAGAAGGATCGTATGAAAAATAAATAAAATAATTAAAGGTAAAAATTAGATCACGATGCTTAACAAATTTTGGCTGTTTTGCTGAGATCTTATTCGATTTATTAGACAGAAAAAACAAATTACGTACCCCCTGGATAGCTACATCTAACAGATTCTGTAATCCTTTTGTAATTTATAAAACTATTATTAATAATTATCAAGTATATTATTAATATTAATATTAATAATAATATTAATTAGTAATAATTATTTTAATAATATGGATAAATAAAAATATAAACACTAATAATAATAATAAATTATACTAATTTTTATAAATGATAAAAACAATGGATGGTATTATTATTATTTTTTTATAACAAAAATAATGATAAAGATATTAATTTATAATAATGATTCTTAATAATAATTTCTTAATAATAATACATATTAATAATAATTATAATAATAATACTAATAGTTATTAATAATGATATAAAAGAAATTGTAATAATATTGTTAATGATACTACTAGTAATAATAATATTTAATCATAGTACTAATATTATTCATGTTACATTTTTCAACTTTATATAATAATATTAATAATACAATTATTAATGTTAATAAAAGTAATAATAATGATATTGATATAACAATTTATACATATCAAATCTCATATATATATATATATATATATATATATATATATATATATATATATATATATATATATATATATATATATATTTATATAATATATATTAAATTAATACTATTATTAATACTGATATCAAAATTAATAATAAAAGTAATATGATATCTATATTTTAACTCATAATAAAATTTAATATAATAATATTACATTTTATTAGTTATGTAATACATATAATAACACATTTGAATAATTAATGTTTAATATAAATTAGATGTATTACAACATACATACAATATTAATTACGTACAGAATTCATATATATATATATATATATATATATATATATATATATATATATATATATATATATATTATATATTTAATTTAATAATATCTTACTATTTTGTAATTTACCTTACATGTTTAAATCACATGATTAAATGGTATCATATTAATACAAATCAATATATATATTTACATATTTACTTATACACACTTGTTCGTGAATCGTCAGGCATAGTCAAGGGTTAAATAGATATATGACATAGTTCAAAACTTTTGAGACTCAATATTACATATTTTTGCTTATCGTGTCGGAATCGTATAAAGATTAAGTTTAAATTTGGTCAGAAATTCCCCGGTCATCACATCCAAGACATGTAGCACAACTCATTTAAGTGTTGCAAGTGTTTTGATGACCCAAAGTTACATCAAAGTCTTAGATTTAACACATACATGAACTATAAAAATAATATTCACCAAGTTTTGACTATTATGACACAAGTGTAGGTCTAAGACATGTAGCACAACTCACTTAAGAGTTGTATGAAGTTTGATGAACCAAAGTTACATCAAAGTCTTAGATCCAACACATACATGAACTTTAAAACTAATATTAAGTTACAACTTGAAAATAGACTTATAAAATCAAGATCTTATGTTGTAGAACATAATTCTTAGTTAGATCTTGAAGATCCTAGACCCAAAAGTCTAGATCTAATATAAGTGTACCAAGTTATAATTAAAGAAAGCTTACTTACATGTTCTTGAACTTTTAAAGTTAATTTTAGTTCAAGAAAGTATGAGATCAAGACTAACTTGTAATACTTGACCATTTAAACCAACAAACATGAAATTAAAGTACATAATATAAAGAAATAAACTAAGTAAACAAGTAATAAGTTCATGGGTTTCATACTTTAAAGATTCAAGCCTAAGTCTTGATCTTTAAGAAAGTAAACTTTTAAGTTTACAAACATGATTCACAAGTATGATTTTTACAACCATGAACTTACAATCTTTAAAACTTTAAAGGTAGAACATAAACTAGTAAGTTTATGTTCTTGAGTGTTCTTGTAAATACAAGATAAAAGAAGAACAAACTAGTAAGTTTGATCCTTGATAACATGTAAGTAAATAACAACAACTAACAACTACAAATAATTAACAACAAAGAACAAAAGATGATGATGATTAAGGGTTGTTTGGTTTCGGTTTAGACAAGAGAAAAAGAGAGAAGGAAACTCACACTTGAGAGCAAGAGATGAGAGAAAATTTTGAGAGATATTGGAAGTATTTTGTGTGTGTATAAATGAGAGGATGCAAGTAGAAGTAATACAAAAAAAATGAAGTAAAAACTCCTCTAAAGGCCTCTATGGCCGACGGCATTGGGAGAGAAGAGGGGAAGGACATTGTTCCTTGGTCACTTGCATGTAAAGACTTAAAAGATGGATATTATGGGTTGTTTGCATGGGAATGACCAAGTAACTAGATTCTTCATGTATTAAACTATCTAGTTAATCTCTAAATGTAATACTTACATGTTAAGTTGGGCTAATGAGTCCACTAAATAAGTATGGTGGGCTTCATATGTCCATTAACACTAATAAGGGCACAAGTTCAAGTATTTAACAACTAAATCCAAATAAAGCCTAAGCAATTAACTAGTAACCTTAGTTAATTAAAATGATTAATAAAATTAATCATGAATGTAAATAATATTCTAAAAATATTATTCGTGAAAGTTTCGTGTGTCACAAAGACGTGTCGGGCATTCAAAAGTCATGTACGGTTAATCATGGCAACAATTAAATGTAATAACATACATTCATTAAATCACACGTATTAATAATAAACATTATTAATTAAAAGTGGAAAAACCAGGGTCGTTAATTACCCACCTGTTAAAGAAAATTTCGTCCCGAAATTTTAAGCTGAGGTAGATGGAGGAGTCGGGAAAAGGTGAGGATACTTCTGCATCATTTGATTCTCTCGCTCCCAAGTAAACTCAGGTCCTTGTTTGGCATTCCATCGCACTCGAACGATCGGAATCTTGTTGCGTTTCAAAGTTTTGATCTCACGATTCATAATTTCAACAGGTTCTTCCACAAAGTGGAGTTTGTCATCAATTGTAAGTTCTTCAAGTGGTATGATGAGTTCGGGTGCAGCAAGATACTTCTTCAAATTTGACACGTGGAAGGTAGGATAAACTGAGCTCAATTGTGCTGGAAGATCCAAACGGTAAGCAACGGGTCCAACACGTTCCAAAATTTCAAAAGGACCAATGTATCGTGGGTTCAACTTTCCACGTTTTCCAAAATGAATCACACCTTTCCAAGGTGCAACCTTCAACATTACATGGTCACCGACGTTGAATTTAAAGTCTTTACATTTAAGATCGGCATAACTCTTTTGACGATCGCGGGCAGTCTTAAGTCTAGCTTGAATCTGAGCAATCTTCTCCGTTGTTTCATGGACTACCTCGGGTCCGGTGATTTGCTTTTCGCCTACTTCGGCCCAACAAATAGGAGATCAGCACTTGCGGCCATACAACGCTTCAAAAGATGCGACATTAATGCTCGAGTGATAACTGTTATTGTACGAGAATTCGGCTAGCGGCAAATGCCTTTCCCAGGCCTTTTCGAAATCAATGACATATGCACGCAACATGTCCTCCAAAGTCTGAATAGTTCATTCACTTTACCCGTCGGTCTGTGGGTGATAAGCAGTACTCATGTCGAGACGAGTTCCCATGGCTTCTTGTAAAGAACGCCAGAATCTAGAAGCAAAACGGGGATCGCGATCTGAGATGGTCGATAAAGGTACACCATGACGAGATACAACCTCCTTGATGTATAATTGAGCAAGTCTCTCCATCGTATCCCTTTCCTTCATCCCTAGGAAGTGTGCAGATTTAGTAAGGCGGTCAACAATAACCCAGATGGTATCGTATCCGCCCACCGTCTTTGGTAACTTGGTGATGAAATCCATAGTTATCCTTTCCCACTTCCATTGCGGGATTTCTGACTGTTGAAGTAACCCAGAAGGCCTCTGGTGCTCGGCCTTAACCTTCGAGCAAGTCAAACACTTACTAACATAAGTTGCAACGTCTTTCTTAAGATTCGGCCACCAATACTGTTCCTTAAGATCGTGGTACATTTTGCCCGCTCTGGGGTGAATTGAATATCTCGACTTGTGTGCTTCATCAAGTATAAGGTTCCGTAGATCTCCATAAAGAGGTACCCAAATTCTTCCGGCATAACATCGGAGCCCAGACTCCCTAACCTCGAATCGAGAGACAAGTATGTTCAAATGTTCGTGAGATATATTCTCCTCCTTAAGAGCCTCATCTTGGGCTACTCGGATCTGACTGTTGAGATTCGAATGAATGGTGATGTTCAGAGCCCTAACACGAAGAGGTGTCGTCCTCTCCTTTCGGCTTAAAGTGTCAGCTACAACATTGGCCTTGCCAGGATGATAACGAAGTTCACAATCGTAGTCGTTGAGCATCTCGATCCATCGACGCTATCTCCTATTCAGTTGCTTCTGATCGAAGATATGCTGGAGACTCTTGTGATCGGTGAAAATAGTGCTCTTAGTTCCATACAAATAGTGTCTCCACAATTTGAGTGCAAAGATAACGGCTCCAAGTTTGAGATCATGGGTAGTGTAGTTCCGTTCATGAATCTTCAGTTGACAAGAAGCATAGGCAATAACCTTTGATCGTTGCATCAGTACACAACCAAAACCACTTTTCGAAGCATCGCAATAAACAAAAAAATCGTCATTGCCTTCAGGAAGTGATAAAATAGGTGCGGTGGTTAACTTCTTCTTCAAAGTTTGGAATACTGATTCATGTGCGGGTTCCCAAATGAACTTCTTGCCTTTGTGAGTCAGTGCGGTCAAAGGACGCACAATCAGAGAGAAACCTTCGGTAATAACCGGCGAAACCTAGGAATTGGCGAATATGCGTCGGAGTAGTGGGGGTCTCCCACTTGCTGATAGTTTCAATCTTGGCGGGATCAACTTTGATACCCTAGTCGGAGGTGTTGCTCATGCTCTTCTTTGCTCTTGGAGTAGATGAGGATATCATCTATGATGATGATAACAAACTTATCCAAGTACGGCTTACAGACACGATTCATAAGGTCCATGAACACGGCAGGTGCGTTGGTCAATCCGAATGGCATCACGAGAAACTCATAATGACCATAACGGGTTCTGAATGCAGTTTTCATCACATCACTTTCCTTCACCCTCAACTGGTGATAACCCGATCGTAAATCGATCTTAGAGTAGACGCTCGATCCTTGCAGCTGATCGAAAAGATCGTCAATTCGTGGAAGAGGATACCGATTCTTGATCGTCAATTTGTTAAGTTCACGGTAGTCGATACACATACGAAAGGATCCATCCTTCTTCTTCACAAACAGAATAGGTGCGCCCTAAGGCGAGAAACTTGGTTGGATAAATCCTCGATCTAACAGCTCTTGTAGTTGACTCTATAATTCTTGCATCTCGGAAGGTACAAGTCTATAAGGTGCGCGAGCTACAGGTGCAGCTCCTGGCACTAAATCAATTTGAAACTCTACAACTCTCGGAGGCGGTAATCCAGGCAATTCTTCAGGGAAGACATCGGAAAATTCGTTCACAATTCGAACGTCGTTCACACTCTTCACCTTGGTTTCTACCGCTTTCACATGTGCTAGGACAGCAAAACGTCCCTTCTTCATAATCTTTTGCGCTTTCACGCAACTAATGAGGTTCAGCTTCAAGGTACATCTCTCTCCATAAATGACCAGTGGTTCACCGTCTCCTTGTGGTATACGAAGAGCTTTATCTCCACAGATAATATCGGCTCTTATCTTGCTCAACCAATCCATACCGACGATCACGTCAAAACTTCCCAATTTGATGGGTATCAAATCAATTTCAAAATCTGCACCAGCTATGTTGATAATAGCTCCTCGACTAATATGGTCAACTTTCTCAAGTTTTCCATTGGCGACCTCGACAAGCATACTCTCTTTTAACGGGAATGATGACCAATTAATCTTATCGCAAAAATGTCTACATACATAACTTCTATCGGCACCAGTATCAAATAGGACAGTAGCAAAAAGATTGTTGACTGTGAATATACCTGTCACCAAGTCGGGGTTTTCTCGGGCGTCCCTTGCATTAACATTGAAAGCTCTACCAAGGGGTGGTCCGCCGTCTTTTCTTTTGTTGGGGCACATAGCCCATCTGTCCGCATTCGTAGCACTTTTTTGGTCCATTGAGGTTCGCCTTTCCATTCAAAGTGGTGACCTTGCAGTCCTTCCCGATATGCCCAGTCCGTTAGCACTTTTCATAAACAACATTACAATACCCAGTATGGTGCTTGTAGCACCGCTTGCATTGTGGTAAGGTTCCTTTGTAGTTCGGGTTTGAGTTGGTGTTTGGATTGGGGTTTCCACCGTTGTTGTTTCCTCTAAAACCCTCATGTCGTTTCGCCGGGTTCTGATCATAGGTCCTTCCCCTGTTGTTATCCCATTTGCGCTTCTCACTACTGCCTGCTTCAGACTTAGCCATCCCCGGTTCATCGATAATAATTTGATTCATTAAAGTATGCGCCATACGCATTGCCTTCGGAACATTAAGTGGCTTGGACGAGGTGACGTTTCCCTTAATGCTCTTAGGAAGTCCCCAGAAGTACCTTTCCATACGCTTGAATTCCGGGGTGACCATTGTCGGACACATCAGGGCTAGTTCCAAAAATCTCCGGTTGTAACTATCGAGGTCGTTCCCAACAGCCTTTAACTGCATAAATTCGATCTCCATCTTTTGTATCTCGGTTCTCGGACAATATTCCTCAATCATGGCACACTTAAACTCTTCCCATGGCGTAGCAAATGCCTCATCGATACCCATTGCTTGTGCCATTGTGTTCCACCAAGTGAGGGCGCCATCCGCCAGTGTACATGAAGCAAATTTGGTTTTGTTGGACTCGGAACAGTTGCTGACTCGGAATACAGATTCATGTTTTTCAAACCACCTAGTGAGACCAACTGGCCCCTCGGTTCCGCTAAAGTTATGTGGTTTACAGCTTTGGAACTCTTTGTACGTACACCCATTACGAACGGGCTGAATAACCGGTGGCGGTGGCGGTGGAGCTTGGGGTTGCATTTCCGCAATGGCTGCGGCTACCCTTTCGGCAATCATCTCTTCGATTTGGGCGGTGGTAGGTGTTGATCGTCCGTTGGCCATAATGTTCTAAACAAAAAATTTTTTGACTCAAGTCAAAATCCAGTATTCAAATAGTAATAATACAATATATGGTAACCAACATGGAATCAACACATCACATGTTTATTAAGTAACGCAATCCAGGTATAAATACCACAGAATCATACAGTAACGTAAATAGAACATCGTGCAAGAATTAAATAACGCAAAGTTCCATTCATTAATAATAAGTTGCATACATCTGTATAAGTTCGTACAATACATAAGTGAAACATAAAACTACAACTAGATTACATAATGAAATCTAAATACAAAAGCCCTACGGTGAAGGTGGGTGTAGGATGTCCAATACGTGGGACATCTGGTCCTCGAGCTCAGTTACCCGAGCACGGAGGATCTCCACCTCCCTCATCAGTTCCTCGACAGAGGGAGTGGGTGGGGCAGGCGGAGCAATCTGTACGGGTGGTACTGGTGGAGCAGATGTAGACGGTCCGGCTCCAGAAATAGTCAGTACGTAACGGGGTGCCTTACACACGAGTGGGTTGGCAGGGTACGGCACAAGCCGCTTACGGGCAGTAACCCTACGACGCCGACCAAATGCGTCAGTGAATGCTCGTCCTCTGTTAATCCCCGGAATAATGGTGCCATCGAAGCGATACCGCTTCTTCGGCGGGGTGGAGGGTAGCTGAACAGGTGCATCAGGGTCCTCCTCGTCGGAGTCATCATCACCCGAGTCGTCTGTGCACGGGTGGCTGAACTGGCTCTCCTCGGGCGGCCATCATCTCTCGGTATCTGGCGGGTCCGATCGGAATGAGACGTCCATCAGGGGCGCGTCGCACCAATGGCGATACCGGTTACGGAATGGACCTTCCTCGAATTCTGCGGGAATCACAATCTCACCGGAGCGGGGCTCTGACATCGAGGGTCCGGGGGCAGATGGAGCTGAAATCTCCGGAGGGTCCTGGGTTCCGTTAGCGATAACCACTGGGGCTGGTACATGGCTGCTAGCTCCGGAAGTCGAAGTGCCAGGATCACTAGAGGATGTTGCCAACGGGATCGGTGGGTCGGCAACAGTGGCAGGTGAGGTGGCTGAAGAGTCTGAACTGCCCAAAACGATAGCAGGTGGAATATCCGACATTTGAACAAGGAAAACTAAATTTTCCATGTCAGTAAGTCATAAAGCAAGCACGTATTAGGCCAACAGTTTAAATCATGTATAACGGTAAATAGCATGGCAATAACAGTAAATCATACAGAAGTAGCATGCAATTGAAAGCATGTAATATCATGCAGTAGTGATATCATGTAATAGCATACGGCATATAGCAGTAAAAGTAAGCAGCAACATGCAGTAAGTTCAGCGGAAACAAGTAAACTAGCAAGTTGTAGATTAGTCCTATTAGTGAATTGATAATGCTAAAAACGAACATATATTTCATAGCATTATTCCTCAAGAAAGACAAGCTTTTAGTTGCAATTGTTCTATTTACAAGTGATATTCGTTTAAATAATAAAAGGTGAAGACAAAAGACAGATTCGACGAATTGAAGACGCAAACGACCAAAAAGCTCAAAAGTACAAAAGACAATCAAAGAGGTTCCAATTATTGATAAGAAACGTCTCGAAATTACAAGAGTACAAGATTCAAAACGCAAAGTACAAGATATTAAATTGTACGCAAGGACGTTCGAAAATCCGGAACCGGGACCAGAGTCAACTCTCAACGCTCGACGCAACGGACTAAAAATTATAAGTTAACTATGTATATAAATATAATATAATATATAATTAATTATATTAATTATATATATATTATATTTATAAATAAATCGTCGGCAAGAAAGACTCCAAAGAATGTGAGCTGTATTTTCAAACTCCGCGACTCGCGGAGTTTGAAGGCAAAAAATGCCGCGAGTCACGGAGCCCCAATTTCTGAAACTCCCTATAAAAGCAACCGAATTCTGATCGCAAAATCATCTTTTTTCTTCTTCTCTCATAAAACGTATTATATATATATATTATAATTTTAATTTTAATTTTAATTTTAATTCTAATAATAAGGGTATGTTAGCGAATGTTGTAAGGGTGTAAGTCGAAATTCTGTCCGTGTAACGCTACGCTATTTTTAATCATTGTAAGTTATGTTCAACCTTTTTAATTTAATGTCTCGTAGCTAAGTTATTATTATGCTTATTTAATCCGAAGTAATCATGATGTTGGGCTAATTACTAAAATTGGGTAATTGGGCTTTGTACCATAATTGGGGTTTGGACAAAAGAACGACACTTGTGGAAATTAGACTATGGGCTATTAATGGGTTTTATATTAACTAAACAATACCTTGTTAATTTAATATACAAACTTATAATTCGGCGTATTTATATATAACCACATACGCTTGACTGGGTACGGTGGGCGGGATATCTATAAATACCAATAATTATTCATTTTACCGGACACGGAACTGGATTAATAGTTAATAGACTTGTTGAAACAGGGGTGAATTACATTCAAGGGTAATTGGTGTAATTGTTAACAAAGTAGTAAAACCTTGGTTTACACGCAGTCGATAACCTGGTGTATTCATTAAACAAAGTATTAAAACCTTGTTACAATTCGAATCCCCAATTAGTTGGAATATTTGACTTCGGGAATAAGAATAATTTGACGAAGGCTTTCGCTCTTTATATTTATAACTGATGGACTATTATGGACAAATCCGTATGGACATATTAAATAATCCAGGATAAAGGACAATTAACCCATGGGCATAAAATTAAAATCAACACGTCAAACATCATGATTACGGAAGTTTAAATAAGCATAATTCTTTTATTTCATATTTAATTTCCTTTATTTTATATTTAATTGCACTTCTAATTATCGCATTTTTATTGTTATTTTATTTAATTGCACTTTTAATTATCGTACTTTTTAATTATCGCAAGTTTATTTTATCGCATTTTTATTATTCGCAATTTCATTATCGTTATTTACTTTACGCTTTAATTTAAGTCTTGTATTTATTTTTAATATTTTACATTTGGTTTTAACTGTGACTAAAGTTTTAAAATCGACTAACCGGTCATTAAACGGTAAAAACCCCCCTTTATAATAATAATATTACTTATATATATATTTGTATTTTTATAAAAGTAAACTAATATAGCGTTAAGCTTTGTTTAAAAAGATTCCCTGTGGAACGAACCGGACTTACTAAAAACTACACTACTGTACGATTAGGTACACTGCCTATAAGTGTTGTAGCAAGGTTTAAGTATATCCATTCTATAAATAAATAAATATCTTGTGTAAAATTGTATCGTATTTAATAGTATTTCCTAGCAAAAATATAAGCTATTTCGTATACCCCGCTGCAAGCATCATGAATCCTACTCGGGTCGGTCTTAGACTCACTAATGCAACCTAATTCCCTACAACCAATGCTCTGATACCAAATGTGATGCCCCAAACAAAACCATCGTGTACGAATCATCAACAACAGGATCATTACAAGGTCAAACACTATATGCGTTTTCAAAACAGGTTTGCATTCAAGATAAAAGGGGACGTCATAACTACCGTCAAATGTTTTACAATCAAAAGTATGCTTCCATGAACAGAAGCAAATATAATAGTACGTGACCCCAATGGTCATTACAAATCATAGTTTCAAAAGTATTAAAGTTATGAATGCAAGATAAACAGTTCATACGGTGATAACTCTAGAGCAGCGGATGTCTACAGCAAGACTAGTACACAGCGGAAGCAACCTTAAGCACCTGAGAAAAACATGCTTAAAAACGTCAACACAAAGGTTGGTGAGCTATAGTTTAAGTATAACAGTATGTAAGGTAGGTCACAAGATTTCAGTGCTACAAAGAGCGTTTCAAAATAGTATGATAAAGTATATGTTTAACCGTGGGCACTTGGTAGCTAACTTAACGTTTATACCCCCTGAAAGTACACTTGGCAAGTGCGTATGTATACGAAGTATTAAACACTCGTTAAATGCTAGCGCGACTAGCCCGAGTGGGGATGTCAAACCCTATGGATCCATATCTTAGATTCGCGTTCACCGGTTCAAAAACCAATGACTAAACGTTACCGAGCTAAAGGGAATGTTTATGCCGTTGTATAACCCACACATATATAAAGTTTAAGTACTCGTGCCTAGTATGTAAAACGTAAAATACGCATGTATTCTCAGTTCCCAAAATAGTTAAAGTAAAAAGGGATTGCTATAACTCACAATGATAAAGTAGCGGTAAAGTCGAGTCGGGAATTAAGCAAGTACGTAGGTCCGGAAAGTCCTCAACCTAAGTCAAATAGTACTAAGTCAGTAAATCGTCCCAATAGGATTAAATGTATGTAAATTAGGTCTTAAGGGTCATCATCATTCATCATCAAACAAAAGGTGTAAAGTAAATTTCGTTCATGAAAAGAGTTTAAAACAAAGGCTGAGTTCGGTCAGTCACCACGGCCCCTATACCTACTGAAATAAGGTGAGACCAGTGGCCATGGCTCTGTATATGAGTCCTTTAGTTGTGGTAAAAATCCTAGAAGCAAACTCGTCTTTGTTTAACCGTGGTAACGGTCTAAGTGCGAGTAGGTCAGAATTTTCAGCACAACGTTAAAAGACATAGTGACGATCGGAGGGCCATAAATCCTAAACCGTAACTCGGATTAAGACGAGTCCTAAATTAAAAGTTATATACTTGAACAGAGATATCTGAAAATCATCTTTACAATAGCCCAGGTCATACGGGTCAGACACAGAAACAGTAAAACAGTAGGTTCCGGTGGGTTCTTGGGTTCGATGCTTATCACGGTTCTCATCCTTGATGCATATAGCTTCAAGTGTACAACTCGTTGATGTGTTTGCATCATCTTAACCAAGGTTTCACCATCATAACACTTGTGCAAGTCCAAGACATGTAGCACAACTCATTTAAGTGTTGCAAGTGTTTTGATGACCCAAAGTTACATTAAAGTCTTAGATTTAACACATACATGAACTATAAAAGTAATATTAATCAAGTTTTGACTATTATGACACAAGTGTAGGTCTAAGACATGTAGCACAACTCACTTAAGAGTTGTATGAAGTTTGATGAACCAAAGTTACATCAAAGTCTTAGATCCAACACATACATGAACTTTAAAACTAATATTAAGTTACAACTTGAAAATAGACTTATAAAATCAAGATCTTAAGTTGTAGAACATAATTCTTAGTTAGATCTTGAAGATCCTAGACCCAAAAGTCTAGATCTAACATAAGTGTACCAAGTTATAATTAAAGAAAGCTTACTTACATGTTCTTGAACTTTTAAAGTTAATTTTAGTTCAAGAAAGTATGAGATCAAGACTAACTTGTAATACTTGACCATTTAAACCAACAAACATGAAATTAAAGTACATAATATAAAGAAATAAACTAAGTAAACAAGTAATAAGTTCATGGATTTCATACTTTAAAGATTCAAGCCTAAGTCTTGATCTTTAAGAAAGTAAACTTTTAAGTTTACAAACATGATTCACAAGTATGATTTTTACAACCATGAACTTACAATCTTTAAAACTTTAAAGGTAGAACATAAACTAGTAAGTTTATGTTCTTGAGTGTTCTTGTAAATACAAGATAAAAGAAGAACAAACTAGTAAGTTTGATCCTTGATAACATGTAAGTAAATAACAATAACTAACAACTACAAATAATTAACAACAAAGAACAAAAGATGATGATGATTAAGGGTTGTTTGGTTTCGGTTTAGATAAGAGAAAAAGAGAGAAGGAAACTCACACTTGAGAGCAAAAGATGAGAGAAAAGTTTGAGAGATATTGGAAGTATTTTGTGTGTGTGTAAATGAGAGGATGCAAGTAGAAGTAATACAAAAAAAATGAAGTAAAAACTCCTCTAAAGGCCTCTATGGACGACGGCATTGGGAGAGATGAGGGGAAGGACATTGTTCCTTGGTCACTTGCATGTAAAGACTTAAAAGATGGATATTATGGGTTGTTTGCATGGGAATGAACAAGTAACTAGATTCTTCAAGTATTAAACTATCTAGTTAATCTCTAAATGTAATACTTACATGTTAAGTTGGGGTAATGAGTCCACTAAAGAAGTAGGGTGGGCTTCATATGTCCATTAACACTAATAAGGGCCCAAGTTCAAGTATTTAACAACTAAATCCAAATAAAGCCCAAGCAATTAACTAGTAACCTTAGTTAATTAAAATGATTAATAAAATTAATCATGAATGTAAATAATATTCTAAAAATATTATTCGTGAAAGTTTCGTGTGTCACAAAGACGTGTCGGGCATTCAAAAGTCATGTACGGTTAATCATGGCAACAAGTAAATGTAATAACATACATTCGTTAAATCACACATATTTTTAATAAACATTATTAATTAAAAGTGGAAAAACCAGGGTCGTTACAATAATGATTTTTCAGAAAGTCAAAGATCAGTGAAGTTGTTGGAAAGTTTATTGCTAATGTGGTGAGACATTAAAGGTTCTCCGGTAACGATGATGAAAGGGAAACGTCTATATCAAGGTTATAATAAGACTGTTTCAATTGAAAAGTCGAAGTTGACTTGCTGGAGCTGTGACAAAACTGACTAATTTGAAAAGGAATCGCAAAGTTATTTTTGCTAATAAATGCCAAAGGGTATGACACGGATACATGTTAAATTATGAATCTGGTTTCGAGAGCTTTTCAGGTGCAAGACTGTGGTTAACATGTGGTTGGATCATCATCTCGATTGTTCATTATTTGAAGTGTCTTCAGGAATTTTGAAGGGTTTGAACACAGATTGTAATCGTTAATATACATATGATGTTCTAACATAGTTTTGAAGTAAAAGTATAGCTTGTGAAAGATGTAAGGATCTAAGAGTGATGATTTTGGTCATATCTCGAGTTGAATTTCTGAGATTTCAAAATCAGAATATGTAATTAAATTCTGAATGAGTATGGTTGTTTTGATTTCTATAAAAGAATGTATATTGTTGTGAAAGTAGGGAGTATAATTGATGATTACGGAATCAGATTCGAAGAATGTAACATATTAATTGTGAATTTATATATCTCTCGGGTATCACCTACACGTTAAAAAATTACACAAGTAACATTTTTTGTAAAAATGAATTTTATTACAGTCTCTATGAAAATCTATATGTATGTATATTTTCTTCAGATGTAATGTAGATTTAATGAGTTAATATTAAATTAAACTCATTTGATTTTAGGCTGGAATACAAATGAATAATCTCTAAAACATTAGTGATTACATAATCTTCGCGGAGTATTTCTTCAATATGATTGAAATTATGAATCAATACTTCGTTATTTGTTGATGCTTGATGTGGGTATTTGTGGAATTCTTGTGAACTTCGCAAGGTACTAATGATGTTGTTTGAAAATTTTCGAGTACATCGATGATGAAAGTGTAAAATCAAACATATATTTGAATAATACACTTGATTTATTATGAAATAGAATTAATTGTATAAAAATAGAGATTGTAGTTAACAATGGTTAAGTTGTTGACGAAGGATGTACATCATAGCATATTAGTAATATGAATTAAACCGAGTAGTATCTACCCTTTTTCAACTCATACATAATAGCTTAGTACGAAAAGATTTATGATGGTTTAAAAATTTATATATATAAGATATACATATAAATCCTTCAATGGAAATGAGTTAATACTTCATAACTCATTGATACAATATAATCATTGTTGATTTGTAATGATGTCCACGGTGACTCTTGAACTGGCAGAGCTTGTGATGTTATGGGTGCTTCTTATTCTGACGATGCTGGCAGAACTGACTGTGTAGGTGATGCTACGGTACTATTGATGATGTTGGTAAAACAAGTCTAGCTTGTAAATCATACACCATTCTTTTCAGAGTTTCTACTCTTCCTTTTATCATTTTGGTTCACTCATCTGATTTATGGTTAGGGCTAGAATAGATAATTTCTAAAATTTTAGAGATTACATAATCGCTGCGGGGTGTTTCTCCAATGAAGTTATGAATCAATACTTCATCGTTTGTTGTTGTTGGTATTCCTGGTATCTATAGAGCGTATGACATTGGTGCTCGTGGGACAGATTGTAAAGTTAAGGTTTACGATGCGGTTGTGGTTGGGGGTGGTAATGGTACTGTTGGCGTTGATGATGGTGGTGATGGTTATGCTGCTGGTGCTGCTGATGGTGATGGTGCTGATGTTGGTGGTGCTTGTGGTGCTTGTGATGCTTGCAAGTTTTGCATCATATTCTCTAAAGCCACCACTCTAGCACGAAGCTCGTTAACTTCTTCTATTACACCAGAATGATCGGTGGTTTGGACGAGCGGGTGAATAAGATTTAAAATTTAAAATAATATATAATCGTGACGAGATACTTTGGAAATGAGAGAGAAAATGGTGTCTCGAATAGGTTCGCCGGTAAGTGCTTCAGCTTCTTCACCAAGAGGGTAATGTGGTGGATGGAAGGGATCACCTTCTTCTGGTCTCCAATGATTGAGGAGGCTGCGAACCCATCTCCAATTCATCCAGAATAGATGATGGCTTATTGGTTGATCTATTCCGATCACACTGCTTTCGGAGCTCGAGTGAAACTCCATATCGGAATCCGATGAACTTGAACTAGTGGCGAGTTCCATTGCGTACTATTGAATAAAAGATTTTTCGATATGAAATAATTTTTGGCTATCGGATGGTATTCTAATTACATAGAATATCCATATATATAGAACAAAATATTTCATAGATTACGGAGGAATTTACGAAATATGTCAGACAAATTTTAAAGTAACAGATACGCTAAGATTTGAATTAGCAGATATGCTAAAATATGATTTTTTTTTTCTATACACTATCTATGCAATGAATGCAGTAAGATACGTTTAGACTTAAGATGATAAGCATGGTTTCCGACGAGATATGATAAGCAAAACTTTTTGACATGCAACTAAGGTCGAAGTCCAGACTCACTAATGCATCCTAACACTATCAGTTAGACACATTAATGCAGACCTGGTTCGCTAAGACCACCGCTCTGATACCAACTTTAACGACCCGTCCTAATCCATCTGGACGAATACATTACATTTGGTTACATCGCGAGGTACTTGACCTCTATATGATACATTTTACAAACATTGCATTCGTTTTTAAAAGACATACTTTCATTACATCGAAAGTTGACGGCATGCATACCATTTCATAATATATCCAACTATCATTGACTTAATAATAATCTTGATGAACTCAACGACTCGAATGCAACGTCTTTTGAAATATGTCATGAATGACTCCAAGTAATATCTCTAAAATGAGCAAATGCACAGCGGAAGGTTTCTTTCATACCTGAGAATAAACATGCTTTAAAGTGTCAACCAAAAGGTTTGTGAGTTCATAGGTTTATCATAAGCAATCATTTCCATTATTTTAATAGACCACAAGATTTTATTTTTCCATAAATATACATCTCATATTAGGCATTTCGCAAACTGCATAGAGATAAAAATCATTCATATGTTGAACACCTGGTAACCTAACTAACAGGATGCATATAGAATATCCCCAAAACAGAATCCTCTCGTCTGTATAATAATAAATCGAAGTACTAAAGCATTCGTACCTCGGATGGGGTTTGTTAGGCCCATAGATCGATCTTTAGGAATCGCGTCAATTAGGGGTACTGTTCCCTAATTCTTAGGCTATCAAGCTAAAAAGGGGCATATTCGATTCGATAATCCAACATAGAATGTAGTTTCGATTACTTGTGTCTATTTCGTAAAACATTTATAAGAACAGTGCATGTATTCTCAGTCCCAAAAATATATATTGCAAAAGCATTTAAATAGGGAGCAAATGAAACTCACAATACGATATTTTGTAGTAAAAATATGCACACGACGGAACTGAACAATGCAGGGTTGGCCTTAGATTCACGAACCTATATCAATTATATATATTAACACATTGTAAACGAACAAATTTAAATAAATTATTATTAGTGTTATAATTGTTATTTTAATAATTTATGTGTTTCATTAGTAACTTAATTAAATGTATTTATTTTATATTCTTTAAATAAATAAAAATGTTAATATAGTTTTGTTAAGTATATGTATATACGACTAATTTTTTTTATTGTAGTAATGATAATAATATTAGTAGTAATATGGTTTTTATAAAAATAATAATGATACTAGCAATAATAAAAATGATAATAATAATAATAATACTGTAAAAATAATAATATTAATGTTAAAAATAATAATAATAGAGATAATAAAATAATAATGATAATTCTAATAATAGCAATGATACTTAATAATAATAATAATAATAATAATAATAATAGTTTTAATAATAATAATATTAATAATTTTCAAAATAATAATAGGTATTTGTCATAAACTTAATCATACTTTTTGTTAATAATCTTAATCATATCATTAACTTATTTTAAATCGTAAACTTAATCCTAAATTTTGTTTTTAAACCTAACCTTAACATTTTAATAGCATTAATAATAATAATAATAATAATAATAATAATAATAATAATAATAATAATAATAATAATAATTATAATAATAATAATAATAATAATAATAATAATAATAATAATAATAATAATAATAATAATGATAATAATAATAATAATAATTAATAATAATAATAATAATCATAATCATAATAATAATAATAATAATAATAATAATAATAATAATAATAATAATAATAATAATAATAATAATAATAATAATAATAATAATAATAATAATAATAATAATAATAATAATAATAATAATAATAATAATAATAATAATAATAATAATAATAATAATAATGAGTGGTAAGTAAACTACCTCAAAGTAGTCCTTTAAAAAAAAATGCCCAAGTCCGGGTTTGAATCCGCGACGTCCCGCTAACCCGATAACATCCTACCATCATGTATTCATCATCATACACCATCATCATCATCGTGACATCACATATTTGTGATCATAACCATCAGGCTTTGTCATCATAATACATCATTATCTTAATATCTTAACGGTATCATCAAGATTTCGTATCATCATCTTCATTGTCATTAAACCCCTTGGCCCAGCAACAAAAAGGATCGGCCCAACAATTATAAAGCCCGATAATTAAAATAGTTTTCGGCCCAATTTAGAAGTTAAACTATAACGGCCCAATTAATTTATTGGATCCACAAAATGAAGTAACCCATCAATTAAATGGTTGGACTTGTAGGATTCGATGGTTATTGGAAACCATATTCGATGGTTTTGTTGCTCGAATAGCAACACTCTGCTGTAACAGAAACAAATAAGCATACCATCATCAATCGTTTATCATATACATACCCTCATCATCTATCTAACGATCATAATCATGATCAATCGAATTCATCTTAAGGTATTCATCACCATCCTATCTTTGTTTATCATCCCAGAATAATCATATTCGCCGTCATCATTCTTTTAACATCTTTATCACCATAAACTTCATTGTTATCTTTAGTTTTATTCGATCATGGGTTTAACATAAACAAGTTGCAACACATAGTAGTATTCGATAAAAATAAAAGGTTACTTGGCTCCACTTTTTGGGTATTTCCTTTATGACTACCACGACATCAAGTAAAACAAAAGAGAGAAGTAACTAGTTGCAGCTTGATTGCTTTCCCCACTTGGGTTGTTGAAAAGAAAAATGAAGTGGCAAGCAGGAGGGTCTAGTTTTGTTTGGTCATCAACGAAAACAAAAAAAAAATTAAAAATTACTTGAAGTTTATTATCTTTAAATAGAAACCGAAGAATGAGATGGTAACCGAATATTGATAATGCAGTCATCATCACATCATTATCCATTCACTTTAACATCAATATCAACCCATCATGACCATAAAAGTATCGCATAAACTACTCAAGATCATGACAATTTATGGGGCCGATTACTTTACCCCTTTGATTTAGTTATTTAGCACCTTTCATTATTGTATTACTATTACTATTGAATATATGGCAAGTGGGAAAAAGAAAGACATGTTGGCCATACTATGGTGTTCGTTGAAATTGGATCCAAGAAGAAAAGTCCCATTGTGACCCCTCCACCCTTCTTTTAATATCCATAATCACTTCATTATCGTGATATCTACCATTGTTCTCTATATATTACTATCTATGTTATTGTTGAAAGAAAGAATACCCATCAGCGTGAAAGTAAAGGAGGTAGCGAAACAGCGAGTAGCAGGTGAAGCAGCATAGTACTGAATGGTAGTAGCAATAACACTTGTTATCTTGAGGGTTGGTGTATGATCGTGAAACAGAAAAATAAATGAGATGTATGGTGGTGATGTGGTCTGTGATGGTTGGTCGTGATCCAAAATAGAAACATGATAGATGGTAATAGCAATCGAGCAGGTGGGTGTTGTAGATGTTCATAGCAAGGAAAAGTGGTGAATTGGGATTGTTCCTTTCAAACTGAAACAGATGGAGAAACAGTACCATGGTGGTTTCGATGGTGGTTCAAGTGCCTCTCGTTTGAAGGTGATCGAGTTTAGTGAGATGATAAAGACGGTCTCATGGTGATTAATGAAGGTGGTGATCAAGTGAAGTTTTGGGCTGGAGATTAAACCAGAAAATAGTAGCAATTAGGTGGTGAAGGTTCAAGCAAACACAGAAAAAGATAAGGAGATGAGCATCATCGGTGATGGTCGAACAGGAGATGAAGAAACAGAAACATTGGTTTATGGTTGTGGGTTGATCAGACAAAAGAAACAGAAGTGAGCCGATCATTTGGAGGGATCAAGTAAAAGAAGAAAGATATATTTGTTTTTATCATAAGAATCCTAGAGTTGTATTCAAGAAAAGTCTCGGATGAAAACAAAATGAAAAGAAAAGAAACAATTAATGGTCACGGGTGCAATACTTTACATTAATATATACAAATATCATTTAGCACATGATTTATATCTGTAATGTAATTGTAAATGAATGATGATAGAGTAATGATTGATAGTGTAATGGGAAATGGTTGGCTCCTCAATTTTAGCCGTAAATAATGTGGCTTCTTAATCACCTTTATGTAACCATAATTGACTACTTTATTTATCTCATTTACAGCTCATAGATGTTTTTAATAGGTTATGAATTATTTCAATTATATTCATATATCAATTATATAAATATACGTACTATTAATATATACGTAATAATAATATTAATATATAGTTACAAATAAACTATATATAAAATATATAGTTAATTACGTCATTATATATTTCATATATATATATATATATATATATATATATATATATATATATATATATATATATACATATATATATATATATATATGGGCAGGATCAATGGGGAAGTAACCAATCGGGGGGAAGCGGGGGGAAGCAAAATTTTTTTTTTTTCGTTTTTTTGGAATTTTTTTTATCCGGCATCAAGATCACACGAAAATATGAACATTTAGAAGAGACACTTCGTGATGAATGTTATTATTTAGGCGGGAAAACGATCGACAAAAATAACATTCAAGATAATATTGTTCGTGAAGAATATGAACGTTTTTTTTCATGTTTTGTGAAGTAAAATTTAGCCCGATTTAGAGTTTAGGGTTTAGGGTTTGGTGTTTTGGGTTTATGGAACCCTAAACCCTAAACCCTAAACTCTAAACCGTTCGTGTTAAAAACTCAATCTAAAACCTAAATCTAAACCCTAAATCTAAACTCTAAACCCTAAATTTCTAAACCCTAATATCTAAACCATATAAACCCTAATATCTAAACCCCAATAGCTAAAACCTCAACATACGCTCGAAAAATACGATAATTGTCATATATTGCTTCTTCGAGCGTTTTTCCGCCAAAATAAAAACATTTATCATAAAGTGTCTCTACTAAATGTTCATATTTTCATCCCATCTATAATGTTCGTGAACAAAGTTTTTTCAAAAAACGAAAAAAAAAAAATTTTGCTTCCCCCCGCTTCCCCCCGATTGGTTACTTCCCTCTTGATCCTACCCCTATATATATATATATATATATATATATATATATAAACAGTTGTTCGTGAATCGTCGAAAACAGTCGAAGGGTAATTGAATACATGAACACAGTTCAAAGTTTTTGAGACTTCAATATTACAGATTTTGCTTATCGTGTCGGAAACATATAAAGATTAAGTTTAAATTTAGTCAGAAATTTCCAGGTCATCACATGCTTGTGGTCCCAAAACGCGTCATGCTAGGAAATATCTCCACACCCTTATAAGGCATGCTTCGTTCCCCTCTTCAACCGATGTGGGACGGATGTAACACGGATGTTACAGTATATTTTAATATTATGAATCATACTACAATATTTATGGTTTATAATGTATTTTGGCATCATTTGTTAACTCATTTGACCACCTTTAGTAAACTTTTGTTTATATATAGTTATATTAGTACATATGACCCGAATGTACAGATTTTTATAGTGACAAACAAAATATGTGCACAAAATTCTACTTGACCACTTGCATAATGGGACCAACATCAACTTTCACTTCAAGGTTAATATGATTTCAACCAAACTCCCGCCATGACTCTAACCTTTCGGAACACGAATTTAAAAATAGTGAAATTTGAGACAACACGTGCAACGCACGGGCATTGCCTTCCAGTATATGTGTATTATTGGGTCATGTATAACTTATACTCTATAAATAAATACACTTTACAATTAAATGGACTATAATACTTGTAAATTGCTGGACATTTTTTGGCCCTAATGGATGATGGGCCATTTGCAATGGCAGGGGTTGCACATCCCAAAATCCGAGCATGAACATAGTCAAAAATATTGTTAGATAGACTAGTAAAGTAGTAATGAGAAAATATTGATTGAGTTTATTTAAAATGACTTGTACTGGAAAATTGATTAGAAAATTTATTTAATATGACTTGTAAATGTATCAAAAATATGGTTAGAGAGACTAGTAATGAAAAAATATTTAGTGAGGTTATTTAAGATGACTTGTAATGAAAGATTTATTAGATTTATTTAAGATTGCTTGTTAATGTACCTAAAATATAGTTAGATAGACTAGTAATGGAAAAATATTTAGCTTGTTTAGGACAAACTAGTTTTGGCAAGGTCCACGTTTCGCTACGGAGATTATTTCCACATGATTTCATATTCTATATTTAAATCAATCATACACATAATTTAAATATTTTTTCTTAATCCATACTAAAACAAAAGGGTTATAAAAATATTGTGAATTATGTATCGATAGCTCTATATAAAAGATATTAAACTTTGCTTTATAAAAAGTTACAACTGTAATACAAACTTTTTATTTTATACTTTTTACAAAGATAATTAGTTTATATAACTATACTCATACACACTTTTGTAGAATTTATTATTATAATTCAAGAAAAAAAGCCAGACCTTCATTAAAATAAATATTATATCAGATCAAAACTTTATCTAAAATAAAGAGTCAAAATACAAAATTTATGAAATAAAAAATAAGTCATATTGTAGTTGTTTAACAAAGTAGACTTATTTTTTAAATTTAATACCCAATATTTCATAAAAAGTTTTGGCCAACCATGTGAAATACAACAATTAGTAAATATAAATAATAATAATAATAATAATAATAATAATAATAATAATAATAATAATAATAATAATAATAATAATAATAATAATAATAATAATAAATGTTACCGCAAAATTAGGATCCGGACTCCTATTAAGTATTTATTTAACCACAAGTGGTCTAAAATTTATACTTTTAATCTCATTAGGTGAGATTGATCATATTGAATAAAAAGGAAGTATATGTGAAATTACGAGAATACCCCATGAACAGTAAAGAGGACTTCACATCTAGTTTTAAAGTACAATAACATTATAAATATATTTAACCAATTTTATATGTTGCAAGTCGATAGAGTTGCAAATAAAAAACATGATTTTTCATAATAAATAAAAGCGAGATACACACATAGACGCAGTGGTGAACTTAGAATGAAAATTTAATGGAATTCTAAAAAAAATTTCGAAACTAATTATATTTGAAAGGAACTTTAGTGGTTGTTTATATTCAAAAAACTGTAGTTTTTAAAAACATATAGAGTCCTATAATTCAGCTTAGTGGTGTCATATATAATTTGAAGAGTATATTGTATAAAAGAGTTTTACACTAGTGGGTATGTTTGGCAGAGCAGCTTATGGGAGCTTATGGGAGCTTCTATGTGATGGCCCCGTCAAAATGCTTAACGGCTCCGTCACTTGGTCCCACAGCTTGATCGAACTTAAATGAATTTAACAAACGACATTGCATTCTTTTATATCAAAAGTTTCCCAAAAAGAAAAGCATACCAAAATATGTAGTTTAAAAGTAACCCAACATATTAATAATCCAAAGTTGACACAAAAACATTGTCAACAACCCACAAGTATTAATTATTCAAAAACCGAATGCAAGCCAAAGTTTCATAAATTGTTTCATATAAATCTGCCCAAATGCATGCAGACTCTTCTAAACACAGCGGAAGCATCACATAAACTCAAGTACCTGTGAAAACATGCGAGTAAACTGTCAACACAAAGGTTGAGTGAATTATAGGTTTAAATAATTGAATAAACTTTAGACCACAAGATTTAAAAATGTTAGAAAACATTAAACATTATTCCATTATCAATGAGCCACCTGGTAACCACTTAACCCTTTATTTACTCTTGCCAAACACAATAAAAATATACACTGGACAGTGTATCTACAACAAAATACGAAGTATTAAACATTCCGATTATAAATTGCTAGCGCGACTAGCTCGAAATGGGGTTGTCAAACCCGATAGAACTATCCGTAGGATTCGCGTTCACCGGTAGAAACCAATGATTACAGTTACCAGACTAGGGAATATTTTTGTCCAACTCACAATGAATAATTTAAATTTAATTGTCACTTGTGTCTAAATGTGAAATAAAATGCATGTAATCACATCCCAAAAATATACTTTGAAAAGTATGTAAAAAGGGGACTATAACTCACCTTAATAGTAATGAAGTAACCAACACAATTAAGCAAACAGCAAATGCAGTACAGTGATGAGGAATGATCACAACGCCGACCTATAAATAAAGCAGGTCGATATAAATAACTAACTTATGTCAAGTCTTAGTATGATAGCTATTGTACATGTTGCAAGTAGACATAGAACAATACTCAATATGCATCGGTTTGATTGGAACAGCTTACGGACACACACTTTCTATTTTTAGAAAGTTTCTATTTTTAGCAGGTTTTCATTTTTGAAAAATTTCCATTTTTGAAAAGTTTCTATTTTTGTAAAGTTTCCAAATTTAGAAAGTTGCTATTTTAGGAAAGTTTATAAGTTAGGAAAGTTTCCTTAATTAGAAAGTCAACTGAAATTCAAAGTCAACCGAAAGTCAACTCAAAAGTCAACCTTGGTCAAACATGGTCAACGTAAATTTTAAAAGTGTAAGTTATAATAATAATGTAAGTTATAACGTTTATTAAAGTTAAATATCTCTAATTATGTCATAACATAAGTTTAATTAAATTAAAATGAATTATTAAAGTTAATATAAGTTTAAATGATATAATTAATATAACATAAGTATTTAATTAATTAATTAAATATTAGTCATAATGTAAGTATTATTAATTAATAATAAATTTTAAATCATATCATAAGTATTATTAATTAATAATGAATTATTAATCATATCATAAGTTTCTAATTATAATTATTAAATCATAGTATTTAATAATTAAATTATAATTAAATAATAACTAAGCCTTATAATAATTAAATAATAAATTAATCCTTATTATAAGTCTTATTATAGTAATCTCATAATATAAGTTTAATACTTATCATAAGTATTTTCCATTAATAATAAAAGTATTATTAATCATAAACTTAATTAAAATGTTAATTAAATCATAAGTATTAATTAAATGATATAATAAATATATATCATAAGTTGTAAATAATAATAATTACTTTTTTATCATAAGTAATTAAATGATAATGAACTCCATTATTTATAACATAAGTTTAATAATTAATCACAAGTTTTAAATCAAAAGTTCATCGGGTCGTATCCTGAGCCCCGGGTGTCGGTTTTCGGCGAGCCTTACATATATCTCCGCCTAAGCAAACCACCCGACACTTTGGTACACTCAAGAACACACCATGAACAGCCCACAAGTCGTGATATACAGCCAATACACTACTTGGAACTTCAATTCAATCAAAAATGTGTTTTAGACGTAACGGGTGATTCGTGGCTCGGATTGAGATGACCCGAACATGAAAGTTCGCCCCACCATCAGTACTAACACACTAAAACACCCTAAAGTCACCAAATATGGTCACAAAGTCGGACCAAACTTGGTTCATACCAAAATCACATTTCAATCTTAACAAAATACCATTTTGATCATAATTAGGGTTCCGGGAATCGAAACGACATGAATCCGGAGTCTAAAATTAATGTCTTGATGAGAGGAACTCATTTATATACTTTATTTTATGATCAAAATCAGTTACAATATCAGAAACACATGAAAAAGCTGTTGTCCCAAATATATCAAACCGAAAACATATGTTTACGAGTAATTCTACGCATACAATCAACATTACAACAACTAATAATATAAACAACAAATACAGAAAAATAAATAAAAATTAAAAGTTCTAGGGTTAGGATTTATACCCTAATCAAGAATCAATTAGTATAATAGCGTAGAGAACGGAACGAGGAACGCGATTGTATGAACGATCTCTAGATCCAAGCTTGAAAAATTGATGAAGATGATTATGTTTGTGGGGTGATGGGCGATGGCCAAGGGGCAAGGGAAGAGGAGAAGAGAGCAAATTAAAAGAATTAGGTTTAGGAGTGTTTAATGATAAAAATAAAAATGAGGTAAAGTGAAAAACAAAAGGGAGTACTCCCTCCCCTCCCATTCGGCCGATCCTAGGGTGGGGTGGGTCCCACTTGGCCCATCTCACTTAAATGTTTAAAAGCTTGTGGCCAGAAAGCCCGAACGAATCCCGAAACGCGAAAACGCACTTACGCGATTAAAAATTCGGAAAAATAACAAACGCGCGACGAAAAATAAATATAAATACTATATATAATAATATGATCTTAAAATATCATATTTAAAATAATTAGGATTTAAATATCCCAAAAACGCGACCGTTGGTTTGAAAACCGAAAAGATTCGCCGGATAGAAATTCGCGACACGTAGAAACGTATAAATTAAAATATGAATACATATATTCACATAACACATAATAATTAATATATTATTACTAAAATAATAATATAGGTCATGAAATGACGTAACACAATTAATAGTTAACGGTCGTTAAATAATTAACGGTAAAAGATAATGGAAAAAGTAGGGTCGTGACAGTACCTTCCCGTTACGGAAATTTCGTCCCGAAATTTAAGCAGGTGCAGGGGTTGACTCAGCATCTGGGAACAAATGCGGGTACTTCTGCTTCATCTGATCTTCACGCTCCCAAGTGAACTCGGGACCGCGTCTAGCGTTCCATCTAACCCGGACAATAGGAATTAGGCTCTGCTTAAGAGTCTTAACTTCTCGATCCATAATTTCAATAGGTTCCTCACTAAAGTGTAGTTGCTTATCAACATGAAGTTCTTCCAGAGGAATAGTCTTATCGGCCTCGGCCAAACACTTCTTTAGATTCGATACATGAAAAACATCGTGAACAGCACTGAGTTCTTGTGGCAAATTCAAAAGATAAGCCGCCGGTCCAACTCTCTCAATAATCTCAAATGGTCCAACAAAACGAGGACTTAGCTTTCCCCTTTTACCAAAACGGATCACACCCTTCCAAGGTGAAACCTTTAACATAACACGATCACCAACTTGAAATTCCACATCTTTCCTTCCCCTATCGGCATAACTCTTTTGCCGACTTCTAGCGGTTCTCAACCTTTCCTTAATCTATACAATCTTCTCGGTAGTCTCGTGAATAATTTCTGGACCTATGAGTTGAGCATCCCCAACCTCATTCCAACAGACAGGAGACCTGCACTTCCTACCGTACAGAGCTTCAAACGGTGCAGCTTGAATACTTGCGTGATAACTGTTGTTATAAGAAAATTCAGTTAGTGGCAAATATTTATCCCACCCATTACCAAAATCAATAACACACGCTCGTAACATATCCTCCAACGTCTGAATGGTCCTTTCACTCTAACCATCCGTTTGAGGATGATAAGCGATGCTCATATCTAATCTAGTTCCCAAGGCTTCCTGCAAAGATCGCCAAAATCTCGATACAAATCGACTGTCTCGGTCCGAAATAATGGATACAGGAACACCATGCCTAGAAACAATCTCCTTCAAGTACAAACGAGTAAGTTTCTCCATTGAATCTGTTTCCCTAATCGGCAAAAAGTGAGCCGACTTAGTGAGTCGATCTACAATCACCCAAATAGTGTCATAGCCACCCGCAACCCTCGGTAACTTAGTAATAAAATCCATTGTAATTCCTTCCCACTTCCACTCGGGAATCTCTGGTTGTACCAACAGTCCAGACGGTTTTTGATGTTCAGCTTTAACCTTAGCACAGGTCAAACACTTAGCCACATACGTAGCCACATCACCTTTCAAATTTGACCACCAATACAGCTCCTTAAGATCATGATACATCTTTCCTGAACCAGGATGAATAGAGTACCTAGACTTATGAGCCTCATCCAAAACAAGTTATCGCAGTTCACCAAACTTCAGAACCCAAAGACGTCCTGCAAAGTACCTAGTACCATCTGCTCGAATCTCAAATTTCTTAGCCATACCTCTTACGTTCTCATTCACAAAATTCTCTTCCTTTAAGGCTTCTTGTTGTGCCTCAAGAATCTGCCTTGTGAGGTTTGTTCTAATTGTCATATTCAAGGCCCTAAACCTGCGAGGTTCAGCCCTTTCTTTACGACTCAACGCATCCGCCACAACATTGGCCTTACCCAGATGATACAAAAGTTCACAATCGTAATCATTCAACGTCTCAATCCATCTTCGTTGTCTCATGTTCAACTGTTACTGATCGAGGATATGTTGAAAACTTTTGTGATCTGTGTACATAGTACTCTTGACCCCATACAAATAATGTTTCCAAATCTTAAGTGCAAAAACAACGGCCCCCAACTCCAAAACATGAGTGGTATAGTTCTGCTCGTGAATCTTCAATTGACGTGATGCGTACGAGATAACTTTCTTTCGTTGCATCAAAACACAACCAAAGCCTTGACGCGAAGCATCACAATAAACAACAAAGTCATCATTACCCTCAGGTAGTGACAATATCGGAACGGTAGTCAACTTCTTCTTTAAAATCTGAAAAGCAGCCTCTTGTTCATCCTTCCACTCATACTTCTTCCCCTTATGCGTTAAAGCAGTCAAAGGTTTTGCGATACGAGAGAAATCTTGAATGAACCTTCGATAGTAACCTGCTAATCCTAGGAACTGACGAATCTGGGTAGGAGTTTTCGGAGTTTCCCACTTTTCAATCGCCTCAATCTTAGCAGGATCAACTTGAATCCCTTGCTTACTAACAATATGTCCAAGTAATTGAACTTCTCGTAACCAGAATGCATACTTAGAGAACTTAGCGTACAACTCTTCTTTTCTCAACAGATCAAGCACTAACCTCAAATGTTCTTCGTGCTCTTCATCACTCTTCGAATAAATAAGGATGTCGTCGATAAATACAATAACGAACTTGTCCAGATAGGGTCTACACACACGGTTCATGAGGTCCATGAACACAGCAGGTGCATTCGTCAATCCGAACGGCATAACAAGAAACTCAAAGTGACCGTAACAGGTGCGAAAAGCAGTTTTCGAAACATCAGATTCTTTAACACGCAACTGATGATAGCCGGAACGAAGATCGATTTTTGAATAAACAGATGAACCCTGAAGCTGATCGAACAGATCATCAATTCTCGGAAGGGGATAACGGTTTTTAATAGTAAGCTTGTTCAACTCACGATAATCAATGCACAAACGAAAAGAACCATCCTTCTTCTTAACAAACAGAACAGGAGCTCCCCAAGGGGACGAACTAGGACGAATGAAACCCTTGTCTAACAACTCGCGGATTTGACTTGACAATTCTTGAAGTTCAGAAGGCGCAAGACGATAAGGAGCACGTGCTACGGGAGCAGCACCGGGAACAAGATCAATTTGAAATTCTACCGCGCGTTGCGGCGGAAGGCCAGGTAAATCTACAGGAAATACCTCGGGAAAATCTCTAACAACATGAACATCTCCAACACTCTTCGTTTCTCTTTCAGAATCAACAACATGGGCTAGAATAGCATGACAGCCTTTGCGAAGATGTTTAAGAACCTTCAGACAGCTAATAAGATTTAACTGTCGGCACCTCTTATCTCCAAAAACCATCAGTGGCTCTCCAACCACATTAGTAATACGAATAGCTTTATCATAACACACAATCTCAGCACGATTCGCAGATAACCAATCCATCCCAATAACAACATCAAAACTACCAAGTTCAATCGGTACCAAATCTATCTCAAAATCTCTACCAGCTAAACTAATGTTACACTTACGATGCACAGTCTTAGCAGTGAGTACCTTACCATTAGCTATTTCAACAACATAAGTATTGTCTAAAGGAGTTAACGGTGTTTTGATTTTTGGACTTAATTTACTCGACACAAAACTCAAATCAGCCCCTGAATCAAATAGGACATAAACTGATAAATCGTTGACCGAGAACGTACCAGTAACAAGTTTAGGATCTTCCTCAGCATCCCTGGCGTTAATGTTGAACGCTCTACCACGCGCAGTCTATGCAGTCTTCTTGTTGGGACAGGCATCACGGAAATGCCCCGGCTTCCCACACTCGTAACAAACGCTCGGATTACCACCATTATTCGACTTTCCATTACCATTACCATTACCACCTCTATTACCAGCATTATTACCATTATTACCACCTGCAGCAGGAGCAGTAGAACACGGCAAAAGCACCGTACAATCCTTAGCAATGTGTCCCTTTTTAGAACACCTCTTGCAATTCACGGCACAGAAACCATCATGAGCCTTGTAACAACGTGGACACACATGCTGACTGCGGTTATTCGAACCAGAAGTATCCTGCTTTTTTTGCTGATTCTGGTTTTGATTGCGGTTATTATCCCACTTTCTCTTCCCATTATCAGCTTTCTTAACAGCCTCTTCACTGGGTTCGGTTATAGCAGCCTTGCTTCTTCTCAAGATCTTATCATTCAACTTATGAGCCATCGACATCGCGGCCTCAATAGTCTGGGACTCACTAGATTCAACTCCATGTTCAATTTTCTCGGACAACCCATCAATGTAAGCTTCAATCTTAAGATTCTCATCGGCATAAACATTAGGGCACAACAACGTCAACTCAAAGAATCTCTGCTCGTAGGCATCTAATTAGGTGCCCTTCATTTTCAAGTTTTTAAGTTCAACCTCTAACTTCTTAAGCTCACCCCTAGGTCGGTAGCGGGTGATCATTCTTTCCTTGAAATTATTCCAAGTTAAACCATAAGCCACATCATTTCCCAAACTGTTAACCAAGTTGTTCCACCAGGTCAATGCACTATCCTTCAAAGTGTAGCTAGCAAAACTAACCTTGTCTTCCTCTCGGACTCGACTAACCCTGAAAATAGACTCGATTTTCTCGAACCAGCGGGTAAGTCCTATGGGTCCTTCTGTACCACTGAATTCATGTGGGCGACTAGCCATGAACGTTTTGTGGGAGCATCCCACCTGATTGTTGTTCGCATTAGCATTTGCATTCGCTGCCATAGCAGCAGCTATCCCTTCGGTAACAAGACGTTAGATACGGGCTTCATTGGACTCTCTAGGAGGCATGATCTTCAAAATAGAATAACACAACCGTTAGTACTAAGAATAATACCAGTGTTATAAAGGAATAGATCGAACACAAAAAGATTAACCATTAAAATAATAGTCAGTAACCACTATGTGTAATAACATGACAGTTATGATTGTTATAGAAATAACCACCACATGCATACATATTTAATGATAACATCATACAACATACATAGCCCCTAACATACATGATCTACATTACGCATAATATAACATGCCAAGAGTCACAACATCAGAAATAAAATGTGATAATGATAATAGATGTCATAAAAATAACCATCCATACATAATGAAAAACATCCCATAACAAAACCTTAATAAAATCCTCGGCAAAACGCCGTACATAATCCAAAAATGTATGTATGAAAGGACATTAAGTTTTATGAAATAAATAATTAATCATGAATCATCATATCACATCTGCTTAGAGCGGGTGTGATAAGCTGGGCCAGCATGAGTCTCAGCAGAAGGCTCATACTTCCGCAACTTTCCTTTCACTTCTTCCAACTCTTCCTTCAAACCACGAACTGTGCTCTCTAGAGCCTCGAACATGGCGTCAACTTCACGGTTACGCTTACGAGTCTCGAACCCAACATTGTTCTTGAAGCTAACAAACGAATCCATACTAGCTCGAATCTAGTCCATCATCTCGTTGTGTGGCAAAGTACGCATACAATCACTAAGAGCATTAATACGCGTCACTTCATTGTAAGCCCTGTTCATATGGGTAAGGGTGGAAAAGTAGTAGTGAACAGGATCATCGATCTCTGGTTGACCAGCACGGCGTCTGGCAGCAGCTGGAGGAGCAGGAGCAGCAACTGAGTTATCGCTCGAAGTCGACATCTGCATACAGTAAAACCGCAAACCACATACCAAAAGATATAAATGCTAATGATATAACTCATACGAAATGAATTGCATAATAATGCTATAGCAAAAGGGTCAGGCTGTAGACTAGACTCTAATGCACCCTAAGAACCACGGGTTGACCACATTAAGACCGCCTAGTTTCCTACAACCAGTGCTCTGATACCAACTGTGATGGCCCCGTAAAAACACTTAACAGCTCCGTCACTTGGTCCCACAGCTTGATCGAACTTAAATGAATTTAACAAACGACATTGCATTCTTTTATATCAAAAGTTTCCCAAAAAGGAAAGCATACCAAAATATGTAGTTTAAAAGTAACCCAACATATTAATAATCCAAAGTTGACACAAAAACATTGTCAACAACCCACAAGTATTAATTATTCAAAAACCGAATGCAAGCCAAAGTTTCATAAATTGTTTCATAAAAATCTGCCCAAATGCATGCAGACTCTTCTAAACACAGCGGAAGCATCACATAAACTCAAGTACCTGTGAAAACATGCAAGTAAACTGTCAACACAAAGGTTGAGTGAATTATAGGTTTAAATAATTGAATAAACTTTAGACCACAAGATTTAAAAATGTTAGAAAATATTAAACATTATTCCATTATCAATGAGCCACCTGGTAACCACTTAACCCTTTATTTACCCTTGCCAAACACAATAAAAATATACACTGGACAGTGTATCTACAACAAAATACGAAGTACTAAACATTCCGATTATAAATTGCTAGCGCGACTAGCTCGAAATGGGGTTGTCAAACCCGATAGATCTATCTGTAGGATTCGCGTTCACCGGTAGAAACCAATGATTACAGTTACCAGACTAGGGAATATTTTTGTCCAACTCACAATGAATAATTTAAATTTAATTGTCACTTGTGTCTAAACGTGAAATAAAATGCATGTAATCACATTCCAAAAATATACTTTGAAAAGTATGTAAAAACGGGACTATAACTCACCTTAATAGTAATGAAGTAACCAACACAATTAAGCGAATAGCAAATGCAGTACAGTGATCAGGAATGATCACAACGCCGACCTATAAATAAAGCAGGTCGATATAAATAACTAACTTAGGTCAAGTCTTAGTATGATAGCTATTGTACATGTTGCAAGTAGACATAGAACAATACTCAGTATGCATCGGTTTGATTGGAATAGCTTACGGACACACACTTTCTATTTTTAGAAAGTTTCTATTTTTAGCAGGTTTCCATTTTTGGAAAGTTTCTATTTTTGGAAAGTTTCTATTTTTGGAAAGTTTTCAAATTTAGAAAGTTGCTATTTTAGGAAAGTTTATAAGTTAGGAAAGTTTCCTTAATTAGAAAGTCAACAAAAGTCAACTGAAAGTCAAAGTCAACCGAAAGTCAACTCAAAAGTCAACCTTGGTCAAACATGGTTAACGTAAATTTTAAAAGTGTAAGTTATAATAATAATGTAAGTTATAACGTTTATTAAAGTTAAATATGTCTAATTATGTCATAACATAAGTTTAATTAAATTAAAATGAATTATTAAAGTTAATATAAGTTTAAATGATATAATTAATATAACATAAGTATTTAATTAATTAATTAAATATTAGTCATAATGTAAGTATTATTAATTAATAATAAATTTTAAATCATATCATAAGTATTATTAATTAATAATGAATTATTAATCATATCATAAGTTTCTAATTATAATTATTAAATCATAGTATTTAATAATTAAATTATAATTAAATAATAACTAAGCCTTATAATAATTAAATAATTAATTAATCCTTATTATAAGTCTTATTATAGTAATCTCATAATATAAGTTTAATACTTATCATAAGTATTTTCCATTAATAATAAAAGTATTATTAATCATAAGCTTAATTAAAATGTTAATTAAATCATAAGTATTAATTAAATGATATAATAAATATATATCATCAGTTGTAAATAATAATAATTACTTTTTTTTTTATCATAAGTAATTAAATGATAATGAACTCCATTATTTATAACATAAGTTTAATAATTAATCACAAGTTTTAAATCAAAATTTAATCGGGTCGTATCCTGAGCCCCGGGTGTCGGTTTTTGGCGAGCCTTACATATATCTCCGCCTAAGCAAACCACTCGAAACTTTGGTACACTCAAGAACACACCATGAACAGCCCACAAGTCGTGATATACAGCCAATACACTACTTGGAACTTCAATTCAATCAAAAACGTGTTTTAGACGTAACGGGTGATTCGTGGCTCGGATTGAGATGACCCGAACATGAAAGTTCGCCCCACCATCAGTCCTAACACACTAACACACCCTAAAGTCACCAAATATGGTCACAAATTCGGACCAAACCTGGTTCATACCAAAATCACATTTCAATCTTAACAAAATACCATTTTGATCATAATTAGGGTTCCGGGAATCGAAACGACATGAATCCGGAGTCTAAAATTAATGTCTTCATGAGAGGAACTCATTTATATACTTTATTTTATGATCAACATCAGTTACAATATCAGAAACACACGAAAAAGCTGCTGTCCCAAATATATCAAACCGAAAACATATGTTTACGAGTAATTCTACGCATACAATCAACATTACAACAACTAATAATCATCATACTAATAATATAAACATAAAATACAGAAAAATAAATAAAAATTAAAAGTTCTAGGGTTAGGGTTTATACCCTAATCAAGAATCAATTAGTATAATCGCGTAGAGAACGGAACGAGGAACGCGATTGTATGAACGATCTCTAGATCCAAGCTTGAAAAATTGATGAAGATGATGATGTTTGTGGGGTGATGGGCGACGGCCAAGGGGCAAGGGAAGAGGAGAAGAGAGCAAATTAAAAGAATTAGGTTTAGGAGTGTTTAATGATAAAAATAAAAATGAGGTAAAGTGAAAAACAAAAGGGAGTACTCCCTCCCCTCCCATTCGGCCGATCCTAGGGTGGGGTGGGTCCCACTTGGCCCATCTCACTTAAATGTTTAAAAGCTTGTGGCCCGAAAGCCCGAACGAATCCCGAAACGCGAAAACGCACTTACGCGATTAAAAATTCGGAAAAATAACAAACGCGCGACGAAAAATAAATATAAATACTATATATAATAATATGATCTTAAAATATCATATTTAAAATAATTAGGATTTAAATATCCCAAAAACGCGACCGTTGGTTTGAAAACCGAAAAGATTCGCCGGATAGAAATTCGCGACACGTAGAAACGTATAAATTAAAATATGAATACATATATTCACATAACACATAATAATTAATATATTATTACTAAAATAATAATATAGGTCATGAAATGACGTAACACAATTAACAGTTAACGGTCGTTAAATAATTAACGGTAAAAGATAATGGAAAAAGTAGGGTCGTGACATTCTATGAGCTTGAGCTTATGATTTTAATAAGTTCCAAGTAATAAGCTTCGTTTGGTAGATATAAAAAGTAGAGCTTATGAAAATCATAAGCTCTGAAAAAATAAGCTACTTCTAGTAGCTTACGAAAAAAAGTAGAGATTATGAATTGGAAAATAAACTCTAGCTATTTTACCAAACACTAATAAAAAATAATAAGCTCCAGCTACCAGCTTTAAAAATAAGCTCCGGCTCCAGCTTTGATCCATAAGCTTCAGCTCCAGCTACAAACTTCAGCTACAACTAGTTTCATCCAAACACACCCTATAGGAACCCACCACCCAAGCACTACACTCGCCACTGATGGATGCAGAGGCGATTCCGAAGAAAAAGGTGTGGGGTACTATGACTCAACTATTTTGAAATTTTTTATATAATGTACTTTTAAAATTTAATAAGACATTACTAAATTTAACTATAAGAGTCAATATATATTTAAAATCTTTAATTTTTGGAAATAACGCTATAGTATCCCTCAAAATATATTTAGCTTTTAATATTTTTTGGACTAAATTGAATTTTATTCTGGATTCGTCACTTTATGGAGAAATATAACCTTACATGTACACAGTACACATGTCTTAATAATAATCATTTCGTCAATTCAAATCAAATCTTGTTGAACTCCAAAAACAAATGATAAATGCTACCAAGCAGTACGAATGCTAGTTTTGACAAAATGAAAGCATCTCCTTATCATTCTCAAATATGTCCATGTTTTCTTTTTCCAACAACACCAGTGCTTCAATACCATCACCATTTATAGTATCAACCAACATGAAACCGTTTTTATGGGTAGATCTAAGTGCAAGATTAGTACTAACAGGTTTTCCCCATCCAAAGTCCATTTTCTTGAAAGGGAACCCACATAGACTAGAACACCAATACGATCCATTCACAACTTTTGCTAAATTATTCTGATTTCGCATATTGGAACGCGACACTTTCATATATTCACCTATTTGTTGCACACTCTGGATTCCTGCAAGCTCTTCCGACATTGTTTTCTTTATATCTTCAACAACCCTACTTAAGGAAGTTTCACTTGTGTGCTTGTCCGTCGATACCAACATAACTAGAGCGATATTTCCAAATGTAGATTGAGGTAGCTTTTTCACAAATTTGTTACGCATATTAACCATCATAAAAATATAAGATGTCTTAAAGCAACCAGATCTTTTTACGACTGCTTTCGCTGCAGTTTTGTATAGTAAAGAAGTCAACACGTCAACTCGTGAAGGATTAATGTCTTTATGGACCAATTTTTTAAGGTCACTTAATTTTGAGTTAGGAAACACAAATTTCTTCGAAATCACATTTGTGTGATCAACTTCACGAGCTCTAGACTCTGGCTGAACAGAGTCGGTACATGGAAATTGAATGAAATGAGGAATATACGGAAATACCTCTTGGTGGTCAGTCGAACCATAACGTGCTACTGAAGCCCAATGACCAAGAAACGAGCCTAAAGTAGTACCATCACCAATAATATGTGACATAGATACAGCCAACCCTAATCCACCACAAGCAAAATGATTGAATTGAACCCCAACAAGACTTGTATTACTAGGAGACTTGTAATTGACCAAATCATTAGCAAAAAGGAGGTCAAGAGTTTTGTCTAGTTGACTTAAATTTATATACTTTTCAAGATCTCTATTGATTTTAGCCTCAATGAATACAACACCTTCATCGTTACAATCAACATAAGGTGTTATAGGTGTGGACATCCTGCCCGCAAAAGGATAGTATCGCGTTAGAGTTTGTGACAATGATTCCTTTAGAACTCGAGCTTTATCTTGTGATGTTAAATTGGAATTGTCATTGTTTGGGTAGAAGAACACTACTGGCATGTAGGCTTTCGCAGCGAGTTGATCAACAGAGGAAAGATTGTAAGTATAGAGATGAGAAGGGGTTGGTGATGAGGGTTTGATTATTTCTTGAGAAATAATGGTGTGAAGTTGCCTTCTTCCTAAGCTTAATCTTAGAAGCTTTCCTATCATTTTTTTTTCTTTCAACTTTCTGGTCTTCAGAATCAATTAATTATGTGTAGATATTTATATTGATAGTAGCTTATCGATGCACATGACTTATGAAACCATGTTACAGAGTGATGTAATTATTTATTAGCTTCAGTTTTTAAATAGTTTTAAGATGTTTGGGACATATGCTGGCCATTATATTTCGATACTTTCATAAATAATTATAGGTATATATTGGATTAGATAAGATTTTAAGCTTAGAGGACATGGTATAGGTTAGAAAAAAGATCAAGGAAACGTGTAGAGATCGATTAAAAATATAATTGATATAAGCATACATCCAAAACCACTTAGGACGTCTTACTAGATCTATAATTTAGAAAGCTAAAATACAAAAAATAAAATATAATCTCAATTACTTATTGTTGGTCCCAAACTAACGATGAACTAAGTCTGTTTTGGATCAGATTTAGGTTCGTTTGGTTTTAGGATCGTTTGAATTTTTTTTTTTGGAACGACCAAACTTTATTAAAAGGCTAGCAAGAACCTAAAGCCAAAAAGGAACCAAAAGATATAAAAGAAACAAAGGATTACAAAGCCATCAATTTTAACTAGGAGCAATTTTACCTCTAATTTTAACCCATGAAAAGGAGTATAATCTAATGTTATCATGTTGGGTTTGAAGATGTTATACAAACGAAAAAGAAACAGCAGCAAATCTCGCGAAACGCGAGATGCATGTCCATGACGCAAGAAATCTGGCGGGGATCGAACTGTATGGAAGCTGGAAATCTCGCGTTTGAGATCAGAATTTCGAGTATGGATGAGCTCGCAAAACGCGTGGTCTTGCTTGGGCAGCAAAGCAGTCTAGAAGTTTTCTTATTTTGTTTCCCCCTGTAAATACAACCCTATGTAACCTATAATTGTGTGCACGGAAATAATAGAAGAATTTATGTGGTTTGTCTGTGAATATTTCTCCATGTTTAAAGTTGAGATATAACCACGTTAAATACTCGTGTCGTTTATCTTTATATTTATCATTTATGCTATTATTCGTTTGGCGTTAGTGGGTTATGGTTAGTGATTGATGATACCACAATCACTAGTTCTAATTTGGGGTCCGCGAATTTCTAACAAGTGGTACCAGAGATTAGGTGTTGAAGACCGGGCAGATGGCGAATTGAAAGCATATATTTGATTCTTTGATGATTCAGTTATCATTAGGATAAGAAATGAAAGACAGGATTTTGTGTCTGAGGCGGTTTTATCTCCTGTTTAAATCCCGTGATTGAAGTTTTGCATACTTTTATGGATCTTCTGATGTAAGAAGATGATCTTTTGATGAAAGAAGATGGTGGCGCAGAAATCGAGACATGACCCAAGCTAGCAACGAAGATTGGATTATTACTCAGGTTTTTGAGTGTCGAAAGTTTTCCTTCCCAAGGCGTGGAAGAGCGGCGTGTCCCGGGTGGTTATTCGGCTGTGTTCAAATGGAGTATTATAATCAGGTGATCTATAGTTGTTGTGGGTGTTTAAGATAATTTACAGGTGAATTTGATTACATTTTGAAGAGTATAATTGAAGAGCTCTTTATCGAAAGCTACTACCTCGATGGGTTGGAACGTGCGTGTCCCAAGAAACTTTCTTGACGATATAGATGGGTAAGTTAAATGAAGTCAATACAGGTAATCTAGTGCGAGTTTGTTCAAGATCTTCAAAGTGGGAGATTTGTTAGGTTTGAAGATGTTAAACAAATGAAAAAGAGAAACATCAGCAAATCTCGCGGAACGCGAGATGCTTGTCCAGGAAGCAAGAAAGCTAGTAGGGATAGACCTTTATGGAAGCTAGAAATCTCGCGTTTGAGATCAAATATTCGAGTTTGGATGAGCTCTCAAAACGGAAGGTCTTGCTAGGGCAGCACGTCGGTCTAGAAGTTATCTTATTTTGTTTTGTCCTGTAAATACAACCCTATGTAACCTGTAATTATGTGCACGAAAATAATAGAAGAATTTATGTGGTTTGTCTGTGAATAACACCTTCTCTCTTTTTGGAGTTGAGATATAACCACGTTAAATACCAGTGTCGTTTATCTTTATATTTATCGTTTATGCTATTATTCATTTGTCATTAATGGGTTATGGTTAGTGATTGACGATACCATAATCACTAGATCTAATTTGGGGTCCGCGAATTCCTAACAAGTGGTATCAGAGCTTAGGCTTCGAAGACTGGGAAAGATGGTGAATTTAAAGCAGATATTCGATTGGTTGATGATTCAATTATCATCAGGATAAGAAACGACGGACAGGGTTTTGTGTCTTGCAAGATGTATCAAGATCTAGAGACTTAGGTGGTCGTGGTGAACTTAGGGTATGTCTTTGTATCTAGGAAAGTTGATCACACCAGAGTTATTTTGAATCTGGTGGGTTATGATGTAAACGGGATGCCGGTTACATTATGATGGTGATTTTATTCGCGAAGGTTACGAAGTCAGGGGTTGGTTCGATAGGATTGATTGAGCTAAATTCAAATATTCATTCGCATTTGGAGGTCAAATTTATAGCGGGTTCGTTAACCGTTTGATCGGCTTGAATTTTGGGTTGTAGGTAGCAGACACATGTGTCTACAGGTGGTAAACATTTGAGGCTGATCAGGATGAACTTTTCGAGTTTGATGACGCGAGTGCTAGATGGTTTTGTCTCGGAAACATCGGGCGACACGAGGTAAATACTTTGGGATGTTTCTTTGTCATAGAAGCTCAAGGGGGGGGGGGGGGGGGGGGGGTTCTCAGGTTTGGGCAAGGTTGGGTAACGACGAGAATACATCCAAGTTAAAATAACCAGTGGGAGTTATCGGAGAAGTTTGTTACTTGCGGGATTGAAAGGGGATGGCCAAAGCTTTTGGTCGAATATTCAAGAGAATTTAGAATATGCGGGCCCGTTTTACCTTATCTCACTAAGGAGAAGTGGTTGTTGAATGGTGTAGGAAAGAACGTGTTCGACCGGTGCTCAGGTTTTAAGTAATGTTTGGTTCAACAAACGAGCGATTTTTTCGGGTGACCGATTAGGAATCTTTAGGTGATTAATGGAGTGGATAATCTAGTAAGTCCTAGAACTTGAAGCTTTCTAGATATTGTTGAGAGTGTCAAGAACTCGGTGTGAGTTTGTTAACTGACGGAAGTATGAGGCTAGTGGGAGTTGAAAGGCTAGTGGGAGTTATGGAGATGGTTATGCGACGTGGGTCTCTCAATATATAGTTTATAATAGTAAGTAAGTATCTAGGCTATGGAGGAAGAAGCATGTAATAGTTTAGAAGAGCTGTCGGAACCTCTGCATGTAATTCGAGACTATCACTGCTGAGTAATAAAGTTATGTTTATTTTTTTCTTATCTTTTTAATTATGTGTTTTGTATGTTAATTATGATAAAAAAATGATTTTGAACAAGTTTATTACTTAGTTTCTTCATGCATTTGTTGTATTCAAACTCGTTAAAACGGTACGCTGTTAAATTATATATATATATATATATATATATATATATATATATATATATATATATATATATATATATATATATATATATATATATATATATATATATATATATATATATATATATATATATATGCTTTCTTAGAAATATATACTTATATATATACTCAAATATATACTAATGTTCCTATATATCTTTCTAGATATATATACATATAGTATGTAAATTCTTATATACATACTTATATGAATATAATCATATATATATTATACGTTTCGAATACTTTTATATAAAAACGATTTTTAACTAAACTATCATTCAACGCTCTTCCACCAATAAATGTAGTTTAACCTCAGTTAAACTACTGGAAAACTTTTATATGTCAAGAGTATCTATTCATGGATAGATGAATTATATACCAAGGACATGGTTTATTGGCTAGTTTTAATTAAGAGCTTGGTTTTAATCTAAAAATAGAATTTAACGCGCTAAACAACAAACTAAGTTTATATATCTAAAAAGGCAAAAGAATCAATGGTTATTCTTTTTGTTGCCGCCTTTTTACTTACCAAATCCATATATATATATATATATATATATATATATATATATATATATATATATATATATATATATATATATATATATAATGTTACTCAAAACAATCTTGTTCCTAATCAATTTGTTGATAACGGATTTGTGGTGTTAAGAAAGTCTGGACAAAATAGGGCTATACCATCTTATTTGTAGCGACCCGACCAAATCATGTTTGACGGCGCCGACTACTTAGGTCCCGTTAAGTGGTCATAAGTCTTTAACATGACGTTTGACCCAAAATATTTCGCATTCATTTCATAAGTAAAAGGATGTTTCAAGTTTACAAATGTAGTTCAAAAGACTAGTTACATTACAATGTTTAACGTACGAATGAAACCTATGCGACACAATTTAAAGTAGTCAAAAGACGCTCCAACTATGCATGTATACTCAACATCCAAGAAAGTATCAAAAAGAGTGCGGAAGCATGTATCAAGTAGCGTTCAAGGACCTGAGAAAACATATAGAAAACTGTCAACAAAAACGTTGGTGAAATCATAGGTGTTTTAGTAAACGTTGCATTTGAACCACAAGATTTAATATAATATGATTATCAAAATCATTTGCATTCCAAAGTTGTTATTTGTTTCGCGGGCACCCAATTATCAAACTTAACTGTTTTGCACCCTTTGCGTAGTGTTAGAACATACACTAGACCCGAAAATATATTTCATCCGCTAACGGTAGCGAACCGTCCGAATGAGGCTCGTCAAGCCAATGTGATCACATAATATAAGTTCACGTTTACACCCTGCAAGTGTAACTAATGATAATTGAATTGAGGATTTTTGTTCAAACCCGTACGTGGAATGTTCGTTTTCGTACTTGTGTTCAAAGTTTAAAAGCATGATACGTATATGTTTCTCATCCCATAGTTTAAAGCATAAAAGTTGTTTGAAAGATGGAACTATGATCTCACCTTGAGTGCACGTATGAAAAGTACTTCACAAAGTAACGTGTGCAAAGGACAATGCTAGTCTTGACCTAAACAAATAGGTCGTATCAATAACGGTAAACACGATAAGTCAAAGATGTTCAATTTGTGATGCCCCATACAAAACCATCGTGTACGAATCATCAACAACAGGATCATTACAAGGTTAAGTACTATATGCTGTAATAAAAGAAGTTGCATTCACGATAAAAAGATGACGTCATAACCGACGTAAATTATTTTACACCAACAGTATGCTTCTACGAATAGCAAGCACGAATAAATGTATGTGACCCTTAGGTCGTTACAAAACATAGTTCAAAAGTATTAAAGTTTGAATGCAAGATAAATAATTCATGCGGTGATAACACTAGAGCAGCGGGTGTCTACGGCAAGACTAGCACGACAGCGGAAGCAAATAACCTTAAGCACCTGAGAAAAACATGCTTAAAAACGTCAACACAAAGGTTGGTGAGCTATAGTTTAAGTATAACAGTATGTAAGGCAGGCCACGAGATTTCAGTGCTACAAAGAGCGTTTCAAAACAGTATGATAAAGTATATGTTAACCGTGGGCACTTGGTAACTAACTTAACGTTTATACCCCCTGAAAGTACACTTGGCAAGTGCGTATGTATACGAAGTATTAAACACCCGTTAAATGCTAGCGCGACTAGCCCGAGTGGGGATGTCAAACCCTATGGATCCATATCTAAGATTCGCGTTCACCGGTTCAAAAACCAAAGACTAAACGTTACCGTGCTAAGAGGAATGTTTATGCCGTTGTATAACCCACATACATACAAAGTTTAAGTACTCGTGCCTAGCATGTAAAACATAAAATCGCATGTATTCTCAGTCCCAAAAACAGTAGAAGTAGTAAATAGGGATGCTATAACTCACAATGATAAAGTAGCGGTAAAGTCGAGTCAGGAAAAGTGTGCAAGTAATCGGTCCGAAAGTCCTCAACCTAAGTCAAATAGTACTAAGTCATTAAATCGTCTGAAAAGGTTTAAAAGTATGTAAATAAGGTCTTAAGGGTCATCATCAATCATCATCAAACAAAAGGCGTAAAGTAGGTTTCGTTCATGAAAGTAGGTTAAAACAAAGGCTGATTTCAGTCAGTCACCACGGCCTCTACCCTTACTGAATTAAGGTGAGACCAGTGGCCATGGCTCCGTATATGATTCCTTTAAGTGTGGTAAAATCTACAGAAGCAAACTCATCTTTGTTTGACCGTGGTGACGGTCTAAGTGCGAGTAGGTCAGAAATTTCTGCACAACGTTAAAAGGACATAGTGACGATCGGAGGGCCATAAATCCTAAACCGTAACTCGGATTAAGACGAGTCCTATATGAAAATTTATCTACTCGAAAAGATATATTTGAAAATAATAATCACAACAGCCCAGGTCTAGTGGTCTGTTACAGAAACCAGAAAACAATAGGTAGAAGACAGAAAGCAGAAAAATAATGGGTTCCGGTGAGTTTGGTGCTTGATGTTCATCATGGTTCTCATCCTTGATGCCTATAGCTTCAAGTGTACAACTCGTTGATGTGTTTACATCATCTTTACCATGGTTTGACCATCATAACCCAAGTGTAAGTCTAAGACATGAAGCACAACTCAATTAAGTGTTGCAAGTGTTTTGATGAACCAAAGTTACATCAAAGTCTTAGATCTAACACATACATGAACTTTAAGACTAATAATAAGTTGCAAACTTGAAAATGAACTTATGAAATCAAGATCTTAAGTTGTAGAACATAGTTCTTAGTTAGATCTTGAAGATCCAAGACTCAAAAGTCTAGATCTAACATAAGTGTACAAAGTTATATTTAAAGAAAACTTACTAACATGTTCTTGAACTTTTGAAGTTAACCTTAATTCAAGATTAATGAGATCAAAGTTAACTAGTAACATTTTACCAATAACAACCAACAACATGAAATTAAAGTGCATAAAATGAAGACATAAACTAAGTAAACAAGTGAATAAGTTCATGGGTTGCATACTTTAAAGATTCAAGCCTAAGTTTGATCTTTAAGAATGTAAACGTTAAAGTTTACAAACATGATTCACAAGTATGCTTTCAACACATGAACTTACAATCTTTTGATACAATATATGTAGAACATAAACTAGTAAGTTTAGTTCTTGTGTGTTCTTGAAATTACAAGATAAATGAAGAATGAAACTAATGAGTTTGATTCTTGTATATGTAAGTAAGTAACAAAGTAACAACAACTAACAACTACAAACAAATAACAACAAAGAACAAAAATGATGATGAAGAAAGGTGTATGGAATTAGATTTAGACAAGAGAAAAAGAGAAGAAGTTTGCTCATATTACTTACAAGTATTAGGGAGAAAAAGAGAGAAAGTTTGAGAGGTAAATGCAAGTAAAGAGTGTGTGTAGTGAATGAGAGAATGCAAATGTATCAAGTAGTAAAAAAAAGTTTTGAATCCTCTTGTGCACCCTTCTAAGTCACGGCTGCAGCAAAAAAAAAGAGGGAGGGAAGTGCACACTAGTCTCTTGCATGTTGTTGTCCTTAAAGGTGGTTAATTGGTGTATGTGCATGGGGATCAAGGAGTAACTAGATTCTCATGTGACAAAACTAACTAGTTACATCTAAAATGATACTTACATGAAGTAGAATGGGCTAGTTAAGTCCATGTATGGTGTAGGGTGGGCTCTTTAAGTCCATGTACAAATATAAAGCCCAAGTTCCAAGTTATTAACAAATAAATCCAATTAAAGCTCAAGTAACTAACTAATAACTATAGTTAATTAAAATGATTAATAGATTAATCATGAATGTAAATAATATTCAAAAAAATTATACGTAAAAGTTTCGCGTGTCACAAAGACGTTTCGGGCAATTAAAGTCAAGTTCGGGCAATCATGGCAACATGTAAATGTAATAACATACATTCGTTTAATCACACGTATTAATAATAATAATTATTAATAAATAAACGTTGGAAAATCCAGGTTCGTTACATTACCCGCCTGTTAAAGAAAATTTCGTCCCGAAATTTAAGCTGAGGTAGATGGAGGAGTCGGGAAAAGGTGAGGATACTTCCGCATCATTTGATCCTCTCACTCCCAAGTAAACTCAGGTCCTCGTTTGGCATTCCATCGTACTCGAACGATCGGAATCTTGTTGCGTTTCAAAGTTTTGATCTCACGATCCATAATCTCAACTGGTTCTTCCACAAAGTGAAGTTTGTCGTCAATCGTAAGTTCTTCAAGTGGTATGATAAGTTCAGATGCAGCAAGACACTTCTTCAAGTTTGACACATGGAAGGTAGGATGAACTGAGCTCAATTGTGCTGGTAAATCCAAACGGTAAGCAACGGGTCCAACACGTTCCAAGATTTTAAAAGGACCAATGTATCGTGGGTTTAACTTTCCACGTTTTCCAAAGCGAATCACACCTTTCCAAGGTGCAACCTTCAATATTACACGATCACCAACATTGAATTCAAAGTCTTTACGTTTAAGATCGGCATAACTCTTTTGACGATCGCGGGCAGTCTTAAGCCTAGCTTGAATCTGTGCAATCTTGTCCGTCGTTTCATGGACTACCTCAGGTCTGGTGATTTGCTTTTCACCTACTTCGGCCCAACAAATAGGAGATCGGCACTTGCGGCCATACAACGCTTCAAAAGGTGCAGCATTAATGCTAGAGTGATAACTGTTGTTGTACGAGAATTCGGCCAATGGCAAATGTCTTTTCCAGGCCTTTCCAAAATCAATGACACATGCACGCAACATGTCTTCCAATGTCTGAATCGTTCGTTCACTTTGCCCATCAGTCTGAGGGTAATAAGCAGTACTCATGTCAAGACGAGTTCCCATGGCTTCTTGCAAAGAACGCCAAAATCTAGAAGCAAAACGGGGATCGCGATCTGAGATGATCGATAAAGGTACACCATGACGAGATACAACCTCCTTGATGTATAGATGAGCAAGTCTTTCCATTGTATCAGTTTCCTTCATCGCTAGGAAGTGTGTGGATTTGGTAAGGCGGTCAACAATAACCCAAATAGTATCGTATCCGCCCACCGTCTTTGGTAGCTTGGTGATGAAATCCATTGTTATCCGTTCCCACTTCCATTGTGGGATTTCTGATTGTTGAAGCAAACCAGAAGGTCTCTGATGCTCGGCTTTAACCTTCTAGCAAGTCAAACAGTTACTAACATAAGTCGCAACGTCTTTTTTAAGATTCGGCCACCAATACTGTTCTTTAAGGTCGTGGTACATTTTGCCTGCTCCAGGGTGAATCGAATATCTCGACTTGTGGGCTTCATCAAGTATAAGGTTCCGTAGATCTCCATAATTAGGTACCCAAATTCTTCCGGCATAACATCGGAGTCCAGACTCCCTAACCTCGAATCGAGAGACAAGTATGTTCAAATGTTCGTGAGATATGTTCTCCTCCTTGAGAGCCTCATCTTGGGCTACTCTGATCTGGCTGTTGAGGTTCGAATGGATGGTGATGTTCAGAGCCCTAACACGAAGAGGTGCCGTCCTCTCCTTTCGGCTTAAAGCGTCAGCTACAACATTGGCCTTGCCAGGATGATAACGGAGTACACAATCGTAGTCGTTGAGCGTCTCGATCCATCGACGCTGTCTCATATTCAGTTGCTTCTGATCAAAGATATGCTGGAGACTCTTGTGGTCGGTGAAGATAGTGCTCTTAGTTCCATACAAATAGTGTCTCCACAATTTGAGCGCAAAGACAACGGCTCCAAGTTCAAGATCGTGAGTAGTGTAGTTCCGCTCGTGAATCTTCAATTGGCGGGAGGCATAAGCGATAACCTTTAAACGTTGCATCAGTACACAACCAAAGCCACTTTTCGACGCATCGCAATAAACAACAAAGTCGTCACTGCCCTCAGGAAGTGATAGGATAGGTGCAGTGGTTAACTTCTTCTTCAAAGTTTGAAATACTGATTCGTGTGCGGGTTCCCAAATGAACTTCTTACCCTTGTGAGTCAGTGCGGTCAAAGGACGTGCAATCAGAGAAAATCCTTCAATGAACCTTCGGTAGTAACCTGCGAGACCTAGGAATTGGCGAATATGAGTTGGAGTTATGGGGGTCTCCCACTTGATGATAGCTTCAATCTTGGCGGGGTCAACTTTGATACCCTGGTCGCTCACAACATGACCCAGAAATTGAACTTTCTTCAACCAAAATTCACACTTGGAGAATTTGGCGTAAAGTTGCTCTTGTCTCAAGAGTTCAAGCACTAGTCGGAGGTGTTGCTCATGTTCTTCTTCGCTCTTAGAGTAGATGAGAATATCATCTATGAAGACGATAACAAACTTATCCAAGTACGGCTTGTAGACACGATTCATGAGGTCCATGAACACGGCAGGTGCATTTGTTAAACCGAATGGCATCACGAGAAACTCATAATGACCATAACGAGTTCTAAAAGCAGTTTTCATCACGTCACTTTCCTTCACCCTCAACTGGTGATAACCGGATCGCAAATTGATCTTTGAGTAGACACTCGATCCTTGTAGTTGATCAAAAAGATCATCAATTCGTGGAAGAGGATACCGATTCTTGATAGTCAATTTGTTGAGTTCACGATAGTCGATACACATACGGAAGGATCCATCCTTCTTCTTCACAAACAACACAGGTGCGCCCCAAGGCGAGAAACTTGGTTGGATAAATCCACGGTCAAGTAGTTCTTGTAGTTGACTCTGTAATTTTTGCATCTCGGAAGGTGCGAGTCTATAAGGTGCGCGAGCTACGGGTGCAGCTCCTGGCACTAAGTCGATCTGAAACTCTACTGCTCTCTGCAGCGGCAATCCAGGCAATTCCTCTGGGAAGACATCGGAAAATTCGTTCACAATTTAAACGTCATTCACGCTCTTCACCTCAGTTTCAACCGCTTTCACATGTGCTAGGACATCAAAACGTTCCTTCTTCATGATCTTTTGCGCTTTCACGCAACTAATGAGGTTCAGCTTCGAGGTACATCTCTCTCCGTAGATGATTAGTGGCTCACTGTCTCCTTGTGGTATACGAAGTGCTTTATCTCCACAAATAATATCAGCCTTTATCTTGGTCAACCAATCCATACCAACGATCACGTCAAAACTTCCCAGTTTGATAGGTATCAAATCAATTTCAAAATCTGCACCAGCTATGTTGATAATAGCTCCTCGACTAATATAGTCAACTTTCTCAAGTTTTCCATTGGCGACCTCGACAAGCATACTCTCTTTTAATGGGACTAATGACCAATAAATCTTATCGCAAAAATGTCTACATACATAACTTCTATCCGCACCAGTATCAAACAAGACAGAAGCTAAAAGATTGTTGATTTTGAATATACCTGTCACCAAGTCGGGGTTTTCTCGGGTGTCCCTTGCATTAACGTTGAAAGCTCTAGCGCGCGGTGGTCCACTTTCTTTTCACTTATTTGGACACGCATTTCAGAAATGGCCTGTCTGCCCGCATTCGTAACACTTCCTTGGCCCTGTGAGGTTCGGCTTCCCATTCAAAGTGGTGACCTTGCAGTCTTTTCCAACATGCCCAGACCGTTGGCACTTCTCGCAGATAACATTGCAATACCCAGTATGGTGTTCGTAACACCTTTTTCATTGAGGTAGGGTTCCCTTATAGTTCGGGTTGGAGTTGGTGTTGTTGTTGGGGTTGGGATTTCCACCGTTGTTGTTTCCTCTGAAACCCTCATGTCATTTCGTCGGGTTCTGTTCATAGTTTCTTCCCCTGTTGTTGTTGTTGTTGTTGTTGTTGTTGTTGTTGTTGTTGTGGTTATCCCATTTGCGCTTCTCACTAGTACCCGCTTCAGACTTAGTTTTCTCCGATTCATCGATGGTTATTTGATTCATTAAAGTATGCGCCATGCGCATCAATTCGGGAACATTTGGTGGTTTGGATGAGGTGACGTTTCCCTTAATGCTCTTAGGGAGTCCCCAGAAGTATTTCTCCATTCGCTTGAATTCTGGGGTGACCATTGTCGGACACATCAGGGCTAGTTCCAAAAATCTCCTGTTGTAACCATCAAGGTCATTCCCAACAACCTTTAACTGCATGAATTCCATTTCCATCTTTTGGATTTCGGTTCTCAGACAATGCTCCTCAATCATGGCACATTTAAATTCTTCCCATGGTGTAGCATATGCCTCATCAATGCCTTGTGCCTGTGCCATTGTGTTCCACCATGTGAGCGCGCCGTCAGATAGCGTGCAAGAAGCAAATTTGGTCTTATTGTCCTCCGAACAGTTGCTAACTCGGAATACTGATTCAAGTTTCTCGAACCATCTGGTGAGACCAACCGGTCCCTCGATTCCACTGAAGTTATGTGGTTTGCAGCCCTGGAATTCCTTGAAAGTACACCCATTTCGAACGGGTGGGATAACCGATGGTGGTGGCGGTGGAGCTTGGAGGTTTCTTTCTACTAGGGATGCGGCTACACGTTCTTGGATCATCTCTTCAATTTGAGAAGCAGTAGGTGTGGATCGACCGTTAGCCATGATGTTCTATACAAACATTTTGACTCAAGTCAAAATCCAGCATTCAATATATAATAATATAGTATATAACAACCAACATGTAAACAGCACAACACATGTTAATTAAGTAACACAAGTTAATACAAGTACCGCAAAACACCATACAGTAACGTAAATAGAACACTTGTGCAAAAAGTAACATCACAAAGTTTCCATTCATTAATAATAAGTTTCATACATCATGATAGATTCGTACAATACATAAGTGAAATATGAAACTACAACTAGATTACATCATAAAATCTAATACAAATGGTCCTACGGTGAAGGTGGGTGAAGGATGTCTAAAACCTGAGCCAACTGCTCCTCGACCTCAGTAACCCGAGCTTGGAGGATTCCCACCTCCCTTGTCAATTCCTCGACAGTGGGAAATGGTGGGGCAGGTGGTTCTGGTGGTGCAGGTGGTGCGGGTGGTGCGGGTGGTGCAGACCGCACGAAATGGGGTGCAGACATTCCGGCTCCAGAAATAGTCAGTACGTAATGGGGTGTCTTACGCACTTGTGGGTCGGCAGGGTACGGCACAAGCCTCTTACGAGCAGTAACCCTACGACGCCGACCGAATGCGTCAGTGAAAGCACGGCCTCCGTTGATCCCCGGAATGATGGTACCATCGAAGCGATACCGCTTCTTCGGCGGGGTGGAGGGTGGCTGAATAGGTATATCAGCAGGGTCCTCATCGTCACTGGAGTCTGATGAAAAATCATCTGATGAAGAATCAGTGGATGACGGGTCGTTCGAATCATGTGGTGGTGGCACGGGTGGCTAAACTGGCAGTTCGAAGGTGGCCAACATCTCTCTGTGTCTGCCTGGCGGAATCGGAACTAAACGTCCATTAGCAGCGCGTCGGCACGGCATGCGCATATGGTTACGGAATGGCCCTTCCCCGAACTCCGCGGGAATCACAACACCACCGATGCGGGGCTGTGGCTCTGAGGGTCCGGGAGCAGACGGAGCTGGAATCTCCGTAGGGTCCACGTGTCCGTCAATAGTAGCCACTGGTGCAGGCGCCTGGCTGCTAGTCCCGGAAGATGAAGCGCCGGGGTCACTCGTGGGTAGCGGGATCGGTGGATCGTCAACGGTGGTAGGTGGAGTAGCTGAAGAGTCTAAACTGCCCAAAACGATAGCAGGTGGAACATCTGACATCTGAACAAGGAAAAATAAATTTTCCATGTCAGTAAGTCATAAAGCAAGCACGTATTAGGCCAACAATTTAAATCATGTATAACAGTAAGTAGCATGGCAATAACGATAAGTATCATGCAATGGAAAGCAGATAATAGCATGCAGTAGTGAAATCATGTAATAGCATACGGTATATAGCAGTGAAAGTAAGCAGCATCATGCAGTAAGTTCAGCGGAAACAAGTAAACTAGCAAGTTGTAGATTAGTCCTATTAGGGAATCCTACTCGGGTCGTTCTTAGACTCACAAATGCAACCTAATTCCCTACAACCAATGCTCTGATACCAAATGTAATGCCCCGTACAAAACCATCGTGTACGAATCATCAACAACAGGATCATTACAAGGTTAAGTACTATATGCTGTAATAAAAGAAGTTGCATTCACGATAAAAAGATGATGTCATAACCGACGTCAATTGTTTTACACCAACAGTATGCTTCTACGAATAGCAAGCACGAATAAATGTATGTGACCCTTAGGTCATTACAAAACATAGTTCAAAAGTATTAAAGTTTGAATGCAAGATAAACAATTCATGCTGTGATAACACTAGAGCAGCGGGTGTCTACGGCAAGACTAGCACGACAGCGGAAGCAAATAACCTTAAGCACCTGAGAAAAACATGCTTAAAAATATCAACACAAAGGTTGGTGAGCTATAGTTGAGATTTCAGTGCTACAAAGAGCGTTTCAAAACAGTATTATAAAGTATATGTTAACCGTGGGCACTTGGTAACTAACTTAACGTTTATACCCCCTGAAAGTACACTTGGCAAGTGCGTATGTCTACGAAGTATTAAACACCCGTTAAATGCTAGCGCGACTAGCCCGAGTGGGGATGTCAAACCCTATGGATCCATATCTAAGATTCGCGTTCACCGGTTCAAAAACCAATGACTAAACGTTACCGTGCTAAGGGGAATGTTTATGCCGTTGTATAACCCACATACATACAAAGTTTAAGTACTCGTGCCTAGCATGTAAAATGTAAAAGCGCATGTATTCTCAGTCCCAAAAACAGTAGAAGTAGTAAAGAGGGATGCTATAACTCACAATGATAAAGTAGCGGTAAAGTCGAGTCGGGAAAAGTGTGCAAGTAATCGGTCCGAAAGTCCTCAACCTAAGTCAAATAGTACTAAGTCAGTAAATCGTCCGAAAAGGTTTAAAAGTATGTAAATAAGGTCTTAAGCGTCATCATCAATCATCATCAAACAAAAGGCGTAAAGTAGGTTTCGTTCATGAAAGTAGTTTAAAACAAAGGCTGACTTCAGTCAGTCACCACGGCCTCTACCCTTACTGAATTAAGGTGAGACCAGTGGCCATGGCTCCGTATATGAGTCCTTTAAGTGTGGTAAAATTTACAGAAGCAAACTCGTCTTTGTTTGACCGTGGCGACGGTCTAAGTGCGAGTAGGTCAGAAATTTCTGCACAACGTTAAAAGGACATAGTGACGATCGGAGGGCCATAAATCCTAAACCGTAACTCGGATTAAGACGAGTCCTATACGAAAAGTTATCTACTCGAAAAGATATATTTGAAAATCATAATCACAACAGCCCAGGTCTACCGGTATGTTACAGAAACCAGAAAACAGTAGGTAGAAGACAGAAAGCAGAAAAGTAATGGGTTCCGATGAGTTTGGTGCTTGATGTTCATCATGGTTCTCATCCTTGATGCCTATAGCTTCAAGTGTACAACTCGTTGATGTGTTTACATCATCTTTACCATGTTTTGACCATCATAACCCAAGTGTAAGTCTAAGACATGAAGCACAACTCAATTAAGTGTTGCAAGTGTTTTGATGAACCAAAGTTACATCAAAGTCTTAGATCTAACACATACATGAACTTTAAGACTAATAATAAGTTACAAACTTGAAAATGAACTTATGAAATCAAGATCTTAAGTTGTAGAACATAGTTCTTAGTTAGATCTTGAAGATTCAAGACTCAAAAGTCTAGATCTAACATAAGTGTACAAAGTTATATTTAAAGAAAACTTACTAACATGTTCTTGAACTTTTAAAGTTAACTTTAGTTCAAGATTAATGAGATCAAAGTTAACTAGTAACATTTGACCAATAACAACCAACAACATGAAATTAAAGTGCATAAAATGAAGACATAAACTAAGTAAACAAGTGAATAAGTTCATGGGTTGCATACTTTAAAGATTCAAGCCTAAGTTTGATCTTTAAGAATGTAAACTTTAAAGTTTACAAACATGATTCACAAGTATGCTTTCAACACATGAACTTACAATCTTTTGAAACAATATATGTAGAACATAAACTAGTAAGTTTAGTTCTTGTGTGTTCTTGAAATTACAAGATAAATGAAGAATGAAACTAATGAGTTTGATTCTTGTATATGTAAGTAAGTAACAAAGTAACAACAACTAACAACTACAAACAAATAACAACAAAGAACAAAAATGATGATGATGAAAGGTGTATGGAATTCGGTTTAGACAAGAGAAAAAGAGAAGAAGTTTGCTCATATTACTTGTAAGTATTAGGGAGAACAAGAGAGAAAGTTTGAGAGGTAAATGCAAGTAAAGAGTGTGTGTAGTGAATGAGAGAATGTAAGTGTATCAAGTAGTAAAAAAAAAGTTTTGAATCCTCTTGTGCACCCTTCTAAGTCACGGCTGCAGCAAAAAAAAAGAGGGAGGGAAGTGCACACTAGTCTCTTGCATGTTGTTGTCCTTAAAGGTGGTTAATTGGTGTATGTGCATGGGGATCAAGGAGTAACTAGATTCTCATGTGACAAAACTAACTAGTTACATCTAAAATGATACTTACATGAAGTAGAATGGGCTAGTTAAGTCCATGTATGGTGTAGGGTGGGCTCTTTAAGTCCATGTACAAATATAAAGCCCAAGTTCCAAGTTATTAACAAATAAATCCAATTAAAGCCCAAGTAATTAACTAATAACCATAGTTAATTAAAATGATTAATAAATTAATCATGAATGTAAATAATATTCAAAAATATTATTCGTAAAAGTTTCGCGTGTCACAAAGATGTTTCGGGCAATTAAAGTCAAGTACGGGCAATCATGGCAACATGTAAATGTAATAACATACATTCGTTTAATCACACGTATTAATAATAATAATTATTAATAAATAAACGTTGGAAAATCCAGGATCGTTACACAATTAGTCCTATGGCTCGTTACGACTCGATTATGTAGCATGTGAATCAAATTGTCCAAGTTTCATGCAAGATACAAGTATAGAAACAAGTTAGAAAGATTGCATAATCATTTGGTTAAGTTTGACAAAAAGTCAAACTTTGGTCGGTTAAAGTCAACGAAAAAGTCAACACGTTCGGGTCGGGTCCCGAACTATTTTTCTGAGGTTTTTATTCATATATAAGCATGTTAGAACAAGTTACATGTGAATCGGAGGTCCATAGCATGACACACATTTTTCGTATTTTGGACAAGAAGGTCAGAATCAAACTACGCCTATTGTCGCGCCGCGACAAAGGCTAGCCGCGCCGCGGCGAATAGCAGGTGCTGGTACCTGGTCAGTCTCAATTGTCTAAGTCCCAAATCAACATTCAAACTAACACGAAACACAAACCGTAAACACTTAGAACTCGTATCTTATATCGTTGGAAAGGTAATTTGACAAGGAACACGACTAAGCACATTTCAACAACCAAAAACATCATTTGTAACAATTGACTTTCCAAAATAAATGATCAATTAATGTTCATCATAAATGCTCAAGTTCATAAATGCACAAAATAGGATTCGGGATTTAAATGCATACATATGACACGCCGTTTCGTAGGTAATCAAACATACAATCTAACTAACCACTTACCAACAACAATTCATGGCATTCAATACATAAAAAAAAATGCATTTAAAGTTCATCAAAACCCTAATCCAAATTCACCAAAATCACTAATCAAGTTTATGGAGTTTTCTAAAGCAACCTACACATCAAATTGAAGCTAGTGATGTTAGGAACACATTTAATACATGCGTTTATAACATTTAACATCATTCAAACAACCAAATCACCAAATCAAACACACCAAAGTTTATGTTCATGCTAGTTACTTCAAATAACAAAATTGAACATATAAATCATATATTCATGTTAGACTTGAGCCATAGACACTAATTAATAACTTTATAAGTTAAAAACATCAAGAAAACAAAATCTAGTGATTTTAGAATGTTACCCAAACTTGATGAAATCGGTATGGAATCGAAGAGGAAGTTGCAAGGATTCCAAATATGCAATTTGTTTGGATTGAGGCTTGATCGATTTGATTTAGATGATAAATCTTTGAAATGGAGAATTGAAAGAAAATGTGGAAGTATGAAAAGAAAATGAAAATGAAAATGGAAAAGAAAGGGGAGGTGGGTGTTGACTAGTCAAAAGCTAGTCACATCTTTGCTCCCTTGGCAAAACTAGTCCCTCGACTTCGGTTGCGGTTGCGTGAGTTACCTAAACGAGATATTTTAAAACGCGTATTAACAAGGGATGTTATAATCATATAACGGACTTAAAAAAAAATTAAACGGAAAAGTAAACGGAAAAAGGTGGGATGTTACATTACCTACTCTTTAGAAGAAATTTCGTCCCGAAATTTAAGTAGGCGTAGTAGTCGTTGTTTCTTCCTCGAAATCTTGCGTTTCCGGGACCGGGAATAAGTGAGGGTATTTCTTTTACATTTGATCTTGTCTTTCCCAAGTAAACTCGGGTCCCCTTTTGGCGTTCCAACGGACTTTAACAATCGAAATTCGGCTTTGTTTCAACGTCTTGACGGAGGTGTCCACAATTTCAACCGGTTCTTCCACAAAATGAAATTTGTCATCAATAGTAAGTTCCTCGAGAGGGATGACGATATCAGGTTCGGCAAGACACTTTTTCAAGTTAGACACATGGTAAGTAGGATGAACAGAGCTCAATTGAGGTGGAAGATCTAAACAATAAGCAACGGTTCCAATACGCTCAAAGATTTCGAAAGGACCAATATACCGAGGATTTAGCTTCCCGCGTTTCCCAAAACGGATTACACCTTTCCAAGGTGCGACTTTTAAAATTACTCGATCACCGACTTGAAATTCGAGGTCGTTGCGTCTTTTGTCGGTGTAGCACTTTTGACGACTCCGGGCCGTCCGAAGCCTATCTCGGATTTGTACGATCTTCTCGGTGGTTTCGTGAATGAGTTCGGGTCCGGTGATTTGCACGTCGCCTACCTCGACCCAACAAAGAGGTGAATGACATTTTCGACCATATAACGCTTCAAAAGGTGCGGCTTTTATACTCGCGTGATAACTATTATTGTAAGAGAACTCGGCGAGAGGTAAGTGATTGTCCCAAGCTTTTCCAAAATCAACCACGTAAGCTCGTAACATGTCCTCCAAGGTTTGAATTGTGCGTTCACTTTGTCCATCGGTTTAAGGGTGATATGCGGTGCTCATGTCTAAACGCGTTCCCAACACTTCTTGCAAGGTACGCCAAAATCTAGAAACAAAACGGCCATCTCGGTCGGAGATAATCGATAAAGGTACACCGTGTCGGGCTACGATCTCCTTGATGTAAAGTTGTGCAAGTTTCTCCATTTTTTCGGTTTCTTTCATAGCGAGAAAGTGTGCGGATTTGGTGAGACGGTCAACAATAACCCAAATGGTATCATAACCGCCCGTTGTCTTTGGTAACTTGGTGATGAAGTCCATCGTTATTCTTTCCCACTTCCATTGCGGGATTTCGGGTTGTTGAAGTAACCCGGACGGTCTTTGGTGTTCGGCTTTGACTTTGGAACATGTCAAAAACTTGGCAACATAAGTAGCTACGTCCCTTTTGATGTTCGGCCACCAATATTGTTCTTTAAGGCCGTGGTACATCTTATTGGCACCGGGGTGAATCGAGTATCGTGACTTATGGGCTTCATCTAAAATAAGGCTTCTTAGGTCCCCATATCTAGGCACCCAAATCCTTCCGGCGAAATATCGGAGTCCGGTCTCCCTAATTTCGAATCGAGAGATGAGAATGTTCAAGAGCTCGTGTGAAACGTTTTAATCCTTGAGAGCCTCATCTTGGGCTACCCGAATTTGGCTATTAAGGTTGGTGTGGATGGTGATGTTTAAAGCTCGGACACGAAGAGGCACCGCTCTTTCTTTTCGACTTAAGGCATCGGCGACTACGTTTGCCTTCCCGGGATGGTAACGAAGCTCGCAATTGTAATCGTTTAAGGTTTCAATCCACCTTCGTTGTCTCATGTTTAGTTGCTTTTGATCGAAGATGTGTTTGAGACTTTTTTGATCGGTAAAGATAGTACTCTTAGTTCCATAAAGGTAGTGTCTCCACATTTTAAGTGCAAAGACAATGGCTTCGAGTTCGAGATCATGTGTCTTGTAGTTTTGTTCATGAATTTTGAGTTGTCGAGAAGCATAAGAAATGATTTTCGTTCGTTGCATCAACACACACCCAAAACCATGTTTCGAGGCATCGCAATACACAACTAAATCATCGTTGCCTTTGGGAAGTGACAAGATAGGAGCAGTGGTTAGCTTCGTTTTCAAGATTTGAAATGCGGATTCTTGTTCGGTTGCCCAAACGAATTTTCTTCCCTTATGAATTAACGCGTTTAGAGGACGAGCGACCAAAGAGAAATCTTTGATGAATCTACGATAGTATCCAGTGAGACCCAAGAATTGACGAATGTGAGTAGGAGTAGTAGGAGTCTCCCATTTACTAATGGCTTCGATTTTTGATGGATCGACTTTAATACCTTGGTTACTTACAACATGACCAAGAAATTGAACTTCCTTCAACCAAAATTCACACTTGGAGAATTTGGCATAGAGTCGTTCTTGTCTTAAAAGTTCAAGCACAAGTCGAAGGTGTTCCTCGTGTTCTTCTTCGCTTTTAGAATAAACAAAATATCATCGATGAACACGGTAATGAATTTATCAAGATACGGTTTGCACACGCGGTTCATAAGATCCATGAACACCGCCGGTGCGTTAGTGAGACCAAACGGCATAACAAGGAATTCATAACTACCATAACGAGTTCGGAAAGCGGTTTTGGAGACATCTTCCCCCTTAACCCTTAATTGATGATAACCCGAGCGGAGATCGATTTTCGAATATACACAAGACCCTTGTAGTTGATCAAAGAGGTCATCGATGCGAGGAAGAGGATATCGGTTCTTAACCGTCAATTTGTTTAGTTCACGATAATCAATGCACATTCGTAGGGATCCGTCTTTCTTTTTAACAAACAAAATCGGAGCGCCCCAAGGTGAATGGCTAGGTTGGATAAAACCACGATCAAGTAGTTCTTGGATTTGACTTTGCAATTCTTGCATTTCGGATGGAGCGAGTCTATATGGTGCACGTGCTACGGGTGCGGCTCCCCGAATAAGATCAATTTGGAATTCAACCGGTTGATGAGGTGGAAGACCCAGCAATTCGTTGGGAAATACATCGGAATAGTCACTAACAATTGGCACATCATCGATGTGCTTCTCATCGGGCTCGACTTTCTTAACGTGAGCAAGGATCGCAAAACAACCCTTACGGAGTTGTTTTCTAACTTTAATGCATGAAACGAGGTTGAGTCCGGTGTAACTCTTATCGCCATAGACGATCAAAGGTTCGCCGTTCTCGATAGGAATCCGGATTGCGTTAAGATCACAAAGGATGTGAGATTTCGTTTTGGCTAGCCAATTCATACCGATTATTACATCGAAGCTTCCTAGTTCCATGGGTATCAAGTCAATTTCAAACTCATTACCCAAAATATTTAACGTACACCCCCGGTAATATGTGTCGGCACTCAATAGTTTCCCGTTGGCCACTTCAATGGTATAAGTGGTATCTAGTAGAAGTGGTGGAGTGCTAAAAGAATGAGTCAAAGTCTTGGATACAAAACTCTTATCGGCACCCGAATCGAATAAACAAGTAACATAAGTGTTGTTGAGGAGAAACGTACCCGTGACTAATTAATTGTCATCTCGGGCTTCCTCGGTGTTGATGTTGAAAGCTCGGCCGTGTGTGTTGGGGATGGCTTTCTTCTTCGGACATGCATTTCTAAAATGACCCGTTTGGCCACATTCATAACAAGTACCCGGTTTTGGTGCATTGGGCACCTTTTGAGCGACGGGGGCGGTACTTCTACAATCGTTGGCCACATGACCACCTCTTTGGCACCGGTGGCAAAATAGATTGCTACATTCACCATAGTGGTGTTTGTGGTATTTGTTGCAAAAGGGTTTATTTCCGCCATAACTTTTCTTGGCGTCGGAGGTGAAAGGCTTTTTGATGAAGTTGTTGTTGTAGTTGTTGCTTGATTGGGGGGCTTCCCATTTTCTTTTGTTGCCGCCCGATTTATCCTAGGCCTTAGGTGCCGGAACTACGATTTCGTCAACCGTTTCGATCAATTGGCGGGCCATGTTTAAGGCTTGTTGTAGGTTAGCGGGTTTAGATGACATCACTCCTTGTTTGATGCTCTTTGGAAGACCATCCATATAGAGTTCAACCCTTTGAGATTCGGGGTTCACGAGGTTGGGACACATCAAGGATAGTTCGGCGAATTGTTGATTGTAGGCCTTGAGATCGTTTTCGACCGCCTTTAAAGTTCTTAGCTCTTGTTCGAGCTTTCGGGTTTCTTCACGAGGGAAAAATTCGACGATCAACCTTTCCCTTAAATCGGCCCAAGAGAGGGCGTGAGCTTCATCGGTACCCACTGATTGTACATACGTGTTCCACCACGTGAGGGGGATACCGGCAAAGGTGTGGGTGGAATATTTGACTTTATCTTGATCCCGACAACCGCTTATGCTAAAAACGGCTTCCGTTTGTTCGAACCATCGAGTGAGTACAACCGGTCCCCCGGTCCCATCAAAAGTATGAGGTTTGCACCCCATGAAAGCTTTATAGGAGCACCCTTCGCTTGAGTTACCGGCCCCTTGATTGTTGTTGTTATGGTTGTTGCTATTGTTGTTGTTGGAGGAGTGACCGGCCATGGCCGCATCCACGGCGGTGGCTATCATTCGTTGTAGAGCTTGTTCAGGAGTCTCATGGTGTGGTACACGACGAGGAGGCATTGTTCCTTCAAAACATAAGAATATCGTTGATTAGTATTTTTAATAATACTAACCATGATATGGAATAAGGATAGAGAGAAATTTTCCTTGACTCGCCTTAAATTCTTTATGCCATAATATCGGAACGTTCATATGAGTCACCGTAATATAATCCCGGAAATTATATTACCCTAATTCACATGTGCATTCGACATTATTTCACTAAGTCAAGGTGACGTGTCAATTAAATTAAACAACGTGAGGTTAAGATGAAATAAGAGTAGATATGAGTAGAAACGTTCGAGTATAAATGCACAAGTAGTCAAGTAATTCCTACTTCAAGTCTATATGCCGATTGTAGTCTAGATTCACTAATGTACCCTACGACTCGGGGTTGACACCAATGAACTCTAAATCCCTATAACCAACGCTCTGATACCATCTGTAGCAACCCGACCAAATCATGTTTGACGGCGCCGACTACTTAGGTCCCGTTACGTGGTCATAAGTCTTTAACATGACGTTTGACCCAAAATATGTCGCATTCATTTCATAAGTAAAAGGATGTTTCAAGTTTACAAATGTAGTTCAAAAGACTAGTTACATTACAATGTTTAACGTACGAATGAAACCTATGCGACAAAATTTAAAGTAGTCAAAAGACGCTCCAACTATGCATGTATACTCGACATCCAAGCAAGTATCAAAAAGAGTGCGGAAGCATGTATCAAGTAGCGTTCAAGGACCTGAGAAAACATATAGAAAACTGTCAACGAAAACGTTGGTGAAATCATAGGTGTTTTAGTAAACGTTGCATTTGAACCACAAGATTTAATATAATATGATTATCAAAATCATTTGCATTCCAAAGTTGTTATTTGTTTCGCGGGCACCCAATTATCAAACTTAACTGTTTTGCACCCTTTGCGTAGTGTTAGAACATACACTAGACCTGAAAATATATTTCATCCGCTAACGGTAGCGAACCGTCCGAATGAGGCTCGTCAAGCTCATGTGATCACATAATATAAGTTCACGTTTACACCCTGCAAATGTAACTAATGATAATTGAATTGAGGATTTTTGTTCAAATTCGTACGTGGAATGTTCGTTTTCGTACTTGTGTTCAAAGTGTAAAAGCATGATACGTATATGTTTCTCATCCCATAGTTTAAAGTATAAAAGTTGTTTGAAAGATGGGACTATGATCTCACCTTGACTGCACGTATAAAAAGTACTTCACAAAGTAACGTGTGCAAAGGACAATGCTAGTCTTGACCTAAACAAATAGGTCGTATCAATAACGGTAAACACGATAGGTCAAAGATGTTCAATTAGTCCTATGGCTCGTTACGACTCGATTATGTAGCATGTGAATCAAATTGTCCAAGTTTCATGCAAGATACAAGTATAGAAACAAGTTAGAAAGATTGCATAATCATTTGGTTAAGTTTGACAAAAAAGTCAAACTTTGGTCGGTCAAAGTCAACGAAAAAGTCAACACGTTCGGGTCGGGTCCCGAACTATTTTTCTGAGGTTTTTATTCATATATAAGCATGTTAGAACAAGTTACATGTGAATCGGAGGTCCATAGCATGCCACACATTTTTCGTACTTTGGACAAGAAGGTCAGAATCAAACTACGCCTATTGTCGCGCCGCGACAAAGGCTAGCCGCGCTGCGGCGAATAGCGGGTGCTGGTACCTAGTCAGTCTCAATTGTCTAAGTCCCAAATCAACATTCTAACTAACACGAAACACAAACCGTAAACACTTAGAACTCGTATCTTATATCGTTGGAAAGGTAATTTGACAAGGAACACGACTAAGCACATTTCAACAACCAAAAACATCATTTGTAACAATCGACTTTCCAAAATAAATGATCAATTAATGTTCATCATAAATGCTCAAGTTCATAAATGCACAAAATAGGATTCGGGATTTAAATGCATACATATGACACGCCGTTTCGTAGGTAATCAAACATACAATCTAACTAACCACTTACCAACAACAATTCATGGCATTCAATACATAAAAAAAAATGCATTTAAAGTTCATCAAAACCCTAACCCAAATTCACCAAAATCACTAATCAAGTTTATGGAGTTTTCTAAAGCAACCTACACATCAAATTGAAGCTAGTGATGTTAGGAACACATTTAATACATGCGTTTATAACATTTAACATCATTCAAACAACCAAATCACCAAATCAAACACACCAAAGTTTATGTTCATGCTAGTTACTTCAAATAACAAAATCGAACATATAAATCATATATTCATGTTAGACTTGAGCCATAGACACTAATTAACAACTTTATAAGTTAAAAACATCAAGAACACAAAATCTAGTGATTTTAAAAGTTACCCAAACTTGATGAAATCTGTATGGAATCGAAGAGGAAGTTGCAAGGATTCCAAATATGCAATTTGTTTGGATTGAGGCTTGATCGATTTGATTTAGATGATAAATCTTTGAAATGGAGAATTGAAAGAAAATGTGGAAGTATGAAAAGAAAATGAAAATGAAAATGGAAAAGAAAGGGGAGGTGGGTGTTGACTAGTCAAAAGCTAGTCACATCTTTGCTCCCTTGGCGAAACTAGTCCCTCGAGTTCGGTTGCGGTTGCGTGAATTACCTAAATGAGATATTTTAAAACGCGTATTAACGAGGGATGTTATAATCATATAACGGACTTAAAAAAAATATAAACGGAAAAGTAAACGGAAAAAGGCGGGATGTTACATTATTCGACTAGCCTAATTGAAGACCTAGTGTTCTCTATAGAGAGTTCACGATGCCGGGGATTGGTATCGTAGTCCATTCATAATCACCCTACCCTAATTCCCCGTGACATACCAATTATGTGTTCTATTTGTGACCAAAATTAACACACTTTTTTTCCCTTGTTCTACAGACCTGAAAACTGAAAAACTAAAACGTGCAGTTCACAGCGGCGACGGCGGCGTTTCACGGCGACGGCGACGGTGGTTCACGACGGTGATAGGCGGTTTACAGCTAAGATCAAAGAATTAAAAATGGGTTTTTGTTCGGAATGTTCCCACGATGCGATTTGTGATGGAGGTGAGTTTAAACGCGCCAAATTTAGAACAGATTCCAGCGAAAATAAATGTTTCTGGCAGCCGACTGTGGCGGCATGTGAAGGCTGACGACACAATTTGGGGCTCAAAATCCGGCACAACTCCGGTTACCTTAGAGAAATAGGTTTTGAAGGAGGTGAAGGAGATATGAAGAAGATGAAGTTGCAGGTTGATTGAAGAGAGGCTATAATAGCCTCTCTTTTTTTGGCGATAAGAAAAAAAAGGAATTAGGGTTGGAGATAGTACTGGCTCGATACCATGTTAAACTGTATAATAATTGATATGATATTATTGATTGCATAATGAGCAGCATACATGAGTGTGGCTTATATAGCCAATAACCCTAAAAATGATAAACGGGCTAAACCCAATATACATGAAACATGGGCTAGATATATATGAGTACATAATATATCTAACATGTTGATATATTAATTGGTATACACCACATGTAATTTAACAAGACGGCATACCTACTTAACTAGTGAAATCACAACAAATACACTTCATTATCTTAACTGCTTCCAAATTATTATATTCTACATATTTATTTACTTGCTTATTGTCTATGTTTAGTTTAGTCATTATTAGCTTAATAAAAACAAAAACAAAAGCAACGACTATTTCATAAAACCAATAGTATATACTTTATCTCGACATACCTGTTTCAATTTAGTTGATTTTTAAGAAATACCATAGTTCGAACTTCAACCTACCACTTGATAACTTTTAGTTATAAGCATTAGTAGATACTTAGGACCCAACAAAACATAAATAATAAACTACACACTGATTGCGCGAGGGGATCTCACCTCCGCCGAATCACACCGACGACCGGCGTCGAGAAATAAAAGTGACCGTACGCCTCGCATCAGGGTTCGTGCACCAGACAGCATCAATTAGTATCCCTTGAATTACTTGAGAATACATTTCCCTTTTAAAAAATTATGGAAATAACACGAGTTTTAATCACCCTCAAAATCCCACTGAACTCGCGATTTCTGAATATTGTCTAATTCCAGGAGAATCGAAAGCTCGTGTCTTTCATTTTTGCAAAGCAATCCTCGAGCTTCTTTCTTCTTCAGTAGTAGTGCCCATGTCAATACAATTATCAAGAACATGAAGAAGTTAAGTGTTTTTGGGGCAGATATTGGGCATAAGAACATGACTTTTGGCCTATATCAAGCATCATTTTTAAAGGATATTAGGTTTGGGGATGGATATCAAATAGTGGATTGGAGGGTATAAAAATGGCATTTGAGGAGGAAATACCAATGGCGGTGATGAAATACTAGAGACGAACAATCTGGATGTAGAAGTGTACTTTTGTCAATCTACGGGTACTGTTCATGTTTTTAAGATTAGATAGGGGAGGAGTTCTTTCACTCCCTTGGTATCAAAAGTGGAATAAACTGTAAACTTGATTTTATCGAAAGATGTATTATATTGTGGCTTAATTATATCTTATCTCCGTGTTTGATAATTGTCTACTGATATCGGCTTGGTATTGAACCAAAATATGCTTTAGAAATTCGGAGTATGATTTATGTTGTAACATCAAATCTGAAATATAGCATATATGATAAAAGATATTAAGCATGTCTTGTATAATTCTTAAAGCACACATTGTGAAGGTTTATTTCACAAGAGGAATCCTTAAGTATTTTAGCTATTGATCAAGAGGATGACAACATTCACAAGTTGTTGTCGGATTTTACACTTGGTGTGGATGAAGTGGATTTTACATTTTGTATGGATGAAGTATCTTGGATCAAAAAGATTGATGTTGAGATTATTGACAGTAAAGCATGTTGTCATTTCTTCTTGTGTTAGATGTGAATTGACTAAGGGGTATATATATATTGTTAATCTGCGATTATGATTATCATTTTTATTGCTGCCAAAATAATACATTACAAAGAGTATATATAGACTACCACATAAAAACCCTAATGGGCCCTTATAAGAATGGGCTACAAATGAATCTACCAAACATATGGGCTAACAAATATATCGGCTAACAGCCCCCCGCAGTTGTAGCGGGAGTAGGACGAATGCTCAAACTGGATCTGAACTCATCAAACAGGACAGTGGGAAGCCCTTTGGTGAAGATGTCGGCATACTGATAACGAGAAAGAACATGAAGAACTCGCACATGTCCCTTAGTCACAAGATCACGTACGAAATGAATGTCAATCTCGATGTGTTTCGTCCGCTGGTGCTGAACTGGGTTCCCTGACATGTAAACCGCACTAACGTTGTCACAATACACAATAGTAGCTGAAAATAATGGGCAATGAAGTTCGCGGAGAAGGTTGCGTAGCCAACATGTTTCCGCGACGGCATTAGCAACCCCGCGATATTCAGCCTCGGCACTGGAGCGAGAAGGTGTCATCTGTCGCTTAGAGGACCATGAGAGAAGATTATTACCCAAGAATACACAATACCCTGACGTAGATCGACGGGTGCTGGGACAGCCAGCCCAATCAGCATCCGCATAAGCTGTCAACTCTGTAGTGGTAGAAGCGTAAAGCTGAAGACCATGATCCAAAGTACCCTGTATATAACGTAAGATCCGCCGGAGAGCGGACCAATGCAGCTCACGGGGATCATGCATGAAGAGGCAAATCTGCTGTACTGCATAAGAAATGTCGGGTCGAGTAAATGTGAGATACTGAAGAGCCCCAGCAAGGCTCCGATATAGGGTCGGATTAGCGACCGGAGGACCTGAAGTACCCAGTTTAGAACTGGTCTCAACAGGCGTACGACTCGGATGACAACCAGTCATATCAACACGCTCAATAATCTCAGTCGCATACTTCTGTTGAGATAAGAACATCCCTGAAGAAGTGCGTGTAACTGAAATACCCAAAAAATAATTAAGTGGACCCAGGTCGGTCATAGAGAACTCGCGATGTAAAGAGGTGATGACCCGCTGTAGAAAAGCATCGGACGAGGCTGTCAAAACAATATCATCAACATAAAGCAGCAAATAGGCAGTATCAGTCCCCTGTCGATATATAAATAAAGAAGTGTCACAACGACTCTGCTGAAAACCAACACTCTGAGCATATCCAGCAAACCGCTGGTACCAGGCACGGGGTGCCTGCTTCAATCCATAAAGGGATTTCTGCAGAAGACAAACATGATCGGGGCGTGAAGCGTCACGAAATCCTGGGGGCTGATGCATATAGACAGTCTCAGTAAGATGGCCGTGAAGAAAAGCATTCTTGACATCGAGCTGGTGAACTGGCCAGTGTCGAGAAATGGCAAGACTGAGAACAGTCCGAATGGTGGCCGGCTTAACAACCGGGCTAAATGTCTCATCACAATCAATACCAACCTGCTGGCTACGACCATTAGCAACTAGTCGAGCCTTATACCTGCTCAAGGTTCCATCAGCAATAAACTTGTGCTTAAACAACCACATGGAGCGAACTATGTTCGTGTCCGAAGGGCGAGGCACAAGAGTCCAAGTACCATTTTTAATTAAAGCATTATACTCTTCGATCATAGCGTGTTGCCAGTTAGGGTCTTTAAAGGTGTGGGGGTAGGAGGTAGGGATAGGAGAGATGGTAGACACATGGAGGTTTAGACGTTCTACGGGTTTAGTGGTGCCAAGTCGGTGACGGGTGATCATGGGATGAGTGGAGGAGGTGTTAGTAGTGGTTGGATTTGGTGGGTTTGCCTGGATGGGATGGGGTGGTGGTGTAGGAGATGGTGGCTGTGTAGGAGGGGTGGCATTTATGGGTGAGGTAGGTGGTGTGGGAGCGGTAGTAGGAGCATGATTGTCGGCGAAGCTACGAGAGAACGAGTTGGGTGGTGGATCTAGGAAATCATAGGAAACGGTAGTGGTGGTAGTATTAGGCGAATATTAGGGGGAACCATACGGGAACACGGTTTCGTGGAAGGTAACGTGTCGAGATAATATAACTGTGTCGGTGGAGAGATCAAGGCATCGATAGCCCCGATGATTATATGGGTATCCAAGAAAGATGCATGGAGTAGAGCGGGGAGCGAGTTTGTTGGTTGTGTTTAAATGAGGGTAACAGAGGCAACCGAAGACACGTAGTGTGAAATAATTTGGTAGATTTTTGTAGAGCCGTGTGTGAGGAATATCGTAGTTAATAGCAGAAGATGGGAGAAGATTTAGAAGGTAGGCGGCCATGTGTAGTGCCTCTGTCCAGAAAGTTGGAGGTAGTTTAGCTTGAAATAGGAGGGTGCGAATTAGGTTATTTATGGTGCGGATCATTCTTTCAGATTTTCCATTTTATTGGGAAGTTTGAGTGCAAGATAGACGAAGTTGAATGCCATTTGATTGGAACAGTTGGTGGAAAGGGGTGTTATCGAATTCTCCCCCTTGATCACATTGGAAAGCTTTAATTTCAGTGTTGAATTGTGTTTTAATGAATGCACGAAATTGTACAAATATATTGAATACTTCAGATTTATTGCGTAAAGGAAACACCCATAAATAATGCGAGTAATGATCCAAGAAAATAACATTGTATTTAAAACCAATAAGACTTAAAACTGGAGAAGTCCATAAATCAGAATGAATAATATCAAATGCAGAAGTAATATGCGAACTAGAACTACTGAACGGAAGTCTCACGTCTTTACCAAGTTGGCATGCATGGCAGAACTCGGGAGGCTTCATTTTGTTACAAGCTATGTAGTTATTAGAAACAAGACGACGAAATGATTCAACGCTGGGATGTCCGAGACGTTGATGCCAAGTAGTGGCGGTAGTGAGGAGAGCATGTTGGACAAGTGTAGATGACTGAGGTGTGAACGGGTAGAGATCTCCGGTGTGTCACATCGGAGGAGCAGACGATGAGTCACGTAGTCTTTGACAGAAAAACCAAACTCGTCAAAACAAACAGACACTTTATTATCACGTGCAAAACGACGAACAGAAATAAGGTTTTTTACAATGTTAGGTGTAACGAGAACATTAGACAGGTGTAGGGGTCGGTTAACATTAGGAAAAACGCTATGACCAGTGTTGACAACGGGGATGTGGTTCCCGTCACCAACAGCAACAGAAGGATAAATGCAATGATTAAAAACAGTACTTAAATTTTTAATGCTAGAGGTGAGGTGAGTTGACGCACCAGTGTCCATGATCCAACCGGAATTACCATAGTCTGAAGGAGTGTTGGCATTAAATGCCTTCGATATAAAAGTCTCCTGATGTTGCATAGGACCGACAAATGGGCTGTTTGTAGGTGCAGCCGGCCCGCTGAAAAAGGTTGTAGCTTGTTGCTGTCGTTGGACTTGCATAATTTCAATATACTAATTAAAAATCAATAGCTGCGTCTTTTGTTTTTGTATATACTGACCAACACACAAACTGTGTAATCAAAGCTTTTCTAATTCTTGTTTTGAGTTGAGAAAGAAAAATAATAACCCGTCTAACACTTATGTACCAATATTCGGATCTGAATATGAATCCAAAATATGAATAATTACAGAACTGAAGGATGACTCCAAATTAAATCGATACTTGTGCTCTTCTTTTTTTTTTTTTTTTTTTTTTGTCGTAGTCTCCACCGCCCAAAGAATAAAAGATAAAACCCTCCTTGTAATTGATTCGTAGCCTCTAGACACTTGATAAACAAAATAATAAAAATAAAAATCTAATACTTATCTCCTCTTTTCAAAGTGATACGAATGATGGTGAGATACTTCGTTCTTCCTTCGTTATTTGAAGATCGCTATTTTGAGAAAAGAAATTAGGGTAGTACAAAGTAGGCTCTTGATACCATGTTAATCTGCGATTATGATTATCATTTTTATTGCTGCCAAAATAATACATTACAAAGAGTATATATAGACTACCACATAAAAACCCTAATGGGCCCTTATAAGAATGGGCTACAAATGAATCTACCAAACATATGGGCTAACAAATATATCGGCTAACATATATATATATATATATATATATATATATATATATATTCTTACCATACAATGTAATGACAATAGTTAGTGTGCATTGATAATGAAGATACATTATCAAGAGTGTACAATATTTAAGTATTATATTGGTAAGTCCTGAATTTGAAGTTAGATGTCGACTAATTAATCAGTTCATAAATGAGTGTACACAAGTTACTTATGGTAGAATAAGAATTTAGTAAGTCCTTTGATTGAGGGATTACTAAGAAAAATCGATTAAAGTTGAAAGGGATGAGAGTAACGTCCATTTACATCCCTAATTGTGGGACACCTAATTCCCTTCTAGTACAATGACATTAGCTGAATTTAACGCGGAAAGTCGACCTTTAGTGATTAGACGACATGTAATATATCATCTCAAGTGTGTGTTCGGACCTACAAGATGAGACAGGTTGAAGTATATCTTGTTAATGATTCTTTTGAAAATTTGAAAATGTTGGTGCGAGATTAAAATAATCACCTAAGCGAGTGTGAAGTTTTGTCGTTTCAAAGAAGTTTGGACCTGGCTTCCTATATACTCATGAATGGATATGGACGCAAGGATTTAAAGCGTCAAGTTTGAACATTAAAGTATTGTAAGAAACTATTTTGTATATTATCTTCACGTTTTCATATGAGTTGAAGGGTCCAATTCTTATAACACCCCGATGCTCGATTTAATGAATTATATAATATACTAAGATGGAAATTCAATATTCCGTGACATTTCCATTTACGCATATGTTTGTTCATGTTTGTAGTAAATCAAAGAATTACACTAAAATTGGGAGGAATAGTTGGTGATTTTTGTAGTGACCCGACCTTTTCCATGTTTATATATATTAATTGAGATTAATATTTACATGATTAAATGTTTCCAACATGTTAAGCAATCAAACTTGTTAAGACTTGATTAATTGAAATATGTTTCATATAGACAATTGACCACCCAAGTTGACCGGCGATTCACGAACGTTAAAACTTGTAAAAACGACATGACGATATATATATGGATATACATATGGTTAACATGAGATTATGATAAGTAAGTATCTCCATAAGTATATTAACAATGAGTTATATACATATAAACAAGACTACTAACTTAAGGATTTCGAAACGAGACATATATGTAACGATTATCGTTGTAACGACATTTAAATGTATATATATCATATTAAGATATATTAATATATCATAATATCATGATAATATAATAATTTAACATCTCATTAGATATAATAAACAATGGGTTAACAACATTAATTGAGATCGTTAACTTAAAGGTTTCAAAACAATACTTACATGTAACGACTAACGATGACTTAACGACTCAGTTAAAATGTATATACATGTAGTGTATTTAGATGTATTAAAATACTTTTGGAAGACTTCAAGACATATATCAAAACACTCATACTTAACGAAAATGGTTACAGTTACTTTCCCATTCTTTTCTTTCATCAAGAATTCTAGTCGTATTCTTACCCGTATTATACACAGCTTCAAAACGTACTTACTATGGGTATATACCAATAGGAACTAGCATGAGATTCCACTCTTGATTATGTCATGTATGACTAATCAATTTTAACTTCTACCATGAGCTAGTCAACTAACTAGAACTCCTTTTAACCCCACTCACCACTCACCAATTACCACTCATCATTCACTCCATTTCACTTCCAATTCTCTTTCTAATTCTCTCTCAACACATACACACTATTATGAACGTATTTTTCCAGTAGTTAATCATCATCTTCATCAAAAATCACTTCAAGAATCAAGCTATAATCATCATAGGAAGAACACTTCAAGAACACTTCAAGTAATCATCTAAGATCAAGAAACCTTTGTTATATATAGTAGGTTATCTTTCTTATTCAAGGTAATATTCATATTCAAACTTTGATTCAATTTCTATAACTATAAACTATCTTAATTCGAGTAAAAATCTTACTTGAACTTGTTTTTGTGTCATGATCCTACTTCAAGAACTTTCAAGCCATCCAAGATCCTTTGAAGCTAGATCATTTCTTGTCACTTCCAGTAGGTTTACCTACTAAACTTGAGGTAGTAATGATGTTCATAACATCATTCGATTCATATATATAAAACTATCTTATTCGAAGGTTTAAACTCGTAATCACTAGAACATAGTTTAGTTAATTCTAAACTTGTTCGCAAACAAAAGTTAATCCTTCTAACTTGACTTTTAAAATTAACTAAACACATGTTCTATATCTAAATGATATTCTAACTTAATGATTTAAAACCTGGAAACACGAAAAACACCGTAAAACCGGATTTACGCCGTCGTAGTAACACCGCGGGCTGTTTTGGGTTAGTTAATTAAAAACTATGATAAACTTTGATTTAAAAGTTGTTATTCTGAGAAAATGATTTTTATTATGAACATGAAACTATATCCAAAAATTATGGTTAAACTCAAAGTGGAAGTATGTTTTCTAAAATGGTCATCTAGACGTCGTTCTTTCGACTGAAATGACTACCTTTAAAAAAACGACTTGTAACTTATTTTTCTGACTATAAACCTATACTTTTTCTGTTTAGATTCATAAAATAGAGTTCAATATGAAACCATAGCAATTTGATTCACTCAAAACGGATTTAAAATGAAGAAGTTATGGGTAAAACAAGATTGGATAATTTTTCTCATTTTAGCTACGTGACAGCTGACTTAACGAGGACAGCTGACTTAATAAACTGTGGACAACTAGTTGTAGGTTACTAATGAGGACAGCTGACTTAATAAACTTAAAACATCAAAATATATTAAAAGTGTTGTAAATATATTTTGAACATACTTTAATATACATGTATATATTGTTATAGGTTCGTGAATCAACAGTGGCCAAGTCTTACTTCTCGACGAAGTAAAAATCTGTGAAAGTGAGTTATAGTCCCACTTTTAAAATCTAATATTTTTGGGATGAGAATACATGCAGGTTTTATAAATGATTTACAAAATAGACACAAGTACGTGAAACTACATTCTATGGTTGAATTATCGAAATCGAATATGCCCCTTTTTATTAAGTCTGGTAATCTAAGAATTAGGGAACAGACACCCTAATTGACGCGAATCCTAAAGATAGATCTATTGGGCCTAACAAACCCCATCCAAAGTATCGGATGCTTTAGTACTTCGAAATTTATATCATATCCGAAGGGTGTTCCGGAATGATGGGGATATTCTTATATATGCATCTTGTTAATGTCGGTTACCAGGTGTTCACCATATGAATGATTTTTTATCTCTATGTATGGGATGTATATTGAAATATGAAATCTTGTGGTCTATTGTTACAATTTGATATATATAGGTTAAACCTATAACTCACCAACATTTTTGTTGACGTTTAAAGCATGTTTATTCTCAGGTGAATACTAAGAGCTTCCGCTGTTGCATACTAAAATAAGGACAAGATTTGGAGTCCATGTTTGTATGATACTGTGTAAAAACTGCATTCAAGAAACTGATTTCGATGTAACATATTTGTATTGTAAACCATTATGTAATGGTCATGTGTAAACAGGATATTTTAGATTATCATTATTTGATAATCTACGTAAAGCTTTTTAAACCTTTATTTATGAAATAAAGGTTATGGTTTGTTTTAAAAATGAATGCAGTCTTTGAAAAACGTCTCATATAGAGGTCAAAACCTCTCAACGAAATCAATTAATATGGAACGTTTTTAATCAATAAGAACGGGACATTTCAGTTGGTATCAGAGCGTTGGTCTTAGAGAACCAGAATTTTGCATTAGTGTGTCTTATCGAGTTTGTTAGGATGCATTAGTGAGTCTGGACTTCGACCGTGTTTACTTGAAAAATGATTGCTTAACAAATTTTGTTGGAACTATATATTTTTAACATGTGAATATTATGTGATATATTAATCTCTTAACGCGTTTGATATTATGTGATAGATGTCTACCTCTAGAATAATGAAGAGTCAAATGTAAATTGGAATGATTCGTGGACTGATTCACAAGTTCCCGAAGAGGAACCGGAAGAAGAGTCGGAACCAGAAGAAGAATCGGAACCGGAAGAAGAATTGGAACCGGATGAAGAAATAGAACCGGTGGGGGAAATAATAAAACAGTTGAGTAAAAGAAAATCCTCAATCAACCGACCAAGGTTAATTATGGTCAATGGTGTTTCCGCTAAGGAAGCAAAATATTGGGAGGATTACCAATTCTCCGATGAATCGGATTCTGACGAGAATTCCAATGATGTTATAGAAATTACCCCAACTGAATTTAAAAAGGCAAAAGAAAATAATAAGGGAAAGGGCATAAAAATAGAGAAATCTAATTCCAACCCCGATGAACTTTATATTTATCGTCAACCCCCGAAGTCCTTAAGTTGTAACAATGACCAGGGAACCTCTAAACCACCAGGTTTTTCTAAACCAATGTGGAAAACGACGGCTCGTATTAGGGGAACATCATATATCCCTAGAAACTTGGCAAAACGAACCAAAACTGAAGAAGAAGAAGAAGAAGAAGAAACAAGCGAGTCGGAATAAGATAGTTGTATTCGTGTGGTGTAATATATGTAATATAGTGTACTTATGCTTTATGATATATGTAAAAATTGCTTGTATTAATAAGTATTTTTTTTTATGAATCTAACTCTTGTCTATTTTACAGTATAAAAACACAAAATGGATAGACAACCCAATATTTTAAGAGACCTACCCGGAGACATGATTGATGAAATCTTGTCTAGAGTCGGTCAGAATTCTTCGGCACAACTATTTAAGGCGAGATCAGTTTGTAAGACATTCGAAGAACGTTCCAAGAATGCCTTGGTTTATAAAAGGCTTTCGTTCGAAAGATGGGGGATATCACATTGGGAAATCCATAAGTTACGATGTGTTTACTTTGACGCATATATTGCGGGGAACCCAAATGCTATTTTACGCAATGGGTTAAGAAATTATTTTGACTCAATATATCCGAATATTGGACTTCGTGATTTAGAAAAAGCGGCTAACATGCAACATAAAGAAGCATGTTATGCTTATGGATTAGTAATGTTCGCTTCTCACCAAAGTGAGAACAAGAACATCGGCCTACAACTATTAAACAAAACGTTCCCACAAGTGACGGAGTCGGTAATTGGGGTAAGAAATTAGGTTTTTAGATTGTTACGGGACTGTTGGACATTACGTAACCCTCGTCCCTTTGACGACGTTACAACACGGTGTCTTATCAATGGCCATAACGGTTATGTTCCACAAGACCAAGGATGGGAAGTAGTCCTAGTAAAACCAGAATGCATGACTTGTTTCTGGACGTATGAATTACGTGTCTTTATTGCCTTTGCTGAACGACTTGTGTACTAGCTAGAATTATCTTCACAACTATCTTGTATCAAAGTTATTGTGTGCTATATTTCATGCTTTATGTAAAATAAGCGGTATTGTAAGTTTGTAAAATAATGTATAAAAGTTTGAACGCGAAATATTATTATAATCAGTTTTTCATATAGAATTGTAGTAGTTGAATTGTATATTAGCTACTAAGTATGAACTTAACGGGTAGGTACTACCCGAATTTAAACTTATAAAACGCTAATATGAAGAAAAAGCTTTTATAAATGAGTTCATATTATGCTACGAAATACTATTAACTACTCTTAATATTCTGTATGATTAACTTGTTCCATTTGACTATTTTGAAGGAAATGGCACCGACTACTCGACACACCGTGAATATGAATGAAGAGGAATTCCGTACTTTTCTAGCTTCAAACATAGCCGCAGTACAGGCTGCGCTACATACCAACAATAACCTTGGATCTAGCAGTACAGGAAATCATGTAGGATGCACCTACAAAGAATTCACTGCCTGCAAACCTTTGGAATTTGATGGAACCGAAGGACCGATCGGATTGAAACGGTGGACCGAGAAGGTCGAATCGGTGTTTGCCATAAGTAAGTGTACTGAAGAGGACAAAGTAAAGTACGCTACGCATACCTTCACAGGTTCTGCGTTAACATGGTGGAATACCTATCTAGAGCAAGTGGGACAAGACGATGCGTACGCACTACCGTGGTCAGCATTCAAGCACTTGATGAACGAGAAGTACCGTCCCAGAACCGAGGTCAATAAGCTCAAGATAGAACTTAGAGGGTTACGAACCCAAGGATTTGATATTACCACGTACGAAAGACGATTCACAGAATTGTGCCTATTGTGTCCGGGAGCATTCGAAGATGAGGAAGAGAAGATCGACGCGTTTGTGAAAGGATTACCGGAAAGAATCCAAGAAGATATAAGTTCACACGAGCCCGCCTCCATACAACAGGCATGTAGAATGGCTCACAAACTAGTGAACCAGATTGAAGAATGAATTAAAGAACAGACTGTTGAAGAGGCCAATGTGAAGCAAGTCAAAAGAAAGTGGGAGGAAAAGGTGATAAGAATCACCAATACAACAACAACAGCAATTACAACAATAATCGCAACAATTATCCCAACAATCGCAACATCAATCGCAACTACAACAAACGGCCCAACAACAACAACAACAACAACAACAACAACAACAACAGCTACTACAACAATCATCCCAACAACAATCAGAAGCAGCTATGCCAAAGGTGTGAAAAGTATCACTCGGGGTTCTGCACCAAATTTTGCAACAAGTGTAAAAGAAATGGTCATAGCGCGGCGAAGTGTGAGATCTACGGACCAGGGGTTAATAGAACGAAAGGAACAAATGGTGTCGGAACGAGTAATGACGGAGCAAGTAGTGTCGGAGCAAGTTATGCCAATGTAGTTTTTTATAAATGTGGAAAACCGGGCCACATTATTAGAAATTGCCCGAACCAGGAGAACACGAATGGACAAGGCCGCAGAAGAGTTTTCAATATTAATGCAGTAGAGGCACAAGAAGACCCGGAGCTTGTTACGGGTACGTTTCTTATTGATAATAAATCTGCTTACGTTTTATTTGATTCGGGTGCGGATAGAAGCTATATGAGTAGAGATTTTTGTGCTAAATTAAGTTGTCCATTGACGCCTTTGAATAGTAAATTTTTACTCGAATTAGCAAATGGTAAATTAATTTCAGCAGATAATATATGTCGGAATCGAGAAATTAAACTGGTTAGCGAAACATTTAAGATTGATTTGATACCAGTAGAGTTAGGGAGTTTTGATGTGATAATCGGTATGGACTGGTTGAAAGAAGTGAAAGCAGAGATCGTTTGTTACAAAAATGCAATTCGCATTATACGAGAAAAAGGAAAACCCTTAATGGTGTACGGAGAAAAGGGCAACACGAAGCTACATCTTATTAGTAATTTGAAGGCACAAAAACTAATAAGAAAATGTTGCTATGCTGTTCTAGCACACGTCGAGAAAGTACAAACTGAAGAAAAGAGCATCAATGATGTTCCCATTGCAAAAGAATTTCCCGATGTATTTCCGAAAGAATTACCGGGATTACCCCCACATCGATCCGTTGAATTTCAAATAGATCTTGTACCAGGAGCTGCACCAATAGCTCGTGCTCCTTACAGACTCGCACCCAGCGAGATGAAAGAACTGTAAAGCTAATTACAAGAACTTTTAGAGCGTGGTTTCATTCGACCAAGCACATCACCGTGGGGAGCTCCTGTTTTGTTTGTCAAGAAGAAAGATGGTACATTCAGGTTGTGTATCGACTACCGAGAGTTGAACAAACTTACCATCAAGAACCGCTACCCACTACCGAGAATCGACGACTTATTTGATCAACTACAAGGCTCGTCTGTTTATTCAAAGATTGACTTACGTTCCGGGTATCATCAAATGCGGGTGAAAGAAGATGATATTCCAAAGACTGCTTTCAGAACACGTTACGATCATTACGAGTTTATGGTCATGCCATTTGGTTTAACTAATGCACCAGCTGTGTTCATGGACCTTATGAACCGAGTGTGTGGACCATACCTTGACAAGTTTGTCATTGTTTTCATTGATGACATACTTATTTACTCAAAGAATGACCAAGAACACGATGAATATTTGAGAAAGGTGTTAGAAGTATTGAGGAAGGAAGAATTGTACGCTAAGTTTTCAAAGTGTGCATTTTGGTTAGAAGAAGTTCAATTCCTCGGTCACATAGTGAACAAAGAAGGTATTAAGGTGGATCCGGCAAAGATAGAAACTGTTGAAAAGTGGGAAACCCTGAAAACTCCGAAACACATACGCCAGTTTTTAGGACAGCTGGTTACTACAGAAGGTTCATCCAAGACTTTTCCAGAATAGCAAAACCCTTGACTGCATTAACGCATAAAGGGAAGAAATTTGAATGGAATGATGAACAAGAGAAAACGTTTCAGTTATTGAAGAAAAAAGCTAACTACGGCACCTATATTGTCATTGCCTGAAGGGAATGATGATTTTGTGATTTATTGTGACGCATCAAAGCAAGGTCTCGGTTGTGTATTAATGCAACGAACGAAGGTGATTGCTTATGCGTCTAGACAATTGAAGATTCACGAACAAAATTATACGACGCATGATTTGGAATTAGGCGCGGTTGTTTTTGCATTAAAGACTTGGAGGCACTACTTATATGGGGTCAAAAGTATTATATATACCGACCACAAAAGCCTTCAACACATATTTAATCAGAAACAACTGAATATGAGGCAGCACAGGTGGATTGAATTGTTGAATGATTACGACTTTGAGATTCGTTACCACCCGGGAAAGGCAAATGTGGTAGCCGATGCCTTGAGCAGGAAGGACAGAGAACCCATTCGAGTAAAATCTATGAATATAATGATTCATAATAACCTTACTACTCAAATAAAGGAGGCGCAACAAGGAGTTTTAAAAAAGGGAAATTTAAAGGATGAAATACCCAAGGGATCGGAGAAGCATCTTAATATTCGGGAAGACGGAACCATGTATAGGGCTGAAAGGATTTGGGTACCAAAATTTGGAGATATGAGAGAAATGGTACTTAGAGAAGCTCATAAAACCAGATACTCAATACATCCTGGAACGGGGAAGATGTACAAGGATCTCAAGAAACATTTTTGGTGGCCGGGTATGAAAGCCGATGTTGCTAAATATGTAGGAGAATGTTTGACGTGTTCTAAGGTCAAAGCTGAGCATCAGAAACCATCAGGTCTACTTCAACAACCCGAAATCCCGGAATGGAAATGGGAAAACATTACCATAGATTTCATCACTAAATTGCCAAGGACTGCAAGTGGTTTTGATACTATTTGGGTAATAGTTGATCGTCTCACCAAATCAGCACACTTCCTGCCAATAAGAGAAGATGACAAGATGGAGAAGTTAGCACGACTGTATTTGAAGGAAGTCGTCTCCAGACATGGAATACCAATCTCTATTATCTCTGATAGGGATGGTAGATTTATTTCAAGATTCTGGAAGACATTACAGCAAGCATTAGGAACTCGTCTAGACATGAGTACTGCCTATCATCCACAAACTGATGGGCAGAGCGAAAGGACGATACAAATGCTTGAAGACATGCTACGAGCATGTGTTATTGATTTCGGAAATAGTTGGGATCGACATCTACCGTTAGCAGAATTTTCCTACAACAACAGCTACCATTCAAGCATTGAGATGGCGCCGTTTGAAGCACTTTATGGTAGAAAGTGCAGGTCTCCGATTTGTTGGAGTGAAGTGGGGGATAGACAAATTACGGGTCCGGAGATTATACAAGAAACTACCGAGAAGATCATCCAAATTCAACAACGGTTGAAAACCGCCCAAAGTCGACAAAAGAGCTACGCTGACATTAAAAGAAAAGATATAGAATTTGAAATTGGAGAGATGGTCATGCTTAAAGTTGCACCTTGGAAAGGCGTTGTTCGATTTGGTAAACGAGGGAAATTAAATCCAAGGTATATTGGACCATTCAAGATTATTGATCGTGTCGGACCAGTAGCTTACCGACTTGAGTTACCTCAACAACTCGCGGCTGTACATAACACTTTCCACGTCTCAAATTTGAAGAAATATTTTGCTAAAGAAGATCTCACTATTCCATTAGATGAAATCCAAATCAACGAAAAACTTCAATTCATCGAAGAACCCGTCGAAATAATGGATCGTGAGGTTAAAAGACTTAAGCAAAACAAGATACCAATTGTTAAGGTTCGATGGAATGCTCGTAGAGGACCCGAGTTCACCTGGGAGCATGAAGATCAGATGAAGAAGAAATACCCGCATCTATTCCTAGAAGATTCGTCAACACCTTCAACAGCTTAAAATTTCGGGACGAAATTTATTTAACGGGTAGGTACTGTAGTGACCCGAACTTTTCCATGTTTATATATATTAATTGAGATTGATATTTACATGATTAAATGTTTCCAACATGTTAAGCAATCAAACTTGTTAAGACTTGATTAATTGAAATATGTTTCATATAGACAATTGACCACCCAAGTTGACCGGCGATTCACGAACGTTAAAACTTGTAAAAACGACATGACGATATATATATGGATATACATATGGTTAACATGAGATTATGATAAGTAATTATCTCCATAAGTATATTAACAATGAGTTATATACATATAAACAAGACTACTAACTTAAGGATTTCGAAACGAGACATATATGTAACGATTATCGTTGTAACGACATTTAAATGTATATATATCATATTAAGATATATTAATATATCATAATATCATGATAATATAATAATTTAACATCTCATTAGATATAATAAACAATGGGTTAACAACATTAATTGAGATCGTTAACTTAAAGGTTTCAAAACAACACTTACATGTAACGACTAACGATGACTTAACAACTCAGTTAAAATGTATATACATGTAGTGTATTTAGATGTATTAAAATACTTTTGAAAGACTTCAAGACATATATCAAAACACTCATACTTAACGAAAATGGTTACAGTTACTTTTCCATTCTTTTCTTTCATCAAGAATTCTAGTCGTATTCTTACCCATATTATACACAGCTTCAAAACGTACTTACTATGGGTATATACCAATAGGAACTAGCATGGGATTCCACTCTTGATTATGTCATGTATGACTAATCAATTTTAACTTCTACCATGAGCTAGTCAACTAACTAGAACTCTTTTTAACCCCACTCACCACTCACCAATTACCACTCATCATTCACTCCATTTCACTTCCAATTCTCTTTCTAATTCTCTCTCAACACACGCACACACTATTATGAACGTATTTTTCCAGTAGTTAATCATCATTTTCATCAAAAATCACTTCAAGAATCAAGCTATAATCATCATAGGAAGAACACTTCAAGAACACTTCAAAAATCCCTTCAAGTTTACTAATATACTTCCAAGCTTTCTAATCCATTCCAAGTAATCATCTAAGATCAAGAAACCTTTGTTATATACAGTAGGTTATCTTTTTTATTCAAGGTAATATTCATATTCAAACTTTGATTCAATTTCTATAACTATAAACTATCTTAATTCGAGTAAAAATCTTACTTGAACTTGTTTTTGTGTCATGATCCTACTTCAAGAACTTTCAAGCCATCCAAGATCCTTTGAAGCTAGATCATTTCTTGTCACTTCCAGTAGGTTTACCTACTAAACTTGAGGTAGTAATAATGTTCATAACATCATTCGATTCATATATATAAAACTATCTTATTCGAAGGTTTAAACACGTAATCACTAGAACATAGTTTACTTAATTCTAAACTTGTTCGCAAACAAAAGTTAATCCTTCTAACTTGACTTTTAAAATTAACTAAACACATGTTCTATATCTATATGATATGCTAACTTAATGATTTAAAACCTGGAAACATGAAAAACACCGTAAAACCGGATTTACGCCGTCGTAGTAACACCGCGGGCTGTTTTGGGTTAGTTAATTAAAAACTATGATAAACTTTGATTTAAAAGTTGTTATTCTGAGAAAATGATTTTTATTATGAACATGAAACTATATCCAAAAATTATGGTTAAACTCAAAGTGGAAGTATGTTTTCTAAAATGGTCATCTAGACGTCGTTCTTTCGACTGAAATGACTACCTTTAAAAAAACGACTTGTAACTTATTTTTCTGACTATAAACCTATACTTTTTCTGTTTAGATTCATAAAATAGAGTTCAATATGAAACCATAGCAATTTGATTCACTCAAAACGGATTTAAAATGAAGAAGTTATGGGTAAAACAAGATTGGATAATTTTTCTCATTTTAGCTACGTGAAAATAGGTAACAAATCTATTCCAACCATAACTTAATCAACTTGTATTGTATATTATGTAATCTTGAGATACCATAGACACGTATACAATGTTTCGACCTATCATGTCGACACATCTATATATATTTCGGAACAACCATAGACACTCTATATGTGAATGTTGGAGTTAGCTATACAGGGTTGAGGTTGATTCCAAAATATATATAGTTTGAGTTGTGATCAATACTGAGATACGTATACACTGGGTCGTGGATTGATTCAAGATAATATTTATCGATTTATTTCTGTACATCTAACTATGGACAACTAGTTGTAGGTTACTAACGAGGACAGCTGACTTAATAAACTTAAAACATCAAAATATATTAAAAGTGTTGTAAATATATTTTGAACATACTTTAATATACATGTATATATTGTTATAGGTTCGTGAATCAACAGTGGCCAAGTCTTACTTCTCGACGAAGTAAAAATCTGTGAAAGTGAGTTATAGTCCCACTTTTAAAATCTAATATTTTTGGGATGAGAATACATGCAGGTTTTATAAATGATTTACAAAATAGACACAAGTACGTGAAACTACATTCTATGGTTGAATTATCGAAATCGAATATGCCCCTTTTTATTAAGTCTGGTAATCTAAGAATTAGGGAACAGACACCCTAATTGACGCGAATCCTAACGATAGATCTATTGGGCCTAACAAACCCCATCCAAAGTATCGGATGCTTTAGTACTTCGAAATTTATATCATATCCGAAGGGTGTTCCGGAATGATGGAGATATTCTTATATATGCATCTTGTTAATGTCGGTTACCAGGTGTTCACCATATGAATGATTTTTTATCTCTATGTATGGGATGTATATTGAAATATGAAATCTTGTGGTCTATTGTTACAATTTGATATATATAGGTTAAACCTATAACTCACCAACATTTTTGTTGACGTTTAAAGCATGTTTATTCTCAGGTGAATACTAAGAGCTTCCGCTGTTGCATACTAAAATAAGGACAAGATTTGGAGTCCATGTTTGTATGATACTGTGTAAAAACTGCATTCAAGAAACTGATTTCGATGTAACATATTTGTATTGTAAACCATTATGTAATGGTCGTGTGTAAACAGGATATTTTAGATTATCATTATTTGATAATCTACGTAAAGCTTTTTAAACCTTTATTTATGAAATAAAGGTTATGGTTTGTTTTAAAAATGAATGCAGTCTTTGAAAAACGTCTCATATAGAGGTCAAAACCTCGCAACGAAATCAATTAATATGGAATGTTTTTAATCAATAAGAATGGGACATTTCAGTTTTATTGTCATCGTCCATTTGTGCGATGGTGGTTTACTTGACACAAATGGATTGCAAGTTAATCGTTATTACAAGTTAGAAAAGTCTAGAGTGCACGCTTGTTTCAAGCTAACTAGAATCAATAAATTGAATTTGTTAGTTGGTATCTTTTTTGCCAAAAGACACAACTATTAATGAAATGGTGTCATTTTTCATGAAATGGTATGAACATTCATGGTATCTGTAACGCCCCGTACAAAATCATCGTGTACGGTACATCAACAACAGGATCATTACAAGGTCAAACACTATATGCTGTTTGAAAACCAGTTTTGCATTCATGAACAGATAATGTTTTACAAAAGATGAATAGGAAACATTAACATGAGTACATGATACTAAGGTCATTACAAAACTATTGTTTTGAAAATAACATAAGTTGGGAATGCAAATTAAAAGTTTCATGTTTGAGACATCTCTAAGTAATGCAGCGGAAGTCTAACACAGCAAGTCTGTAACAGCAAGTCTATACACCGAGACTAGAACAGCAAGGCTAACAGCAGAAGCAACAACGTCTAAACACCTGAGAAATACATGCTTAAAAAGTCAACACGAATGTTGGTGAGCTATAGTTTGTTTGTATTCAGTAATGTAATGTAGGCCACGAGATTTCAGTGCTTCAAACAAGCGTTTCAAATCAGTAATTCAAATCAGTATGATTAAGTATATGCTCAACCGTGGGCACTCGGTAACTAACTTAACGTTTATACCCCCTAAAAGTACACTTGGCAAGTGCGTATGTTTACGAAGTACTAAACACTCGTTAAATGCTAGCGCTACTAGCCCGAGTGGGGATGTCAAACCCTATGGATCTATATCTAAGATTTGCGTTCATGGTTCAAAAACCAATGATTAAACGTTACCGAGCTAAAGGGAATGTTTATGCCGTTGTATAACCCACACATATATAAGTTTAAGTACTCGTGCCTAGTATGTAAAACATAAAATCCGCATGTATTCTCAGTTCCCAAAATAAGTTAAAGTAAAAAGGGAATGCTATAACTCACAGTGATAAAAGCGGTAAAGTCGGTAATGAAAGTACGCAAGTAGTAAGTCGGTTCGAAAGGTCGTCAACCTAAATCAAGGGTTACTAGGTCAGTAGGTTGTTTTTATAAATTCTAATAGTGCATAAAATAAGTTTAAGTGTCATCATCATCATCATTCATCATCATAAAAGCTAAGTAAGTTCGACAAGAATAGAGATCGAAGCAATAGGCTGACTTTGGTCAGCTGCTGCGACCTCTACGTAAATTGAAAAGATGCATAGTCAGTGGCTATGGCTCCGTATGTGAGTCCCCTAACCGCTGACCAATTTTCAGAACCTAACTCGTCTTCGTTTGACCGTGGCGACGGTTTAAGTGCGAGTAGGTCAGAAATTTCAGCACAACGTTAATAGGGTGTAGTGACTCTCGGAGGGCCATAAATCCTAAACCGTAACTCGGATTAAGACGAGGCCTAAACGGAAAATCATATACTCGAACCGAACTAACTGAAAATCAACTTTCCAGTAGCCCAGGTAGTCTGATCAGATAAGAAAATCAGTGGACAAGTGCTCCGGTGAGGTTCTTGGTGCTTGATGCTCATCACGGTTCTCATCCTTGATGCTTGTAGCTTCAAGTGTACAACTCGTTAATGGTTTAGCATCACTTTTGACCAAGATTCTACCATCAATACACAATATGTTAAGACCAAGTGGTAACATAACTCATTTAAGAGTCTTAGATGGATGATGAACCAAGGTTACATCATATCCTTAGTCTTAACACAATTACAAGTCCTATTTACAAACAAAGTTACAAACTTTACATCAATCAAACAAGTATGAACATGATCCAAGTCAAAAGAGGTGATGGAACCCTAAGCTAGAGAGCTTGGATCCCTTTCACACAATTTATAAGGTTACAAAGCTAGAAAGCTTGAACCTTTAGTGTTCTTGAAGATCTTGAAGCATAAAGCTTGGATCTTTAAGATATATGAAGATAACAAACAAAAGTTTGAATCTTTATCACAAAATAACAAGATTAAAGTAAAAAAAAGATGAATCTACAAAGTTGATGAAGATTCAAAGCTAGAAAGCGTGAATCTTCCATGTTCTTGAAAGATTCATGCTTGAATCAACAAGATATAAGCAAGATCAAAGCTAAAAGGAACTTTGATCTCCATAATATGATGATGATGGCCACGAAAATGAAAGGAAAAGAAGAAGAAAAAGAAGACTTACAAGCAATACTAGAAAGGAAAGAAAGAAAGAACAAGTGTGTGTGAAAACCAAATGAGCAAGTGATTTGAATGAGAGGTAAATAGCTAGTATTTATAAGCAAAGAATTTGACAAGGATTGATGACATGGACAAGGGCTAGTATTTATAAGCAAGGAATTTAACAAGGATTGATGACATGGACAAGGGCTAGTATTTATAAGCAAGGAATTTGACAAGGATTGATGACATGAACAAGGGCTAGTATTTATAAGCAAGGAATTTGACAAGGTTTGATGACATGGACAAGGGCTAATTAATTGGGTCACTAGCTAGAGTAGGGTGGGCTTGAGCCCAACAAGATAGAAAGTCCAACAAGACTAACTATTGTGCATAATTAAATTACTACGCGTAATTAAGCATCCAAAAACCCAGGTAATTATTATTATAAAATAATAATTAATATTTCGCAGTCATAATATTCCGATTATGACAAAAGTTAAACGTGCGCGCAAGTTCGCGGTTTATTCGAAACATCAAATAACACTAACGGTTATAAAGGCTTCCAATGATCAAGTTATGTCTCCTACGTACTCTAAGGCACGTTTTAACATATAAATGGAAGTAAACCACGTAAATCAAGTTTCCAGAGTATGAAGTAACACAGTACGCACAAATACGCAGTTTTGCAAAAACACAAGGCACAAAAGCAAGTCGAAAAAGTCGGGTCGTTACATTACCCACCTGTTAATGGAAATTTCGTCCCGAAATTTGAGGAGTGAAAAAAAAAATGGTACCGTATTTAAATAAGAAGTAGCGTATCAATGTTCCGAAAGATTCGTGGGCTAAAAAGTGAGCTATTTACCTTGAAAGGTACTCTGGCATATAAAAGTAAGAATAGGTATATGCTATTAATTAAGTCTCTTAGGAGATCAACAAATTGATTTCGTTTCTGGTTAACATGAGTATGTTGTCTGAATATATCCACAAAAGAAAAGATGATGTTTTTAGCCTTACAGGCATCTTTAGTAAGCTGGATGCATGAAATACATCATGAATGTTACTAAACTCATCTAAAACATTGAGCGCTTATGTCGCAATACAAAGCTGACAGGTAGGATGGAAAACATGGTGATCATAACCATGCGATTTGATGTCTGGATAGTGTTAGCCACGGATTTTACTAACCCCTTGATTTCGGAAAGAGACCATAGGCATAAAGAACTCGATATTTAAGAAAGTTTCATTTAACTATATGAATTGAAACTTTTGCTGAAAGTGAATAATCGGACTTATATGCAATGCAAGCCATAATTATCTATAGTGCCTTCAGGACGGTCTGAACGAACAATGAAGGATATCACCCAGTTTACCATACTGCAGGTGAACTTATCCTTAGATGGAATGAAAGAACAGTTCCATAATGTAACTTTATCCTTTCAGTTACATGTTGAAGTTAGGGTTAACATTAACTAGAACAACATATAGTTGTAACCAACGAAGAAAGGAATGTGTAGAGTAACCATATCCGTATTACAGATGTTTTAAGCAGTCCCTTCCAAGAGGATAACAAGATTCATAGATTCCTAAAGTATGTTACTTTACATTTCCGAAAGAGAATCGCACGAAAGGTGTGATCTTTGAACCAGGGTGAACTCTTCGAGCGGTTTGTTCTGAATTTATCCTTATACTTAAGGAGATGCGCGGACAAGAAGATATGTGGACCCTTGGTCGTAAAGAACGGTTTACTCTAAGTGAAAAGAATCTCAAAACGATTCCTTGTACCTCAACCTACTAATTCATAGAGATGATTTTTACGAGGATGTTGCGATTAGCCGTGAAATATTGAGAATAGAAACCCACCTAGTGCCCTTCCTACAATGGGGTGACCATTGAGTGTACCTCAAAAAACTGATTTATTGGCCCGCGATTTTGCCATGTTTAACCTTAAAAGGAACATTTTTCGAGTACAAAGACTTCCTAACAAATTTTTTTTTTATAAATCTGCCACCCAAAGTGGCTCAAGCATTTTTAACAAGGATTTTAATAGTAAGCTTCATCCCTAACGGAGGGAGAGAAGAAGTGTGATCCCTACATGGTGTAGTCTAATACGAAAACCTTTAATAAAATCAACCGAGGAAGTTTTGAAAAACCTTTAAACGTTTGATGCGACAACATAAATGGAACGAAGTTCTTGGTAAATTTAGAAGTATTTATTACGAGTACCATTTGCACAAAATTATTTGACTTAAAACAACTCAATAAAGGAGCGATTTTTAATCATCTTGAAGGTATAACTTAGTATGTACTAACCCAAAATAAGTAAGGGTAAATTTATACATATATGATTTTATAAATCGCTTAAGTGATAGAAAAGTTTTTAGTACTTTCATTTGTCCATAAATCTCGTGAGCACTGCACAAATAAGCAACGTGTAAATCAACGTGTAAAAATTTTGATAAACATAGTTTTTCGTATTTCAGAGGTTACGAGTTGAAAAAGGTCGAGTGAAAAATTTTTGAATCATCGGTTGACATGTTACTAGGTAATGAAAACTAATGAATTAAATGTAGTTTTGATGATTATCCGAACTTAAGTCTTTGGCCCAAAAATGTTTACGTGCGAAGCCGTTGCTAAAAAGTGAGGTATGAAGGATAGAGCATGAGGATGAGAAGTTAATCGCTTCTTGACTTTGCAGAATGCCACACATGTTATGGCTAATATTAAAGTCGGAATACTAATGATGTTAATATCGCTAGATGAGAATTTCCTTGGAATAGGTCAGGACTTTGAGTTATGTAAGATAGAGCATCGCTCCGACAGGTGTGAAGAATAAGATCCCTGGGGTAACGCAGTAATTTTGAATGGTTTAAGTGTTTGTGGATGCCCGAAGGCTCTGCATGACGTGGTAGTAAGTGCCTTCATCACATACACACACATGAATCTCTTAGTTTCGACAGTTGTCTGTCTTCATGATGACTTGGATACGAATAAGCAACGAAAAATTTTATATTGACAAGCAACGAAAATTTTATAGAATTCATTTAAGGTGACGATGTAAGAAAAGAAATTAAGTTCTTAGCAAACTAGGGTTATGTACAACACGTACCATTCAAGGTAAAATATCCTTTGAATAAAAGATTTGATTTGTAAAAGTGAAAGTAAAATTTCATATGTATTTGTCAAAAAGAAGTAATTATTTACTTTATTTTATATAACGTATACGATTTCAAAAATTTGCACAAATGGCAAATAAAATAAATTTATTTTTATTAAGTTTTGAGAGGATCGCACAGTAAAATAGTGTAAGTAAAATTTTGGCAAACAAAATTTTTATATTTCGGAGGTTACAAGTTGAAAAAAAGATTGATGAGAATCGAGTAAAAGACTTTTGAAAATCTCGGGTGATATTTGAGCAAAAATGTTACGAGGTAATGAAAACTGTTGAATTTTAATGTGGTTGATGACTATTAGTAGGGCATAAGTCCTTCGACCAAAAATGCTTAAGTATAACGTTGTTGCTTATAAGTGAGAAACGAAAGGGAGAGTATGAAGACGGGGATTAACTACCCATTGATTTTGGAAATTCCGAACTGGTATGACTAATATCGAAGTAAGAAGGGTGATGGTATGATTATCATTGATTAAGAATTCTCTCGGAATAAGTTAGGATTCAGTGTCGCATAAGAATGAGTATCAAATACGATTCTTGGGTAGTATAGAATTTGAATTGCTGAAGTAACGGGATACAATTTCCTTTATGTATCGTTGTCCATTATATCGGTTTCTTTCATGGCTAGAAAGTGAGCAGATTTGGTGAGGCGATCAACGATAACCCCGATAGTGTCATAACTGCCGACTGTTTTCGGTAGTTTCAGAATGAAATCCATCGTCATCCCTTCCCATTTCCATTGTGGGATCTCGGGTTGTTGAAGTAATCCAGATGGCTTTTGGCTCACCATTCTCGCGAGGTATACGAATAATCTTCTTACTATAAATAACTTTCGCTTTCGTCCTTGAAAGTCAGTCCGTTCTAACTATTTCCTCAAAGCTTTCTAACTCGATGAGTATTAGGTTAATTTTAAGGTCCATTCCAACCAAATCTTATTATACTGCCGTGAAAATTTTTATCAACCTTCTCAAATAACATCTTCTTATGCGCAGGTAACTAATCCTTTCCAACTACTACTATAAAACTTCCAAGTTTTGTTGGCATGAGGTCATCTCCAAATGACCCACCTGTTAATTTTTAAGGTACTATCTTAAATTACTCCTCTATCTCTGCCAACTTACCATTAGCTTGTCCTATAGAATACTTAACTCTCATTATTGTTAATGGCTTATTAGTCATCACACTAGGATTCTTAGATATAAGGTTTCTATCACTCTAGTATTAAACAATTCCGAGACGATAAATCATTGTGAAGAAACGTACCCTAACTAAAATCAGGATCCATGCGAGTCTCCATAGCTGAGATAACGATTGCTCTATCGTATGTGAGTCCAAAGTTTTTTTTTTTCCTATTTGAGAACTTTTTCCTTAAGTATCTAGGGTGTCTATATCTATAAAAAATTTCGGGTTATCAATTCTGCAATTCAGGCCCTTCTCGTACAGTATCTAGACTAAGTGGTTATTCCTGCCTTTATCAGACCATAATGCGTATACACAAGTGGTTTCTACCAAAATTTCCTTTGAATCGCTTCATATTCCTTATGTAGTAACATTGGAATTCTGCATGATTCACTTCAATATAATTACGCTGGCCTGGCGTCATTATATTGTACTAAATCGTACGTTCATTCCAATATCACTCCATATGGTCAATGTAACGTGATCACTTTCAGTTCTACTCAATTTCATCCAACGGTGCTTAATCTATGCTATCTCAAAACAAAATCTACATAATTAATCTCACGGTTTCTCGGTGTGGGTGCGTAAGTTCCGTAGGTCATGCACCAATGCCTAAATGTCCTGAAATTTCTTCAAAATGTTCAGGTTCAGGTAACATCGTTAGGTTCCTTTCTAGAAATTCAATCTGGGTCTCGCGTCGAGTTGTATGTGTAGCAAGTAGTAGTACGATATGTCTTGAGGCGACTCCCAAGTCTTTGGGTATGGTTGAGCATCAGTAGAAGGCACTCTGACCTTGTGAAAGGAGATGTCCTCCCGACTTCCCCAATGCCTAAGAGTGTTAGGGTACTAAATCCAGAAATGTCGTCAGATCGTCGAGCAGTGGTGAAGAACGAAAGAGATAAGTTACGGTCATGAAAGCGTACGAGATACGAGCCATCTTGCAGGAACTGAACAACCTTCGAATGTTCATACGTCGTACGTGGCTATTTAGAGTGAGCACGGGGTGCTGTTACTCCGACAAATCCTCCAATATCTCCTCCTCCGAGGATCGACTTTAGTGGGCGTGCAATCCGAGGGGTACTCCTCCTAGATTGCATGAAGAATCGTTTCGATCTCTGGAACGGTGGAACAGTAGTAACAGGTGGATTACAATACTAATCCTTAGGGTTAGACGTATGGGAAATGGGTTCAGAAGAACATCTGAACTAGGAAAGGTAAGTTTTTCCAAGTCGGTGCAGTGAATAGCAGGCATGAAGCAAGCACGTAATCAGGCACTACAGCAACCTAGCTCGTTTACAGCAGTATATAGCATGGCAATATTAACAGTACTAAACAGAAGTAACATGCAATCGAAAGCAGATAGTAGCATGCAGTAGCTAGAATAAGCAAAAGCATGCAGCGAGTTTACATAGCAGTAAAAGGAAACGGTAGCATGCAGCAAGTTCATACGGTAGTAAAAGTAAGCAGTGGCATGCAGTAGTAGTAAGCAGTAACATGTAGTAATATAACACAGTAGCATGCAGCAGGTTTCGCAGAAACAAGTAAACTAGCAAGTTGTAGATTAGTCCTATTAGTGAATCCTACTCGGGTCGGTCCTAGAATCACTAATGCAACCTAATTCCCTACAACCAATGCTCTGATACCAACTGTAACGCCCCGTACAAAATCATCGTGTACGGTACATCAACAACAGGATCATTACAAGGTCAAACACTATATGCTGTTTGAAAACCAGTTTTGCATTCATGAACAGATAATGTTTTACAAAAGATGAATAGGAAACATTAACATGAGTACATGATACTAAGGTCATTACAAAACTATTGTTTTGAAAATAACATAAGTTGGGAATGCAAATTAAAAGTTTCATGTTTGAGACATCTCTAAGTAATGCAGCGGAAGTCTAACACAGCAAGTCTGTAACAGCAAGTCTATACACCGAGACTAGAACAGCAAGGCTAACAGCAGAAGCAACAATGTCTAAACACCTGAGAAATACATGCTTAAAAAGTCAACACGAATGTTGGTGAGCTATAGTTTGTTTGTATTCAGTAATGTAATGTAGGCCACGAGATTTCAGTGCTTCAAACAAGCGTTTCAAATCAGTAATTCAAATCAGTATGATTAAGTATATGCTCAACCGTGGGCACTCGGTAACTAACTTAACGTTTATACCCCCTAAAAGTACACTTGGCAAGTGCGTATGTTTACGAAGTACTAAACACTCATTAAATGCTAGCGCTACTAGCCCGAGTGGGGATGTCAAACCCTATGGATCTATATCTAAGATTCGCGTTCATGGTTCAAAAACCAATGATTAAACGTTACCGAGCTAAAGGGAATGTTTATGCCGTTGTATAACCCACACATATATAAGTTTAAGTACTCGTGCCTAGTATGTAAAACATAAAATCCGCATGTATTCTCAGTTCCCAAAATAAGTTAAAGTAAAAAGGGAATGCTATAACTCACAGTGATAAAAGCGGTAAAGTCGGTAATGAAAGTACGCAAGTAGTAAGTCGGTTCGAAAGTTCGTCAACCTAAATCAAGGGTTACTAGGTCAGTAGGTTGTTTTTATAAATTCTAATAGTGCATGAAATAAGTTTAAGTGTCATCATCATCATCATTCATCATCATAAAAGCTAAGTAAGTTCGACAAGAATAGAGATCGAAGCAATAGGCTGAATTTGGTCAGCTGCTGCGACCTCTACGTAAATTGAAAAGATGCATAGTCAGTGGCTATGGCTCCGTATGTGAGTCCCCTAACCGCTGACCAATTTTCAGAACCTAACTCGTCTTCGTTTGACCGTGGCGACGGTTTAAGTGCGAGTAGGTCAGAAATTTCAGCACAACGTTAATAGGGTGTAGTGACTCTCGGAGGGCCATAAATCCTAAACCGTAACTCGGATTAAGACGAGGCCTAAACGGAAAATCATATACTCGAACCGAAATAACTGAAAATCAACTTTCCAGTAGCCCAGGTAGTCTGATCAGATAAGAAAATCAGTTTACAAGTGCTCCGGTGAGGTTCTTGGTGCTTGATGCTCATCACGGTTCTCATCCTTGATGCTTGTAGCTTCAAGTGTACAACTCGTTAATGGTTTAGCATCACTTTTGACCAAGATTCTACCATCAATACACAATATGTTAAGACCAAGTGGTAACATAACTCATTTAAGAGTCTTAGATGGATGATGAACCAAGGTTACATCATATCCTTAGTCTTAACACAATTACAAGTCCTATTTACAAACAAAGTTACAAACTTTACATCAATCAAACAAGTATGAACATGATCCAAGTCAAAAGAGGTGATGGAACCCTAAGCTAGAGAGCTTGGATCCCTTTCACACAATTTATAAGGTTACAAAGCTAGAAAGCTTGAACCTTTAGTGTTCTTGAAGATCTTGAAGCATAAAGCTTGGATCTTTAAGATATATGAAGATAACAAACAAAAGTTTGAATCTTTATCACAAAATAACAAGATTAAAGTAAAAAAAAGATGAATCTACAAAGTTGATGAAGATTCAAAGCTAGAAAGCGTGAATCTTCCATGTTCTTGAAAGATTCATGCTTGAATCAACAAGATATAAGCAAGATCAAAGCTAAAAGGAACTTTGATCTCCATAATATGATGATGATGGCCACGAAAATGAAAGGAAAAGAAGAAGAAAAAGAAGACTTACAAGCAATACTAGAAAGGAAAGAAAGAAAGAACAAGTGTGTGTGAAAACCAAATGAGCAAGTGATTTGAATGAGAGGTAAATGGCTAGTATTTATAAGCAAGGAATTTGACAAGGATTGATGACATGGACAAGGGCTAGTATTTATAAGCAAGGAATTTAACAAGGATTGATGACATGGACAAGGGCTAGTATTTATAAGCAAGGAATTTGACAAGGATTGATGACATGAACAAGGGCTAGTATTTATAAGCAAGGAATTTGACAAGGTTTGATGACATGGACAAGGGCTAATTAATTGGGTCACTAGCTAGAGTAGGGTGGGCTTGAGCCCAACAAGGTAGAAAGTCCAACAAGACTAACTATTGTGCATAATTAAATTACTACGCGTAATTAAGCATCCAAAAACTCGGGTAATTATTATTATAAAATAATAATTAATATTTCGCAGTCATAATATTCCGATTATGACAAAAGTTAAACGTGCGCGCAAGTTCGCGGTTTATTCGAAACATCAAATAACACTAACGGTTATAAAGGCTTCCAATGATCAAGTTATGTCTCCTACGTACTCTAAGGCACGTTTTAACATATAAATGGAAGTAAACTACGTAAATCAAGTTTCCAGAGTATGAAGTAACACAGTACGCACAAATACGCAGTTTCGCAAAAACACAAGGCACAAAAGCAAGTCGAAAAAGCCGGGTCGTTACAGTATCTTTTCACCAAAAGGTGTAACTATTTATGAACACTTTTTGCCAAAATGTGATCATTCATGGTACATTTTCACAAAAGAATGTAATCTTTCATACTCTATATATAGAGGATATTTGTCTCAAATTCAAGATGATAGAAGTTTGAACACTCATAATATACATAAAACTCTTTGTTCTTGACTCTCAATTTTAAATTGTCTATATTGGAGTCGTGTTTTGTCTTATCCTGATAAGAATTCCGTGTAATCTAAAGTAAATGGATAGGATCGAAATACTTAATTGCGAAAGTGATTACATAATTTAAAGATTTATCCGGTTTTTTCTATACCCTATATCCAACACGTTTTCCTTGGACGCCAATACTTGTTCACATTTGACCAAAGCAACTTAGGCTTCAATCTGAACTAAACCAAAAAAAATAAAAAAGATCTCTCATTCTTTCTGAATCATTGAGAATAGACTCTGGTCATTTAAATATCGAAAGATAATAAATACCAAAACTCTCGTGAATCGATTTAATAAGAGTCAATTGACCTCCCATATAAACCTTATTTTACAAATTTTTAGGGAAAGCAAAAGCAATTTTCAACACTAAAAGTAGAGTTAATTACACCGATGGTTCCTGTGGTCTTGGTCAAATTACGTCGCTGGTTCCTAACTCTTAAAAATTATATGCTTCATCTATGTGGTTTTAAGTCCAAATGGTGGTGGTCCATGTGGTATTGGTTAAATAACGTCGCTAGTCCCTCACTCTTAAAAATTATATGCTGCGTCCCTGTGATTTTAAGTCCAAACGACGGTGGTCCCTGTGGTCTTGGTTAAATTAACAAGGTTTATATATGATTTAATGCAGATACGGATGATCCGTTGAAGACTACTGATCAAACTTGTCGCCTTTTCTTGATTGTATGATTTCTTATTCTCAAATAGATATTCTCTTATTGAATAATATTAACATGTCATCGATACTCACTGCCCTTTATCCAGCCTGATGGAGTTTAATCTTTTTCATTTATGTGGGAACTTCATTAGTCCAAGGTTTGTTTGTCTCAAGTGAAACAATTAAAATTTGATGCGCAAATTATCAACTTATGAATAAATTATGATGCTATTTTTTACTGTTTGAACAATCCATCTTTATGTATTACGCTATATGTTGGTAATTAGCTTAAGCCAGCTAATAACACTTCACAATATATGTGATGCCCCATACAAAACCATCGTGTACGAATCATCAACAACAGGATCATTACAAGGTCAAATACTATATGCGGTTTCAAAAGAAGTTTGCATTCATGAATAAAGGTGATGTCTTAACCAACATCAAATATCTTACAACAAAAGTATGCTTCAATGAACAGAAGCAATTAGTAATAGTACGTGACCCAATGGTCGTTACAAATCATTGTTTCAAAAGGTAACACAGTTTGAATGCAAATAAAACGTTTCATGCGGTGACAACTCTAACAAGCGCAGCGGGTGTCTACAAGGCATGACTAGTACAACAGCGGAAGCAAGCAAACCTTAAGCACCTGAGAAAAACATGCTTAAAAACGTCAACACAAAGGTTGGTGAGCTATAGTTTAAGTATAACAGTAATGTAATGTAGGCCACGAGATTTCAGTGCTGCAAACAGCGTTTCAAAACAGTATGATAAAGTATATGTTTACCCGTAGGCACTTGGTAACTAACTTAACGTTTATCACCCCCTAAAAGTACACTTGGCGAGTGCGTATGTTTACGAAGTATTAAACACCTGTTAAATGCTAGCGCTACTAGCCCGAGTGGGGATGTCAAACCCTATGGATCCATATCTAAGATTCGCGTTCACCGGTTCAAAAATCAATGACTAAACGTTACCGAGCTAAGGGGAAAGTTTATGCCGTTGTATAACCCACACATATATAAAGTTTAAGTACTCGTGCCTAGTATGTAAAACGTAAAATGCGCATGTATTCTCAGTTCCCAAAATAGTTAAAGTAAAAAGGGATGCTATAACTCACAGTGGTAAAGTAGTAGTAAAGTTGGTTCGGGAAAGTAAGCAAGTATGTTTGTCCGGAAAGGTCCTCAACCTAAGTCAAAAGTTACTAAGTCAGTAAATCGTTCCCGAAGTTTTAAATGTATGTAAATTAGGTCTTAAGTATCATCATCATTCATCATTAAACAAAAAGTGTAAAGTAAGTTTTAAGTCAAGACTAGGGTTTGAAATAAAGGCTGACTTCGTTCAGTCGCCACGACCCCTATACAAACTGAAATAAGGTGAGACCAGTAGCCATGGCTCCGTATATGAGTCCCCTAGGTACTGACCAATTTCCAGAACCAAACTAGTCTTCGTTTGACCGTGGTGACGGTTTAAGTGCGAGTAGATCAGAAATTTCAGCATAACGTTAATAGGGTGTAGTGACTTTTGGAGAGCCATAAATCCTAAACCGTAACTCGGATTAAGACGAGGCCTAAACGGAAGATCATCTACTCGAACCGAACTAACTGAAAATCAACTTTACAGTAGCCCAGGTTACTGATCAGACCTCCAAAAATAGTGAACAGAGTGCTTCGGTGGGTTCTTGGTGCTTGATGTTCATCACTGTTCTCATCCTTGATGCATATAGCTTCAAGTGTACAACTCGTTGATGTGTTTACATCATCTTTACCAATTTTTGAACATCATAACACTAGTGCAAGTCTAAGATAAGTAGCACAACTCATTTAAGTGTTGCAAGTAGTTTGATGAACCAAAGTTACATCAAGATCTTAGATCCGACACATACATGAATTGTAAAAGTAATATTAAGCTACAAACTTGAAAGTAAACTAACTAATCAAGATCTTAAGTTGTAGAACATAGTTCTTAGTTAGATCTTGAAGATCCTAGACCCAAAAGTCTTGATCTAAACTTCTTAAGTTAAATCCTAAGTTATAAGACATGAATCTTTACTTTAATGAAACCATAAGTTATGGAACTTAGATTTTCATCTTGTAAAGTGTATGTAAGCTCATAAGCTCTTGTTTACAACAAAATAAGTAGACTATAAGCTATAGAAACTTAGATCTTTCATAAGTATATGAAGTTATAACTAGAAAGTTATACTTCTATGTTCTTGAACTTATAAAGTTAACTTTTAGTTTCAAGAAATATGAGATCAAGATTAACTAGTAATACTTGACCAAATTAACAACATCACAACTTTAAAGTACATAAAATGAAGAAATAAATTAAATCTACAAGTAACAAGTTCATGGTTGTTCATACTTTAAAGATTTAAGCCAAGGCTTTGATCTTTAAGAAAGTAAACCTTAAGTTTACAAACATGAACACAAGTAATGATTTTACAACTCATGAACTCTAAATCTTTAAAACATTAAGTGTAGAACCATAAACTAGAAAGTTTAGATTCTTTGTTCTTGGTTCTTTACAAACAAAGGGTGAAAGTAACCAAGATACATTAAGATACAAGTTAAAGAACTTGATCTTTAACAATAACAAATAACTAGTAATTAAACAACAACAAAGAGCAAGTGTCAAAACAACAAATGATGATGATATTGTATGTATATATTTCGGTTTTTACAAGAAAAAAAGAAGAAGAAAAAGCTCAAGTTACTTACAAAGTAGAGACCAAATGAGAGAAAAAAAGGAGAAGTAAGTTTGTGTGTGTGAAAAAGTGAAGTGAACTAGTGAATAAGTATCAAGAAAAATTGAAAGATGAACTCTCTCCCTCCCCCATGAAGTTCACGGTCTAGAGCCAAAAAAAGAAGGGATCAAATGCTCTTTCAAACATGGGAGAAAGGTGATAGCTTACAGTGGTAATAAAGTTAAATGGTGTTGGAAAGTGGTGTAAATGTGTAAGTAACTAGATTCCTCATGAACTAGTTACTCCATGATTAAGCTTAAAGCATCATTAACATAATATTGGGCTAATTAGTCCATTAAGAAAGTAGGGTGGGCTTCCAAGTCCATGTCAAATAATAAAAGCCCAAGTTCAAGTAAGTATGCAATTAATCAAATAAAGCCCAAGTAATTAACTAGTAACCTTAGTTAATTAAAATGACTAATAATAATAATTAATCATGAATGTAAATAATATTCGAAAATATTATTCGTGAAAAGTTCGTGTGTCACAAAGACGAGTCGGGACATGCAAAGTCATGTACGGTAACAAGTAAATGTAATAAAATACATTCATCAAAGCGCAAACATTAATAATAAATATTAATAATTAAACGTTGGAAAATCCAGGGTCGTTACAATATAGCATATAATTTTTAAGAGTTGGACACTAGTGACGTAATTTAACCATGACCACATGGATCACCGTCGTTTGGACTTAAAACCACAGGGACGAAGCATATAATTTTCAAGAGTTAGGGACTAGCGACGTAATTTAACCAATACCACAAGGACCACCGTCGTTTAGACTTAAAACCACATAGACGAAGCATATAATTTTTAAAAGTTAGGGACTAGCGACGCAATTTAACCAAGACCACATGGACCATCAATGTAATTAACTCCGTAACAAGCAGATTTTTTAATTTTGTGCCACTAACTTTTGACTTATATGATATTATAAATTATATTATATTATAATTCAATAGAATGTAGTATCATTTTACTATTTACTGTACTAAAATAATCAGAAAGGGTATTTTGGTCTTTTCACACCTCTAGACAATTGTAGGTTACAGTTGGTTCTCGATCCTTAGGGTGTGTTTGGATGAAACTGGCTGGAGCTGGAGCTTATAGCTAGAGCTGGAGCTTATGGACTAGAGCTGGAGCTGGAGCTTATTTTTAAAGTTGGTAGCTAGAGCTTATTATTTTTTATAAGTGTTTGGTAAACTAGCTGGAGCTTATTTTCTAGTTCATAAGCTCTACTTTTTTTCATAAGCTACTAGAAGTAGCTTATTTTTCTAGAGCTTATGTTTTTCATAAGCTCTACTTTTTATGTCTCTCAAACGAAGCTTATTACTTAATTTGATGTTTAGAGTTATTGGTATAAACCCTAAGTTTTGGGTTTGTGAAATAGGAATCGATTTTGATACTGGGAGGCTGGATTACTGTTTGTGGGAAGAAAGGAAGTTTTTTTCATAGAGATTATGAGAAAATAATTATTTACATAAATGGTCAAATGAATTGGGGTGAGACCCAATTGATTCATGAAGTTCAGTTTCGACGGTCGTATGGTTGGACCGAATTACAACCCCTCCGACCCGACATCTGTTTTTATTTCATCCCCCATATCCCAAATTTCAGCCACTTACACACCCTAATTTCTTCCACGCCAACTTCAACTACATGAGTAATATTCTGTTTGTTCCTTTTTATGGTTATTCTAATGATGGCAGATTAAATCTTCTGCTGATTTTCTGTCGGCTTCTTCACGCATTACCCTTTTGCCAAGGTTTTTTTTTTTACTACCTTTTTTGGTTGTTTTTTGTTTCAAATAATGCTATCTGTACATATTCTAAGTGAAAATTGTTGTGTTAGATTCAAAATTTAATTTGATTTAAACACTTATCGATTGAAAACAGCCGCATATTATTGACTACAAATTATTAGAATTTGAAAATTTTTGGTTGCTTGATTTTGTTTCTAAAATATACGATGGTTTATCTAATAGTTATTGATTCACATGGTTTGATTTTTTTTTTTTTTTTTTTTTGACTTAGCAGGCGAGTTCGTTTTTATACAACTTACGAAAGCCAACCGATTTGAAATTGGAATGTTCGCATTTCATGCTATGACTCTGTTATGTTTTTAGTTAACTTCACAGATGCAATGCAAACGAAGTTGAATTATATGTATATGTATTTTGTTTGTAGTTTTTGTAATTGATTTCAAGTTGTTCCATTTATGTATGTTGTCAATTTTATTTATGTTTTAACATAGGATTTATGAATTATATCTTTTTTAATTTTTAAGAAAAGTTTGTAATGTATGTTTTATACAGGATTCATTGAAGTTGTATTTCGGACGACGGGCTAAAAAATCGTATCTTAGAGACAGAGTGAACCTTCCTAAATGAGGTAACTAAGCCGCACGTTTCTGGCGATTGTTAGAGCCTCATCGCCACCATCACCGTCGTTTCCATCGCCCCAACCATCGTCTCCATCACCATCGCCTCCATCGACGCCAACACAATTTTTGGTTCATTGCCATCACCGTCTCAGATCTGGGTCTACTAGGATTTAATCCTTTGTTTAAAACATTTGATTTAAAACAAAAATACTCTAACAAACAGTTAATCGTAAAATTACATAAGGTCACGATTTTATTCTTACCGTTTCTAGGTATTTTCTTCCTAACACGGAATCTATATGATGCATACAACACATTCCAATTGAATTGAATAATATTAATTGTTAATTGTTAGCGAGTAATTGTTAATTGTAGGTTGAAGATGACGAAGATGAGGCAGCGCGCGCGAGTATTGATACGACGGTTGTCGAAATATTCCCCCGTGAGGTCGGCCGTCTTACAACCCGGAAATTTGCTATCCGACTTGCTGCTTCCGAGGTTAATCATTAATATGTATACTCAATTATTTTTATTTATATATATTTAGGGTAACGAATTACTATATTCTTAATTTATATCAAATGGTAACAAAATCTGGTGTAAATTCTCAAAGTTAACTACGTTAAAATGTAGGTCTGGGTCAAAAAAGGGTAAATATGTGAGCTTATTCATACAACAACAATTTGTGCAAAGTTAGATAGATTTTCAGCCGTTTCATTTATTAATTATGGTACTCTGTATACATTTTTTATTATGATTGATTTGAATTTTTTAGGGAGCAGGTTACTTTCTTTCTCATGTTTTTTTTGTTGCTTTCTTTTGGTTATTGTGTTTTAGTAACTACTATTTAGTTAATTTCCGCTATTTTTTAACTTTGATTTTATTTAGCAACGCACTTATCGATTAGAAGTTTTGCTTTTCCATTAATTGGTCTTTGCTATCAGGTTTGCTCTCCGTTTCCCTCTTTTTAGTCTAAATTTTTGTAACTTACGTATTTATTAATGATGTGTTACGTGGTTTTGAATTGTTTTGGCTTTCATCTTTGTTGAGGTTCTAAGGTATAGTTTCCTGTTGCTAAATCTCCTTAAGTATTTTTTTTCCTTTTTGTTATATAAATTTTGTTGTATATTATTGATGGTTAATCAAATAATAATAATAATAATAATGACGACGACGACGACGACGACGACGACGACGCCGACGACGACGCCGACGCGGCCGCGGACGCCGCCGCGGCCGCCGCCGCGGCCGCCGCCTTCGACATTGTAATTTGCATCTTACCTTTATAGGTGTGTAGTAACTGTTACGAGCCATGGAAACTGCAGTAAAGGTTCGGTCTTTATAGAACATTCCGCACACAACCAGTACTCAACAAATAAGCTTTGATTTAAGTAAGTGTTTCAATTTTATATGCGATTTTAAGCTTTGGAATTTCTTGAAGATTACTGCATCGTTTCAGATATACTTGGTATCTCACAATCTGTGAATAATGGAGGTACTCTGTTTATGTTTTCTTTTGCAATTATTCTTTTTTTTTACTATACCGTTAAGAAAGAATTAAAATGTCGGAATTATTATATCGTTTATGAAATGGCGATATTAACTTGCTGAATATGACTGTTGCAGTTCCAGTAAATCGGCCATGCTATGTAACTGAGGGATTTAGGTGGTAAAACAATGTATTTCGAGCCTGTGTAAAAGGTAAAAAACTATTGCGATATCGCGAAAAGGGAGGTCGATGAAGTTGTAAGAGAACGCTTGAAACAATGTGAAATGTCCCGTTCATATTGATTATAAACGTTCCATATTAATTGATTTCGTCGCGAGGTTTTGACCTCTATATGAGACGTTTTTCAAAGACTGCATTCATTTTTAAAACAACCATAACCTTTATTTTATCGATAAAGGTTTAAAAAAAATTACGTAGATTATCAAATAATGATAATCTAAAATATACCGTTTACACACGACCATTACATAATGGTTTACAATAAGAATATATTACATCAAAAATAAGTTTCTTGAATGCAGTTTTTACAAAATATCATACAAGCATGGACTCCAAATCTTGTTCTTATTTTAGTATGCAACAGCGGAAGCTCTTAATAATCACCTGAGAATAAACATGCTTAAAACGTCAACAAAAATGTTGGTGAGTTATAGATTTAACCTATATATTATCAAATAATAATAATAGACCACAAGATTTCATATTTCAATATACATCCCATACATAGAGATAAAAAATCATTCATATGTTGAACACCTGGTAACCGACATTAACAAGATGCATATAAGAATATCCCCATCATTCCGGAACATCCATCGGACATGATATAAAAATTCGAAGTACTAAAGCATCCGGTACTTTAGATGAGGTTTGTTAGGCCCAATGGGTGCACTAATTCTCAAAATTAGTGATGTGCCCTAATTCTTAGGCTACCAAGCAAAAAGGGGCATATTCGGCTTCGATCATTCAACCATAGAAATTAGTTTCATGTACTTGTGTCTATTTTGTAAAACATTTATAAAGCTGCATGTATTCTCATCCTAAAAATATTAGATTTTTAAAAGTGGGACTATAACTCACTTTCAAAGATTTTTACTTCGTCGGAAAGTAAGACTTGGCCACTAGTCGATTCACGAACCTATAACAAATATGTACATATATATCAAAGTATGTTCAAAATATATTTACAACATTTATAATACGTTTTGCTGTTTTAAGTTCATTAAGTCAGTTGTCCTCGTTAGTAACCTATAACTAGTTGTCCACAGTTAGATGTACAGAAAATAAAGCAATATATATTATCTCGAATCAATCCACGACCTCGTGTATACAAGCCTCAGGCTAGATCACAACTCAAAGTATATAATATTTTGGAATCAACCTCAACCCTGTATAGCTAACTTCAACATTACTGCATATAGAGTGTCTATGGTTGTTCCGAAATATATATATATATATATATATATATATATATATATATATATATATATATATATATATATATATATATATATGTATATGGGTCGATATGATATGTCAAAACATTGTATTCGTGTCTATGGTATTCCAAGATTACATAATATATTAGAATACATGTATAATACAATATGAGTTAGCTAGGATATGATTAATATAGATTTGTTACTAATTTTCACGTAGCTACAACAAGAAAAATTATCCAATCTTGTTTTACCCATAACTTCTTCGTTTTAAATCCGTTTTGAGTGATTCAAGTTGCTATGGTTTCATTTTGAGCTTAAGTTTATGAATCTAAACAGAAAAAGTATAAGTTTATAGTCGAAAATACAGACTACAAGTCACTTTTGTAAAGGTAGTCATTTCAGTCGAAAGAACGACGTCTAGATGACCATTTTGGAAAACATACTTCCACTTTGAGTTTAACCATGATTTTTGGATATAGTTTCATGTTCATAAGAAAAATCATTTTTCCAGAAGAACAACTTTTAAATCAAAGTTTATCATAGTTTTTAATTAACTAACTCAAAATAGCCCGCGGTGTTACTACGACGGCGTATATCCAGTTTTACGGTATTTTTCGTATTTTCAGGTTTTAAATCATTAAGTTAGCATATCATATAGATATAGAACATGTATTTAGTTGATTTTAAAAGTCAAGTTATGTGACGATCGCTCCAAATCCATATGGACGAACACATCATTCATCGATTTCATTGCGAAGTATTTGACCTCTATATGATACGTTTTGTAAACATTGCATTCTTTTGAAAATGCACACCATAAATGAATATTTAAATCAAAGGTTTTCGACATCTGATGATATCTACATATAGACAATTACCGTAAATAATAGTTTACAATGGTACTTCCGTTGACAATGCAGTCAAAATAAAATACATGGTGATGATTTGGTGAATGCAACGTTTCCTTCAAAAAATATGCCATGTAAGACTCCATGCACATAGCTTGTCTAACATATAAGCAAACAGCGGAAGACTTCTAGGGAACCTGAGAATAAACATGCTAACAAGTGTCAACACAAAGGTTGGTGAGTTCATAGTTTTAATGTTTTGCATAATCTGTACATAAAGGTGGATCACAAGATTTCAGTTGTATCATTCAGAAACGTTTATCAAAATATTCTACAAGACTGAGCATCCTGGTAACTAAACTTTAACGTCTATATAATAAGTACCCCTGTTTTAACATACATGCAACCAACATGTACAATACACGCAAACCAACGTGTACTAAACTCAAATAGCATACGTCTGTTTAATAGTTCAGGCTAGGGTTTCTATACCTGAAACAGATGGGGATGTCAAGCCCTATGGATCCATATACTACTACTCGCGCCCACCAGTTCTTATAACTGGCAGTTACTAGTTACCACAGCTAGGGGATTTTTGGTTTAAACTCAGTGTAGAATTTAGTATGTACTTGTATCCATTGCGTTTAAAATAAATTGCATGTATTCTCAGTCCAAAAATATAGATTGCAAAAGCAATTAAAAAGGGAGCAAATGAAACTCACCTTAGCAGCATATAAAGTCGTTCACCAAAATGTGACTGAAACTCGGATTACCAAATAACCGTAGATCTCAACCTAGAGAACATATGTTGGTCAATAAATGTCTATCAAGCTAGGTCTGGTCATAGTGTCTCACAATCCTAATGCTCGAGATCGACATACAAAAGTTATCCAAAGTCGTTTCAAAAAGTCAATTTTGACAATAGTTCAACAAAACGAGACATACCTTATATAAGGAGTCATTTACTCGGTTGGTAATATTCAAAAATCAATTTTATCAATCTCGTAAACAAGTTGTTTAAATCTTAATTGCAGATTCAAAAGCATTTTCAATTAACGTCAATCATAATTCAGTTGATCATATCTCTTAATCCGTTCATCGAAACTATTCGATATCTAAATGAAAAGTCATTGATTTTTCGCCAGCTTTCCAAAAACATGCATATCATATACCTTTTACCGGTAACATATGTATTTAATTCGTGATTCAACATGAACTGTTTAACGACGAAATTTAGCATACAAGCATGTATAAATATATATACTCGAGCACTAGACATGGATACACAATTAATATATAAAAGATAAAATATGAGTGCTTACGTATCAATATTGAGATTCAATATTGTAGGAAAGTACGTAGACGCAACAGAGATGATAAACAGTAGTTTGACTCACGAGCAAAACCCTCGAACAATACCCATAACCTCCTTAGTAATAACCCATATTTTCCTTAGCTCTATCCCGCTTGAAAATCCATTTTGAAAGTGACACGCTCATGACTTCGTCGTAGTATTTTATGTATAATACTACTAATAAAAATAATAAGATTAATAATAATAATATTAATCTTAATAATAATAATAATAATAATAATAATAATAATAATAATAATAATAATAATAATAATAATAATAATAATAATAATAATAATAATAATAATAATAATAATGGTAAACGAAGTATAGATAAATATATGTGTGTGATTGAACTAAAATCGTTTGAATTTATAGAACCAGACCTGTCCCAGCCCACTATGCGATCTGTAACAACCCAACCCGATAACTGACCATAAACAGTCCCAAGAAAAAAAAAAAATTAAAAGCTGCTGGACAGGGGAGTGCGCGGCGCGCATCCCCTGTAGTGCGCGGCGCGCACAGAGCATTCCAGCTTCTGTCCGAACTGTTTTTAACACACAAAAAGATGGACCACTTTCCGACATTTTTAGACCGAACGCTTTTCACAACAAACTTATATATGTAAAACTAACACGAATCAAACATAAAAATGATGTTTTACAAGCGGGGCCCACACGACCCAAAATACAAGTTTAATACAAGTTTAGAGTTTCGACCACCAAAAAGTTTAAGTTCCAAACTACACAATGAGCATGGCGTTTGGGATTAAACTACCCAACTACCGGTCAAACTCCAAGAGCTACTAAAGCCAAAAGCGTCCCCTAGCATCAAGCGGGATCTCTAGTCCAATACGATGCCCTTACCCTTGTCCAAAACCGAACCTATAAAATGGTAAAAACGAGAGGGTAAGCAAAGCTTAGTGAATGCAATAATTATACGAATACATATATAATTATACCTACTTGCATACACTTACACAAACCGCAAACATGCTAGCAACACAATTATCTTATCGTCACATTAACAAGCTATAATCTCCAATACCACAAGCTAGCAACAACCGCATAAATATATAACTCGAAATGATATAATATGCTTACAACACAAGTAACCATGGTCGACCAATAGTACAAGGGAACGGCGCTCGCGAAAACGCCATCGGTGTTCATAACATCCATTAGGGCACTTAACACCTCGCACCACTAACCCCTAGGGTGGCACCTTAACACCTCGGCACATCACCCCGAGTGGCATCTTAACACCTCGATGCAACACTCATTATTTTACGGAGTGGTGTCTTAACACCTCGACACTACACTCCTAGGTGGCATCTTAACACCTCGATGCTACACCCGAGTGGCATCTTAACACCTCGATGCTACACCCTTCACGTGAAACGTGGTGTCTTAACACCTCGACACTACACCTTTCACGCTACAACAAATAGATACATTATATACATACGCATATAATTATTCCACTCACCTTAACAATTAGATGACGATTTCAACCTCCACAATCTTCAAAGCAAAGTACCTAATATAATAAGTACTTGATCAGCACACAAGCTAAGTGGACTCAATACTAACACTTACACATGAGCATTTAATGACTTAATGTATTAAATCGCCCATTTATACCAAAACCGCCCAATTAAAGTCAAGACCACCACTAATCACTTAAAAGCTAGTGATTAAGGTCCAAAAACACCAACTAATACATAATTAGGGTAATTCATACCCATCTTTCCAAATTAGGTCGATTTATTACCCAAATAACCATTTTAAGACAACACACCCATTTCGGGTCATCCACTAACTAACCAACACCCATTTACTAAATAACTAGGTGTGTTAGCAATTAACTCACCAATTAGGGTTCATAAACATCAATTAATACTTTGAAACCCTAGACTAGTCACCAATTAGTATTCAAGACTCAAATTTACCCAAGAACACCTAAAATCACCAATAATGGGTTTTGTGTTCATCATTTACTCAAACCCTAACCCTTACACTAAATCAAAGTAAGGAAAATAAAATTAGAACATACCACAACTTCCACAACGAAGCTAGAGATAAGATGAACGACTTTAATGCTTGAACTTTAACCCAAAACAAGCTTCTTCTTCTCCGATTTGAGCTTTCTGACACTTGAATCACACTCTCTCACTAGGATTTAAGTGGATGAAGTTTGGTGGTTAGAAATGGAGTAATGAGGCTCAACCAAACTGATCTAGGGCCTTTAATTCATCCATAAGTGAATTTACCAAAATGCCCATCAAAATATCTGATTTAAAAAGCTGGAACCCGGCTACAGTAAGGGGTGCGCGGCGCGCTCCCTTTAGTGTGCGCGGCGCGCACTAGGCTCAGCTCACTCAGTGACTTCTGTTTAACTGCACAACATCACCCACCCTCTATGTAACATATTTACACTGCTGTACAAACTGATTAGGGTCTTACAACTCTCCCCCACTTAGATTGGATCACGTCCTCGTGATCCGCACCAAATACTAGAAGTTAAGCACTCTACCTTGAACATTTCCGTCTCCAATGCGGAATTACACTTGTAGCAATCACTCATCAGGGTTCTCACTTCGTACACTAATTCATCATAATACAACAACCGTACTTCACACTTCCATTCGATCAAAATTCTCACCACTCACTCGGAAATACACCGTGAAAACATCATAATATATCTTTCCAAAAGCCATAGCACTCCATCATTTCACGATATCGGGTAATCAACCCACGAGACCCAATAACTACAACCGTTTGCTCTTACGCCGAGTATCCAAACTCGTACCCTACACTCCATAATCGTCCTAAAAGAAGTACAATCCACCGACAATCATTGTCGTCACGCCTATCAATCGTGGAATATTCGGGAATCATCCCGACACTTTTCGAAAATCTCTCGTATCCCTCTATCGGGAACTTCGCCATACCGTCTCACGTCGCTAACTACCTTCGCAATTAACTCCAAAGTCCAACTTGGGACTTTTTCGAAGACCATCGAAGCTTTCCTTTCCTAAATGAGCGACACCCGTTCGCTCATCACGTCTACTAGATAGGAACTTTTCCGCATTCTCCGGCGTTGGTCATACTAAATAATCCTTCCAAGGACTCGCTATAAGATATTCGAACCTCGGTCTTTCAAATCATTTGAGTGTCAACGCTCTCTAAACATCACACTATACCACCGTTGTAAATTCGAGTTTCTCACCGTTACCCAAAATCAAAGCAATCACATCATCGGGGTCAAAAGTTACACTAGTAGGTATAATGAGGCACCTGACGTTGTGTTATCCAACTCCGATTACTAACACCGAGTCTCCCAGACTCGACCCTTACAGGGTCTACTACTGATGTCACACGTCACCAAACTACACGCGGTCACACAAATCTAACGAACCTTACGGCTCGACACTCATGACTTCCTAGCGGCATCTGCTAGTCACTATCCACCTAGGCCGCATAGCTAGTCTACTTATATTCCATCTCAACACTAAGGAGGCGCTTGGAACACCAAGGCTTACACCTTTCCAACTTGGTCCTAACCATTAACCCGGTTACCTACATACATAAGGATAGTTAACCACCCAGACTCTACTCGCACACGAACGCGATTAACGGATATGCCTCTAGAACGGCACACCGCGTACACCCCCAAAATCATAAAAGAAAAGTGTGGCCGTCAAGAGCGTACAACACTCGCCACACAATCACAAAACCGCCATTGAAATCGAATCGTCAATTAATCATTAATTCGAAGATTATTCCAATAAGTTAATGCACACTTGCACGCATTCCGAAACGTGCAATACACACAACATCCGAAGTCTATAATGATCACTTAGAATACGCGAAGTCGTCACGTATTCTTCCAACTTCTCTAGGCAATCATTCTCTAAGAGTCAACATTAATAACCAAATTGTCACCCACAATTTACTAAAGTCCACAAGTCCGAGTACAAAGTTTGCTCAATCCCTTATATCGGGAAGAACTTAACCGATCTCGTGCCAAGATATCAATCCCCTAGCGTACCCTTACCAAGTACAATGCTAAAAACCACCAAGTCTCAACCTAATGTCAACAACCCAAAAGATGAAGGCCAAGTAAAAATGAATCCTTACGGATAACACCTTCCACCTAACACCCCTCTTAGTACGCATACACGGCTAATACGCATCTACCACAAGTATTTGATCAGAACACGGCTATTGTATCACTAGTCACACAACATGGTCCTCATGACCGAACCACCGGCGTATACAACCAGTAGTTTTCAATACTAACAATAAGAAGGTTATTCAATACAAAACTCAAGGTGTACAAAAACGGCTATCATGATATATCCGTAGTGCGTAAAAACGGCTATTGCAACACTACCAACAATATGTGTGTGAAACGCGGCTACCGCACTATTAATACCAATGTGTGAGTAAAACCGACTATTACTCACAACCATGTGCACAAAACGGCTATGTGCACAATTCCTACGGGCAAATAAAATCGTAAATATACAAGTAACGGTTCTTCCCGAGAGCCGCTTGCCATCCATCACAACCAAGGGTGGTAACGAAGAGTTAATCCTTCCGGATATCCCTCATCACCTATCACAAGTCAAACGCGGTCAACAGAGAGATGACCCCAAATAAACACATATATCTAATTTCCTCGTAGTACACAAAATGGCTATTTTGTAACTACTACCCAAAGTATACGACAATGAGGCATCGTACCCTTTCTCAAATCCCATTACGCTTCCTCGGTAGGAATATAAATCCTAATAAAGTCGACACAATTTCTTTGATGTAACACTACCAACTTCCCAACGTAAAACCTCGTTCCTAAATCAAATCGTCAAGATTACAAAGTCAAACGATTTCGCCATTTACCGTCGTACACGACCATACTTGGCGTCGGTCCCTCTTCCTGAATTCTCGAGAGCTCAATTCGATAATAATAAATACTAACGTCTACCGTCACCCGATTGCGCCACTAAAGTGATGACACAATGTCCACATAACACGTATCCTTTTAGAACGAAATTACCGCTACCCGCAAGGTAGACTTTTCCAACTAACAAATCCTTTCTACCCGTTACCACTACGAAAGCATCCGGTCAACGATACACACATGCTCTCAAGGGTTTCACCCACTTCACTACAAACGCGAACACGCGCTCACAACCTAACGTCAAAGTTCGTTCTCATGGCTTAGTGGATTCATTTACCCTATCACTAAGAAATGCTTGATTGCACCAAGTCTTACGCCCTCGTCCGTCAATACAAATGTCATCATAGGGTGTTTCCATTAGGAATGTCACCCGCATCAATACTACGTATTACTACTGTGCATTCGTCCCCAGGGCGCGTTTCCACAAGTCAACGACTCAGGCGCTACCCTGGTGCACTATCATCAAAACCATCAACAAACCGAATCTTCACCGAGTTCACTTGAGTCTAAAATAGATCTCGAAGCAAAGTTTAAGTCCCTAATACATACACGAATCCATCGGCACAAATAAACAATAATAAGGCATATTTGTACCAAAGACGAAAATACTTGAAACATCATCGTTGGACCCTTGCGCTCCATTGATCATCAGATAGTCACGCTCTAACCTCCTAACCCGATCTACAAACGATTCGGAACACTCTGACTTACGGTGTCCCTTCTTTTGGCAAATAAAGCACTTGATCGTGCTTAAAGGTACACTCGTACAATCCCGTGCAAAATGACCTCGTCCTCCACACCGAAAGCACGTAGGCCCATAACCTGTCTTACTCCTCTTCTTCACTTTTTCAACACCTCCGGGCGTACTTCTTGCCCTTTTACTAGGAGCACCTCTTGATTCTAACTTTCTCTTACCCAAAGAGTGATCAGCAAATTTTGAAGCATGAGATTCAATCCCCATAGTTGCTCCTTCGTCACCGTCACCTTGAGGTTTAGGAAACCTCTTTTCTAACTCTTCCTTCACGAACTTAGGCACTCGGTCTCGAACCATCTCGGTCACTATTCCCTCGAACGACTCTTGGAGAACTTGCTTAACCTTGTTGGCGAAAATCAAGATATAGCGTTCGAACTCCGCCTCAATCCTTAATGTTAACTCATCCTTCCCCTCATGAATAGGCGCGTCCGTTCCGTTCCATCTTCCGTCTTCATTCTAATGAATGCATATAGATTAAACAACGAAACGAAAAGGAACGACATACATATACCACACCGCCCCATCTTGGTTGATACTCGTCGTACATTGCTTGTTTGACACGTCTTGAACCCGTAACAATGGTAGCTAATCATTGTTACGCGAGCACGTCGCATTAACTTGCTAGTACAACGTCTATCTCGCTTGATGATTGCTAAAACAACACAAAACGATTAGTGCAAGGTTAGTTCACATAGACCTAAGCACTAACCAAATCCTCGGTCCGACCCGTCTCCTACAAGTCCCGCAAAAAGCGCATACACATTAAAGTCTAAGTCTAGGCACCTATCTCAAGTCGCCTAAATCCCTTAGACCATGCTCTGATACCACTTGTAACAACCCAACCCGATAACCGACCATAAACAGTCCCAAGAAAAAAAAAATTAAAAGCTGCTGGACAGGGGAGTGCGCGGCGCGCATCCCCTGTAGTGCGCGGCGCGCACAGAGCATTCCAGCTTCTGTCCGAACTGTTTTTAACACACAAAAAGATGGACCACTTCCCGACATTTTTAGACCGAACGCTTTTCACAACAAACTTATATATGTAAAACTAACACGAATCAAACATAAAAATGATGTTTTACAAGCGGGGCCCACACGACCCAAAATACAAGTTTAATACAAGTTTAGAGTTTCGACCACCAAAAAGTTTAAGTTCCAAACTACACAATGAGCATGGCGTTTGGGATTAAACTACCCAACTACCGGTCAAACTCCAAGAGCTACTAAAGCCAAAAGCGTCCCCTAGCATCAAGCGGGATCTCTAGTCCAATACGATGCCCTTACCCTTGTCCAAAACCGAACCTATAAAATGGTAAAAACGAGAGGGTAAGCAAAGCTTAGTGAATGCAATAATTATACGAATACATATATAATTATACCTACTTGCATACACTTACACAAACCGCAAACATGCTAGCAACACAATTATCTTATCGTCACATTAACAAGCTATAATCTCCAATACCACAAGCTAGCAACAACCGCATAAATATATAACTCGAAATGATATAATATGCTTACAACACAAGTAACCATGGTCGACCAATAGTACAAGGGAACGGCGCTCGCGAAAACGCCATCGGTGTTCATAACATCCATTAGGGCACTTAACACCTCGCACCACTAACCCCTAGGGTGGCACCTTAACACCTCGGCACATCACCCCGAGTGGCATCTTAACACCTCGATGCAACACTCATTATTTTACGGAGTGGTGTCTTAACACCTCGACACTACACTCCTAGGTGGCATCTTAACACCTCGATGCTACACCCGAGTGGCATCTTAACACCTCGATGCTACACCCTTCACGTGAAACGTGGTGTCTTAACACCTCGACACTACACCTTTCACGCTACAACAAATAGATACATTATATACATACGCATATAATTATTCCACTCACCTTAACAATTAGATGACGATTTCAACCTCCACAAGCTTCAAAGCAAAGTACCTAATATAATAAGTACTTGATCAACACACAAGCTAAGTGGACTCAATACTAACACTTACACATGAGCATTTAATGACTTAATGTATTAAATCTCCCATTTATACCAAAACCGCCCAATTAAAGTCAAGACCACCACTAATCACTTAAAAGCTAGTGATTAAGGTCCAAAAACACCAACTAATACATAATTAGGGTAATTCATACCCATCTTTCCAAATTAGGTCGATTTATTACCCAAATAACCATTTTAAGACAACACACCCATTTCGGGTCATCCACTAACTAACCAACACCCATTTACTAAATAACTAGGTGTGTTAGCAATTAACTCACCAATTAGGGTTCATAAACATCAATTAATACTTTGAAACCCTAGACTAGTCACCAATTAGTATTCAAGACTCAAATTTACCCAAGAACACCCAAAATCACCAATAATGGGTTTTGTGTTCATCATTTACTCAAACCCTAACCCTTACACTAAATCAAAGTAAGGAAAATAAAATTAGAACATACCACAACTACCACAACGAAGCTAGAGATAAGATGAACGACTTTAATGCTTGAACTTTAACCCAAAACAAGCTTCTTCTTCTCCGATTTGAGCTTTCTCACACTTGAATCACACTCTCTCACTAGGATTTAAGTGGATGAAGTTTGGTGGTTAGAAATGGAGTAATGAGGCTCAACCAAACTGATATAGGGCCTTTAATTCGTCCATAAGTGAATTTACCAAAATGCCCATCAAAATATCTGATTTAAAAAGCTGGAACCCGGCTACAGTAAGGGGTGCGCGGCGCGCACTAGGCTCAGCTCACTCAGTGACTTCTGTTTAACTGCACAACATCACCACCCTCTATGTAACATATTTACACTGCTGTACAAACTGATTAGGGTCTTACACGATCGCATGGTTTTTGGGCATCAAGGCCATGCGATCGCATGGCCCTCTGATCCAGCTCACATTGTTTTATCATATAGCTTGTCGACATATTTAAATATTAATATATAATTTATATAATTTATATAATTAATTATATATTATATTGAATTCACGTGCATAGTTGACTTGTAATTTTCGTTCCGATGACTCGTACGTCGTCACTCGACTTATGTCCCGGTTCCGGTTTTTCGAACGTCCCTTCGTACGCTGAGAAAACTTGTAATTTACATTTTGGGACACGTACATTTGTCAAAATATAGCCTTAAATTATCTCTAAATTATATCACTTAAAATATAATTTATACATTTGAGTGTTTTGGTCATTTACTTCTATAAATCATCGTCTCGTTATTTATTAATATAACAGAATTTATCAAACGTTTTATAACCAAGTTAATATATATTCTCAATATTTATAAACACGTTTTAAAATACATATCGCAAGTTATTCATATAATTAATTCTTAACAATTAATATTCTAATTATTGTATGTGTCCATATTACGTTATTTAAACAACCACCCTTTACCATTTATTCCGAATACCGTTAAACATGAATGATTTTTCAAATCAGCGTGGATCTCACAACAGAGACCCGTAACAATAAGGGACTCAATAAATATCTTTTAATTCAATCGTTTGGCATAATCTTTTAACTCCGTAGTTAAATATATCAATCAGATAATCAAACCAATAAGTTTAATGCACAATATCATTTACTTAACACTTTGTTACGTTTTCAAGTTATAGTATATATATGTATCTATTTACATATATTTGTTCGCGAATCGTTGAGAACAATCGAAGGGTATTTGAATAGTTCAAGAATTTTAGGATTCAACTTCATAGACTTTGCTTATCGTGTCGGAAACGTTAAAGATTAAGTTTAAATTTGGTCAGAAATTTCCGGGTCATCACAGTACCTTCCCGTTAAAGAAATTTCGTCCCGGAATTTGAGTGAGGTCGTCATGGCTAACAATAAAAATGTTTTCATGACGAATATGTGTTGATAAATAGAATTTTTATCACCGTTGAATAATATGGATAAAAAAAATCCAATTACTCGAAGCGTATGAGGGAAGTTATCGTAATAGAGTGTAATGGAGAATAGAGATTCGTCTTATCTCTTGACGTAGTAACGATTGATTTCCGGAATTTAAGGAATAGAAAATCTTCATAATTTAAATAAGATTTGATTCTTCGAAATTTAAGGAAATTAGGATTTCCTTTGATTAAATGCGTAATCTGCTTCGATTGCTATGTCTGATATTTTGCTATAAATTGACCTTTTTCGTTTGATTTATTTTCACCACTCCTATAATCTTCTTCCTTATTTCATACTTACAAAAGATTTGTGAAAATGCTTCATCCAGTTCTGATTCTTGATATTTTCTTGGCTATTATATCATTCATTCTTCTTTTTCATCTGCCACCAGAGGAGGTTATTTTCTTCTACTATTACCTTGGGGTTATATTGTTTTTCATTCTCCCGTGTCTTTATATTGCTATACGCATTGATATACACGGTTTGTAATTTCAGGGTTATTTTCGGGCTTTATATTTTCCATTATATTTCGGAGCTTCATGCTTTCGTTTTCTCTTCCCGACTTTAAGTCAAGCGAATAATGGTCCAGAATTCGTAGGTATGAATTTCGGAATGAACATAATTAATATTCTAAGAAAGAAACGGTAATGGCACAATCTGACTTGTCAAATTACCAGAATACCTCGAAAAAGACCGAATCATCAAGAAAAATATTTTCTTGATATGTTTAGAGGTTAAATAGAATGAAAGAGTTATGTAACATGGTTCATGATGAGGGTGGGATCTGTGAACCTTTATCACGTTCCATTAGAAACTCAGCATGACTTACTGTAATATAATCACGTTGATCAAGTGTCATTATATTATACTAACTCATGCTTCAATTCCCAACACTACTTCAAAAACATCCATTTTTCGAAATTTTCAGAAATTAGAAACTAAAATAGTTTCTTTTATGATGTAACACAGATAGCGTGAAGAGATAAATAATTTCGGATGATAATAGTTATGAAGATATCTTCAGAAATATCGAAGATATTTATAATGAAAGATATGATAATATCTTAGAATTTCTAATATCGAAGGATGATGAAGAAGATTTGTTCGTAACAGATTTTGAGTCAGGAGCAAGGTATTCGTTAATGACTTCAGCAGATACTGAATCATTTGTATTCTTTGAAGGCAGGTTTAGTCTTTGTGATTTGTCCACAGCCTCCTTCATGGTCTGCTCAATCCGTTTTCAGTTCCAAACCTTCTCTTTTTCTCAGCTTTACCACCATACTAATCTTTATCATCAAACTTTTGACTGTTAAGGTCGTTTACAGTTTTTGCTGCTTCATCAGCATTTTTCAAAAAATTCGGAGAACTAGTTTCGCAGTTTGGGTGTTTTTCAGAAACTTCACCTTCAAAGTAAATAATTCTAGGAGATAGACATTATATGTATATATATAACTGTTGGCGTAGAATTGCCGCGAAATTCGTAATACTGATTGCTAATTCCCGGTAGTTGGTATGACAATTATGAAATGTCCCGTTCTTATTGATTAAAAACGTTCCATATTAATTGATTTCGTTGCGAGGTTTTGACCTCTATATGAGACGTTTTTCAAAGACTGCATTCATTTTTAAAACAAACCATAACCTTTATTTCATAAATAAAGGTTTAAAAAGCTTTACGTAGATTATCAAATAATGATAATCTAAAATATCCTGTTTACACACGACCATTACATAATGGTTTACAATACAAATATGTTACAACAAAATAAGTTTCTTGAATGCAGTTTTTACACAATATCATACAAGCATGGACTCCAAATCTTGTCCTTATTTAAGTATGCGACAGCGGAAGCTCTTAATAATCACCTGAGAATAAACATGCTTAAAACGTCAACAAAAATGTTGGTGAGTTATAGGTTTAACCTATATATATCAAATCATAACAATAGACCACAAGATTTCATATTTCAATACACATCCCATACATAGAGATAAAAATCATTCATATGGTGAACACCTGGTAACCGACAATAACAAGATGCATATATAAGAATATCCCCATCATTCCGGGACACCCTTCGGATATGATATAAATTTCGAAGTACTAAAGCATCCGGTACTTTGGATGGGGTTTGTTAGGCCCAATAGATCTATCTTTAGGATTCGCGTCAATTAGGGTGTCTGTTCCCTAATTCTTAGATTACCAGACTTAATAAAAAGGGGCATATTCGATTTCGATAATTCAACCATAGAATGTAGTTTCACATACTTGTGTCTATTTTGTAAATCATTTATAAAACCTGCATGTATTCTCATCCCAAAAATATTAGATTTTAAAAGTGGGACTATAACTCACTTTCACAGATTTTTACTTCGTCGGGAAGTAAGACTTGGCCACTGGTTGATTCACGAACCTATAATAATATATACATATATATCAAAGTATGTTCAAAATATATTTACAACACTTTTAATATATTTTGATGTTTTAAGTTTATTAAGTCAGCTGTCCTCGTTAGTAACCTACAACTAGTTGTCCACAGTTAGATGTACAGAAATAAATCGATAAATATTATCTTGAATCAATCCACGACCCAGTGTATACGTATCTCAGTATTGATCACAACTCAAACTATATATATTTTGGAATCAACCTCAACCCTGTATAGCTAACTCCAACATTCACATATAGAGTGTCTATGGTTGTTCCGAAATATATATAGATGTGTCGACATGATAGGTCGAAACATTGTATACGTGTCTATGGTATCTCAAGATTACATAATATATAATACAAGTTGATTAAGTTATGGTTGGAATAGATTTGTTACCAATTTTCACGTAGCTAAAATGAGAAAAATTATCCAATCTTGTTTTACCCATAACTTCTTCATTTTAAATCCGTTTTGAGTGAATCAAATTGCTATGGTTTCATATTGAACTCTATTTTATGAATCTAAACAAAAAAAGTATAGGTTTCTAGTCGGAAAAATAAGTTACAAGTCGTTTTTGTAAAGGTAGTCATTTCAGTCGAAAGAACGACGTCTAGATGACCATTTTAGAAAACATACTTCCACTTTGAGTTTAACCATAATTTTTGGATATAGTTTCATGTTCATAATAAAAATCATTTTCTCAGAATAACAACTTTTAAATCAAAGTTTATCATAGTTTTTAATTAACTAACCCAAAACAGCCCGCGGTGTTACTACGACGGCGTAAATCCGGTTTTACGGTGTTTTTCTTGTTTCCAGGTTTTAAATCATTAAGTTAGCATATCATATAGATATAGAACATGTGTTTAGTTGATTTTAAAAGTCAAGTTAGAAGGATTAACTTTTGTTTGCGAACAAGTTTAGAATTAACTAAACTATGTTCTAGTGATTACAAGTTTAAACCTTCGAATAAGATAGCTTTATATGTATGAATCGAATGATGTTATGAACATCATTACTACCTTAAGTTCCTTGGATGAACCTACTGGAAAAGAGAAAAATGGATCTAGCTTCAATGGATCCTTGGATGGCTCAAAGTTCTTGAAGCAAAATCATGACACGAAAACAAGTTCAAGTAAGATCATCACTTGAAATAAGATTGTTATATTTATAGAAATTGAACCAAAGTTTGAATATGATTATTACCTTGTATTAGAATGATAACCTACTGTAAGAAACAAAGATTTCTTGAGGTTGGATGATCACCTTACAAGATTGGAAGTGAGCTAGCAAACTTGAAAGTATTCTTGATTTTATGAAACTAGAACTTTTGGAATTTATGAAGAACACTTAGAACTTGAAGATAGAACTTGAGAGAGTTCAATTAGATGAATAAAATTGAAGAATGAAAGTGTTTGTAGGTGTTTTTGGTCGTTGGTGTATGGATTAGATATAAAGGATATGTAATTTTGTTTTCATGTAAATAAGTCATGAATGATTACTCATATTTTTGTAATCTTATGAGATATTTCATGCTAGTTGCCAAATGATGGTTCCCACATGTGTTAGGTGACTCACATGGGCTGCTAAGAGCTGATCATTGGAGTGTATATACTAATAGTACATACATCTAAAAGCTGTGTATTGTACGAGTACGAATACGGGTGCATACGAGTAGAATTGTTGATGAAACTGAACGAGGATGTAATTGTAAGCATTTTTGTTAAGTAGAAGTATTTTGATAAGTGTATTGAAGTCTTTCAAAAGTGTATAAATACATATTAAAACACTACATGTATATACATTTTAACTGAGTCGTTAAGTCATCGTTAGTCGTTACATGTAAGTGTTGTTTTGAAACCTTTAGGTTAACGATCTTGTTAAATGTTGTTAACCCAATGTTTATAATATCAAATGAGATTTTAAATTATTATATTATCATGATATTATCATGTATGAATATCTCTTAATATGATATATATACATTAAATGTCTTTACAACGATAATCGTTACATATATGTCTCGTTTAAAAATCATTAAGTTAGTAGTCTTGTTTTTACATATGTAGTTCATTGTTAATATAATTAATGATATGTTTACTTATCATAATATCATGTTAACTATATATATAACCATATATATGTCATCATATAGTTTTTTACAAGTTTTAACGTTCGTGAATCACCGGTCAACTTGGGTGGTCAATTGTCTATATGAAACCTATTTCAATTAATCAAGTCTTAACAAGTTTGATTGCTTAACATGTTGGAAACATTTAATCATGTAAACATCAATCTCAATTAATATATATAAACATGGAAAAGTTCGGGTCACTACAGTACCTACCCGTTAAATAAATTTCGTCCCGAAATTTTAAGCTGTTGAAGGTGTTGACGAATCTTCTGGAAATAGATGCGGGTATTTCTTCTTCATCTGATCTTCACGCTCCCAGGTGAACTCGGGTCCTCTACGAGCATTCCATCGAACCTTAACAATTGGTATCTTGTTTTGCTTAAGTCTTTTAACCTCACGATCCATTATTTCGACGGGTTCTTCGATGAATTGGAGTTTTTCGTTGATTTGGATTTCATCTAACGGAATAGTGAGATCTTCTTTAGCAAAACATTTCTTCAAATTCGAGACGTGGAAAGTGTTATGTACAGCCGCGAGTTGTTGAGGTAACTCAAGTCGGTAAGCTACTGGTCCGACACGATCAATAATCTTGAATGGTCCAATATACCTTGGATTTAATTTCCCTCGTTTACCAAATCGAACAACGCCTTTCCAAGGTGAAACTTTAAGCATGACCATCTCTCCAATTTCAAATTCTATATCTTTTCTTTTAATGTCAGCGTAGCTCTTTTGTCGACTTTGGGCGGTTTTCAACCGTTGTTGAATTTGGATGATCTTCTCGGTAGTTTCTTGTATAATCTCCGGACCCGTAATCTGTCTATCCCCCACCTCACTCCAACAAATCGGAGACCTGCACTTTCTACCATAAAGTGCTTCAAACGGCGCCATCTCAATGCTTGAATGGTAGCTGTTGTTGTAGGAAAATTCTGCTAACGGTAGATGTCGATCCCAACTGTTTCCGAAATCAATAACACATGCTCGTAGCATGTCTTCAAGCGTTTGTATCGTCCTTTCGCTCTGCCCATCAGTTTGTGGATGATAGGCAGTACTCATGTCTAGACGAGTTCCTAATGTTTGCTGTAATGTCTGCCAGAATCTTGAAATAAATCTGCCATCCCTATCAGAGATAATAGAGATTGGTATTCCATGTCTGGAGACGACTTCCTTCAAATACAGTCGTGCTAACTTCTCCATCTTGTCATCTTCTCTTATTGGTAGGAAGTGTGCTGATTTGGTGAGACGATCAACTATTACCCAAATAGTATCAAAACCACTTGCAGTCCTTGGCAATTTAGTGATGAAATCCATGGTAATGTTTTCCCATTTCCATTCCGGGATTTCGGGTTGTTGAAGTAGACCTGATGGTTTCTGATGCTCAGCTTTGACCTTAGAACACGTCAAACATTCTCCTACGTATTTAGCAACATCGGCTTTCATACCCGGCCACCAAAAATGTTTCTTGAGATCCTTGTACATCTTCCCCGTTCCAGGATGTATTGAGTATCTGGTTTTATGAGCTTCTCTAAGTACCATTTCTCTCATATCTCCAAATTTTGGTACCCAAATCCTTTCAGCCCTATACCGGGTTCCGTCTTCCCGAATATTAAGATGCTTCTCCGATCCTTTGGGTATTTCATCCTTTAAATTTCCCTCTTTTAAAACTCCTTGTTGCGCCTCCTTTATTTGAGTAGTAAGGTTATTATGAATCATTATATTCATAGATTTTACTCGAATGGGTTCTCTGTCCTTCCTGCTCAAGGCATCGGCTACCACATTTGCCTTCCCCGGGTGGTAACGAATCTCAAAGTCGTAATCATTCAATAATTCAATCCACCTACGCTGCCTCATATTCAGTTGTTTCTGATTAAATATGTGTTGAAGACTTTTGTGGTCGGTATATATAATACTTTTGACCCCATATAAGTAGTGCCTCCAAGTCTTTAATGCAAAAACAACCGCGCCTAATTCCAAATCATGCGTCGTATAATTTTGTTCGTGAATCTTCAATTGTCTAGACGCATAAGCAATCACCTTCGTTCGTTGCATTAATACACAACCGAGACCTTGCTTTGATGCGTCACAATAAATCACAAAATCATCATTCCCTTCAGGCAATGACAATATAGGTGCCGTAGTTAGCTTTTTCTTCAATAACTGAAATGCTTTCTCTTGTTCATCATTCCATTCAAATTTCTTCCCTTTATGCGTTAATGCAGTCAAGGGTTTTGCTATTCTGGAAAAGTCTTGGATGAACCTTCTGTAGTAACCAGCTAGTCCTAAAAACTGGCGTATGTGTTTCGGAGTTTTCGGGGTTTCCCACTTTTCAACAGTTTCTATCTTTGCCGGATCCACCTTAATACCTTCTTTGTTCACTATGTGACCGAGGAATTGAACTTCTTCCAACCAAAATGCACACTTTGAAAACTTAGCGTACAATTCTTCCTTCCTCAATACTTCTAACACCTTTCTCAAATGTTCACCGTGTTCTTGGTCATTCTTTGAGTAAATAAGTATGTCATCAATGAAAACAATGACAAACTTGTCAAGGTATGGTCCACACACTCGGTTCATAAGGTCCATGAACACAGCTGGTGCATTAGTTAAACCAAACGGCATGACCATAAACTCGTAATGACCGTAACGTGTTCTGAAAGCAGTCTTTGGAATATCATCTTCTTTCACCCGCATTTGATGATACCCGGAACGTAAGTCAATCTTTGAATAAACAGACGAGCCTTGTAGTTGATCAAATAAGTCGTCGATTCTCGGTAGTGGGTAGCGGTTCTTGATGGTAAGTTTGTTCAACTCTCGGTAGTCGATACACAACCTGAATGTACCATCTTTCTTCTTGACAAACAAAACAGGAGCTCCCCACGGTGATGTGCTTGGTCGAATGAAATCACGCTCTAAAAGTTCTTGTAATTGGCTTTGCAGTTCTTTCATCTCGCTGGGTGCGAGTCTGTAAGGAGCACGAGCTATTGGTGCAGCTCCTGGTACAAGATCTATTTGAAATTCAACGGATCGATGTGGGGGTAATCCCGGTAATTCTTTCAGAAATACATCGGGAAATTCTTTTGCAATGGGAACATCATTGATGCTCTTTTCTTCAGTTTGTACTTTCTCGACGTGTGCTAGAACAGCATAGTAACCTTTTCTTATTAGTTTTTGTGCCTTCAAATTACTAATAAGATGTAGCTTCGTGTTGCCCTTTTCTCCGTACACCATTAAGGGTTTTCCTTTTTCTCGTATAATGCGAATTGCATTTTTGTAACAAACGATCTCCGCTTTCACTTCTTTCAACCAGTCCATACCGATTATCACATCAAAACTCCCTAACTCTACTGGTATCAAATCAATCTTAAATGTTTCGCTAACCAGTTTAATTTCTCGATTCCGACATATATTATCTGCTGAAATTAATTTACCATTTGCTAATTCGAGTAAAAATTTACTATCCAAAGGCGTCAATGGACAACTTAATTTAGCACAAAAATCTCTACTCATATAGCTTCTATCCGCACCCGAATCAAATAAAACGTAAGAAGATTTATTGTCAATAAGAAACGTACCCGTAACAAGCTCCGGGTCTTCCTGTGCCTCTACCGCATTAATATTGAAAACTCTTCCACGGCCTTGTCCATTCGTGTTCTCCTGGTTCGGGCAATTTCTAATAATGTGGCCTGGTTTTCCACATTTATAACAAACTACATTGGCATAACTTGCTCCGACACTACTTGCTCCGCCATTACTCGTTCCGACACCATTTGTTCCTTTCGTTCTATTAACCCCTGGTCCGTAGACCTCACACTTCGCCGCGCTATGACCATTTCTTTTACACTTGTTGCAAAATTTGGTGCAGAACCCCGAGTGATTCTTTTCACACCTTTGGCATAGTTGCTTCTGATTGTTGTTGTTGTTGCGGTTATTATTGTTGTTGGGATGATTGTTGTAGTTGCTGTTGTTGTTGTTGTTGTTGTTGTTGGGCCGTTTGTTGTAGTTGCGATTGATGTTGCGATTGTTGGGATAATTGTTGCGATTATTGTTGTAATTGCTGTTGTTGTTGTATTGGTGATTCTTATCACCGTTTTCCTCCCACTTTCTTTTGACTTGCTTCACATTGGCCTCTTCAGCAGTCTGTTCTTTAATTCTTTCTTCAATCTGGTTCACTAGTTTGTGAGCCATTCTACATGCCTGTTGTATGGAGGCGGGCTCGTGTGAACTTATATCTTCTTGGATTCTTTCTGGTAATCCTTTCACAAACGCGTCGATCTTCTCTTCCTCATCTTCGAATGCTCCCGGACACAATAGGCACAATTCTGTGAATCGTCTTTCGTACGTGGTAATATCAAATCCTTGGGTTCGTAACCCTCTAAGTTCTGTCTTGAGCTTATTGACCTCGGTTCTGGGACGGTACTTCTCGTTCATCAAGTGCTTGAATGCTGACCACGGTAGTGCGTACGCATCGTCTTGTCCCACTTGCTCTAGATAGGTATTCCACCATGTTAACGCAGAACCTGTGAAGGTATGCGTAGCGTACTTTACTTTGTCCTCTTCAGTACACTTACTTATGGCAAACACCGATTCGACCTTCTCGGTCCACCGTTTCAATCCGATCGGTCCTTCGGTTCCATCAAATTCCAAAGGTTTGCAGGCAGTGAATTCTTTGTAGGTGCATCCTACACGATTTCCTGTACTGCTAGATCCAAGGTTATTGTTGGTATGTAGCGCAGCCTGTACTGCGGCTATGTTTGAAGCTAGAAAAGTACGGAATTCCTCTTCATTCATATTCACGGTGTGTCGAGTAGTCGGTGCCATTTCCTTCAAAATAGTTAAATGGAACAAGTTAATCATACAGAATATTAAGAGTAGTTAATAGTATTTCGTAGCATAATATGAACTCATTTATAAAAGCTTTTTCTTCATATTAGCGTTTTATAAGTTTAAATTCGGGTAGTACCTACCCGTTAAGTTCATACTTAGTAGCTAATATACAATTCAACTACTACAATTCTATATGAAAAACTGATTATAATAATATTTCGCGTTCAAACTTTTATACAATATTTTACAAACTTACAATACCGCTTATTTTACATAAAGCATGAAATATAGCACACAATAACTTTGATACAAGATAGTTGTGAAGACAATTCTAGCTAGTACACAAGTCGTTCAGCAAAGGCAATAAAGACACGTAATTCATACGTCCAGAAACAAGTCATGCATTCTGGTTTTACTAGGACTACTTCCCATCCTTGGTCTTGTGCAACATAACCGTTATGGCCGTTGATAAGACAGCGTGTTGTAACATCATCAAAGGGATGAGGGTTACGTAATGTCCAACAGTCCCGTAATAATCTAAAAACCTCATTTCTTACCCCAATTACCGACAACGTCACTTGTGGAAACGTTTTGTTTAATAGTTGTAGCCCGATGTTCTTGTTCTCACTTTGGTGAGAAGCGAACATTACTAATCCGTAAGCATAACATGCTTCTTTATGTTGCATGTTAGCCGCTTTTTCTAAATCACGAAGTCCAATATTCGGATATATTGAGTCAAAATAATTTCTTAACCCGTTGCGTAAAATAGCATTTGGGTTCCCCGCAATATATGCGTCAAAGTAAACACATCGTAACTTATGGGTTTCCCAATGTGATATCCCCCATCTTTCAAACGAAAGTCTCTTATAAACCAAGACATTCTTGGAACGTTCTTCGAATGTCTTACAAACTGATCTCGCCTTAAATAGTTGTGCCGAAGAATTCTGGCCGACTCTAGACAAGATTTCATCAATCATGTCTCCGGGTAGGTCTCTTAAAATATTGGGTTGTCTATCCATTTTGTGTTTTTAAACTGTAAAATAGACAAGAGTTAGATTCATAAAAAAATACTTATTAATACAAGCAATTTTTACATATATCATAAAGCATAAGAACACTATATTACATATATTACACCACACGAATACAACTATCTTATTCCGACTCGCTCGTTTCTTCTTCTTCGGTTTTGGTTCGTTTTGCCAAGTTTCTAGGGATATATGATGTTCCCCTAATACGAGCCGTCGTTGTCCACATTGGTTTAGAAAAACCTGGTGGTTTAGAGGTTCCCGGGTCATTGTTACAACTTAAGGACTTCGGGCGTTGACGATACATATAAAGTTCATCGGGGTTGGAATTAGATTTCTCTATTTTTATGCCCTTTCCCTTATTATTTTCTTTTGCCTTTTTAAATTCAGTTGGGGTAATTTCTATAACATCATCGGAATTCTCGTCGGAATCCGATTCATCGGAGAATTGGTAATCCTCCCAATATTTTTCTTCCTTGGCGGAAACACCATTGACCATAATTAACTTTGGTCGGTTGGTTGAGGATTTTCTTTTACTTAACCGTTTTATTATTTCCCCCACCGGTTCTATTTCTTCATCCGGTTCCGATTCTTCTTCCGGTTCCGATTCTTCTTCCGGTTCCGACTCTTCTTCCGGTTCCTCTTCGGGAACTTGTGAATCAGTCCACAAATCATTCCAATTTACATTTGACTCTTCATTATTATTAGGTGAGTCAATGGGACTTGTTCTAGAGGTAGACATCTATCACATAATATCAAACACGTTAAGAGATTAATATATCACATAATATTCATATGTTAAAAATATATAGTTTCCAACAAAAATGTTAAGCAATCATTTTTAAAGAAAACACGGTCGAAGTCCAGACTCACTAATGCATCCTAACAAACTCGATAAGACACACTAATGCAAATTTTCTGGTTCTCTAAGACCAACGCTCGGATACCAACTGAAATGTCCCGTTCTTATTGATTAAAAACGTTCCATATTAATTGATTTCGTTGCGAGGTTTTGACCTCTATATGAGACGTTTTTCAAAGACTGCATTCATTTTTAAAACAAACCATAACCTTTATTTCATAAATAAAGGTTTAAAAAGCTTTACGTAGATTATCAAATAATGATAATCTAAAATATCCTGTTTACACACGACCATTACATAATGGTTTACAATACAAATATGTTACAACAAAATAAGTTTCTTGAATGCAGTTTTTACACAATATCATACAAGCATGGACTCCAAATCTTGTCCTTATTTAAGTATGCGACAGCGGAAGCTCTTAATAATCACCTGAGAATAAACATGCTTAAAACGTCAACAAAAATGTTGGTGAGTTATAGGTTTAACCTATATATATCAAATCATAACAATAGACCACAAGATTTCATATTTCAATACACATCCCATACATAGAGATAAAAATCATTCATATGGTGAACACCTGGTAACCGACAATAACAAGATGCATATATAAGAATATCCCCATCATTCCGGGACACCCTTCGGATATGATATAAATTTCGAAGTACTAAAGCATCCGGTACTTTGGATGGGGTTTGTTAGGCCCAATAGATCTATCTTTAGGATTCGCGTCAATTAGGGTGTCTGTTCCCTAATTCTTAGATTACCAGACTTAATAAAAAGGGGCATATTCGATTTCGATAATTCAACCATAGAATGTAGTTTCACATACTTGTGTCTATTTTGTAAATCATTTATAAAACCTGCATGTATTCTCATCCCAAAAATATTAGATTTTAAAAGTGGGACTATAACTCACTTTCACAGATTTTTACTTCGTCGGGAAGTAAGACTTGGCCACTGGTTGATTCACGAACCTATAATAATATATACATATATATCAAAGTATGTTCAAAATATATTTACAACACTTTTAATATATTTTGATGTTTTAAGTTTATTAAGTCAGCTGTCCTCGTTAGTAACCTACAACTAGTTGTCCACAGTTAGATGTACAGAAATAAATCGATAAATATTATCTTGAATCAATCCACGACCCAGTGTATACGTATCTCAGTATTGATCACAACTCAAACTATATATATTTTGGAATCAACCTCAACCCTGTATAGCTAACTCCAACATTCACATATAGAGTGTCTATGGTTGTTCCGAAATATATATAGATGTGTCGACATGATAGGTTGAAACATTGTATACGTGTCTATGGTATCTCAAGATTACATAATATATAATACAAGTTGATTAAGTTATGGTTGGAATAGATTTGTTACCAATTTTCACGTAGCTAAAATGAGAAAAATTATCCAATCTTGTTTTACCCATAACTTCTTCATTTTAAATCCGTTTTGAGTGAATCAAATTGCTATGGTTTCATATTGAACTCTATTTTATGAATCTAAACAAAAAAAGTATAGGTTTCTAGTCGGAAAAATAAGTTACAAGTCGTTTTTGTAAAGGTAGTCATTTCAGTCGAAAGAACGACGTCTAGATGACCATTTTAGAAAACATACTTCCACTTTGAGTTTAACCATAATTTTTGGATATAGTTTCATGTTCATAATAAAAATCATTTTCTCAGAATAACAACTTTTAAATCAAAGTTTATCATAGTTTTTAATTAACTAACCCAAAACAGCCCGCGGTGTTACTACGACGGCGTAAATCCGGTTTTACGGTGTTTTTCGTGTTTCCAGGTTTTAAATCATTAAGTTAGCATATCATATAGATATAGAACATGTGTTTAGTTGATTTTAAAAGTCAAGTTAGAAGGATTAACTTTTGTTTGCGAACAAGTTTAGAATTAACTAAACTATGTTCTAGTGATTACAAGTTTAAACCTTCGAATAAGATAGCTTTATATGTATGAATCGAATGATGTTATGAACATCATTACTACCTTAAGTTCCTTGGATGAACCTACTGGAAAAGAGAAAAATGGATCTAGCTTCAATGGATCCTTGGATGGCTCAAAGTTCTTGAAGCAAAATCATGACACGAAAACAAGTTCAAGTAAGATCATCACTTGAAATAAGATTGTTATAGTTATAGAAATTGAACCAAAGTTTGAATATGATTATTACCTTGTATTAGAATGATAACCTACTGTAAGAAACAAAGATTTCTTGAGGTTGGATGATCACCTTACAAGATTGGAAGTGAGCTAGCAAACTTGAAAGTATTCTTGATTTTATGAAACTAGAACTTTTGGAATTTATGAAGAACACTTAGAACTTGAAGATAGAACTTGAGAGAGTTCAATTAGATGAAGAAAATTGAAGAATGAAAGTGTTTGTAGGTGTTTTTGGTCGTTGGTGTATGGATTAGATATAAAGGATATGTAATTTTGTTTTCATGTAAATAAGTCATGAATGATTACTCATATTTTTGTAATCTTATGAGATATTTCATGCTAGTTGCCAAATGATGGTTCCCACATGTGTTAGGTGACTCACATGGGCTGCTAAGAGCTGATCATTGGAGTGTATATACTAATAGTACATACATCTAAAAGCTGTGTATTGTACGAGTACGAATACGGGTGCATACGAGTAGAATTGTTGATGAAACTGAACGAGGATGTAATTGTAAGCATTTTTGTTAAGTAGAAGTATTTTGATAAGTGTATTGAAGTCTTTCAAAAGTGTATAAATACATATTAAAACACTACATGTATATACATTTTAACTGAGTCGTTAAGTCATCGTTAGTCGTTACATGTAAGTGTTGTTTTGAAACCTTTAGGTTAACGATCTTGTTAAATGTTGTTAACCCAATGTTTATAATATCAAATGAGATTTTAAATTATTATATTATCATGATATTATCATGTATGAATATCTCTTAATATGATATATATACATTAAATGTCTTTACAACGATAATCGTTACATATATGTCTCGTTTAAAAATCATTAAGTTAGTAGTCTTGTTTTTACATATGTAGTTCATTGTTAATATAATTAATGATATGTTTACTTATCATAATATCATGTTAACTATATATATAACCATATATATGTCATCATATAGTTTTTTACAAGTTTTAACGTTCGTGAATCACCGGTCAACTTGGGTGGTCAATTGTCTATATGAAACCTATTTCAATTAATCAAGTCTTAACAAGTTTGATTGCTTAACATGTTGGAAACATTTAATCATGTAAACATCAATCTCAATTAATATATATAAACATGGAAAAGTTCGGGTCACTACAAATTACCGTTACAAGATGTGGATGAGTACATGATAGGGTTTCAATGAACAATTATAATGGTTTTTCGGAGAGACTTTAAGTCACAGATTAATGAATTTGCAGGTACATTTACTGTTAATGTGGTGAAATATGAAAGGTTCCCCAGTAACAAAAACGTATATGCCAAAGTTACAAGTCTGAAAGGTCATCGTTGACTGGTTGAACGATTGATAATACTGGATACTTTGAAAAGGAATTGCAAGGTTATTTTCGGTAAAAACAATGCTAATGGATCTTGCACAGATTTAAAGTCAAAGTATAGCTTTGAAAGATGTAGAGATCTAAGAATGATGTCACCGGTTCAGAGTTATGACTTGAATTCTGATCCGTCAATATCAGAATATGTAATTGAATTTGTATGAAAACTATTGTATATCGTTGTGAGCATTGTTAACAATTTTTGAATCAAAGTTGAAGAATGTACAGTGTAATATATTAATTGCGAACTTATATATTTTCCGGGTATTACCTACCCGTTAAAGATTTCACAATTAATACTTTGTACAAAAGAATTTTTATTACCGTCTTTATGAAAATATATGTATGTATATTTTCTTCAGATGTAACACAGATTTAATGAGTTAATATCATATTAAGCTCATTTAATTTTTGGCTGGATTAGAAATGAATAATCTCTAAAACATTAAAGATTTCATAATCTTCGTGGAGTATTTTACTAATGTAATCAATACTTCGTTATTCAGTTTTATTGATATTTCCTCAGTGAATCATGTTGGTGCTTATGGAACTCTTGCTAACTTCGCAAGATAAAAATGATGTTTTCTGGAAAGTTTCGAGTATATCGAAAATGAAAATGTAAAATCAATTATGTAATTGAATAATACACTTGGTTTATTATGAAATGGAATTCATTAAGTTGAAACAGAGATTGTAGTTAACAATGGTTAAGTTGTTAAGGAAGGATGTACATAATTGCACATTAGTAATATGAACTAACCGAGTAGTACCTACCAGTTAAGATTCACACGTAATAGCTTATTACGAAAAGATTTATTTTGATTTCAAAATTCATATATATTAAATATACATAAAATTTCTTCAGGGGAAATGAGTTAATACTTCATCGGTTATTGTTGCTGGTATTTCTTGGTAACTACGGTGCGTATGACGTTGATGCTCGTGGAACAGATTGTGAAGTTGAGGTTTGCGATGCGAATATTGTTGGTGGTGGTAATGGTACTGTTGGTGTTGTTGTCGGTGGTACTGTTGATGCCGGTGATGCTGCTGGTGCTTGTAACCTTTGCACCATCTTCTCCAAAGCCACTACCCGAGCGCGAAGCTCGTTGACTTCTTCTACTACACTGGGATGATTGGCGGTTCGGACGAGCGGATGAATAAGATCCAGAATTTGAGATAGTATATTATCGTGACGAGATACTCTGGAAATGAGAGAGAAAACGGTGTCTCGAACAGGTTCGCCGGTAAGTGCTTCAGGTTCTTCGCCAAGAGGGCAATGTGGTGGATGGAAGTGATCGCCTTCTTCTTGTCTCAAATAATTAAGTAGGCTACGAACCCATCCCCAATTCATCCAAAATAGATGATGGCTAATTGGTTGATCCATTCCGGTTACACTGTCTTCGAAATTCAGGTGAATATCCATATCGGAATAGCTGTCAGAGTTTAAGGAATTTGAACTAGATACGGGATCCATCTTGTATAATTAGGGAGATGATTTTTGATATGAATTAGATTATAGAATTTAGTTTGGTATTCTTCAATACATAATTTACATATGTATATATAATACCAAATTCCATAAATCACGGAGAAATTTTCGGAAAATGTCAGGAAAAGTTTACAGTAACAGATACGCTAAGATATAAATTTTGTCTATACACTATTCATGCAATCAATGCAGTAAAACGTGTCTAGACTAGGAATGATAAGCAGGTAATTTCTGACAAAAAATGATAAGCAAAACTTTTGACATGCAGACATGGTCGAAGTCCAGACTTACTAATGCATCCTAACAACTATCAGTTAGACACACTCATGCAAGACCTGGTTCGCTAGGACCAACGCTCTGATACCAACTGTGACGATTGCTCCAAATTCATATCGACGAACACATCATTCATCGATTTCATTGCGAGGTATTTGACCTCTATATGATACGTTTTGTAAACATTGCATTCTTTTGAAAAGGCACACCATAAATGAATATTTAAATCAAAGGTTTTCGACATCTGATGATATCTACATATAGACAATCACCGTAAATAATAGTTTACAATGGTACTTCCGTTGACAATGCAGTCAAAATAAAATACATGGTGATGATTTGGTGAATGCAACGTTTCCTTCAAAAAATATGCCATGTAAGACTCCATGCACATAGCTTGTCTAACATATAAGCAAACAGCGGAAGACTTCTAGGGAACCTGAGAATAAACATGCTAACAAGTGTCAACACAAAGGTTGGTGAGTTCATAGTTTTAATGTTTTGCATAATCTGTACATAAAGGTGGATCACAAGATTTCAGTTGTTTCATCCAGAAACGTTTATCAAAATATTCTACAAGACTGAGCACCCTGGTAACTAAACTTTAACGTCTATATAATAAGTACCCCTGTTTTAACATACATGCAACCAACATGTACAATACACGCAAACCAACGTGTACTAAACTCAAATAGCATACGTCTGTTTAATAGTTCAGGCTAGGATTTCTATACCTGGAACAGACGGGGATGTCAAGCCCTATGGATCCTACTCGCGCCCACCAGTTCTTATAACTGGCAGTTACTAGTTACCACAGCTAAGGGATTTTTGGTTTAAACTCAGTGTAGAATTTAGTATGTACTTGTATCCATTGCGTTTAAAATAAATTGCATGTATTCTCAGCCCAAAAATATAGATTGCAAAAGCAATTAAAAAGGGAGCAAATGAAACTCACCTTAGCAGCATATAAAGTCGTTCACCAAAATGTGACTGAAACTCGGATTACCAAATAACCGTAGATCTCAACCTAGAGAACATATGTTGGTCAATAAATGTCTATCAAGCTAGGTCTGGTCATAGTGTATCACAATCCTAATGCTCGAGATCGACATACAAAAGTTATCCAAAGTCGTTTCAAAAAGTCAATTTTGACAATAGTTCAACAAAACGAGACATACCTTATATAAGGAGTCATTTACTCGGTTGGTAATATTCAAAAATCCATTTTATCAATCTCGTAAACAAGTTGTTTAAATCTTATTTGCAGATTCAAAAGCAATTTCAATTAACGTCAATCATAATTCAGTTGATCATATCTCTTAATCAGTTCATCGAAACTATTCGATATCTAAATGAAAAGTCATTGATTTTTCGCCAGCTTTCCAAAAACATGCATATCATATACCTTTTACCGGTAACATATGTATTTAATTCGTGATTCAACATAAACTGTTTAACGACGAAATTTAGCATACAAGCATGTATAAATATATATACTCGAGCACTAGACATGGATACACAATTAATATATAAAAGATAAAATATGAGTGCTTACGTATCAATATTGAGATTCAATATTGTAGGAAAGTACGTAGACGCAACAGAGATGATAAACAGTAGTTTGACTCACGAGCAAAACCCTCGAACAATACCCATAACCTCCTTAGTAATAACCCATATTTTCCTTAGCTCTATCCCGCTTGAAAACCCATTTTGAAAGTGACACGCTCATGACTTCGTCGTAGTATTTTATGTATAATACTACTAATAAAAATAATAAGATTAATAATAATAATATTAATCTTAATAATAATAATAATAATAATAATAATAATAATAATAATAATAATAATAATAATAATAATAATATAAATAATAATTATAAACGAAGTATAGATAAATATATGTGTGTGATTGAACTGAAATCGTTTGAATTTATAGAACCAGACCTGTCCCAGCCCACCATGCGATCGCATGGTTTTTGGCCATCAAGGTCATGCGATCGCATGGCCCTCTGATCCAGCTCACATTGTTTTATCGTATAGCTTGTCGACATATTTAAATATTAATATATAATATATATAATTTATATAATTAATTATATATTATATTAAATTCACGTGCATAGTTGACTTGTAATTTTCGTTCCGATGACTCGTACGTCGTCACTCGACTTATGTCCCGGTTCCGGTTTTTCGAACGTCCCTTCGTACGCTGAGAAAACTTGTAATTTACATTTTGGGACACGTACATTTGTCAAAATATAGCCTTAAATTATCCCTAAATTATATCACTCAAAATATAATTTATACATTTGATTGTTTTGGTCATTTACTTCTATAAATCATCGTCTCGTTATTTATTAATATAACAGAATTTATTAAACGTTTTATAACCAAGTTAATATCTATTCTCAATATTTATAAACACGTTTTAAAATACATATCGCAAGTTATTCATATAATTAATTCTTAACAATTAATATTCTAATTATTGTATGTGTCCATATTACGTTATTTAAACAACCAACCTTTACCATTTATTCCGGATACCGTTAAACATGAATGATTTTTCAAATCAGCGTGGATCTCACAACAGAGACCCGTAACAATAAGGGACTCAATAAATATCTTTTAATTCAATCGTTTGGCATAATCTTTTAACTCCGTAGTTAAATATATCAATCAGATAATCAAACCAATAAGTTTAATGCACAGTATCGTTTACTTAATACTTTGTTACGTTTTCAAGTTATAGTATATATATGTATCTATTTACATATATTTGTTCGCGAATCATTGAGAACAATCGAAGGGTATTTGAATAGTTCAAGAATTTTAGGATTCAACTTCATAGACTTTGCTTATCGTGTCGGAAACGTTAAAGATTAAGTTTAAATTTGGTCAGAAATTTCCGGGTCATCACAAGTTAGAAGGATTAACTTTTATTTGCGAACACGTTTAGAATTAACTAAACTATGTTCTAGTGATTACAAGTTTAAACCTTCGAATAAGATAGTTTCATATATATGAATCGAATGATGTTATGAACATCATTACTACCTCAGGTTTTGTGGATAAACCTACTGGAAATGAGAAAAATAGATCTAGCTTCAAAGGATCCTTGGATGGCTTGAAAGTTCTTGAAGTAGAATCATGACACTAAAACAAGTTCAAGTAAGATTTTCACTTGAAATAAGATTGTTAAAGTTATAGAAATTGAATCAAAGTTTGAATATGAGTATTACCTTGTATTAGAAAGATATCTTACTGTAAATAAGAAAGATTTCTTGAGATTGGATGATCACTCAAAGTGGATTTAGAAGATTGAAAGTAAGCTAGCAAACTTGGAAATGTTGTTGGTGTGTTCTTGAGTAGTTGTTTTATAACTTGGTTTATGTATGAATTTATGAACTAGATTGAAAGGACCCGTTCATATACATTATAAATGATTCACAATAGTTGATTACATTGCGAGGTATTTGACCTCTATATGATACATTTTACAAACATTGCATTCGTTTTTAAAAGACAATCTTTCTTTACATCGAAAATTGACAGGCATGCATACCATTTCATAATATCCACTATCCAACTATAAATTGATTTAATAATAATCTTTGATGAACTCAATGACTCGAATGCAACGTTCTTCGAAATATGCTATGAAAGACTCCAAGTAATATCTTTAAAATGAGCAAATGCATAGCGGAAGATTTCTTTAACACCTGAGAATAAACATGCTTTAAAGTGTCAACCAAAAGGTTGGTGAGTTCATTAGTTTATCATAATCATTTATTTCCATCATTTTAATAGACCACAAGAATTTCATTTCCAGTTCTCATAAATATACGTCCCATGCATAGAGACAAAAATAATCATTCATATGGTGAACACCTGGTAACCGACATTAACTAGATACATATAAGAATATCCCCTATCATTCCGAGATCCTCCTTCGGACATGATATAAATTTCGAAGTACTAAAGCATCCGGTACTTTGGATGGGGTTTGTTAGGCCCAATAGATCTATCTTTAGGATTCGCGTCATTTAGGGTGTCTGTTCCCTAATTCTTAGATTACCAGACTTTAATAAAAAGGGGCATATTCGATTTCGATAATTCAACCATAGAATGTAGTTTCAATTACTTGTGTCTATTTCGTCAAACATTTATAAAAGCGCATGTATTCTCAGTCCCAAAAATATAAAGGGTAAAAAGGAAAATGAAACTCACCATACTGTATTTCGTAGTAAAAATACATATAACGTCATTGAACAAGTGCAAGGTTGGCCTCGGATTCACGAACCTAAATTAATTATATATATTTATGTGTTGGTCAATATTTGTCTAACAAATTAGGTCAAGTCATAGTGTACCACAATCCTAATGCTCGAGACTAATATGCAAAAGTCAACAAAAGTAAATTTGACTCAAAATAATTTCCAAAAATCTATACATGATTAATATATAGTTTAAATATCGTTGTTTTATATTTTTAAATATTTTTAAAAGATTTATTGGAGTAAATAATATAATTTATTTATTAATAAATAAAATTTTATATTAAATTTATATAATAAAATATACTTTTATATATATTAAGTAATAAAATTTATAGGGTTCATTTAATATCATAAAGATAATATGATATGTATTATTAAAGTAAGTTATTACACGTAGTAAAATATGTTTGTATCACATATTTATTTGATAAAATAATATCTATAATGATAGTAAGTAAAAGTTGTATTATTTTGTAATAATAATTAGTATTATAAAAATATCAATATTTACAATTACTAAGATGACATTAGATAAAACGATAATTCTAATTATGATAACTTTAATATTTACGATAATTTTTAATATTATCTTTAAAATAATAATTCTATTTAAAATAATAATAATAATGATATTTTATAGTAACAATGACATTTCTATTAAAATGATAATTTTTGTTAAAATGATAGTTTTAATACTAACGATACTTTTAATAATAATAGTAATGATAAAAATAATAAGAACGATATCTTATAATATTTTAATTTCATCATGATACTCTTACCCATTATTTTCTAATCGTTTCGTTTAATAGCTTTTAATCGTCTTTTTATATCGTGTTCATAATAATGATAATAATAGTAATCAAAATAATTAGGTGTTACAAATATTTGTTTTAATTACACTAATATTAATAATGATAGTTACTATAACATTATTAACGATAATACTAATAATTATCTTAATGATAATATAGTAATAATAATAATAACAATAACAATAACCATTTTTAAATAATGATATATATATTAATAATGATAATAATAATAATAATACCAATAATAATAATAATAATAATAATTGGATAATAATAATAATACTAATTATAACTTTAACGATAATAACGATAGTAATAATAAAAAAAATAACAATTTTTAATGATAAATCCCTTTTATTGATAAAGATAATAATAATGATAATAATAAGATAAAACTAGAACGACGATAAAAACGACGATAATAATAATCATTTTTAATAAAAATATCGAAAATTCAATTGATTATAACTTCTAATCCGTTCATCGAAACCATTCGATATCTAAAGGAAAAGTTCTTAATTTTTAGCTAGCTTTCCAAGGACATGCATATCTTATACTTTATCTCAACCGCAAGTGTAACTAATTCAACATTCAACCTAACATGTCTAAGGGCAATATCAAAAGTACAAGCATGCATAATCCTAAATACTCGAGCACTAGTCAGGGATACACTATTAGTATGTAAAAGTTAAATTATGAGTACTCACGTATCAATATTGAGATTCAATATTGTAGGAAAGGTACGTAGACGCAACGGAAATGATAAACACTATATTGACCTCACGAGCATACCCATGAACCATACTCAATCACCTCCATAGCTATAACCCATAATTTCCTTAATCCTATCCCACTCGAAAAACAATTTCAAAATCACTCGGACAGCACTCCGTCGTAATATTTTATGTATATTAATAATATCTTGAAATAATACGGAGTAAATATATATATGTAAATCGATTGAGAGAGTTTAGAGAAAAATATTTTCAAGTTTCTATGAAATAATGAAACCTATTGAATTCTATTTATAATAGATTTTTGAATTATTAAAGTGAATTATTAAAGTATGAATTATTAAAGTATGAATTATTAAAGTATGAATTATTAAAGTATGAATTATTAAAGTATGAATTATTAAAGTGAATTATTAAAGTATGAATTATTAAAGTGAATTATTAAAGTTAAAGTAAAGTAAAAATAAAGTAAAGGTAAAGTTTAAGTATAGTAAAAGTATAAAACTATGTACGTATAATACGCGTATAAATATATATAATATTAATTTAAATCGTTATATATATAAAATAAAATATAAATATCGTTATCTTTATCATACTAGTTAAGTAATGAGTTGTCAAAAGTGGTTCTAGATATTTATAAAAGTTATATACGTTTTAATAATAAAGTTCTTTTTAAACTGAAAACGTTTTTGTACGTTTGAAACTAAATAGATCAATCGAGTCTTTATGAGATTCAATCTTCCACTATCCTTTGTCTAGTTCTCAATGATTGACAATTTGTTCTTATTTATAAATCACTTTACCATTTTCCGAATATTGTTAAAATGGAAAGATTTCTCATATCAACGTGGGCCTTTCAACAGAGACTTGTAATCATAATTCAATATATCTGATAATTCAATCATTTGATCTTATCTTCTAATTCCATTGATAAACATTTTGAAACAGATACAATCATATAAAGTATTTAATCTAATATTTTGTTTACGTTTCAAGTTATAATATATATACACATATACATATATAATCATATTCGTTTAATGGTTCGTGAATCGTTGGAACTTGGTCGAGGTTGAATGAATGTATGAACATAGTTTAAAATTCTTGAAATTTAACTTAACAAATATTGCTTATCGTGTCGAAAACATATAAAGATTAAAGTTTAAATTTGGTTGGAAATTTCCGGGTTGTCATAGTACCTACCCGTTAAAGAAATTTCGTCCCGAAATTTGAGTGGAAAGGTCATGAATGATAATAAGTATGTTTTCATGATGCATACGGGCTAAAAATTAGAGTTTTATCATCAGCGAATAATTTGGATAAACAATCCATTTATATGAAGAGTACGAATGAAGCTAACATAGAAGAGTGAAATGAGTAAGTGTAGATTCATCTTATCATTTGACGTAGATATGATTGATTCCCAGATTTCAAGGGATTTGAAGAAAATCTTCTTAATAAGATTTGACTCTCCGGTAATCAAGGGAATTAGGATCCACTTTAAATGCGATCGTCCATTTTAATTGTTCTGTCGGAGATTTTCTTATAAATTCACCTCCTTCGTTTCCTTACAACTCACACCTTCTGTTGATGCATTTTATGCAAGTCCCTAGACATCTACCCACGTCCATTGCAGGTACAACAGTTTACAGGCCACCATGATTGCTCGTTATTATCCTATACGTGTTTGTATGTGGTTACAGGAACTGCAGGAACGAGATTTAGATGTTTGACTATGTTAGACTTAGTTAGACGTACGAGTGAAGCCTCACTAGTACGGCTGACAGGCTCATACGCACGGTTGATGCTGAGCTAAGTCACAATTACAACCTAAATGAGAAGACACGAGTGAGTGATCACCCGTACGGCTGATGAAGCCAACTCGTACGTGTGATGAATGAATCATATGGGTGAGTCAACATCAGGGGTATATAAAGTCTTATATTCTTCATTTTAGGTTAAGCCTCTCATTTGTTACACACACTCAGATCTAGTGAGCTCCTCCAATTTTCTCTCAGTCCAAATCACCCAGGTGGTGAATAATAGCTCTAGGTGTTGATCTAATCACACTTGATTTAGTTGTGGTTTGACTAAATTAATAAAAAAAAATTAACCTATTCACTAGAGGGTTTGATTCACTTATTCCGCCATTGTGTGAGTTAAATCTGTTGATTTCTAAGTTCCTAGTCATGTTTCATCACCTTCTATTCTTTCCCCCTCAACTCATATTTTAAAGTATTCATCAATATGCTCCATCCAGTTCTGATTCTCGATATACTTCTAACTTTCATATCGGTCATTCTTCTTTTTCATCTACCGCCGGAAGAATCTATTTACTTCTACTATACTCTTGGGTTTATAGTGTTTCTAGTTCTCCCGTGTCTTTATATTGCTATATGCATCGATATATATGGTTTATAATTTCTGGTTTATCGTTGGGCTTTATATGTTCCCTTATATTTCAAAGTCTCTGCTTCTGTCTTCTATAATCATTATCATTAACAGTTAATGCTCTCTTTTATTTGCTGCAATTTATACCCCAATTTTTATTTTGGAGTTTTGTCCTTTTGTTTCTTCTTCTTGCGATTAAGCACCGCTTGTAATGGTCCAGAATTCAGAGATATGAATTTCAGAATGAACATTGTTAATGTTCTAGGAAGGAAATTGTGATGGCACGATCTTGACTTGTCAAATTACTAGAATACCTTGGAAAAGGCCGAATCATCAAGAAATATTTTATTGATATTTTAGAGGTTAAATAGAATACAAGAGTCGTATAACATGGCACATGATGATATTATGATCTGTGAATCATCACGTTCCATTTAGAAACTCATCATGACTTACTGATATTATGATCTGTTGATCAAGTGTCATTATATTATACTAATTCATGCTTCAGTTCCCAACACTACTTCAAAATATTCCTATTTTAAACTTGAATGTTTCAGAATTTAGAAACTAAAATACTTTCTTTTATGATGTAATACAGATAGTGCGAAGAGGTAAATGATTTCAAATAAGAAAAATTAAGAAAATATCTTCAGAAATATGGAGGATATTTATAATGAAAGATATGATGATATTTTAGAATTTCTAATATCAGAGGATGATGAAGAATATTGTTCGCAGGGGTTTAGAGTCAGGAGCAAGGTATTCGTTAATGACTTCAGCAGGTACTGAATCATTTGGATCCTTTGAAGTCAGGTTCAGTCTTTGTAATTTGTCCAAAGCCTCCTTCCTACTTTGCTCAATCCGTTTTCCAGTTCCAAAACTTCTCTTTTTCTGCGCTTTGCCAGCACACTTCATCATTATCATTCAGCTTTTACCGTTTAAAGTCGTTTTTAGTTTTTGTTGCTTCATCAGCATTTTTTCCATTTTCGGAGAACCAATTCTTAGTTCAGAGTGTTTTTCAGAAACTTCACATTCAAATTAAGTCCAGAAGATAGACGTTATATATACACATATAACTGTTGGCGTAGACATGCTGCGAGATTTCAAAATACTGATTGCTAATTCCCAATGATTCGTATGGCAATTCTCATTACAAGATGCGAATGAGTAAATGATGGGGTTTCAATAAATAATTATAATGACTTTTTGGAGAGGCTAAAGTCAAAGGGTAATGAAGTTGTTGGTACATCTGCTAATAATGTGGTGGAATGTAAAAGGTTCCCTGGTAATGATGGTGTATATCTCAAGGTTATAATAAGGTTAGTCTGAATGAAAAGTCGAAGTTGACTTGCTGGAGCTGTGACAAAACTGGCTACTTTGAATAGGAGTCGCAAAGTTATTTTTGCTAATAAATGCCAAAGAATCTGACGCGGATACATTGTTTAAACTTTTACTTTGGTTTCAAGAGTTTTTCGGGTACATAACTGTGGGTAACATGTGGTTGGATCATCATCTCGATTGCTCATCATTCGAAGTGTCTTCAGAAATTTTCGAAGGGTTTGAACACAGATTGTAATCGTTAACATACATTTGATGTTCTACCACAGTTTTGAAGTCAAAATATAGCTTGTGAAAGATGTAAGGATCTAAGAGTGATGATTTTGGTCATATCTCGAGTTGAATTCTGAGATTTCAAAATCAGAATATGTAATTAAATTTTGAATGAGTATGGTTGTTTTGATTTCTATAAAAGAATGTATATTGTTGTGAAAGTAGGGAGTATAATGGATAATTTGCTGAATCAGATTCGAAGAATGTAATATATTATTTGTGAATTTATATATCTCTCGGGTATTACCTACCCGTTAAAAAAATTTCACAATTAATATTTTGTACAAAAGAATTTTATTACAGTCTTTATGAAAATATATATATGTATATTTTCTTCAGATGTAACATAGATTTAATGAGTTAATGTTAAATTAAACTCATTTGATTTACGGTTGAAACTAGAATTTAATAATCCCTAAAGGCTTTAAAAAGTACATAACTTTTACGCAGTATTTCTTTAATGACATTGAAATTATGAATCAACACTTCGTTATTTGTTGATGTATGATGTTCGGTTCGTGGAATTCTTGTGAATTTCGCAAAGTACGAATGATGTTATCTGAAAAGTTTCGGGTACATCGATGATGAAAGTGTAAAATCAAATATATACTTGATTTATTATGAATTGAAATTTGTTGAATTGCGACAGAGATTGTAGTTAACGCTGGTTAAGTTGCGGCCGAAGGACGTACATTATTGCATATTTGTAATATGAATTAACCGAGTAGTTAAGATTCACACACAATAGTTTAGTACGGAAAGATTTATTTCAAAAAATATATATATATAATATACATATAATTTCTTGAGAGGGAATGAGTTAATTCTTCATAACTCGTTGATATAATATACACGTTATTGATTCGTAATGATGTCCACAGTGATTCTTGAACTGACGGAGTTTGTGATGTTATCGGTGTTGTTGATTCGGATGTTGACTGTACTGACGATGCTGGTAACTCTGACGGTACTGCTGATGCTGTTGGTAAAGCAAGTTTAGCTTGTTAATCACACACCATTTTTGTCAGGGTTTCTACTCTTCCTTCTATCATTTTTGGTTCGCTTAACTGATTTATGGTTAGGGCTAGATTAGATAATCTCTAAGACTTTAGAGATTACATAATCGCCGCAGAATGTTTCTCCAATGAAGTTATGATTTAATACTTCGTCAGTTATTGTTGTTGGTACTCCTTGGTATCTATGGTGCGTATGACGTTGATGCTCGTGGGACAGATTGTGAAGTTGAGGTTTACGACGCGGTTGTGGTTGGAGGTGGTAATGGTACTGTTGGCGTTGATGATGGTGGTACTGGTTATGCTGCTGATGCTGCTGCTGGTGTTTGTAATCTCTGCACCATATTCTCCAAAGCCACTACCCGAGCGCGAAGCTCGTTGACTTCTTCTATTACACCGGGGTGATTGTCGGTTCGGACGAGCGGATAAATAAAATCTAAAATTTGATGTAATATATAATCGTGACGAGATACTCTGGAAATGAGCGAGAACATGGTGTTTCGGACAGGTTCGCCGGTAAGTGCTTCAGGTTCTTCGTCAAGAGGGCAATGTGGTGAATGGAAGGGATCACCTTCTTCTTGTCTCCAATGATTGAGGAGGCTACGAACCCATCCCCAATTCATCCAGAATAGGTGATGACTGATTGGTTGATCTATTCCGGTCACACTGCTTTCGGAGCTTGAATGGGATTCCATTTCGGAATCTGAGTGACTTGAACTGATGACGAATTCCATTTCATACGATTGGATAAAGAATTTTTTTTTTTTTATGAAATGATTTTGGCTAACGGATGGTATTCTAATTACATAGAATATATATATATATATATATATATATATATATATATATATATATATATATATATATATATATATATATATATATATATATATATATATATATATATATATATATATATAGATCAAAAGATTTCGTAGATTACGGAGGACTTTGTGGGATATGTCAGGCAAAGTTTAAAGTAACAGATACGATAAGATATGATTTAGCAGATATGCTAAGATATGAATTTTTGTCTATACACTATTCATGCAATCAATGCAGCAAGACGCGTCTTAGACTAAAAATGATAAGCAGGTAATTTCCTGAGGAAGTAATTAATTTTCGACACAAAATGATAAGCAAAACTTTTGACATGCAGACACGGTCGAAGTCCAGACTCACTAATGCATCCTATCGACTTATCAGTTAGACACACTAATGCAGACCTGACTCGCTAAGACCACCGCTCTGATACCAACTGAAAGGACCCGTTCATATACATTATAAATGATTCACAATAGTTGATTACATTGCGAGGTATTTGACCTCTATATGATACATTTTACAAACATTGCATTCGTTTTTAAAAGACAATCTTTCTTTACATCGAAAATTGACAGGCATGCAAACCATTTCATAATATCCACTATCCAACTATAAATTGATTTAATAATAATCTTTGATGAACTCAATGACTCGAATGCAACGTTCTTCGAAATATGCTATGAAAGACTCCAAGTAATATCTTTAAAATGAGCAAATGCACAGCGGAAGATTTCTTTAACACCTGAGAATAAACATGCTTTAAAGTGTCAACCAAAAGGTTGGTGAGTTCATTAGTTTATCATAATCATTTATTTCCATCATTTTAATAGACCACAAGAATTTCATTTCCAGTTCTCATAAATATACGTCCCATGCATAGAGACAAAAATAATCATTCATATGGTGAACACCTGGTAACCGACATTAACTAGATACATATAAGAATATCCCCTATCATTCCGGGATCCTCCTTCGGACATGATATAAATTTCGAAGTACTAAAGCATCCGGTACTTTGGATGGGGTTTGTTAGGCCCAATAGATCTATCTTTAGGATTCGCGTCAATTAGGGTGTCTGTTCCCTAATTCTTAGATTACCAGACTTTAATAAAAAGGGGCATATTCGATTTCGATAATTCAACCATAGAATGTAGTTTCAATTACTTGTGTCTATTTCGTCAAACATTTATAAAAGCGCATGTATTCTCAGTCCCAAAAATATAAAGGGTAAAAAGGCAAATGAAACTCACCATACTGTATTTCGTAGTAAAAATACATATAACGTCATTGAACAAGTGCAAGGTTGGCCTCGGATTCACGAACCTAAATTAATTATATATATTTATGTGTTGGTCAATATTTGTCTAACAAATTAGGTCAAGTCATAGTGTACCACAATCCTAATGCTCGAGACTAATATGCAAAAGTCAACAAAAGTAAATTTGACTCAAAATAATTTCCAAAAATCTATACATGATTAATATATAGTTTAAATATCGTTGTTTTATATTTTTAAATATTTTTAAAAGATTTATTGGAGTAAATAATATAATTTATTTATTAATAAATAAAATTTTATATTAAATTTATATAATAAAATATACTTTTATATATATTAAGTAATAAAATTTATAGAGTTCATTTAATATCATAAAGATAATATGATAGGTATTATTAAAGTAAGTTATTACACGTAGTAAAATATGTTTGTGTCACATATTTATTTGATAAAATAATATCTATAATGATAGTAAGTAAAAGTTGTATTATTTTGTAATAATAACTATTATTATAAAAATATCAATATTTATAATTACTAAGATGACATTAGATAAAACGATAATTCTAATTATGATAACTTTAATATTTACGATAATTTTTAATATTATCTTTAAAATAATAATTCTATTTAAAATAATAATAATAATAATGATATTTTATAGTAACAATGACATTTCTATTAAAATGATAATTTTTGTTAAAATGATAGTTTTAATACTAACGATACTTTTAATAATAATAGTAATGATAAAAATAATAAGAACGATAATTTTATCTAAATCAATATCTTATAATATTTTAATTTCATCATGATACTCTTACCCATTATTTCCTAATCGTTTCGTTTAATAGCTTTTAATCGTCTTTTATATCGTGTTCGTAATAATGATAATAATAGTAATCAAAATAATTAGGTGTTACAAATATTTGTTTTAATTACACTAATATTAATAATGATAGTTACTATAACATTATTAATGATAATACTAATAATTATCTTAATGATAATATAGTAATAATAATAATAACAATAACAATAACCATTTTTAAATAATGATATATATATTAATAATGATAATAATAATAATAATAATACCAATAATAATAATAATAATAATAATAATAATTGGATAATAATAATAATACTAATTATAACTTTAACGATAATAACGATAGTAATAATAAAAAAAATAACAATTTTTAATGATAAATCCCTTTTATTGATAAAGATAATAATAATGATAATAATAAGATAAAACTAGAACGACGATAAAAATGACGATAATAATAATCATTTTTAATAAAAATATCAAAAATTCAATTGATTATAACTTCTAATCCGTTCATCGAAACCATTCGATATCTAAAGGAAAAGTTCTTAATTTTTAGCTAGCTTTCCAAGGACATGCATATCTTATACCTTATCTCAACCGCAAGTGTAACTAATTCAACATTCAACCTAACCTGTCTAAGGGCAATATCAAAAGTACAAGCATGCATAATCCTAAATACTCGAGCACTAGTCAGGGATACACTATTAGTATGTAAAAGTTAAATTATGAGTACTCACGTATCAATATTGAGATTCAATATTGTAGGAAAGGTACGTAGACGCAACGGAAATGATAAACACTATATTGACCTCACGAGCATACCCATGAACCATACTCAATCACCTCCATAGCTATAACCCATAATTTCCTTAATCCTATCCCACTCGAAAAACAATTTCGAAATCACTCGGACATCACTCCGTCGTAATATTTTATGTATATTAATAATATCTTGAAATAATACGGAGTAAATATATATATGTAAATCGATTGAGAGAGTTTAGAAAAAAATATTTTCAAGTTTCTATGAAATAATGAAACCTATTAAATTCTATTTATAATAGATTTTTGAATTATTAAAGTGAATTATTAAAGTGAATTATTAAAGTATGAATTATTAAAGTGAATTATTAAAGTATGAATTATTAAAGTATGAATTATTAAAGTGAATTATTAAAGTATGAATTATTAAAGTAAATTATTAAAGTTAAAGTAAAGTAAAATTAAAGTAAAGGTAAAGTTTAAGTATAGTAAAAGTATAAAACTATGTACGTATAATACGCGTATAAATATATATAATATTAATTTAAATCGTTATATATATAAAATAAAATATAAATATCGTTATCTTTATCATACTAGTTAAGTAATGAGTTGTCAAAAGTGGTTCTAGATATTTATAAAAGTTATATACGTTTTAATAATAAAGTTCTTTTTAAACTGAAAACGTTTTTGTACGTTTGAAACTAAATAGATCAATCGAGTCTTTATGAGATTCAATCTTCCACTATCATTTGTCTAGTTCTCAATGATTGACAATTTGTTCTTATTTATAAATCACTTTACCATTTTCCGAATATTGTTAAAATGGAAAGATTTCTCAAATCAACGTGGGCCTTTCAACAGAGACTTGTAATCATAATTCAATATATCTGATAATTCAATCATTTGATCTTATCTTCTAATTCCATTGATAAACATTTTGAAACAGATACAATCATATAAAGTATTTAATCTAATATTTTGTTTACGTTTCAAGTTATAATATATATACACATATACATATATAATCATATTCGTTTAATGGTTCGTGAATCGTTGGAACTTGGTCGAGGTTGAATGAATGTATGAACATAGTTTAAAATTCTTGAAATTTAACTTAACAAATATTGCTTATCGTGTCGGAAACATATAAAGATTAAAGTTTAAATTTGGTTGGAAATTTCCGGGTTGTCACATAGATTGAGCTAGATTTTGTTGAAGATGATGAAGAAAACTTAGAACAAATGTAGAACACTTGAGAGAGAGTAATTTGATTCAAGAAAATTGAAATGGAAGTGTGTTTGTGGTACTCTAGTTCACGTGAACTTAAGGTGTCCATATAGTCTTCATTAGTTTGTAATCTTATGAGATATTTCATGCTAGATGTTAAATGATGGTTCCCACATGGTTAGGTGACTCTCATGGGCTGCTAAGAGCTGATAATTGGAGTGTATATACCAATAGTACATACATATAGAAGCTGGGTATTGTACGAGTACGAATACGGGTGTATACGAGTAAAATTGTTGATGAAAATGAATGAGGATGTAATTGTAAGCATTTTTGTTAAGTAGAAGTACTTGGATAAGTGTCTTGAAGTCTTTCAAAAGTGTATGAATACATATTAAAACACTACATGTATATACATTTTAACTGAGTCGTTAAGTCATCGTTAGTCGTTACATCTAAGTGTTGTTTTGAAACCTTTAAGTTAACGATCTTGTTAAATGTTGTTAACCCATTGTTTATTATATCAAATGAGATGTTAAATTATTATATTATCATGATAATATGATGTATTAATATATCTTAATATGATATATATACAGTTAAATATTGTTACAACGATAATCGTTACATATATGTCTCGTTTCGAAATCCTTAAGTTAGTAGTCTTGTTTTTACATATGTAGTTCATTGTTAATATACTTAATGATATGTTTACTTATCATAATATCATGTTAACTATATATATATATATATATATATATATATATATATATATATATATATATATATATATATATATATATATATATATATATATATATATATATATATATATATATCATATAGTTTTTACAAGTTTTAACGTTCGTGAATCACCGGTCAACTTGGGTGGTCAATTGTTTATATGAAACATATTTCAATTAATCAAGTCTTAACAAGTTTGATTGCTTAACATGTTGGAAACACTTAATCATGTAAATATCAATTTCATTTAATATAAATAAACATGGAAAAGTTCGGGTCACTACACAATGTAATGTTATAGCTTTTTTTATATCACTGATTTCGAAAAAAGTTATTTTGGTTGGAACGCGTTATAGACTATCTTTCTCATCGGTAACATCATTCATTCGCCCACCCGGCTCCCATCTTTGGTAATCATATATATAGATACTTCTGATAGAAGTATTGATTTCGTCTATTAGCATACTTAAAAAATATGTTCAATGCTCAACTTTGCTACACTATTGTTGGTTAGAAATTGATTCATTGATTATGATGCTGATGTTCGGTTTTTCAATTCTTAGTTATCAACAGTTTGCAGCCATTGTTTGCAACCATTTTCACATTCGGAATGTACAATAGCTTAGTTTAAACGTAAGCGTGGTCTGTCGCAGCAACGTGCGGCTGACCACACACTTGTTTCTATAAAACTTAAGACATGATTGAGAGAGAGATTGACTCTAGCGACAATGTGACTTGTTTTGAAGTCATTCATTCATCTAAAGAAATCAACTAGAGTACCAAGTCATCTAAGGAAACAAAAATAGAGCAAGACACTATAGCACATGACAAACGACAACGTTCAAGTCAAGATAATCAACTCAACCTTATATTCTAGTCGAACTAAATAAATTCAAGTCAGATAACTCAAACAAGATACTACAAACGAACAATAAAGGTTCAAGTCAATAAACTCAACAAGATATTCCACTCTAATAAAAAATGTTCAAGTCAGGAAACTCAAACAAGATATCGCAAGCGAACAAAAAAACCTTTCAGTTAGGGGTGGTCAGTATTTGGTTTGAAACCGTTTAACCCGAAAACTAAACCGGAACCAAACTGAAAAGACCGAAACAGATTTGGAATACGGTTTTCGGATCGTGTAAAACCAAAACCGAATTTGAATTCGGTTTTTGGTTTTGAAAATTCTGAATTCGGTTAAACCGAAAACCGAATTAAAAATTTTTAATATATATTATTGAAATGTCCCGTTCTTATTGATTAAAAACGTTCCATATTAATTGATTTCGTTGCGAGGTTTTGACCTCTATATGAGACGTTTTTCAAAGACTGCATTCATTTTTAAAACAAACCATAACCTTTATTTCATAAGTAAAGGTTTAGAAAGCTTTACGTAGATTATCAAATAATGATAATCTAAAATATCCTGTTTACACACGACCATTACATAATGGTTTACAATACAAATATGTTACATCGAAATCAGTTTCTTGAATGCAGTTTTTACACAATATCATACAAACATGGACTCCAAATCTTGTCCTTATTTTAGTATGCAACAGCGGAAGCTCTTAATATTCACCTGAGAATAAACATGCTTTAAACGTCAACAAAAATGTTGGTGAGTTATAGGTTTAACCTATATATATCAAATCGTAACAATAGACCACAAGATTTCATATTTCAATACACATCCCATACATAGAGATAAAAATCATTCATATGGTGAACACCTGGTAACCGACAATAACAAGATGCATATATAAGAATATCCCCATCATTCCAGGACACCCTTCGGATATGATATAAATTTCGAAGTACTAAAGCATCCGGTACTTTGGATGGGGTTTGTTAGGCCCAATAGATCTATCTTTAGGATTCGCGTCAATTAGGGTGTCTGTTCCCTAATTCTTAGATTACCAGACTTAATAAAAAGGGGCATATTCGATTTCGATAATTCAACCATAGAATGTAGTTTCACGTACTTGTGTCTATTTTGTAAATCATTTATAAAACCTGCATGTATTCTCATCCCAAAAATATTAGATTTTAAAAGTGGGACTATAACTCACTTTCACAGATTTTTACTTCGTCGGGAAGTAAGACTTGGCCACTGTTGATTCACGAACCTATAACAATATATACATATATATTAAAGTATGTTCAAAATATATTTACAACACTTTTAATATATTTTGATGTTTTAAGTTTATTAAGTCAGCTGTCCTCGTTAGTAACCTATAACTAGTTGTCCACAGTTAGATGTACAGAAATAAATCGATAAATATTATCTTGAATCAATCCACGACCCAGTGTATACGTATCTCAGTATTGATCACAACTCAAACTATATATATTTTGGAATCAACCTCAACCCTGTATAGCTAACTCCAACATTCACATATAGAGTGTCTATGGTTGTTCCGAAATATATATAGATGTGTCGACATGATAGGTCGAAACATTGTATACGTGTCTATGGTATCTCAAGATTACATAATATACAATACAAGTTGATTAAGTTATGGTTGGAATAGATTTGTTACCAATTTTCACGTAGCTAAAATGAGAAAAATTATCCAATCTTGTTTTACCCATAACTTCTTCATTTTAAATCCGTTTTGAGTGAATCAAATTGCTATGATTTCATATTGAACTCTATTTTATGAATCTAAACAGAAAAAGTATAGGTTTATAGTCGGAAAAATAAGTTACAAGTCGTTTTTGTAAAGGTAGTCATTTCAGTCGAAAGAACGACGTCTAGATGACCATATTAGAAAACATACTTCCACTTTGAGTTTAACCATAATTTTTGGATATAGTTTCATGTTCATAATAAAAATCATTTTCTCAGAATAACAACTTTTAAATCAAAGTTTATCATAGTTTTTAATTAACTAACCCAAAACAGCCCGCGGTGTTACTACGACGGCGTAAATCCGGTTTTACGGTGTTTTTCGTGTTTCCAGGTTTTAAATCATTAAGTTAGCATATCATATAGATATAGAACATGTGTTTAGTTAATTTTAAAAGTCAAGTTAGAAGGATTAACTTTTGTTTGCGAACAAGTTTAGAATTAACTAAACTATGTTCTAGTGATTACGAGTTTAAACCTTCGAATAAGATAGTTTTATATATATGAATCGAATGATGTTATGAACATCATTACTACCTCAAGTTTAGTAGGTAAACCTACTGGAAGTGACAAGAAATGATCTAGCTTCAAAGGATCTTGGATGACTTGAAAGTTCTTGAAGTAGGATCATGACACAAAAACAAGTTCAAGTAAGATTTTTGCTCGAATTAAGATAGTTTATAGTTATAGAAATTGAATCAAAGTTTGAATATGAATATTACCTTGAATAAGAAAGATAACCTACTGTTTATAACAAAGGTTTCTTGATCTTAGATGATTACTTGGAATGGATTAGAAAGCTTGGAAGTAAATTAGTAAACTTGAAGGGATTTTTGAAGTATTCTTGAAGTGTTCTTCCTATGATGATTATAGCTTGATTCTTGAAGTGATTTTTGATGAAGATGATGATTAACTACTGGAAAAATACGTTCATAATAGTGTGGGTGTGTTGAGAGAGAATTAGAAAGAGATTTGGAAGTGAAATGGAGTGAATGATGAGTGTTAATTGGTGAGTGGTGAGTGGGGTTAAAAGGAGTTCTAGTTAGTTGACTAGCTCATGGTAGAAGTTAAAATTGATTAGTCATACATGACATAATCAAGAGTGGAATCCCATGCTAGTTCCTATTGGTATATACCCATAGTAAGTACGTTTTGAAGCTGTGTATAATACGGGTAGGAATACGACTAGAATTCTTGATGAAAGAAAAGAATGGGAAAGTAACTGTAACCATTTTCGTTAAGTATGAGTGTTTTGATATATGTCTTGAAGTCTTCCAAAAGTATTTTAATACATCTAAATACACTACATGTATATACATTTTAACGGAGTCGTTAAGTCATCGTTAGTCGTTACATGTAAGTGTTGTTTTGAAACCTTTAAGTTAACGATCTCAATTAATGTTGTTAACCCATTGTTTATTATATCTAATGAGATGTTAAGTTATTATATTATCATGATATTATGATATATTAATATATCTTAATATGATATATATACATTTAAATGTCGTTACAACGATAATCGTTACATATATGTCTCGTTTCGAAATCCTTAAGTTAGTAGTCTTGTTTATATGTATATAACTCATTGTTAATATACTTATGGAGATACTTACTTATCATAATCTCATGTTAACCATATGTATATCCATATATATATATCGTCAAGTCGTTTTTACAAGTTTTAACGTTCGTGAATCGCCGGTCAACTTGGGTGGTCAATTGTCTATATGAAACATATTTCAATTAATCAAGTCTTAACAAGTTTGATTGCTTAACATGTTGGAAACATTTAATCATGTAAATATCAATCTCAATTAATATATATAAACATGGAAAAGTTCGGGTCACTACAGTACCTACCCGTTAAATAAATTTCGTCCCGAAATTTTAAGCTGTTGAAGGTGTTGACGAATCTTCTGGAAATAGATGCGGGTATTTCTTCTTCATCTGATCTTCACGCTCCCAGGTGAACTCGGGTCCTCTACGAGCATTCCATCGAACCTTAACAATTGGTATCTTGTTTTGCTTAAGTCTTTTAACCTCACGATCCATTATTTCGACGGGTTCTTCGATGAATTGAAGTTTTTCGTTGATTTGGATTTCATCTAACGGAATAGTGAGATCTTCTTTAGCAAAACATTTCTTTAAATTCGAGACGTGGAAAGTGTTATGTACAGCCGCGAGTTGTTGAGGTAACTCTAGTCGGTAAGCTACTGGTCCGACACGATCAATAATCTTGAATGGTCCAATATACCTTGGATTTAATTTCCCTCGTTTACCAAATCGAACAACGCCTTTCCAAGGTGCAACTTTAAGCATGACCATCTCTCCAATTTCAAATTCTATATCTTTTCTTTTAATGTCAGCGTAGCTCTTTTGTCGACTTTGGGCGGTTTTCAACCGTTGTTGAATTTGGATGATCTTCTCGGTAGTTTCTTGTATAATCTCCGGACCCGTAATCTGTCTATCCCCCACTTCACTCCAACAAATCGGAGACCTGCACTTTCTACCATAAAGTGCTTCAAACGGCGCCATCTCAATGCTTGAATGGTAGCTGTTGTTGTAGGAAAATTCTGCTAACGGTAGATGTCGATCCCAACTGTTTCCGAAATCAATAACACATGCTCGTAGCATGTCTTCAAGCGTTTGTATCGTCCTTTCGCTCTGCCCATCAGTTTGTGGATGATAGGCAGTACTCATGTCTAGACGAGTTCCTAATGCTTGCTGTAATGTCTGCCAGAATCTTGAAATAAATCTGCCATCCCTATCAGAGATAATAGAGATTGGTATTCCATGTCTGGAGACGACTTCCTTCAAATACAGTCGTGCTAACTTCTCCATCTTGTCATCTTCTCTTATTGGCAGAAAGTGTGCTGATTTGGTGAGACGATCAACTATTACCCAAATAGTATCAAAACCACTTGCAGTCCTTGGCAATTTAGTGATGAAATCCATGGTAATGTTTTCCCATTTCCATTCTGGGATTTCGGGTTGTTGAAGTAGACCTGATGGTTTCTGATGCACAGCTTTGACCTTAGAACACGTCAAACATTCTCCTACGTATTTAGCAACATCGGCTTTCATACCCGGCCACCAAAAATGTTTCTTGAGATCCTTGTACATCTTCCCTGTTCCAGGATGTATTGAGTATCTGGTTTTATGAGCTTCTCTAAGTACCATTTCTCTCATATCTCCAAATTTTGGTACCCAAATCCTTTCAGCCCTATACCGGGTTCCGTCTTTCCGAATATTAAGATGCTTCTCCGATCCTTTGGGTATTTCATCCTTTAAATTTCCCTCTTTTAAAACTCCTTGTTGCGCCTCCTTTATTTGAGTAGTAATGTTATCATGAATCATTATATTCATAGATTTTACTCGAATGGGTTCTCTGTCCTTCCTGCTTAAGGCATCGGCTACCACATTTGCCTTCCCCGGGTGGTAACGAATCTCAAAGTCGTAATCATTCAATAATTCAATCCACCTACGCTGCCTCATATTCAGTTGTTTCTGATTAAATATGTGTTGAAGACTTTTGTGGTCGGTATATATAATACTTTTGACCCCATATAAGTAGTGCCTCCAAGTCTTTAATGCAAAAACAACCGCGCCTAATTCCAAATCATGCGTCGTATAATTTTGTTCGTGAATCTTCAATTGTCTAGACGCATAAGCAATCACCTTCGTTCGTTGCATTAATACACAACCGAGACCTTGCTTTGATGCATCACAATAAATCACAAAATCATCATTCCCTTCAGGCAATGACAATATAGGTGCCGTAGTTAGCTTTTTCTTCAATAACTGAAACGCTTTCTCTTGTTCATCATTCCATTCAAATTTCTTCCCTTTATGCGTTAATGCAGTCAAGGGTTTTGCTATTCTGGAAAAGTCTTGGATGAACCTTCTGTAGTAACCAGCTAGTCCTAAAAACTGGCGTATGTGTTTCGGAGTTTTCGGGGTTTCCCACTTTTCAACAGTTTCTATCTTTGCCGGATCCACCTTAATACCTTCTTTGTTCACTATGTGACCGAGGAATTGAACTTCTTCCAACCAAAATGCACACTTTGAAAACTTAGCGTACAATTCTTCCTTCCTCAATACTTCTAACACCTTTCTCAAATGTTCACCGTGTTCTTGGTCATTCTTTGAGTAAATAAGTATGTCATCAATGAAAACAATGACAAACTTGTCAAGGTATGGTCCACACACTCGGTTCATAAGGTCCATGAACACAGCTGGTGCATTAGTTAAACCAAACGGCATGACCATAAACTCGTAATGACCGTAACGTGTTCTGAAAGCAGTCTTTGGAATATCATCTTCTTTCACCCGCATTTGATGATACCCGGAACGTAAGTCAATCTTTGAATAAACAGACGAGCCTTGTAGTTGATCAAATAAGTCGTCGATTCTCGGTAGTGGGTAGCGGTTCTTGATGGTAAGTTTGTTCAACTCTCGGTAGTCGATACACAACCTGAATGTACCATCTTTCTTCTTGACAAACAAAACAGGAGCTCCCCACGGTGATGTGCTTGGTCGAATGAAACCACGCTCTAAAAGTTCTTGTAATTGGCTTTGCAGTTCCTTCATCTCGCTGGGTGCGAGTCTGTAAGGAGCACGAGCTATTGGTGCAGCTCCTGGTACAAGATCTATTTGAAATTCAACGGATCGATGTGGGGGTAATCCCGGTAATTCTTTCGGAAATACATCGGGAAATTCTTTTGCAATGGGAACATCATTGATGCTCTTTTCTTCAGTTTGTACTTTCTCGATGTGTGCTAGAACAGCATAGCAACCTTTTCTTATTAGTTTTTGTGCCTTCAAATTACTAATAAGATGTAGCTTCGTGTTGCCCTTTTCTCCGTACACCATTAAGGGTTTTCCTTTTTCTCGTATAATGCGAATTGCATTTTTGTAACAAACGATCTCCGCTTTCACTTCTTTCAACCAGTCCATACCGATTATCACATCAAAACTCCCTAACTCTACTGGTATCAAATCAATCTTAAATGTTTCGCTAACCAGTTTAATTTCTCGATTTCGACATATATTATCTGCTGAAATTAATTTACCATTTGCTAATTCGAGTAAAAATTTACTATCCAAAGGCGTCAATGGACAACTTAATTTAGCACAAAAATCTCTACTCATATAGCTTCTATCCGCACCCGAATCAAATAAAACGTAAGCAGATTTATTGTCAATAAGAAACGTACCCGTAACAAGCTCCGGGTCTTCCTGTGCCTCTACCGCATTAATATTGAAAACTCTTCCACGGCCTTGTCCATTCGTGTTCTCCTGGTTCGGGCAATTTCTAATAATGTGGCCTGGTTTTCCACATTTATAACAAACTACATTGGCATAACTTGCTCCGACACTACTTGCTCCGCCATTACTCGTTCCGACACCATTTGTTCCTTTCGTTCTATTAACCCCTGGTCCGTAGACCTCACACTTCGCCGCGCTATGACCATTTCTTTTACACTTGTTGCAAAATTTGGTGCAGAACCCCGAGTGATTCTTTTCACACCTTTGGCATAGCTGCTTCTGATTGTTGTTGTTGTTGTTGTTGTTGCGGTTATTATTGTTGTTGGGATGATTGTTGTAGTTGCTGTTGTTGTTGTTGTTGTTGTTGTTGTTGTTGGGCCGTTTGTTGTAGTTGCGATTGATGTTGCGATTGTTGGGATAATTGTTGCGATTATTGTTGTAATTGCTGTTGTTGTTGTATTGGTGATTCTTATCACCATTTTCCTCCCACTTTCTTTTGACTTGCTTCACATTGGCCTCTTCAGCAGTCTGTTCTTTAATTCTTTCTTCAATCTGGTTCACTAGTTTGTGAGCCATTCTACATGCCTGTTGTATGGAGGCGGGCTCGTGTGAACTTATATCTTCTTGGATTCTTTCCGGTAATCCTTTCACAAACGAGTCGATCTTCTCTTCCTCATCTTCGAATGCTCCCGGACACAATAGGCACAATTCTGTGAATCGTCTTTCGTACGTGGTAATATCAAATCCTTGGGTTCGTAACCCTCTAAGTTCTGTCTTGAGCTTATTGACCTCGGTTCTGGGACGGTACTTCTCGTTCATCAAGTGCTTGAATGCTGACCACGGTAGTGCGTACGCATCATCTTGTCCCACTTGCTCTAGATAGGTATTCCACCATGTTAACGCAGAACCTGTGAAGGTATGCGTAGCGTACTTCACTTTGTCCTCTTCAGTACACTTACTTATGGCAAACACCGATTCAACCTTCTCGGTCCACCGTTTCAATCCGATCGGTCCTTCGGTTCCATCAAATTCCAAAGGTTTGCAGGCAGTGAATTCTTTGTAGGTGCATCCTACACGATTTCCTGTACTGCCAGATCCAAGGTTATTGTTGGTATATAGCGCAGCCTGTACTGCGGCTATGTTTGAAGCTAGAAAAGTACGGAATTCCTCTTCATTCATATTCACGGTGTGTCGAGTAGTCGGTGCCATTTCCTTCAAAATAGTTAAATGGAACAAGTTAATCATACAGAATATTAAGAGTAGTTAATAGTATTTCGTAGCATAATATGAACTCATTTATAAAAGCTTTTTCTTCATATCAGCGTTTTATAAGTTTAAATTCGGGTAGTACCTACCCGTTAAGTTCATACTTAGTAGCTAATATACAATTCAACTACTACAATTCTATATGAAAAACTGATTATAATAATATTTCGCGTTCAAACTTTTACACAATATTTTACAAACTTACAATACCGCTTATTTTACATATAGCATGAAATATAGCACACAACAAATTTGATACAAGATGGTTGTGAAGATAATTCTAGCTAGTACACAAGTCGTTCAGCAAAGGCAATAAAGACACGTAATTCATACGTCCAGAAACAAGTCATGCATTCTGGTTTTACTAGGATTACTTCCCATCCTTGGTCTTGTGGAACATAACCGTTATGGCCGTTGATAAGACAGCGTGTTGTAACGTCGTCAAAGGGACGAGGGTTACGTAATGACCAACAGTCTCGTAATAACCTAAAAACCTCATTTCTTACCCCAATTACCGACTCCGTCACTTGAGGGAACGTTTTGTTTAATAGTTGTAGCCCGATGTTCTTGTTCTCACTTTGGTGAGAAGCGAACATTACTAACCCGTAAGCATAACATGCTTCTTTATGTTGCATGTTAGCCGCTTTTTCTAAATCACGAAGTCCTATATTTGGATATACAGAGTCAAAATAATTTCTTAACCCGTTGCGTAAAATAGCATTTGGGTTCCCCGCAATATATGCGTCAAAGTAAACACATCGTAACTTATGGATTTCCCAATGTGATATCCCCCATCTTCCGAACGAAAGCCTTTTATAAACCAAATCATTCTTGGAACGTTCTTCGAATGTCTTACAAACTGATCTCGCCTTAAATAGTTGTGCCGAGGAATTCTGACCGACTCTAGACAAGATTTCATCAATCATGTCTCCGGGTAGGTCTCTTAAAATATTGGGTTGTCTATCCATTTTGTGTTTTTATACTGTAAAATAGACAAGAGTTAGATTCATAAAAAAATACTTATTAATACAAGCAATTTTTACATATATCATAAAGCATAAGCACACTATATTACATATATTACACCACACGAATACAACTATCTTATTCCGACTCGCTTGTTTCTTCTTCTTTGGTTTTGGTTCGTTTTCCCAAGTTTCTAGGGATATATGATGTTCCCCTAATACGAGCCGTTATTTTCCACATTGGTTTAGAAAAACCTGGTGGTTTAGAGGTTCCCGGGTCATTGTTACAACTTAAGGACTTCGGGGGTTGACGATACATATAAAGTTCATCGGGGTTGGAATTAGATTTCTCTATTTTTATGCCCTTTCCCTTATTATTTTCTTTTGCCTTTTTAAATTCAGTTGGGGTAATTTCTATAACATCATCGGAATTCTCGTCGGAATCCGATTCATCGGAGAATTGGTAATCCTCCCAATATTTTGCTTCCTTAGCGGAAACACCATTGACCATAATTAACCTTGGTCGGTTGGTTGAGGATTTTCTTTTACTTAACCGTTTTATTATTTCCCCCACCGGTTCTATTTCTTCATCCGGTTCCGATTCTTCTTCCGGTTCCGATTCTTCTTCTGGTTCCGACTCTTCTTCCGGTTCCTCTTCGGGAACTTGTGAATCAGTCCACGAATCATTCCAATTTACATTTGACTCTTCATTATTATTAGGTGAGTCAATGGGACTTGTTCTAGAGGTAGACATCTATCACATAATATCAAACGCGTTAAGAGATTAATATATCACATAATATTCACATGTTAAAAAAATATAGTTTCCAACAAAATTTGTTAAGCAATCATTTTTCAAGTAAACACGGTCGAAGTCCAGACTCACTAATGCATCCTAACAAACTACATAAGACACACTAATGCAAAATTCTGGTTCTCTAAGACCAACGCTCTGATACCAACTGAAATGTCCCGTTCTTATTGATTAAAAACGTTCCATATTAATTGATTTCGTTGCGAGGTTTTGACCTCTATATGAGACGTTTTTCAAAGACTGCATTCATTTTTAAAACAAACCATAACCTTTATTTCATAAGTAAAGGTTTAGAAAGCTTTACGTAGATTATCAAATAATGATAATCTAAAATATCCTGTTTACACACGACCATTACATAATGGTTTACAATACAAATATGTTACATCGAAATCAGTTTCTTGAATGCAGTTTTTACACAATATCATACAAACATGGACTCCAAATCTTGTCCTTATTTTAGTATGCAACAGCGAAAGCTCTTAATATTCACCTGAGAATAAACATGCTTTAAACGTCAACAAAAATGTTGGTGAGTTATAGGTTTAACCTATATATATCAAATCGTAACAATAGACCACAAGATTTCATATTTCAATACACATCCCATACATAGAGATAAAAATCATTCATATGGTGAACACCTAGTAACCGACAATAACAAGATGCATATATAAGAATATCCCCATCATTCCGGGACACCCTTCGGATATGATATAAATTTCGAAGTACTAAAGCATCCGGTACTTTGGATGGGGTTTGTTAGGCCCAATAGATCTATCTTTAGGATTCGCGTCAATTAGGGTGTCTGTTCCCTAATTCTTAGATTACCAGACTTAATAAAAAGGGGCATATTCGATTTCGATAATTCAACCATAGAATGTAGTTTCACGTACTTGTGTCTATTTTGTAAATCATTTATAAAACCTGCATGTATTCTCATCCCAAAAATATTAGATTTTAAAAGTGGGACTATAACTCACTTTCACAGATTTTTACTTCGTCGGGAAGTAAGACTTGGCCACTGTTGATTCACGAACCTATAACAATATATACATATATATTAAAGTATGTTCAAAATATATTTACAACACTTTTAATATATTTTGATGTTTTAAGTTTATTAAGTCAGCTGTCCTCGTTAGTAACCTATAACTAGTTGTCCACAGTTAGATGTACAGAAATAAATCGATAAATATTATCTTGAATCAATCCACGACCCAGTGTATACGTATCTCAGTATTGATCACAACTCAAACTATATATATTTTGGAATCAACCTCAACCCTGTATAGCTAACTCCAACATTCACATATAGAGTGTCTATGGTTGTTCCGAAATATATATAGATGTGTCGACATGATAGGTCGAAACATTGTATACGTGTCTATGGTATCTCAAGATTACATAATATACAATACAAGTTGATTAAGTTATGGTTGGAATAGATTTGTTACCAATTTTCACGTAGCTAAAATGAGAAAAATTATCCAATCTTGTTTTACCCATAACTTCTTCATTTTAAATCCGTTTTGAGTGAATCAAATTGCTATGATTTCATATTGAACTCTATTTTATGAATCTAAACAGAAAAAGTATAGGTTTATAGTCGGAAAAATAAGTTACAAGTCGTTTTTGTAAAGGTAGTCATTTCAGTCGAAAGAACGACGTCTAGATGACCATATTAGAAAACATACTTCCACTTTGAGTTTAACCATAATTTTTGGATATAGTTTCATGTTCATAATAAAAATCATTTTCTCAGAATAACAACTTTTAAATCAAAGTTTATCATAGTTTTTAATTAACTAACCCAAAACAGCCCGCGGTGTTACTACGACGGCGTAAATCCGGTTTTACGGTGTTTTTCGTGTTTCCAGGTTTTAAATCATTAAGTTAGCATATCATATAGATATAGAACATGTGTTTAGTTAATTTTAAAAGTCAAGTTAGAAGGATTAACTTTTGTTTGCGAACAAGTTTAGAATTAACTAAACTATGTTCTAGTGATTACGAGTTTAAACCTTCGAATAAGATAGTTTTATATATATGAATCGAATGATGTTATGAACATCATTACTACCTCAAGTTTAGTAGGTAAACCTACTGGAAGTGACAAGAAATGATCTAGCTTCAAAGGATCTTGGATGACTTGAAAGTTCTTGAAGTAGGATCATGACACAAAAACAAGTTCAAGTAAGATTTTTGCTCGAATTAAGATAGTTTATAGTTATAGAAATTGAATCAAAGTTTGAATATGAATATTACCTTGAATAAGAAAGATAACCTACTGTTTATAACAAAGGTTTCTTGATCTTAGATGATTACTTGGAATGGATTAGAAAGCTTGGAAGTAAATTAGTAAACTTGAAGGGATTTTTGAAGTATTCTTGAAGTGTTCTTCCTATGATGATTATAGCTTGATTCTTGAAGTGATTTTTGATGAAGATGATGATTAACTACTGGAAAAATACGTTCATAATAGTGTGGGTGTGTTGAGAGAGAATTAGAAAGAGATTTGGAAGTGAAATGGAGTGAATGATGAGTGTTAATTGGTGAGTGGTGAGTGGGGTTAAAAGGAGTTCTAGTTAGTTGACTAGCTCATGGTAGAAGTTAAAATTGATTAGTCATACATGACATAATCAAGAGTGGAATCCCATGCTAGTTCCTATTGGTATATACCCATAGTAAGTACGTTTTGAAGCTGTGTATAATACGGGTAGGAATACGACTAGAATTCTTGATGAAAGAAAAGAATGGGAAAGTAACTGTAACCATTTTCGTTAAGTATGAGTGTTTTGATATATGTCTTGAAGTCTTCCAAAAGTATTTTAATACATCTAAATACACTACATGTATATACATTTTAACGGAGTCGTTAAGTCATCGTTAGTCGTTACATGTAAGTGTTGTTTTGAAACCTTTAAGTTAACGATCTCAATTAATGTTGTTAACCCATTGTTTATTATATCTAATGAGATGTTAAGTTATTATATTATCATGATATTATGATATATTAATATATCTTAATATGATATATATACATTTAAATGTCGTTACAACGATAATCGTTACATATATGTCTCGTTTCGAAATCCTTAAGTTAGTAGTCTTGTTTATATGTATATAACTCATTGTTAATATACTTATGGAGATACTTACTTATCATAATATCATGTTAACCATATGTATATCCATATATATATCGTCAAGTCGTTTTTACAAGTTTTAACGTTCGTGAATCGCCGGTCAACTTGGGTGGTCAATTGTCTATATGAAACATATTTCAATTAATCAAGTCTTAACAAGTTTGATTGCTTAACATGTTGGAAACATTTAATCATGTAAATATCAATCTCAATTAATATATATAAACATGGAAAAGTTCGGGTCACTACAATTATTTGTATATTTATATTTTAGTGTCATTATATTTTGTGATCCAATCATCTAAATAGGTTCTCACTCATATGACGATTATGTGACCTACATTATATTTATGTTACTCAAATAGTTATGTTCATCTTCTTAATAAGGAAACAGTAAACATCAATTAAATTGTAGATATTAATAAATCATCGAATTCTTAATTATTTAATAGTACGTCAATGTTTTAGGTTATAAATAACTAAGACGTCATTAACGCCACAATTAAACTACCATGATTTTGAATTTTTTTCATGATTTTCGGTTTTAACCGAAACTGAACTGAATTCGGTTTCTGTTCGATTTTCATTTTTAATTCGGTTTCGGTTCGGTTTTCGGTTTTGCTCAAAAAAAATTAAAATCGAATACACCAAGCAAACCGAAAACTGAACCGATGAACACCTTTCAGTTCAGGAATTCAAATAAGATATTAACTCAACAAAATATTCCAGACGAACAAAAAAAGTTCAAGTCATAAAACTTACCACGAAAAATGAGCTATCAAGCATTGAAGTCAGTCAACGAAAGACTCTTTAACAGCGTGTCAAGTTGAAGATGAGAAATTTCACGATTCAACTTGTGGGGGAGAGTTAGAATTGAAGAAAAAAAAAGCAACCTTCACACAATTTCCAAATGTTAAGAGATTCGTGTACAGTAGATCGATCAAAGGGTTTACTCTCAATTATTGATTTAAAATGTAACCAGCCATTTTGGCTTAACCAATTGAGCTTAATCAAAAACGATAATTTTTCCTTTCAAGTACAACAATTATATTGTCTTTCAAACAAAATTGAATTGAATTGAGTTTCTACCTTATTTACATAGTCATCATTGCAAATTATGGAATTTCCCAAATACTTGAAACAATCATCTTTTTATCCTTACAGTTACTTGGTCATCATCTGCTTTTTTGAGTGTAGCTCTTCATTTGCCGCCAAGTCCTTTGGCGTTTGAGAAACGTTGCCGATCGAACTCTTGGAAGAGCCGATATGTACCCTTCTGTTGTGATCAATAAAAGTAGGCCTCATTAGCTCTCTTTCCCCGAACGATTGACCATTTGGAAGCATCAAAACGACTTCAGACATTGTTGGTCTGTTAGAAACCGGAGACTGGGTGCATAACAAAGCAATCTCAATGATCTTCATCACATGTTCAACTTCATATTCATTCACATCCATTGTTTCATCAATTAGATTCATATGTTTTTTATTTTCATACAACTTCCATGCCTGCAGTTAAACAATTCAACAAAACAGTTTAACAGCTCATGATCATTCATTCATAAATAAATAAACAAAACAAAAGTACTAATATTGCATCTCACATGCTCAAGGAGGTAATCGGTGGATGGTCCATCAAAGTTTGTGTCAGTACACCTTCGGCCACTAACAATTTCCAGAATCACGATACCAAAGCTGTAAGTGTCAACTTTATCTGATAAATGGCCATTAAGTATATATTCTGGCGCTGTGTAACCCCTGACGTTGCAATTTATAGTTCGTAAGAGTTTGGTTTGATGTAATATTTGGAACTAATGAAGGCATAATTTTTGTAAATACAACTTACAATGTCCCAGAAAACTTTGTGACAATGTGAGTTTGATCCTCTGGTTGAAACCTTGCCAGCCCAAAATCGGCTATTTTGGGTTGAAAATCATCATCAAGTAGAATATTGCTTGATTTAATATCTCTATGAATGATTTTGACATGGAATTCGTTGTGTAGATGAGTGAGACCTCTTGCTATCCCGATTATAATTTGATATCTCTGGTACCAGTTTAGAGTACCTTTTTTGGCACCTACAATGAGCATAATTATATCTTATAAGCCTCATTATTTAACAAGTTACGAATTTTGTCGAAGTCTTGTTAATTAGTTAAGATCAAAATTACCCCATAGAAATCTATCTAGGCTGCCATTGGGCATGTATTCCAGGACAAGTAGTAGATTGGATACTTCACTCGAATATCCTAGAAGACGAAGAAGATTTCTATGATGAATGTTACTTATAAGCAAGACTTCATTTTCAAATTCTTTTTTCATTGCAACATTGCTAACTTCAAGTTTCTTCACTGCTACAACTATCTTATCATCAAGAGTCGCCTATCAGACCATACAAAACCTATTAGTCATGCAAAAACAAAATCACATGTCAAAACTATTAACGGTCTTAACTTAACTACGCACTTATGTGTTTTACATATTGAAACCTACACTTCTTTATTGGTATATATATTCACATGTGCAGGGGAAGGGCCCGATGACCCAACTTTTTTCCAGTGTATATATGTGTTAAAGTTCGACGTTTGGTGTATTTATATGTTAAAAGTCGACATTTTGGCACCAATTTCTTGTTATTTTTGATGTTAACATTTTGTACCAATCGAAAAAAATTCCTTAATCTGCCACTATACATGTGTACAGTTATCCATACATGTAGCTAGTATATATAATTTTATGAGTTGTAATCACTTGCATCCATAAATTTGCTTGAAAACAAAGGGACCAATGAGAACGCGACATGTGGCGCGAAAATCATATGTGATTGAAAAAAAAAATTTCGAAAAATTTTTTTTTGAAATTTTTTTTTCGAAATTTTTTTCAAATTTTTTTTTTTCTATTTTTATTTTTAAAATCATATGTGATTATGCATGTCAATCACATGTGATTGTAAACCCAATCACATACAATTCAATCACATGTGATTGTGCAGGTAAATCACATGTGATTGTAAAAAAAATAAAAAATTAAAATTTTTAAAAAAAAATTTCGAAAAAAAAATATAAAAAAAAAAATTTTCGCAAAATTTTTTTTGAATTTTTTTTCAATCACATGTGATTTTCGCAACACATGTCGCGCTCTCATTGATCCCTTGAATCTCAACTTAATTTATAGACTCAAATGAATATTCCTCATAATTTTATTACCTTGTATACTTCACCAAAACCACCCTTTCCTATCATATTCTCTTTACTAAAGTTATCGGTTGCCAACTGCAGATCTTTATAATTGTAGTAAACCGCGTTCAATTCTGGTGAGTCTTTTATATCACATGCACAGATCAAAATGCATCAGTATCATCAGATTAGATAGATGTAATATACTAATATTGCATATAAGAAAGGGTGTTTGAAAATTGAATTATTTTATCTTCATAGATGAGCCTCATCATGATAACCCTGCTAAGTTCTCTACGAGTTGAGCATACAGTGCTGAATCATTCAATTATAAAGTAATTAAACGCACCCTAAATTTACCTTCTTTAGCTTTCGTAGACCTTTTCCACCGGCAATATAATAAGGTTAAAGTAAGGACGAGGATGAACACACCTACACCTCCGACGGCTGCACCAATTACAGGCACCTTACTAGAACGCCCTGCCATTATCGAATATATAAAAAATACTATTTCGGTATAACAATATTATGGTCAGAATAAGAAATTTCACCTTTTAAAAAATTAGTGATATCCGTTGTCTGGTTAATATTGAAAAATGGAGCATCCGAATACCTCATAAAACACTCCACGTCAATAAACGCTCCATCAGTACTAGGAAGACAGTTAGATAAACTATTATATGCCCTAGTCATGCAGTCTTGACACAAGGTTTGGCTTGTATTTTGAACACACTGTGACACTGCATAGGCCGTTGCGTTTTCACTTGAGATTTTTGTAGTGGCCGCTACGTAAAAGTCGGATGTTTTTGGAGTGGCCACTCTAATATCGGATAACAAGTTTTCTACATCTTGGTTGAAACTAGATGACTGAGAAGCTGACTGGTTCCCACATAGTCCAAGTGGACCGACTGCCACATCAGCAACGGTGCCTGGGTTATTGTAGAAGTCTGCATAGTTCTCATACCTTAACAACAAACAATTAAGAACAGTTACAACTTTTCCCAAGCTTGATTTGATCAATAATCAGATTCACATGGGGATTTAAGATACTCATTAAGACAAATTTAATTAATTACAAAATAGATTCACCTATGTGTCATTAATTTCTTAATTGAATCTTAATACATAAGACCACCTTGTACCGTGACCTCTAACATGGAGGTAAATTTGGTGTTTTTCGGAGGTTTTGGGTATTTTTACTCTGGTGGCAGTGCCAATTTTTTAGGGTTGTTATGGTGAGTGTTATGAGTGTCAATTTTTTTTGTAATGTTTTGGGTACGTAGAAAAATATGATATGGAGTCGAGTATAAAAAAATAAATTAATAATATACTAACTATTACTTGTCAAAATTTAATTGTGTCTCAAAGTAGTTTTTGCCCATCACAACTTTAACTAACACCCAAAATCCATCAAAATTGACGCACCAAAACAAGCATCATTTCGTCAAAAATTACCCACTTCGTTTTGACGCCTAAACTTCACGAGAGTAGTTGGCTGTCATAGTTCAACAAAAATAGAAATAAAACACTAATAAAATCCTTGTTTTATCTAAAGAACATGAAATAATCTGCTGTCATGATCACATCATATATAGAGAAGTGAAATAAGCTAAAAAAATATATGTATAGTGTATGCATTGGATTTGTATTGTATACACAATAAATTAATTATTAATATGGGTCATAGTTAGCTGGTCATATTTGTCCTTTCCTCCTATAGCAAGTTGAAGTATAATATCTAAAGTTACAGTCCCACCAAATTGTAGCATAAATGATTATATGGTCGCTAATGCAGCCACCTTTTTGGAGGTATTAGAGGTTAGTTTGGGATAGACTATTGACGATAAGCATAACAAATTCATGGAATTGAAGACAAGTCCCAAGAAAACTTAGTGGTTTGAGCTGATATTCTTATAAGAGGTCTCGTGCTAGAATCTCACTATCGGCATAAGTTGTAAATAGTTGTAAGATTTCTCCTGTTCTAGTTACCCGGTAGGACGGGTAATCTAACCTCATATTCTAATATACGCATCTCAACAGAATTATTCATTGTTGTTTCCAATTCTTTCCTAGCCACCACAAGATTCGAACCTTTAGAACTCTTGCTACAAGCATATCAGGGCCCCAACGCACTATCGACATAAGTGCGCTCAAGAAAAAGGGTTAGGAAACCTTATCCGTTTACGTACACATGTTAAAAGAATTACTCCACTTCTCTGGGTTGCTTGAATAAGAAAACCTTATCCATTTACGTATTTACTTAATTGTGAAAAAAGGGGGATTGGAAACTTAAGTACACAGAGTATTGTTTTTAGCTCCGTTTACAATGCAAAAGTTAATTGTGTCATACTTTAGCATGTGGTATAAATTGCTGTTTTACTAAACAATGTAATCCTTGCATCAATTAATCATGTTAATTATGGTAAATTAAGAAAGCATACCTGACAAAACAGTTATATGAGTAGGCATGGGCCCCATTGCCGGTTGTGCATCGAATGAGATCAGGTACTCCTAAATCAAAACATGACAAACACTGTGCGGTGGTGAGATACTGTCTGCATTGCGCGTCTCCAAATACCGAGTCTCCGTCACTTAAGCTCTGTGCTCTAGCGTAAAATGTACCATTGCTCGAAAGTTGACTTCTGAGTTGATTAAGGGTAGAATTTCGATTATTGATAAAACTCGATACACTGGATGGTGCATTACGACCACAATATGATCTAAAAGATGTGTTGATGATGTCATCAGGGTTCGACTGTGAAATTCCAGGGTCGATTAACGATATTATAAGAAATATAACTATGAGAACCATTAGATACTTTACACAAAATAGGTAGGATATAAGAAAAAAATGAAATAGAAGGGAGAGAAGAGTTGAGGATGATGTATATATATGTTGATTTTCAAACATATAGCCATCATTCAAGTTTATTGTCATTGGTCAGTGGGTTTAATTTTTTTCAATTAAAATCAAAATTGAAATATACAAATTAAGCATCCTGTAAGGTATACTAAGACTACATTTAGATGGTGACTGACGGCTGGGAATGATTATGTTGACCGGTTGTTCGCATATGTTTGAAGACTACAGATCCACTTGTAGTTTTATATAGGGTTAAAGTCATAAATATGTCATATATTTTCATTTTTGTCCCAATATAGGCTATATACTCCAAAAAAAATCAATATAGGTTATATACTCTTAAAAGTTGTATCGATGTACACAAATTTTACAAGTTACCTGCTGAACCGGTAAAGTTAATTATTTAACATTTTTTTTGCATTTTATATGGTCACAAATAGGTCATATACTTTCAGTTTTGTTCCTTTGTAGGTTATATACTTTCAATTTTGTTTCAATGTAGGCTATATACTTTCAGTTTTGTTATGATGTATCACCAACGTCATTCTCCACGTAGGATGCCACGTCATCATTTAGTAGTTTATCCGGTTAATAAGTTTTGTTCGTTCATATTAGTACACTTTATGAAAGTATATAGCCTACATTGGTATTTTTTGAGGTATATAGCCTACATTGAGACAAAAATGAAAATATATGACCTATTTATGGCTTTAACCCTTTTATATATATAGAAATAAAGAATATAGTGGGTGTTTGTACATTTTTCGGCGATCCTTATCGAAGTGATAAGATTTGGTTGTTCCAATCGTTATGCTATGTTTTAGGGGTGTGTGAGGTTTTTACTCTTCGTTGCACAAAAGTAGCAAATTTAGACTTGCTTTACGTCACCGAGAGTAAGAAGAAAGCGGGTGTAACAACTATTTGTAACAACTCAATCCGTTATCCAACCGAAAACATACCACACAAATTTTTTTTTTCAAAACTGCATTGCCCAGACTGGGTGCACGGCGCGCAGCCCAGCCTGTGCGCGGCGCGCAGGCTGCCTGGCAGCTTCTGTCCGGTTATGCCATTTTTCGTTTAAAGATCTTCCACTTCCCGACGCTTTTAGACGAAACACTTTTCACAACACATTATAACAAGTAAAACTAACACGTTCCAATAATAAAAAAAGTTTTACGATACCGGGCCCACATATGGCCGAATTACGAGTTTCGTACAAAATATAAGTTTCGACCACATTAGTTTAAATTCCAAACGACACTTTGAGCATGGTGTTTGGGGGTTAAACTGAAATGTCCCGTTCATAATGATTATAAACGTTTCATATTAATTGATTTCGTTGCGAGGTTTTGACCTCTATATGAAACGTTTTTTAAAGACAGCATTCGATTTTTAAAACAACCATAACCTTTATTTTATCGTTAAAGGTTTTAAAAACATTACGACGATTATCAAATAATGATAATCTAAAATATAGCGTTATCATACGACCATTACATAATGGTTTACAATAATATTACACATCAACTTAAGTCTTCGAATGCAGTTTTTAAACAATATTATACAGGCATGCAGACTCCAATCTTGTCTTTATTTAGCATGCAACAACGGAAGCTCTTAATAATCACCTGAGAATAAACATGCTTAAAAAGTCAACAAAAATGTTGGTGAGTTATAGGTTTAACCTATATATTTATCAAATCGTAATAATAGACCACAAGATTTCATATTTCCATTTCTCATAAACAACATGCAATCTGCATAAAAATTATTCATATGATGAACACCTGGTAACTGACATTAACAAATGCATCTAGAATATCCCCAATATATAGGTACACTCATCTGTATATAAAATCGAAGTACTAAAGCATCCATAACATGGATGGGGTTCGTTAGGCCCATAGATCTATCTTCAGGATTCGCGTCAATTTGGGGGTCTGTTTCCAAATTCTTAGGCTACCAAGCTGAAAGGGTGATATCCGGTATAATGATTCAATCATAGAATATAGTTTCAAGTACTTGTGTGTATTTTGTAAAATATTTATAAAACTGCATGTATTCTCATCTAAAAAATATTAGATTTTAAAAGTGGGACTATAACTCACTTTCACAAATTTTTCCTTCGTCGGGAAAATAAGACTTGGCCACGAGTCGATTCAAGAACCTATAAAAAATATATACATATATATCAAAGTATGATCGAAATATATTCATACCATATTTTATTATGTTTTAACGATTTAAGTTTGTTAAGTTTACAGTCCAACGTTGTAGTTCACAATTAATTATCCACAGTTAGTAGTACAGAAATAAATCAATATATATTATCTCGAACCAATCTACGACCCAGTGTATACAAGTCTCGGGCTAGATCACAACTCAAAGTATATATATTATTTTGGAATGAACCTCAACCCTGTATAGTTAACTCAAGCATTACTGCATATAGTGAAACGACCCGTCCATATTACTATAAATGCAGTACGTTATTCATTGGTCCCATAGCGAGGTATTTGACCTCTATATGATACGTTTTAGAAAAATATTGCATTTGTTTCATAAAAAGCACACAATTATTATACATAATGCATGTTTTAAACAATTAGGCGATTATTTAAGGAATAATCCCTATAATACATCGGTTTTCAAATACTACACACTTGACATAACAGTCAAATATAATACATGACAAAGGTTTTATTGAATGCAACATTTTATTTAAACAAAAGTATGAGACTCCATGCACAGCTTGCTCAGATAATGCAACAGCGGAAGACTTTCTTAAGGACCTGAGAATAAACATGCGTAAACAGTCAACACAAAGGTTGGTGAGATATATAGGTTTATCATCGATATAAATATAGACCAAAAGATTTCATAGTTATAAAATATATGTACACACGCAAGTGTATAAAAGTATTCTATAAGTTGTTGAGCGCTTCGGTAACCATACTTAACCATAAATGTAGCATATTCCATTTATTATGAAATCTCACTACACTGTACCAAGTGTAGTAAAAATGAAGTACTATGCAACCGTTTACGATACTAGAGCGACTAGCCCGGTTGGGGTTGTCAAACCCGATAGATCTATCAATAGGATTCGCGCTTACATGTTCTTACAACATGTAAATATTAGTTACCAAGCTATTAGGGAAGATATGCAAGGTGGTACAACTCAACGTAGAATATATTTTAAGTACTTGTGTCCATGGCGTAAAACATAAAATGCATGTATTCTCATCCCAAAATATTTTTAGAGTTTAAAAATGGGACTATATGAAATGTCCCGTTCTTATTGATTAAAAACGTTCCATATTAATTGATTTCGTTGCGAGGTTTTGACCTCTATATGAGACGTTTTTCAAAGACTGCATTCATTTTTAAAACAAACCATAACCTTTATTTCATAAATAAAGGTTTAAAAAGCTTTACGTAGATTATCAAATAATGATAATCTAAAATATCCTGTTTACACACGACCATTACATAATGGTTTACAATACAAATATGTTACATCGAAATCAGTTTCTTGAATGCAGTTTTTACACAATATCATACAAACATGGACTCCAAATCTTGTCCTTATTTTAATATGCAACAGCGGAAGCTCTTAATATTCACCTGAGAATAAACATGCTTTAAACGTCAACAATAATGTTGGTGAGTTATAGGTTTAACCTATATATATCAAATCGTTACAATAGACCACAAGATTTCATATTTCAATACACATCCCATACATAGAGATAAAAATCATTCATATGGTGAACACCTGGTAACCGACATTAACAAGATGCATATATAAGAATATCCCCATCATTCCGGGACACCCTTCGGATATGATATAAATTTCGAAGTACTAAAGCATCCGGTACTTTGGATGGGGTTTGTTAGGCCCAATAGATCTATCTTTAGGATTCGCGTCAATTAGGGTTTCTGTTCCCTAATTCTTAGATTACCAGACTTAATAAAAAGGGGCATATTCGATTTCGATAATTCAACCATAGAATGTAGTTTCACGTACTTGTGTCTATTTTGTAAATCATTTATAAAACCTGCATGTATTCTCATCCCAAAAATATTAGATTTTAAAAGTGGGACTATAACTCACTTTCACAGATTTTTACTTCGTCGGGAAGTAAGACTTGGCCACTGGTTGATTCACGAACCTATAACAATATATACATATATATCAAAGTATGTTCAAAATATATTTACAACACTTTTAATATATTTTGATGTTTTAAGTTTATTAAGTCAGCTGTCCTCGTTAGTAACCTACAACTAGTTGTCCACAGTTAGATGTACAGAAATAAATCGATAAATATTATCTTGAATCAATCCACGACCCAGTGTATACGTATCTCAGTATTGATTACAACTCAAACTATATATATTTTCGAATCAACCTCAACCCTGTATAGCTAACTCCAACATTCACATATAGAGTGTCTATGGTTGTTCCGAAATATATATAGATGTGTCGACATGATAGGTCGAAACATTGTATACGTGTCTATGGTATCTCAAGATTACATAATATATAATACAAGTTGATTAAGTTATGGTTGGAATAGATTTGTTACCAATTTTCACGTAGCTAAAATGAGAAAAATTATCCAATCTTGTTTTACCCATAACTTCTTCATTTTAAATCCGTTTTGAGTGAATCAAATTGCTATGGTTTCATATTGAACTCTATTTTATGAATCTAAACCAAAAAAGTATAGGTTTCTAGTCGGAAAAATAAGTTACAAGTCGTTTTTGTAAAGGTAGTCATTTCAGTCGAAAGAACGACGTCTAGATGACCATTTTAGAAAACATACTTCCACTTTGAGTTTAACCATAATTTTTGGATATAGTTTCATGTTCATAATAAAAATCATTTTCTCAGAATAACAACTTTTAAATCAAAGTTTATCATAGTTTTTAATTAACTAACCCAAAACAGCCCGCGGTGTTACTATGACGGCGTAAATCCGGTTTTACGGTGTTTTTCGTGTTTCCAGGTTTTAAATCATTAAGTTAGCATATCATATAGATATAGAAAATGTGTTTAGTTAATTTTAAAAGTCAAGTTAGAAGGATTAACTTTTGTTTGCGAACAAGTTTAGAATTAACTAAACTATGTTCTAGTGATTACAAGTTTAAACCTTCGAATAAGATAGCTTTATATGTATGAATCGAATGATGTTATGAACATCATTACTACCTTAAGTTCCTTGGATAAACCTACTGGAAAAGAGAAAAATGGATCTAGCTTCAACGGATCCTTGGATGGCTCGAAGTTCTTGAAGCAGAATCATGACACGAAAACAAGTTCAAGTAAGATCATCACTTGAAATAAGATTGTTATAGTTATAGAAATTGAACCAAAGTTTGAATATGATTATTACCTTGTATTAGAATGATAACCTACTGTAAGAAACAAAGATTTCTTGAGGTTGGATGATCACCTTACAAGATTGGAAGTGAGCTAGCAAACTTGAAAGTATTCTTGATTTTATGAAACTAGAACTTTTGGAATTTATGAAGAACACTTAGAACTTGAAGATAGAACTTGAGAGAGTTCAATTAGATGAAGAAAATTGAAGAATGAAAGTGTTTGTAGGTGTTTTTGGTCGTTGGTGTATGGATTAGATATAAAGGATATGTAATTTTGTTTTCATGTAAATAAGTCATGAATGATTACTCATATTTTTTGTAATCTTATGAGATATTTCATGCTAGTTGCCAAATGATGGTTCCCACATGTGTTAGGTGACTCACATGGGCTGCTAAGAGCTGATCATTGGAGTGTATATACCAATAGTACATACATCTAAAAGCTGTGTATTGTACGAGTACGAATACGGGTGCATACGAGTAGAATTGTTGATGAAACTGAACGAGAATGTAATTGTAAGCATTTTTGTTAAGTAGAAGTATTTTGATAAGTGTATTGAAGTCTTTCAAAAGTGTATAAATACATATTAAAACACTACATGTATATACATTTTAACTGAGTCGTTAAGTCATCGTTAGTCGTTACATGTAAGTGTTGTTTTGAAACCTTTAGGTTAACGATCTTGTTAAATGTTGTTAACCCAATGTTTATAATATCAAAAGAGATTTTAAATTATTATATTATCATGATATTATGATGTACGAATATCTCTTAATATGATATATATACATTAAATGTCGTTACAACGATAAACGTTACATATATGTCTCGTTTCAAAATCATTAAGTTAGTAGTCTTGTTTTTACATATGTAGTTCATTGTTAATATAATTAATGATATGTTTACTTATCATAATATTATGTTAACTATATATATAACCATATATATGTCATCATATAGTTTTTTTTTTACAAGTTTTAACGTTCGTGAATCACCGGTCAACTTGGGTGGTCAATTGTCTATATGAGACCTATTTCAATTAATCAAGTCTTAACAAGTTTGATTGCTTAACATGTTGGAAACATTTAATCAAGTAAATATCAATCTCAATTAATATATATAAACATGGAAAAGTTCGGGTCACTACAGTACCTACCCGTTAAATAAATTTCGTCCCGAAATTTTAAGCTGTTGAAGGTGTTGACGAATCTTCTGGAAATAGATGCGGGTATTTCTTCTTCATCTGATCTTCACGCTCCCAGGTGAACTCGGGTCCTCTACGAGCATTCCATCGAACCTTAACAATTGGTATCTTGTTTTGCTTAAGTCTTTTAAGCTCACGATCCATTATTTCGACGGGTTCTTCGATGAATTGAAGTTTTTCGTTGATTTGGATTTCATCTAACGGAATAGTGAGATCTTCTTTAGCAAAACATTTCTTTAAATTCGAGACGTGGAAAGTGTTATGTACAGCCGCGAGTTGTTGAGGTAACTCTAGTCGGTAAGCTACTGGTCCGATACGATCAATAATCTTGAATGGTCCAATATACCTTGGATTTAATTTCCCTCGTTTACCAAATCGAACAACGCCTTTCCAAGGTGCAACTTTAAGCATGACCATCTCTCCAATTTCAAATTCTATATCTTTTCTTTTAATGTCAGCGTAGCTCTTTTGTCGACTTTGGGCGGTTTTCAACCGTTGTTGAATTTGGATGATCTTCTCAGTAGTTTCTTGTATAATCTCCGGACCCGTAATCTGTCTATCCCCCACTTCACTCCAACAAATCGGAGACCTGCACTTTCTACCATAAAGTGCTTCAAACGGCGCCATCTCAATGCTTGAATGGTAGCTGTTGTTGTAGGAAAATTCTGCTAACGGTAGATGTCGATCCCAACTGTTTCCGAAATCAATAACACATGCTCGTAGCATGTCTTCAAGCGTTTGTATCGTCCTTTCGCTCTGCCCATCAGTTTGTGGATGATAGGCAGTACTCATGTCTAGACGAGTTCCTAATGCTTGCTGTAATGTCTGCCAGAATCTTGAAATAAATCTGCCATCCCTATCAGAGATAATAGAGATTGGTATTCCATGTCTGGAGATGACTTCCTTCAAATACAGTCGTGCTAACTTCTCCATCTTGTCATCTTCTCTTATTGGCAAGAAGTGTGCTGATTTGGTGAGACGGTCAACTATTACCCAAATAGTATCAAAACCACTTGCAGTCCTTGGCAATTTAGTGATGAAATCCATGGTAATGTTTTCCCATTTCCATTCCGGGATTTCGGGTTGTTGAAGTAGACCTGATGGTTTCTGATGCTCAGCTTTGACCTTAGAACACGTCAAACATTCTCCTACGTATTTAGCAACATCGGCTTTCATACCCGGCCACCAAAAATGTTTCTTGAGATCCTTGTACATCTTCCCCGTTCCAGGATGTATTGAGTATCTGGTTTTATGAGCTTCTCTAAGTACCATTTCTCTCATATCTCCAAATTTTGGTACCCAAATCCTTTCAGCCCTATACCGGGTTCCGTCTTCCCGAATATTAAGATGCTTCTCCGATCCTTTGGGTATTTCATCCTTTAAATTTCCCTCTTTTAAAACTCCTTGTTGCGCCTCCTTTATTTGAGTAGTAATGTTATTATGAATCATTATATTCATAGATTTTACTCGAATGGGTTCTCTGTCCTTCCTGCTCAAGGCATCGGCTACCACATTTGCCTTCCCCGGGTGGTAACGAATCTCAAAGTCGTAATCATTCAATAATTCAATCCACCTACGCTGCCTCATATTCAGTTGTTTCTGATTAAATATGTGTTGAAGACTTTTGTGGTCGGTATATATAATACTTTTGACCCCATATAAGTAGTGCCTCCAAGTCTTTAATGCAAAAACAACCGCGCCTAATTCCAAATCATGCGTCGTATAATTTTGTTCGTGAATCTTCAATTGTCTAGACGCATAAGCAATCACCTTCGTTCGTTGCATTAATACACAACCGAGACCTTGCTTTGATGCATCACAATAAATCACAAAATCATCATTCCCTTCAGGCAATGACAATATAGGTGCCGTAGTTAGCTTTTTCTTCAATAACTGAAACGCTTTCTCTTGTTCATCATTCCATTCAAATTTCTTCCCTTTATGCGTTAATGCAGTCAAGGGTTTTGCTATTCTGGAAAAGTCTTGGATGAACCTTCTGTAGTAACCAGCTAGTCCTAAAAACTGGCGTATGTGTTTCGGAGTTTTCGGGGTTTCCCACTTTTCAACAGTTTCTATCTTTGCCGGATCCACCTTAATACCTTCTTTGTTCACTATGTGACCGAGGAATTGAACTTCTTCCAACCAAAATGCACACTTTGAAAACTTAGCGTACAATTCTTCCTTCCTCAATACTTCTAACACCTTTCTCAAATGTTCACCGTGTTCTTGGTCATTCTTTGAGTAAATAAGTATGTCATCAATGAAAACAATGACAAACTTGTCAAGGTATGGTCCACACACTCGGTTCATAAGGTCCATGAACACAGCTGGTGCATTAGTTAAACCAAACGGCATGACCATAAACTCGTAATGACCGTAACGTGTTCTGAAAGCAGTCTTTGGAATATCATCTTCTTTCACCCGCATTTGATGATACCCGGAAGTCAATCTTTGAATAAACAGACGAGCCTTGTAGTTGATCAAATAAGTCGTCGATTCTCGGTAGTGGGTAGCGGTTCTTGATGGTAAGTTTGTTCAACTCTCGGTAGTCGATACACAACCTGAATGTACCATCTTTCTTCTTGACAAACAAAACAGGAGCTCCCCACGGTGATGTGCTTGGTCGAATGAAACCACGCTCTAAAAGTTCTTGTAATTGGCTTTGCAGTTCTTTCATCTCGCTGGGTGCGAGTCTGTAAGGAGCACGAGCTATTGGTGCAGCTCCTGGTACAAGATCTATTTGAAATTCAACGGATCGATGTGGGGGTAATCCCGGTAATTCTTTCGGAAATACATCGGGAAATTCTTTTGCAATGGGAACATCATTGATGCTCTTTTCTTCAGTTTGTACTTTCTCGACGTGTGCTAGAACAGCATAGCAACCTTTTCTTATTAGTTTTTGTGCCTTCAAATTACTAATAAGATGTAGCTTCGTGTTGCCCTTTTCTCCGTACACCATTAAGGGTTTTCCTTTTTCTCGTATAATGCGAATTGCATTTTTGTAACAAACGATCTCTGCTTTCACTTCTTTCAACCAGTCCATACCGATTATCACATCAAAACTCCCTAACTCTACTGGTATCAAATCAATCTTAAATGTTTCGCTAACCAGTTTAATTTCTCGATTCCGACATATATTATCTGCTGAAATTAATTTACCATTTGCTAATTCGAGTAAAAATTTACTATCCAAAGGCGTCAATGGACAACTTAATTTAGCACAAAAATCTCTACTCATATAGCTTCTATCCGCACCCGAATCAAATAAAACGTAAGAAGATTTATTGTCAATAAGAAACGTACCCGTAACAAGATCCGGGTCTTCCTGTGCCTCTGCCGCATTAATATTGAAAACTCTTCCGCGGCCTTGTCCATTCGTGTTCTCCTGGTTCGGGCAATTTCTAATAATGTGGCCTGGTTTTCCACATTTATAACAAACTACATTGGCATAACTTGCTCCGACACTACTTGCTCCACCATTACTCGTTCTGACACCATTTGTTCCTTTCGTTCTGTTAACCCCTGGTCCGTAGACATCACACTTCGCCACGCTATGACCATTTCTTTTACACTTGTTGCAAAATTTGGTGCAGAACCCCGAGTGATACTTTTCACACCTTTGGCATAGCTGCTTCTGATTGTTGTTGTTGTTGCGGTTATTATTGTTGTTGGGATGATCGTTGTAGCTGCTGTTGTTGTTGTTGTTGTTGTTGGGCCGTTTGTTGTAGTTGCGATTGATGTTGCGATTGTTGGGATAATTGTTGCGATTATTGTTGTAATTACTGTTGTTGTTGTATTGGTGATTCTTATCACCGTTTTCCTCCCACTTTCTTTTGACTTGCTTCACATTGGCCTCTTCAGCAGTCTGTTCTTTAATTCTTTCTTCAATTTGGTTCACGAGTTTGTGAGCCATTCTACATGCCTGTTGTATGGAGGCGGGCTCGTGTGAACTTATATCTTCTTGAATTCTTTCCGGTAATCCTTTCACAAACGCATCGATCTTCTCTTCCTCATCTTCGAATGCTCCCGGACACAATAGGCACAATTCTGTGAATCGTCTTTCGTACGTGGTAATATCAAATCCTTGGGTTCGTAACCCTCTAAGTTCTGTCTTGAGCTTATTGACCTCGGTTCTGGGACGGTACTTCTCGTTCATCAAGTGCTTGAATGCTGACCACGGTAGTGCGTACGCATCATCTTGTCCCACTTGCTCTAGATAGGTATTCCACCATGTTAACGCAGAACCTGTGAAGGTATGCTTAGCGTACTTTACTTTGTCCTCTTCAGTACACTTACTTATGGCAAACACCGATTCAACCTTCTCGGTCCACCGTTTCAATCCGATCGGTCCTTCGGTTCCATCAAATTCCAAAGGTTTGCAGGCAGTGAATTCTTTGTAGGTGCATCCTACACGATTTCCTGTACTGCTAGATCCAAGGTTATTGTTGGTATGTAGCGCAGCCTGTACTGCGGCTATGTTTGAAGCTAGAAAAGTACGGAATTCCTCTTCATTCATATTCACGGTGTGTCGAGTAGTCGGTGCCATTTCCTTCAAAATAGTTAAATGGAACAAGTTAATCATACAGAATATTAAGAGTAGTTAATAGTATTTCGTAGCATAATATGAACTCATTTATAAAAGCTTTTTCTTCATATTAGCGTTTTATAAGTTTAAATTCGGGTAGTACCTACCCGTTAAGTTCATACTTAGTAGCTAATATACAATTCAACTACTACAATTCTATATGAAAAACTGATTATAATAATATTTCGCGTTCAAACTTTTATACAATATTTTACAAACTTACAATACCGCTTATTTTACATAAAGCATGAAATATAGCACACAATAACTTTGATACAAGATAGTTGTGAAGACAATTCTAGCTAGTACACAAGTCGTTCAGCAAAGGCAATAAAGACACGTAATTCATACGTCCAGAAACAAGTCATGCATTCTGGTTTTACTAGGACTACTTCCCATCCTTGGTCTTGTGCAACATAACCGTTATGGCCGTTGATAAGACATCGTGTTGTAACGTCATCAAAGGGACGAGGGTTACGTAATGTCCAACAGTCCCGTAATAATCTAAAAACCTCATTTCTTACCCCAATTACCGACTCCGTCACTTGTGGAAACGTTTTGTTTAATAGTTGTAGCCCGATGTTCTTGTTCTCACTTTGGTGAGAAGCGAACATTACTAATCCGTAAGCATAACATGCTTCTTTATGTTGCATGTTAGCCGCTTTTTCTAAATCACGAAGTCCAATATTCGGATATATTGAGTCAAAATAATTTCTTAACCCGTTGCGTAAAATAGCATTTGGGTTCCCCGCAATATATGCGTCAAAGTAAACACATCGTAACTTATGGGTTTCCCAATGTGATATCCCCCATCTTTCAAACGAAAGTCTCTTATAAACCAAGACATTCTTGGAACGTTCTTCGAATGTCTTACAAACTGATCTCGCCTTAAATAGTTGTGCCGAAGAATTCTGGCCGACTCTAGACAAGATTTCATCAATCATGTCTCCGGGTAGGTCTCTTAAAATATTGGGTTGTCTATCCATTTTGTGTTTTTAAACTGTAAAATAGACAAGAGTTAGATTCATAAAAAAATACTTATTAATACAAGCAATTTTTACATATATCATAAAGCATAAGGACACTATATTCCATATATTACACCACACGAATACAACTATCTTATTCCGACTCGCTCGTTTCTTCTTCTTCGGTTTTGCTTCGTTTTGCCAAGTTTCTAGGGATATATGATGTTCCCCTAATACGAGCCGTCGTTGTCCACATTGGTTTAGAAAAACCTGGTGGTTTAGAGGTTCCCGGGTCATTGTTACAACTTAAGGACTTCGGGGGTTGACGATACATATAAAGTTCATCGGGGTTGGAATTAGATTTCTCTATTTTTATGCCCTTTCCCTTATTATTTTCTTTTGCCTTTTTAAATTCAGTTGGGGTAATTTCTATAACATCATCGGAATTCTCGTCGGAATCCGATTCATCGGAGAATTGGTAATCCTCCCAATATTTTGCTTCCTTGGCGGAAACACCATTGACCATAATTAACTTTGGTCGGTTGGTTGAGGATTTTCTTTTACTTAACCGTTTTATTATTTCCCCCACCGGTTCTATTTCTTCATCCGGTTCCGATTCTTCTTCCGGTTCCGATTCTTCTTCCGGTTCCGACTCTTCTTCCGGTTCCTCTTCGGGAACTTGTGAATCAGTCCACAAATCATTCCAATTTACATTTGACTCTTCATTATTATTAGGTGAGTCAATGGGACTTGTTCTAGAGGTAGACATCTATCACATAATATCAAACACGTTAAGAGATTAATATATCACATAATATTCATATGTTAAAAATATATAGTTTCCAACAAAAATGTTAAGCAATCATTTTTAAAGAAAACACGGTCGAAGTCCAGACTCACTAATGCATCCTAACAAACTCGATAAGACACACTAATGCAAATTTTCTGGTTCTCTAAGACCAACGCTCGGATACCAACTGAAATGTCCCGTTCTTATTGATTAAAAACGTTCCATATTAATTGATTTCGTTGCGAGGTTTTGACCTCTATATGAGACGTTTTTCAAAGACTGCATTCATTTTTAAAACAAACCATAACCTTTATTTCATAAATAAAGGTTTAAAAAGCTTTACGTAGATTATCAAATAATGATAATCTAAAATATCCTGTTTACACACGACCATTACATAATGGTTTACAATACAAATATGTTACATCGAAATCAGTTTCTTGAATGCAGTTTTTACACAATATCATACAAACATGGACTCCAAATCTTGTCCTTATTTTAATATGCAACAGCGGAAGCTCTTAATATTCACCTGAGAATAAACATGCTTTAAACGTCAACAATAATGTTGGTGAGTTATAGGTTTAACCTATATATATCAAATCGTTACAATAGACCACAAGATTTCATATTTCAATACACATCCCATACATAGAGATAAAAATCATTCATATGGTGAACACCTGGTAACCGACATTAACAAGATGCATATATAAGAATATCCCCATCATTCCGGGACACCCTTCGGATATGATATAAATTTCGAAGTACTAAAGCATCCGGTACTTTGGATGGGGTTTGTTAGGCCCAATAGATCTATCTTTAGGATTCGCGTCAATTAGGGTTTCTGTTCCCTAATTCTTAGATTACCAGACTTAATAAAAAGGGGCATATTCGATTTCGATAATTCAACCATAGAATGTAGTTTCACGTACTTGTGTCTATTTTGTAAATCATTTATAAAACCTGCATGTATTCTCATCCCAAAAATATTAGATTTTAAAAGTGGGACTATAACTCACTTTCACAGATTTTTACTTCGTCGGGAAGTAAGACTTGGCCACTGGTTGATTCACGAACCTATAACAATATATACATATATATCAAAGTATGTTCAAAATATATTTACAACACTTTTAATATATTTTGATGTTTTAAGTTTATTAAGTCAGCTGTCCTCGTTAGTAACCTACAACTAGTTGTCCACAGTTAGATGTACAGAAATAAATCGATAAATATTATCTTGAATCAATCCACGACCCAGTGTATACGTATCTCAGTATTGATTACAACTCAAACTATATATATTTTCGAATCAACCTCAACCCTGTATAGCTAACTCCAACATTCACATATAGAGTGTCTATGGTTGTTCCGAAATATATATAGATGTGTCGACATGATAGGTCGAAACATTGTATACGTGTCTATGGTATCTCAAGATTACATAATATATAATACAAGTTGATTAAGTTATGGTTGGAATAGATTTGTTACCAATTTTCACGTAGCTAAAATGAGAAAAATTATCCAATCTTGTTTTACCCATAACTTCTTCATTTTAAATCCGTTTTGAGTGAATCAAATTGCTATGGTTTCATATTGAACTCTATTTTATGAATCTAAACCAAAAAAGTATAGGTTTCTAGTCGGAAAAATAAGTTACAAGTCGTTTTTGTAAAGGTAGTCATTTCAGTCGAAAGAACGACGTCTAGATGACCATTTTAGAAAACATACTTCCACTTTGAGTTTAACCATAATTTTTGGATATAGTTTCATGTTCATAATAAAAATCATTTTCTCAGAATAACAACTTTTAAATCAAAGTTTATCATAGTTTTTAATTAACTAACCCAAAACAGCCCGCGGTGTTACTATGACGGCGTAAATCCGGTTTTACGGTGTTTTTCGTGTTTCCAGGTTTTAAATCATTAAGTTAGCATATCATATAGATATAGAAAATGTGTTTAGTTAATTTTAAAAGTCAAGTTAGAAGGATTAACTTTTGTTTGCGAACAAGTTTAGAATTAACTAAACTATGTTCTAGTGATTACAAGTTTAAACCTTCGAATAAGATAGCTTTATATGTATGAATCGAATGATGTTATGAACATCATTACTACCTTAAGTTCCTTGGATAAACCTACTGGAAAAGAGAAAAATGGATCTAGCTTCAACGGATCCTTGGATGGCTCGAAGTTCTTGAAGCAGAATCATGACACGAAAACAAGTTCAAGTAAGATCATCACTTGAAATAAGATTGTTATAGTTATAGAAATTGAACCAAAGTTTGAATATGATTATTACCTTGTATTAGAATGATAACCTACTGTAAGAAACAAAGATTTCTTGAGGTTGGATGATCACCTTACAAGATTGGAAGTGAGCTAGCAAACTTGAAAGTATTCTTGATTTTATGAAACTAGAACTTTTGGAATTTATGAAGAACACTTAGAACTTGAAGATAGAACTTGAGAGAGTTCAATTAGATGAAGAAAATTGAAGAATGAAAGTGTTTGTAGGTGTTTTTGGTCGTTGGTGTATGGATTAGATATAAAGGATATGTAATTTTGTTTTCATGTAAATAAGTCATGAATGATTACTCATATTTTTTGTAATCTTATGAGATATTTCATGCTAGTTGCCAAATGATGGTTCCCACATGTGTTAGGTGACTCACATGGGCTGCTAAGAGCTGATCATTGGAGTGTATATACCAATAGTACATACATCTAAAAGCTGTGTATTGTACGAGTACGAATACGGGTGCATACGAGTAGAATTGTTGATGAAACTGAACGAGAATGTAATTGTAAGCATTTTTGTTAAGTAGAAGTATTTTGATAAGTGTATTGAAGTCTTTCAAAAGTGTATAAATACATATTAAAACACTACATGTATATACATTTTAACTGAGTCGTTAAGTCATCGTTAGTCGTTACATGTAAGTGTTGTTTTGAAACCTTTAGGTTAACGATCTTGTTAAATGTTGTTAACCCAATGTTTATAATATCAAAAGAGATTTTAAATTATTATATTATCATGATATTATGATGTACGAATATCTCTTAATATGATATATATACATTAAATGTCGTTACAACGATAAACGTTACATATATGTCTCGTTTCAAAATCATTAAGTTAGTAGTCTTGTTTTTACATATGTAGTTCATTGTTAATATAATTAATGATATGTTTACTTATCATAATATTATGTTAACTATATATATAACCATATATATGTCATCATATAGTTTTTTTTTACAAGTTTTAACGTTCGTGAATCACCGGTCAACTTGGGTGGTCAATTGTCTATATGAGACCTATTTCAATTAATCAAGTCTTAACAAGTTTGATTGCTTAACATGTTGGAAACATTTAATCATGTAAATATCAATCTCAATTAATATATATAAACATGGAAAAGTTCGGGTCACTACACTATATACTCACGGTAGTAAAAGTATATTAATAATAAGTTTTCAGCTTATTAAAAATATGGCCGTCGTCCTTGGATTCACGAACCTATAACAATAATAATGATTCAGATAATAATACGAAATGTGAATAAAATAAAACAAGTTCATAGAATACTTATATATTAATTTTTAATATTTTTATGTTAGTAGTCCTTTGTTAGTAGTCCAAAATAGTCCGAAATGTCCAACAGTCCAATAATCGGTATATATATAATCTTAGAATTACCCCACGACGTATTGTGTACGTATTGTCTTTGCATCAACCCAGAGACGTATTGTATACGTATTGTCTTAGAATTAACTAAGACGTATTGTGTACGTATTGTCTTAGGATTTATCAAAACGTATTGTATACTTATTGTGTTAGGACGTACCAAAAATATTATTATACGTATATACAATCACAGAATTAACCAAGATTATAATATTTTGTTATACTACTGATAACATGTCCAAATATATATAGAATATAGGAAAATTTAGCAAGGATATGGTTAATATAGTTTTTATAATATAATTTCGTCCATACAACGTTAATTTTAGCAGATTTTGTTTTGCTCGCCAAATATTCATTACAACTCCGTTTAAAGTGAATCAAATTGCTATGGATTCCTTAAGAAGTAAATTTTACAAAACCAATTCGAAAAGTTCATCCCAAGTAGTAATTTTTAGAGCTTTACCCTCTTTTTGTGTCGGTGGATAGATATGGAAAAATCTCGGCATCCACCCAATATATGATTTTTGATAAAATACTTCCACTTTGTCTAAAATCATGAAAAAATACTGGAAGTCTTATTTACATATATTAACATATTTCCAAAGTCTTAGCCTCGAACTCAAAGTCTAAGATAGGTTTTTAATTTCCAACCCAAAACAGCCCGCTTTTTACTGAATAGAGATTAAACGATATATGTTAAGTTTCAAGGTGTTCTTCATATGTAAAAGTTATAAGTTCTTATATTAACTTAATATAACATCATAATACATATAAATAAGTGTTATTAGAGTTAAGTTAGAAGGATTAGATTAGTTCTTCAAACAAGTTTAGAATCAACTAAACTATGTTCTAGTTTCTAAACTCTTATATAGATAGCTATAAACATATGAATTGAACAAGAGTTGAAGTAGAGTTTTTACCTCAAGTTTAGAATGTAAAGTTGCTGGAAAGAAGTAGTAGAACAAAACTTGAGAGAGTTCTTGCAAGTGTGTGTGAAAATTGGAAGTAAAATTTGGAAAATGAATGTGTAAAAATGAGTTAGAAATGGTGCTTATTTATAGGCTTGAAAATTTGGCTTTTAGTGAAAATATCTAGTATAAGTTAAAATGTATTAAGTCATGGATGACATATTAAATTGATTAGGTCATGGATGACATACTACACAAATAATTGCAGATTTCTATTGGTATATACCAATAGTAAATACTTCTAGAAGCTGTGTATAATACGGGTAAAAATACCATATGAATGCGAGTAGAATTCTTTGAGAAAATTGAACAGAAATACGAGTATAGCTATCCTTTATATGTATTGGTATATTATAAAGTGTATTCAATACTTGTAAGGATGTATTTACACTCGTAATACATTATATGTAAATGCATTTTAACATAAGTTAATTACGTCGTTTAAATAGTAATATATATATTGTTTGAAAACTCTTTAAATTAGTAGTATGAAAATATATATATAATACTTTGTTAATATACTTAATGAGATATTTAATTATCATATTTTCAAGTTAAATATATATAAATCCATATATATACACAATAATTAAACAATTAAACAATTAAATCAAGTTATGACGTTCGTGAATCGTCGAAATAAAAGGGTGACCAAAAGCTTGTGTAAAACTCTTTTTGGAGGTTCAAGATTTATTAAAATTCATTGCTCATCAAGTCAGAATTATATAAAGATTAAGTGTAAATTTGGTCGGAAATTTTCGGGTCGTCACAGTACCTACCCGTTAAAGAAATTTCGTCCCGAAATTTGATCGAGCTCGTCATGGCTAACAATAAGAATGTTATTATGACGAATATAAGTTGATTCATAGGGTTTTATCATGATTGAGAAATATGGATAAAATAATTCGATTACTCGAAACGTATGAGTGAAGCTATCGTAAAAGAGTGAAATGAGAATATAGGGATTCGTATTATCTTTTGACGTCATCACGGTTGATCTCTGGATTAAAGAAAATCTTTATAATCTATATAAGATTTGATTCTTCGACGATTAAGGAAATTATGATCCTCTTCGATTTAATGCAATAATCTGTCTCGATTTCTCTGTCGGATATTTTACTATAAATCAACCTCCTACGTTTCCTTATTTTCACATCTCCCATCTTTTATACTTTCTTCCTTTCTTCGTACTTCCAAAACATTTGTGAATATGCTCCATCCAGTTTTAATTCTTGATATATTCTTGACTATCACATCTGTCATTCTTCTTTTTCATCTTCCACCAGAGGAATCTGTTAATTTCTACTATGCTCTTGGGTTTATAGTGTTCTTAGTTTTTGTGTGTCTTTATATTGCTATACGCATCGATATACATGGTTTGTAATTTCTGCGTTGTCTTCGTGCTTATATTTTTCCTTATATTTTGGAGTTTCATGCTTTCGTCTTCTTTTGCCGACTTCAAGTCAAGCGAATAATGGTCTAGAATTCATAGATATGAAATTCGGAATGAACATAGCTAATGCTCTAAGAGAGAAATTGTAATAGCACAATTTGACTTGTGAAATTACCAAAATCCAAAGGAAAAGATAGAATTATCAATAGAATATGTTCTTGATATGTTTAGAGATTAGATTGAATGTAAGAGTCATGTAACATGGCACATGATGACGTTATGGTCTGTGAATTATTACGTTCCATTTAGAAACTCAGCATGACTTACTGTAATATAATCACGTTGATCAAGTGTCATTATATTATACTAACTCATGCTTCAGTTCCTAACACTACTTCAAAACATTCATATTTTAAACTCGAAGGTTCCAGAATTTAGAAACTAAAATAGTTTTTTTTATGATGTAACATAGATAGCGCAAAAAGATGAATTATTTCAGATAAGAATAGTTATGAAAATATCTTCAGAAATATGGAGGATATTTATAATGAAAGATACGATGATATCTTAGAATATCTAAGATCAGAGGATGATGAAGAATATTGTCCACAAGGATTTAGAGTAAGGAGCAAGGTATTCGTTAAAGACTTCAGCAGACACTGAATCATTTAGATTCTTTGAAGGCAGTTTTGGTCCTTGTGATTTGTCCACAACCTCCTTCAGGGTTTGCTCAATCCGTTTTCTAGTTCCAAACCTTCTATTTTTCTGTGCTTTGCTAACACAATATTCTTTATCATCAACTTTTGACTGTTACGGTTGTCTACAGTTTCTGCTGCTTCATTCAGCTTGTTTCAAAACTTCATAGTACTGATTCGTAGGCTGAAGTGCTATTCCGGATTTCAGAATTATAATTTCAGGAGATAATGTTATATGTATATGTAGAAATGATGTGAGATTCAAGAATAATTATTGATGCTTCCTGGGGTTTGGTATGACAATTATTGTTACAAGATGTAGATGGGTACATGACAAGGTTTTATAGTGATCTTTCAGAGAGATTTAAGTCAAAGAGCAATAAAGTTACTGGTAAGCTTACTACTAATGTGGTGGAATATAAAAGGTTCCCTGGTAACGATGGCGAAAAGACAACGTATATATCAAGGTTATAATAAGGCTACTCTGGATGAAAAGTCGAAGTTGTCTTTTTGGAGCTATGACAAAATTCGCTATTTTGAAAAGGGATTGTAAAGTTATTTTGGGTAATAATAATGCTAAAGGATCTGACACGGATACGTGTTGAACCTTTGCTTAGGTTCAAGTGTCCTCCGAATGCATATCTATATGCATATATTCTTCGTATGTATCATGTGATTGGTTCATTCTCTCGATTGTTCCTTAGTTGAGGTGTTTTTAAAAATTTTGAAGGGTTTAGACGCAGGTTGTCATCATCAATATTCGTATAATGAATTTGTCGTGAATCTTGAATGATACGAATATCTTTATGAGTTCTGCGAATGAAAGTGATATTATAGTATAGTTTGTATTTAAAGTATGATTTTGAAGGATGTAGGAATCTAAGATTGATGACACTTCTTAAATCTTGACTTGGATTTTGATCTGTCAAAATCAGAATATGTAATTGAATTGGTATGAAAAATGGTTGTCTTGAATTTTGTGAAATGATGTATATTGCTATGAAAGGAGAGAGTATAATTAACGATTGTCGAAACATCATTGAAAATGTACAGTGTAACATATTAATGTGAACTTAAGTATTTCTCGAGTATTACCTACCCGTTAAAATAAAATTTCACAAGTAATATTTTGTACAAAAGAATTTTTATTACAGTCTTTATGAAAATATATGTATGTATATTTTCTTCAGATGTAATATGGATTTAATGAGTTAATATTATATTAATCTCATTTGGTTTATGGTTGGAACTAGAAATGAATAATCCCTAAAACTTTAGAGATTACATAATCGCCGCAGAATATTTCTTCAAAGTAAATGAAATAATGAATTAATACTTCATCACTCATTATTGTTGGTATCCCTCAGTGCCTGCGGTGCGTATGATGTTGATGATCGTAATACGGCTTGCGATGTTGAGGCTTGTGATGTTGTTGGTAATGCTGGTGCTGGTGCTGGTAGTGGTTTGATGTGAGTATAAATGATGAGAATTTGTTTTGTTTTGTATTGTGAAAGAAGATGTTTAAAGTTTCTTGAATAAAAAGAGAGGTCAAGAGCTTTATAAAGGGAATGAAATGATGTAGGATGCACTTGCTAATGAAGTTTTGCTTTTCATGACAGTAAATTTTTTTTTACTAAATAATTCACCATGCAAGATACGTAGTAAAGGTCGAATAGCCTCAATAATATTAGTAATATTATACTCGTTGCGGCATATCCTGAAAAGGAGAGAGAAAATGGTGTTGCGAACGAGAGGGCAATGTGGTGGATGGAAGGGATCACCTTCTTCTTGTCTCCAATGATTAAGTAGACTACGAACCCCTCTCCAATTCATCCAAAATAGATGATGGCTAATTAGTTGATCCATTCCGGTCACACTGCTTTTTGAGCTCGAGTGAAACTCCATATCGGAATTCGAGGGACTTGAACTAGTGGAGTGTTCCATTTCGTACGATTGAATAAAGGATTTTTCGATATGAAATGATTTCTGGCTATCGGATGGTATTCTAATTACATAGAATATCTATATATATAGAGCAAAAGATTTCATAGATTACGGAGGAATTTACGGAATATGTTAGGCAAAGTTTACAGTAACAGATACGCTAAGATATTAATTAGCATGTACGCTAAAATATGAACTTTGTCTATACACTATTTATGCAATCAATGCAGTAAGATGTGTCTAGACTAAGAATGATAAGCATGTAATTTTCTAAGGGTGATAAGCAGATGCTTTTCGACTAGAAATGATAAGCAAAACTTTTGACATGCAGTTAAGGTCGAAGTCCAGACTCACTAATGCATCTTAATAACTATCCGTTAGACACACTAATGCAAGACATGGTTCGCTAAGACTACCACTCTGATACCAACTGAAACGACCCGTCCATATTACCATAAACGCAGTACGTTATTCATTGATCCCATAGCGAGATATTTGACCTCTATATGATACGTTTTAGAAATATATTGCATTTGTTTCATAAAAAGCATACAATTATTATACATAATGCATGTTTTAAACAATTGGACGATTATTTAAGGAATAATCCCCATAATACATCGGTTTTCAAATACTACACACTTGACATAACAGTCAAATATAATACATGACAAAGGTTTTATTGAATGCAACATTTTATTTAAACAAAAGTATGAGACTCCATGCACAGCTTGCTCAGATAATGCAACAGCGGAAGACTTTCTTAAGGACCTGAGAATAAACATGCGTAAACAGTCAACACAAAGGTTGGTGAGATATATAGGTTTATCATCGATATAAATATAGACCAAAAGATTTCATAGTTATAAATATATGTACACTCGCAAGTGTATAAAAGTATTCTATAAGTTGTTGAGCGCTTCGGTAACCATACTTAACCATAAATGTAGCATATTCCCTTTATTATAAAATCTCCCTATACTGTACCAAGTGTAGTAAAAACGAAGTACTATGCAACCGTTTATGATACTAGAGCGACTAGCCCGGTTGGGGTTGTCAAACCCGATAGATCTATCAATAGGATTCGCGCTTACATGTTCTTACAACATGTAAACATTAGTTACGAAGCTATTAGGGAAGATATGCAAGGTGGTACAACTCAACGTAGAATATATTTTAAGTACTTGTGTCCATGGCGTAAAACATAAAATGCATGTATTCTCATCCCAAAATATTTTTAGAGTTTAAAAATGGGACTATATACTCACGGTAGTAAAAGTATATTAATAATAAGTTTTTAGCTTATTAAAAATATGGCCGTCGTCCTTGGATTCACGAACCTATAATAATAATAATGATTCAGATAATAATACGACATGTGAATAAAATAAAACAAGTTCATAGAATACTTATATATTAATTTTTAATATTTTTATTTTAGTAGTCCTTTGTTAGTAGTCCAAAATAGTCCGAAATGTCCAACAGTCCAATAATCGGTATATATATAATCTTAGAATTACCCTACGACGTATTGTATACGTATTGTCTTTGCATCAACCCAGAGACGTATTGTATACTTATTGTCTTAGAATTAACTAAGACGTATTATGTACGTATTGTCTTAGGATTTAACAAAACGTATTGTATACTTATTATGTTAGGACGTACCAAGAATATTATTATGCATATATACAATCACAGAATTAACCAAGATTATAATATTTTGTAATACTACTGATAACATGTCCAAATATATATAGGATATTGGAAAAGTTAGCAAGGATATGGTTAATATAGTTTTTATAATATAATTTCGTCCATACAACGTTAATTTTAGCAGATTTTGTTTTGCTCGCCAAATATTCATTACAACTCCGTTTAAAGTGAATCAAATTGCTATGGATTCCTTAAGAAGTAAATTTTACAAAACCAATTCGAAAAGTTCATCCCAAGTAGTAATTTTTAGAGCTTTACCCTCTTTTTGTGTCGGTGGATAGATATGGAAAAATCCCGGCATCCACCCAATATATGATTTTTGATAAAATACTTCCACTTTGTCTAAAATCATGAAAAAATACTGGAAGTCTTATTTACATATATTAACATATTTCCAAAGTCTTAGCCTCGAACTCAAAGTCTAAGATAGGTTTTTAATTTCCAACCCAAAACAGCCCGCTTTTTACTGAATAGAGATTAAACGATATATGTTAAGTTTCAAGGTGTTCTTCATATGTAAAAGTTATAAGTTCTTATATTAACTTAATATAACATCATAATACATATAAATAAGTGTTATTAGAGTTAAGTTAGAAGGATTAGATTAGTTCTTCAAACAAGTTTAGAATCAACTAAACTATGTTCTAGTTTCTAAACTCTTATATAGATAGCTATAAACATATGAATTGAACAAGAGTTGAAGTAGAGTTTTTACCTCAAGTTTAGAATGTAAAGTTGCTGGAAAGAAGTAGTAGAACAAAACTTGAGAGAGTTCTTGCAAGTGTGTGTGAAAATTGGAAGTAAAATTTGGAAAATGAATGTGTAAAAATGAGTTAGAAATGGTGCTTATTTATAGGCTTGAAAATTTGGCTTTTAGTGAAAATATCTAGTATAAGTTAAAATGTATTAAGTCATGGATGACATATTAAATTGATTAGGTCATGGATGACATATTACATAAATAATTGCAGATTTCTATTGGTATATACCAATAGTAAATACTTCTAGAAGCTGTGTATAATACGGGTAAAAATACCGTATGAATGCGAGTAGAATTCTTTGAGGAAATTGAACGGAATTATGAGTATAGCTATCCTTTATATGTATTGGTATATTATAAAGTGTATTCAATACTTGTAAGGATGTATTTACACTCGTAATACATTATATGTAAATACATTTTAACATAAGTTAATTACGTCGTTTAAATAGTAATATATATATTGTTTGAAAACTCTTTAAATTAGTAGTATAAATATATATATATATATATATATATATATATATATATATATATATATATATATATATATATATATATATATAAAATACTTTGTTAATATACTTAATGAGATATTTAATTATCATATTTTCAAGTTAAATATATATAAATCCATATATATACACAATAATTAAACAATTAAACAATTAAATCAAGTTATGACGTTCGTAAATCGTCGGAATAAAAGGGTGACCAAAAGCTTGTGTAAAACTCTTTTCGGAGATTCAAGATTTATTAAAATTCATTGCTTATCAAGTCGGAATTATATAAAGATTAAGTTTAAATTTGGTCGGAAATTTCCGGGTCATCACATATAGAGTGTCTATGGTTGTTCCAAATAATATATATAGATGGCGTCGATATGATATATCAAAACATTGTATACGTGTCTATGGTATCCCAAGATTACATAATATATGTTAGAATACATGTATAGAGTTGTATTCATTTGAAACCAAAAATTTGCTTGAAATTCAATGGACCAATCAGAGCGCGACATGTGGCGCGACAATCACATGTGATTGGAAAAAAAAATAAAAAAAATTTTTAAATTTTTTTTTTTAAATTTTAAAAAAAAAAATTTTCGAAATTTTTTTTTTATGAATTTTTTTTTTAAATTTAGCATGTCAAATCCAATCACATGTGATTGTAAAACCCAATCACATGTGATTGTGGAACTCAATCACATGTGATTCTGCATATCAAATCCAATCAAATGTGATTAAAAAAATTACAGTTTTTAAAAAAAAAATTCAACTGGAAACATACTTTAATTCGGTGATTTGATCAAGTTTGTTAGCGTTTCGTGATCATATCTGCAAAATTTTAGACGTTAATTCGGTGATTTGATCAAGTTTTGATCCAAAACTTGGTGTTTGAAGGTTTTAGCACAAATTTAGTGAAATTCGTCATTATTCGTCATTTTACTGAATTTTATTTTTCAATCACATGTGATTGGATTTGGCATGCAATAATCACATTTGATTGGAATGCCCAATCACATGTGATTTACTGCATGTCAAATTTAATCACATGTGATTGAAAAAAAAAAATTTCGAAAAAAAAAATTTTGAAATTTTTTTTCTTCGAAAAAAACAATTTTTTGAATTTTTTTTTCCAATCACATGTGATTATCGCGCCACGTGTCGCAATCTGATTGGTCCCTTGAATCTCAACTTAAAACTTGGTCTCATTTGAATATTACAATATAAGTTAGTTAGGATATGATTATTATAGATTTTTGTCAATTCAAATCGTAACCATTTTTAACCAATTATTGTTTTACCCATAATTTTTTCGTTTTAAATCCGTTTTGAGTGAATCAACTTGATATGGTTTCATATTGAACTGTATTTTATGAAACTAAACAGAAAATGTATAGGTTTATAGTCGGAAATACAGTTTACAAGTCATTTTTGTAGAGGCAGTCATTTCAGTCGAAAAAAACGACGTCTTGATGACCATTTTGAAAAACATATTTCCACTTTGAGTTTAACCATGATTTTTGGATATAGTTTCATGTTCATAAGAAAAATCATTTTTTCAGAAGAACAACTTTTAAATCAAAGTTTATCATAGTTTTTAATTATCTAACCCAAAACAGCCCCCGGTTTCACTACGACGGCGTATGTCCGGTTTT